>NC_072027.1:6445000-7648750 GCF_027791375.1 Indicator indicator
TATTTTGCACAAAACACAAGTTGAAAATGGTGAAATCTCATGTTGAATGAGACTGCCCTTGGCCTGACCACAGGCACAGAGCCAGTGGACTCTCAGAGATCATTTGTAAAAGCCTGCTATTGTATAACAAAAGCCAGCGTGCATGAGCAAGGTATGTTGTTAAACCATTACAGCACTGAGAACTCAAAACAGATTTTTCAACAAATCACCAGAAGACACTTCTGCAACCTAGGGACTAAATCTCTGCTAAATTTCAGGTTCCTGCAGGCTAATCACCAAGCCACCAGCACTACCTACAGGAAGACCACAACCTGAGGTAAAATGTATGCTTTCATACACTCAAGAACAATACCTCATTTTTTAAAATCAAACTTTCTGATTTCAACACAGGCAGTCACATTTGTCAAAAGTACAAGCATCTGGAAAAGGCTTTTAGGAACTCAAAAGCTCCAAACCACAGGTGTTGGTTATAGGTAGCCATAATGAAAATTTGCAACCCCAAAAAGGAGTTCACTTTACTAACTCTTGCCTATATTTCTACACAGCCATTTTAACCTACTTCAACGAGAGAATATAGTTACTACAGTGTTGAGCAGAGTCACATATACCCAAACACTTTTGTGCTCAGATCCTGCTACAGTGCTCACGAGCATGGTGAATAAACCACATTGCGAAGAAAACAATGCAATAATTGGCCAGTGGGCCAGTTTCCTGTCTTCTTCCCCTGAGGCAATCAGGCCTTCTTTTTTTTTTTTTTTAGTCTCATTTCCTAAGGAAATGAGGATCTGTGAGATCATATTGTCTGCTTGTGAGTCCCTCCCCCTAATAGTTTTAACCCCTTGTCCATTCTCTACATAAGTCTCCAAAAAGTAAAGTTTTGCTCTTTTCATGAAAATACATGCCTTGGCAGAAAAAGAAGCAAGCTCTGCCATGGAAGGAAAGATGGGAATGACTCAACCAGACAAACAGCAAGTGTATCCTTGCACAGCCCAACTGTAAGCGAGCACAGGATATGAAGAACACAGCTAAGGGACACTTAGAAGAAAGGCTGGAGAGGACTGGAAGTTTGAAGCGGAACTTAGGTTCATCAAAAAGTAGTGAGAATATCAGAGTGAGGGCTATAAAGGTGATGTCAATGATTAAAGAGCATTATAGTGACAAGTAGGTATGATGAATGGAGTTGTTGTGATAAAGCAATACAGGAAACAATACCAAACTGTAGAAACCCAGGGTTTAGTTTCATTAGTTCCACCGTTCACAAAATAAACTCTTATTTCTACAGAGGTATTCTCTTCTTCTCTGTCTGTTTCTACCTTCCCTTTACTGCCCTTCAGAGTTTTTCTGGTCATTTTCACTGTGGCTATGCAGAAGCATCCTTTGCAAGCTGAAAATAATAAAATGTCAGTCACAAATGTAAGCATAAGAAAGGTTACATTTATGTCAGACTTCACTCCAGCGTGGGGAAATTATGTACAACTCCATCATGCCACTTTTCACCACATTCCAACTTTCATAAACATTTATCCCAATCTTCTTAAGAAGAGAGATGGCCTTTAAGAATCCAGAAACCATTTTAGGAACTCTAAGGGAGCATTATTACCCCAATTTAGGAACAGAACAAACGAGGCCATAAGATGTCTCAAAATCACCATGTGACTATAGCAAGACTAATAATACAATCCAAACAGTGAAGTTAAGAAGTCCTGTGACTTGACCACCACAACACTGTACTTTCCCTTCCCCTAGAAATCTACCATTCTAAAAGCAGGAGATCAACTAGCATGAGCCGTTTGGATCTGTGAAGTCTGAATTAGGATAACCCAGACCAGTAAATACTAGCCTAAACAAAACCACACAAAACAATTGGGGAACTCTTCCATTCCAATTCTGCTGTACTTTTTAGTACATAAAACGAAGGCAAGTTCATTATGATTTCAGATGGATTAAGATCTTAATGAGGAAATGCTTCAGCTAAAGCATAGCTAAAAGTTCCTAGTGCAATCTCTTATTTCATTCATTCAGATAGGAGAGTTTCTTTTAGTAGGGGAATAAGACTAAATCATCTTCTAAACAATTAGCATCGACATTGGAGATGTAGCTGAAGGCCATACCAGCATGTTGGACAGAAACATACCTCCATCAAACTCTCTATCCTGTGAATGGGAAACATAAATATCATATTGTCCTGGTAGAACTTCAGAATTATGATGGTGAAGAGCAATCCCCAGCAGGCAAGAAAAAAATATCTGCTGGGAAAATAACTGAAGTATATCACCCAAAGGGAAAGCTTCCATATCAGTAACTGTTCTATCAAATAGGACCAATCTATTCCTATTTTATCCCTATTATCATATTATCCAAGAAACATTATCATTTGCTCTTCTTGGTGACTAATGTTGAAAGAATCATGGTAAGAGAAAATAGAAAATTTAAAAAAAAAAAAAATGCAATGTAGATTTTAGTGGCATAAAGCCTTCCGGATATGGATGTAAATAAACTTACTTATTCATGCTCCTTAAATTATTTTTTTTCCTTCTTCATTGCTTACTGAGCTAAGAAAATGAGTAATTTTCAAACTGTGAAGGTTGGGAAAGGAAGATGGGAAGGGAAGGTTGAAACAGGGTGAGCATTATACAAGGTTTTGCCCCAAACAAATGAAAATCTTTGAGTAAATTATAGTCTAACTAGTTTCTTTTTTAAGACACATCAAGGCATTTCAGAATGTGTCAATAAAAGCCCACCTGGAGGAAGAAATTACACAGCACTGGAAAGAACGCCAAGATTACTCAAGTCTTTGTGTTTTCATTTGGTTTAAATCTGTGTGTTGTTAAAACAAATGTAAAAATTAGCCATATGGGAACTTAGTTTTGTGCAATATCTTCATCTGTCACCGCATTTGGGAAACAAAAAAAAAGAAAAAGCACACACACAAAACAAGATCAGCGGCCAGGGAGGGAGGGTGAGAACAGCACACAAGGAAACAATGCTGAACATATGCACAGGATTTCGACCTCGCAGCATGGTGACTAATGATTATTTCATAAATATTGAAGCTGTGATGGATTATTACCACCAAAGGGGTATCTTCTTAAAGATCATCTAACCGTTATCGTATAGAAAGGTGGCTCACAACTCTCACTGGGACAACCTGCCCTTATACACAGCATCTCTTACCCAAATGAAAACCACACACTATTTTCAATTCAAACCTTAGACCCCATCCATGTAAGACAGGGGCTTAATAGCTTTCCAAACTCTCATTTGGCCTCAGTTATACAACCAGCTGACACTGAAAATAATTAATGCCCTTTAGGACTCGCATCTGCTCCTATGGTTCCATGTCAAGGTTTTTAATTGGGCTATTTTGGCATTTGGAGACAATGGCAAGGTGAAATAACCTTTCTTTAATATTTCTGAGGTCAGAAGTTAGTCCTGCCAAAGGTCATCCTTCAGGTTCACAAATGAGTCATTTGTATCACCTAATGCAATCTGTGACTTGCAAATTGCACTGGGAGATGTTATAGTGCATTAATTAGTCCATGTGGTGAATACTGAATTCATCATTACCAGTGAAGCCTGGGCAGGCGTGCCAATACTCGTTTTGGTGGGTTGCAGTAGCTGATTATATTACATATTCTCCTTCAAACTATGGCCTTTAATATCAGACCTTGTTTGCTGCTAAAAGTGAAGGCAAGGACAAACTGGTATTCTCCCACTGAGCAGTGCAATGTAGAAAACTTAACATGTCAAGAGTTCCTTGAGTGTGCAGGAAGCCACCTCAGCCCATTCTTTTGGCTTCTACTTCACAGAGTGTTATTCAGTACTCCCACAACTGACACCATTGCTGAACTGCACTCAAGCTAGCAGGCTGGTTGAAACTTTAGAAACTGTTTTAGTTGCCCTCTGTTCTTTTGAGCCTGAAAAGTAGATCTGACTTTGTTTTTATTTTTTTAGGTCGGCTGGTTGATTTTCTCTGTAGCTGTGGGGATTACAAGCTTTAAAAACAGACAGGCATAAACAGTAATTAACTGCAATTCTCAAGTGACTGCATGTCTACAAAAGCAGGGCCTTTTGGAAAAGCACAATATAATTGCAAGAGCAGCACTAGCATCTTCCAGTGAGGACCTGGTTATTGGACAAATGTCCCAAGTTTCCCAGATTTTTATTTCCAAAAGACATGTGTTGCTACCATGTTGAACAGCTTATTAAAAACAAGTAAAAAAAAAAAAGGTCTCCAAAAGCTTGGCACAGGGCACAGCCACTCTCCTCAGGCCTGAGAATTTCTCCAGGGCAGAGGTGGGGCTGCTCCATCACCCTAATCCACGCCCCAAAACTTCCCCTGCACTGATGCTCTGTGGCTGGTGCTGCTACATTTCTCACTGCAGCCTGCCCTGAAGCCCTTCCACATTTAGGGTCCTTCTGTGCCCAAAGATAGGTCAATATCAAGCCCAAGCCCACTTTTGAAAACCAACATTCAGTCAAGCTTCCTTGTTGCAAAGAAACCTTGCAGAGAATTTCACCTTAAGTCACAGACTGATCTTTCATCTGGTTGGCAGCTATTGCCTATAATGAAGGGATTATTAATTTCTGTTTCAAAGGGATAGGAGATCAGGATATGGACACGGCATGACTGTACCATCTGTGCAGTTGACATATATTGATTCATACCATCTTCCCATCTGTCCTTGACACTACAGAGCATCAGAGGTCACAGTCAACTCTTTGCTGGAATTCCCCCAAAAAACAAGTTTTCATCCAGCTCCCTGTCAAAAAAAAAAAATGCTTCAAAGTACTTTTACAGAAAATGGATCACCTCCTCAGTGCGTTCTGGAAACCTATGCCTAGCCCACAGTTCAGCCTTCTAAGTATATACCCAACAAGAGGCATAATAATGACCAATAATATCAATAGCAAACAGGAGCTTCAGTGTCCCTTGATGAAAGGCTCATCCTAAATTACTGCTTTTTAAAAAATAAGAAGATGAAGAAGCTATGAAAACGATTAAAGTTCTAGAAAGACTTACATGCATATATTGCACTAGACACAGCAACCAATCAGAGCAGAAGGTTGGGAAATATGAAGCTGGATTGCATGTGCCTATGGAAAGTGATAGAGAGAAAATGACAAACTGCAGATGAGTAAATCAGGAAGTGTATCAGTCTCTGGAGATGACCTAGTTTTGTTTTCATGATAAGTGTAAATTTTTTTCTGTCATCCTATGCAAATTGCTAATAGCTAAGAAATGAAAACTTTTGAAATGGGCATTTCTTGCTTTTGTCACTTTAAATATTTCATCTGGCACAGCCCACAATATAACTGGAAGCACTGTGTGTAATCTAGGCTTAAACAGTGCTCATGTGAAACTGCGTTTTCAGTGAGTTACAACCGTTCTAAAACAGCCTTGGGTTAAAACATGCCATGATTTTTTTTCCCTCACTCCAAAGAATTGATTGAAGAAAATCCAACCAATTTGAGCAAGTCTGGAATTTTTAAATTCTGTGGTAGAAGGAATGGTAATTATAACGTGATTTGTTGTTGTTGCAGTTGTCACAGCAATGTCTGCACAAGTTAATCATCAAACTTACACTTATTAATAAATCTAGTTGTCATGCACTGCTTTCCTCTTTGGGCTATCTCACCAAGCTAAACTGAGTCAAATCACAGAAATCCTTACACTTCTATTACATTTAAAAACCAGGAAGACAAGAGGACAACATGGTCTGCCCAGGTATCAAACTGGTGTAGTTTTGAGATCTGGTTTGATTTACGGCCACGGCTAACACTACTAAATTCTACTAGTATCGATTTTTTTACTCAAAGAGTTAGCAAAATCTGAAATCTCTTTACTATTGTTGGAGAGCAATTGTGAATAAAAGCCACAGTGAGAGAGCTCATGCTGGATCCAACTCGCAGTGCCAACGCGGCAACTTCATTTACTCAGCCAGCAAAAACATGCCCAAAATCCATGGATCTGGCCAGCTGGGAACTTTCACCACCACCTTGGCAGATGCATCCCTACCTGGTTACCCATCGTCATTTGCTAGGATAGCCCATAGAAGCCAAGGACAACTTGACATATTTTACAGTAGCTGTGTAAGCCAACTCAACGTTAGGAACACAATACTGTTATGGTTTACATCTCCCATCTGCATCAGCTGTGCTCACCCAACAGATGAATTTTATGAATTAACTTTTGAACACATCCATCCAAATCCAGCGACAGTGCACTAGGGGTCCTTTGGCTGCCTGCCTTTATTTTTGTCCGTGCTAGACATCTTTCACCCCTGCCTTGCATGTGCAGTTGCTGTGCTTCTGTGCAGCTCCTTGCCTTCATGCAGCACTGCACACCATCCCCATGGCTCCATCATGACATACACACCTCCTGCATGGAGCTCAGGGAATTACAAGGTGGACAGAAGCCACCCTGAAAACATTGAAGGGCCAGTCACTTGGGGGTAGGAGGTACTTCTGCCTCCAGTGTACTAAAGAGCAGGGAAGTAAGGCAGGTGGGTAGCAATCCAGAAAGACACAGACACCATAGGGAAGAGAAGGGCTGACGGCAGGCAAAGGCATGCAACATGGTGCCTCAGCCAGGCCTGGCGGCAGGTTCCGGTCCCCGCGGCCAATGGGGCAGCTGCTGCGAGAGGCCGCACTGCGCTGCCACCTGGCGGCTGCAGCTGCTCACTGCGCCCTCCGTCCACACACACACACACACACACACACACACACGCACACACACACACACACACACACGCACGCACGCACACGCGCACACACACGCACACACACGCACACACACGCACACACACGCACACACACACCAGCTTTCAACTAAACCGGCTCCTCGCTGTCATCTCTCCGGTGCCAGCCGCAGTGGTGAGGGTTGGAAGGGTTTGTGCTGTCTTCTGGCTCTGGATAGGCAAAACAAGACTGTAAAAAGGTGGCCCCTATGGGCACACAACTCGCTGAGAGGCTTCCTCACCCATGTTCAGCCCCTAAGGCTTCAGGGGACCTTGCAGCACAAGACTGATAACACAAAGTTAGAGAATTAATATGTGAGGGAAAACATTGCTATATTATTGGTAATCTCTTAATAAAAGTGTTGGAAACTAGGCACCGTGCCAGGGGAGGTTTAGATTGGATAATAGGAAAAATTTCTTTACAGAAATAGTGGCCAGGCATTGGAATAGGTTACACGGTGTTGGAGACACCATCCCTGGAAGTGTTCAAGAAACATATGGACATGGCACTTCAGGACATGGTTTAATGGCCGTGGAGGTATCAGGTCAATGGTTGGACTCAATGATCTTAGAGGTCTTTTCCAACCAAAACAATGCCATGATTCTATGATTAATAGATGCCTAGCAGGGTATTAGCAGACAAGATTTCTCCACATTCATTTGCTGTGGACTATTCAGGTAGCAAAAGGATCTAGTAAAGTTGCAATTGAGTCAGCTTAGAAATACACATAAGAAATGAGGCTTTGGAATTTACAGTTTGACTCCTTGCCAACTATTGAGGTTCATGATCATGTTCCTCAAGCCCCTTTTTTTTTTTCCTTCCAAAACTTTTTTTTCCCTCTGCTCCCACTGTGGGGTGCGAAAGAGGTGTACCAAGAAACGGAAACGCAAAGCCTTTGTCCATTTCCCATGAAAGCTCTGAGTAATATCAGACACTCTATAAGGCTCTACCTGTATTAAACAGAGAACCTGCCTAAAATGAAACTTTCTGAAAGTACTAGGTAGTTAAGTACCTTGAAAATCACATTTCAAGGGTGTATCAAGGGATTTGTCTTTGCTGAAGTGGATGAGAATCCAGCCCTTTCAAGATATTTGCTGTAGACATCACAAGAAATCAAAGTCCTGGAGCCTATAGGAGCTGAGACACCATAACAGCTGATCAGAGCACAGGGATTTACACTCACAACAGTTACTGACAATGAATTGTAGGTGCTCTGCAAATCCCTATGCTCTGACTAGCAAATGGTGGCTGACAGACAAGCAAAGCACTGGCAGGGGGGTTGGACTAGATGATCTCCAGAGGTTCCCTTCCAACCCCTATCATTCTGTAATTCTGTGACTGAAGTACAATGCTAATGAGACTGTCTCAAATTGCAGCAAATAAACCAGTCAAATAGCACAGAAACTATTAAAAAGGGGTAAGCACCAAACAGGTCAGCTTCCATTATTTTTCATACCTGAGTCCATGTTAGTTAATTTTGTAATAAAAGGATAAGGAGACCTTTGTAGTTATTTTATTGAGGACATAGAACATGTCATGCATCTTGACTAGCCTTCATAACAGAGCAGCAGGAGCATTACTGATCAGCTCAGAGCTCACCTGAAGGGAGAACCTCAATTTTTATTATCATTTGCTTTTGTAAATCTGTTCTAACACTTGCCAGTTCAGTCTAGAGCTTGGATATGGCTTTTACTTGTTCCTATGTTTATTCTGTATGTGCTCCTTAATATAAATGTGTTTATGTATAGTTGTTTGTTGGGGTTTTTTTAAATAAAGTACATGAGTTAGTGGGAAAATACAGATTTGAATTAATATTCATTCACTTTACCTTTTCTCTTCCTCCAGAGCAGTAGGGTGATCCAGGAATCACCTATCACTTGCCCCTGTAACTTCCTGTAACCTTCCTGTCTGGGCAAAAAATGATAACCTCTGACCCAGAAGGCTCACAGTCCAAACTGCTTTGTGTCCCATATCATCTCACTGCAGTAACCCTTTCTGCATCTTTCTTCCCCATCTCTTTGCCATATGTGTTTTTAAAAATAACCTGAAACACTTCCCTACCTTTTTATTGATTCAAAGAGAAGCGAAGACTTTTTGTGCTCAACAAGTGAGTGCAGCAGAATCACAGTTATTAATGCTTGCATCTTGGACAAACCCACCTCCAACACCTACTTGCTTGCTCTAAGCCAAGGAGACATTCCTAGCATCTATCACAGTATATCAGAGGTTGGAAGGGACCTCAAGAAATAATCAGGTCCAACGCCCCTGCCAGAGCAGGATCACTTAGGGTAGTCCACACAGGAATGCATCCAGGTGGGTTTTGAAAGTCTCCAAAGAAGGAGACTCCACAGCACCCCTGGGGAGCCTATGCCAGTGCTCCATCACCCTCACTGTAAAGAAGTTTCTCCTCATGCTGAGGTGAAATCTTCTATGTTCTAATTTGAACCCATTGTTCCTTGTCTTGTCACTGTGAAGCACATCTCAAGAGCAGTGTCATAAGACAACAAAATCAGTTGACATACCAGCCACAAGCAGGCTAAGCAACCATAACAGACCAGCAGTTGCAACTGGCAGCAAATAAACCACATAATTCTCTGTTAAGTAAGTTAGCAGAAAAATAAAAATAGATAGAAACCCCATTACTTAACATATTCATCCCCACATCTGGATGATAAAATATAATTCTTATGGCAAAATATAATTTTTAGGCGCTATGTTCCCTATCTGCAATTACATCAAAATCACATTAATTGAGCTATAACACTGTCAGGTCTGGCAGCTGGGAGGCACATCCATACATTCTAAAGAGGTGGCCATTAATTCAGCACTCTCCAGCGTGGCAATGAAGCTGGGATGTCCGTTCCCCAACGTGATTTACTGTCTTTCAAGCTGCTTAAGTGGGAACCTCTACAAAAAGATTTAAGTTAAGTGACTCTTGTGCTGAGCCGGAGCTCATTTATTATTGAATTAAGTTTTCCTTTCTTTTAAAGGGGGGGAAAAAAGAAATATAGTTTTATTTGAAACAAGGTAAAATAGTTCAAAGATATAAATTATTACAATTCAGGAAGCAAGAATATATATGTGTGGCATTTTGGTTCTCTATTGATGGAAAGGTAAATTTAAAAAATATGTATCTACTTACAGTACAAAGGCACAGATGTATATGGTTTATGTACATGTCTGCTTTTAGGTATATGTGTATTTATATGCATAAAGATCTGGAAATATATATAATTATAAATGGAGGTACAGATTATGTGCATCTAATACATTTATGAGCCTAGATCCTGAAACTAAGCATATGCTTAATTTTAAGGAGATATATATATATATATCTCCATGTTATCTTAGCCCTTTTCTTCATATTCTAGCATTCCTCTCTCTTTAAAGAATGCATTTAATCAAGTTCCATTTCAGAAAATAAAATGTGGTCTGATTGGTTGTTTTGTTCAAAAACAAACAAACAAAAAAAGTGAGTTTTGTTTGTGTCCTATACTAAAATCTGGGCCTGAGAGTGAAACAGAAATTTATCCTAGTCAAGCAGCAGGTACACAGTTTCTGCCCTGAAACAGAACACAGCAATCAATGCAATATTTGGCCTCTATCCTCTAACCACATGAAGGAAATATATTGAGCTAAATTTTCTGCCAGCTTAGTTTTATTGAAATTAGTGGAGTTTATCCAACAAAATACTTGGCATCTTGCATTTGATGGGTAAAATGTGCCAGTGCAGGGAAAGGGATTTTGAGGGAGAGCAGCTCCTCTGCATGCTCAAATTGGCTAAATATTTTTGAACCAAATATGCTTTAAAAATAAATAATTCAAATTTGCCAGGACCCCCCATAATGGTGTCATTTACACTCCAGTCACATGAGTCTACAGCACAAGACCCTTTCACAATTAATAACGTACACTATATAAGCTCCCTCCCTAATTAGCAAATTATGTTGAAAATAGCATCCTGCTAATTAACAGTTATTACGGCATTTCTGAAGCTGAAGCTTTAATTATCACCAACCTAATGATTGTGTACAG
The DNA here is from genome assembly GCF_027791375.1 of Indicator indicator. Classification (NCBI taxonomy): domain Eukaryota; kingdom Metazoa; phylum Chordata; class Aves; order Piciformes; family Indicatoridae; genus Indicator; species Indicator indicator. Next base: position 6,455,777 of record NC_072027.1, read on the forward strand.
GAAAAAAAAAAAACCAACAACAACTTTTTTCCTTAAATTATCAATAAGGGCAGGAGATTATTATCAGGCAAATCTGCTGACGGCTGATTAATTTGTTTGATGCAAAGTTGCTGTGTGTTTCATATTATTTTATTGGAGTTGCAGGAAAAAAGGTACATAATTTGGTTTCATTAGCAACTACTGCTATTTATCACTGGAAGATACCCCTCCCTATTTTGTTGTTTGTTCAATTCCCTCTGTGTTTTTGCCTGCACCAGCATCAAAGTCAAGAGCAGGAAGTTTTAATTAAGTGACACTAATGAGGTCGTTGAAAATGATACTTCAGCAATTCAGCATGCTGTTAAATGTGTTTATTCTATAATGTCATCAAAGGTGATTGTTTTCCCTTGTAATAGATAAAATTCATTACCATAAGCATTGTACTTTTGAGTGTAAAGGATACAAAATGCGAGTTAGTCAGGTGTGTCTGGTGCACATTTCATCTCATCTACCTCTGTAAATGAATTTGCATCTAAAACTATCCCTTAAAAGGGAAATGTAGCATGAACTGTAGTTGTAAGGGGGGGTTTTGTTCAGAAATAGCTAGTTTTCACTAACCTACTTGGTTATAGTGATTGTAGCCCTGCTTTCCAGGCTGCAAACCCATTCACAAGCACATCCTGAAATCCTCCGATTGCAGCCTATTTTGCAAGTCCTAATCAAATAGTTTGATTGAGTCACCTCCAGCTTGCAAAATAACTGTAAACTAGGGGTACAATTAATAGTAGGATTATGCTTATTGAAGAGTAGTTACAGGGCTGTGATCATGATAGGCTGAGGATATCCTAAGGCACGGCAGAGTTTGTAGGGAGAAGTTGTAACCTGTTAGACCAACCAAACTAGATAGAAGAAACACCCCTATTAGGGTATAAAGCAGGAGTAGATACAGGTCTCAGCTGTTCTCTTCTTCACTGAGGATTTGTCCGTATAGAAAAATTCTTCGTTCCCCCTGCCCCCATTTGCATTGGAAAAAAAAACTTAAAAGATGCTCCTTGAGGAAGATATGACTCCTACAAATGCTCATACACACAAGAAATAGTAATCCTGCAAGCAGAGTTAATGAACAGTTATACTCATGTCTATACAATCTGACATGAGAAAGGGGGCTAAAATTCACAGAGGGTCCTAGATCTTCCTTTTGGTGGAAATGGGCCTTGCTGAATAGACATTTGTAGCAACGAACCACCTGGTCCAGTCAATCCCCACATTGTTTGATTCCTTGACAAATACATTTCAGAATTAAAACCAAACCAAACCTTAAATTCATATTGCAGAACTATGTTCACAACAGCATCTGACTCTTAAGTAGTAATAGCATAGTAACAGACCAGCAAGCAGACTTAAATGGGCTGCTTCTGTCCCAAAACCTTGCAGTAGGTTAAAGACATAGACCTTCCGCTTTACTCAGAACTCCTGGCAAACTGCTTCAGCCCCAAAATTTCACTCATATGATTAAGAAGGTCAAAATGTTGCTTTTCTGCTCTTGTATGCTAGAAGAATAAGGAACTGGGTATAGGTTAATACCAAGGGCTGTAAAAATACAGTTCACATTTTTTATGAGTACATTCTTTTTTAAACTGCTACAGTTCTGTTATGAAGTTTTCCTTATTTAGAACAGCATGAAACTAGCAATCTAGAGAAATGAGCTCTATGGGAAGAGTCTCCCTATTCTTTCTTGAAGAATAGAGACAATAATTTGTTTCAGTTTAATCAAATTAGGTTTAGTGTTTTCAAAAATCGGTTTGTTTCCAGTATTTTTATTTTTTTTTTAGTCAGATGATACCAAACCAAACAAACTTGACATTATTCAGGAAGGCAAAGCACCACAAATATTTTTCAGTGGCAAAAGTCCAGTGATTACAATAAATAGCATTTGGACACTGCTCAATTGCTAAGTGAAATACAACGTGGCGTATGCAGCGTTAATACTGGAAATCTTTATCTACAGTTCAAATTCAGAGCTGCCATTCAAAGCCTTGGTCTCATTTTAAACACCTGGCCCATAGTGTATGGCTTTCCACCTGGATGGAGGGAGAACACTCTCAAACTTAACCAGCATAAAGCCACCAAATTCAGCTTGTGTTTTAGTCCATCCCTGTTGGGGACCATTTGCATCTGCCAGTCCATGCCCAGCCTCTGGACAACCCAAAGAGCACAGTGGTCCCTCAATGACACTGCAGAGAGATGCTTCATCCTGGGAATATGATTCATGCCTTGCAGTGTAAAAACAGTCACTTCCCTCTGTAACTACCCCTTGCATTTGCTAACACTGCAGTGTGACACATCATAATGTACTGGAGTATATATAAAGGAGTCTCATCCTTCCACCTTGAAGTCAATGGTAAAACTCCTGTCAATTTCAGTGGGGCAGGAGTGGATGTTTAATGAGAAATAAACAGACCCCAAAGTGATTTTTACAAATAATATTTACAGTGGCACCATCCAACCATCACAGCTTGTTTGTAAGACATGGGAAAGATCTTTGCTTTCCCGTCAGGAGCAGGGAATTAGAAATTGCCTGCAAACTCACCCACCCACCCACCCCCACAGCAGGAGCCATAAATCATCATTTTGTCCACACAGAGTGAAAAGCAGGAATCGCAGCAAGGTGCAGGGAGAGTCGCCCTTCATGTGGACAGCAGGGGACATGTCTGGGTCACATGACCCCTAACCTTATCTTTATTTTTCCATCAGGCTCTGTGACATTTGTCCTTTCTCATTCAATAAGATGCAGGACTATTTGCCATTTCCAAGTAACCACATTATACAGTATTTCCCATTGACAGACACATCCCCTTAGCACAAGGTGCTTTAACTCTTTCTAATAGGTTTCTTCCTGGCTTCTGTTGATCGAGTGGGATTTTATGTTTTGTTTGCTTTGACAAAATGAAGAAAGGGGGAAAAAGCAAGAAAGAAACATATCTCCTGGGAAAGTTAACCTCAAAACATAACATTTCTAAAGCAGGATAAACCACTATCGTAACTGCAGAGGACAACATAATTACAGGCAAAACCATAGAAAAACAGATGTACTGAGCAAGCAGCCTTGGCAGTCCAAAGTTAGAAGGTCAATAGGTTGGGCTGCCTAAATTGTACATTTTAAAAGCAGGCATTAGTTTCTTTCTGTAGACTACCCACTTCAGGACCTATATTTTGTCTGAAATCATAGGCATATCCTCATTGAAAAACCCCAAGTTCTCTAGAAATTTAAAAGGTGACACAAAACTTTACCCCACTTCATACAAAATGCTGGGGTGGAGCTGCATGTAGAAGCTAACAGTTCGAATCTCCAGAAGGTTTCTACCAGCTTCACAAAAAAGCTATCTCCTAGTCTGCAATCAAAGCCTGGGGCTGCACTGTACTGTGGTCTTCTTAAGGTGCTCATCCTGGCATCAGTCACCCAAGTGGGAGAGGACATTCCATCTTACCCTTTATCTACCCTCTGCAGATTGGAATTGATCCTCCTGGGACCAAGCACCTTGATATCTGAGCTCTGACACATTTTTCTTGAAAGCTGGAGGAGGTACCCACCTGATCTTCCCATGATGCTTAAAGTTTTCTCACCAGCCCTGCTATCGGCAGTGCCAGTTTTAGTAGATTGCAACTAGCAAGGAGGGCTGCTTTTCCCATTCCTTGGTAAGAAACTGAGGACCAAGAAAAGCATAAACCAAGGTATTCCTAGCAAAACAGGACTTTGAGGAGGACTCTCTTAAATCACTGATCAGCCGCCTTACACATATTTGCAGCTTTTCTCCACCTCTACATCAAATGTATGTGACCTCCCTGCATATCAGCACTGTTGATGAGTCCCAGACCCTTGAATAGAAGATGAAATATTTCAGTCATATCCTGAACTGTTCTAACCAGTCCAAACCATACCCTTGCTCACAATGGGTGCTCAGCTGCTCTGTTTCAGGATCCTGCTGATAAAAGCAGCAAGAAGAGTATTGTGCCACAGATAACGTTTCAAGGAGATCTCCAAGTCACTCAAGTGTTTTTAAAACCCTGTGACATAAAATTATTTCTTGTAATAAAGTCATGTGCCTCTCAGGTAAAGTCTGGAGAAGGAAATACAAAACTTGGTGGAGGAAAGGTGCAGTTGATGTCCACAAACACTCAAGGGAGCTTCATTGCCTCTGATGGGCTAAGTGCCCCCTAGCCATCACCTGGCTCCTCTCCAACTCCACCTCTGCTTGCCACTTCCACTCTACTGAGAAAAGGGAAAAGCCTGCAAAGCACTGAGGTGCATTCACCACAGTTAGCTCTTCACCCACACACAGAGTAACTATGGGTCATGGAGGAGGCAGGATTTCAGCCTGAATGCAAACATGAGATGTCAACCAAGAAAATGCCCCACTGGGTTTTTTTCCCCCCACGTGATTATAGGCACATTCAGATTCTCTGAGAAAAATGATGCTCTGTTTAGTCACTGCAGGGAGGAAAGCACCACTGGAGGCAGTGTCACTGGTGTGTCCAAACCACATATTCTAAGAGGTGGGAGGTTAGTCATTTGTAGCTGACTTCTATCATAATCACTGTGCTCATGTGAGTGGATCCACCTCTGTAACAAAAATCAAAGGCCAGTTCTGGTTCTCTCCATTCCTTGGCTTATATTGACACATAGCATTCTCAGATGTGAGCTCACGTCACATACTGTAACACGAGAGATGGTGACAACCATGAGAAGAGGCTTATTACAAATTCTCAATGCTTACTCCGTGGCATTTTGGTCCTGTACTCTGCAGAAAAGCACCTGATTTGCATTAGCAGCAACTCAAAATGATGACACTGAGATGGACATGGCAAAAGTATGAAGAGAAGCACAAGTTCAGATCGTAATGCCAGTTAGCTAGAAGCTTTCTATGGCACCACTTGATAGCAGCCAGTAAATACTTCCCATCTGTTAAGTTTCATCACATTTTCTGAAGGGCAGTTGATGCATGTGTGCACATAGATGTCTCGGCCCAGAATGGCTCTCGATGTGATGACTTCCAGAGGAACTTCTGAGATGCCATAAGATCACTATACTGCTGGTGGACAGCAAATTAAACATGTGATATGGCTACAAAATGATCAGTGAGTTGGAGCCAGATGTATAAAGGTGGCATGAGATGATCAGATAGCACTGATGGGTGAGCAGCTACAGCACTGTGCTCTCCTCCAGACAGCAAGATTAGACAAGAAATATTGGCAAATTAGATGCAGATAAAAGTGACAAAATTTTTCTACAATATGCAAGAGGAAAATAGGTAAAGTACCAGATAAGCTGCAGACTTGTAGGCATTCATTTATTTTCTCCTGATACTGATTGAACTTATAGGCTTTTTCTACAATTAAAAAAAATCAAATACAACCATAAAAGTAGCAGCTTCATAAGAATTAAAACATTAATATATGAACTCCTAGCAATATTGAAGCTGCTAAGAAAAGTTCTTAGAGGAAGACCACAGTATGTTTATCCTCAACATCTCTGACTGCAGTTCACTGGTTCTGCAGCACTGCAGAGCTGGCACATCCTGCAACCTGCTCTCAGGATGCATACTGTGGCTAGACCCTAACTGTGGGAAGATGTAGTCTACACCTTTTGTCCCTCAGTCATCAGGATTAAAGACTGCAGGAGTGTTCTTGCTGTTGCTGCTCTTTCTCTTGCCCATAGGAAATCAATGGGGTTTTATTCTGCCATGCGCACAGAACATAGCTGCACAATGGACCCAGAGACCCACTCAGAGCACAGAATTGCCTCACAGTAGAGACACAATCCTGCTAAAGTCAGCATGACTGCCAACAGTCATTCAACATGCTCCAGATATTCAAAATGCAGGTAAGGGGCAGATTCTTAAGTGATCAGTGCCAGGTTTCCAGTAGCACATTTCACGCTGACAAATAAAAGTTTCTCAGTGGTGTTGCTTCTTGCAAATACTTCTACAAAGTTTTCTGGCATTTTGGACCCAAAGTAGATTGTTAAAGCAAAAAGAAGACACACTGCCTAGAAGAGCTACTGTGTTGAAGAATGTTTAAAACTTGGACTTGATCTTAGATACAGCATGAAGGATGCTGACAGAGTTCAGACCCACCCACCAAAAGAGTGGCACAATCTAGTCCCAGCCCAGACAAATGCATGGCTGGCTCCCATCTAATTGCTTTGTGTCTTAATTTCCTGTACTTCCAGTTTTGAGTTTTATTTTCTCCCAAATTCTTGTCATGTGTTCTCTTCTTGCAAAAGACAGGATGCTATTTGCATTCACAAACTACAAGGAGATTTTTACTGCATTGTAAAATTTATATCATCTGACATTATTTTGACTATCAGCACAGGACTGATATTCAAAGTTAAAGCTTATTATATGAGATGCTCTTTGGCCCTCTCTCACTCTTGGTTTCCATCAAGGAAATGCTAGACCATAGGCCAGGAACATAGAATTTAATTGGCATATCAAAGCATGGCAACAAAAAGTTCAAATTACTCATATGGGAAAAGTTTTCAGATATGAAACATAGATTATGATGGATGTATTCAGGATCCATGTTTTATTCTTCATTATTTTCTTCTGTGTTGCACTTCTACTGTAACCAAGATCCACTTCAACAATTTCCACTCACACTAAACTTATTATATGTAAGACAAAGGAAAAAAAAATATTAGAAGTTCTATCTATTATCTACTTAATGCAGCTGTGTTACTGACCTCTGTACTTCAGACTCCAGATGTACTGTATGTGAACAGCACTTGTCCATAACAAGGTGGTTTTAAAAAAATCATGGAATGTTAAAAGGAAAAGCTTGCATGAGAATTTTCCAATATTAAATAATGATATTTCCAAGGAGGGTTTTTTTTCTCTCTGAACTATGAGGGCAAGAAACTCTTTTTTTTATTTTTTTGTAAATAAGGACTGGTAGCACTCTAACCAAACAAATTCTTTGTGGTTTAGCAAAAATCAGATTTTATTTTAAACTGAACATTCAATACTGACAAAAGGTGCTGTCTGTGAGCAAGAGCACCAAAAGAAAGAACCTAGCATTTAAAAATAACTCTTACAAATATGGGTCGTGCTTCAGTGGCTTGAAATGTCTTATTTGTATAATTTCTCCCACTGGCTGAATACAATTTTAAAAGGAAATGAAGCATTATAATATAAGCTACACACCACCTATATGTACCTTGTGCTTGCACATGGGCATTATAAATATGAGCCAAAACAAAAAAAAAGCAACCAGTGCTTTTCCAAAAGAAGAGACTTTTCTTGTTTCATTCTTTCTTGATCTATTGTTGTGACTCTACCTTTGATTGACAAGTGGCATTCTTGTCTTTATGGATGGAGAAGCAAAGCCCTTGATGGTTATCGACATAAGGAAATGTCATGTCTGAATGTTGCAACAGGACCTTTTCCCCCTCATTTCCTCTTCCTTCCCCTCACTTAATTTATTATATTTAATGCCATGAAATCTCTCGAATACGAATTCGTAATCCAAACACTTAATTGCAGCCAGGAACCCAAACCTGGCATTTAATTGCCATTTAGTATTAAAAGTCACATTTGCAACAAAAGCGTCCTTCCAAGGTGAAGTTGACCATGCTCCCTTTTCCTTTGCACCTATGCAACCAAGCCCTCAAGGCAGTGGTGGAAACATGCTGTTGAGTGATGGGAGTAGCTCTGTAACCGACACATCGTTGTAAATTACGCATCAAGTGTAACCCACTCAGAAACCAGAAGCAAGTGTGTGGAAGCGATAAAACTTTTCATTGGGCTGGCACACGGTGTGAGTGCAACACAAGGACGGTTCACTCAGACATGGTGCTTGATGGCATTGCACTCAGTCCTTGCTAAGAGGAGTACCTCCTCTGTTTACATCAAAATAACTCAGGGCTGAGTGCAGGGACTGAGGAAATCCTGCTCTGTCACAGAGCCTAGGTTTGGCTGCAGTAGTCTTTATGGTGCTTTATACTGGTGTCACTAAGCAGTACATGCCATCAGTCCACCTCTCTGCTCCTTCTGCCACAGCATATCAGCAACACAGACCATCCTTCCATCTGGTTCTGAAGGCCATTGCTACCCTCTGCACCACAGTATCCCCAGTAAGACTCCTACCATTCCTTGTTTAAAAAACACTGCTGCTCCATGCTACGCACAGGCTTCAGACTACCTCTAACATTTGTTCCTCTCCCCCTCTTACACCCTTCCTCTCCTTGCTTTGTCATGTCTAAAATTAATTTGTTAAGCCTCCATCTCAAGCAGGGATTGCATCTCTTTATCTGCATTGTAAAGTGCCCAAACAGAATAAAAAATTGTATCTTTGGTGATGCCAAATAATAAATAATAACAATCGGGCAGGCTGGGAATACTTTGCCTGAGATAATGCATCATTGCTCTCTCTACCATGACCCTAATTCATCTGCATAAATTTCCACGTGTTTTATATGCATTAGGCTAACATTTTGACCACTAACCACAGGATGAAAAAATGTAACATAGGGGCTGGTTTTGTGCAGCCAAACCCAAGTATCTTTAATTAAAAAAAAAAAAAAAGAAGGAAAACTACTCCCCAGAACATATCTGTCCCTTCAAGTGGATCTATGTCCCATCCCAGATGGATAACTCAGAAGCCTGATATTACTTGTGGCTGCATAAATGGCTCAGGTCTTGAAATAAGCAAATCTTAGCCTAGCGAACTTCCCTCCCTCTGCCACTTTTCCCAAAAGAGCTTCACAGCTAGGTACGTATTCAGCTATTTTCAAAGTAAAGCCCTGTGTCTTGTTTCTATTTCACGAGCAGTGTTTTGGCATCAAATGTGTTTCAAATGCCTCTCTATTGTGCTCTGAAATTAGGGAACCAGTCCTTCAAACCAGTCATCAGGAGCTGTGGAATCACTAAGACATCTTGCAAGGTTTAGCACTTAGGTTAGTGTTTCACTGAATCATGTTACCCCACCTGGAAAGCAGATGCTGCCAGTGGTATGGATGGTACCTGTCAAAGTTCCTGAGCACAACTTTACTTTCTTCCCCAGCTCATTGCCATTTATTTCCTAAATTTTTAATCCATATGCTTTCAAGCATGCACTAAGCGAATACTTCTCTCAGAAGGCTGAACAAAGAATACCCAAGTAATAAATTATATCACTTACAACCTTCTCTGCCATTGGATTCAATTTCATAAAGGCAAAAGGAACATTCAAGAGGAGAAGAGCCTGCCTGGCCTCCTCTTCTCCATAGTGGGAGTATGGAAAGCCAGTTAAGAGTCAGACCTACACTAAGCCCAGCCCATCTGCAGTTATGAGTTGTGCTATAGATGCTAGAAGAATCCTCCGAACAGCAGAACAAAGAGGGAGAGAGACTTGAGACCTCTGAAACAATTACATTACTTCAGTCGAAGGAGTATTTGGGAATACAATCGTATGCAGGATGCATAAGCATTCCTATTTCTTCTGGTTAAGTACTTCTGATTTTCCCTCATCTTATCACTGAATGCATTTCTACTCCTTTATAGCCAGCCAAGCTATAAAATTCAGCATGAGCTTGAAGTATACTACATGCTAATTTTGTATCACCCTAATAATGCTCAGATTTACTGGGAACTATTCTCCCACTGATGCATATTTGTAAGTACTATTAGCGTTAATGGGAGTTACCAACTAATTAGAAAGGAGAACAAAATCTAGGCTATAGGATGCAAATTAGAGTAGTGCCTGTGTCACTTGTCTTCCCGCTGAGGAATTACACAGTAGAGCAAAATCAAGGACAGTGACTCTAAATTCTGTTGACTAGTTGCCTTATGAATGCACAACAAAACAAAATGTTTGAGGGGAAACAGCTAGTCAGGTTATTGAAGTCTATTGCATAACAGCCAAATCTCCTAGTTCTCAGAGAGAAAGATTTGAGAAGTTCCAGTCAGGCTCACTTAAACACACTCGAAGAACAGTTGCAAGGCATAGCTAACAATTAATAATTTTAACAAGCTGGTCAAGAGAGTCTAGCTCTGTGAGTCTGTGTATTAAAAGGGCATTGTTAGCACACAGCTTGGCTTTTATGAGGTGAAACAATCCAAACCTACTTCAGTGCATGGAGAGGTTTGGAGAGGTTTTATTTTCATCCTTAAAGTCCAGGGTGGCTTTGGCATAATAAAGGTCATATCTCCTAATCATGGTAATGTTCACACACAGCAATATGAGCTCATTGCAGAGAGCTCCAGCACTCAGAAATCCCCGGTTAGAAGGTGTCACCGATTAAACTATCGCATTTCAAAGGCTTCCATACAGTAAATAGGAAAGAAAAGAAGAAAAGGAGCCGTGGCCTTTTGTTATTCAAAAAGCTACGGAGAGCGATAATTAACCCATTTTTGTTGAGAAATCATTTGGACAAAAGTCAAGGGATTGCCACCCTGTCAATTGTTAAGTCTAGATAAGGACATTATATTCCACTGTACAAAGAGTGACTGAAGATAGTGAATAGAAAGTAGGCCACTACTATGACTTTCCCGAGTCCATCAAAAAAAAAAAAAGTCTATTTTTTTTCCCACAAAAGAGGTAATATAGCAAAAAAAAAAAAAAAACTCAAGCTCATCCTACATTAAAAACATAACCACAGTGCTTGTTTTTGCATTTTGTTAAATATTCAAAGATACCATGCAATTAGCATGTCATTAATGAATAATTAATTACTGCTAAAACAGCCTTCAGATTTTTTTTTTTGCAACTAAATTATTTAAAAAGCAAATATAACAATGGAATGCAACTTCCCTTCCCCACTCTCTCCCCAAACCCCCCACCCCCCTTTAACTCTATATTTCCATCAGTGCATAGGCTTGTAGAAGAGTAAGTGTTTATTAACTGGGAGAAAAATGGAATTTTGGCACATGGAAAGATTCCAGTTTCTCCTCCTGTTCCACTACCCTCATCCCCTCAAAGGAACCCAAGGACAGAAAGTTATGTGGTTCTTGTTAGCATCTGTTAGGAATGCACGAGTTAAAATATCTGTGCCTCAGAATACAAGGTTTGTACGTTTCCTGGGGGGGGGGGGGGGGAAATAAATAAAATCCAAACCCAACCCTAAACTATGTTGAAGACTAACCCTGCCAGCACTTTGCAATGGTGTGCCCTATGACCGAGCAAGTGCAGTGTGTTTTTGTTAATCGTTTGTCACCACTCTAATGACAGTTACTGTATTATTGAAACCTACCCCACTATACAGCCAGGAGTTAAAGAGAAAGTAATTTGTTGCCACTTGCAGATATACATCACTAGTAAGACGTTAGTTTATATTTATAAGCTGCACATCTGTGAATCAGTTGGCCTACCCATCTGTTAGCTGCACCAGGAAACTGTAAGTCTGTGAGCGGCGTATTCCTGCATCCATCACAAATTCTTTCTGTAATTGTGTGTTTATGCAACAAAACTCCACTTAAGTGTATTTGAGAATGTTTTGAACAGTGATAATTAGTTTTTATGACTCAATACTACTCTCCCTAACACCGATTCCACACTGTTATTTTAAATAGTGACAGCACTTTTCTCTGACAGTGTCAAAGCAGGTTTTCTCCACGCAGCAGAGTTTGTCCCTACAAAGATTAATCTGGGAAAACAAATCTCTTCCCAGTGTTCCCAAGCCACTGTTACTATATGCAAATGCAATTCTTCATCTTTTCATAAACTTTTCTTTTAGAAGCTGGTACTTTAAGTGAAATGCATTAAGGCCTATTAGTTGTGAAAGAGGTTGGATTGCACAGGACCGAATAAAATTGTAATTTTGGACACACATTCGGCAAGGTGCAGCAAGGCACTATTAAGACATGCCTGTCTTTAAGCTTGTGAGTCACCTGTTTAAACTTCAGATGCCCCACTTGCATATACTGTTCATTCCAAGCTCAGTTTCATTTCCAAGCAGATTTATGCTTGGGTACTTCACCTAATTTCTGTAAACAAAAAGCTAATGGCAAAAAAAAAAAAAGGAAGAAAAAAAAAAAGAAAGAGCCATAAAGTTCTACCTCTTACTGTATCTCATTTTACTCAGGAAATATTGCATGCACCTTTTTGCATAATAGGGGATTTTCACAGTGGGTTTTTCTTTTTTTTTTTTTCTTTTTCTAATGGCTTTACGGTGAACAGTTGTGTACAATGTGATGTTCAACCTCATAAAGCATTTAGTTACAGCATTTATTTTGTTTGAGGAACTGAAAGCACGCTTATCTATGTATCATTGTGCTGATGCAAATGGCAAAATTTTCCACATGATTAAACATCATTTTCTCAGAGTATTCTGCGTCCAACTGCCTGCTACTAAGTAAATGTTTAGATCAATGCTTGGTTGATCCCAAGTCTTGCAAGCCTAAAATCCTCCTATATCTAAATAAACACACAGGTTTACTTAAGGCCAAAAAAAAGGACTTAGGCAGGATCTGGAAAAAATCAGCTGGGGAAAAAAAAAAAAAAAAGCTAAATAAAAACCAAAACTCCACACTTCATCTTATGGTAATATTTTAAACAACAGGCTACTCTTATACATATCTCTTTCTTTACTCCTTACTAGGAAAGTGCTTCACTTAGTGACTCTTGGAGCCAAAAGTGCCCACCAGTGAATGACAGTGCTCTGCAGAAATCGCCATTGACTGACAGTAGTGACGCCTACTGGCACCATCAGCCCCAGTAGCTGCCAGAAGCTCCCCTGTAGTTGGTCTTCAGCCACCAAGCTGCTCACAAGTCCAGCATCTGTTCTTTGCTTATCATGACTGGGAGCCGTATGGACACAGTCCTCCTTTCTCATTCCTAGGGGTAGATGCCAGCGTGGTCTTATGTCACTTCCAAGAGCAAAAGCCCTGACCTACACAGTGGCCGTCAGATGAACCAGGATCTTCAAGAACAGCAGGCTTAGCAAACTGTGATAGTAATTTTTAGAGCATGTGACTGTCCAAAGAGGTTTTCCTCAGTGAGTATTGTTGTGATTTTGTATGATTATTACAGATACTGAGGAAAAGTCAGATCTAAATAAAAATAATGAGGATATGCAAAAAAATAAAGTGCGGGGAAAGAGGGAATTGCCCTGTTCCCATCTCTTAATTCTTTTACCAGTCTAGCTTTCCCAAATCCACCAGCCTCATACACCAGCAGTTAAGCTTGGCAGGTCACTGGAGCTCAGTGCTAAAAAATCATGCAGTCCCTGGCTTCCCTATGAAACTGATGACAAGGGCATCAAATTGATGCTTCTGCCAGAACTGGCCAGAGTACAAAATCTCATTCCTGAGCAGATGTCAGGTAGGGCAAACATTCAATCTCCACAAGGCTTGGACAAAAATGTAGGACAGCAGCACAGAGGTGAAAGAGGTTTGGTGAAAAGAACAGACCCCAACAGACTCCAGCCAAAATATTTCAAAGCAGCTTCTGCCGAGGAGACACAATCAACAATTCCAGTGAGAAAGAATGTCTGCTGCAGCATAGACAAAAACCTTCCACTAACATCTCCCAAACAGAAAAGATATTATAAACAACATTCACCTCACTCTCCTCCCTCCCTGTCACAGAAATGACCACAATTCTTTACTACATACCTTCAAAAACAGTCCTTTGCAGATGAAAAGAAATACAATCTAACCTTAAGAAGTACTTTCAGAGACCCCCTTTATGCCACCACTCTGTGTTATGGAAAAATGAAGGTAGAAATCTGTTGAAAAACATTTCCCTGCTGTATTGTGATTGACATCTGACAGTGCTCAGTGGTGTCCTAACTTGGATGAATTTAAATGACAAGCTTTCCTTTATAAGTAACAGAGCTCCTTTCACAATAGAACAGCACGATTACTTCATGGAAAGGAAAAAGAGGAAGAATCAAAGTTTTTCTTCAAATCCCTGGGGGCACCCCTGACCTGTCACCGGGCTGCAACCTTCCCTCGTTAATCTATGCAAATCGGATGACTCTAATTTGTGGCACCGATTGCTTTGCCACACCTTTAAATTCAGAGATCAGCTATGGGATGATGCCCACATCACACAGAGTTCAGTTCACCTTCATGTTACCAACATTTTTAATGCCATGACAGATGACTTCCCCCACCATTCTGGGACAAGGCAAGTCCACGGAGCCCTCCAGACTACTTTTTGATTAACATCGAGACAAAGGCCAGCGGTGTTTTGCCTCTTCGTTTGTGATTAGCAGCATTGCTGCCGTAAGCATTCCTAAGCAAGGACCCCTGGGAAGAGTATCAGATCCCAGGTCAAGGCACAGGCTGCCAATATCACGGCTTTGCTAACAGTCACCCAATGGCTTTTATGGACATAAAAAAAAAAAAGGTATTCACTGTAATAAGCACTGGTTCCAACTGAGAGATATTATGTCAAACTCTAAGGCCTGTTTCAAAACTTTCCCCATTCACGTAACTTAATACACTTTGTGAGCCAAAGAGGGCAATATCACAGAAGATGCTCTATGCTCACCTTCCACGTCACACAAAGGCCATGGAAGCTATTTTGTCTGGGTTTGGTGTGGTATGGAAGTTAAACTTTTTGCTTTAAATTGGGTCCTTGTCGAGGATACACTTTTTTATTTAACCCTAGCCTAACTTATTTTATCCCTAGGTTTATCCCTTTCCTCCTGTGAGACTTGTGTTTTCATAATGCTGAAGTGGAGATTTTAATTTATCATGAAAAATGCGCCAGTTGTTTCTATTATCCATCCATATATGCATACCTAGGCATTAGAAATTTAGTGGAGAGAAAAACAGAAAACCCTTTTCCCAAAAACAAAAACTACAGCACATGGGAGTGTCACTATTAATAAAACATTCAAATAATTTATTACCTGGCCTATGTGATCCGTTCATTTAATGCACCTAACGACACACTCCACACAATAATCTTATTCGTTTATGCCTTACAATTCTGACAACACCCAAACCTGTTAACCATCTTTTCAAACAAACAGTGAAGGTTGCCAGTTGTGACAGATTTGGACTAATGTTGATGGTAGCATGGGAGTTAGTTAAAGTGATTTGATAAGCTTGCAGCAGCTTGAGGGGCGGCGTCATTCCAAATATGTAAACAACATCGTCAACGAGATAGCCCATCAGCAAGTGCAGCATCTATCTCACACAGTCAGTATTAAAATACAAAAATTATCATATTGAAAAACAGGAAGGAAGGGGGGGGCGGGGGGGGAAAGACAGAGAAAAGAAAAGGAAAAAAAGTTTCTTTGTCCATAGCCACAAATCAACAACACAGAGCATCAGGGTTCGCTGAAACACTGACAAATGTGTCAGGAATACTTGTTTTTAGCATTACTGTATTCTTTACAGCTATTAGGAAGCAGGTACAAGGTAATTACAGGCACAGAGGCTAAACATACAGTGACATACCTCACAGGCTCACTCATGCTTTGTATCAGAGCTTTCACTTACTACAGAAGTGGATTATCCCATTTTCCCATGCTGATCCAAGTGATCTCATTATTTACAGAAGAATCCTGGCATACAAGGATCTTTTTGCCAACCATCACTTACAACATCCCAGCAGACTCTATTTTAAAAGAAAAACTCTCACATTTTTCTTATAATGGCTCTTCTAGTGGAAAAAAAATTAAAAAAAAAATTAAAACCTGAAAATAGCTTCCACGGGGATTACAGTCCCTGCCACTGGGGAGGCCAAATGCAATTATGGAGCCAATATTTTTTAACGGCTCCCACTCTGATGGCCAATAAGCAGTTTGGTATTCCCCCGTCTCCATCCCCCAAGCAAATTGCTATATATATATCCACTGGCAGGCTGCCAGAGTCTTTGGAGGCTCTGTACCACAAGCATGCTCAGTGAATCCTGGCCATCTGGTTAGCTGGCTGGAACCCTACCTCCACGAGCTGCATCTTTGGGCAAAACCAGCCCCTGAAGTATCTGGGTATGGGCAAGAACCATTTTAGGCAACAGTCTGCCTGTGCTGATTGACAAGTGACCCATCCCTTTGCTCCATCCTCAAGAGCTTTTATCAGAAAGTGGATCCCAGAGCTCTTTCAGTGTCTTATGACATATAGAAGTCCTTTCCATAAGGTAGAACTTTCCACAGCAGACCTAAAGAACAGACCTGTAAATTACTGGGGGAAAGTGCTCTAAAATAAACAGTTCTCAAAACAAACCCTAAAAGCATCTAGGCCCCTATCCAACAAAACACTTAAATGCTTATGTAGCTCTAGAGAAGGAAGGCAGCTCACCAAATATGCACAGATGCTTGATAGCCAGATTCACTTTTCACAGCTCTGCCACAGACTCATCTGTAGCATCGTACAAGTGATTTGAGCCCTGCCCTACTTCATTTCCTCCAGCTGTAAAACTGGGAAAGTCATCCTGAGTCTCATCATTGTGAATATTGTCCTGTACATCAGATGTTTGTCCAGTGACCAGGAGTGGAGTAATGAATTAGAGGGATGCTTAGACATTTGACCACATACACCCAGACTCTTCCTCAAATGCATGGACCGCCTCCCACACACCAAGCAGACCACTTCAAATTTCATTGAAATTTTCTAAGTAAAGGTTTGCTGGATCTTTAACTCTTCACTGTGACGCATCAATTCCCCATAAAACTGGCTAGAACCAAAAAAAAAAAAAAAAAAACCAAAAACCAAGGTAAGTCTATTAGGCTTTCTTTAATGATCAATCCCCAAATTCTGACAGTGTTTAGGATATTATGATGTGTTTCAAAGTTAACTTGAGGGGAATTAGCCTTTTAAATTCAATTCAAGGGGCTTTTCATTAAGGAAACATCACATTGGTTTGCCTCTTTTTTCAGATGCATAAGAAGTCCTTATCATATACTCACACATTAGAGGCAGAGTGATTCTGTGAGATTTAAGAAATAACATGGGAAAAATTATTTACAAAGAACTGGCTGAAGTGTTGATCCATATTGAGCGGAAGATCTAGTGGATAGGGAACTGCCCAGGGATTTAGGAGATAGATACGTGATGTAGAAGAGGATCCCAGATGAAATACAAACTTATTTTGAGAATTGGTTTCATCTTACCTGCAAAATCTCAATAAAATAGCAAATCACTACTTCAGAGGGAACATAAACCATTAAAATATCTCAGGTAGACTTTATATTAAGGTTGAAATAACAGGTTTCATCTGTGATACTCTCATTTTTTTCTATTCCTTATTTGTATCCTGTCCAAACTCCACTGATTTCTAAATCTCTGCCCAAATTGGTATTAAGGTCCTCAGAATGAGGATATAGACTAAGAGGGTGGTGACTCTAAACAAGAACATATGTTGGTCTAAGATTGTTCAGGGAAAACAGAGCTCCACAGTTGTGTTTGCAAATCCACACCTCAAACAACCTCCCAACAGCAACCATGGGGAGACAGAAACATACAGCAAAAACCATGCATGCATCTAAATCAAGTTGCCAAGAACTGCTTGAGAAGAGGTAATGTTTACCATTGCAAACTGGAGCAACAATGCCTATTTCCTGTCATCAAAGTAATGACTCCCAACCTAAGACTGCAGCCAAAGCATCCACATGGCCAGTGCAATTCCAGAGAGCAATCTAAGGGGCTCCATGCAGCGACCCACTGTGCCCCCCAGCACTCCACCACTATGCCTTCTGATGGTGCAGAGGAAGGGCTGCATTTGACAGGAATCTACAGTCAGAAACCACTGCTGGTACTAGAGTTATTGCTGCAATCTGCACACTGAGAAGCATTTCAATTTAAGCAGTAGTGATTAATTGATGTGAAGCTGTGTTCCTGCCCCTCTATGGCATCTGAGCAGATCTCACCTTTGAAATAACAAGGGGTTAACATTTGTCGTGAACGTACCACCTACGTTTTTAAGGTTATAAAAATGGGATGCTTACACTTTTCCTAACCCCTCACCAATGACCAGACCCATATGTAAATTTCACACAGTAGTATTTAGTAGCATAATTAATCCCTACTTTATGTTATGAGTAATATTTCCTATTCCCGACCCTGCAACGTCCTTTAAGAAGATCCATGTTCCAATTAGACTAGCCCATCGGCACTCTTTTAATGAGCAGATTAATCATTCAGATGGGTACAATGGTGTCATCACAGGTTTTAAATATGATAATCTACATCCTAATGGTGCTGCAAAAGCCTTGGCTCACAGCAAAAAAAGGTAGGCAAAAATTGGTGATACTTTCTTTTTTGTTCTCTTTCTTTTTCTCCATGTGACACAAGACATGAGAATACTTGGGCAATGCAGAAAGTGCAGCAAGAAGGCAGCTTGTAGAGAGGAGCTGCTGAGTAGCTCGATAATTTAGGTGCAGTAATTGTTTTGCAAGGACAGATAGATTCTCTGGTCCCTGAAAAACCTTCTGCTATGATGAGGAACAATTTCAGGTCTGTCTTGTCAGCCTAACACATCAGCTCTGCCCTTACAGCCTTTTCTCAACACTTATTTAAAACGCATCCAAAATGTAAGACTGTCATTCAGAATAAAACAGAGGTCTTTTCAAACCATGCACAACTTCACCATCTTCAAAAGCAACCTGAATATTTTTAAGGCCAAAGAGAATATTTTGGTTTATTTTTTAACCAATAAATGAAATGGAGGGGGAAGGGGAATTAAAATGCTTCCAAATTACATTATAAAGCCTGAATTCTGTGAGAAACAAATAAAAATTAAAAAAAAAAAAAACACAAAAAAACCCCCAACCCCCATTCAGTTTATGAAAAGGCTGCTACAGCAATACCACCCTCAAACCCAGAAGTGCCAGGGTTGTAAAGCCATGACTGTACTCCATCCCTACTCTCAGTGTGACAGTTAAAAATCTTATGTGCTGTACCACTCCTTAATTGTGGCTTTGTACTCATGGGGCTTGCTTTAGCAACAGGTAGAAATTACATCTGCTTTTCCATCTCCTGAGCTTGTCTTCAACAGACAAGCCCTGCAGAACACCAACCAGCTCCTTTAGAGCCAGGCAACATTGATTTACACTGTGGATGATTTTGATGTATCCAGAAAAGAACCAGCAATTGTCATTTCACCCAGAGCTTGCCTTTTAAACCCAGCAAGAAAAGGACAGCAGTGGACACTTGCCTATGAAAAAGCTGACTAGTTCTGAGGACTGTCCTCTTGTCAACAGTCCCCATGAAGTCATGACTAAAGTCAGAGTAATTCTTTCATCATTATCTGGGGAAGAACTGAGAAAGGGGTATAAAATTTGGGTTTATCTCTAATGTACCTGCACACAATCTATGGCAGAAAGCAACAGTAAATTCTGCCTCAAGCTGTCTCAACTTCATTAAAACATGTTTCTGCCACACAGGAATCTTTATTTCTTATCATTAAAGCAAAATCTCCCCCTCAGCAGCCAAAATCTGCTTTCTAAAGTCATTGTCAACAGTGTGATTGTATTTTTCAAAATGCATTTTTCAGCAAATTGTTGTCCAAAGCCTCCTCATTTTACCCAGATATGTAACTGTAGGAATCAGTCATGCTACTTACTCAATTAAATTGTATCCATCTTGGCCCTTCATCTTTTATGATCTGATCCAGCTCTCCTTGACTACAAAGATGATTGGATCAGAGCCATCTTGCATAACCTCAGTAAAAGATTAGGTATTTCAATCAGGTCTTCAGGTGTGCTGCCTGAACTCAGGCTAAAATTGCCTGCATCAGAGAGGCCAATACAGAAAAACTCTTTGCATGCAAAAGGAAGTACTGAGATTATAAAGAGCCATCTCGTTCACATGCACTTGCTGGGCTAGGAGACATTATTCTTATTAATGCACCTTTGCTAATGTCCACATCACAAGGATCTTTTTCTTTTCCCCACTATAACACTAATGTTAGTTGTCCATTATGGTAGCTGGAGTCATAATGGGCAAGGAATCCCTACAGTGAAGAAGCCAAAGGAACAACATTCAGAAGTGTGTTCCTATATCGGTTATGGGAATATTGCTGGGGCAAATTTTTTTAGTTAACATTTTTAAAACGTTTTTGCAGTGCATTAATTTCTGCTCATTTTGCAAATTCAGGAAATCATTCACAAGGCAGACACTTTAGAAACACTTAAGAAAAACAGCATGAAACATCAGATGGTCCCTGTGATGTTCTTCTTAGGGGGACCCTGGCTGGCCTTTCCTCAGCCCCCAGTACTGGTAAGCAATGCATTCTTCTGAACCTGACAGGAGAATCTGATTTTGGCTGTCACTCTGCTGAGGCTTTAACTAACACTATCTATGCAGCTCTAGAAACCACATCAAATTGCAGTTTTTCCTGATTTTATAGTAATTTGCATAATAGGTCACTGTTAACACACTGTGCTGAAGGAGAAACAGCTCAACTAAAAATCTACCTGGAATGTTTCCATTAAAATATGCTCCATTTTTTCCCCCTGTCTACCCCCAGTTCTGTCACCCCAGGAGCAAATTAAGGAAATACATATGTAAACACCTGTAAATAAATGCAAAAAATAATTATAAAATTAGTTCTAGACACATAATCCAGTGTGATTCATGTTATGTTCCCACCGTGATCCCAGTTCCAGAAGAGTTAATCAACCATAGCAACCTTCTAATCAGAGCAGTGAACTAATGATCCTATTTCTGAGTAATACCAGTCAGATAAGGCTCTCAAAAGGTAGTTAACATCACTTTGGTGGAAAGGCATGACAAGTGCAAGTTCTAGCAGTGGGTAATGCATCATTCATGCCCCCTCTCGTTCTGACATTTTAACGTTATCTTGTTTTACTGTGTCGGCCTAACACTGCCACTGCTGGCAAATTAAACTGTGAACTTACAAAGTGGGTGGCAATAAATACAAATTATGAGAGTTCAAAAGATGTCCCTGGAGGTGTACTGCCAGACATGGAATGTCTCTGGCTTTTCTGTCACATAGCAATAGACAAGACAAAGTGTAGCATGAGCTGAAAAAAGGAATTAACTACATCATGATGAAAAATGAGATGAAAATGAAAAGAAAAAAAAAAAAAAAAGAGAGAGAAAACAAAACCAAAACCAAATAAAAGGGAAATGCAAAGGCAGGACAGGAATGAACAAAAGATCATACCCTTGAAATATAAAAGATAATTCTATTTCACCTTGCAGAATGAAAGATATGTAAATTAGGAATCAACAAATGCCTCTTAGAAATATAGAGCAAATAGAAAATGTTGTCAATGTTATTATAAAAGTAAGCATCTCCTCCAAAAGAAACTGCCACACAAAACCAGGAGCAGCATGATCTTACATTATTTGTATCTCTAGCAGAAATTCAGAATATCCCACTGCACTTAACATACACTAACATAGATTTCACATTTTGTGTTTACTTAAATACACAGGGCAAAATCCTGCTCTGAGAGTCAGGGGTGGGAAAAAAAGATTGAGAGAAGTGTCTGAAGTAACAACGAGGAAATCACAAAACCCAAGAGCTCCTTGCTTAGTCTGTTTCATGTAGGGAGATAACAAGGGCAGTGGGGTTCCCCCTTAGGCCCCCCACCACTCTCAGCAGCCTGGCTCAGCCCCACAGAGCCAGGACCCAACTGCATCACTCGTACTGCACCTTTAACACAGACAGAACAGGGAGAAGTTAGCATTTCTTCCTTCTCTCAGGGAGATAAAACTTTAAATGCTATTAATGGGGTCAGAAAAAAAAAAAAAACAAACCTGATTTTTAATATACCCAAGCCATGAAGCTTATTCAACTTGGTCTAACACCACTAATGAATCTTATAAAACATTTTATCTCCCCCGCCCATGTTCACAAACCACTCACAGGAGGCTTGAAAATCACAATAACATCTTCCCAAAGTGCAGATATCACTCACACCATATGCAGCACAACTCTGTTTATTTTTCCCTGTAAACCATTGGTTTCATTGAAACTCATTAGCATCACCTGTGTTAATTACACTAGCAAACCAATCAACAGCTCCTTCTTAATTAGGTTTTCTTTATTAAAGCCGGAAATTACCAAGGAGACAAAAGTCAACTGGGGAAATTATATGAAAAGGAGTGTTTATGCCAAATTACCATACAAAATATAATAAGGAAAGGAAACTCAGTTTGTTTACAGGAATAACAAACAATATTAATTTTCAAGGTCACTGGCACAATTATTAATTACCTGTCTTACATTTTATTGTGATAGTTTAGTCTGCAAAGGTGGGGGTGGCTCATAAAAAGATCCCTCAGAGTGTGGCTGACTTGCATTGCATCTGCCATGGTCACTGCCTGTGATGTGCTCAGTGTTTTAGGAAGTCACTTTCATGAGCTTTTCCAAATGGGTTGGCACGATGCAAACTCTGTAAGGTACATAAAAAGCTCCAAGGTTTGACTGTTCCCTCCCTTAGAGAGATCCCATGGGAAGGGAGAATTCAGCCAGTGAAATCTAGGTTGCTCATCCCTGGTGGAAACATTTTGGGGTCCAAGAAGATACTGTAAGAATTGCTGCTGCTACAGCTCCTAAGACCCCCCCAGAGACACCGTGTCCCCTCCCTTTACATCTCCAGACACCAGTTAAAATGACTCCCACAGCTCCAGGGGAACAAAGCTGGCATGGGCTGAAACAATTCCCATTCAACAGAAATCGGTCTTCTGAGGTTCAGTGGGGAACAGCATTAAATCAACCTTTCTGCAGAGGGAATCCGCTGTTGTGCCCAGCTTCAGCCCCTCCATTCCCAGTAACTGGCTACCAGGCATCGTTTGTGTTCTGTGGGTCAAGAGCCAGACCCAACAGTATCCCATGCAGTCTGACTGGCATTGGGTTGATGCCAAGATGAGGTCAGGGTGCTGGGCCACAGAGCAAACACTGTGGCTATTATTATAGGAAGTTTGCCAGCTGCTTTCTCTGTACATGCCTGCCTACCTACCTACTCAAAGAGTCCCCTTTGAGTGCTCTTCACCACACTATCTTCTCTTCAAATTTTCCTATGTGTCTACACACGCAGGTAAGGCATTGCCTTGCTAAGGCAATGATTCTGTAGCTCCACAGCTCTAGTAGGATCCTTGAAGAATCATTACATGTTACTATCAAAGCAGTTGTCTATTGACAAGCTTCCAACTGTGATGAAACCTTTCAAGACATACTGCATCAGGAAAGCATCACATGCTGAAGTTTTGGATCCTCTGAAGCTTCATCTTAGCTCCAGATTAAACACCTTGTAAAATTTGTAAAATATACTACTTTTTCAGTTGACCAATATGAAAGTCAGTGCTTGAGATCTGTATTCTTGACCTGATATGTCAAAAAACACTACCGAAATAAGCCAGTCATGAACTGTAGCCTATCTGCTGTCAATGCACAGGGAACCACAATTAAGTTTGGCTTTCTAAACACCAGGTAAGAGTTTCCAGTCCCCCACTCTTTAACACACCTATAACTTTACAGATCTTTATTTTGGAAATTCCTTACTGATTCCACAGAAAGGTCAGATTCTGCATCCTCCTCCTCATCATCATCACACTTGATTTCCTAAACAGCCACAAACAGGTCATTTGAAGTTTACTGAAGTTAATTCAGGGTCCCACAGATACATGATGCTTTTGCATTGTCAGGCGGTTTTCTGTTGTTTTGTGATCAATTCCATACTGATTGCAAAAACAATTTTAATTGATCTCTGTATTCTGACCTACTGTTTTGGTGCATGTATCCTTACTTACTCACCCATCCATTCTTTTCAGCCCTACTAATAGTTGTATTTGGGAAGAAGAGTTTTCTGCAGCTTTACAAATATCCAGCATCCTTGACAAAGATTATTCTACTTCTCAGAATAACTTTCCTTTAACCCAGTTATCTGTTTTGTTGCCAACATCCCAGGCTGCAATATTCCATTTATTAACTGTTCAAATGCTCATACCTTACCTCTATTGCACAGATCTATTACATAATGGGCAATCATCTCATTTTACAGACAGTTGCTTGTAAACGAAGATAATGTGTTTTTCCCAGTGAGTTATTCTTGTATGGATTATGGGGTTTCTGAGTTTTGTTTGTTTGCTTGCTTGGTGCTTTTTGTTTGGTTTTGTTTGTTTGTTTGGAGATGGGTTTTTTGTTGTTGTTGTGGGGTTTTTTAATGTCCTAATCTTACTCCCCTTTATGGCACCACTGGAAGACACAGCACTCAGCAGTGCCAGAACACCTGGAGCATTTGCTCTCTGCTTCTGCAGTATCTGGCACACCAGGACTTCAATATTCATATGGGGTCCCAGGCCTGACCTTAGTACAAATATTTCACTTTCTCCAATTTCTGTGCAATGTCACTTCATTCCAGCAAAATTTGGAAGCTTTACAACCCACTCCCTACAGCTCTGTGAGGACTTTTTCCAAACCAATGCTTCCCTTTGATTCTTTTTCCTTCATTTCCTTACTGAAGTAGGTAATAAAGATATGACACAGATTTAGGAGGGCTGGTGAGAGATGGTGTTACCTCCTAGCCTCAGTCAACTGACAGAGGCAAGAAAAAGGTTATAAAAGGCTTTAGGTCTATCTCTCCAGAAAACCCTGTACAAACCTGCTGCATGGAGTGGCAGGTACTGTGAGGGAAGTGACTGCCCTGAAGGTGTCTATAATTGAGGACATCTCGCACAGTCTTTGGCAGGAGCTCTCTCCTCTTCCCACTGCCTGTAGGCATTTCCCCTCAGCTCATCCCAGTCCCTTCTGTAACACACTGACTCTAATGAAAGCAACACTTGGACTCTGCATTCAAATCACGTTTTCTAGTGAATCAGGATTCCATCAGATGACATATCCATCCCTGCTTTGATCTTCACCTTAGGCTGCTGGAGAAGAAGCACTTTACTCTCACTCCCTGAATCTTCCTGACTTCCAGAGTACAGGAATAACACATTCTGCATATGCCAAGAAACTGCCTGGACAAGAGCACCCCAGGTGAACACCTGAACTCTAGAGAAATTGTGGTGACACTTTAGGCCTTCTTCACACTCTGCCTTGTGAGGGAATGACTTATCAATGCAGAGAAGACCCTGCTCAGCCCTTTCCATTCAATGAATGCCAGAATTAACTAAAAACAATGAAGTGTTGCCTATTACATCACCTGCTGTACCAAACTCTTGCAAGATAGGTAATGGCATAGAATCTGACAAGGCTGTCTGAGATAAGTTATACATCAGCTGCCCTTTAAAATGGATTATTTTACAAAAGCATATTGCACCCTAAAGGTGGAGTTTCCAACCATTGGATCATTTAAGGCAGATCATTGTGCCCTGGTTTAGAATTTCATGTTACCTGGGGACAAAGTAGTGCAGAAAAAAATATTTCCCTGTACTAGAAATGCATCATGGTTGCAACAATTCCAGAATGCATATTTAAAAGACAGAAATCATGCACTCTTTTTAAAAACTGTGATAAGTCATAATGGCTCTTCAGAACCCATCATAGTCTATTATAAAAAAAATCATATTTAAAACACTTTTAAAATATGCATTATAAAGACTTTTTTTTTTTTAATGAACATTATTTACCCAAAAGGCCATAATGGTTCTGAAATGTATTTTGTAAATCTGTATTCAGGGACTTTTTTGTTAAAAAGGATTTTTTTTTTTTTTTTTTTGGCCCAAGAGATCTTAAGCAGTTTCTGTGGAACTATCAGAATATATTGTTTTAATAGTGCCAAAATGAAGTTTGGAACAGTTATGGCACATACAGCAGCAATGCTTTCCAGATAAAAATGAGAGAAGGGGAAAAAGAAAAGGAAGTAGAATGCAGCACTACTTTTGTTTTTTGCTATCTCAATACTTTAATTCTCACTCGGGAAGAAAATATTGTACCTGGAATGAAACTCTGGGGTAGGAGCCAACTATTTCTGTACAGGTGAATCAGACTCTATCTGAAACCAGGAAATGGTCCCCACTAAGTGCAGCCTTTCAATAACAAAGTCAGCTTTGCTCTACTTGGAGAAGTCAGAAATCAAAACATCCAGGAGTCTGCTGGCTTGTGTCTTGCAAAGCTCCAGTGCTCAGCCACATCAGGGTAATTCTTGCCTGATGAATGCTGAGCGTCCACAGTTGTTACACTGCACCAGACTTAGCATTTGTGAGCAGAGTGCTGAGGAGGCTTAGCCACTGAACCAAATCTAGAGCAATTCTAAAATGCTATCTGCTTTATTATTATTATTAACTGGAATTAAGCACCAGCTAAAAGCTAGAAAACATGGTTTGTACCGTATCATGCAAATACGTCATCAAATCCAGCCTCACAAGAAGCCTGCTGATGCTGAAAGGGCATTAGTTTAGTTAAACTAGTGCAAATGCCTAACACAACTTGAAGCCATTTTTATCTATGTCCAAACAAGATTTAGAAAGCAAACTAGGACAGCTCATGAACTTTTGTATGCAAGCTACAATATATTCTGAGTTAGATATCTATAACTCAGTGTAGTAAGAATTTCTGTGCCGGACCTTCTCGCATCGGTGCATTGCCACCTGTAAGGAGGAAGTGACCACTGGTGCACACTGGTGGAAATGACCCTGCTAAAGTCACCACAAGTCACTGTGTTCATGTAAGGCATCCAGCTGATCTTCCCAGGAGATGGTTTGGTTATATGTTACAGGCTGCATGTAGCAGTGAAGGGGTGGATTTCCTTGGTGGGTGTTAAGCAGGTCAGCCTGTATCATCCATGGTCTCATCCATGGATGGACTTCAATGCTCTGCATCTATGAGTCAGGATAACTGGTGCTAGTGGGTGAAGTTTGGAGTGTTCTGCACCTAGACACCCTCACTCCTCAGGGAACGGTAGGATACATTCCTACAGAGGGAAGACTTCTTTGTCCAGGTGCAGCCTTAAATTCACAAAAAGATAACTTTTGCCACCAGTCTTCCCCATAATGCTTCAAGAGCTTAAAATACACTTTGAGGAAGGTTTCAAACACCTTTTCCCCTCAAATCTGTCTACGCTTGTTCACTGTAGATCCCAGAGGGATGACCTGGATTTCCTTGCACTCTCTCAAACCAAATTATATCGGCCCCAATTAGGTCATCTGCTAGCTGCACCTGCAGCTCTGGACTGCAAAATTTCTTCTCTTATCCATCTCCCTGCAGTTAAGACTGGACAGGGAAGCCTTCTGTGTTAGAATAACTACTATAAAACGATATAACACAGCCTAAAAATACAATTATAATTGCCACTCCAAAAGCAAGCCAGTCAATATCCTCAAGATTCTAATAGTTTCAAGCACTATTACCTTAACGGTCTCACATCACAGTACTGATTAAAGAAACATTTTGTCTTTTTATCTGTATTCAATGAAGAGTGTAATCACTGGAGCGTAGAGAACTAAAACATTTATTAGGAAGTATACACCTCAGGTCAGGCAGCAAAAGTCAATGCTGAAGCTGTGAGCTGCAGCACAGCTTTCAGTATCATTCACAAACCCCATCCCATCATCTCCTTGGGATCATCTGCTGCACATGGGACAAGCTTTAGAGTAAGTTGTGCTGCTGATCCAATCCTTTGACCTACACTTGCAGAAGGATCCCCCTCAGAAACTTCAGTAGCCAGCCACTGGTAATAGAAGAGATGTTTCTATTTGGCTAAGCCAAGAAGACCCACACAGGGAGATGGGATACAGAATCGGCCTCAAATGTGAAAAACACAGTTTTGTTTTGGTTTTTAAAGTAAATGAGTAAATCTACCTTTCCTGAAAGTATCGTTGCTCTTCATCTATAAATAAATAAAAAGATAAATAAATAAATGAAAGAAAAATGAGGCTATGCTCCCATTCTTGTACTGATAAATTTGTTTTCTTTTTTTGCTTAATTGCTTAACAATAAATCCACACTCACTCTATTATCCATAGCCAACTGCAATATTCCTCAGGGCACATGATAAGCAGTCAGAAAGCTTGAAAGATGGCCAACATAATCTTAAATATCCCAGTGTATTACCAAATCAGTATTTCAAATTTAGTGGACACACTCAGATATGTTTTCCTCTCCGCAAGAAGCATCATGTAAGTGGCAAACAAGATACAGAAGATCGATTATTTAGCATAATTGCACAATCTAATTGTATGGATTTTAAATGGAACAAGGAGGAGAAAGATTAAAATCATACAGCACAGCAGTAGACTTTCACAGAGTGCATGAAATATATTTTCCCCAATTAGTGGAACAATGGAAATATTTGCTGTCAATTCAGTGAAGATATTCTGAAACAAGAGTCAAGCAACATCTAGATCAGTACAGAGCAGGACCAAATCACTCTGTAACTAATGGTGAAAAAAACACCCCAACGATCCCAAATATCGCAGATTTACACATTCTACTCAAAAAGCTGAGCTCCTGTGGTGATGCTTCATTTCAGAATTACATCAGAGGACCTTATGAACAGATTGTGCTGACTTCCCTGAAGCAAGTAAACATCCGTGTGAATGGAAGAATTTCACACCTGTCTCACAACACCATGCCCCTGTCTGGGCACACACACACACACACCACCCCGTGCCCCTGGTCTGGGCACACAAACACACCACCCTCTGCCCCTGTCTGGGCACACACACACACACACCACCCCATGCCCCTGTCTGGGCACACACACACACCACCCACACACCACCCCATGCCCCTATCTGGGCACACACACACACACACCACCCTCTGCCCCTGTCTGGGCACACACACACACACCACCCTCTGCCCCTGTCTGGGCACACACACACACACACACACACACCACCCTCTGCTCCTGTCTGGGCACACACACACACACCCCACCCTCTGCCCCTGTCTGGGCACACACACACACACCACCCTCTGCCCCTGTCTGGGCACACACACATACAGACACAACCCCGTGCCCATGCACAGCCCTGCTCCTGCATGTTCCACCTTCAGCTGCCCAAACTCGAGCCAGTACAATACATTCTGCAGATTAACTAAGGGGGCGGATGGAGCTCCCCTGTCTCAAAAATTAAGTGAAAATGCTAACCTTGTCATATTCCCCTGGCAAACAAAGGCAGAGGCAGCCCAGCTCTGCTCAGCCGTACCACGGGTTAACTGGCATTTCTAATACTTTTCACCTACCCTGGCTTGACAGATGCCTAACCTTCGCTGGGGAGTGGAGACAGCCTGATGGGCCCTGGCCATACAGGGGGAAAATTTTTGATGCTTCCCACTTATGACATGATTGATTTTCTTTCAGCGGCCCTTCACTTTTGGCTGTGGCGAAGGCTGGCTGCCCGAGCCCCCGCGCGCCCTGACCTCGACATATGGCCGCTGTGAGGCTGAAAACTGATGACGGCAGAAACCTAAAAAATCAATAGGCCCTGTCAGTCAGTGGGGAGGCGAACGTCTTTTAAAAACCCAATCACGACATGCACTTGCTGCACGGTGCAGATCATCTGCACACTCGAGAACACGCTGAATTTCCTGGGGTTTTATTTATTTCATATGTATATATATTATTTTTTAACCCATGCTAACAGACCGTGTGCCTATTTACTCCTTAAACCTTCTATGCGAGAAGGAAGTGAGCAAACCATCTTGTTCGGGTGAAATCTCCATGATATTAACAAGAACAAAAAAAAATTTCTCTGGAAACTCTCTGGGAATAGTATGAAATGAATAAAGAGCACCTTTCCGTTGCCAATATAAACACTGACATCATTATTTTTGACATTATCTGGAAAGAATTTAGATATAAGGAGTTCTGGAGTCTAAAAACATATGAGTACAAAACTGGTTTAATTTTCTTTGCAGGGGGTGAAGTATTGTTTTGGTTTGTTTTGCTTTTAAAAAAAACACTTTTTTTTCCTCTAAAAATATGTAAGGAAAAAAAATTGAATTCTCCATTGGTTCTACATTTCACAGTTCTTTGTCAGTTTCTGTTCATGCTGAAGAGAAGAAATTACTGGGCCCACTGAAATCAGCTGGAAATGCTGGTGCTCTGTAAACTGTACTGGGCCATTTGCACCCTGTACTGGGCCAACAACATCTGACTGATCACTTTGCTTTTGCCCACTCAGGGAAGAGAAGCATTTTATGAGACAAGTAATACAACACTGATTCGATTTCTACCTTTTGCCACCAAACAGTCTTCTAGAATTCTGATTAAAAGAAGAAAACAAAAAACCCAAACACCGAGAATCCAGTCAAAATTTGAAAAATACAAATATGTCACCATTGGATAGAACCTGGTTTATTTTCCCACCTTGAATCAAGAGTGCAAAGTAATGCCTCAAAGTGATTTACCCAATCTTGCTGAAAATTTAGAGAGAGGGACACTATTTGAAAACCAAAAACTAAAAAAAAAAAGAAGAAAACTGAAAGATGTTGGCAGAAAAATCCATGCATTGCCAGAATGCATTTTAGAAATCCACCAAAAGCAAGGAACTTTTGTTTTGTTAATTATATTCACACAAATAAACAAAATCTAATGCTGAATTCCCAAACTAAGACCAATTAAAGCTTTCTTTATGGCTGCAAACCTGACAAGCTTACGATTTCACCCTGTTGCAGTGGTGTGTGTGTGTGTTTTAATGTAATATTAATGAGCCAGGATGGAGGGTCATAAAAAGTGATAGGTTTTTGTGATGGTAAATTATAAATCGGTATTGATTTTTCCCGGCACTAATGCAGCCAGCTTATTGTAAGACACCACAGGCAAAGTGCACTTTATCAGATTAGACTGGAGCCTGGTATCAAATATACATGAGAAAAAGGATGCATTTGTGACTTAGACTAGACCTTTTTTTTTTTTTTTTAATGATACATGAAATTTTTAAGGAAAAAAGTCTCGGAATATTAAGAAATTAAATACCATTTTAAAAGATCTCGGATGGTAGCAAATAGATATTAATGTCACATTAGGGTAATCTGTTTTTACACTGATGGAATATAGGCTTATATAGGAGTATAGGAATAAGTACATGAGCTACATCCTCCTCAGATTTAGCCATGTGCTTAATCAGTCCAATTTATGATCATCTCAACTGTTCATGATAAAATAGTTCCTCATTTGCATAACATGCCTGAAGACTCAGGCCCTGCATCTGGTTATGACTATAAGTAGTATCAAGTCACACATATACACATCTATCCAGTGAGTATTGATTCTGTATGTGTTACTTTCTACATGCTACACAGCTTTGCAGAAGTTGTTTGTTCTTCCCCCCCCCCCCCCCCCCCATCTACATTCCACTCATCATGCCAAAGACCAGGAAAGAGCTTTTCCTTGTAGCATTTTTATTGCTTAAATGCTGTGAAGCTTTTCTTTCCCTTTCATCTCAAAATGCACTGGGAGTTGGCTGAGCAGTAAAACTGGGCGTTATTTTTAAATTCAGCACTGCTTTTCATCTCCTGACCCTTCTGCAGTCAGGATTTCCTCATTAAAACATTTCAGTGACATGGCTAATTCACACACCCCCAAAAAATGAGAGGCAGAAAGAGAGAAAACAACACCAAAGAGCACCGTTCCTTTCTGCAAAGTTTCTTTGGATGGGCAACAAATCAGCATCTCTTTTGCTTTGCCCAAGAGGGTAAGGGAAAGGTTTGCACAAAAGCACAGCCCCAAGTCCCTGTGCTCAGTCTGGGGGACTCTGCCATACCTTGGTACTCAGTGCTGCCAGCCAGGCTTGGAAACCTTCTGCAGCTCCTTCCTCTGGGCTCTTCTCCTGCCAACAGCCCTCCTCTCACGCCAAACATCCTGCCACCACCACCCCCCCTATCCCCAGCCCCTAGAATGGAGCTGTCCTCCATTTCCTGCTGCCCAAGCAGCCTGTGTGCAAAACTGACTGTTTTTCCCCCAAACCATATGCTTATTGACAGTTTGTTAAGAAACAACCTCTGCACAGGCTGCCTGTGAAGGCACGCACTGAAGTGCAAACCCAAACAAGTAACAGAGGAGGGGCAGTAGAGGGGAGGAGAAGAGGACAAGGAGTGTTTGGGGAGTATTTTCCACAGATGTGGGGTCATCCCCAGGTGCATCTAAACCCTTTCACAGGCTTAAATGAAGGACCATCAAAGACCATCAGTCATGTTGCACACAAATAGACCAAGAAGCACCTGCACTGTGCACTGAAGAGGGGTCTCAGTGGGGGAGCATGGAGAGGGTGGGTGCTCCCACTGCCCAAATCCATCCCTGTGCCACCCACCACCAGGCTGTCCAAGCTTCTTTGTACCTTAGCTGCTGAAACTAGTGCTTGGCATTGTGCTCTCAAAATATTTCTGAAACCATTTACCTTCCTGTATTTCAATTTTACTATTCCTATAAGAGGACTAAGATACGAAACAGTGAGGAGAGGAAGGCTGATGTTGCTTTTTCTTTCTAATATTTGCATACAAATACCTCCAAACAAACACAAAATGTGAAGACCTCATCACTGGAAATCCATCCAGCCCCTCTTTCTGTGCCCAGCTACACCAACTGCCACTGTAGGTAGAACTTACTGGAGCAGACTCTGACACCATACACACAGCCCCCTGACACCAAGGATGAAGCCCAAGATGACTTACAAAAATACTTACGATTTAAAACAACAAAGAAACTCACTACAAACAAGTCTCATTAGCAGATTGCCAGCAACCCTGCTTGTCTTGCAGTGATGCATTAGATCACAGGACAAAAATTTGAGGCCTGATCTTGAAAATCCTTTCTCAGGCAGAACTCCTATAAACTTCAATGGAAATTTTTGTCTGTGTCAGGACTGACTGTACTTTCACCTTGCAACTCTTCATATACTGAAAGTAATAAGAGGAAACTTTTCTTTTTGACAAGAGCTCATCAGGTAAAACCTAATAAAGCTCAAAAGGAAATTAGAAAAGTGGAAGTTGATTCCCAGAGCAGTCTGCCCCTGCCTTGGCTAAAGCCAACACAAGAGATGCCTTCAGTCTGAACAAGCCAGATTCCCACCAGCACATCTAGCCAGCCACCAACCACATACATCAGTGCCACACCACTAGTGCAAGACAAGGGTGTGCCAAGCCAAGGGGCACTTCACAGGAATCCCACCAAACCAAACTGGGCAATCAAACACAGCATCAACATCTTGTCCAGAGAAAGAAAAGATCACTCTGCTGCCTCAGTGCAAGCTCATTGTGCTCCCAGTCAGAGCAGCACTTTTAAAGTTATTGCTATAAATGTTATTAAAGTAAAACAAGCCATTTTTAAATGTATGCTAATTCCACTTTATTAGTGATGCCAAAGTCCTCATTTACATTTTTCATAAAAATTATGCAGAGGTTTTTGCTGCTTTAGGGATAAAGCAAATAAACAAATACATAAATTAGTATGTTTTAATTAAATGTTAGCCCATGAAGGAATATTGTATCCCATTGTCTAAAACCCAAACAGAAGAAAATCTGAGCAAGCACCTCTAACTTGAAAAATGTGCCTTGTACTAAAATATTAGAACTCATTAAAAACTAATTTAAAAATCACTTTACCTAACAATCATAAAAAATTTTGAACTCTGTATTCCAATATGTGTTATTTGTTTTGGTACAGAAGATTATCACTGCAGCAGGCATTACTGTTAGAACACACATACATTAGAGGCATCATAGTGCCCCCAGATTCTCCTAGAACTTGAAGTCAGGAACTACCTGCAAATGTATCTCCATTGCCACTGTAAATCCTGTGTTATTTCTGCTCTCTAACATCACAGGTTGTACAGAGCATACGAAGGCCTACAGTGGCACACTCATTAATCTGCTTTTAGAATCATGTATCACACTTGAACATGTGAAAAGTAAGCACAGATCTGGGGATGGGATATTGCATGCCATTATTACTTGAATGTCTTGCTCAGAGTAGCATCAACGGGACAATTTAAGCAGTAAGGTGTGGCTGGAGCTGCAGGAGGAAGTCCAGCAGGCAGAAAACAATCACATCTTCATTTGTTTAAAAGTACCCTGCAGAAATAGCTTGAGTATTAAAAAAACAAAACAAAACTCAAAGGTGCATTGGAACATATTCACCTCATTAGAAGGTTTACTGTAATTCTGCCTCTCTCAGAAGGGACAAATAGACCTAGACTCTGCATTTTCATTACTCTCTATTCTCCATTGTAATTTTTTCTAATGCAAGATTATTGCTTTTCAAGGCAGGTATTTAAATGAAACACACACTCAATTTGGCATTTTCACTGAAAAAGCTTTGTCTCCTACTTGGTTATGTTTCCTGGAAATGGAAAGATTTAAAAAAAACCAAAAAGGACTCAAAAGGAAACCTGAGAAGTTTTTGTGTATATAACTACTTTCTGAAAAGGTACATTCATTTATCAGCCTTCCTGAAAGCATAATTGACTGCATATTCCTATTAAAATTATCTTACACCATAACCTAAGCCACTCAGAGGCCATACCTTCAGATATCTGTTTCCAATATCAGTGATATGATTGTACAATGATGGAGAACAACAAGACAAAGATGAAGTAATTAAGCAGCAAGCTTGAAGACTACCCATTTTCAGGTCTCTTTGAAGGCTCATTTAATTATTGTGTGGGTACAACAACATGGAGCAGTACATTGCCTTCAGAAAAATTCATCCCAGTGCCTGGGTGGGAGGATAAAGTCTCCCTACCAACGTTAACCTCTTTGAAAGATACAGAGCACATACAGAGAAGCATTTAATCTATTGGGAGAAATCTCAGATCATGCAAATACGGGGGTGGGGGAGGTGGGTTCCCATTGAACTCTGGAGTTTCTTATCTGTTCCCAAAGAGGAACTTCCTGCAGCTCAAGCTCTTTGAGACCTCCTGTTCTACAGGAATCCACATATTCTCCTTGGGGAAATTTGGGGTTCTAGCAGTACGACCAACAAGTGAAAACCATCAACCAGTTCCCTGCCATATAGTAATGCACTAAAGACTGGCAAGAAAGCTTTCTCTTGAATTCATCCAGGCACTTTAAAGGTTTCAAAATTATTTTCAAAGTCTTCTTTTTAAACTGATAAGGCTCATAACCCACTGTAAGATTAGTCTTAATGTGAAGTGACTCATCTACAGTGACATCAGAGCAAGCCCAGTGTCCTCTCACTTTACAGTCAGCTTATCACCTCCTTTGCCTCACCCCAGGTCTTCCCCATAAATATTTAAAGAAGCAAAGTGATATGTTCTGAATGTCATATTCAAAGCTACCTAAGTGACTTGCTTCAATCCAAAATCTGTGAAGGTACTCAGCTACCTAAACTTCAGTTTAGATTCTTAACTTTGCTTTCAAAGCAACGGAGAAACAAGCTCCTACAGAGCATCTGAGATCCTTGCAGTTTTGTGGCTCTGGCATTAGGTTTCTTATTCACCACCACAGAAGCACTCAGAAGTTTAGCCATCATCTCTGGAGCTGTGAATAGACAGACCAGCAACAGCAGAGGAGGTATAGATGCCTGGCAAAGCAGTGCTGGAAGGTGCATAGAGAAGCTCAAATCCAAACATCTGATGCTACTAAAAGCGTGCCCCTGTGATACTGACTCCTGAATTTCCCCAAATGCAGTACAGCTGGGTCAGCAGCCACACAGCTGTCTGGCATCAGAAACCACCCCCCACAGCTCTTCAGGGTGGAAATCCTGGATCACAGTAAACAGTTTTATGTGGAGGAGCTCCCAGGGGATACACTGCTTCTCACAGCAGAAACTACAAGGGGGCCAGGTCCCCCCAAAGGCTTGTGACTCTTACAATAAGCTGAGAATTGCTAGATTCTTGTTGATAATTATCTGTTATCCCCCACTTCAAACACAGATTTCACAGTAGCAGTCTCCTTCTCCTCTGTCCACATAGCAGGGTTTTGGACAAGGCAAGAAGAAGGAAGAAACTCTGCCTCTGACATTGCCACAGACATGTCCCCTTTGTCACAAACTTCCTGAATACAGAGCATAAAGCTAGGCATCCAAACTAACAGCACACTTTTCCCAGGCACAGGAACTCCTACAGTTCCACTTAATTGCAAGTAGAATCCACAGATATTCTTACCTGACTGATGCCACTATATTGCTACAGCATCAGCATCCCCTCCATTAACAAGTGGGACCTTATTGCATTGCCTCCAGCATCCCCAACAGATTTAATATGACAGATTTCATCTTTGTCTTTGTTGGCACTCTACAAGCTAACCAAAACACAAACTTCATATTCACCAAAAACACCTCCATTGCATGATAAAGAGAAGTTGCAAAGTCTTGTGAAAGACCAATAATGAATGAGAAGAGCACTAAGCAGGCACAACTGTGCCTGTGTGGGAGTTGCAGTAAAAAGTCTCCTTCCTTTTCCTCACACCCACATTGACCTCAATGGGATCATTTATACACTAGCTGCTTGCTAGACCACTGTTCAGCTGTGCTTGTCATCAGCCCTAGAGACCAAATCTCAGTGGCAAGGGTTGGTATTGAACCTAGAGAAACAGAGCATTGAACCAGTTCCTCCATTTCAGAACCATTTATGTTAAACTGAGCTTAAAAAATATATATCTATTTTAAAATACAGGCTTTAAGCTTTTTGGACTACCCATCAAAACTGCAGGCTACCTCAGCACAGTCCAATGTCCTTACGTCCTTCTGACTCTAAAACCAAGACACCAGACTCACAGCAAAACATAAACAGGCAGACACTCCAGCAAAGGGAGCATTTCTCTTGCCATCAGTACTGGTGCTGATTTTGTCATCAGTCTGAAAGTTTTATTTTTAACTGCTGTACCAAGGTTTTACAGAGACACAATTGTTCTTCTGAAACCTTGCTAACAGGGCTGATCAGTAATGCTATTGCTATATACAGAGCAAAAAAGCACAGCATAATGAAAGTGTACTATGAGAAACTATGAACAAAATATTCTTTCTATAAAAAGCTTTTTTAATAAAACATGCAATGGCTCCAGAAGCATTCAGGTGAAGACTGGTTCTGCAGTCGGTGGGTGCTCAAAACCTGTGAACAATGCACAAAAACTTCAAGAGTATTTTAAAAACTATTTCAAAACATTAAACCAGACATACTGCACAGTTTAAATCCTTCACTAGATTTGGCATCGCCTCCTAGGTGCTTCCCTGACCCTTCCCACTACACTATGCAAGCACTTCACAGTGATTAGTGGGTTTTAACCTCACAACAATGAGGTGGAGGCACAAAATGGATTATGTGACTTGCCCACGTCCATGCCAGGAGCCTGTGGCAGAGCAGTGAGTCACAACACAGTTACATTCGCTTCGTTGTGACCTATCCGTAACAGCAATGTTCCTTGCCACAGAACTAAGATTTTTATATTGGGTGGGGTCAAGGGAGAAATCATATTATTTAGCACAATTGTAAAAGGGCACAGCAGGTGACCCCAAAAGTTTTGGTTCTTTTAAGTCAGTAGATTTTAGTATTTATAGAAGTCGTCACACATGCAATCCATTTTAAAACACACTATATTTACCACTGCTGCCTTTCAAGAGGGGGAAGAAGGGAAACAGACAGAATTGTTTTGTTGTCAAGAAAAATACATCTAGCATAAAATGTTAAGGTTGCCAAGAGATGACAGTATTTGGCAGCATCCTAAAATGTTTGTCATTTTAAAAGTATTTATGCTAAGGCAGAAAATAAACTATCCAACATTTTAGTCACTTTAAGTGATTAAAACAAGTCATTAGAATTGTAGTTTAGAATACTCTTAGATAAAATTTTCCCTTACCTAACTAGCCAGTTTTCCCTCCTCACACACACAACAACAACAAAAAAAAAACTGTGTGCATTTTTGTGCTCTTAAAGCTTGTGTCTTAGCTCTAAGTGCTCTTGTATGATGTAGGTAAAACAAAATGTGACAGACTTTGAATATCGTTTTCATTTTCGTTGGAAACGTTTTCAACACTGCTGAACAGAAACAACTGGGAAAGAAAAAGATTAGAAAAACTTCAAATGCTCACCAAACACGTGAGAACTCCTTACAAAAATACAAGGAGGTGCATTTAGTTGTCTAAGTTTGGATTCTAACATGAATTTGGCAAATTTTGCCGATAGCAACTTGTTTCACTTCTATTTATTGTACCGTGTTCAGAGTATTTACAAATGCACATTTCTCATGAAGTTGGAAGTAAATTTGGATCTATTTTTTTTCATTTTATAAAGACATTGATGTGTTTTTTCTGACATGCCTCATGAACTCAGTCAATCACAAGTCTTTCTTAATGGAAACCACATGTCTGCCCAGAACTGTGTAATTACAATGCTAGGATTCTTGGCACTGCCAGGAAAAGGGGCATTGTCAAACCAATTAGAGTTTATTTATTTACATACCATTTCTGGATGAGAATGGTCTTTCTTTTATGCTGATGCTGAGAAAATATATATTTCATCGAGTAGCTGTAATTTTTGCTAGATCCTGTTACATTTTGTAGCAATTACATCTTTAGTTTTCAGTTACTTTGCACATAAGGAAACTTTCCTTTAAATGAAACAGCTGGGAATAGCATCATGAATTTTATCAACCCAGTTTTCATTTGTTTCAGATGATGAAGGAGATGTGAGGGCGGCTGTTTCCCTCAGCTCAAAAGACTCAGTATTTCCACCCACTTCCACCCCACTATGAGCTTTGGGTTGTACAAGTGACCTTATTTGTACATTCATCCTCCCGCAGAATTACCCTTTCCACACCCCTGTAAAATGGTACCTGCAGCTGGCCCTGGGAAAGAAACACAGTGTCTCAGCATAAAGAAGGACCAAGGCTTCAGAAGGTGATCTGCAATGCTGTGCTAAGGTAGATCCCTCTGGACAACATTAAAAATAAAGTTACATGACTCAGGAAAACCAAACACCACAGAGCTTTGCAGTGGGTCCTCCACTGAATCATGCACACTGCTGCTGGAAGGTTACAAGCAACCAGAAGAGGTTGTGTGGTGGGAAATGCATTCCAGGGACACCAAAAGAAAGGCCAGAGCCTGGATGCTGGTGTACCATGACTCCTACAGAGCACCCTGTGCACTGTAACCCGGTGAGAGTTCCCTCTGTTCATTCACAAACACCATTCACGGGTTCAGACCCTTTCCTGGGGGCTTTTTAACAGGCAAAGGGTTTGCCCCAAACATCAGTACAACTGCAGCGTAAGTATGAAAGGGGGAGAAGGCTGCATAAGTACTGATTATTATACATAGGAATTAAAACAGGAGTAAAGGGATAAATTGAAGCTACATGTTTAATGGACATCTTTCACTTCACTGCCTGAGGTGGATCCTGTACTTTTCCATCTAACGCATTTCCAGGTCTCCATTCCTGCATTGCCTGAACACCCAGCTGTCCCTAATGTCCCCAGCCTTTAATCCCACCTGGGGGAGCAGCAAGGGAGCAAAAAGGGAGATGCCCAGGATGGCTGTGACAGAGAAGGGGAATTAAGCCCAGTGTGCACAAGAGCCAGCTGGGGCTGTGTCAGGCTGATTTTTGGGACTGACCCACAGGAGCCCTCTGAGGCTACTCCTAACACAGAACCAGCCCTTTCTGTTTTCGTACAAATCCGCTGCGTGCCGAACTTGTAAACTGCAACCCAGTATCAGCTGGCTGGGAAGATCCTCTCCCGTGGCAGAGAATATCAGAGTCTGCCACGTGAGACTGTAAGGTATTTAGTAACAGAGATATGTCAGGCTAAAACCCTCCCATCTGGACCAAAGCACTCCCTGCCAGGATGGTCACAGAAGGCGCCTCCTACCCCAAGGTTGTGTTATTCCCTTCTACTGAAAATGCAGAGGAAGGGAAACAGCTGTAAAAATCTCCTATTTAAAGCTCCTGAAGCTTCAGAGCCTTCTATGAAATCCCTTGTATGGGATTATTTCTTTTTTTTTTTTTTTTAATTTGTTTTTAATTGCTGCTCCAACCTTTCATGGCTTCCTTGTCTTTGGAAAGTTCCAAAGCATTTAAAGGAAACATTAAGTTCTGACGCCCTGCAACATTATTTTTCAGTTTAATCATTTTTCCCCATTTTCTTCCTCTTTCACTGTGCTGAGTGAGGGTGGGAAAGAGACAATTAAGGGAAACTCGGAACTCTCAGATGTTTCAAATATGAAAAAGTCTAATAAAAGTTTTCCCACACATCTGCCGACAAGTAGGAAAAACTGTTTTCTTATGAAATTCTCGAAGCAGAAATGACCAAAACATTCCTGGGTTTCATACTCATCACTCCCTCCCCCATTTTTTTGAGCCAGAAGTTTCTGTTTTATCTTGCGTTCATGCTTGTGTGCTTGACTGTGAGAGATAGAGCCCTGCCCTGATGATCTTACAGTCCATAGTGACCAGAGAGATGTGGGATGAGGGCTGAAATAGCAGCACAGAGAGGGGAAATGACTTGCCCAGGGTTGTGCAGAGGGGCAGTGACTCAAGTAATTTCCAATAACACAGTTGTTTCTTCAAAGGCTTTAAACAAATGGTGCTTGATTCACTGCCCTGAACCACTGCTGCAGAGACTAATGTGGTCCCAGCAGCTAGAGAGGAGTTATATGGTGCTGTGTCAGGCCAAGTGTTTAAGCAAAAGCTGGCGTTAGTTCAGCTGGGAGGGGAGAATGGATACATGTGTTTTAAAGTACAGGTCCTGAATAAGAGCAGGAGACTCTTGAGATAGGCATTTAGATGGCTATTTTAAGAGGTGAGTGAGGTAACCCACATCTTCCAGAAAGAGCAAATGAAGATGAAGATGGGCTGAGAGGTTGGGCAGTGGACAAAGTAACTTTTTTTGTTGTGCCACAGATTTTCTTTCCATTGTGAACCAGGTCCATGACATCTATCCACTCAGCATTCACATCCCTCCATCATCCATAAATCTTGTGGCCCACCATCCTTCTCACACAGCAACGAAGGGCAGAAAACCTCTTGGTACAAGTGAACCTGTGCCAGGCGCACAACTGGTCAGCAGGAGAGGGAACCTGGCAGCTTCTCCCCACTGGAAGCAAAGGGTCCAAAAAGGAAGGCAAGGAATAAGTTCCTACTGGGAGGATTTTCTACCTTCACAGAGCAGAAGACTTCAGGGAAAGATGGGATTATAATTGAGGTTCTGTTTTCACCTCTGCTTTGTTAATAAGGTGCTGCAGCTCTTGGTTGAGCTATCTCTTGGCTACTAAAGCAGGTTTCATCACCTCTTCAGCAGGAGATAGGAAAAGCCCTGCCACCTTGCAAAGCAAACCCACGAAAACAACGTGGTAGCGACTGGATTTCAACGCTGATTTCAAATTACAAAGCGCAGCAGCAACTTTCCATACACGATTTCTGATTCTGCTTTCTATTCCTGTTGAGCTGCAGCCAGAGTTTTGCCAGTGAAAAGTGCTATAAACAGCCCTGGCCTAGCTGAAAAAAGCAATATGCCGTCAGTCTGACATCTACCTCGCTTTTCCGCTCATTGTCAGCACTTTGATTGATGGTGTTGTTCATTAATGTGGGACGATTGTCAGCTTTTCCTGAATAAATATAAAAAGAAACAAAGAAATCCCCACCCTTTTCAAGCCAGAGTGAATTATTTCCTATTTTCCTTTGCTGAATTCAGGCATGTAACAGTACACTGCCCTCAAAATATACTGGAGCTTTAACCACAAAGTAGGAAATTGGACTTTGGATAGAGGAACCAAAACTTTTACTTAAGTGCTAGGTTCAGCAATTAAATTTTACTATTATTTATTTTCCAAAAGGAAAAAAAAAAAAAACAGTGGTATGCCCTAAGGCTTCTGCTTTAATACAGTACTTCAATTTTGTGCAAAAAGCTAAAAGAAATCTATTTGGTGAAAACTAAAATGACATGTGAAAAGCAGAGGCAATCACAAGCACCATGAAAGATAGGCAGAAATTCGATTTAGTACAAGACTGCATCTTAATTCACACTGGGGAGAATGGGGGGAAAGAGATGTGAAAATTCACATACATGTAAAGTAGTTAAAAGAAAACAGAATCACAGAATTAACCAGGTTGGAAAAGACCTTCAAGATGGGAAAGTTTATTTGGGCCCTCAGTATCCCCAAAATTCTCCCCCATGATATGTTATCTGCTCAGGAGGGTTTGTCAAGTTGCACATCCTCCTTGTCTTCTCTGCATTCCCACACACCAACAATTAGAAGAGAGGGAGACGCCATAAACCCCCATCCTAAACCCATCTTAACGTTTACCATCTTCACCACACATTTTCTCTCTGGAAGTTTTCCTTCTGCTGGCACCCTTAGCTTTCTGCTTGATGGAGTCTTTCTAATCAGGTCATTGCTTTTGTGGTTAGCAACAGGGTCATTGCTCAACATCTTTTTCAAATTGTACATTGCATCAGCATGTACGAAACACAGCGACGACGATTACAAAATCGTAACTGGGCGTGCCGGGGGGTGGGAAAGGGGAGAGCAATGTAAATGGGTGACCAATGATTAATTCAGCAAATTATGCTTTGGCACAGATTTGCTTTAGAAGCAACATGCTAACAATTATAATATTCTCCAGAAGTGCTACATTTGTAGAGTTGAATGGCAAATTATTTTGAATACCTCTGTAAAGAACAGGAAACTGAGAACTGTGGAAAAACTGGCATTACGCCACCGATTGAAGATTCAATCTGACTGTAATAGAAGGTGATTATTGGGGACTAGCAGGCAGATGATGGATGATTTCCTCCTAAAATGACAGCTCTGCTGTGTATCAGCAATCCTCATACAGCACAAATGTACAGGTTGGCTTTTGTGGCTTTTTAATTCTTACCATTGTGGGAAATGGATTTCAAACCTGTGGCGAGCTATTTCAGGCTGGCAGGGCACATTTGGATTGTTCCTATCTTTCTCTTTCCCCTTCTCTTTTTTTCCTTTTTTGCAAACCTAACGAAAGATGCTCACTGAAGTTTTCCAGCCATTTACCTCAGGCAGCCAGTGAACAAAGAGCAGAACCACACGTTCCTTGCTTCAGCAAGCTCCCCGCCCCAGTGGGAGCAAGCCTGGGAGAGCAGCCTCCCCTCCCCACTGCTCCCCCTATTCTAGGGCAGTCTGAAAATTAAAATACCCTTCCAAGTATGTAATAATTTGCTTATCTTCCGCCCTTATCTGCTTTGGTGAAAAACACAAAGTATTATTCATGCACTAGGATCTGATACCCTGCACTATGTTTTGTTTCAAAAATATTCATTGGGGTTTCCTAGAGAGTGTGGGCAACCCACCAGCACAATTGTGGACCAGTTCAGCTGCAAGACCAGCACCCCTTCCATGCTTCATTGCAGAAAAAATGGTAGTTCAGAAACTCTAACAAGGTTGGAATAAAAAATATTTTAAGTTCCTTGCATAAAGGTATAAGCTCTGTACAACCCTTTGTTTTAAAGGGCAAGCTAATCAATAACCCCATCATTTACTGCTGTGCCCCTCCATGTACACCATTAATGCAGCACTTTTAGTACATCATGAAATCATACAAAGCAGTTACAGGGAAAGCTGCTTTCGAGGAGGAAAAAGTGCCATCCAACGAAATCCAGGCCTTCTACTCCGTATCACGGTGACCTGGTGTCTAATGACGCCCTGGCTCCTGGGTCCTCACCATAAATTAGTATGGACATATGTTCTGGTGTCTGTCAAGACCCAATCCTGACACTCTGCCAGTCCTGCACAAAAGGACAAGGTAATCCACGAGAGCAGTAAATTTATCAATCAAATCCTGTAAGTGTCCCCAGCTGATAACAGCAGCCCTTTTGCGAATTTAACAAGAAAGCGTGAGCCAGCTCACTAGGACCTCACGGGCATGTTCCACCTATGAAAACACTGGTGTCAGGGCTTCACAATGCACTTGCCATTCTCCTGTCTGCAGTCAGTCAGATGCTGGACTGTGCTTATTCACTTACTTTTAAAGATGGAGAGCTTCTACAGCAAAGACCAAAAAAACCCAGGCAACTACATACAACTGGTTAGTACTGAGCCTTTTTCCAAGTAATAAAATAAATAATCACATATTGGGCTTTATATAGGCTTCAGCAATGAGCAGGTAATTAATTGTTAATTTTCTATTTGTGTGCAATCTTGCACTGTTTATTTATTTATTTATTTTTGCTTTATAAACGCAATTAGTGATGATGAACTAAAACAAGTAGGTCAAAGATGCTGCAAAACTACTGCAAATTAAAAACGATGCATTTTTGCTTCTCTCATCTCACAGGCACTAACTTTTGCAAGAGAAGAGAGGATATGCTGTGCTGCTGGTTGGAATCAGTGTGTTGTTGCACAAAATGATATGCCAATGGAGTAGTAGCTAGTGTTTATGGTAAAGTAGAGAAAACCATTATCAGTATGCGATGTCAATTTAAATTTTACTGGAACAGAAACCTTTTGACCCCTTCCAAACTTGATCCATTACTAGGTTTATACATGAAAGCTTAGGAGAGAATTAAATTAGAAGGAACATTGCAAGAGAACTGTATTTGCATCTATTGCACTTAAGACTGGAGATTAGTTGACCTTTGGAAAAGGGGATTAAAGCAGTTTCACCATCAAGAGAAGACAATCTGTGTTCTTAAAGCAATCAGATTGGGAAGGGTAACAGCCTCTGAAAGATGAATTGAACTGAGGAAGAATCCATGCTAATTTGCATGGTTTACATGTCACTTACAAATGAATTTTGCAGTGACTTCTGCAAAAGGAATTGTACAGTATTTGAATTATTCCACGAGTCCTTGAGTGCTGGCATGTAAATGTGGAAACTGTGTCAGTTTTTACAATCTAATTTTACAATAGATTAACCTCAGAAAGGGTATCAGTAGACAGTCAAGATACTGTGCAGTGCATACCCCTGGAACAGCAAAATGCTGTCACAAGGAAGT
Source organism: Indicator indicator (assembly GCF_027791375.1). Taxonomy (NCBI): domain Eukaryota; kingdom Metazoa; phylum Chordata; class Aves; order Piciformes; family Indicatoridae; genus Indicator; species Indicator indicator. The sequence continues at coordinate 6,500,468 of NC_072027.1, forward strand.
TTCTTCTTTTTCCACGGAGGAAAATGTCAAGAACAATAATCACCAAATCACAGCATCGCAGAAGTGCCTGCTCCAAGATAATCCAGGGCCAGGGAACAAATAACACCCAGACTGGAAGAGGGCCTAAAACAGGGCATAAAATGAGGCTTATCACACAGACAGCAAGCATATCTTGAAAAATATATGAAGCTGTACACATGTGCTGACAATGTGTTCCTCAGTCAGTGATGGAGCAGAATTTAGGAAAAAAAAAAAAAAGAAAAGCACTGTGGTTACACAGAGGAAAAGTCTGTTCTTTCCCCAGGTCAGGAAGATACCTGTTAGCTTTATTATCTATGCCATGAGATTTCACAGGAGAGCTCATCAATTAAAACATAATCACATTCTCATTGAAAATTAATGACACAAAAAACCCCATCCAAGTCGGGATCTTTCTTACTTTCTAATAATCAGGGGAAAAGAGCAGTGAATGCAGATTTCTTACAATTCATTGCCAAGTTACAGCTCTTCAGACTTCCAGTGCCATGGAAAAGCCTCTGCAAATGCTGCAAGAGTGCTACCACTTGTTATCAACTGTATTTTAGGTTTTGGAGTCTAATAGGCTCTGAAATGATCAGTGTCAATACAGTTTCCAGGCAGTCATAAGAAGCAAGCAATGAGGCTGCTAAATATGATCCCATCAATGCAATAAAGTGACGTTGCACTCATCAGCACACAAATCAAGAGAGAACAGGGGTAAAGAGCAGGAGACATGGAGACCTCTTGGGAATCCTTGCTAAAAGAAAATATCCCCATTTTCAGATATAAAGACACACACACAACCAAACATGCTTAGGAAGCCATTTCCCAGCATAAAGCTATTTGTCAGCAGGCTTTTAAGAAAAGTGACAGAACTTTCCATGCTGAGTATTTATAATTTAAAGGGGTATTTTGCATGGTCTTATATGCAGACTGCACTGCTCCATGCCCATAATAACAACTCCTCAAAAAAAAAAAAAAAAAGATCTAGGTGACAACATGGCTCTTAACTTTGCATCATGGAAAACATACATTCTGGCTATGAAATTTGGGCAGCTTTGTCTGAAGAGCAGAGCAGAATGTATTAGGGCTATCCATCTTCTACATACCTCACAGCAAGATATGGGTGAGGAAAGCAGTCATTAAATGTGGTTTTCCCCCTAAATGACCAAATGGCCATTGCATTGGTACTCAAGGCAGTACCTGAATCAAAAAAAAAAAAAATGGCAGAAGGAGCATAAAAGGAAACATTCATATCTTAATGAGGAAAATACACTTCAATAAAAACAAAACACAACAGAAAAAAACACTCAATTTTAACAACAAAAAAAGAAGTTCACTTCATTGAATAAGGATGCTGGGAACATGCTAACCTAGAAGGTAAGATTCCTATGCAAGCTGAACATACCTGGGAATGAAGTATTTCAAGTTTGTTTAAACTTTTAACCACAGCAGTCCTGGTTTAGAAGGAGAACACTGTCTGAGACACAAGTTATTTGCTGTGCACCTGTGCAAAGATTTGAAGCACAGGGATGCAGATTTGGCCATAAGACCCATTTTCTTTGGAAGGCAGCTGGAGTTGTCTCACTCCAGGGCATCACCCTGGACAGAGGGATGAATGCATGGACAGGTTTCCAAGTGCTCAGGCATGACAGCCTTCAACAATTCTCAATACTTTCAGTTCCCTGCCATTTCAGAAGAACGTGACATCCAAAATGCTATTTTTTTCCTTAGGAAAATCTGAAAACCACCTGAAGCAGGAAACTTTGACCAGGAATTAACTGGTACGTCCAGAGTCACAAGTTTCACTTGTCCATTCTCATCTTTTAAACTCTTCCAGCAAAGATTCAATCACTAAAACATTCTGCAGTGAGGGCATAGGCATCAGGTTTAAGGAAAGGTAAACCCTGCAATGCACAAACCACTGCAGAACAGCCACTTCCTGTCTTTTCAAAGTGAAATTATTCAGTGCCCTCAACTTCACTCTCAAAAAAATTTAATAGAAAATGGTTAAATGAAAAATTATAGAGAAAGGTGTTATTTTAGAAACCTAAGAAATTATGGATTTCTCAGTCCATTTATGCAATTGTTCTCTGAATGCTCAGAGAACTCACCAAAAGGCACTTTGCAGTACTGGACCCTACACAAGTTTTACAGCAGCTGCAATCATACAATGAGTCCAGCTCCAGGCCAAACGAACACCTAAATAAAATAAAGATGTACCCCTAGGCTGTGTCTGACTTTTCCCATATAACTATCTCCAGGATGCCACCTCTAAAGAACCTCAACATTTCTTTTATATTCACCTGCTGAAAGCCCCTTCCTCTCCCTTGCATTAAAGATTCAGCCTGCTCACATAGACACACATAAGGGCTCACACACACACATACACTGTTTTATCAGTTGCTGATTTACAGCTTGGTAGCACAATGGGCTTAGGCTGACACTTTCAAAGGACCTAGGAAGTTCACCCCTTCAGCCTCCTTGGAAAATCACAGTGATGTCCCTAACAATAACGACACACACTTCCTCAGGACCCAAAACTGGTTATTACCCTTGGAAGATAGGCTGGGAAAACCAATTAAAAACCCAGTCCAGCATCCAGGTATAGCAGCAGCAGCAAACCCAGGCTCTGTAGGTAGGTTTGCATGTCAGCTTCTTCCCATGGGAGAAAATTATAAATTTTAAGCACTGCCAACTGCCCCTTGTTTGTGGCTGATGGGTCTCAGCTGAGGAACTGGGAGCTGATGTGATGACTATTTGCAGTCCTTGCACAGAGATGCTCAAGGAGGGATCTGTAGGAGCTGCTGCTGATCAGGATGAGGAGCTGTGTATGGGCTGGGGCTGAGAACATCAGTTGGTGGTGTACCATGCACACACTGCGTTCAAGCCTGCCCCAACTGCAGCAGGTACCAGGTTCATATAAACCCAGGCTGATAAAACTAACTGCTGAAAAGGTGTGAGTCTCTGAGGATGGATGGACAGACGGATGCTGAAAACAACGCTATTGTGATCCAGATTCCTCACACCAAGAGGAGAAGGCAACAATTAGAGTTGCTAAACATGAGATAAAGAGGGACACTAATCCAGCTTGTATTGCAAAAAAAGCCAAGCCAACTTTCAAATCTGTTTTCTCTCTCTGGCAGCTTATTAAATGCCCTAAATACCAACAAAATCCCTTTTTCCAGTATTAATTTGAGACCACCTGGAAGTGCAGGGCAGTTGCTCCCATAAACAAAATCCTCTGTTCCTTTCCCTCTCAGCTCCTCTTCACCTCCAGACATGACACCAGGGCTTGCTCCCCCACCATCACTTCCCGCAGCGCTTCAGCAACGTCCGCAGCATGGACTCCCCCCACACTCTGCAGATCCCTGCCAGAGATCCCAACGACTGCGGTTTGAGGCTAAGCACCTAGGAGATCACTTTCACTCCCAATCTGTCAGCCCATCATTCGGGATCAGCTGTGGCCCTCTTGTTAATTGTTCCCAGCTCTGAGCAAGCAGAGATGGGAAACAGGCCATGGCTGATACATGACTCCAGGCTCTGGAATGCTCTTTTACCATCAGCCCTTCAGAGATCCAGTTTGCTGAGTTTAAGTCTCAGCTATTTGCCCAAGTTCAATTCTGGGAAGAGACAGAGATTTTTCTGTTACATTTCATCCATGGCTGGGAGCACAGAGGTAGAGAGCCACCAAAAGTTATTCCTTTTGTTTTAAATACTAGTCTGTAGGACTATACTGTGCACATTGGCATTAATTTCTGATTAAAAAGGTGGGGAAAGGATTTAGCATTTCTAAAAAGACAAGATGTCTGGATCCACAAGGTAAAAAATCCCATGGAAGAATATTCAGTGCCTGAATTCAAACCTTTGCATATTATTCCACTGAATATCTGTTGACCATGAAACTTCAGATAATCAACATTAACATATATAGGCTGTTTATAAAAAAAAAAAAAAAAAGTATATTATTCACACAGAATCAGTAAAGCCCTTAACCATTTTTCTGTTTGGTTTTGTGGTGTTGTGTTGGTTTTTTTTTATTATTCCAGCAACATTTAAAAGGAAAAAAAAAAAAAGGAAACTTTTATAAGCAAGAAACATTTTTTTAATGTATGAAAAATGAGACTTTTGGATTAGAAGTGGAATTCTACACAGCATTCAAGACTGCATTATCAGTTTTGTGGCACTCTATTAATCTGTTACAATAAAATATGGGGTTTGGTTTTGTTTTGGTTTGTTGGTTTCTTTTTTTTTTTTTTTTTTTGAAGGGAAATTGTCTTTCAAGAAAGGAAAAGCAAAAGGTCCAACCTTGATAGTAAAGTGTGTGCTTACTGAAAGTAACAGGAAGATCTGTGTCATCTGGCCATCTAATTGAAGAAAGATGCTAAACACAGTGCAGAACTGAGTCTAATAAACATTATTTCTTTTCTAAATGAGTGTGGAAATGTTTTATAGATTTTTTTCCTACTTTCTGTAGGTGCATGTACACCAATGTAGACCTACGTATCTATTCTTTTTTATAAATATTATTTAGTGCTTATAAAAAGCTGTCAAAGAGCACTACCAACCCAGCAGGATTCAATTAGCCTGTGCTTTTTAAAAACGGCCTGAAATCACTGAATGCTCCGGCTCCATCCCAGCGCGTTTTCCCAGCGCATAATTTCGCCCTGTGCTCAAGACAGAACACGGCTTTATAAAAGAAAACCTTAAATATTAATGCGTGTTTTGCTAAGGAAGTGGAAGTCGAATCAACTTCCTGATACCCCGAGTATCTGATTTCTAAAACGGTCTGATGCCGATGGTCGCAGCCCCTCCAGATGTGGGGTGAAGCAGTGCAGCGGAAGCCCAAGTTTGCAGCCCACTGCTGTGTCGGACGCAGAGCTCAGCGGACTGCATCCTCTGATAGTATATTTTTGTTAGCTGGCTGCCCGGAAACCCTCCGCTGCTCGATTTGTTTTGTGATCCTGCAAGGGCCTTCCCGGTGCTGATGACAGCCCTGAATGCAAGAGCTTGTTTGCTTTGGTGGGGTTGGGGACCAGCAAATGCCTCACCATTTAATTTATCCTCTGCAATGCAGAGAGGTACAGGGGGCCTCGTCCTGAAGGATGGAGTCTATTTTGAGATGTTCGCACTGCAGCCGGGTGCTCACCACATACCAAAAAACAATGTCTTGTTGTTACTGATCCCGCCTTCTTTTATTGCTTTGTTTATTGACATTTTCAGAGCACGACTTTTTAGGAGCATTTCCTCATACGAGGAGCAAATGTCACAAATACCAAAATTTGAGTAAGGGGAAGAAAAAGAGAGAGAGAGAGATCCCAAGAGGACTACTGATTTCATTACCTCCATTTTGGCAAAGAAATTGGAAAGGAAAACTTCTGCATTTTAATTCACTTTTTTTTTCTCCTGCCCTCCTTCTACATAAAAGCATTGGGGAGAAAAAGAGAGAAAAAAATGTTTGTTTATTCCATCACAAAAAAAAAACACCACAAAAACTTTTTCAGGATCTGGAAAGCAGAGGAGATGATGTCCATAAAAAGTAAACAACAAAATAAAAACTGTCCCCTTACCCCTTCTCCCAGTTTGGAGCTGAAATGCTACAGGGAACAGCTTTTCTGTTACAGAGAGAATTACCAGTGCAGCAATGTCTTGGCAAATTGGCCCATGGGTCACACCGAAGAAGAGTGCACACTGTCCTTCCTGGTTTTTCACTGAACTGTGCCTTAAATCTGATATTTTAAGTTGTTTTGTGTTTATACCCAACATCACTGTATTTCATGTACCTTGCTCACAGAAGGATGAGCCCTGGTTCTGCAAATATTTTCTCCTATCTCAGTGATACAGAAGTTACTGAACTTGAATTTCCACGGCACTTTATTTTTTTCTCCAAGGAGTTAAAATGTATTATTGTCTGTCTAAGCATTTCTGATGGCCTTATTGTTCTGTCTATGTAGTGACACTTAGTTTGGGAGCACATTAAGCACATCTCCCCATTTTAGCCCAACCCTCAAGCATGCTTAAGCCAAGCCAGCTGCCTCTGCACATGTTCCTCCACCCATTGCACAAACAGCCACCATCACAGCCAGAAGCATCACATTTTGGGGCATACGTGATCTATCCAGGTACTATCCCATCTACCAAACAAATGCTGGGTGTGAATGGGTGGCAGGAAGAGCTGCTGCATGAGCAACTCAGGGCAAAAACTTTCACAGCTCACATCTGGTTTTCTTGAGCTTTCTACAGTAGAAAATCCCTCCCTGTTCCTCCATAGCATTCAACTTTGCAAGACCTGCATCTGGTGTGTGGACAGCTTCCTACTTCACTTCCAAAGGCATTGTTCTTTAGCTTGGAAGGAAAGATAGTAACCAGCATAAAAACATGCTCCATATTCATTGCTCCATAAATACTTAGGAGTAAATTCTTCCTCTGGTTTCCAGACTCCCAAAAGAAGGATAGCCACTGCTCTTTCAGTAACACAGGTTGGATTTTGTCACACTGCAGTCTCTAAAAACGACATGGTTCCAGCTGGTTCAAAGTCAATACATGAAATGACACAGCAGTACATGGCATGACAGCAGAATCCAATTTAACACAATGTAACATATCAGAAATGTAATTTTCCCCCCCCCCCCCCTTTTCAGATTGGCTGTCTGCTGGCATTTTGAGTATCAAATAGCCAACAAAAATGTTTTTAGATCTGGGAGCTGTTCCATTAGCATTGTCTGCAGCGCTTCGATAGCCGCTCACTACCACATTCCCATTACTGGCTGCACCAGGGGACTGTGCTTGTGCTTGCTGCTAGCACCAGTTTCAATTTCCAAAGGAGAAAAGTAGCCTTTTCCAAACTTTTGGTTTTCATTGCAACATATGAAGTAAATCTGTTGCATATTTTACTTATATAGTTTAAATAGAGTAGATTTGAACAAGCTGCTCCTACTCTCAGCTAATAAACTGATTTAAATTGCAGTGAGTGCAGTGCAGAGCACATGCAGCTACAGAAGTCACTGATTAACAAGGTAACAGATGAACAAACCACATTTTTTTCAGATACTTATTCAAGTGCCTCCCTAAAACTAGCATACAGCACATGGAAAAATATGGATTTCCATCGAACTACAGACATGGAAAAACAGGCTATTCTTGCTTATCACTGAAACACTACAGTGAAATTACTGAAGTACAATAGAAAATCCACCAGACCACCAAGGCAAAAGGCTCTTCATTTACTAAATCCACAGTTCAAATAAGGACAAGAAGAACTGAATTTTCAGAGAGTCTCCAAGAGCATATTCACAGCGACTGGGTAAATCTGTGCAAATCTGTGCACACTTACACACAAGACACAGCCTGATCTTTGCAGCCTTTACCTCAGCTCAGCTCTCACTAACTCAAATCAGGTATTTATTGAATGAAAAATTGACAGAAGGGTACTGTTCGTACTTTGGAAGAATTTGGAGTATTTCCTGGCCTGCTACACAAAACATCAGAAAGGTACAATGATTGACACACCACTTCAGACAAGGCTTAAGAAAGTAAAGAAAACAAGACTAAGTAACATGACTCTTAGCAGCATCGTTTTGTACTCTCCTCACTAGACTTACACCCATGGAAGTGGTGATGGTTTCCAACTGGATGCAGAGAAAAAGGTCTGAGCAATATCCTCAGTCCTGCATAACCACTTAAACACAGACTTGCATTCCTTAGACCAAAATTATTCTAGTTCTTCTACTGCTCAAAAAAAAAAAAAAGGCATTTATTAAAAACTCATTAGGATCCATTCATTTATATTTACCTAATTCTCCTACAGAAGCATTAATCTTTGCACAATTCCTCCAAGCATTTACCAGACGGGTATTTAAAACAAGAGATGTCCTGTGACCATAAATGTCATGCTTATTTGTGTTATGAAACTAATTAATATGTCAGACTTCCTGCATCTATCTGGATAACAGTACTGTAAATATAAATGAAAAATAAGTAATAATTTATGAAATCTGATTTGCATTTTCAAATATGAAATGTGCAAAATCCAACTAATTAGCAATGGTGAAGGCCAGGGTGTTTCTATAGCAACTATAAAAATGCTTTAAAAATGTTTTATATTGGGCTCATTAATGTTCCTGTTCCTCACTTGTTTTGTGGGTATTCCCTCAGACACAGATTCTGCTTTGCTGTTAAGTTCTGATCACTGAGTATCATTTAATATGTTTGGCAGAGCTCTGGTGCTACTTCTTTATGCTGACATTTCTGTCACAAGCTTAAAAAAATATTTGGTGTGCAGTACAAAAAAAATTGCAGTAATAATAATAATAATTAGAATGGGATCCAATGGCACAGGAAAAACAACCCAAAGTGCCAAAGAACAGAAAACGATGAAAAACAACCCCTTAGCTTGTCTCTTTCTCCCTTCTTCAAATACACCCTTTTAAATCTGACCTGCTACATGTTGTAGATGGACAGACAGCAAAGTTTCTGAGAGCTTCCCCACCCGGGGCTGGTGCCAGTGCTATTCCAAGCTCAGCGCAAAGCATCACGCAGCTCAAAGGCCACACTAAGGAATTCTGATTTTCCCTTCCTAACCACCCTCCTCCCATGCAACTTTCTTGCTTAGTAAATTGAAATCGAGACTCTCATTTCCATCCACAGCGCATGCAGCTCCCCAGCAGATTGATTTCTGCAAGACAGAGAACCACAGTGCTTAAAAGGTAGCAAGATCTACTGTGCCACCAACAGCCTTACTCAGCTGCTACCTGCCGTCTGCCGCAGCCTGTGAAAGGTAGAAAGGTGACAAATGTCCTCATAAAGCTGGGAGAGGGTGGACAAGAGCAAGTCATTCTTCTTTGGTTTAATTACTGAAAATCATTTGAAACCCAGGAGAAGCCCATCACTTCCACGTGGGTTATTTGAATGCAAAATAAACTTAAGCTGAATGGCACTGAGAGAGGCCACCAAATACCATTTATTTCCAACCTGGCTTTAAGCAAATGCTAATTCCCAACCCCTCTGCTGAGTATTAGTAATAGTTTATGAAAAAGTACACAACTTTAGGTCTAAATTACCACAAACAATTGAGATATTCTTCAAGTACTGCAGTGTTGACAAAAAAAAAAAAAAAAAAAAAGCCATGCACACTGGCTGCTCATAGTTGTGGGCATTCATTTCTAATGCCACGTGTGTGATCCCTGTAATAGTTTAATACCATTAGCCTGCATTACAACTTTAAATGGCCTTAATGGACCCTATAGTGTTTTTCAATTATGGATACTGGGAGAGGTCTAGTCTGCTCCTGTAACTGCTGCTGGTTGTAAAATACTTGTATTTTATACACTGAGGGCATTAAAATTAGTGTCTTCAGCTAACTTCCTGACCAGCCCATCCAGGGGGTGCTCCCCAGAGCACCACTGCATTTTGAAAGGGTCTTTTTCTGCAGCTGTATTTCAGCTGGTTCCAGCATGAGGCAGAATATTGCGATGCTGAAAGGCGTCTGATCTGCATATTACACTTGCAACAAAGCCTCCGTTTCTTCACAAACCGTGTTAACACAAATCTCCTCAAAGGCTTTATTTTGATAGCTCCTGAATGGTGTTGTCACGCAGCTCAATTAAAGGCTGCAGCACCAGCAGCAAAACACGCTTCAGCGCCTGGCGGTGCTGCCGCTCCCCGGCTCCCACCACTTCCCGCAGGATGAGCGCTGAGTGACCAGCTGCTTTCCCAAATTTGACACCAGGCATATGGAGGAAAGTCAGGCCTGGGGGTAACGAGCTGGGGCGAGCTCCAGTGAGCAATCAATTAGGAGAAGCAGCTCTCCCCTCCGCACCCAGCCCGCAGCCGTTCCCACCACCCAGCCGCCACACCGAGTATATCACATGCAATAAAACTTGTGGGGAACCAACTCAAGTGAAACTCTTTAAGATATATGATGAGGATTAACCGTAAAGCACTAATTAAGGATGGGCTGAGGAATTAATGGGAACCTATGAGGCTGTGCATTTTATTTCCCCATCTAAAAGCGATGCTGTTCTCCCATTTAACAAAAAGAGAAGTTGGCCAAATGGATTTGGGCTTTTCCCCCTGCTTTTTTTTTATTATTATTATTATTATTTTTCCCTTAGCTTATTCTGTAAGGGCAGGTCATTAAAGAAGGAACACAGCCAGAAAAATCTCTTAGTGAAGGCTCATTACATTTTTCAGGGACAAATAAAGTGTCACTTTAAAAGGAAATCCAGTTACTCTGAAACATTTGTCGCTTTACTTCAGTGCATGTGAAATGAATACAGGGCCCAATGCTGCCCTCGGCTTCTGTAATTTCCTAGTAGCTAAACACTCAGAGACAGTGTTATGCAAAAATATGTACATTGTTTAATTTATTGCAGTACACTACCATTTTTCTCATGAAAACAAACAAACAAACAAAAAAATTCTAGCAGCTGGTTCCAATACCACCCACTTTGTTTAAATTTATAGTGAAAACTAGCAGCATCATTAAAAACAAACATATTGCTCCCCTCCAAGCATCCTATAGCGCAGCTCACAGAGTGATGTGTTACTTCTGTAAGAGGTCCAGGAGACACTGGCCAGCTTAAAGCTCAGATCTGAACCTCTAGCTTGGTTTTTCCAGGACCGAAATAACTAGAATTTTAATCATTTAAATAGTTTTCTGCAAAAGAATGTTGTTGGATAGAAAATAACAGAAAATTTTCCATTTGCTGAAATGTTCCAATTTTCTGCTGAAAACTAACAATGAATCCTGTAATTGGGTTGGAGAAGGCTGAGGGCTGCCCGCCACCAGCCCTCCCTGCTCCACCGACCTTCCCTTCCTGCAGTGAGGAGGGGAGAACCGGAGGACAAGAGGACAGATGGAGGAGGGTGAGAAGGGAAGCAAATGAAAACAAACATATTTTTTGTTTTCAGTTCCCTCTGAACTGATAAATGATGTGAACGTTTTCCAATGCTCTTTCAGTTGGGCCGTTAATCAGATGTCTTGGAATGAGAAGGATCCCCTGGCTGCTTCATCTTTTCCTCGTTCTTTCCTTACTGAAACTCACTCTCACCAAATCAGCCTCCCTGGGCAAAAGGAAAGAGATGGCTTGCACAAAGTGTTTTGGGACAGGGACAGTATTTTCCCACAGCTGCAAAATTACCCATCCTTCTGCAAGGCTCCTACCCCTGGCAGGGAGATGGCCATCAATGGGGACAACTCATTGGTTGTTTGCAGCCTCATGGTCCCAGCAAACAGCAGATGAGCTCCAACCATTGCTTGCCTGCTGGCAAACCCAGCAGCCTAAAAGCCATTTCAGGACTCATTACGTCTTTTCTTATTGTTTCTCAACCTGATGTTTGCCTGCTGGTGGTCTGCAAGTGACTGTGAGAGGACTGGCAGAGGTTTTTCAGAAAAATACAAATTATTTGGATGCTTTCAGGGGCATGCTGACAAGCAAACAGAATGGGGAAGAGCAAAAGCAAAAACAAACATTCAAACTTTAGCCTGGTTGGTACTCAGCTATAAATAAAAACATTTTGGCTACAATTCATGGGATGGTCCTTTGGACTAATATTACTTCCAGATAAGACAAGTGGAGCTACAACTGAAAAAAAAATGAGGACCAGTACTTCAAAAAGACAAAATAATCTGCTCTCAAGCTCTTTACATTTATTTTAAACAAAACAATAATTCCATAAACCTTCCCAACAGAAGGAGCAACTTGCTGACTGCATTTGCCATAGCAATCTAGATCACCCCGGCAGCAGCTTCTGAGACCTGCCAGCAATTTTACTAAACTCAAAATGCCCACTGAGATCACAGGGAAGCATTTTTTGCAATCCAGTGGTGATCTCCTGCAAATGTGGCTTCAGCCTTAATTTCACACAGGGCAATATTGACCTCCTCAGAAAAGTGAGCTCACAGAAACCATCCTTAAAGATGAAGGACAACTCAGCCTGACTTAAAAAACAGAATATTCCCAAGGAAGGAAAAAGAAAGCTTTGAAACTCCTTCCTTAATAATGTTCTAGCAGGCCAAAAGTAAGACGAATGCTGGAAACTCATAGAAATAATAACATGTCATAAGAGCTTCAAGTTCTACATTTTTCTTTAAAAACAAAACAAAAATCACAGATATTAGTTACTTTAGAATTCAGACACAAAAAAGCACTGAAGCCCAAATCAGCTCAGAGAGCAATGTCAAAACATGGCTCTTATCTAACTCCAGGTGCTTTGCTTCTGTTCCCAGGATTCTCTTATTTAATTACTTAGTCCATGTATGCATTTATTCACTCATTTGCATCCCTCCATTTATATTTAGAACAGTTAGGGGATTCAGGTACATAATTCTTTTTTGCCAAATACCTGTGGGAAATAGAGGGATTCAGCTGTGCTGTGCAGCACCAAGCTCTGCATGGAGTTAGCCACAGCACAAAACCAACACAGAACTATCCTGCTTTGACTTGTTCCAACTGCTTGGCTCCCAAGTTATGACTTCAGTCTCCCCCTTGATATTTTTTAGAACATATTTATCTGTTCTTATTTTATTTTATTGTTGGCCTGCTTTTACTTCTTCTTTAACCTTATTAACCCTTGCTAGTATTTGACAGCTTAACACCCTCCATTAGTCTGCAACATTTGCTATAAGAACTGACATGGAACTAATAGCAGCCTTTTTATATCCAATCTACGAGGTCACATGAAACTGCCCTTGCCTGAACCCTGCAAGATTTCCTATAGGTGGTTCTCCTTTTCTGTGGATTTTCTACTTAATATGTCTCTACAGGTCTGTCTGAATGTAAAAAATGGAATCAGATTCCTGCTAACTTTCATTACTGACAATGTACACCTTAGAATAGGAGTAAGTTTTCCCTTTAGTGAAAGCTCACGGCAATATATGAAAATACTTTGTGATATTCTTTTCAAGCATTATGTATCACTTTTTAATGGCATACCCAGAGATCTTCCATTTGAAGGGATCTTTGATTTTTCCCAGCAAAGTGCCAGAATGGCATGGTCACATCCATGCCCTGAACCTCAGCTCTGAGTGTAAGTAGCACATTAAAGAGATAGCATGATAAGGTTGAGGTGTCTCACTCAGTTTTTCAGCATGGGTTGATTAAATATAATTAATTTAGGTCTCTGACTTCAGAGGACACCCATCATACTGCACTGTACAATGCCAAGCTGTTATTTATCCTCATGACTGGATTTTCTGGAGCTTTTCCCCAGCCTACATAGTTCACTTTCCACTAAATTCCATGACAAGACTCTTCAAAGGCAAAAAAAAAAAAGATGTAGACAACACACCGGTGCAAAACAACTGAAGTTCTGTATGGCTCAACAGCAGCCAAGAGAGGAAAAATGAATCACTGGGGTAAGATTGCTCAGAAGACATGCAATGAGAACAGCAGTAACAGCAGTTACTTCTCTAGGTTTTCCTAATGGGAGCTGAACAGCAGGAAAGAGGAATTTTTTTCATGCATTTGTCCTTTGCAAGCATAGGAAATTAACTTCTGCTAAATGGAAAAGCAAAGCAAAGCACATGAATTCTATATAGCTGAGCAAAGAAATAGATGGGGAACTAACTGAAATTTAGTAGAACAGATTTCAACAGCCTTTCATGCAGCTGCAATACCTACTTAGATTAGTCTACGATTATCTATTTTAAAATTTTGAAAGTCTTCCCTCTCTGCAAATCCATCATCCTTATTATTGCTGTTCTAAGTGCAGCAGAGATTTTGGGAACTAAATTCTTCACTTGAAACTTCTTTAGGGAACAGTTCTTAGTTCAGAAGTCCATGGTTTCCCTCACCCAATATAAATTTAATAGCATCTTGAGTGATAAAGTCAGAAGAGACAGACATCTGGTACAGCTAACTAGTCATTTGCTGGTTCTGTGAAAGTTTGTGCTTCCTAGTCAGTGTCACATATGAGAAATACAGATGGTCCCAAGCTAGAAAAAAAGAAGTGCTGAAACCTCCACAAATGTTATGAGGACTTGAAGTGTAAAATGTTAACCAGCTGTGGATGTGACATCCCTAGTTCTACTAAATCTCCTCAGATACATCATTACTGCACATGAAATCTATGTATTTTCTGTATTGATGGGAATTCCCTGTTCCCCGTTTCCTTTTCCTTTTGGCCCTAAACCATCTGGATGAAAATATTAAAAGATGAATCCAAAAAGAGAAAGAAAAGCAGTCTCCGTTTCTAGAGGTTGTTTGTAACTGCCGCACTAATTCCCTGTACTGTGAGCTAGCCGTTTACTGGGGGGGCAGCAGAAGTCACAAACATCTAGAGTTAAAAATAATATATAAATGTTAAAGCAAAATTAAAAGGTTACTAATTCACACAAAGTCCTAGAGATTTAGAGCCATCCATTCTATATACAGTTCAGCAATGCATGGAATGCAATAAGACATTTAAACCACAACACAGCAGCGATCTTGCCCTGTTGCTGGCAGTATCAGTTGTTTCCCACACAAGGGCCTAAATCTGACTCTTTTATTAAACTTCTACGTTTACAAAAATAGAACAGTTGGGAAATCTTGGGCACTTTTGGTTAAATGGCAAACAAAATACCCTCTCTCTGCTGCTGCTTAAGCTCTAGATAATCATCACATATCAAGACAATTACTTTTTCCCCCATATGAGTTGTTTTGACAGAGCTCTTCAAATGTTATGTACAACGCAACCTAAAAGGAAAAGAAAATGTATGTTTCAGGATGCATTAAAGTGTACAAGGAGGAGGAGAGACAGAGAAGAAGACAGGTTCCCCTCCTTTTTCCTTGGACAAAAGCTCCAAATTGCTACGTCTACCTTTGGCATCTCACATCAGTGTGCAGCATCCTGATTGACACAGGCCAAAGAAATCCTCCATGTAACAACAGACAGGTGCCTGGTGATCTGCTTGGGGGAAAAGCAGCTACAGGGAGCCACTGGATGCAAACCCTGTGTGCATGGTACATTCCCCATCTCACCTCTTCCCATCAGCAGCCTCTTGGGAAAAGGAAAATGGAAAGGATCTTGCATCTCTGGGTGGCGTTGGCAGGGAAGGAGCACTCTGCAGGAAGGTAGGAGTGCTCCTTGCAGCCCTTCCACCTCCTGTTCTGCTCTCCTCAGCTGTAAAGAGCTGCTCCCTCCCCAGGAGTGGGTCACAGTGAGGCAGGGAGCCAATCTGGGATATTTTTTTCATGTTTGTTTGTTTTTTGCTTGGAGTGGAGCAGCGCTGGAAGAAAGTCAGATTCCCTGCACCCCTTCCTAAAATGTAACTGGGAGGGACTGGCCTCTCTCAATCTCAACTGCCAGGAGGCTTTTCTTTTCTATTTTTACCTTTTCTTTTTTTTTTTCTTCCTCCAGAGAAAACAGGCAAAACCAAAAAGAAGCTCCAGTTTTAATATAAACTGGCAAAATATTTTTTTTTTTCTTGGTGCAGTTTTATGACTACCATAGGCATGCATGGGTGACTTTGCAGACCACAGACCCCTGAGCCAGGATCAGGACATCACCACTTTGGAGCTAGTGATGAGCACAAGGGTAGGAGTGTTCCTAGACTTAACAAAACTGGGGACTTCAGTTGAGATATAAACCTCTTATCTTTAGAGGGCAGAGCTGCTGCTTTAGGATCCTTTTACTAATAGATTGTTTGCCTGTTATTATGGACTTTATTATAGCATTAGCTTGCTTTAAAATGTTATTTGTATAATTAGCTTTACAAATAAGATCATTCTGCTAACATATTTCTTTCAGCACCCACAGGAGAATTATCTTGAGATGCATCATAAGCTTTTTCAAATCTTTTCTTACTGCTTGTGCATCCCAGCTAGGAAGTTTTTTACCTGAAACGAAGGGATAGGAGCATAGAAGAAGTGAATTTGTCTTTTCCTGTCAGAAACAGGAAGATGCATTTCTTAATCCTTCTGTCACTGAAATGGGCAGGCTACCTCAAAATTACATCAGTTACCAGTAGAAAAACACATTAGGACATCCCTTAGAGGGATAAACATCTTTAATACAAACTGGGTGTAAAGTGGCAAAAACACATCAAGCATAATTTGCACGCCAGAAGTTTAGCCACAGGTCAAATGTGTGCAGGTATTTAGGCACCTAAAGACAGGGATAAATGCCTGCCAGGGTGTTCCCACCTCTAGCAGCCACTCTGAAAGCCCCATCAGTGCTACCAGCTGCCAAACCCTTCTCCAAGCTTTGCCCACGGGCTCAGTTCCTGCCAAGAAGTTACTGGCTTTGTTTAGCACAGAGAGTAACCTTCACTGAATTAAACAGTCCAACAGAGCTCAGTTGTTGCTGATGAGATCTCATGGACACCCATTCTCCACTCCCTGAGACCAAGGTGCTGCTCACAGCCGCTCCTGCCCATGAGGCAGATAAATTGAATTCCCAGCAGTTCATTGTGCACAGGCACTTTAGCAGGCACATTATAAACTGAAAGTCAGCGTGGATGCAAAAATTATCCCTTCCTTGTGGCTCTCCCTTGCTCCAAATCTAGATCCATGCCCACGTACCCCCACACCCCACAGCACTGCCCCTGCCCAGTACTGGTGACCCCAGGCACGTTCTGGGATGCACTGCAAGGTCTCCGAGTTGAAAGGTCTGAACCGCTGTTAAATACTATCGCTATCACTCCACACTCAGGACTCAGGAAGTTGGCCACCTGGGTAAATGTTAGAGGATCTTGTACATATTATATCCCCATTATTTTCTGACAGACTTTTCCTTCCATTATGCGATACAGGAAAAGAGGTTTAGTATTATAACACCAAGAACACGGCTTTCGAGCTCCTGCTAACTATAAGCCCAGATCCTGGATACAGACACACACAGCTATCAACAAACACAAGGTAGCACTGAGACCACATTAGGTTTTTCCTTTACATTTCATTAAAAAAAAAAAAAAAAAAAAAAAAAAGACTTCACATAGCTTCCTCCTCTTGACCTAACACAAATTCCATCAAACTTCAAAACAATACTTTGGGATGCTGGAGGATGCAGGCCGGAAACTGAGGAAAGACTTTACACAAAGTTAGGAAATCTTTTTTGGAGGGAATACTTCAAGCTACTGAACAATTTTATCTAGATGACTAGATCTTATGGTAAATCAGTATATAATTAAATTTAAGAGTTACGCTATTGTGTTTGAGGTATATCAGCTCATCAACAAAAGAAGGACCATTTAGCTATGCTAAAAGCGATATGTAAATACCATCCTCTGATAAATAATTGATTATTGCCTTAATGTTTGACAAAGCCATAAAATGCCCTGCAGATTATGTCCAAAACATTTTAAGGTGATGTGAAATCATTTTTATTGTAATGACAGTGAGCTGTCCATGGTTGGCTGGTTTAAATTTTATCTTTTCATGTTAGGAAAGGTTTCTGTTTTCTTTGGGAATTTAATTACCAGAGGGTGTTTAATATGATAGGAAGATTCATGGCCTTCAGGAGCTATCAAAAAATAGTACTATAAAAATGGACTTAGATCCCATCACAAGCAATAAAGCTGTTATACAGACTTGATGCTTGCAGTGAAAACTTTGCACACGAATATATTTTACCATCATGCATAAAAGTTCACTTGGGAGGATTTTGAATTTTGACCCTGAAATGTGGCCTGAACTTCGGGGTGAGGGAGGGGAAAAAAAAATGCTTCACAAAAGAAGGCCAAGCTGTGCTAGTACGGATGTGTTGGTGTTTATTTTGGAAAATGCTCTTCACTATCCATAAATATTTCTTTTAACTTGTTGCCATTAAGATGCAGTGGGGACTAAGTTTTCCAGGAGGAGATAAAAAGAACAACAAAGATACGCTCCTATTGTGTAATAATCAGTCCACATTTCAATGAATAAGTAATATTTCTCACAAGCCAGAATTAGATAGTGGATTTATTTAACCTCTGAGGGTCAGGTAATAAATACTAAGTGAATTATTCAGACCAATGGCTAATCAATACAATTCAGTGATATATTTTTTGTGTTTCATAAAAGGTTGTACACTAAAGGCAGTGAGCAATTATGGAAATTGGGCCCGAGCGGCACTCAATTCTTCTCTTACTTGAAACCCCAGCACCACTACCTTGACAGCAAATCGATTAGTGTGCTAGTGAAGCAGCTCAGCAACCTCTGACCCCTTCCAGCTCTGTCCAACAGC
Organism: Indicator indicator; assembly: GCF_027791375.1. Taxonomy (NCBI): domain Eukaryota; kingdom Metazoa; phylum Chordata; class Aves; order Piciformes; family Indicatoridae; genus Indicator; species Indicator indicator. The sequence continues at coordinate 6,518,633 of NC_072027.1, forward strand.
CTGGAGAGTATTTTATATTTATTTTATTGAATTAACCCCCTCTTGCCTGCACACTGTTTTACACATACAGTAATGCAGGAGAAAAACGACAGGCTGCTTTCATTTAAATGCTCCTCTGTAGGTCTGAGTAAGGCAACAGACTCCTTTGTTCTAGCTTCAAAACACCAATTTTTGCTACAGTGTCAGGTTTTCAAGTCCATCCCAAAACTAACATAATTAAAAGGATGCAAAGAATGTCCTAAGTGTACCCCAGACATTGAATCACTCCTATTCATGCCTGGCTTTGCTCACGGCTACCACTAACCAACTTTATACAATGCTCAAGTCACTGTTTTGCACCAAAAATAAAAGCTCCTCAATAAAAGTGAGTTCATATTGCTATAGGTATAATATCCTGTTTTACACAGTGTAAGGGAGAACACTAGAGATTAACAGCATTTTCCACCAGGAAATTAAAACTAACATAAAGCCATATAAAGTGCCTTTGCTGGACATTTAACTCTATAGGCACTACTCCTGTATGCTTTGCCCACCAAAGCCCTGCCTGAACCCCGTGGGGGGAGCACTGCAGGAGACAATTTCAGGTTTGAGACATGCAGGTTTTTCCTTTGCATCATGCAAAGGGTTCACCATGGACACTTTTGGTGGTACAATGTGCCAGAAGCCCTTTGTCAGATATAACCACCAAGGTGTCAGGTCTCCATTACCTCCTGTCCACATTTCCAATGGGAAATGCAAGTCCTGTAAAGAAAAGCATCTTCCTTGCCCAGCAAGCATTCTGTGTCTTTAACTGGAGAGATGAGTCCTGCAGCCCCACAGCGGGCCCTAGGTGAGGTGTCCTACCCAAAGTCTAAGTCTGGTTACTTTTTCAACACTATCCAGAGAAATAAACAGGAGTTACACCTATTTGAATATTCACATAAAACCAACATACCACATAAAACTGATTCCACTGGTTCTAGGTAATTTATTCCAAATTTACCCTGGCACAATTGAGACAAGATTCAGACCCTAAAATTAACCCTAAATCAGATTCCATTACGGTTCCGATACCAAAAAGATTTAAACGACAGGTAAATGCTCCAAGACTTGTAAGAATTGCATCCCATTTGTGCTATGAACTGTGAGCTACAGCAACTTGTACAAGAATAACAGGAGGATAGAGTACTCAGGGAGAAATTAATCTCTCCTAAAAAAAGTGAAGCCATGCTGTTGTTCTCATCGAGGCTAACAGGAACCAGATCAGATTTCCACTGGAGCTGGTCTGTTCCACACCAAGCAATGATAATCAGAGCAAAAGTGGCATTTACTAAGAGTCTAGAAGCTCATGCGCTCTGTCTACAGGTCACATTCTGCCACTTCAAGGCTGAATAAAGCCTGAATGCAGAGCAGGATACATCATTTTTGATAAAATTATTCACAAGAAAAGGAACCACTCCAAGTTCACCACATCTGACTGTGAGCAGACAGGCAGCACAGGCTTGAGCGGAGCAGTTTATAAAACCCTTAGACGGCTTTCGTATAACACCGCCTTGAGTTCTGAGTTATTCTTTTCGTCTCTTTTTGCTCTTAGACTCCATGCAAAAGTGATTACTTCAGTCATTTTTCAATATTACTTTCATTCCTGGAAAATGCATTTTCAAAAGTTATTTATTTTTCACAGCATGTCATGTTGTTATATTACACTAGTTAAAATAAAACCACTGTAGGCTTCGGCACACATTTATGTTTCTCTCCCAATGCTATGCTGTAGGATTTCCAGGGTTTTTTATGCTGAATGTATTCTACATATTACATTATCAATCTTTTATCTTAGGTTGGGTGTAGATTTTGAAAACAAGCCGTTAAATCAAGTTACTAAAGTAATTGAGCTATAAAACTGCCTTCTTATTTATAATCACCATTTCCCTCCAAAAAAAAAATTAAAAGAAAAAAAAAGATCAGCTGTGGTTTCTGTTATGCAGTTTAAAAAAAAAAAAAAACAACACAACTTTATGCCACTGATTCCACTCAAAATCTAATTAAAATAGTGGAGAAAATGTATGTTTCCTACAGGCAGGCAATGAATGGGCTTTATGAGCATATTGCAGGCTGCAGGCTGGGACTGCCCCTCACCCTGGTACCTGCATGAGACTCTTGGCACTAGGTGCAAACTTGGGTACAGCCTGAAGCTGGCCATTTTTACCTCACCTCTTCTACCTACCCCAAAATTCACTCCAGGAAGCCATTTCCAAAGATTTAGTTCTGTTTGAGTTTCTTAATATCTAACCCTGAGTAATGCTGGAATGCAGGAGAACATTATTTCTGAGTGGAAAAGGGTCTTAAACAGAATAGATTTAAATCCTTTGCCTGCCCAGCTGGTAGACAACAGTAACCATCCTGAAGCTTCTCAGTGGCAACTTGTTTGCAGTCAATTCAGTTAAACATAATGACAATGACAATTTCTCCAGCTGTTTGCCCAAAGAAACCTAAAATCCTCAGGCTCCGCGGGGTGCTACCTAAGCAAAGCACAATGGCATTGCTGCCCCAGCGCAGAGTTTCAAGGGGAGGTGGGAATGGGGCAGGGGAACATGGTAGAAGCTTGGGGGGGTCCTTGCCCCACTGTGCTGCAGGGACCAGCTGCCTCAAGCATGGCACCCTAAGCTTGGGTACCACTGCCCATAAACACAAAACCTACTGGAAATCCCACACTCTCAGGACCACGACTACTTCAGAGTGGGCATAAAGGGGAAAACACAACCAGCTGTGTCAGAATGTCAGAATAGGGAAATCCAGCCCAAAGGTGGCCAATGCAGAGTTGGGATATAGCACTAATGGACCAGCATGAGCTGTGGTATAGTTTTGAAGCAGCCAAGAATCCCATATTGTTGTGCTATGACACATTTTACAGTCTGTGATCCTGCTCCATGCTTGTGTCTCTTCTTCAGACAAAGCCTCTGCACAGCCCTGCTGGTCCCCCCCATGTCACACACACACAGAGGAGGGCAGGCAGAGCAACAAGCCTGCCCCAAACCATTGCTAAAACACAAGACATGCTATGTAAGCTCTTCCTGAACACCTTTAAGCAATCCTGCTCTCCTTGATTGAATTAGAGGCAGGGGGGGAAATAAATAAAAGGAAAAAAAAATAAAATGATGAGGGGAAAAAACCTTAAATATTTAATAAAGAGTTTGACAAAAAGAGTACAGCTCTGAAATAACTCTCTGCTCTACACCCACAGAGGTGGCTGGGAAATGGCTGAGGGCCAGAAGAGAGGGGACTTTTTTTCTGAAATAGTGCTGGCAGAGGCCTATCAGGAAATCTTTCAGAATTGCTTTAATCTTTCATTTTAGTTTGGTCTCTGGCCACACAAGTGTGTCCAGCCCTCAGAGACCCTGGAGGTCACTATCTGTGAGTTTTTAAAAACAGGAAAGCCATTACAGACAAATCAGAAGAGCAAGGGAAAGAAGTACTCGCTGTAAATATGTACATTTTTACTGCAACAGAGCAGTAGTTACATTTTTTGTTCTGCTGTGGCTTTTAAGTAAAAAGGAAGAGAACCTGGAATGTTATAAACACCTCAGAGTTTTCAACTCTCTGCCAAAGAATTTCTCCATTAAATGCAACATGAACTATAAATCTGAATTTCAGATCCTGCTCACAGCATATGAATCTATTCTCCCTTTGATACGCATGTGAAGTTCTCATTGACACTAATAGGAGTTACGCATGCTTATTATGGGATAACTAGACCTCTCGGTGTGAATATGGACTTCTAGACAGACAGCTCTGCTGGAGTCTAAAAAAGGTAAATATAAAATGCAAAAATTAAAAAAAAAAAAGAGGAAGAAGAAGATACCCACGTGGGGGGGGGAAATCTGTGATGACTGTTTTGCAAACAGAAGTACCATTCTGTGCATTTTTGATCAGCAGGCAGCTTTGAAAAATTAGACATCTCCAGGAACTCACATAGGTATGCAACTGCATCCACAGACATCATCCCTCCAGCAGGCAGGGATGCATTCAAAGACATGCAGGAGCAGGAGTGTACTTGTGAACCAGTCTTTGCTCGGTCCCCTCAAGGTTCAGTGCTGATCCCAGCCTCTGAGCTAGTATAAATCAGCTCAGCTCCATGATTTCCACTAAACTGCCCAATTTACACCAGCTGAGCAGGTGACACAAGGTCTATGGGAGTGCTGAAAGCTCCAGGTCTCTCCTCCAGGGTCTGTGTAAAGCAGCAGCTGCACCGAATGCTAATGGGTGTGGCAGCACAGGGCACTGGTATCTGGGAGTTCTTTCTTTTATGGGAACATTTCTTTAGATGTGTGTTTCATTTTTTAGCTTGCTGGCTAAAAGGTGTTTCCAGGGACAGCAAACAGGGGGAATCATGTTAGATTCATAAATGTACACTGTAGAAATTAAGTGAGCACATAAGGATGTGGTGGGTGGACCCTGGCTGAATGCCACGTGCCCACCAAAGCTTCTCTGTCATTGTCCTCCTCAGCTGGACAGGGGAGAGAAAATAGAACAAAAGGCACATGGGTCAAGACAAAGACAGGGAGATCACTCACCGGTTGCCATCATCAGCAAAACAGACTTGACTGGGGAAATTTATGGCCAATCAAATCAGAGTAAAATCATAAGAAATAAAATAAAATATTGAAAAACACCTTCCCTCCACCCTTCCCTTCTTCCTAGGCTCAGCTTCACTGTCCATTTTCTCTACCTCTTTCCCCACAGCTGTGCAAGGGATTGGGGAATGGAAGTTGAGGTCACTTGATCACAGTTGCCTCTGCCACTACTTCCTCCTCAATGGGGAAGACTCTTCACACTCTTCCCCTGCTCCAATAGGAGTTCACTCCCACCTGAGACAGTTCACAAACTTCTCCAATGAGAGTCCTTCCCAAGGGCTGCAGTTCTTCACAAACTGTTCCAGCATAGGTCCCTTCCATGGGTGAAGTCCTTCAGAAATACTGTTCCAGCATGGGTCCCCTGTGGGGTCACAGCCTCTTTCAGGCCTCCACCCACTCTGGCATGGGGTCTTCCATGGGCTGCAGATGGATATCTCCTCCACCATGGACCTCCACGGGCTGCAGGGGGACAGCCTGCCTCACCACGGTCTTCACCACAGGCTGCAGGGGAATCTCTGCTCCAGCACCTGGAGCACCTCCTGTCCCTTCTTCTTCTTCACTGACCTGGGTATCTGCAGAGTAGTCTCTCTCACATATCCTCACTCCTCTCTCCAGCTGCCATTGCACAGTTTTTTATCCTTCTTAAATATTTGATGCTAGAGGTGCTACCACTGTCACTGATGGGCTTTGCCTTGGCCAGCAGTAGGTCCATCTTGGAGCCAGCTGGCATTGCCTCTACTGGACATAGAGGAAGCTTCTAGCAGCTTCTCACAGAAGCCACTCCTGTAGCACCACCCTGCTACCAGAACCTAGCCACACACACCCGACACAAAGGATAACATATGAGTGTGTATATAACATACCAGCAGTTTTATAGCACAAATGAATGGATCTGTCTCTATCTATAGGCATGTGTGTCTATAAACATGCGTGTCAAAATATTGGCACTTTGAGTAAAATTTATCAATTGTCCCACCAGAGCTGATGCTTTCAGCATTTTAGGGTTTTTTTTCAATCTAGAGTTTTACTGGAAACGTTAGCAAAGGGTCAATTTTTTTCCATGCACCAAGTGACACTTTTGAATAACTGTGTTACACACAGCTCCTTGAGAAGACTTATAGGACTGTCACAATATTTAACTACTCATTTTTGCTTGCATGATTGTGGTTGATATGACCACAGAATACTGATCTATCCAAAAGAGAAAAATTATAGAGTGGAACAGTGGGATTTATGAATGAGATATCTTTGGCTGCAAAGCATTCCCATTTATAGCACTCAGCCACCACAAAACTGCTGTGTAATTGGAAGAGAAATTTTTCCCATGTACTGAAGCTATAGTCGAACTGCCAGACAATAAGAGACAGCCTTGTCTGAATTAGAGGAGTCACATACCTGGTTTTTCTCCCACTCATTTAGAAACAGACCTCATTTCCCATCTCTGCTCCTCTAACACGCAGACTGGGGGTAGGAACTCAGCATTTTGCGAGTGCCCCAGCAGAAAGCTGATTCAATTTAAGCATCCTATCAGGATAAATGTGTGGACAAATCAGCAGGACTCATCAGAGCTGCCAAGTTTAACTTCCTGACTATCTGCATGTGAAAACTGTTATTTTCCCAAGGAGGCACATGGGCTTTTGCTGTGATTATTTATTTGTATTACAACAGGCCAAGGAAGCCACAGAGAGGGCCCTGTAATGTGAGAGGACTCACAGGCGCAACACTGCCCCAGGACACTCGGGAGACAGAGGGATGCTCCCAGGGTGTCCTGATGCTCCCAGGACAGATGGACACTTGCCCACTCTCCACCTCCACGTGAGGAAGCCAAGCAAGTCCCCACTATGCTCACATGGAGTTTGTTCCAAGCCAGGGGCTTGGAGCCTTTAAGTGCCTTATGATTGCAAAGCCTGAGAGGTTAAACCACCCTGTTGTATAGCCCCATAACACTGCATGGATGGACAGACAGACTCACAGAGATGCCCCTCATTTTGCAGACCTACAGGGCAGCCCTTAGGGTGCCAGACAGGCAAATGCCTTTCAGGACCAGCTTCCTGATGAGCCACAACTCAAAACAACAACTTGAGACCATGGACAAAGTAATAATAAAACAAGTACATCCCTTGCCATAGAAATCAGCAACCTCAATTCCTCACCAGCCCAGGCAATGTCACGGGTCAGAGGCACAGTCCTCTTGGGAGCACTAGACTGGGCATGTCCCCTGGGCATAGCACCATCCCATCAGGAGTGAATAGGATAACCTGCTTTGCAGTCACTCCACAGTGTGACCCCTTTTCTCCTTCCTACCATCTCCATCATTTCTTGGGTGGCCTCTATCCTGGGTGCTGCTGGCAGAAAACAGATAACCATGCCTGGCCAAGCTTTCCCCTTCCTGCTCAACCTCTCTGCCCAGGGTCACCACAAGTTCCATGACAGCACCCACAACAGCCACATAACAGCACAAGGCATCATATTTACATGAAAGGAAAGATCTCAGGCAAGCCCTGCAATGAAATCCCCAAGGCAGAAAGCAACACAGTAAAACCTCATCACAACCTCATATTGGGAAGCAGGTGGAAAGTGCTGTGGAGCAGCCCCACAGTTTCATAGTCTTCATTCCCCATCAGAATGAAGAAGTGAGGAAACAGGCTTACTCCATCATTACAACAGGATTGCTGCTGGGAACACCTACCTGTCAAAGTCCCCCCCAGCCTCATCTCTAATCACATGCACTGCCAAGGATGCTCTGCATGACCCTGAGATCATCACAGGAGATGAAGGCCTGGCAGCACAGTTCCCTGGTGAGCAACAGTGCAACCAGGGGGGAAACAAACATCTCGATTAATTGACTACAGTGATGGAGGGGAGCAGATACCACCCCAGACCAGTCCAGGCAGGGTGCCTTCAGCATGGGGAATTCTGAACCATTTCACTGGGGCTTCCAAGTAGCCAGTGGCTATGTCAGCTCTCAAACCTGCACTTTCAGGGGGGCTTAATGGCTTCAGAAGTCAAACTGTGAAAGACTGACCAATAATCTCTGCTCTGAAAACCAGAATTCTCAGCCAAAACTCAAAACTGAGTACCCCAGAAATTGAAGCACCCCAATGTTCAGTTGCTCTTGAGATTCAAGACAACATTTTCTGCCAATGATCAATCAGAGTTCAGAATGGCTTTCTCCAACTGCCAGTATGTTGGGTCAATTTACATTTTCTCTTTGCACATCATCTAACACTGAAAATCAAAATACCAAAGTATGGATGTAACACAACTTTATGCTTTCACATGTCTCACAGTTTGTCAAGATGTCTTTAATCCACTGCAAATTCCCCTCTTAACAGCAGGTTTTCTTCTATTTGTGCATTCAAACCGTAGGTGATTCAACAACAAGCAGCAGAAAATTAATACATTAAAATTCAAAGCCACAAAAAAATAGATAATCTCATTGTCCAGTGACAATCCCAGGAATCCTGGAGTTTCCTGGAACAAAACCTACAACTCACTCAGGCTTAGGTCTTAGCAGAATTAATGTTGCTCAATAGTAAGTACTGATTGTGAGGTTTTTACTAACCCACAACATAGAACTTGCCTAATACTTAGATAAATAAATAAACCTTATTTACATTTAAAGAAAGAAAAAAAATTGACAGGTCACAGGAAGCAATGAATGCTATGCATACAGAACCACATCTGAAAACCTCTCCAATGTCCCTAGAGAGAACCACAGAACACTTTTTTGGGTCCCTGCCCCCAGCCAGGCAAATTATAATTGTGAATAACGATTCTTGGTTTTGAGTAACAATGCATTGGGTTCATTACTTTGCTGTGTTTTGCCAAAACACACCTTGTGTAGAAAGCCCAGTGCAGGCCCAGGGTGCCAAAATATTTCCTTCTCCTATGTAGCAGCACATATTGATGTTGTAATGGAGTTTCAAGGACCTGGCTAAGATCCTGTTGACATAATGAAAGGATTCTCCTTCAGGCAATGACACCATGACCAGACCTTACAGATGGCATTACAGGACATGGGTGACACGGCGAGACGAAGACCTGAAGGAGCTCAGATGCTGGCAGAAGTGATGCCAACTATTTATTTGGGGGGGGGGGGGGAAGGGGGAGAAACAAACAAAAAAACATGAGTCCTAAAGAGCTCCTGGAATTTCTGACTCCTGGAGACTCCCCCTTGGGTCCTGAGCAGTTGTCCCTACCACAGTGCAACATCAAATCAGAGGGGTATTGAGGGAAAAAGCAGACAGGCGGCCTCCAATCTTCCTGTCCACAGCAATTGGATCAGGATGCATTCCTGCCATTGTGTTGAGAGGAGCTGGAGACAGGGATTTGCTGCTGACGGGAGCAGGGAATCCCATATTCCCCAGGCAGAAGGCAGTAGCAGCACTTAATACATGCCAGGGGCAGAAGCATCTCTCACACATGCAGTGCCCAACCAGAAATACACAAAGACAGGGCTCAAAAAGCCTGCAGACAATTAACATTATCATTGGAGCAGCCTCACATCTCCTGTTTTGAGCTCAGCCCCACCATCCATAGCAGCAAGGCACAGAGCCGACAGCCAAAGCAATAGCGTTCCTGCATTTCCATATGCATCCCTTGAATGCCCTCTTGATGTTCCTCTGAGAAAGGACTCGGCAAAACACTGCAAATTAATGATATAAGAAGCAAAATGCATTCTGCATTGCACAGTTCAAACAAAAATTAGCCTCAGACGGGGAGACACGAAGTAACAATATAAAGGGAGAATGAAACATTTTGATCTGCTGAATGCCTTTATAAATATTTGAGTATCATTTATTTATGTTTTCCTCCTTTTCATTGTAAAGCAAGGGGGTTTTTGACAAAAGCCCTCATTTGGAGAACACTGCGCTTTATTATTTAACTTCCTAAAAGCAACATCAAAGACCTGAGTTTAAAGCTTTAAAACAAATGAACTATTTGCAATATTTTAAAGATTTAGAGATGAGAAGAGCAGAAGTTCTCCACAGCTCAGATCTAAAAGCCTCTGTGGTCTGTGCTGGGCAGGGAAGACACAACAGCTCTGCCAAGTGCTGGGAAACAAAATCCCTAACATCCTTTTGCAAGCACCAGCTGTAGCATTAGCCAAGATGCTTCAGGTTCAGTCATTCCCCTCCCCACCATTGTGTTTCACCTGCAGTCACCCTGCTCTGCTCTACTCTTCCAGCCTTCCCAGCATCACTGTTGGGATTTTGTGCATTGGGAGTCACCTCAGCCACAGCCACAAACAAGGAGTTTACATCACTCACATTACTCAGACACTGATCCATTCCTGTCCTGGCACTGCCATGATACAGACCAACTGATTCTGCCAGAAGAAAATTAGTGCCGTGTCTGGCACCTGTATGTATCATGGGAACATGTGGTTATTACTGGCATTCACACACAGAATGGTATGACACACTTCTCCTGCTTTGCAAGGTGTTCAGACAAAGTCTGGAAGCTCTGCTGAAAGGAGCTTTGAATCCCTGATGGATCTGGTCCATAAGACAAGGCACTAGAAGGTCAAGAAAATATATTGCACCTCCAGCATGTAACCACTTCAGAAAATCTTTCTCAATGGAAGCTTGCTTGGACTGTACCTGGGAGGTGGAGCCATATGCCCATCCTGCCTCAGTCCACTGTAGGTCATTTCTCCAGTGAACAAGCTTTGTTCTTCAATACAAACTACCATGGGGAGGAAGCCCATCAAGGTTTTTGCGTGTGGAGGCAAATGTAACACAGCCTCCCACTCTCAATGAAGCCAGAAGCTGAAGCACTAACCAAATAGAAGATCTGGTCTTAATTTTATAACCAAACCTTTGTCTGCCTCCCCAAAATCCTTAAATGGTAAGGGAGTGCTCATATACCACATCTTCCTCCTATCTTCTGTTTGATTCCAGGGTCTCCATGGCAATGGCAGGCTGACTTGGGCTGCACATCTCAGACCTCAGCATCACTTGTTGACCCTCACGGCTAGTAAAAGAACAGGAAACAGAATTTGCCTTTTGGTGACACTACGGACAAGGTGGGTGTAAATCTGCAGAGTTCTACCAGCTTTAATTTTATATACAATTAAAAAAATAAAACCATCATTTGGTGCTATGCAGTTTGTAAGAAAATATCCAAATTAATTTATGAGGGGGGAATTTCTTCAAGAGCATATTAACTTTCAACCCTATGCCAAGACCGTTTCCTTATTGTTTGCTCTAAGACAACCTAGTTCAGGTCCTACAAATTTCAAATCCCTCAAACACACTTATAGAAATATTAAATCTCACCCAAACTGGCAGGCACCTTTAAAAAAAAAAAAACACGTTTGTGTTTTAAAGCAGAATGGACTCAGCCATCCATTAAATATGACAAGGTCTGCATTTTATTTAGACATTGCCATTAATAATGAAATGATGTATGATTTCCATTCCTGCCGTTCTTCCTTCCCTACACAATCAATTATGCATTTAAGAAAATACTTACTTCATCTAAAACTATTCTAACTAAGCATCACTGATACAGTAATGAGAGTTTGGACAAATCAAGAGATGATCTCTTAAGATGCATGAAAGAATAAGATACTGCACTTCAAAGAGGCATTTATTCCTGTCTGAAAGAAAAATAAAAGTCCTTAAAAGTTAAAGCCACGCAAGGTTCAGTACAATACTGCAGATACCACTATCCTTTTGACCTAAAGTTAAATTCTCTTTGTGAGAGGGTCCTTGGGGCTACTCACATTGCTAAAGCAAATAGAATTTGACCCAAGAAAAATCACACGTGAAACTATGTAGATATAAATGTTGACAAGGAAAGGAAAGATCTTCCCAGAGACCCAAATGTTTCCAGATTGTTCCTGGGTAAAGAACAGGATGCTGAAAGGAAATATAAGAGTGGTGGCAGTGACCAAACTCTCTTGAGACTGCAAAATCATTACTATTGTGGAGAGCACGAGCTGAAATTTGGGACTGCCTTTCACCCCCAGGGTGATGATCAGAAATGCCTCTTGAATTCCCCCATTACAAATGTAATTGCCTGACTCCTGGTTGGTTAGTGCAAAGGGGTCTTCCAGCTGGTAGGGAAAACAGCCCAGGGCAGCTGAGCTGTGCAGGTCACTTAGCTGTGCCCCAAACTCTTAGTACAAGGAGCTAGCATATGGTATTTACAGCTCCTCTCTGCTTCCCATGGTTCACTGGAGGCCCCAGAAAGCAGAGCATAAATCATAGCAGGCTTCAGAAAACTGCTCTAGCCCATGCCAGGAGAGCAGCACCCAGCCCGGCCATAAGCATACAGGGGGCCTAATCCTGGCTTGCAAAGGTGGCATTGGAGGTAGGAAGGCAAATGAGGAGAAAGTGGCTGGAGGCCAGAAGGCAGCAGCCAAGGAGATAGCAATTAGGATGCAGAAGCAGCCAGAGATATGGCATCAGCGGAGATTTACTGTGCGTACACACCTCCCTCTCTGCTCCCAATGTACCCGCTCTTTCTTGCTGTCCATATACATACAGTAAATCTTCAGTGACTCCTTATCTCCCAGTCTGCTTCTAGATCCTAATTGCTATCTATCTTTGTCTGCCTGCCACTTTCAGGTCTCCCAGCCTCTTCTCTTAACGACTCCCAGCCCTTCAGCAGCCTCCCCGGTTTTCCCATTCCCCTTTCTTCCGCTGCCTGCAAGGACGAGGTTTCTACATGGCATTTGGCACAGGCAGCCAAAATTTCTCCTTCTCAGCTAAACCTTACTCCCCTAAACATGCAGGAAAACACTCAGCTCTCAGTGGCACAAAGCTACCTGGGCAGGTCAAAGCCATGGAGCTACAGCGTGGAAGAAGAGCTTGCAGTGGAGGAACTAAGATCCACTCCTGCCCTACCAGCCTCTTCCCTTGGCTTCCTCACACCACCCAACCACCCTCGCTCCTTCCCTGGCTGCCAGCTCATGCCACCTTCCCAGTCCAACACTGCTTGGGCAGGCAGAAGATGCCTTCCGCAAGACTCAGCATGCCACTTGCTTGATTTCATTTTTATTTACTACTATTCTTTACTACTATTTATTTATTCATTCCTATTTTTACTTCACTTTGAACATGCCCAGCTGTGTCATCTTGGTTTTGCTGAAAAGGTAAACAAAACAAAAAAAAAAGGCTGCATTCAAATGTAGCCTTTCATTGCATGAATACATTTCCCATACAACACAGCTCCAGTGCTCCCACCCTGAAAATAAAACTCAAAGCAGCAGCATCACTGCACATAGATCACATCCATTCCCCCTGCTGTTTGCTTTATTTGCGCTATTTATTCTTTTTGAAAACCAAACATATCAAGAGTTTTAATAGCTAAGTTTGCTCCCCACAAAGGAGGACGAAAGAAGTAAATGTAAATAAAGCTAATTTTATATTCCATAGAGTAACCAACCTGAGTACAAAATATAGTGCATGGTTTTACAGCCCATGACACAGAACTGGTCGCTGATTGTTTTTTTTAAGTACTGAGTTCAGTTTTTGTCTTGCGAAATTTAACTTTGCTCTAGTGATCTCTAAGCCTGAGGCTTTTTGGTTTGGCTTAACAGTAATTATATGGATGTTGAGAAAGGGAAGAAGCATTGTACGTTCCTTACACTTCACAATTTTTCCATCCTTCTCCACTCTTAAGAGAGAAAAAAAATATTTTCTCTTTCACCGAGATGACAATCCAAAAGGAAGATCCGGAACGTAATGTGCAGAAGAAAACAGCCCTGAAGAGTGCTGCAAACCGCAACACCAAAGCAGCATTTGTAATTCTGTCTTTGGCTTTAGCAAGGGAACAATTAGAGGAGAGAGAAGAGGAGAAGAAAAAAGTGAAAGGAAAAAGGAGAGAGAAAGAGAAGAAGAAAGAAGCAGAAGGAGAAAAGAGAAAAAAAGAGGAAGGGGAAGGAGAAAAGGGGGAGAGAATAGGAACAAGAGAAGGAGAAAAAAGAGAAACAAAAGAGAAAAAAGAGGGGAAAGGGGGCAAAATGGAAAAAAATAAGAAAAAAGGGGGGTTGGGGAGAGGGGAAAAAGAAAAAATAGGGAAGACAAGGGAAGGAAAATGATAAAAAATTTGGGGGGGAAAAAGAGAAGGGAAGAGGGGGGGAAAGAGAAAGGAAAGAGAAAATAGAAAAGAAAAATATTTAAAAAGAAGAGAGAGAGAGAAAGGGGGGGAAAACAGAAAGAAAAGGGAAAACGAAAAGTGAAAGGAGAAGAGAAATAAAAGAGAAAATAAATGAAAGGGTAGAGGGGGAATGAGAAAGAAATGAGGAAAACGGAAAAGAAGCTAAGAAGCAGGAAAGCCGGGGGCAGTGCCAGGGGGCAGAGGGGACCCAGCGCAGAGCCAGCCCCAGTGCCGCCCCTAACCCCCCCGGGCAGGCGCTGCCCGAGGCACGCGCCGCAGCGGCACCCCCCAGCCCAGTCCCAGTCCCCGCAGGGCCGGCCGGTGTTTCCCCTGCCCCGGCGACAAGGCGGAGCCAGCGCTTCCCGTCCGCCCAGACCCTGGGCCGTGCAGCTCGCAGCAGCCGCCGGGCTTTGTAACGAGGGGATGCCGGCGACAGCCCCGGGCCACGGCCGCCCGCGGTGACACTGCCGAGAGCCGGACGGGAAGGAACCGAACTCAAACCTAAACCCCAAACCGTCTCCCGATGCCCCCACGCTGTGCACCGCTGGCTTTCATACATCCAGAATGCAGCATTCAGCACGCTCCTAAATTAGCTTTACCATAAATCTTTTAGACTCTCGAATAAATAAATAAATGCCATTGCTCCCTTTTCCCTATATATACACTTTTTTTTCCTTCTTTTTTTTTTTTTTTTCCCCAGTGTGCTATTCTTGATCAGCTCCAAGCCACTGGACTTTCCTGACAGTGGTATCAGGAGTCTAGATTCGGGGGTTGTTTGGGTTTTTTTTTTTGGTTGGTGGTTGTTTCTTTTTTCCTCTCTGCAGCAACATGCTACTGTCCAAACTTTGCACAAGGCTTTGGGCTTGTTTGTTTCCCAGCTTCCAAATGACAGTATGATTTTAATCAAAATGGACTGGCTTCTGGACAAGGCCAGAGCAGACTGGGGCTGGGAAGCAGATCGGTAGGGCGGTTTATAGCAGTTCAGAAGAAGGTTTTGTAAACAAACACAGCCCAGAGGTAGAAAAGCAAATACAGTGGGTGAAATCTTGGCCTCCTCTGAAGGCAATGGCACAGCTCAATGGGACCAGTATTTTCACATCCACACACTTTTCCTCCAGCAAATACAAAATCAACAGAGACACAGGTAATGGAGAAAACAGCTCCAAACCTGTGCAATTATTGCCTAAACAACTTGATGCTGTCAGGGGAGAGCAACAGAAACACAAGTGATGACTGAGTACAAGGAGCAAACATCCTAATGGGTGCTCTGGTTAACAGAGTCTTCCTGCCACTGCAATGTCACCCAAGCATGGGGCAGTATCATAGCCCCCAAGCTGCCATGGGATGTGTCCACCAAGCAGAGTTACAGCCCCCCTTGGCACTAACCAGATCTCCTGAACACCAAAACTTCGGTGGAACTGCAGACACAGAGGTTCAGCATTCTGTTATCCAGATACTGTGCTTGTAAATCCTTGTGGGGAGGAAATGGAAAATAGGAAAGAGCTAGACAAGGTTGCGGGATTTGAGGCAAGTAAGAGAGTAAACTCCCCCAGAACCAGTGTTACCCAAGTAAGGGCACCAAAACATATCAGTGCTCCTCTGGCCATGGGTCATGGTCTTGATGAGGAGCCCAATGCAGGGCCATCTGGCCTGTGCTGCATACAGGACCTTCCCCAGCACAGGCAGCCTCTGGTCTTGCAGGTGCAAAGCCAGGAGCAGCTGCTACTCTGTCATGCCATGCAGAGGGACACCTGAGTGACACAAAGATAAGCTTCTCCCAGAGGAGATGCACACTTTTATTGGAAAGTACAAATTAAAGTCCCTCTACTTGGCTTGACCATGTCCCATTTATTTTCTACACCACTGAGGTGCACCAACACACATCACCAACCTGATACTGCTGGAGAAAGGGCCAAACCATGAACCACAAGGGAGCTCACCACATGAACAACTCACCAAGAAAGGGCTCCCAGAGCAAATCCCAATCCCCTCTCTGGTCCAGAGTGAGAAGAAAAGTGAGGCAAGTACTGCCAAACTGTGGGCCAGATCCTGCCAGCACTTCTATAACATAGGGCTGGCACAGGGAGCCCCAGCTGAGGTGGACATTCTACCCCTCTTCATGTCTGTTTGCTAGCCCTTGAGGGCTAAGCAAGCTGAGGTCAGACCTGGTATGGGCTCTGCTGACAAATGCCTGCAAGACTTCTCAGAGCCAGGGAGACCTCTCCAGAGAGGGAGAGCCACCGCATGATTATTTTCAGTGTTAGAGCCAAACTCCATCTACCTTTGTCCCCTCCTCACTACAGCACAGGAGCATCACATGTAAAAAAAAAAAAATCAAAGGGAAAACATTAATAAATAATAATCAAGATCATCTGCAGTTTTAATGATAAGCTATTTAATGAATTATAAAGTACCTATAACTCAAAGTATGAGACTGTACATTGTCAAAACTGGCATTAAAGTGTATGGAGATAATTAAGCAATAATGACCTCCACAGAGGGCTTTTCCTGGGAATTAATGACCAGTCAGGAGGAGCTGATGGCTCAAGGCACAAGCAAGGGCCATTAACCCCAGCTGGTCATTAATACTCAGGAAATGCCCAGCTCTGGGGCTGTTACTGTGAGTGTATGATAAAATAAAGGGGGAGCAGTTATGAATATCTGAATGTGGAGGCTGCTCAGAGAGGTGACTTTGGCAGGTACTCAGGTTCATGCCCAACCATCAACCTCTCCTGCACTCTGGAGCACACCCCCACCACAAACACTCCGGACCATCTGAGGGCTCCACCAGCACAAAGAGCCCAAAAGACCAAAGAGAGTAAAATCAAAACATCCTAACAGCAATGCAAAGCCAGAGGGTTGATTTCAACCCATATATCCTCATGCTATTAGCAGCTCCAGAGTCCAAGTCTCAGGCTCATCTAAGCAGCACATAATACAACATAAGATGGTCTTGGGACCATCACAGCCAAAACCAGCTCCTGGTGCAGCCCTGAGCACTGTCTGCAGTGGAAGAACCTCAGGCTTCACCAGAAAACAGAAGAGCAAAACAGCCTCCTTTCAGCCCAAACCTGCAGGCATCTCACCTCAAACTCATTGTGACTTCAGGAGGACTTGGAGGAAAAGGAGTTGCACCTTCTGGTGGGGCAAAACAAAAGCTCATGCAAAACTGACATTATATGGTGGACTAGCATCCTACCTGCCATGTGTGGCACTGCAGCAGCACGTTGGCACCAGCTTAGAGCCTCAGCCAGCTGCTGGAGACCCTCACGGAAGCATCAAAGCAGAGCCAAATGCCAAATATCTCCTGTTCCCAGGTCATGGAAGGATTTAGGGGGATGGTCCCCTGGGATAGATGCCATGATCCCCCCCATTGTAAACAGAGGGAGGAATTAGCATGAGCTGTTTTGCTGTGGTAATGAAACCCAGCTGCCTGCTGCTCTCAGCCCTGTGTTTCTACTGATCTCCTCCCATTCCCTCTCCAACACCCACCAAGGAATGGGGGGGTTTGTACCCTTGAAAGCCCAGAGTAACCATTTATATTTCCCTGGCTGGGGAAGGAGAGGAGGGAATGTCCATCATCCAGCCCTGCACATGGGGAAAGGGAGAGCACAGCACCAGCTCCCAGCTGCAGTTACCCAGACTTGTTCTGAATAAGCCCACAGGGCAGTGGAGGGACGTGGATTTTCCACTATAGCCCCTCTGGTTGTTTATTTGCCCTGGTGCCATATTCTTGCACCAAAAATGAATAAATGAATTTGAGGGTGACAATCACAGGACATTTTGCCCTGTAGGATCACAGCATATGTAAATATTCACCTCCACAGACAAATCCATGATGGTTGTAAATACTTCCAAATTATTCTCTGTAGCAATCAGTGCTTATCACACTGTTTGTGAGAGCACAGCAGTGATATTTGTTGGCAAAAAAATAAAGGATCTTTTAATCTGGAAAGGAACCTAGAGCAGTTCCTCAGTCACACCATTTCTCCTTAACTGTTTACAATTGATCAGAAGGAAAAAAAAATGAAGTATCCCACTGGCAATCTGGGGTTTCCAACAATTAGACATTAAAAACAGCTATGCAGAGGAAAATCACTACATGAGAAAAATTAGTGCTTGTTAGCACGTGTAATACTCAGAATCACAAGCAGAATAAAAGCAGCAATGCAGAAACTGTTATCAGCAGAGAGAAAATTATTCAAGTATGCATTTGAGTAATTCTGCATTTTAATTTAACCCTTTGAAACATTAATCAAACCATGGCTAATTATAGGAATTAAGGAATTAAACGATGGAATCTTCTAAAAGATATTATTTAAAAGGCAGTTTATACAATTACTTGTGTAGATGTTTGCTTTAAAGAGGGAAACATTTCTACTGTAATGAAAAGGGTCTTAGAAAATTAAATTAACAAGGGGGGACCAGGCTGATATGAAACTAAATTAGCATCAAATGCAAATTACAGGGTACTTAATGGTAGAAACAGGTGCAGAGCAGGTCCCTAAATGAGATAAATGAATAAAACATCCCTCTGCACAAATGTGGAAGCTGACACAAAGTCAATGATATGAATAATTCAGCAGCCTCAACACTGCTGTTGAGGTCAGCTTTCCTTGACCTTTGAAACAGGAAGTAAAATTCTGTCCAAATTTGAGTGACTGGAAATGCAGCAGTTATTGGGGGGGGAAGGAAAATCCAGATTAAAAAAAAAAGGGGGGGGGGGCAAAAAAATCCACACAGTATCCACATGAGAATGTGTACACATACATAAAAGATAATAAATTGAAACAATGAATAAATGTACCAGCAGAAGAGAACACACAGAAGTGGAAAACCTCTCCAATACTACAGTCACAATGACTGCAGAATATTTGTTTCAGTCTGAAACTCTAAAACAATGTATATGTGATACATTAGAGTATTTAGGTCATGGTATGATCTAAGCATGTTCAGAGCTAAATGGTTTCATCTTTCAAAAAACAATTTAGTTGTGCTAAAGGGGATATTAATAGAGTCAAAGTCATTATATTTCAGGCATTAAAGAAATCAAATCATATAAAAGTAGCTGTTCAAAGCTCAGCAATCAATCATTTCTTTGCTCTAAACTTTTTTTTAATAAAGGAACTAGAAGTCTTCTTTAGATTTCTTACCTAAGCTACCAATCAAGTCACTATTGCGTTTCAAACATTAAAAAGTCAATGTTTCAAATGTAAACCACCCCAACAACAGTTTGCATTGAAACACAGGCTGTGGGCAAGCATGAAGGAGAGTGAGAGAACCCTTAAAGTAGAAAGTCTGTAGATATATATGTATGTGTATTTTACATTGGTATTTTTAAATGTCAATAAAACATAAAACCAAACCCTTATACTTCAAAGAATGAACACTTCTCTCTCTTAAAAGAAAAAAAAAAGATAGAAATCTGGAGCAGCTGCCTTAAACCCAGTGGAATATCTCTAAACTTACATCCTTATAGCTAAATGAAGATTCTGCACCTTTCCCTGTGACTCAGCTAAAAGCATAGGTCATGTAATTTCTGACTAGACACATAGTCCTAATTTCAAATTGAATTTGGCACTAAAACACATTAATAAGGTATGACAAATAACTAATTTCTCCAAGCTGGG
The DNA here is from genome assembly GCF_027791375.1 of Indicator indicator. Classification (NCBI taxonomy): domain Eukaryota; kingdom Metazoa; phylum Chordata; class Aves; order Piciformes; family Indicatoridae; genus Indicator; species Indicator indicator. The sequence continues at coordinate 6,537,987 of NC_072027.1, forward strand.
GAGAGAGGAAGAACATCACCCTGCAGCTTGTCTTCTAGGGCAACAAAAGATGTAACAGAAGTTCTCTCTGCTCACTCTTTTGTCATATTAATCTGTTTTTACCTGCTTAGGTGTCATCTGCAGAACACATCTGATACAAGGTTATTGAATATTGGGGGGCTAATTTTATTTTCTATGCTTTAGGCAGGTGAAGCCCAGCAATGGGACTGCAGGTTATGGTTCTGCCTCTGTGAAGTTTTGTGAAGGAGTTAAAGCAAGCTCTGGCAGCAGCACCCCCCCCACCCCCACCCCCACCCCCGAAGATGCATATTAATGAGATAAACCAAAATTTGCCCCCGTATTGTGTAATCCCATGTGGCAAACCAAGCACTGGGAATTTGGGGGCTGAGTTCATGACTCTGCTGAGTGCTGCGTTTGTCTCCTTGGTGGCTCCCTCCAAGCGCCAGCTCTGAGAACCCAGCTGGTTCTCATTTCCAAACAACCAGTTTCTCTATCCCCAAGTGCTAAAGAAAATAATCCCAGCAATCCATGACTACACGCTTTCACAGGGACAGCAGTGAGAATTTGATTGTAGAGATAATTAAAGTCATTCCTGAAACTTCCAAGGAAAAGAAGTCAGGGGGGAAGGAGTGGGGCCAACAGGGATAACGATGCTTGTGTTTAAATTGATCTAAGCAACTGGTTTGGCTTGGAGAAGGGGTGGGATGCTACTCCTAGGGAATTTGTTTTCCTGAAAATTCTCTCTCCTGAACTCTCATAGTTACAATATTTGCAAAGAAAATGTAATAGACCGTGGTGAGTAGGAAGATTAGAGTGAGGTTTGGAGCCTGGATGTTCCTAATTTGGCAAGAGCATCCAGGGGGAAATGCTTTCACGTTCTGGTAAACTTGAATAAAATTATGTACAGCCACTTCGATTAGAAGGGTTTAGAGGGAAATGAAACCATAAAAGCAATAAAATCAACTGCTATCTGCTTCAAACACTGAAAACATCTTTTTAAAATTAATGTTTCCTGCAGCCCTGCCATGAGGTAGGTCTGAAATAATTTTAATATTAACAACACTCAAGAGCAGGTCAATCTAGAGCCAGTCGTGGGACTGGATTAGTCCTCTCCATCTTTCCAAAACAGTGGAGCAGTTTACACCTCTCCAGCTGGTGTAAAATCAGCAGGGTGCCCCTGGCATCGGGAGAGCTGCGAGGCTCTGGCCACACTGAAAAACAGTCATAATGATGATGACTAAACAAAAAAATTTAAAGCCTTGCTCCCAGCAAAGCTAAATTGTACAACCCCTGTGTCACACATCTAGTCTGACCCTCGTCATCCTGAAATCGGTGTGAAATTCAGAGATGGAGAGAAAGAGTTTAAAGCACTTGTAATCTCTCGGTCTGCACTATCTGCCTTGAGCAGGAAGGAGGGATCCGCTCAATGAGAGCTATTCAGGGCCTCTCAATTAACCTGATTAGTTCAGCACGCTGCTCTCATGAATGACACCTTATCTTGGAAATGAAGGAAAAAAACTTCCTTCCTTCTGGAGATAGAGGCAGCCCCTGAAGGCAGCGCAGTGGCGCCCATTGGAGTTGGCAGACTCATCTCCCCGGGGAGCTGCTTTTGGGGTGGCACGGCCGAGCAGCCCAGGTGGCCCAAGACGGGAGGGGTCCCCCTCTTTCAGAGCCAACCAGGCACATGATGGGATTTTTCTGCAGCGGTTAACCCTTCCAGTGCTGCACAGAGCCCTGTAGGTATGAGGTAGAGCAGCTGAGGGGGTGGACCCCCTCCCCGCCCCGGGAGCACTGCCTTGTTTAAGTATGTTGTAGTCTGGAACTTGTTTCATATGTGACAGATTAATGAGTGATAACTGGGTTACCATGGCAAAAAGCATTCCCAAAATTCTCTTTTGTTTCCCTAAGAACACTCTCCTTTTTTCTCTCTTTTTTTTTTTTTTTTTTTTTTTTTTTGGGGGGGTGTGATTTTTTTTTTCCCAAATCTCACTACTTTACAATAACACAAATATTAACTAACGCTGTGTTATTCCTTCCAGCGTGGATGGCTGCAGATGTCAACAAGGCTGATTGTTACATGCAACCTCCATGAGTTAATCAGAGAAAATAGGTGTCTCAATTACAATTATAACACTGAAAACTCAAATTTATGAATGCCCAGCCAACTTTGAAGGCATTTATTAGAAAAACTCCAGTGACTTGAGAAGTATTAATGCACTAATGATGCATTAGGGCATGATGTATTAATGTTCTTGTAATTTCTGACAAATTAAGTTACCATTGTCACAGTGGGGCAATCCTTCAGGAAAAGAAAAAAAAACAGTTCCTCTCTCCTGCCACACAGTGTGCAAGGTGACAATTTGTGTACATATAATGGGGTTTAGCAAGAAGTTTTCCTCCTACACCACAGTGCAGTTTATTCCATTTTTTTAGAATGTCAGAGCTATTATGGAGCTCACTATGTTTTATAAGAAAAAGAAAAAAGATGTGGCCTAGGGACTGTCTTGCCTAAACAGCTCCTTAGAGTAGAGGCTCACTCACTATGTAGCTGTACATCCCTTGCTCAGCATCACTCAAAGCCCAGCAGAACCCAGTAACATCAATGTGTGGTGCCAACAGGCACCCAAGGCAGAGATAAGAAAAATACCAAGTTTTACAGAGCTGCTTTTAAGAAGCCCCAGCACAAGAAACAAATTCTGCCCTAGACCCCAAAAGAGATGTAGTGGAACTACCTCAGTATACTTCAAAAAGGGACAAATCCTGATCCTAGCTGCAAGACAGCTGTCACAAAACATGTCCAGGTCCTTTCTTCTCCTGCCTGCATAACCCCAGTGAGGCATGCCATGGGGCATGCTCCCATCTGCAGCTGAATCCCAGCTTGCTCAGGAGTGTGCAAGCTACCATCAGATCTTAACAGCGCTGAGTGTGGTTAATTTTCTCCTTCTTCTAAAAGAACTTTATAATGAATCCGGAATACATCTCTTCTTGTGTCATTTTTTCTACAAAATCTGAACTAGGTAAAGTGGTTTTTAACATCCACTTATCAAAGTGACTTAACATCTGGGAAGACAGCCAATGGTTATGTAGTGATGCAGATGCCAAAAAATCCAACTGAAAGATTATATTCAGGGAGATTACAGAGAAGACCTAACTCAATTGGGTGGAAGCGGATGGTTATCCTGGTCAGGAAAGCCCGAGAGTCTCCCTGCAAAATCATGGAGAAAATTATGGAAAATGACTGTGCTTTAAACAGCTTCCTTTTAACCCATTGTAGACACTGGCTGTGTACTGTACCAATAACTTTTTCCAAAGGCAAACTTTGGAATCAACAGATAAACAGTTTGGCAAAGTCTAAAAGAAGATGAACAGAAAATTATTTTCTGTCTCTGGCAGCTGAGGAGACAACACTAACAAGAGGAAGATCTTTTTTTATTGCTAGATACTCACAGTAGGATATCAATTCTTCCTTACATTTATTTTAGATAAAGTTTATCCTTTCCAGGGTTGTGGTGGTGTCAATTGGAGGTGTCTCTTTTCCTTTTTTTTTTTTTCCAATACATAAATATTTGGGGGAAAAAAAAGCCTAAATATTCAGCTAATTGAATGATGTGATTAGTTGAAACAGTTTTGCAACTCTGATTAGAAAGTCAAGGTGAGAGGAGAGATGAGAAAATCTAAGTGTACAGCAAGCCTTAGGACCCTGGCACTATGCCATTGTAGCATCTCTCTTTTTTTTTTTTTTTTAAACCCCATTTTTCATCCCTTTCTAGCCCAATGTGGCACTGGAAGAGTTAAAGAAAACAATAAAAGAACAACTGAGTGTACAGGGTAGGATTTACTGGCATTTACTTTTAATCTATGGTCCTTTGCTCTGTGGCTTATCAGCCCTATGTCAGCCCTTTTTCCTCCTTTATATTTCATGAGGGGACCCACATGCTGGTACTGAGAGACAGAGCCCAAGTGTCTGTAAGCTTTTTGTCAGGTAAAAAGAGAAGAAAAAGGAAAGGAACAAGAGGAAAAGCAAAGCTAAGAGGCATCTATTAGATGTCACTAGGCTTTTGTATTCATGTCAATGATTCAGGATTAGAGTATTTGAAATAATCTTATTGAGAGAACTCAAAAGCCCCACAGAGGGAAAGCCTGCTCGGGAGCATATGGCAGAGCAGCGGACAATATCTTATTAAGGATGTGTTAGCTAACACCATTACTTTTTATATTACATTACTCAACTATTGTGCCTCAGCCGGTTAGCGAGATGCCACAGTTGTGGAATGCCACTTCAGACGCTACTGCCTTGGTACAAAACCGGAGACGTTTGGCCGGGTGTCCAGGCTGGGCTCAGCGGTGGGGAGGCTGTGGGGCTGCTGCTCCCTCATCCCCCCAGACTCCTGTACAGGGCAACCCACTCTTCACCAACAAAGCTTACTGGTGGCCACTCTGCTCTCGCAGTGTGTGACACCATCCGGTGCCCACCCACCCTTCCCCATCTCGCTCCCCCCCACCCCTACCTCAGATTCAGGTTCCTGCCTTTTAGGGCTGGCCTCACTGCTGCAGGGAAGAACAGGGGGTGAAGAGGGCAGCTTCTGTTATATCTCCATCACAAAGTCCCAAACTATTGCCAAACTCAGCTTCTTGTCAGATGACAGGAATTTAATTTTGTTATAGTGAGTGTTGTTAGTCTAAAAATCTCACTTTGCTCTTGGACAAAAGCTTGTAATTGGAGAAATAGCTCTTTTTAAAGTTATCTCCATCTGCCTACACCTTTAGAGGCAGCAAGAACCAAAGACAAAACAGTACTGTTCATAGCATTTCAATGATTGCAGTGAAAGACTTTATATCTGGGTCACCTTACTACTGTCCAGTATATCATTTCAGTGACTTGAAATAAAGCCTTTCAATAACTAATTTCATATAGTCCATGTATGATTGGCACCAGAAAATTTGTTTTCACATTTCCTGTTTCCAAACACCATTTTCAAAGAGTGGGTAGAAAATTATTCGTTCCACTTAAAAAAAAAAAAAAAAACAAAAAACAAACTCTAAAATACTGTTCTTAGCAAAGAAAAAGTAAACACTCATTTGATACAGTAATATATTCTGATCACAAACTACCTATGCAAAGTTGCTACTGTGACACACTGGGAACTTTGTATGGCTTTTCTGTACTTTTCCAGAACTGCTACAGAAAAAAAATAACCCTATGATGCTACAGGGAAAGAGTAAAATACATACCAGCGTTCACCAAGACTACTACAGACTTGCTGCTCTCCAAGGACAGAATTAAACCCATTTCTAGAAAGTTATTTCAGTCATGATTTACTCAGAAACCCACAATTGTTTCTTACACTCCTTTAACTTTATTAGTTAAATTACACACTTCCAGCAGGCAGAAGTGAATTTGAATTTAGCATAGTTATTTTTGTAGATGTGGCCAATTACTTACAGGAATACATTTCAGGGGCTAGAACATGCAAACATTTATGATTACTCACAGGAAGAAAACTACTCATACACCTCAGCTTCTGCAGAATAAGGCTTGGGTTATGTTTTTACCCAATAAACACTGGGATAGAGCTAAGATACATTTTTCATCTTCAGAACAATTTTAGCTAATCTGCATTAAAACTGAGGATGATCTCTGCCAACAGATTTTCCTGTCGCTCTTATTTATGTGTGCATTCCCATTGCGACAGCAAATATGGAAATAAATCAGGTGTTAAGATGGGAAAGGAAATTTATCTACAACAGACACTGTGTGTACATATTCGTGCATATGAGATAAAGCCAGTATTATTTTTCATTTAAAAATAAAAAAATTAAAAATTAAAACTTCACTCCCGAGAAAGAGAAGAGCTGGCACTGAGCTGCATGAAGCCAGGGAGCTCAGCACATCCTCTCTGCTGCAGGACATGCTTTGAAGTAGGAGGTCACATTAAGCACATTTCAAGTTTTGTGACCAGAAACAAAGGGACCAATCACCCCACAAGGCCCTGAGCTCCTCCTGGCACCAGCCCAGCATACTTGGAGATTTCCCTATGGCTGCAGGATGTCATGTCACAGAGGCAACCAAACTTTTTAAAGCACTTCTAACATCAGATGCCCAAATCCTGCCATCTGAATAGAGCAGCTGAGTCATCCACGAGATCTCAGTTTATAACTTGGGGTGTTCTTTACACAAGGAAACCCATAGGGTCTCCAGGATGGACTTTGAGCACCGAAATTAATGTAATCTCCTAAAATTGTTAAACTCTGATGACCAAGACTGGGATTTTCAGAAGGAGCCCAAGGGACTTACCAACCTGTCAGCAGCTACAGCCCTGAAAGTTCACTCCAGGCTCACCATCCACCCCAGGCAGAGCAGAGCTATATGGGCATAGGCACGCTGACCTTGGGATCTCAAGGCAGCAGGGTCCAGCACATCCCATTTGTGTGGACAGGCAGCACAACTGGCCAAGTCCCAGAGGGCTGTGGATGAGCACTAAAGATTCTATTTTGGCCTATATAGATATATAAGCCAAAAGCAATAGAGCAGACTAGTCTTCAGTTTCCCTCATCCCCACAACATTACATACAAGCCTGAGTTTTTTATTCTCCATAGAAAAATCTCAATCTCAGTTTTCAAACTGCATCAGGAGAATCACTGCTCTTCAGGAATGGGATCATCTACCAGCCTAGAGACTAGGCAGCATCTAGCACAATGAGCCTTGTTTATGATAGGAGCCTCTGTTACATCACTGTGATATTAAATAATAATCATCAGGCATAAGAGTGCCCTGAAATAAAGCCCAGAACACTAGCTGCAGATTCAAGAGGCATCGTGAGAGAAGCAAGTAACTATTAGAGTAATGTGAAATGTTTGCAGTGAAACCCAAAACCACATAAAACTTGCCTGGTTTGGGGTTTTATAGCAAACTGACAACTCAGAGCAGGTTTGCTGAGAAAAATCATAAACCTGCTTAGTAAAGCTGAGACCAAATTAAGGTTTTGCATAATGATTTTGAGATTATACAAAAATTCTTTTACTTGGAGGCAAAGGGGAGAGAAATCAAACAAACAATAAGCAGAAGCTTGATCCTGGCCAAGTTCACTCAACCCCAAGAGCAAAATAAATTAATCTTGAAGTTGCAGATATATGTGGCAACTTCAGTAGGCTGAAAACAAGAGACTTGTACAAGAATCCTTGCAAAGTTACCCCCAGCTCAAGTGATTTTGTCACCAGAAAGAAGGCTGACACCACATGCAAGAGGATTGTTAGTAGAGGGACAGGCATTTATGTCTGAATCTCTGCGTGAGAAGCATCTACTGATCAGAGCCTCCCATTTATCTCATGACAGCTCAAAATGCCTTTGGTTGCCTAAGTCATGTGGGAAATGTTTGGGATAATGCTTCTCAGCTGCATCAATCACAACCAAGTCCTCGAGGATGTGTTTCAGTCCCTCCCCTCTCAGAAATGTATGGATTCACAGGCTCCAGAGCTCACACGAAATGCTCAAGGCCAACTTCCACCCATCTGAACACCCGACTTATAGGACCAGAGGCTTTAGGCAGCACAGGCTTAAAAGATAGCCAGGAAGACATATCTGGGCAGTGTTGGGGATAGGCCTCTGCTGCCTAGTTTCTGCTGCCCATGCTCCCTTCCTGCTGGATCAGTAATTCCCACCCAACTCTTGAACAGGCACAACAATGAGGTAGGCACACTCCAGTGCCAGACTTAAGAAAACAGCCAAATATTCTGATCCAGGAGCACTTCTTACCTATGTCTTGAGATCTGTCAGAGAGCATCGTGCTCACCCTCCTGCATGCAAAACCCACTCAAGGGCCCAGGATGAATGGGACCCACAGCTTCCTGCAGCCCCATCCTCAACATGGGAAAGGGAGGATCAGGATGCCTGCACACACACTTCCCCTAACCCCACACAGCCAGGTTTGGGTACCACATATAGTCAGGGGCACCAAGGGTTTGACCAGCACAGGGCAGGAGCTAGGATTCCTGCAAAGGGACCACTGCCAAAGCACCTGGCATCTTCTGCTGCTCTGCTGTGACACCAGTGCTGTGACAAGCCCATGTCCCTATACCCTGGCTGAAGACCAGCTGTGGTGCTGATCTCATCCCCTGCAGCAAAGCAATCATCACCAGCTCCCTCCCAAGCAAAACCAACCTCATCTTCTCACCAACACCTCTCCCAAAGCCTCTTCTATCAGCATGCCTGCACCTCCATCACCCTCCTTCCAGGCACGGAAAGCTACTGCAAAATGCATCAAACGCCACATCTGCCTAACAAGTGTGTTTGTGGGAAGGATGCAGTGAGTGTGATACAGTCCTCTGTGACATTTTTTCACCTGCCTGGTATTTAGGATGAAAAGATGATCAGGCCTGTAAAACACAATCCACTACGTGATGACTTGTAAAGTGGTAAAATGGAGACATTGAAAGTCATTCACGCCTCTTTTCATGTCATTGCACAGTGAAATCCTACCCACAAACATAATTTTTTTTCAGGCTAAAGGCTGGAAGATTTCAAAACCATATGTAGGTAAGTCAGCTCCCCCACAGCCGTGGCAGCTGGGTGTGCTGGGGATGGAGTATATAGAGCCCAGCTGAGCATCCTGTGCTGCAGGTGCTGAGAGCACACAGACCTTTCAAACACTGGGAGCAGGTCATGTATTAAAATATACCTTGGTGCTATCTGATAATAAAATGTAAAATATATTACAGTCTCCAATAGATAGTCCCCACCCCATGGACAGGAGCTCTGATGGCACTGGAAATGCATAAGCCACTTCTTCACAAAGCCAGAAGGAGCCTCATTCCTCAGAAGTCACAACAGAATTAGCACATGAGGAACCTCAACCTACTGCCAGACAAGGACCTGGCAAGAAGAGACTTGGTCATGCCCATGCTGACTGGCCACCTGAGGGCACACAGTCTCATCCAGGGGCAGCTCCAGTACAAAGCCTGTGGACTTACATCACAACTGAAGTTGAAATATCCAAAAGATAGACAGTGGCGAGATTTCTTAAATGGGTCTCATCTGTACTGGTAAAACTCAGCTGTACTAGTAAAACTCAGCAAAGCAAATTTCAGGTCACTCTTACGGGCCTGCTCAAGCACTCTGGGAAGAAGCAAAATTTGGGATGAACCAGCAGTTGCCAGAGGGCTGCTTTCTCCCCTTTTTCCATGCAGCATCACAAGCTGGAGGTAAATGGTATAGATCCTAAATGCTGAGATTTTTCTGCCTCTATATTTGGGATTGTGGTGGTTCTTCCTATTTTATCAGCCAGTAGGACTTCTGTTTACTGGATACAGCCATAAAAGGTAAAGAAGTCCCAGCAGGCATGGGTAACACCATTAGATATTGAGCCTGACAATAGTCAATTGGGTTTAAAAGTTTGGGACAGAATGTCAAGAGAGGAACCTCTATCCTTAACCAAGGAACAATATATAGCCCCACTTTCTCCCCTATGTGACTTTTGTCATTATCATCTTTTCTGATTCTTACAAAGCAAACCTAATTAGGAAGCTCTCTCATTAGTCTTCCAGAAAAATTAGCACAGCTTATGCTAATTACTCCTGTAAAATTTAATAAACTCATTGAAATGGGAATAGTCTAATGAGGTTTTATTTATTGAACTAAGATAACTGTAAGGAAAAAGGTTAGGACACCAGGATATCCAGAGTGGTAATAAAACTACAATTTATTCAATTTCTTCACAGGAATTTTATTGCAAACCTTTTAAATTCAAATATGAGTTACAATTTGAAAGTTAAATCAATCCAGAATTTAATTTAATAACAGGAAGTGCTCTGTGTTTGCTAAAAGTGTGATTACAATACAGGCTGCTACTGCACTTGTAGGAGGAATTGTGCATTTGTATTGTGACAATAATACTCCTTTTAAAATGAGTTCCTGTTCATCAGATCTTCATCTCAACACATGTAACTGGATTAGTGATAAAATATACAGGCTATGCTAAGATGATTCAGACACACACATTTCCACGAAACTTCCTTGAAATGACTGCTCTATCAGCATAATATATTTACTTTGTTCTCCAGAGAAAATTTAGATCACTATATGAGTATAAATTTCTTCAGGCCCCTTGCACTGCTGTATCTGCTTATGCTATAATAAAGCAAAGTACAAAGCAATTTTACAAAGGATAAAGTCATAGCCTCTTTCAAATGCAACTACAGACTTCCATTTTTTCAAAAACCCCCACATTTTGATTAAATTAAAATGTATTATTTACTTTTCACATGCATCTAGGGTTTGAGAAAGAACACAACACATGCAACTTTGAAGTTGCCAAACAGCCTCTTCACCAAGTTTAATAAACCACCACAAAGACGGAGCTCGCTCTATCCCAAGTTTCCCTAGCCTCATCAAAGGGAATTAATCAATCCAAAATAGTATTCCAGCATGTAAGAAGAGGATAGCATTTCCATGTAAGTACATATGTAAAAAAATCCCATGGATAGATTCTATGTTAATTTCTGTGTTAGGTCAGAGTCTGTGGATTCGTGGGATTTGACGCAAGAGTTAGATTAAATCCATAGGCAAGGCTTTATCAGAGTGTAAGGCATGTGGGAGTGCTTCAGCCCAAATGGTAAAGGAATTCTCTAAGCTCACATGCAAATAAAAATAGCTAAATATGGTTTTGCATATCAATTGACATAATAGTTAAAAATTGTGCTCATGGAGAAGTGACAATGGAGTACAACTCAACACATGTTCTGGCTTGTACAGCACTTTTAACATTAGAACAATTTTAAAGGACTCGTTTTAAGGTAAAAATGGCTCCACATAGATCACTTCATCCTTTCCAAACCAAAGGGGGAGAAAAAAAAAATGAATAGGATAAGTGTCACAAGAAACATCACTAAAGCCACTAACTGTATAAAGCACATACTTATTTGGCCTAAATTGTTTGAACTAGCCCCAGCCAAGAAAAGGTTTTAAGTACCCTACTGGGACAGATGCGAAGCGGCAACAATAGAAGCCACACTAATGCAATCCAGGTAACACAATCCTGTTTCAAAAACACAGGGAGGGCTAATTACAGTACTGCTGAGTCAAATTTCTTATACCATTGCAACCCACAGGAACAGGTCAAAATCAAATGTTATTCAAACCACAGTCATATCAACCTTCTGTATCAAAGTCACCATTTAAAACCAAGTGAAAAAACTTAAAAGCTTAACCCATTCACAAGCCAAGCATCACTCAGTGTGGGTGGTGAGGTAGGGTTTGGGCTGTCACCTTTAAATTAAGTTTAGCTCGCATTTTAAAAAATAATCTCCAGAATTGGTACCTTTTGCATGGATTTATGTAAAGACTGATAAACTGATCACAGCTAGGAAGCTAAATCTGGGGGTTTTTCATGTAACTGTCTTCCTCATTTTACAGGAAACATGTAACAGGCAGCATCTCTGGCTTCTGTAATTTAAAATGATTTGCAACTAGCAGTTTTGCATACTAGATAGTTAAACAAAATATTTCTGTAAACCTGCCATTAGCATCTTAACATCTCACTTTCCAGTACAATGAAAAATTCATGTGAATTTTGTAGCTTTCATGTGGCTCAAAATGCCACTCTAACACCGTGTTTATAGTGTTCAACTCTGCAGCATGCTTACAAAATACATCTCTGTACAGATTTCACTGTGGAGTTTTCCCCCTCCCCCTACTTTACCTGGTACTACCTAATGCTCAAGGAAGGTGAGATAGATAGATAGATAGATAGATAGATAGATAGATAGATAGATAGATAGATAGATAGATAGATAGATAGATGATAGATAGATGATAGATGATAGATAAGTAAGTAGGTAGGCAGGTAACAGATAATGGATAGATAGATAGGTAGGTAGGTAGATAGAGAGATAAGTAGGTAGGTAGGTAGATAACAGATAGATAATGGATAGATAGATATATAGATAATTGATAGATAACACATAGATTTATCTTCTGAGATTTAAACATTCTCAGGATTAATTATTATAACTAGTGAAAATATCTGCTATAATCTTCCAATATATGCACTTTCCTACCAGACTCAAGCAAGAACTGTAAATCTGGGAACCTGGGAGAGCACACTGCCAGGCAAGGCTTTGCCATATCCCTGGACAACTCTCTCTACATGTGGCACCCAACACATCAAACCCTCTCCACCTTCTGTCATGAAATGGATGCATTGGCACAGAGGATACTTTATACTTAATACAGCAAACATTAACTCAGACAATAATGGGAGCAGAAACACTATTGTATGCTCTCACCCCTATATGTATATATAGGTAGTTCCCCTCCAGGGTCCCTCTATTCCCCAATCAGTATGAGGGTGGTATTTCTTTCCCCAGCTGATGACAGACACTTTCAGTACTTCCTGGCCATTTAACTCCTCTAGGGTAATGCTGCCTAATAATCTGGTTACCACACATGGCTTTGTACAATGAGTTTGGACAATTAAAATGTAAAAATTACTATTTGGCTACCATTTTGCATAATTTGCAGGCAGAGAAGCTATGTGTGGCTCAGAGAAGCTCAAATAGATGTATGGTACTTTGATGTCAGATTAGCAATATGGATCTGTTTAAAAACACAATAATTATGACAGGCAAAAATTAATTAATGAACTGACAATACAGTCAAAATAGTATTCCAACCAAAGAAAATACCAGGAGGGGAAAAAAAAAAAAAACCTTACTTTGCAGACCTTTTTTTTTTTTTAACTGTTTTTATGCATAAATAAAACCTTAAAATGTAGATGGATTGCATCCAACAGAAATACTGTAGCTAAAAGTGATAATGATTCAAACATTTTTCAAATAAAAGTTAAATATTTATAAGCACCCAACCACATTTCATAAATCACAAACTATTATTATTTTATTCCTGAAGCTTCTCTGGCACAGCATGCGAATTGAGCCGCAGAAAGTCAGAAAGAAAAATCTCCTCTTTATGCACATGAATCAGTTACAAGAAGCGGAGCCCTTCAGAGAGCAGGTCGCTGCCTTATCCTCCATATGGCCCTTCCACGGCAATCGCAATTGCAAAGCACAACTAATTCGGTATCAAAAACAAAATTTCATCCGTATCTACTCCTCATTCTTCCCCATTAGCGACACAGGGCAGGTGTTTCGTTATAATGAGGATGAGGGGAGGGGGAGAGGAAAAAAGAAGGGGAAAAAAAAAAGAAAAAAAAAAAAGGAATAAAAATGGAAGGAAACAATAGCAGTCCTTACCTGTCAATTATCACTGGATCTGATGGAGTCTCATTTCTGTTGCCACAGCTTTTCTTGTCACAACAGCGGCTAGAGAGCAAAAGTGAAAGGATTTAGTGAGACCATTACACTGTAAAATCATCATTACGAACATGGTAGGTTCAAATTGCCAGCTAGAGTTACCGCTCGGTCCCTGCCTGGAAATCACTCAAATGTAGTGGGTCACATATGGGTTAATTACTGTGTTTAACTTCTTGCACAGCTGGTTAGCAACGGAAAATATAAAAAGAGAGGGGGTTTGCCCCTTTCACAAATAATAATTCAAGGATCACTCTAAACAGGGAGACTTGCCTATTTGTAGCCTCTTTTCCGTGGGGTTTAACAGTTGTCCCGCATATGCTCGCACGCAAAATAAGCAGCTTTTTCCCTGCTGAGCCTGGTTTTAACATTTGCTTAATGCTTATGTTACACATCCACAAGATATTGCTGCTTCTACAGAGAGCCAGATTCTCAGCTACTGAGAAACCTCCCCCTGAAATCCGAAAGCACAATTATTCTCTCTCTAAGAAACGCTGTTGTTGATGGAGGAGCTAAAATGCAAGCGCCATCGGTAGCAGCTTCTTTAAGCTCCAGCATGCCTGTTTCCCTAAGTTTTCTGAGCATGTTAATGATCACTGATGCCATGGAGAACACATCTCTGGCGGCTGGTGCCCTGCTTCAGGTCACATACAAAGCAGGCATGTGAAATATAAGCTCTGTCTCCCAAAGCACTGCTCCATTGCTGACCTCCAGGTTGAGATTCTTTTGAACTGAGGTGGCTCATTGTTTCCTAAGAGAAGTTAAATTGTTGTTTGTAATGATTCCTTGTCAGGGGTTATTGTCTATTAAGAGCTATAAATACATGGCAGGTAAGTTCACAGGCAATATATAAGTCTCTGCTCAGGGTGAGAATCCTTCCTGGTGCACCTAGTGTTGTCACTGAGCAGCATGGGTGCTGCCCTGCTCTCCCAAGCAGCTCATCTAAGCTCACCAGACCAAGTCACTGTTATGTAGGTGAGCAAAGCCTCAGGCTTTCAGCCACCTGCCTGCCCTAGGGAGGAGACACACATCCAGTAACGAAGGCTGTTGTTTGTTGAAGTCCCTTAACAGAAAATTCCCCACTGAAGTCAAGGCTCCAAGGAATTAAATAAATAAATACGTAAAATAAAATAAAATAAAACAAAATATATAAAATTAAATATATAAAATAAAATATAAAATAAAATAGCACCTGGTCTTACCAAGCTCTCCTTGGTACCCAGGGACCTGTTGGATAACGCTTGGCCAGCTCCTGTGAGTAAGGTCTGCAGGGACCCCATCCCATGGTGGCAGTAAGTGACAGGCAGTGAGGACCACCTTGTTTGCTCTCCCTGGCCAAACCTAAGTGCACCCCTCCATTCAAAAAACTTCCTGGTAAACCTCAACCATGTGCAACCAAGTCTTTGAAAACCACCACGTTTGTTCCAAAAGGCATCTCAGGGACCTACATATCACCCTTATTTCAGCAACTGGCTAGTAGGAGCCAGCATTGCTCACATTCCCACTCAGATGAACTATTTTCTTTTCCCCAGAAGGTGGAAGAATATCAGGACAGGAAGAAGCCCTCAGAAGTGCCACACTATATAAATAGCCCTGTTGGGAGTATGACAAAGGTTCTCTTGTGTTGCTGAACAATAGAGTGAATACTATACAGTTACCCACCAAGATTAGCAATAAAGCAACTAACCACACTAAAGATAACAAAAAAAAGGGGGCCTTTTACAAAAACAGCCTGTTTAAAAATGGGTTTTAAAAAAAAAAATAATAATTTTGTTTTCAAAGAGAGGAAAATACATAATTCTTTTCACCGCAGAAAGCTTCAAGGCAACTATTCAGGACCGAAACTTTTCACAGTTAACACATGTGTGGTATCTTCATTTCGGTGGAAGTTACATTGTTTGGGGATTGCCAAAAAAAACTGCTTAATTTTACAGCACAATACCACAATTGATCCACCAGAAAATACAAGAGCCTTGGCACTCAGAAAGTAGGAAAATTTAGGAAGGAATAAAATATGCTGTAGGTAAATAGTCATGTGGCCATTCAGGGGGCTTTTTTGCCTATAAAAGGACTTGTCTTTGGAGTGCAGCTAGAATGTGTGGGGTGAGAAAATTTACCCACAAACAAGGCAATAAAAACTGCTAATCATTTTTAAATGATTAAAATGTAATTAGAAACAGAGTTGGCACAAGTTAAGACAATGCAGTTCTTATGACTGAAGTGAATCAGGGCTAGTCCTGACATTCTCACAGCAGACTGGAGGGACAGAAATTGCCTCACTTACTTAGGCAAGCAAAGGTTCCCAGGCTCCCAGTACAAGATAGGCAGATACCACCACCCATGCACCACTAGGCTCGGAGGCCAGCACCTTCCTGGGGCACTAACCCAGCAGGAGAGGCATCTGCAGGGGCCCAGAGATGGGACGCCTCAGTCTCATCTCCTGCCATGAGCAGGATGGAGTCAGGCACTGGCCAACAGGGACAACTCATCTTGGAGAGCTGGGAAAGGCCCCACTACTCATTGGGTGGGGCCTTCATTTGGATAGGAGTCCCAAGAGTGCACCCCAATAATCCCAAGTAATACTGAGACCTCACCCCAGTTTGAAGGTGATGTGGGAGAGGCGCACAACTGGCACATCTCAGTGTCTGGTGGCTGCATGGCCTGAAAGGAGGATCCAGATGTTCTACATGTTCTAGACAATTATTTTTTACACCTCAGCCTGTCTTTTGCACTCTTCCCCCAGTAGCAAAATCCGAGGCCTTGTCTACCCTAGAATTCAAATATGAACCCCAGAGAATTAAAATATCACACAAACTCTGAGTTTGAAACCTCGTTGCATGTCACAAGAAGTGCTTTTAATTCAACTTGCCTCAAAAGCTTTGGCTTTTAGTGCCTACTTAACACTTAGAAATAAGTTCCTAAATATTCAGTACCCTTTCTCCTCTCCCTGAAGGAATTTTAAAATTCCCAGGAGGTTCTCCAAGTCACCCAGAAACCCTCCAGCTCCCAGTAAAGCTCTGTGAAAGTGCAGGGAGAGGCAGTGAGTGCTAGCTCCTTGCAGCCAGGAGGATAACGACTTGTTCTTACTGTACCTCCATGACAACTCTCCCCAAATGGGAAAGGAGACACAGCTCAGGCACAGTGTCACATTGGCCCACAAAAAAAAGCCCTCAAAACTTGATTTGTTTTTGAAAGAAGTAGTCCTTGAAGGTAATGCAATCTCTATTGCCAGCACAACCTCCTCCAGCTCCTACACCTCATCTCTATCTACCCCACGTTTCCCTCTCCTGTTTCCATCCTTGCCATCCCCAGGGCTTATGCCCAAGTCCCACAGCATCCCCATCCTGCCCCTTCGCAAACCTCCCCATCCTCTGGCCATCACAACTCTCAGCTTTGGTTGCTGCCTTTGTCCTCACTCCAACCCTCTGGAGACCTGCTGCCCTCCTGCCCTCTTGCTCCATACGTTCCCTGCAGTGGAACATCTCTACCCTACACTGTCTGGCCCTGCTGAAGTGGTGCAATGCGGAAGATGGCCTCTTGTCCCTACTCTGGTGTGGTGGGCAGGAGCATCACTCATGAGAGGAGCCCTGCTTTGTTTATCTGCACACAAGGTTTCTGCAGGGACAAGGAACAATGAGAAATTATGGGGCGGTGGCAAGCGGCCAGCACCAATGCGACTTTCCAATCATTTACTGCAAGGCTCTAACAAGTCGTTAGCAAGCCCATGTGGGAGATTTTGCTCAAGTCAGGTAGCCTTCATCCTGTAGATGATGTGGTCAGAACAACCCCTGCCCTAAACGGGCTCCTCACCCCAAGGCATGGAGGTGTGAGAGCCTCTGACCAGAACAGCTGTAAGATTTTATTTTGTAGAGACAAAACCCATATTTTACTCCAACCTCATTCTCAGAAATCACTGAACCATTTTAGCTGAAACTTTCCAAAGAAAGTCAGCCTGAGGCTGACACCCTGCAAAGGACATTTCAGCCAGAACAGTTTAAGTTTGGCAAAGCTGTAAGCCACTGAAGGTTTCATAATGGAAATTGTTGAGGCAATATTAACTATAGATGTCCCTCCCCATGCTGCCTACAATACTAATAAATTCCACTGAGGCTGTGAATTCTCCCCAGCTATTAACATTTTCGCCAGCAGTGTAGATTTTTATATTTGACAAAACACAATGAAATCCTTTGAAATAAACAGCCACCTGAAGCAAACCTCAGCTCCACTTTCCTATCACAGCCAGGACTCTCCTATACATTTGAATTCTTTGTCTTACCCGTGCCAGAGTTGTAGTATACTATAAATACCCAGCTTTGTCACATAAATGCAAAGTTTTATTGTGCAGTTAGCCTTGATAGAAAGCACTGCTGAAAGTTGTTTAGAAATTAAATATCTAAAACAAGCTATTTTAAAATACAGAGCCCTCACTATTTCATGTCTGAAATGAAGAAATTTCATCTTAGGCAGAGCAAGCTGTCTTTCACACCATATGGCTAATGGTAGTGCATAGCAATTAGCTGGGCTGATTAATGGGGAACAGACTCTAATTTTATGCTTATAATTGAGGCTGCATTTGCACCCCTGGTGCAAATTCAGCACATCCCAACTTCCACTTACAACAGGCAAGAAATCAAGAGAAACAGAGAGAGATTTTTTTTTTCCCCTTCTAGACCCCTAAAGAGCATCAGATTTGCAATTTAAAAGAGTGTTAGCAGCACAATGGATGACAGATTTGTGCAATAGGGTCAAGCGGCCTGGTAAACAAACAGCACCCTCTTACACATGTATAGGCAGAGAAGGAAATGGGTAATATCTAATATGAGCTGCAGGAAATCTGAATATGTCTCCTGACCCCATCAGGCACACAGCATTTGTCTACCATGGTCAGATAATTTACTTCTTTTTTTTTTTTTTCCTACCCCTCCACCTTATGGTTATGAAACAAGGACTAGCAGTAAACAATGAGAAAAAGTCTAAACCTCCTGATGCTGTGGATTTTAACAGCAAAGAAAATGTAAACTGTTTTACTAAAGGGAAATGCTGCACATCTTTCCACATTCCCAGAACAGAAATAATTTTGTCTCAGTCAAAGTATATTGAATGGCCATAAATCTTTGATGCGGGTACTTGCCTTTCTGGTTAAAACTCAGCCTTCTACATAAACTTTCATTTTACTTCTAACTCTACATTTTTTAAGTAGTTGTAAGAAAATTAATACCTTAAAGGAGGTGATTCTTACTTCTGATGGCTCTGAGTGGCAGGTATATGCAATTCCTACCTCAAAACCTTGACATTTAAGAATCAGGTGGACACGTCACCCGGGACCAACAGAAAATTCAGACCCTGACACTGCAGACACTTGAGCATGTGCTTAATTTTACTCACGTGAACAGTGCCACTGTTTTAATAGACTATTACAGGAGAAAAGCAAAGTACACACTTCAGCCTTATCAGGTCAGGGGCCTCATGTAATATTTCCATGAATTGTTCTTAGCTAGGTATCTAGTGTGAAAGTGGTGCTAATTAGGTCAATGAATTTTAGGGCAATTATGAGTTGTCAGTGAGACTGGGTTTCCATTTGGAAAGGGAGAACTGGCCAGGAGTCCTCAGCAAAGCAATGCTGCAGCTCCCAACAGCAGCAAAAGCTTAGGCGCCTATGGAAGTACCTGTCTGCTCTGATCAGTCTTGGGTTTCCTGAAAGATGTCAAACCTACTGAATGAAGCAGCCTTGAAAACTAATGCATGGAAACTAAAATTCCCGAAATCCTTCAAGGAAGAATTTGGGGTGCAGCATGGGGTTCTTTCCAGGCCGACAAAGCACAGAGAACAGCTCCTTCACTGTCAGAGAAAAGCATTGCCTTCTCAAGCAGGGTTTTATCAGAGTGGAACTGCCATGGGGGACAAAACATGCAGATTGCCAAGGATGAAAAGAAAGAAAAAAATAAGAAAGAAAAAAAAATTTTAAAAAATCAACTGGAAGAGAAGTTTCCATCTTTTTGTCTAAGACTCTCCCCCATCAGGAAACCCTCATGCAAGTTTATTCTCTTAGAAGTGGGTACTAGCTTTTACCCTCAAGTTACTCCTTTTTAGTTAATGTGTTTTGTAAAAGCTACAACACATGCAATGGCATTTTTACAGTTTTAAAACAACTGATTGTAACAATGAGCTTATGCAAGAATGCCTCGTCTTCCACCAGGCAATTATTTTCTGCCATCGAATAACATGTAACAAATGATTTTTTTCAGACATGCAAAAAACACCCACTGACTTTAATGAGACTGCAAGGTCAAGCTCTCCTAGATATTGGAGGGTTCTGCAAGAAGATGCTGTCTTCTCTGCAGTAAAAAAGGAAGTAGCAGAGGCTTCACCTAGTTCAACCAGCCAGAAAAGAGAAGGAAACGCTGGCAGAAGTACAACATTTGGGTGAGAAGATATTTGACTGTCCTGGATTTAAGTGACCAGCACCAAACAGCCATGTTTAGAGAAAGAGAACACAGGGCAGAGCCAAATCTACACAGAGGAGTTTAAAGAAAATCAGCAAGATGACATCTTTTGGGTGGAGGGCTATCACCTGATCTGCTCTGGCCAAGCAGCAACCTTGCATGAGCAGCAACCAGGACAAAACAAACCTTCAGACCTCAAGTCTTAATGCAAAAAAAAAAAAAAAAAAAAAATTACTCTTTTGCAATTTTACCAAGCAGGTTTTGTTGGGAATTGGGGACAAAGACATTTTTGCTAGAAGACTAATTGACTGTCAGTTTTGGTGAGGAGACCTCTTGTGGGCTAGGCTGTCTAAATGAAAACCAGCAGCGTTCTGTTAAGAATCTTTATAAATAATTGAAAACTAGTGTGACGACTGAGCCCTTGCTGCTAATTACACACACTGAACTGTGTTATTTTGGGATTGTTTAATGCAAGAAAGATAAATTTAAGTCTGAAAATAGCTGCAGGTTCAACCTAGATTTTGAGAGACACGTTCATCTTCTCATGGCTAATTAACTGGAAGCGGGGTAGTTCTTACCTGCACATTATTTCATGCGTGAGCAGAACTCGGCACATTTCTGGGTTCTTGTCTTGGCCTTCATATACTATTGCCTAGAAACAAAACACATTTTTAGCTGTGCATCAAGTTGAGTTTGGAGAGAATAAAAAAGCAACACCGTAACCAAAAGGCGCGGCTGGAGTTGCAAGCCAAGTTGCC
This sequence comes from Indicator indicator, assembly GCF_027791375.1. Lineage (NCBI taxonomy): Eukaryota > Metazoa > Chordata > Aves > Piciformes > Indicatoridae > Indicator > Indicator indicator. Next base: position 6,558,491 of record NC_072027.1, read on the forward strand.
AGCTAAAGAGACTATGTCTTCACCAAACCTGCTCCAAGACTTGAGCTTGGAAAACAACACAAGCTGAGTACAGCTAAATTCCCTCCTCTCTGTTGCACACCTCTCAAGCGGTGTGTAGGATGAGGTTTTTTAGTAGTCAAGACAACCACAATTTTCTTTTCAATTCAGAATAAAATATAAACCTAAAAGCGTTAGAAGAAGAAAAAAAAAAAGGAAGAAAGAAAGCAAAAAAGAAAAAACACACCACAGCAAGGCTTGGCACACTTTGGGTCCTATTCATTAAAAAAAAAAGGAAAGACAGAAAAGAGAGAGCTCATGTATTTTTAATTACAAAAGCTGCACAGCCCAGGCATTTTCCTGGTAGCTCCTGAGAAAGCGTCTGGGCCTGATTCTCCCCTTAAACCTCATGATCCACCGCTTTCCAAAAAGCAGCTCTGGAGTTACAGGGATATAAATAAGTGAGAAGCAGGCCCTACCAGAGCAGAGCATACCAAAACAAAGAGAGGATCAACCAGCTTGAGAAATTTGACTCTGAGATAGCACAGGGAGAATCCTCTAAGTTAAAAGTGTGGAGAGCGTATTCGCAATTTAAGAAGAGTCTGTGCCTGCAGTGCTCCCAGCAGCAGAACCAGCACACGGGTGAGGGATCAGCGTTACACACTAACTAGGTTAGCGCTCACAGCCCGCTCAGTACAAGATTCCCATCTGATCAGAACAGACTTATGTTTTCTAACCACCCCTGGTCCCAAGCACCAACCCCCCAGCAGCAAAACAAGAATGAAAAGAAGTTGCTTTTGCAACAGCATCTGTTGATAGCACTGAGGTTTCTAAATCTTTTAGAGACCCAGCTGGGGAGGGACCACCATATCTGCATCTGATCATCAGCTCTACCCTTGGCTTTGCTGTGACCTTTTCAGTCTCTAAAATACAGAGTTAAAGATTAAAAATTGGAGGGAAAATAAACTCAGCAGATAAAATGACATCTGATATGGGCATCCTTAAAGTTAATGATAAAATAGCTATTGAAAATAGGGAACAAAACTATGCTATATGGATGAAATACGTTTTATGGAATGAGAAGTGCGGGAAATACTGAGGGGAAAAAAAAGTTATCTTAATGTATAAAGTGAGATCACATGAGCTGCTTTCCCCATCCTTACAAATATAATCCACCAAGGGTAAGAGGTGTTGTACCTGCAAAAAGGACACTGATCTCCAAACCCACACATCTAAAGAAGCATGAGCCAATTTTTTTACACCATTTTCATGCAGTGCAGTATTCATATATGTATTGTAAAATTATTTCATGATTCCATAAACAATATCAGGAATGGGCTGTGTTATCCCTGTTAGTTTGTTGAGGTTTTCTTCATTTTGGTTTTGCCATGTGCATTCCCCTAAAACCTGAGAGACAGTGGAGGTTTTTTTTTCACTAATGAGATAAAACAGAGGTCACTGGTGTCACTGCAACTAGCAGATACAGAGTTTCACCTGACTCCTGCCCCCTCATTCCCCCCATTAAGGCACAAAACCTGTGAACCTGGCACTCGTATAAAGGGGACGCAAAAGTTGTCACAGGACACATGTAAATTCCTCACAGCAAAGACATCACCAAACCCCCCCTGATCTTAGCTGGGACTCCATATCCCTGCTCGTTGCTGGTCCCCACCTTGAGGTACCTCCACATTCATGACAGAGCTACAGATGGTTTGCAAGTAGCCTTGGAAGACGGCAATACAATGATGTGTGTTACATTGGGAGGTGGAACACATTTAGACCACCTTAATTTCTATGCATTGAAGGGGAGGATAGGGAGAAACTTCCTCCAGCCTAAACAGGGAATCAAAGCTGACACCCAATGGGGCAGTCAGTGTGGACATCATAAAGACTTCCACCTGGCAGTGAGATAGGTTAGGCAAAAGAGAAGCTAATGGCATAATTAGTACTTAATAATTAAAGAATAACCTGCCTCTGAGGGTGTAAAGCAATGGGCAATGGGCAGATGTACCCCCCAGGCCTTTCATGGAACAAACACTTTCAGTTCCCATTCACCTCTAGACCATCCCAGCATGACAAGGGGGAAATAGTGTTGGAGAGAAGACTGCTGGGCTTGGCGCATTCAACTCAGATCTTCAAATCTTAAAATCAATTTACCCAGTATGGACTATCTTGTTGACAGTGAAGCCAAGGAAACACTAGAAGTGACAAACCAGAACACAAAACGTGCTTTCTTTTTCCCCCCCTCCCCTTTCTCCCTCTTCTCTTCCCGCTGCTATGCTTACTTAACCTCCAGGTACCCGCTTAAATAACTCAACTAAATAGCAATAATGAACGGGCAGAGTCAACACTGTGGTACATAATCACCTTGTCTGTTGTGTTTAGCATCAGTGATCCCTTCTTTGCGTGCATGACATTCTTCTGCCTTCCTCTACATTAAGGGTTTGCTTTTCACTTTATTTGCATTCAATTACTGACGTTGCACCCATGCACATTTTGTTTTCTCCCCATTAAGCGCAGATACTCCTGCGTACCCTATTCCTGTAGGAATTCCTAGGAAATTCTAGGAAGCAGAAGGAACAGCTGAGTTCATTTCTGAGCAGCTCATCCTCAACTCCCATTCCTACGTCCCAATTTGCTTGTGTGAACGGGTGTGTAAAGCACCAACTGCTTACTTCCATGAATCGCTGCCCGAGAGCATGACAGATACTCCAGCGCCTTGCAAACCGCGCTGCTCTAAAGCACTAATTCAACAATTAGCTTCAAAAAGGAAACAGGAACTGCTAAAGTTTCAGATCGTTATAGCTGCCAGAAGCATGTTTTACAGGAAGGGTCTCCAGTGTTAGTGTTGTGAAGATCTTGAAAGGTAAGATTTGAAAAGTTATTCCTTTAACAAATATATCATAATACTCTTTTTTAGTTATTGTAAATTCAGGGTTTAAAAGAGAGGGATTGCGGCAGGATTCCTTTCTGCACTAACATCGTCGTGATTTTGTCAAACAGGGATTGCGTTAATGAGCGATAAAGTGAAAGTTACAGTGTATACACTTAGACCACAGCAGAGCTAAAAATAAGCCTGCAAATACACATCAGGGTTGCACAACAAAACACCAGCAAAGGAAATGCAAAATTATAGACTTGGGGAGGAGGGGAAGTTGGGGGGGGGGTGTATTTTTATTTATTTTGTGCAGTTTTAACTCAGTCTTATTTCATGAGCATTCCAAAATCACTTTTCTTCTCCTGAACAACTTAAATATTTCTCCACAAAATTCGTCTTCCATTTTGTAAGCTATTAGTACCCAAGTAACCTCTCTACAAGAAGTCTCAGTGAGTGACGATCACTCGTGCACAGACGGATTTCAAAATCAGACCCCGAAAATTAGTGTCAAAAATATAAGACTTCTTCGACTTCTTCACTTCCATTTAAATAAAGCTGCATTAAAAGTTAAATCAAATGCAATTCATTGCTTGCCAACAAGTAAAAATTACCAAACTGACCACATCACAGTCATTTCTGGACGACAAGTGCACCCAACAATTCAGTTAAACTTTTCAGTTAAAAAAAAATTAGAAAAATAATAATTTTAAAGGAAAATTAAAAGGGAGGAGCGTAATATAAAAGTCAAGACTACAGTTCCCGCTTAATTTACTTTTTCCCCAATAAAGGCAGCAGGAGAAAGCAGTAAAAGAGTTGATGAATCGGTTTGAAAAATATAGAGTCGGCTTTGTCCTTAACTATTCCTGAATAAATCCAGATTTATGCTGGTACAACTGAGGGCAGAATCATCTCATGGTGTCAGTTGCCAGTCAAGCAATCCTGCTTTCTGAACTGGACGAAAAACAATCTTGAAGGAATGAGATCATGGTCATTATATGATTCAGTTATGTCATGGCCTTGATTTTAAAAGAGTAAGAGAAGGAGAGAAATCATTGACATGCAGCTAAATTCACTCGCCTTCAAATTTCTCATCTGTTCCAGAAAACAAACTATCTCCTTCATTGAAATAAAGGAGAAAGAAAAACTCATTAAAACGAGGGTCCTTTCGAAAACAGTACTAAAATGATTTGGAATGACGTGTACAACCGTACACACTGAGAGAAAATAAAATCCCGGCCCCACCGAATTCAATAGGAGCTTTGCAATTGACTTCAGATGGGCCAGAATTTCACCCAGAGAGGATTAGGCTTGTATCCACTATGTATCTACACATAAAATACTGTGAATTACATTTATTTGGCTCTGAACACTTAACCCTTAATTACTCAAGTTTTCATCCCTTCCCCAGGCAAAATTTTGACTCATCCTGGTAAGGTTTATCCCAGACAGGCAGCACAGTGCTGGGTCCCAGAGCGAGGACAGTTAGTTCTTGCTGCGTCTCTCAATGCACAATTCAGAAGCATCTAATTATTTTATCCAGTCTCCCTCTGCCTTTGATGCACAGCCTGCTTATCGACGTATTCACACAAATTAAATAAATTTCTCTCTCCTAATATGTTCATTTTTAATGGTTTTCAAACATTCACATGGAAACAGCTCTAGCGTAAATATCCCAGAACAAATGGCTGTATATTATACAGGAGGGAGCAGTTGGGCTGCCAGACTGGGAATGCACCAGGCCATCTGGCTCAGGCAGTCTCTCCAAAATCCTCAGCTTTGTTTTCACCCTCAGACTCCAAACAACACATTTTCCACTGTGATGAGTTTACATTTTCCCAAACACAGGTCCTGATCATGCATGCAAATTCCAAACTTCTCCGTTCCTCTCTGTACAAGAAAATTAAAATCACCTGCACTCCTGACAGCTCACCAAAGGCACAAGAAAGCTGCTAAAATCTGGTGCAATGTAAACTTTCCCCGTCACAGGGGCTAGGGTTTGTTTTATGTTTGTGTGAAATTTCTCCGAGGCTGCTGAGGCTCCTCTGAACTTATTGATAACATTTTTTTTTTCCCATGCGTGTAGCTGCCAGAGAAGGGCCCTGCTAGGCACAGAATAGAGAGTTGATCAAATATCTGCAGACATCAGAGAATGATAGAGAAGTCAACAGAAAAAAAAAATTGCATCCAGAGGTAAAGCACAGGGGAAAAAAAAAAAAAGGCAAGATGTAAACAGAGCCTAAGTCTGAAGGAAAGATTTTTGACTCATGAGGACTCTTAGCAATAGACAATAGCTATCATGCAAAACTTATGATTTCAAAGATGCCTGAGCCGTATTAGCATCCGTTATATCTTATGGATGAGAATGGCTGAAGGAAAAATGGGTGGGGAACAAGTATTTCAGATTTATTTCCTCCATCTTTCCTAACAGTGAAATATCTCAGCTTTATGAAAATACAGCTGAAGAGAAGGCATCTCTTCTCTGTAAATACATTCAAATGCTTACACTTGCCTAAAAACTCCCTTTTTATTAGGGCAGACATATCTCACGTTTTGCAGGCGATTTCAAAATACATCATTGTTAAAGGCAGACCCACGGCGCTAGGAGCTGCTGCTTTACGGAAAGCAACAGCTATAAAGTTTGGGATCCTACAGGGTTTTGAACGCATTAGGAATGTGATCCCAACATAAAATGAGGTGCCAAGATAACATGAAAGAAAATGTAATTAAGGCAGCATTGACAGCGAAGTCGTCGTGCTAACTGAAAAGAACTTCTCTGCTCAGTATTTGCCATTGCCACATGACGAGGCCACATTTTGGAAATGGAGCAAGACCCTTCAAAGACGTCCTTCCCATCTTACCCAACACTTCTCTATGGCCACCACCAAAGGCCAAGCATGTTATCCTGAACATAACTGGAAACAATGGACTCTGAGACTAACCCTGCCTGGGTTTCCCATTTGGAAGCCCAAGCTATCAAGGAATGTGCATGCAGCCATGCAGCAGAAGCTCATGTCTTGGGGCAGCTCATGCATAGTTTATACCTAGACCCCAGATCTGCCCTGGGATGTAGTTTGCAACAAAACTCTTCGTTACTTCCGCAATGCCACCCTCCAGCACTGTTTCTCATACTGCATCACAGCTGATGGAGAACATACACACATACACCAGGACACACAGATCCCCACATGCCCCCTCGGACAGAACTTTGGTCATGAGTTTTTCAGTTGGGCACAGCCAACTGAAAACCCCTGACTTAGCCAACAAACAAACCCCTGAATTACTCAGACCAAGAACTCTATAGAAGCAGGCACAGCTACTATTTATTACTCACAGAACATCCAGCACAGTGAAGCCCTGTCTGCCTGCCTACCTGCTGGTATAATGCTTGCTACTAATGGGACGTTTATGTTAAATCTATGAGTAGCAATCCTGTGTACAGAAACCTAGGACTGATTTCCAGAAGGGATTTTATTTTATCTTACCTAATGTAATATTATCTGTAACAGTACAAAACCTTGCAATTTATAACTGTGAGACAAAGAGAATACATTTAAATCTGATGTGTCCACAGCATCAAAAAATATATATTATTTAATATACAAGAAGAGCCACAGATACTTCCCTGTGTGATCTGAGGAATGTAACTCATTCAAGCTTTGCTTCTGTGGGATTTTTAATTTGCCACCAGAAACCTCAGAGTAGCTGTAATTTCAGGCTGGGAATTCACAATTATTGAGTGTGTGAATGTGTGTGTGAGTATGAAGAAGGTACTCGCCAGCTGAAACATGTACGCTTCTGCAACAGTTTCATTTAAAAGTAATCATTTCATTATCCAATTTGTTCTGAGCGTCATGCATTAAAATACTACACCTTCAAGTAGACTGACAATATATATTTAACTTTCATTAAAAATTAAAGAATTTTCAGACAGTCTTTGCAATATTTAATTACAGTTTGATGATTTGAAAGTTACTTGAGAATCTTCTATATAATTCACTGCCGTAAAACATAAATGATATATTCAGCTTCTGTCATGTGTCGTACTTTGCTCCCTAATAAGCACTCAGTCACCACTCTGAAATAATCTCACTTTTAAAAAGAAAGAATTTTAAAAAGGAGAACAGGGAGAATTTAGCCCCTTTCCCCTCTCCCTCCTCCACCCCAAAAAAATACAGAGCGGCACATGTCACAGTGTTGACATGACAATGCCCCATTTTTCATAAGCAGTTATACTCATGCCTAAAGAAATTATACTCATGAACTTAATATGTAAGCAAACATGTTTGTGTCTAAAATAACCTTTCCTCCCCGTTTTCTAACCTAAGTTCAGAGAGCTTTTGTTCTCAAATCCTTGCTTTTCAACTCCATTGCACTTTCCCCAAAAATCTGTAATTTGCACTAACTTTGTTTTTGTAAGACTTCCTGAAATCAGGCAGGGTTTTTTTCTTCTTCATTGTGAATGTGCTTTAAAGCTACATGGTAGGTTTTACAAATAAACTGTATCTTGGGGGATTTTTTTTTCCCCTTTCTCTCAAAAGACCCTCTGATGACTTGATAATAATGAGAGACCAAGAGGTCAAACAGTGCCTTAGGATGAACTCTTCATATGCAAGATGCCTTTGTTAAGAAAATTATTTTGAATCCACTGCCCTACATGAGTTCAGGGCTTTGTTTTCAACAGGATTATGAACAGAGGCTTTTGCATTTCCGTAATGATAGGAAAGCTATTTAAAGATAATATTTATTGATAGACTCTCTCATACAGTCTACAGTGCAATACATAAGCTCCTAAAGGACTAAAAAGAGTTCATATATCAGGAAGATTTTGTTACTTTTAATACTAACCAACCAATTAGTGCCTGAAAACCAAGGAATGACAGTAAATGCTTCCAAGACTTGTTATGAAGAAGAGACTGTTGCTGCTGTTTTAATTCCTACAGGGAATGGGCTCTAGTTTAACAGATTTCAGATGCACAGTGGATCCTCTAGTAAAATTCATCCAAGTTCCTTTTTCCTTTTCTTTTTTTTTTTTTTTCTGTTGAAAGACAGTCTTCAATTGCAGGAAAAGATGTTTTGGGACCATCAAAGAGAGTTTTCTAAAACAAACTCAGCCCTTAGAGCTTTATGTTTTGCTGCAGAAAAGAAACCCAAACACAAGCCAAGAGATTTTTCCCTACAGAAAACATACGGGGACTGACTTTTCCTATGGGTACAAAAAAGAACTTAGTGTTTTTCCTAAATAAAATGTAAGAATTGTCTTTAACAAGCAAAACAGATTAGGAGGGGGAAAACATATCTCAAGGATTAAAAGGTTTAAAATCAATCCCAAGTATTTCAAAGAACTGTATTACAAGAGAATAATACTGGACAGAAACTGAATAAAAAGCTAAAGTAACAAATTTTTAAAAAATAAAAGAAAAAAGAAAGAAAAGAAAAGATGTGTTCAGACAGTTTCTCTGTAAAGATACTGTTTTCATTCAGGCAAGTGTTTTTACAGGTAGATACTCTTATTATTACTCGGTTTGGGAAGCACAACCACAAGCTTAAAACGAGGGTCAGTTCAGTGACAAGCTCTGCTGTCCTACACCTTCCCTACAGCCCGAGCTCGCCGCTCCCTGTGCCACGTTTCGGGGGCTGTTCCGACACGCAAAGTCCCACAATTCGATCGCTCCTCCGGTAAACCCCAGACCCAGCGGCAGCGCTAATCAAGAACGGGCAAACACAGCCCCGCGCCTCAGCCGCGGCTTCTGCTGCCGGCGCTCGGTGGGCTGGGGAGGGGGGTGGAGGGGCGCGGAGGTTAATTCTTATTAATTTAAATGGCAAAACCAGCCCCAGGCCAGGTTAGAACGGCTGGAGGTGTCCTCTGTACTTTTCGGAGCTCCCAAGCCCGCTGGCTGGTAGGGTCCGGCGAGGACCCTCCGCACTGCCCCAACGCCGGGGTCAGTCCCTGTGGCTCGGCCCTGCAGTCCCCGGCTCTGCGCGGGTGCGCAGCGGAGAGTGCGGCCATGCCCCGCGAGAGGCGGCAGCCCCTTTCCCGCCGGGAGGGAGCCGCTCCGCGCCGCGGCGGGGGCGGGTTTCGTCTCCGCGGGCCGCCCCGACCGCTGCCCAGGGCCGCCCCGACGATTGCCATATTCCAAGCACACCCCGCCTCATCCTCCTCCGCGGGCGTCCCGCAACACCTACCTGTTTGGTCATGGAGTCGATGAGTCGAACGTAGAAATCCTGCTCCGTCCTGATCCCTGAAACAAGGCAGAGGGGTGAGGAGCGGGCCCTGCCGGCGACAGCGACCTGGGGCTTGCCGGAGGGCTCAGGACCCCCCGACGGGGTCGCCCGTGTTCCAGCATTGCCGGCCGCAGCCGGGCTGTGCCCAGGCACCAAGCGCAGGGATGCGCAGAGCGGAGCGTAGCCGGGGCAGCGGCTCCACGGCCTCCAGTAGGCTTCCCAGCCGAGGAAGCAGCGGGGGGTGGTGAGGCTGACCCCGGGGGCTTCTGGCCCTTACCATTGCTGTAGAGCAGCTGCAGGCGGTAGTGGATCCCGTTGTTGGTCTTTTCACTGTTGGCTTCCTGAAGTCAAAGAGGACACGGGAGGCCAAGGGTAAAGGAGGAAAAAAAAAATATATCATATGAAGCTTCTCCATCACTCGCACACCGGGTGCCCCCAGGGTTGAACAGTGCAGCTCTCAGCTCACTTCTCTGCCCCAGGGAGATCATGGAAGACCCCCATCCCAGGTCCCCTCCGGGACAGGGAAATAGAAAGGCGCCTGGGAGACGGCGGTGGGTCCCGGGACAAGCCAGTGCCGCGGGCCCGGGAGAGGCGGCCGAGACCCCGCGGGGCGCCGAGCTACTCACCTTCTCCTTCTCCACGAAGCCCACGAAAGCAGTACGCTCGATCTCCACGGGCTGCCCCTGCCGGTCGTACAGAGCCAGGACGAAGTGGAAAAAGTTGGACTTCCTCAGGTTGGAAGGAGGCTGCTTCTCGAAGTGAGCCCGGGCCAGACCCACTCCGCTGGGACCAGAAAGAAGCGGATTAGTGGCAGCCCCAGCGTTGCGGCCTCACAGCCCCCGCAACCCCCACCCTCCTCAAGCCGGTTCCTGGGCCCGTATCTTCTCCCGCCGGGACTCAGCTGAGCTCCCCTGGGGCTGAACATCCCCCTCCTCCCCCGAGCCGTCCCGGGGCTCGTGCTCCAGCACAGCCACGCCAAAAGCCCGAGTACACCAAATCGGACACCATCCTGCCCTGAGACGAGCCTGAAACGCCAAGCAGCCCCCACGACACCCACCAACCCTCCCCGGAGGCCGTGTCCGCTCGCAGCCGGCCCTGCATAGCGGAGGAGCCGCGCTCAGAGCCGCCGGAGCGTTGCCCCGCGGACCGGCATCGGTCCTGCCACTTCTCAAACTCGGCTCGAAGCTGTCACCCAAGCAGCGCCCATGTGCCTTATCTTTCAGTTTCAGTCCTGCAAGCCTTTCCCCCCCGCGGCGGGGTGGTGGGTAAACAGCGCGACGGCAGCCGAGGAGACAACTTGAAATATTTCAGGGTTGTCCCTGCAGAAACTTTCCTTTCCTTAGAGGGCTCCAAAGGGAGGGGTGCGGGGCGAGGTGGGAGACACCGGGAGATGTCAACATTAAACTTCTTCGCTGATGCCGGCTCCGGGGCTCAGGCTGCGAATCCGGCATCAGAGTTTGATTGTTTGGGTTTGGGGGTTGTTTTGGTTTGTTTTTTTAACATGGGGAAGAAGATGGGAAGAAGAAGAAATAGGAGAGAAAGCGAAGCTGAACACAGCTTCACCAAATCCGCCACCTATTTGAAGCTATTTCTTTTTAAAAATCCAAGATAAGTGGCAGAGGTTTTACAAAGGGGCTTCGAATTTAATTTCTCCTCAAGAAAGCTTTGCAAAACTCCCTGGTTATCGGAGGAGAAGAAGAGAGACTGCTGATTCTGACAAGGATAAGGAAGCGAGGTAGCGAAATATACTTTGGATACATCCGTGCAGAACTCACTGCTTATCGAAGAAGGAAAGTGTCATTTGGAGATCTTAAGACGAAATCAGCAGCAAACATAGTTTTGATAACTCCTTCCTCCGCATAAACACAAGGAGCTCAAGAGATTAAAACTCACCTATTCCTACCCAGCGAAACTCGCCGCTTGCAGCATTATTATTATTATTATTATTATTATTATTATTATTATTATTATTATTATTATTATTAATGTCATTCCTACGGAGCAAGAAGAATAAATATTTAACTGGCAACACCAACACGAAACTCACTGCTGTTAGCAGAGCTCCAAAGCTAGCTTTTTGTTGGCTCAGGGGTGAAAGGCGCTGCCCGCCCGCGGGGAGCCTCGCTGGAGGCGGCGTGTGCCCCGGGGCGCGGAGCGAGGCGTGGAGCGGGGCGCGGAACCTGCCTACCTCTGAGCGGCCGTGCTGGCGTCCAGGACGCCAGCTCCCTGCATCCACGTCCGCACTGCGTTCATCCCCGCGCCGAGGGGTTCTTCCTTCATGCTGCTCCCACTCCGCTGGATGCTTTCCTGAATCCCAAACATGAATCAGAAACAACAAGCGCAAATCTTCCTTCTTTACTCAAAAAAAAAAAAAAAGTGATAAAATCGCCAAGCAGACTCTTATGTATGGGGCTTCTCTCTCCCTTTCTCTTTTTTTTTTTTTTTTGTCTTTCTGCAGCTGATATCTGGAATCAAAGCAAGTCAGAGAAAGCAAACACAGGCACGCAGGTTAAAAAAAAAATATTAAAAATCCAAAAGCAATCAGAGCCCGGTTTTGTTGCTGTTGTTCGCTGCGTGTGCAGTTTGTTTGGGTGCTTGCAGGGGCTGGCGGGGTGCTGGGGGTGGTAGCAGCGCTTGCAAGCCGGAGGAGTACTTGAAGTCCCTTTTGTATGAAGACACCCCTCGGATGGCAGCAGGCAAAAAAAAAAAAAAAAAATCTCGGATGGCAGTTTAAGAAACAATAGGACGAACGGGAGCTGCGGCAGGCTCTGCTACATCAAGTGTCATTTTCCAGTGACAAGAGAGGCAAGTTCCCCCCCCCCTTTTTTCCCCCCCTCTCTCTTTTCTTTCTTTCTTTTCTCCCTCTTTCTTCTCTGCTCTCCCAGCCGAAGCGCTCTCTCCACTCTACTCCCTCCTTCAGCTGCGCAGGAAGCGAGTTGCCGGAGCCGGGCGCACGCCGGGAAGGCAGCGAGAGGGGCGCACCCGCGGCGGTGGCGGCAGCGCGGACGCTCGGACGGCCGGAGGGAGACCCTGGGGCTCCCGGTGCCCGCGCCCCCTCCCTCTCCCGCAGCGCCGGGGCGGACTCGCCGTCTCTCCCTATGGGAGCCACTTTGACTGTCCCCGCCGCCGAACACGAGCCCCGCAGCCCCGGCGGGCGGGGGGCGGGGCCGCCCCAGCCACGCCCCCTCATTTGCATCGCGTCACTGCTGGCCCCCCTTGCGGCCGCGTCGCCGCCAATGGCCGTCCGCGAGTAGCCGCCGCGGGGGCGAGGCCACGCCTCCAATATTAACATAGCCCCGCCCAGACGCCCCGAAGGGCTTGGGAGAAAGTTGCCCCGAAGACCCCCCCCCCAGGGTGGGGGCATTAACACAAACATGACTGGGCCTTTGTTCATCGGCGAGGCGGCGCCGCTGCCCTCCCGGACCGCCAGGTACCTGCGGGGGTTAACAGGGCAAGACAGCACGGACACACACCCACCCCCTTCCTGAAGAGGGACACCCTGCTCTCCGCACCGATATCCCCCCCAGCCACTGCCAACCCTCGGCAGACACAACCCGCAGCACCTCCTCTCTCCCGCACTGCCCGCAGCCGGCGGGGATAAGCGACAGCGGTAATTACGAGGGTGGACGAGTTCTGCCCGTTTCCCTCGGGCCGGCCCTGCGAGTCTCCCTGCCAGCCCCAACTGCCCAAAGCTGGGGGTGCCCTGCCGGCGGTGCCTGGGAAAGAGAGGCCGCCGCACGCAGTGTGTTTATCCTCGGTACAAATGCCGCTGAAATCACGCGTGGAGCCGGACCTGCCCCGGGTCCAGCCAAGTTCCCCGCTGCAAATCCCCCGTTCCCCGTTTACCCCTACCCCTCGCCTTCGTTCCTGCCCTATCCCTGGGCATCTGTGCGCTGCTTTGTGGCAAAAGCACACAACTTCCGAACAGGACAGTTTAGGGATAAAGTCTGATTTTTTTTCCTAGGAAGTCTGATTATCGTTTTTTTTTTTTTTCCTAGGGAAAATAACAAAACCAATTTCTGCCCTCGCTGTGGAAGCGCTGGGCTGGTTGCGCGGAGGCGGAGCAGGCTCCTGGACCTGCTGCCCGTCCGTCTCCCTGCATCGACCCCCTGTATCGAGCCCCGTCCGTCCCCCCCGCGCCACTGGCTTTGCTGCCGAGCCGCTTCCCTCGACTCCGCGGTCTGGCCACCGCCTCCCCCGCGAGTCCCTGCCGCGGAAGGGAGGTGGCTGTGCCTGCTGCGTGGTTTATGCCTCCCCAAATCCAGGCTTGCGCAGCATTCACTCATAAAATAAATTCCCGCTAGCCAGGCTACTCGCCTTCCCCAGGGCGATGTCAGACCCCGGAGGCTGGGGAGGGGACCTCCAGACCCCTCTTTGAGGAGAGAAACCTCTGAAGAGTTTGGGTTATCTCTTAATTGCGCCCCATCACACATACCCTCCCCGCCCCTGCCGCTCCGAGGTGCTGAAGATGGTACTCCGAGAGCGGCGGGGGATTGCGGGGCGAGCGGCTGCTCCCCGCCCCTTCCAGTGGCTACATGGAGAGCAGTGGATCACACCGGGCGCGGGCAAGCCCGCAAATGCCCCATGAAGAGCACAGCTGAGGGCCTGGACCCGGCCCGCAGAACAGGCTGCTCAAGTACAACATGGTATAAGCACCAGCACACAGCTCCATGGGCACTCTAAAGCAGTCTGAGCCTCTTCCAGCAACCTGTACGTCACTTGGTGTGAACACAGAGCTAGCTAAACCTGAGACAGAGAGCTCTGTCCCTAAAGCAGGCACACAGTCCACTGACAGCACCCCACTGGCAATGAGAAACTGCACCCCATCCTTGGCCGTAGGCAAGACACACGAAACATCCCCATCCAAAGTACACAGTATTCTCACAGAAGAACTGATGCACAGAGCAAGTTTTCAAATTCCCTGCAGATGATATTTGAATCTTCACATTATCCTACTGTGTCATATCACAGGGATATGTGGAAGAACACAGACATACATGAATATTTATGCTATAGGTATTGCATAGGAGCAGTTTGGCCCCTGCAACGCTCTGTCTTATTGGTGGTCTTCAGGCTGCTGCTGTATCACTTGTATCGTATCCTGCCTAAATGCCTCCATGGTGAGATACATTTTGCAATTAAAAGCTATTTGCACCTGCACTGATTGCTCCTTTCCCCGGGCAGGGATCTGCCCAGGGAGGAATAATGCATTTGAATCAATATACTGAGCAGTTGGCAGATTTTGGCCTTCAAATCTGTTCAGGGGATCAGGGGACTGTTTCCATGCCTTTTCCAGGATGCTGAAGGGAACATCATCCCAGCAGCAGTCTGAGGGCACCTCCACAGGGCAGGGACAGCCGCCGCAATACAAGTGACAAGTTCTCCACTACTTTCTTCCTTGTACACAGACATATGCACCTCTGTGCCCCACACAAGCAGGCTCCCAGGAGGCTCCCACTGAGGGCTGGGCGAGATGCCACACCTGGTAGTGTAGTCTCACATACGGAGTCTCAAAGCCACTAACTAATTGCTGCAAGGACGAAAGAGTTAACACTGGCTCGACCCACACATAGGAGGAGAATGAAAAAACAAACAAACAAAGAAATCAAAAACAAAAGCAAAAAACCAAACCAGAGCTGAAACAAGCAGGGGATGAGAAAGTTGGGACTTTGGAGGGAAAAAAAAAAAAAAAAGAGAGAGAAAGAAAAGAAAGCACTGGCACCAGGCAGGAGACTTCTGTGCTCCATCCAGCCTGCAGAGGCCAACTCTGGTGAACCGAGGCTTTTCTTTTAAAGAATTCCCAGCCCCTTTAGCACTCACTTTCTCCACACTGCCTGGGTCTGGTTTCTGGACCATCACCACTGCACTCCACTGACTGCAGCAGAGCTGCTCCTGCATGCAGGCTGATATCACATCAGCTATGAGGCCAGAGCATATCACTGTGGAAAGCTGAGTTTGTCCTTTCCCCAGTATGGCAAATGGAGCTGGAGGACACTCCGCAGCCTGTCACAGCGGAGTCCTCAGTGGGCTGGCTAGGACTCGGTGCTTAACTGTTCTGCTGCAGAAGGAAACTTGGGCACATTGCAGCAAGGCTTCCCTGCAAGCCCTAATTAAATACTCTCAATATACAATGCAGAATAACCACACATGGACTTGACTGAGATTTGTTCCTAAGAGAGTAAATGCATTGCTCCCAAAGTGAGCGAAAGCCACAGGGCTGGGCTGAGCTGAGCTGTGGATTTTATCCGCAAAGTTTATCCCCTGCAGCTTTGCAGCGCAGGTAAGAGCGGCTTACGAGCAGGAGCAAGACATGGTCACAGCATCCCTAGTCATGGCAGCTGGGACCCAAATGTTGGTGGAAGGGAAAGGAGGAGGAAAGGGTTGTGCCTGAATTACTCATCCTGTATAGAAAGGAAAAAGGGCTCTTGGGGAACAACTCCCTTAGAGGCCTTTGAACAAGGGGTTTATGGAAGTAGGTTTCACTGCAGAGGACAAACATAACCTCGATGAGGATGGAAACAGAAGTCCTGCAGAAGAGGAGTCTCCTGCATGGAGAAAGGCCACTCCCTGCCCTGAGGCAGTTTCCAAGTGGACCCAAGGCCCCTCTTGCCTCTGACCTGGAGTTTATCCAGAACAACGCCCTCCTCCTGCCTCCAGTCCCCACTCCCTCTTGTCACAGGGAGAAACAGTTAGGTCCTGCTTCTCTCTGCCCAGAACCCAGGGGGAGGGAAGAAGTGGTTGAAAATGGGAATTTCTGAGAGAAAAGCCTTCTATCCCCTCCCCCCTGACCTTTGCATCTGGATGAGGCACCCCCAAAGGGACCATGCTCCTTCCTGCCCTTCTGAGAAGAAGGCAGACGAACAACAGATCCATGCCGATGGGGGGAAAGGGAAAAGCAGCCTGCTCTCTCAAGGTGGAACTGAAAGCAGAGCACCCAGGGTCTGAGCACGTACCTGCTCTTTCTGCTGACAGAGGAAATGGAAGGGGTTTCAGGGTTTGGGAACAGTTCACTCGTATCTTTCCCAGCAAAGTTGCTTTTCATGACTATTTTCCTTATGGCCATCAAGATCCCATTCTGATTCAAAGCCTTTCCATCCACAGATAAAACCTGTGTTGACTCTGGCAGGTAATGATACTGTTCAGCTACATGGGATGTTCTATTCCTCTGATCTAGCTTGCTCCTGGAGAAAAGAACAGAAAAAGTCTCAGAGGACTGTGGATTGGGATACGACGCTCTGCCTGCCCTGTTCAAGAGGGATTTTGGATGCCTCTGGGACCAAACAGAGGGTCTGTCCAGTGCAGAAGTATGACAGAACCCCACTTTTACCCTTGCTCTCATGAATGAGCAGTAGCAAGACAATGTAGATGGAAAGGTTTTACTCAGGAGCTTTCCTTCTCATGCCTCTCCTGCCCCTTGGGCACTGGAGCTCAGGATCCACGAGTTGTCCCGGACCAGTTATGGACACGGGGCTATCCCGCTGGGCAGGGGAAGGTTGACAGCCCTGGGGCAGGCGTAACTCCTGCGGGCTGGAAGCAGCTGAGCATTGCGGAAATCCTTTGCCCATCTAGCCTTCATGGGGCAAGGGAGAAGCGGGGTCCCGCTGCGAGACCCCGGGGCAAGGGGCCTGTCAGGCAGCAGCGAGAGATCGGCAGTCAGATTCTCTCCCAGGGAGCAGTTAGAAGGAGAACAGAGCGGAACAGGGGGATAAGCGCCCCCCACCCCGCCCAAGCTTAGCCTCCTCCCATTATCACCTGGGGCAGGAGCCCCGCCAGCAACTCCCTCGGACTGGGGGGCGAATAGAGCTAGGGAACTACGTTGTAGCGAGCCCCGCACGACGTGGAAGGCCGGGGGGGGGGGGGGGGGGTGGAGGGTTTAACCCTCTTCTCCGCTCTCATGGGCCGGAGAGGGTCAGGCGAGCTCCCCCCGGAACCCTCTCCTCCCCCAAGCCCCGGCTCTGCTGCGACCGCGGGGGAGGGGGCGGTGCCGGGCTCGCCTCGCCGTGTGGCTACGGCGCCACCTGGTGGCCGCGCCGTGGCGCCGCTCTCGCCGGCACTGCGCTGGGCTCGGGTAAAGAACAGGGGCGATCCCCGCCAGCCTCCACTGGCAGCCCGGCACACATTCATCACCTTCGTCCTATGGCGTTCCCGAGCAACGCGTCCCCACACCGACAGCAAATCGAGCCTGAGCAGGGGCGGTGCAGAGGTGTGGGGGCGGTGTAGGTCCTGGTTGCTGTGGCCCTCCCCAAAGCCTGGGGGTGCTCGCACGGTGCTGCCACTCGCGGGCAGGGAGCAGAGGCGTGTCAAGCTGTCAGCGCTGGTGCTGTCCTGGGCTAAACACGGCTTCAGCTGTGGTTGGACCATGACCATGGCTTGTTAGTGACAAACTTGTTAGTTCTGTTCCAAGAATCTCCCAAATCCTTAACACATCTCAGGACCCTCGTGGCAGCCCTACTCATGCTAAACAGGCAACGAGGAGATAACACCCTCAGTGTTCACCAATAAGAGCAGGTGAGATCTGTGTCTTTAGTACGCTACTGGAAACTGCGCTGTGCCATGGATGGAGAGCTGTAGGTTTACATTCACTCAGCGCTCACCCAAGCTTGCAATACGTTTAAGGCTGGTTTCTATGTATTTGTTTATCCTGGCAGCCACTGGCCAGGTTATGGTTATTTTATTACACAAAATCTTGCTATGATTTTTACATTGTCAGATCAGCAGAGCATGTAAACATATAATCAACTGCTATTGGCTTCATGGAGATGTAAGTACATGTCTCCCATTTGAGAGGGAAAGGAGAAGCCCAGAGGCATGCACTCCTTCTATGGGAGAGAGGATGAGTTCAAGCATATTACACAGAATGGATTTAAACATCTACTAAAGTTGGCACATGCTTTGCTGAATCAAGACTGAATATTATAATAAGTATGTAAGTGACTCAGGAATCTATAGCTCCTTTTTAGCATTTACATAAACTGTGAGGAAAACTATGAGGACTTTGCATCTTGGGATTTTGACTTCAAAGATGCACAAGCACATAACCCAAAATCCAAGGTTCTTCCTTCAAATAAAGGAGTAATAAGAGAGACACATAACTGGCTGGGCTGGCAAGTGTTATGTTCTCTGTGCCTAGGAACTGATTGCTCAGAATTTGGCTGTTCTTTTTGTGCTGACCATTTTGAAACCTATTTTCTCCGGCATTCAGGTTAACATGAGAAGGTCTTATGTTAACAGAAGAAACAGAACTAAGTTCATCATCTAGGCTCAGACATTTTGCCTGGAGCTGGAGACATACCTTTGACCAGTGAGATTCTGCCAGAAAACAGCACAGAAGTACTTCGGTTGCAATGAAATTTAAGATACAAAAGGATATTCAACTTTCATATGTACTTTCCAGTGTTTTGGATGACTCAGAGGTTGTGTGATCCAGAAGAGGGGATTTCTTTGTTTTATCTTTGTCCAGAATCTGTGTGACTTGAGGCAGACCAAATACATCCACCTGGACTTCTCATGTCCCTTCTCAGGATCTTTTCTCCAAAATATTCAACCTGTGTAAGCAAGCAGTAAAAGTTCTGGTAAAGACACAAACAGACAGTACCCATTACATGGGAGGAAAGGACTACAGTCGTTAGGAACTCTTAGTTACCCTGTGTTAGAAAGTCTGTACATGTTTTAAAGGCTGCATTTTAACAGAGCTAAAGTGCGCCTAAATGCTCTCCAGAACAGAAAACTTTAGAGAGTTGTTGTTCACTATCCAGCATTTGTGCAGGGGCTGAGACACCTTAGTCCTTATTCAAGCACAACTCGCATTGACTTGCACAGAGAAAGGGTTGCCTGTCTGAGCAGGCATCTGTGTGCACGTGAGTTTGTTCCATATGCACACATATTCATTATGGATGATACACAAATGCTGCTCATGCTGCCTGAGCAGATTGCTATGGTAAGGCTCACAGCCCACCGATCTCACTGCAGGGCTTAGAAAGTGTTCAGAAGCCTCCCAAAATGTGCTACAAACGATGTATGGAAAAATTACTTCCTCCAGCTCCGAAACAGAGTCATTGTCACGGTGTGATGAAGGAACTGTTAAACAGACACAGCAACAACACTGGAGCTGGATTCCAGCCAGGGTATTTCAAGCAACTTGTAAAAAGTTCACCAATTCTTTAATGACTCCACCTGGTTAGAGCAGGACCTCTGTTTTATGTGCCTTCCAGAAGATATGTTGCAAGAGAAATGTGTCTTAGATGATATGAATCAAACCAGTTCCTCTAACATCGTGTTGGTCTGGAATAGCTGTTGACCTGATGGAGTGTTAATGGGAACATTTATTTGTTTCTTTATCACTACAAAGATGTCATATATACTTACCCTGCTGCTGCCACTGTTCCCAAAGGGCTGTCAGCACAAGAGCCATTATACCATGACTGCCGGAGGTAATTTTTTTCCCCCCTCACACATTATTTCTTCAAATGATTCTGTAAAAAGAAAAAAAAAAGAGAGAGAGGAAGAACTTGGATACAAAGATTGCTGGTAAAAGAACAGTGCAGTGTGACGTGAGCCAAAGAATCTTTTCTAAATGCCTGTCAGCCTCTGCTTTTATTGCTTATGGAGAGCAACACACACGCAGCCTGAATCTGCCTTGGCACAGGGGGTGTGTGCTGCTCCTGGCACAGTGAGGAGGGGATTTGCCACCAGGACCTTCCAGCGCTCTCCTTCACAGTATATCAGAGGTTGGAAGGGACCTCAAGAGATCATCAGGTCCTTGCTCATAGAAACAACCAGGTGAAGTTTGTGGCCACCCTGGGACTACACACCTGCCCTGTGCAGAGGGGCTACCTTTGGGTGGTATACTGTTATCTTTGTGGGTTTTCAGATTTCTGGCTTACATGAGAGCACAAAAGACTAACACAGAGTGTTTTGCTAACACAGTCATCAGTAAATAAAAGCTAAGCAGAAGCCCCCTGCCTTTACCTGCGGAAGAAAGAAATCCCATTACATTTCCTTTGTGTTATGCAAAGACTTGACAGTTTAAGGAAATTGTTAATGGGACCTTTTACTGCTGGGTCACTAGTTCAAACCTGGCTCTGTCGGTAATGGCCAAGAGTATCTGATGAATGTTTGATGACGTGAGATTAAAATATGGGTCTCGATCCATTTATCAGTAGAAAAACCCTTCAACAACTTGAGCCCCTGAAAGCTAATCCCAACAGAAAAGCCTGCAAGGCTGGAGCATGAACAAGCCCTCCACAGCTCCACACTAGATCAAGGTCAGGATGGGGGCATGCAGATGGAAAAGCTTACAGCAGTGATGTCTGTGCAGAACATTTCTATGCATAAACAAATCCACTAGTTAATGCACTAAAATACTTCAGTAACAGGACAATATGAGAGAGGCAGATCTGGTATTGTTCTCAAAGGGAAAATGGCCCTGGCATGGAGGGAAGATGCAAACATTAAGAAATCCAGGATCAAGAACTGGTTTGTACTAGTGCCAAAACTCAGAAATTCACAGTTTTGCAAGCTGAAAAGTTTTAGTTTTATTTGAATTTCTCAATATTATAACAGTACCATGAGATTGAAACTCAAATGCCAAGGTAATGCGTAAGGAGTTAGTAAATGTCCTTTTTTTTTTTTTTCCCCCATTTGAGATCAACAGGGAAATAATGCCTAATTCAGTACCATCCAAACTGTCCCTTGCTTTCCAAAAGCATAGAGCAACACTGGCAGAATCTGGCAACTGCTGACAGGCAGAGAGATCAAGGGCTGCTATCTGAGTAAGAAACAGCAGCCACTTGCCCTTTGGAGCCCAGCCTGCCTCCAAATCTGCACCAGGCCAGGTGCACCCTCTAGACATAGTCTGTAATACAGATGTGCAAGGTCCAACATAGCAATGTTTCCAGGACCTGCTCTGTACCCTCCTGAACTCCTTCAGTGTTTATCCTTCAGGAATCAACCCAGAGACCCAAGAAAAAAGGTAGACCACCAAGAAAGGCAGGGCTATGTCTGCTGCGAGCACTGGCACCATCCAAGAGTCCACACTACATGTTCCCAAAATAAAGTGATGGGAAAGATCTGCATCCCTTGTAAACTCACCAAGTGCTTGCAGAGCATTTACCAGCCGTTTAGAGTAAAATTTAAAAAGTGTGAGGGCCATCTGGTGGGAGCAGGGAGGGGGTTTGGCTTTACCTCCTTCTTCTCCACGGTTTTGCCATGGGCCAAATCCAGCTGGAGGGGATGTGCTGACATCACTTACCTTGGTAACACACCTTGCACCTCAAAACATCCTTTTCAAGGGAATTATGTCTATGATGACTACGTCGCTGCCAAATGGAACATGCCCCTGCCAAGTGCTTCGGTGTAAGTGACAGACGCAGCTGCTGGAGCCAGGGGCTGGTGTGCAGGGCCACACCATACCTGCAAAAAATACCTGAGCACCAACTGCAGCATGAACACTCACCAGGGATGGAAAGTCTGGTGCTGCAGGCAGGGAAAGGCTCCTCTGCACCATTTACAGCACCAAAGCAGGATTGTTTCTGCCCAGTAAAGCTCAGTACTGACTCACTGAAGTCAGAAGCATTTACCTGACCACTGGAAATCCTGAAGGTCTGGGGCTCAGTCTGGTTCTCCACACCATTTCAACAAGTACAACACATGCTAGGTGGGAGTGCTGGAGTTAGAGAACTCAAACTGCAGCCTGCAAACACCACCCCAACAAGTGTCTCCTCTGACAAATGAAAACAGGACTGGCAGTCACCTTTTTTTCAGGGTGCAAGAAATGATCCCTCGTGCTTGCATTTGGTTTTGATATCTAGAAATTAAAATTTGATTAATCACACAAGTTTCTCAGAGGAAACAAACTTACTGCCTCAGAGGAATCTGGAGCATTAACCACCACCTGACATCATCTTGCAAAGGAAAAAGTATCAGTGTCACCAAGGAATAACACAAACTGCTACTAGAAGCCATGATCCTGCTCTAGGTGTGCTGGTGCTCGCTTTGTGCATGGTGCAATCTTCTTGGCCAAGGATCTGCGAACACTGAAGCTTGTGCTTTGCTCTGTGCCAGAATAAGCCTTCATAACACGGTATTTGGGGTAGACACATTTTTTAACTCAATTCCTTCCATGTGGAAAATTAAAGCAAAAGAGGTTTTTTTTTTTTTTTCATCATTCCATGAGTCTCAGATATGCTAGGAAAGTGCTGGACAAAAAGCTATTAGCCAAACAAAAGGCAGTGGGGTGCTGTAACGTGGGTCTGGTACGAATAGGCAGCACACATGAAGTAATCATCTTATACAGTACCCCTTGTTGAGCTCAGCAAGGTGCACTCCCCCAAATCCCATACCAACAGGTTACCAAACACAGCTTCAGAATGAGTCAAAACCCAGAGTTTAAAAGGCAGGTGTGACCCTGAAGCTACACCACTTTGCTTCAGAAATCTCCAAGACTTTGGGGTTGCAAGTATAGAGAATTGCCTCCTAATTTTAATATTTTTCCCCAGCTACATAACATTTTCTACAGAAGACTCTGTTCCTGAGTTTCTGGGATCTGATCCATATTGATCCACACATGCTTCTTCTAGGATCTTTTAAGGCTGCAGAACTGACAATTTCCACACTAGTTACAAAATAATTACCCATAATAATTTAATAATGAGCTTTCCCTTTAAATTATTAACATGGGTAGCCAAGAAATTGTCAATTTTAACAAGTTTAAATTCAAATGATGAATGTCAAATCTGTGTTAAATGAGACCAGCAAATTAGCAAGTAAAATATTTATGCAAGAAGGCAAAAGATATTGTATTCAGGGAGCTGAAGTGGTCTCCCATTGGAGTGTCTGACAATGGCATGTGTTTTCATAGCTCAGCTTCAAAACCCTGGGCAAAGGGAAGAAAACAAAATGTCTAAACCCATAATTGAAGCTGGACAGTGATGACTGACACCCAGCGGGATTTCACTAGAATCCAAGCAATTCTCAGAATACCCTGGGGCTATATTTGAGCGGAGATCCTGATCCAAATCAAATATTTTTATCATATAAATCTTTATCTGTGGGAAGCTCCAAAGCAAGGAATTGCTTCATGACACCTATTTGCTTTGTCACAGAGAAATGGACTCGGGTTTTCTGTCTGTTTTTTAAGAAAGGGACGGGGGAAAGTCTTTCTAGATGTGTTACAGCATCTTCGTGGTCCCCTCTAAGTGTAAATCCTATTTTCCCCATCAAACTTTGCAGACATAATCGTTAGTGAGGCATCAGCATCGCGGGAAACACTCTGGGATGCAGTTCCGAATTTAGTTGGTGAAGTCAAACGTGGAATTATTTTTATAGCTTTGTTGGTTTAGGTTTTTTCCCAGTAAAACTCCCCGGGTACTATTTAAACTCGCAGCCCCCAAGCTCTCCTGCCCCGCCCGCCCGCCCGCCGCCAGCCCTCCGCCAGCCCCGCTGCACGGAGCGGCACTGCCCCGCCGTGGCCGCTGCCGGCACCCGCGGCTACTCCCCTTCCCGGTTCCCTCTTGCTCCTGACTCCGCCCCTCTTCATCCTAGTGTCACTGAGAAGGAGAGAAGTGAACCCTCTGGAAAGGGCCTCTGGGCTGTGGGGCAGTGTGGAGCCCCGTCGTGCACGGGGCTTAATTTCACTCAGATGTTTACATAAGGGTCTGAACTTCTGTAGGACTTGTCTGTAAGGGTTGGATCCTCAGGGGTGAAGCACAGGTTTAGTGCTGGTTCTCTGCCCAAGGAAAAGTTTGATCCCATACTCTGACAGTAAGCGACATCAGAGGAGCATGAACCTACTGCTCCTCCCATAAAAGTAGAGCACAACCAGGTATGGAGCCTGCTTGTGTCTGAAACAAAATGGGACAATGCAGGATCCATCAGTGCACAGACTCAGCTAATGGAACTCTACAAGCACAACATTTGTATTTTGGGTTATGGACAAGCCTGAGATGTCAGCAGCCCCCACCAGCAACAAATCACCCCTGACCTAGCACCTGCCTCTAGGGTCAAACAGTTTTCAGAACTCAGCTTAGTATTCCTTGTCCATACTGAGGGAAAAAAGTGACCCTACAGCTTGCTTTAATTCTCTTGTCCAGCTCCACACCTTCAGGGGGAAAAAAAAAAAAGGGGGGGGGGACACACACCTGGAATTCACCAGTCCCATCATAAATGCAACTCAATCTGGTGAGAGATGGCTGTGTAGGCCCAGTTTTTGTGACAGTGCCTCCAACCACTTGAGTCAATCCTCACATCCAGGTATTACAGCCCGGCATGGGAGCAGCCACAGACCAGAGACCCTAACTGCACCCCTTGAACTCAACAGGGAGCTGACACACTTGGTTGTGTCCTCCACGGTACTTAAGGTTAATATTTAAGCACATGAAAGTACAATGAAGAATTTTAGTAGTATCCAACAGCCGGATCTGAGGTTGTCCCACTGACTGTTTCCCACCACCTGTGCAAATGAAGCTCATTGCAAGCCTTTTTGCAAGCAAAATGACCAGATCATGGAGCTAGACGCAAAACGCAACCACATGCGTGCAAAGATTTTTACCCTAAACCCAAGAAGCATCTTAGCAGGTTATACTTTTTCATTTTTCTTTACTTACCAACACACACTTTCTAGCACAGAGGGCCTTTGAGAAATTAATTTCCATTGGAAAAGAAGCAAGGCCTGAAACAGTTTACAAAGGAAGCCATCTTTCAAGGACATTCTCTTTTAAATTGCACAATGTGGCTCTTAGCAAGGAAAATAAATAAAACTTAATCCCTCTGCATTCCAGATGTTTTGGTGTTTGTTTTTTTTTTTGTTTGTTTTGTTTTTTTGGTTTTTTTTTGTTTTTTCTACCAAAGCTAGGCACAAACAATGAATTTAAGGAAAACTCAGACTATGGTCAATTAAGAAACTGCATATAATTTCATTTCTAAATACCAGATACCTATTCAATTAATTGTTTTAATCCAATTAAGGAATTTAAAGTGTAAAACTGACTGGGAATTAAGTAATTTATTCACATCACAGTCCTGGGCTTTTCACATCTGTTGCAGCACAGTTCTGCAGATCATCTGGTCTTTGGCTGTTGTATTAGCCAAGAGGGTTTCAGCTACCACATTTATTTAAGGATGTGGATTATAAGCCTCCAGGAAACAGCAACCACTGGGAAAATTTGGGTCTAATTACTTGTAATACACACTAAAAATTTTTCTTTTCTTTTTCTTTTAATTTGGTTTGGTTTCTTATGCATATAAATTGCTTCTCTTTCACATCTCACCCCTTTAATCAGGGTGGCCATCTTCAGGTTTACATGAGGCAGATAGACTCTCAGCACTGTTTAATACACTCCGAGTTGTAGAGAGCTCACCAAGTGTTGCAAGCTACCTTTACCTCTACAAGACAGTGTTTGTTTACGAGAGAAAAATCAATACCTTAGAGCCACAGAACACATTTGCTGAGTGGTTTATCAACTGGATCATAAGTTCCTTTATGAAAACAGATGGAATTTCCCTGCCCAGAGTCTCCACATCAGCACCAGGCATTCCCAGGCACCACCATCCAGTGCTGCAGCGCTGAAAAACGCACCGAGAAGTCACCACACCTCTGGCCTTGGACTTACAGGGTGCTGACAAGTAGAACAGCCATCATTAAAATAAATAGGCATTGTCAAAAAGAAAGCTTCTATCTTCAGGGCATGGGGGAGTGAACAGTGACCTGTAATGTGGTTGAACATACCTACCAAAAATAAGGGGACCAATTAATTTCTAAGCTCAGTACACTATGAAAAACTGATTTTTCAGTTGCATTTACTGACACCTTTATATGTGCAAGCAAAGCCAAAGAGTTTAGTAGGGAAATGTATTTGTCATTTCTTCCCCAGGAATGTTTTTGTGGGATGACATCACAGGTAAGACTTAGAACAAGCAATCCTTACAGGACAGACTTAGCTAATATGGGACTGCTCCAGACACTGCAGAGACTAAAAACGTAGTGCTAGAAA
This sequence comes from Indicator indicator, assembly GCF_027791375.1. Lineage (NCBI taxonomy): Eukaryota > Metazoa > Chordata > Aves > Piciformes > Indicatoridae > Indicator > Indicator indicator. The sequence goes on from NC_072027.1 coordinate 6,584,576, forward strand.
ATCATTTAAATCATCTCTTCACACAAATTTAACATGCTGGAAGAAGCAAGTCAGCACCAATCCACAGCCCTCCTCAGGGAAGTGTCAACCAGCGGTGGTCCATGGCCCATTTCTTCTTGGGAGCTTCCAAGCTAGCCATTACCATGCCATGCTGTACTTCTTGCTCCACACCAGGCAGGCTTCCTGCAATTTGCACTTCTGAATGCAACAAAACCCAACAACATCAGCTTCACTGGTTAGTTTCCTTCTCAACACAGCTGGCTTCCCAACAAAACATGCTTCAAAAAGCTATTCCTTCTTCCCAACACTGATACCAATTTTCTTCTATTTTTGTATCGTACTAGCTAGAGGTCATTTGAATTTTGAATCAACTGAAATCAAACTCCTTAACTGTCCCTGCCAGTTAGGGAAAACATTAGAAGTTTGTCTGCAAACATTCAGATAGTTTAGCTCAAACTTTGGTCTTTTTTTAGGAAAATAATTGAGGCAACTTAGAAATTAAATTTAAAAAGGATGAGGAAAGAAAGGGACTCAGAATCAAGTGGTTTTCCCACAGTGGAAAACTTGTGCATTGTAAGAACTGTCTGCTCTGGCATAAAATGAAGTGCTTCACTAGGAACAAGGAAGGAAATAGATTCTGCTGCTTCAAAATAAGAAAATTTAAGCAAGCTGAGAGCAGCACAATTCAAACTAAAGCTTCCAAATCAAATTCCTAGCCACAGACTTGTTTGATCTTCTCATGGAGTCATCTCACCTTGTGCAAGTGCATTTCCAAGCCCAGAGCAATGGGCTCTGTAAATCAGCAGCGCTGGGGTACTCGAGAAGACTGACTAGACACACACCATCTCACCATGTGATCAGCACTCCTATTTCCAACAAAAAACCAACCAGCCATAAAATTCCCAACTGCTCCCATTATATCACCTAGCTGGAAGCATCTTTTTGAGTCCAAATGTTCGTCAATCACACCACCATGAGAGAAGTCTGTATGAAGATGATTTCCAGCCTCAGCCTAGTTATACCCTGATCATAAACACTCAAAAAAGCATTTTTTCCCCATTTACTCATGCACAGCTGCAGAGAAAAATAAAATCAACTCTGAGCAGGCAGTGTCCAAGAGGGAGTTCTGCACCAGACAAAGCTCAGAGGTCAGGAGCATTCACCCAGATGCTCCAGAGCACTGAGACGGAAGGTTCATTCCATTCCTTACGTCCCTGTTCCCCCACGGCAGCCTCCATTTTTCTCCTGTTCCCCTCCAAATTAAAGTTTATTTCTTCCGCAAGATCTAACTTGGCATGAGTTTTGGCAGTTCTCATTTCATCCCTGCACTTCCTGACCCCTAAAAGATACAGCCTGCTTGGCTTATACCAGTATTTCTTTCCCACCCACCCCTATTCCTTACAGGCTTATTTTTAAGTTCCTTCTAGAGCTATCTGTCCGCAGTTGTTCAGAAAATGGGATTCTGTCAGCATTTTTTGAGTTGAAAAAAACAAAAATGAAGCAAAAATGAACACACATAGATACCCACACCATCCTCCTTGAACTTTCTAATCCAGTTGATTTTATTAACCAGTTTACTTCTGCCTCATGAACCCTTCAGTAACACACACAAACACTCCACCTTCGCTTGCTCTCTACAAACAACTCTTTGTAATGGTGTGGGTACCTAACAAAGGTAACTTCAACCTTCCAAGAAAAGTCCTCTTTCTAAGAATTCTGTCAACTACCACCCTCTCCTCCTTTCTCTCCATTCTCTCCTGAAAATACTCCTCTTGCAGTAAAAAAAAATAGTGCATCAGAGCTCTTTTCATCTCATGATGCCCCTCTTGCCAGGATGCAGGACTCTACCAACACTGCCTGAGCCCCCACAACTTTGGCACCTTCTCCAGTACAGAATAGTTGCTTTTGGTTCTCTCCAGTGGGAATCCTGCAGCATCATTTCTCCTAGAAGGAAGCACTTACCTGCCTAGTCCAACAGTCTCCTTTCCAGTCCCACATCCATTCTTCTGGCAGGCAGCACATTTTTGTATCTGTCATGGGTCTGCAGATTCTTAATGAGCAGTCCTCAGGCACACTCACCTCTTACTGATGTTGGTGTAAATCCACAGTCCTCTCTATAGCTTTTGCATTACCAATTAGCTATGAATAATTTAGGGCAGAAATTAGAAAGTTCATTGCCAAGAGATCAGTCAAGCTGCGAAACAGCTCGGCATAAGCAGCTAAGGCAATTTTTTTTGTTGTCTTGTTACTTTTACACCACCACTTCCTGTATTAAGGCAAATGATGATGTGATATATTGTGTGGGAGAGCAATGAACTGCAGCTGATGTCCTCCCGTGATCCCCTTCTGCCCTACTACCCTCACGTGAATGCTGTAGATGAGTACAAGTTCCTCTCCTCCTTTCCTTGCATTCACTCTGAGGCATCTGTATGTATGTAACAACACCTCCAACCTTCACGAGACTTACCAAGCTCTTCTCATTTCTTGTTCCCAGCCTCTTGGAGTACCATTTGCTTTCTACCATGGAAGTGAAGTCGTAACATTTAAAAACTTCCTGTCACTAGTATGAGGAACTTCTGGGGTAGTTTTTCCACACCTAGGGACAGCAAGCAGGGTTTAACAGAATATCCTTCAAGAACACATTCTGTCAATTGAAGGAGTCTTTTTTTCACAATACCAAATACTACTCTGTGACAGTGCTGACCAGAAATCCTCCAATTCCTGCCTCCATAGACTTTTAAGCGTGGCTAGAATGAAAAGAGTCGAAGTTATGCAGTGCCTCAGTGTTCTGCTATCTGTTCCATAGTTGTGTAAGACCAGGTGGCAAGGACCAGGGGAGGCCAGAAGGTATGACCAGGAAACACAGCACTGAAATGGAAATGGGAGAGAGTGTGTGTGTGCATCAGAAGTTCACCTGATCTCCAAGGGGAACAGAGAGCAACTGCTGCTGGACTGCCTCTCAACACATGCTTAGGAATTCCAATACAAGAATCACATGACCAGGTGTAAAAATCTTCAAATGTAATTTATTAAGACATTCAGCTATGTCTGTCAGTCTACATCCAAATTTACTACTAAAAATAAAATAGTATCACATTTCACATTAGGAATACCGACTTTGAAAAACACTTGAGTCAAGCCTACCGTATAAATAAATGACTAATTTCTCTTCTTATCAAAATTCACATAAAAAAATTGCCTGCCCCCAATTCCCAACTACTTCCCCACCCCAGTCCCTAATTCTACTCGAAGCCATGATGCATGTAAAAATTTAAGTATGGACATGTCCTTGTCAAAGAAAAAAGAAAAAAAAAGGAAAAAAAAAAAAGGTGCAAACCTATTAACAGCTTTAAAAGTGGCATTTGCGGAGTCTGATCATACACAGTAATGTACTCATTCCCAAAGTGCAAATATCGCCAGAGTTTAATACTGTTTTAATTCAGCTGCAAGAATTAAACATTACACAGCACAGCACTGTGAGGCCTCTATCTGTGCCCTAAAACTCATCCCACTTTCCTCCTGCATGCAGTAGCAGAGGTCAAAGTGTTCATCAGAGCTTTAGTTTACTTCATGCGACCCTGACTGTGCCCATTATTAGCAAAAGTTTCATATACATCAAAATATTGAAGACTCCGTCATAAAAGTCAAGAGTCACTATAGATTACATGAATTCAAATGCAATTGCCCCACCAAGAACACCCAAAGCATACACATGACATTAAGAGTGCTTTCATCTTCTAGTACAATCACTGCTGTTGTATCTTTTTGAGTTTTGCTCACGTGCCATAAAAAGATTCTGCCAGCAACCAAAGCTGCACCTCGGTCAGAGACAAGCAACTCGCTGCACTGAACCCTCTGGGGTACCCTGGTCATGGCTGTAGGTGACACTCTGAGCTAAGCGTTCTGTCTGTCTGTCTACAACCTCTCACAGACCTCTCGCTCTTCTTAGCCCTCACCTATGTCTTGAAAACACTCTTTCACTGCAATTTATTTCCAGACATCCTTCCTATGCCCACAGTTCAGAGAGCTTCTGGAGTCATCTACTACATCTCACTGGAGTTACCACTACCAAGTGGCCCATAGAAAGTCAGCATGGGAGGTCACATTTGGACCAGCATTAAGAGCTAAACTTCTTTCACCACAGCTGTGGAAGGACAGGTTTTCTTCTGAGTCAGACTTGGATCTCTGAAATGTGTTTGTTCCCACATCGTCCTCTGTCACCTTAGGGCTGGACACAAACCCTCAGATCTTGAGCAAGGCACCCCTCTGGGGCTGCAATTAGTTCTGCAGCACAAGCTGCTCCCTGGTTGGCCTCACATGGGTTTGGGTCACTGTCCATGCTTGGAGACTTCTCCATCTCAGCGGAGGTCTCCAAGCTGTCCTGTCCATCAGCAACCTGTTCATTGCTCTGGCTAGGGCTGTCTTTCTTATTTGGCCCATTGTCATGTTCAACACCAGGGGGTTCAGCTGCATCTCTAGCTCTGGTATTTTGCTCTGCACTAGGATTTGGCTGTTGAACTGGCTCTTGTCCCAGTCCTGGTAGCTGTGAAGGGCTCTTAAGTTGGCAGTGGCACAGAGGGCAGGTTTCTTGCACATAGAGCCACTTCTTAAGACAACCAGCATGAAAAAAATGGCTACATGGTGTGATTACAGCAGTTTTCATATCCTGAAAGACACAAAAAAGGAAGATTGTATTATGTGCAGTCCATTCCTCTCACCCCACACATTCAACATTAGCGACAGAGGAGACAGAGATAGTCCATACGCAAGTAAGAGAAGGTTTCTTCCTTCATACCAAGATGCCTTGACGTTTAAACTCATCCAAAATTCAAACTCAGGCCATGTCTGGCTGTTTTTATTACAGGGATTAGAAATGAGGCAAAAAGCTTTTTTTGAAAGGTATTATTACATGTAAATAAAAGCTTTTGCAGGATGAAAGACACAGGATTAGTTGGCTTAAGAAACCGTTGCGAAAGTTAAAACCAGCACTGGCAGATACAGCATGTAACAACAGCAAACCAAACATGAAGTAACACCCTGACCCTGTCAGCTGAGACCCAAATATTACTGGCTGGTGTTTCAAATGCTGTCATTCCACCTGGCACCAGCAGGTTTACTGGCACCAGATTCTTGAATCTTCAAAGAATCTGCAGCAAGTTTGGAGTCAATCTCATTTGCTTCGACTACACACGACTAATGTTAGGGTGGACCTTTCACTGTCATACAGAACTACAATTTCTATAAGAGAAGGATTTTGGAGCTGGAGGTGCGATAAAGATACTACTTTCAGCATTGATTTCAAAGACACTTAACCTTTCAGTAATTAGATTTCTGTTCTAAGACTGACATTGAAGATGAAGTGGAGGTAACAACGTCTAGAGACTGAGCTGCTTATACGGCACATCAGATCAGCTACTGGGTACACACTGTCCTTCAGCAACAATCTTCCACAAATGAAGAAAGGGCACGTTTGCTATTACTACTGAGACAAATTCAACCTAAACATGACAGGTTTCAAAGCTCAAGCACACAGTTTGTTGTGTAACTGGAGAAAAAAGTATGAAAGCTTAAACTATCTGTACTCATAAAAGCTATCCACATGCCAGTGCTCTAAATCTATTTACACAAAGCAGAAATCTGGGTAATTCAAATAACTCCTTGAGCACAACATTACTCGTTTAAAACATGACTCAAGTAACTTATTTTACTACTTGCAGACTGAACTTGACAGTCTAGAGGTATTTCAGTTCCAAGTCAACCTTTCAACACTTCCATCCTTACCTGGTAGCAGATGGCACAGATATCGTTGTGTTGCTCCAGCTGCTCTTTGGTGGCAACGGGCAGTGATTTGATCTTATTCACAGCGTCTCTGCGAAGAAGGAAGCTTTTCCACCCCAGCTGGGCCCGCAGCCACACGTTGTAATAGGAGTGAATGAAGATGATGACAGAACCCATCACAGTCCATTCCCCAAAGACGGTTTCCGAGACGCCGTACGCCACCACGCAGAGAGCAACCAGGAACTCCAGCAGCCGGTAGGTGCCATTCACATAATAAATCACATCATCCATATTTTCTACTGGTTCTTTTCTGAACTCCTCCACCATAAACAAAACATAAATGAAGAGTGTCCCAAGCACCTGTAACACAGTGCAAGACCATGAGCTCAGCATTCGATTCTGAATTGGAGCTTAAGTCATTCAGCATTGGCACTGAGCTTTGCACACACAATGCTCCCGAACCAGACAGGGGTCAGGCAAGCCCCAAAGCAGTCAAATTGCTGCTGAACTTCAAGACAAACAAAAGTCACTTTCTCACAAAGCATTTAGGCTTGTTCCTAAGTACTTCTCGTTCTGTACTCTCCTGAGTCCAGAAGACAGCCGAATTGATTAAACAAAAGTAGCATCATGAGAGGGGTTTAATAAATTTAGTAACAACAACAACAAAAAAAGTTATAACAAATAGTCACAATACAAAACATTTCCTGTATTTACACCACTTGCTTTGAAGATCAAATTACTTTCAAAGAGCCACAGCTAAGTAACAATACATAAACGACTGCTCTGGAAAACAAACATACTTTTTATGGTGACCTTTATGGCCCCAAAAGCCTTCTTGACTTTACAGCTGGAAATAGACTTCCATTCATCCATGTTGTCAGCCCACCCCTAGGAGATCTTTAACCTCAGATATAGGTCCTAACTAACTAACTAGATAAATAAATTAATGGTATCTTGTACTTCTACCCTCCTATCATCCCTGTTCTGCCATCACGTATTTCCACCCCCTAGAGTTAAAGTATCACAGTTAATGCAGAGCTTCACAGTTACTACAGGGCTAACATTCCTACCTGAAGAGAGGTTAGAATACTGCTGGAGATAATGATCAACAGCCAGAAATCCATGTGGAAAAACTGACAAATCATGTAGGCCATATACGCAGGGAACACGAGTAAGAACAAACAGAGGCTGACTGCTCGGAAGTGCTTCCACAGACTCCTGCAAACGACACAACAGGCTTTTATTTTTCAAGTCAAATTTGACTGTCAGAATAAGACTAGTCTGACTGCTGGATGTAGGCACATTAAATGTTTGCTCAAGGCTTTAACATGTTGAAAAGAGTTTCTATTTTACTTAGGCAGTCTCATTCCCAGCAGGCATGCTTGTAACACATACAGCCTGATAAGCTCCTTCCCCTCTGACCTTTGCTGTTTTCAATACAAAGATAATTATGGGCCAAAATTCACCTACAGTAATTGTCACAATGAGTCAAGTGTGTGGCTTGACTAATTACCTGAGATACTGAATGCTTCAGATGAAAATAATTTAAAATAAAGAACATTATTAAATATGCAACTGGTTGTACACTTTTCTATGTAAACAGAGGTCTTCCCGATTTCACATCTATTACAACTCTGACTGTTTGCTAATAAGCATGGGGCAATGACATTTCCTGTCATCACCAGATGCCTTCACAAGTACACTCCCCAATTCAGGGATCACAAAAGAGGAAATGTAGCAAGACTTGGACATTCATCTCTGACAGTCCTTTCTCTGTCCTTATTTACCTCTTCCTAATCTCTCCCTCGGCCTAAACACACCATCGATCTTTTTACACATACTCATTTGTGATGACTTTCAAAATATGTCCAGTGATTTACTATACTACCTCTACAGGTTCCTCATTTAGCTCTGTAAAAGTGAAAGTATTGGGGGCACAGGAGAGCAGCTGAAACTGGCTCATTTAATGCAATCTGAAGAAACATCAGAACACTACTATGACATCTGTAATTTTGTGCCTTTGAGTGAGGGGAAAAAGGGAGAGCTGAAGTGGAATTTAACATGATCCCAGGTGATTTAGAACTGCCTGGAAGATTTGGCAGAAGACAGTTAAAACTCTTTATCACCACAGACTGCTTGTTTAAAACTGGGCAGATGCTCATATCCTGGCTCTACTCCCTTTCACTCTGTTAATATATTTGAGGTTAATATTGCTGCAGGCAGAACACACTGGCTACAAGTAGCCTCTAAGCTAAATAAACTCTCTACACAATAAACCTTCTCTTTTATTTCTTCACTTACCGGTTACAGAAAGGGAAAAGGCACAAGCAAATTAACAAAGATATAAACAGATTAAAACAAGCACACCAGATACCAATACAGTCTCCAAAACACAAACTTAACTTAACAACCATCCCTCATGATCAGAACATCTGGTACACTAATGCAAACCTTCCACCTCTTGCTCTCTGCCAGTAATCCCTATCCTTTTGGGATCACAACCTCACAAAACTATAGGTTTTACAATATTTAACACAAAGTCACTCCTAGAAGCTTTCTGTCCTCAGTATCTGTCTGAGACCACTGCATTAGAGGGAAACCTACCCAACTGCAGAAGAAGTTAAGCAAAGCCATTCTGCAAATCCACACAATGGAGTGTGGGTGGGGAGACCACAGGCAGTGGAATCCTGGATTGGCTTAATTGAGCCAAAGTTGCCTCACCCCTGTCTACCAGCATACTGCATGGTGAAAAGTTCTCCTGTGTGCCCTTGAGGGAGGAGGACAGAGAAAAAACTAGAGAATGTAGACTGGAAAATAAATCAGCACAGAGAAAAGGCAGAGTAACTTTACAAGCTACTAAAAATCCAAATCATGCCATCAATTACTAATTTATCACCTCCTAAAATGGAATTGAGTAACTTTCAGTTTAGGAAAACAATCTCTTACTTGTCCCTTGAGGCTCCCAATGCCAAGACAATAGGATCAGCAATTTCCAGCATGGACTGAAGTATGGATGCCACAACAATAAAAAGAATAATACTGAGCAGGAATGCCCGATGCACAACTTGGAGCTCAATCAAACCTGTCTGCACAGCCAGGATCAGGAGTGTGACTCCTTCAGTCATTCCCCTGCAGGTAACAGACAAAGAACAAACAATCACATCTTACTGTGTGCCAACGCTGGTTCAAAAACACATCTAGAAACACCAAAACAAGCTGTTTCTACCACAACCCTTCAAATGTCACTGATTTCAGCTTTTACTGATGTCAATAATAACAGTAATAAACAATGTATTATTTCTGTACCAACACCAAATACAGCTGTCTGCTTCTTTTTGGCTTGGAACCTCAGCCTGAATTTAGTACCTCCAAGGAGCATAATTTAGCACCAGTATTTTATGCAGTTAAGTACAAATCATCCAGCACCACATGCTTCCTCAAAAGATACTTTTATGCAGACTGCTCCTGAATAACACTGATTTATACCATTTTTTATTTCCACATCTTGAAATCAAAAGCATTCTTTTGCATATGGTCTGTATTTTCTCCAGAGTTAAAGGCTGTAAAAACTAGAAACAGTAGTGTCATACCTAGGATCCCAATTTCATATTAGATAAGTTGGGACAAGTATTAAGAAAAGGCAGTTTCTCTATTTGTCTATTGCCCATAGCAATTCACAGGCAATCCATACAATGCTGTGTTTTAAGCCTCACAGATTAGTAATGTTTCACACATGACTACAGGGCAAATGACAGTAAATGAGAAAATGGAAATATGAAGTGTTTATATTATCCAAGCATTTGAAAATTTTCCAGTGACTCATGTAAATGAAAGCACTAAGATAATCAAAGTGTGCAATTTTAAATCCTGACTAACAGCCCTGAATTTGTTACAGAAATGAACCACCTCCCAAGAAGTCCGTGACAAGCTGTGTTTTTACCTCAAATCCTTCCAATGCACACAAACTGCCAAACAAGAAGGCTGTCAAGGAGACCCAAGACTTCTTAAGTTAAAAAAATTGCAATGCAACCTGTGTATTTTCTACTTAAACTTTTTTAGTCTGCTTCTTTTTAGACCCTAAGCACAATAAGGCACTTACCTGTTCATAGCAGGATCATTCATGAATGCTCGGTAACCCTGCAAGTAAAACTTGCAGAGAGTCAGAACTCCCAAAGCAACAAAAGAGACTGTGAAGACCAAGCCCAGCAGTGAGTATGGAGTGCTACAGCATTCAGCAATACTGGGAGGAGAGAGGGGAAAAGCAAAATGAGAAGGTCCGTCAATTAGAAGCAATATAATGAACTCTCCCCTTGCCCTGTTAATGATGCATGCTGGTTTCAAAGCAAAATTGAATGGGTTTAATGAAAATACTGAAGGCTCTACACCACCATGAAATCCTCCTATGAAAAAGTATTCTGTCACTTCTTTCCAAGACACAACTTCATCTCAGCTCCACAACTGATGCTGCCTTCTGGCTGGAGCTGCACTGCAGTGTTTGTCTGATCCCCCTGCAGCCTGTGCCACACGGTGGCACTGTCCTGCTGCCATAGCGTTTCCATAGCTCAAGTCAATCCGTCAGCCACAGGCACCTGGGCTACTCACTGAAATTTTAGCCAGCTACCAGAAACACTGACTTAAAGATGGATTCACTAAGGCACTTTCCACTCAGGTCCCCAGTGGTGCAAACAAACATCAAAACAATACAGTTTGAAGCCTGGGGCAGATAGGGACTACACATCTGGAAATCCTCACATACATAATCCAAGGTAGTATCTCAACACCAACATTCATAAAAAAAAAATATGAAAAATCAAAAACATGTCCTTATAATTAATCAACTGGAGAGTGAACTAGTCCAGTGCTCTGGCAGAAGAATTTTGAGGAAACACATGCTTCAAAAATAAACAAAACTTGTCCAAGAGACATTTATTTTGCCTCTTCTAACGACTATGTTAACAGGAAACCTCCTTTGAAAGTAATTTACAGCAGAAAATGTTGATGTGTTTGCATATACTATTTGCAACACTTCTGGTCAGCCATTAGATTCTGCTTGTTTACCAATCAAGCAGGTCTGGAAAAGCTTTTAGATGTTCCTGACAGAAAAGGTAGTGAGAAACAGTATTTAAACCAGGTATTTCTGAAGAATATTTGAGGAACACTAAGTTTTGCTTCAAAATATTACCAGAAATGAAGAATCCTGGCTTTTTGGCTGATGCCCAATCCTTTTTGGTCAAAGTAGTTTTATTACCCTTCCTAAACTTAATTCCAGATGATGTACTGTGCAAGTGTCCCAGAGGAGCTTAAGAGCTCAAAGAGAAGCCTGGGGAGCTCCCAGTGTTATATTTATGTGTCAAGCACAAGTTTCTAAATTGTCCCAAAGCGCTGAACTCTTCAAGGCTTTTCCAAAATCACAGCAGTGATTTGAAAAGGTTTTGAGAGTAACATCAAGGACAATGAAATGTACAGAGCAGTTTTTAAAGAGCAAGCATACAAGCAAGAGCTTTCCCATCCAGCTAGAACAGATCGACACTACTCTGTTTTAAAGGGGAAAAAAAAAAAAAAGGAAAAAAAAGAACTGTTCGCTCTTCCCCCTCTTCCCCCACCCTGCCCCAACACATGAATTGAGGTAATTCAATCAAACTATGGATTCAAAAAATCAAGATGGATTTTTCATCATCAGTTCAGCCACAAAAATCCTTGCCTCAGGTCTTTCAAATGACACAAGTGTACATGGGTTCAAGGGCAGAAAGCACAAATTGATGGAAATCTTTTGAGGGTTACTGAATACATATTAACCATATTTGACTAATGGAGGCTGACAGCTGGAGGTGTATGTGGGACTGAACAGGTACTGGGCAGCACCCTGTTTGTCATACTATGAGTGGGTATCTTTCCAGGCACCCATTTAGGGCCACTGCTGGAAAATGGATCCTAGGCTAGATCAGTGTTTGGTCTGATACAGCACAGCCAACCCTGATGGTTTTAGGAAAATCGGACACAGCTTTCTGCACATCCCAACTGCTCTCACCTGAATTCCAGCCACACTATTTTAAGCAATCATTACACTTAAAGGGCACAGATGTAGAATTCACTCACTTTCATGGTGTGATGGTTTGAAACTGTCTTTTTAATTTTTCCTTGCAAAATTCAAAACAGAGAAAGTGAAAGAATGTAAATAAGTCACTATTGGGTGTAAGAAAGCAAAATAACGATTGTTCTAAACACTTCCATTGGATAGATAGAAATGTTTAAGAACTATTACCCAAAACAAAGTAGGCATTCGGCACATTCTGCGTTCGGCAGTGGGGGCAGTTGCTGGGCTGTCTGGCTGCTGTTTCTTCTTCTCTTCTGGCTGAAGATAACACGTACTGACCTTGGCAGCTAAGTTAACAACTTTCTGCTTAACTAACTCTGCTTCTCTGTCCAGGGGTGTCTGGGGGGGAAGCTCCTGGGAGAGAGAGGCCCCTTTGGGAGGGTCCCCTTGGGGGGAAGCAAAGGGAGATCGATTGTGCTTTTTCTGTTGATTGTATATATTTGTGAATGTCGTGAATTTTGTATATTTGTACATATTCATTGCATTTCATCTGCTTGTAAATACAGCTTTTCATTTGCTTCCAGACTGGGCTAGCCTGGTTATTGTCGGGGGTGGGGGGGGAATTTCAGCTCACACTGACACACATGGAAGAGCACATTTTTTATTCCAATTTGTTAAACAGATAGCACTTCATTATTAACTGGCCTGACAAGGTACTTTGGCTCCCTCCCGAAGGATAAAAGGCTATTTATTAGTAGCACTACCTGAGTTTGTAGTTTTTAAGACAAATAAGCATTGCTTATTTCTCTACTGTGACAGAGATGAGAACACTGAGAACATCTGAATAGTTTTTCTGCACTTTTCCTATTGCAGGAAGAACTTCAGAGATGAGTTAGCATATTCATTCACTTGGATCAAGCCAATGCAAGTCTGCAAAGCAAGTTCCTGGTTTTGGCAAATTTAAGAATTTGGTGTAGGAATAAACTCAACCTACTTACAAGGAAGAGGATAGCCTCCCCCAGCTCCAACTGCTAAATGCAGTACTCTATTGTAGCAAAACTAAAATTCCAGCAGAGATGAACAAGAAGAAAAACTTCAGACACCCATGGCTTAGTTAACCAGGTAACAGTAATCAGTGCTCTTACATAATGCAGTGTGATGCTGTAATCAATTTTACTACTACATAAAATAAATTCTCTAGCATTTCTCCTTACTGATAATGACTTTTGACAGCTTACACTGTGGCACCATAGATATACACACACACAGAGGCACAGAAAAGCTAAGCAATTGGAACATCTGATGGGAAAGCTGCAGGGATGAGCTAGTTACTCAGACAAGCTTCTACCCAACCAGGAGAACTAGTGATGCATCATCTCCAAATAATGCCCTATGTTACCTATGTGTTCAGACAACCATTACCTATTTTCTCTCCATCCCATTGTTACCCTATCTGATTTGCCTAATCCAGCTTCTGCAACACACCCAGTTCCTCTCTGCCTCACACTCCCACTTCCTTTGGTATTACCAGCAGCAAAGGCACGTAGGGGCCAGCCAGAAGAATCCCTCAAATGCTGCCTTTCTCTCAGTAAAAGCACTAACACAGGCCACTCACCTTTACCCTACAACCAGTTTTTACAAAGCTTTTGGGAATCTGCTATCTGCTTGACCTTTACAGCTCTGCTAAATTAATCACTGGACTCAAAAGTTACTTTGACAGTTGGCTACTTCAGCTGTTAAAATGACCTCGAGAATGTGTCCCACACCAGAATGAAGAAACGAGATGTAAAGGGCTCAACTAGCAACACAATCATGAATAAGATACCAGTTGGAATGAACTTCAGCTGAAATACCTCAAACTTCAAACCAATCTGTATACTGCAAAACAAACTTCAGGACCAAAGCTCGAATTACAGCTATGCCCTCATCAAAAGAATATTTTGCTTTCTTTGGTAATTCTCTCCAGCTTATGCTGCCTGTTTTGAATGGGATACATTCCTCTGAAGGACAAGCTTAACAGAGCTTACATATATGGCCACTATGGTAAGAACAAACATTTGTTGAGAATTCAAATGCAATAAAGGCAATCTACCTATCTAGTCTCTAAAAGAGCAGCCACATTCATTTCAGAAGATAGTCAATCCAGAAAATGGGCTATTTGCAGACTAGTCAGTTACCTTGTCAAGAAGAGGAAGAGAAGCCTCTCTCTTGAGGCAGGCTGGTCCCGGGTACTGAAATAGGAATAGATCTGAAGAGCAAATAAGACAAGCCAAAACACCATGAAAAGAACTGGGACAACCAGCTGGTTCCAGAGAGACATCCCCAAAGCCAGGAGACCATACACCTCCACCACCTGGGCAAGAGAGAAAAAATAGAGTATGTTATTGGTGATTTGATAACAAAAATATAGGCAACAGCATAGCCACAAGGAAGCTAAGGATAATTCACATGACATTAGCCATCCCAAAGGAAAAGAGGAGGTACATCAAACTACAGTTTGAGAAAGGATGAGCCCAGGTTCAGCAGTGACATATTACCACTGTCTGTCTTGAAGCAGGGAGAAGTACCTGACTGTGCAGCAACTATGAGAGCAGCTGAATGTTCCTCCCTATGAATGAGTGGCTGGGAGCTGCTGACTGCAGCCTGCTCACAGCTGGAGGGATGAGGACACGCCTCCAGGTCATGCACAACCATCTCAGACCTTTCTGCCCAGCTTAAATCACAGCAAGGTTGTTTTCTCTATAGCTACTGCCAAGTCACTGCACACACTAGATACTGAAATATGAGCCACATCACTTCAGCACAGTACATCTGTTCTGCTCAACTGTTTAAGGAAAAACTTAATACCTTAGACATGTTATGTCTAAGTAACTCAGAAAGAAAATATGATGGTTCTTAATCCATCAAGTATTTTGAAATTCATGCTTAAGAGTTATTTCAAAAGACTCTGAAGCCCAAATTACTTCTTTTGTAATGCAAAAACAAAGTTACAATGCAGTCATTTCCAAGAAGCTGGAACCCCATATAGCTGGATTTAATAGGAAAGGTCAAAAGGAAAGCCCTGATAACTACCATTTCCTCATCACCTTGCTTCCCACAATGACATACACCCATAACAGATACCAAATCTTATCTTAAATAGCTGCCTACTTAAGTCTTTCATGACAAGCATGAGGCATATTACGTTCATGGGGCCTGCTGCAGTATGTGGCTGATCAACAAACAATATGTTGCTGGCAGGGATATGCTGCCAACCTCCAGCTTTTAGCTCTGCACACAGACTTGTGAAGCAAGCGCATCTGCCCTCAGGGGGGACTCCCTTGGCCTGAGACCAATGCAAGCAATCCCATGCAGCTCCTGGCAGAGTGCTCCACCACACTGGAAAAGGGTCATGCTATGCTCATAATGCAGACTCATAACCATGAGGTATTTCTGGCATCTTCTGCTGCAAGTAGATAGCCAGGGCTCTAGACCTGCTCTTTAATTACACAATTAGCCACAGTCTGAAATACACAGACAAAAAGCTACCTTGGCCACCCGTTAGGACTTGTCTCAGGCAACACTTCTAGTCTTTAGCATCCCAGTATTCACTAAGTTTTGGCACTGATATCAAAACAGCAATCAAATCTAGCCTAAAGTAATAGTAAACTCACAAACACCATGATGAAGGCATTACTGTAAACTAATAATGACATCAAGTTAGAGCAATGGAAATACAAGTAGGAAAACATTCAAGGTAAAACAGCCATAGGCTCACCAGGAATAAGCATGCTCAGTTTAATTTGTAGTGGAGTGGAAACCAGTTACATAAACACGCTACAAACCAATGATTTTCTTCTGCCCTGTTTCAGGAACACAGGTGAAGAGACACAAGCTCTTCAGAAATTAAAATTTGCTGAACTAATCAGCAAATCTACAAGTAGTACTGGATAAGATCAGACTGTGCTAGGTGCTGTACAAGCACAGAAGGATAATCCTCCTTGCTTCAAAGACCAATCACATATAAAATAAATAACCAGGCAGTAATGATCAATGAGAGGCTGAGACCCTGGCACACCACACACCTACTGCTGCCAAGTTTTTGTTTGTGTATGACAGATATGACAGCAAAGAGGAGCTTTAAAGAAGGCTTTGAAAGAGCTTAACGAGTTAGTTTTCAGACTGCTTCCAGACTGGAGAGCAGAAAAGCAGTGACTTGGTTTGAAAAAAACAAAAGACCAGAAAGTGGTGAAAGCTAAAATAGCAGGTCGGTCAGAAGTCAAGCAAGCATCAATCTTTTTATATTGAAATATCCAAATATCCAGAAGGATGCATATATTCATATATGTTGTTTTTACATTAAAAGTGTGAGGTGTGATGCTGCCGTACCACTAACAAAGTGTCTTTTCAACTCAGTATGTATGACATGTCAAATCATTAACAAAATGGATACACGTCAAACAAACCTTCTATAGCTATCTAACAAAAGAGCAGCAATGCTGCTATTCTGGAGACAATTGAGATCACTGCCTGTGAGCTACAAATCACTCCGTCAGTGACTTTTACAGTCACAGAAATCAGCTTCAGTGTTACTCCCAATTTAACACTACTAGAATTACAAACACTTTTGCTACAGAAGGCTTTTCTTGAAATGAACAGCTACTACAATTAACGCATGGGGATTATGTTGCTCATTTAATGAGGCAATAAATAAATCCCATTCTGCTGAAATCTTGTCTCTTAGCCTGGATTTGGGAGAGACTAAGCAAAGTCCAAGCAAAGCTTAGCTGGCCAGTAGGCTGAAGTCTTAACTGCTCACTCACCTAAGTTACCATAAACTGAAGACAGAAGATGCTATGGATAGTAACACATCTGGTTTGCTAAGAAAGCATGAGTTACACACAGTGACACAGAACATAGACAAAGTATTTTTAATTTCTGCCCTGTAAAAAGAGTTCAAGCCAAGGAAAATAAAATTGGCATGTTTGCTGTCTTACCTGGACAAGCTCTCTGTATGCTGATTTCGCCAAGTTATAGGGCACCAAAAGATTTGATGCCAGAAAGTAGAGAACTTCCAAACCAGTGAAAATCATGGCAAATTTGTTGATGATGACAATGGTTTCTAGAGGGACCAGGCAAAGCCGTGCCAGCAGAGGGAGCATGTGAGCAGAGAAAAGCCAGATCTGCTTCGTTTTCATGACGCAGGAGCAGAGCGTACATACCACCAGCTGACCTGGAAACGCGACACGGGATTTTATAATCAAGCTGATTATCCCCTTCAGGAAAAAAGTCTTTTAATACGTTATCTTTCTATAATGCTGTTATCAACATCCAGCATATTGTGACAGTTCTAACTGGGACGTGTGTTATGAAACCAGGCTCCCCCACATCTTTTGCTGGGTCACAAAAGTTAACTGTTTTCACAGGATGCAAAGCGCACACCTGCACTTTACAGGTGAGTGAGATGTACACCCAAAATACATGCAGAATCTTACACAGGTTAATATGAAGTCCCAGGAACAAATCATGCAGAGGACAACCCAGAAAGTAATCTTTTCCCTTAACATCCCCAGCTCGACTGAAAGCCCATTTTGTATCTGTACACATGGCAGTAGCTTTTCTGAAGTCCACCTATATGACTATGTCATCCTGATCTATGCTTTCAGAGCAACAATATTTACACTGACAAGAGGAATTACTGGCCAAGAACAGCAACAGGAGAACAGCCAGGTCAGCAGCTGAGACTTCAGTAATTTCATAATGCCCAGAGGCAGTTGCTCAAAATTATCACTGAAGCTTGCAAGTGACAGATAATTAACAACTAAATTCTCATTTAAGAGCTGGCAGGGACACAAGCACGAGCCCATCTCTCCCACACACCCAGAGATCTGGAGGGTGGTATTTCTAGAGCAGACCACTTCAGCGTAACTGCTCCCATTAGAGTCACTGGAAGTTAAATGCTTTATCTGATGAAACAGGACTGGGGTGAAATGCACAGCCCCTGGGTAAGAACAATTCTCATCATTTCGCAGTAAGGAGAAATTTGATTGCTTATTATTTAAAGCAGAACCTTGTTCACCATCTACCTTAGCTTACATCCAAAAGCCACAATATGTGGTACTAAACCCAGCTGCTTCACAGCTACTTCCACTGTTTGCATTTCACAACTCTTCTTCTCTGTGAGCAAAACACAGACTAACAAAATCAAGGCTGTTAACATCTCTAGGTCAGTGCTAACTCCATGTGTTCACATAAGCCTACTGACCTTGCAAGCCCTTCTAGATGGGTTGGGGAGGGAAGCTACAAGAAGAGACATGGCAGCGCCAGGGTTTTGCTTTCATTCTGCCTTAGGATAGGGCTGCTTTCAAAATAACTGCAATTGAGCTGAATGCAATCTCTAATCCCTACTACTTTACCATACAAAGTCCCTCCTCCCTCACTGTTCTCTTTCAAGTTTAAGTCCTACTATCAATTTGCTAGATGTATTTTTGAGTTAGAAAGTCTCTCTTCAGAACAAGCTACCCCTGCTCTCAGCAAGACATTATCAGCATACTGGGTCTTGTAAGGCTCAGAGGAAGTTACTCTACTCATCTTTTTTAGAATTTCAACAGACTCCAGCTCTGAAGCACTCTCCCTCTGCTTTGTTGTTCTCTGCCCACACACAAGTTGCCATAACCCTATTTAAGACACCACCAGCACGCTGCTGTGTGTAATATTCAGCAGCCTGGCACAGTCGGCTTGCGAGGATTTCTGCGAGTCATGGTAACTAAGGCAACCCAGCCCCACGCAGAAAGGCATTCAAACACCAGCATCCAACATGGTCTGAGAGTGTCATCATCTGAAATAAAATATTGCGACAACACTACGTTAAACAATCCGGCCCTCTGGATCACTCTGGAGCTCTCTAGCCAAAAACCAGGACCTCTGAGTTCAGTCTCATCTCATGCAATAGCAAAATCTGCTTTTCTACAGTAGTGATGTGCCGAGCACGCTGGTCATCCCTGCTAAACATCTCTGACCCTCCCACTTTTTCCATTTAAACACTGTCATGGGAAGGAGAACTGTTGTTCACTATCAAAACAAAATACAGGAGCATTTTCTCTGGTGCCCCAAATCTACTTCCTGAAGTATGCATCTTGTTGATTCTCAACCACCTCAGAAAGGGCATGAAAATTTCTCCACTGGAGTTCTCAGTGACCGGTACTTCTCATTTTAAACTGGGAAGTAGCAGCACCTTAGTTCAGGATGGACCATCTTTCTCTGCGGTAAATCATAGTTTATCTCCAAGTGAGGTTGTACCCTGTCAGTCATCACACATAAAGCAGGATCAGTCAGAAGAAATTAGTTTGTACCTCATATCAAGTCATATAAAGATTTTAATGCTCTGGCTAGCTGCTAAGACTAGCAAATCCAGATGAATGTTTGCACTCTGTAAACCTAAATGGTGTGGACCAAAAACTGCCAGACACAGCTAATGAACCTGACAGCTGGAATCCTCCCTGTAAGACACCAGGCTCCTCCACTAGGGAATGAGGTAATAAGGAAGAATTCTATTGCCTTAAGTTCCTGCCCATTCTCCTCCCTTCACAAAACCTCCACAAATATGTTAAACGGTGCTGACAGGTATCCAAAGCCTCTCAGCTTGTAAGATAATGAAAAGCATGCAACAAGAAACCAAAACAGTACAGCTGCTGCTCAAGCCACTTTGAGAAGGGAACTGTCTTCATTTCAATCCCAATATTAAAAAGCTGATGTTAACAAATTCAGTGACTATATCATTAAATTGTTACACAAAACCCAGGATGTCTTAAAGTTAGGAACATATTTGTAACACTAGTCAATCAGTGCTGAACTAGATGCAGGGGCAGAAACAACTATGAGAGCCCACTCAAAAAGTGCTAACAAATAAAAGCATTAACAAAGCTAAAATTGTCAACTGGCTGGCATACTGTACATCACCCCCTTAATTCTGACCAGAACTTTCAGGAACCTTAGGCATATTGGTAGCACCATTACTGTCCCATGCACCTGCCTCACTGACTTCATTAACAGTACTGGTAGCAAAACACTCTGGCAGAAGATGCAAGAAAATGGTGGAGCAAAGCACTCGTGTTCATTTGGTTGTGCAGATGACACAGTCCAGTGCAGCTCCTGAGACACAGCAGATTGCACTGGACAAATATGCTTGTGTGTAATAAATTTGAGAAAGTACTTCATCTTCACACAAAATGCTGTTAAGCCTCAAAGCCTACTTTCACTGGATAAAAACTAGCATTATCTTTTTCTCACTTACTTTCAATGGAAATTAAAACCTGGATGAAGCATAACAGGCCTGACTCTCAGTTTGGCTTCTGACTAAATGTCACTGAATGACACAGTGTGTCCTGATTTCTTCTTGCCCAGGCCTGCCTGATGCTTTGAGATGTTTTCTGAGAGATTCTGTTTAATCATTGGACCCTGCATTGCACCTGAGATTCAAAGGACTAATTAGAAATGTTTTCTCACAAACATGATAGACTGAAGTCTTCAGTCTGTATTTCGGTGTCATTTGACAAGACAGCACAATATATATAGAAATTCAGAAAAGAGAAGAAATTATATCTAAAGATTTCCTTTCCTGTTCCTGAAAAATACTAATGCTATTTCTATTTTAAAAAAATACTAAAAGCAAAACCAAATGCTGCATTTGAAAGTAAAGATGCAGGCAAACAGGAGATGGATGTATTCTGTTAGTCCTAACATACTGTAAACTCATTTATATCTGCCAGTAGCAGCTGCAAGTAAACAGAAAGCAGCTGAGTTTTGCAAACAGTACATGGCTGACTAAATCTGTCAATAATCTGATGAAAACCATAGATCTTAGTGAAGGGAATTAAGGAAGATTTTTCTTCCAAGCTTGTCTCAGGCTTAATTTTAGAACACATGTGGGGTGTGCGTATTCCAATATCCCTTCAGCAGAGCATATGGTATGGTGTAGCCAACCTTAACAGTGATTTTTTTTTCTCTTCCAGTCAAAGTTCAAAGGGTAAAGGAACAGTATAGAAAGTCCAAAGGCAGAGAAGTAATCTCTGCCATTAATTATATACAATTTAAATGTAGTATTGACTTCTTACTCTAACTCATTCATTAGAACTATTCCTGGGACTCCGTTTAAAAAAAAAAAAAAAAAAAAAAAGTAGCCCGTAGTCACTTGCACACATCCACAAATCTGTTTCATCAGTTTTTTGTTTTGGTTTGTTTTTTTAACAATGGAATGACAGTATTCATCCATAAAGGAAAATAAATACCTGTACAATGCTTACATTGACAAAAGCAGTACAAATACACATTATTACTGTAATTTCTACTGTGCTTTTCACCTAAAGATTATTACAGACACCCCAGTCCTCCTGAATCTGATTGCAAGTCTGAAAACATCATAGGGGCACAGTATGACAAACAAAGCTAGAAAATACTTCAAAGCTGCAAGTATGAGAGCATGGACGAATCAGTGGCATAGAAAAATGCAGGCTGGAAACACCTAGCCTCCCATGCCTCTTGCATATTAACAAGAATCACAGCTACCAAAAGTGATAAGAGAAATTTGAAACCAAGAGGTAAAACATGCATGGGTTTCAATGATGAGAATTAGGCAAAGCTCCCTCCTGCACCACACATCTTTAAAGCACTTACCTACTAAAGCAGTCATGAAGCGATTCATAGAGAGAGGTTCCAAGTACATTGGCCCTTCATATCCTGATTCCAATTCGCTCCTCACGTAATCCCTACAAAACATAAACTCACGAATTATTGAGTTCCATCTGATCATAAAAGAAGCAATGTATATATTCCACACATGCAACTTCAGTCTATGTTACAGACAACTAGTTAAATTACTAAGAGCGATATTAACACTATTGTTATGGCAGCCTCACAGATGCAAGGA
The DNA here is from genome assembly GCF_027791375.1 of Indicator indicator. Classification (NCBI taxonomy): domain Eukaryota; kingdom Metazoa; phylum Chordata; class Aves; order Piciformes; family Indicatoridae; genus Indicator; species Indicator indicator. Next base: position 6,606,292 of record NC_072027.1, read on the forward strand.
TCCAACCGAGGCATGACTTCAGCAAGAGAAGTATTATCTGTAATTAGACTCACTGGCATAGCTGTAAAAATCCTTTGGGACATACAAGCTGTTCCTCAGAGCGTGGCCTGAAACTGCTTATTGACAAAGCCTCTTAAGAAGCTCCATTCCATTTTTAAGTATCCTTATTAAGCGTTCTTCTTCCTAATCATAATTTCTTCTCTCACCAAATCCATATGAAAACATGCAATTTGCAAGCTGGACAGAGAGGTTTTCCAATTTAAAGCTTAAGAGTATTTTGCACCTAACAATCTTTTTGCACTGAATTAAAAAATAGGTGTGAAGGAGAAGTGACAGTCATGAACCAGAGAATTGCTTCTTAATCCTTTTATCCAACACGATTTGAAAGTCTAGCTCTCTCCTGGGAAATTTGGGGGTCTAAATGCATACCCTTGCATTGACAGATTACTGACAGTTACAGTGAGAGAGTCTTGAAGATGTGACATTTGTAATTTCACAGGAAAGGCTGTCTGGAAGGATGGACTCAGGTAACCAAAGAAAAAAGTAAGAGACCAGGCATTTTTCTGCTTTTAGTGATCATCCATCAGCTCTGCCCTCAAGCAGGCTAAGATATGTAACAGCAATAGAACTCAATTGTGGGAGTTTCCAACTACAAGCAACCATTTTGTGCTTCCAGGAAGCAATCCTGGAACAGCTCTGCAGTAATTCTCCAGTGACTCCTTAATCCCCTGCCAGGAGACAGCAGGCAATACTCATGACCCTTTGCATCCAGACTTCCAGCCTTTTTCTGCCTTGCTTTCTGACCCTTCCTTTTCCATTCCCAGGGTGGCTGCCACCCCACCCTTGCTAGGACACGCCCAACTCTGCCACCAGCAGCACAACTAAGCCTGTGCTGACAATGTCCAGTCATTCATGTCTAGCTGCATCACATGCCAGGAATGCCAGACAGACACACTTGATCTGAGCTGGCATGAAGCTAGCAGAGTCTGTTTGCTCAAGGGACATGGCACTTGCATTTATTACATATATATCAGTGAGGCCCGCCATGCTCACTGGGAACAGACGTGGTCAAATCAAGGCCAACAGTACCAGAAACCACAACTAATACAAGAACTGTGCTTTTATTTCAATGCAGAAAAATATGTAACTGTGCTACTGGAAGCATTCATTTCTCCCCAGAAAAGTGGAAATACAAACTTCTAGTATTAGCTTGCTAGCCCAACCTAAGTTAGTCACATTTTTGATTTGCAAAAAAAAAAAAAAAAAAAAGATCTTTGGAATTTAAGATATAAATCCCAAAGTACTAAAACAAACACTTCAGAGTCTGTTCTTCACAGCTGACAATCCTGCCTACTCACTGCAGCATTTCGAGTGTCACAGTATATGGGAGGTATGTTGAAACAGGTTCTTCAGACTGTAACCTACAATTAAAAACACTCGAGGACTTGAAAAGGCACCCAAGACAACTGATTCTAGATAAAACTTTCCCCCTTGCTATCAAGATATAGCTAAGCACAAGAGGTTTTTCGTTTTCTTTCCAACACCTACACAGATCTAATTTCTGGGACAAACTTGAGCATTTATTTGTTTCACAAGAACCTGCAGAAAGCACTTTCTGAAAGCAGCAGTGACATAAACAGGATAATCCATTAGAAAAATGGACAAAAAAATAACACCAGTTGCATTGTGCTGAAGAGTCCAACCCCAGGGCCAGGGAGATGGTTAGAGGACTGGAACATCTCTCTTACAGGGAGAGGCTGAGAGATCTGGCTCTTTGGCCTGGAAAAAGAGAAGACTGAGAGGGGATCCTAGAAAGGAATGTTAATATCTAAAGGGTGGAGGGTCATAAGGATGGGGCTGGGCTCTCTTCAGCAGTGGCCAGCTATAGGACCAGGGGCAATGGGTACAAACTAGAACACAGGAGGTTCCACTTGAACTTAAGGAGAAACTTCTTTAATGTGAGCGTGATGGAGCACTGGAACAGGCTGTCCAGAGAGGCTGTGGAGTGTCCTTCTCTGGAGACTTTCAAAACCTGCCTGGACACATTGTTCCTGTGGAACCTAGGCATACCTGGGTTAGCAGGGGAGTCAGACTCAATCTCCAGAGGTCCCTTCCAAATCCTACCATCCTATGATTTATGTGGAAGATGGGTTTTAGTATTAGCAATTTCATGTTCCACCCTCTAATTTATGATGAAAGCACTGGCTGCTTCTAGAGTGCTTGAGAGAAAGCAGTGAAACCATCAAGTTTTTTCTACCTGTTAGGAAGCAGGTGACAAAACCGTCCAGGATACAAACTGTAGCAAGACAACCTCACACAATTTAGCTAAGACATGCCAACAAAGCTGTACTTACTGATGTTTCTTTGGCACCAGAAATGTGCCTTGAGATAACTCAAATTCCTTCAAGCTACATTTCTTGCTGTTGCCTACCCAATTCAGTCATGGGCATAGAGGTCTGTATTTGGTGTAATTCCTTAAGTAACTCTCATTAACTGAATTTTAGGCCATGCAGCTTGGAGAAACAATGTTTTAACATCTCCTAAATTTTTTAAATAGTATTTGTAGATGATGTCTGAATAAGGGAAGTCAAAGCAGTGATTCTCTTATTACCAGTACAAACACAAGGATCTTTTGGCGCAGACACCAATCAGAAGATGCCTCGAACAGCTGCAGTGCCATACAAGATGCTGAGAAGAGCAAATGCCTGCACTCAATTTTGATCAATTAAAGCTGTATTAAGCAGCAGCTTTTTACATTAGAGAATTGTTCACTTTACTGCAGCAATGTAAGAAGACAAGAATGCTAAAATCATTATTTAGTAGTTAATGAAATGACTGAAACTACATTATTACTTTAGAAAGCTAGGATGTAAGAATAAAGCTTGGATCAGATTGCCTGCTGCTCATTCTGTAGATGTATTCCCAACCTCATTTGATTGAGCTGCTGGACTGTTAACATGCACTCAGAGACGCCCATGACCAACAGTGATCTAGAAAGACAGAGACGCACTGCTTTACACATGACCATTTTTTGTTACTCAAAGTGCAAATAGGTGTTCTCTTATTAAAAATGTGCTTCAGTAATGACTGACATTAGGCACAGTGGTTATCTGACCTAATTGACTCATACAGCTGACATTTACTTTGGCTGATTAATCTTTGCTGTCAACATCAAACATACTCCCATAGGCTCCAAATGTCTACAGAGAACCTTAAAACTAAGTGTATTTTAAGATTATCCATAAGAAACAATTCAGTTTCTTGCTCCCTCCCCATCTTCTCATTCTAAGCTCTTCAAGGCTGAACACTTGAAATAATCATAACAAAACTACAAAACATGAAATATAATAATGATGTGATTTTTGTTGCTGTTGTTTTCGCATTAACAGTGTGTTTAATGGAATCATCTCTTTTCTGTATAACTATCATTTGTTTTTCCCAGTTTTATTGCTGAAAATAGGGAAAAGAAATGTGATCCTTTTAAGCAAGGCATTGGTGCAGGTACATTTAAAGTAAAACTAGCATCCATTTTCCTTGTCAGGAGCAGTAGGATTTTCATTTCTAAAGATGACTTCTCCTTTTACCATAAACAGATGGTATATTATCTCTACCCAAATTGCCATACAATGTAGCATCTTTTTGGACTCTCCAAGTGTTCACAAACATTATGTAATCAATCTTTACCCATTAAGGTAATTCTCAGTCTTGCAGATAAGGAAACAAACACTGAAGAAGTTAGGTGATTTATCAAGGTTACACAGACCGGGAAGTCTGAAGTCAGAGCTTAACTATTCACATATTCTTATCCCCAGACTTGCAGCCGAACCACAAGCTATTTCTGGGATGGAAAAAAGGACTGAAAGCTGAAGTCTTTCAACAAGCTCAGAATTTCCAGGACACTGCAAAGTCACAAGTACCAGCTGATTCTGGTCTTGTTCTATAATTTGCATTAACCAAACTGGCCTCAATATGAGACCTCTTCATCTGTCTTAAATAGCATCCCAACTGGTACTGCATGGAAGCAACTCACAGAAGTTTTCAGCTATAAGCTGAATTATTAACAAAAGTCGCTCAGAAAGAGTTTGCACATGTGACTACTTCACGTCTTCTTGTGATCACTCTGCTAAATAGAAACTCCAGAACTGGATAGCTCTGGCAATAGAAGTAATAGCTCCACTAACATTTTGTGTGCCACACTTTTTTTCAATACTAAAACTAATGGGATTCAAAAATTCTTTTGAAAAGCTACTGCAAATGTCACTCCCCACATTATATAAAGATGGTTGCTGCTGAGAGCCCCTTGCACCGTGCTTCCTTCCAACACAAGTCAGTCTTATATCTACGGAACGGGTAAGCACACTCAAAACTGTTGGCAACTGCATTAGCTTTGCAAAACAGCTAGGGAATACTGCTAGACTATTTGAATCCTAGACATCTTTTAATTACACGTATTTTTGGTGCCAGTTTATGCAAGATTTAATTAAAGTCTTTATTAAGTCATTCCATGAGTATCAAATAGAGAAAGCTCAGTACAAATACACCAAACAGCTCAAGCAATAGTTATCTAACGTGTTTCAATGAATCCTGTAAACTTTCAAACCTCACAAAGAAATAGAAGTCAATTAAGATTACATAGAAACACAAACAAGAAAGGTATTAAAACCAAACACTATGCTATACTTTATTGTAGCAATCAAAATCCATACCATCTCCCTTCCTTTTAAGTAATATAGACCCAGAATGGTAGAAAGATCTCTAGCAGCAAATATTCTGGACCAAAGCCCTGTAACTCATGGGTATTTGTTACTAGGCTTTATCAATTAAGAACTTGTGGTGAAATAAAAATGTTCAGGTTGCTTTTTCTAACAAGTAAGCCTTCAGCCCTGTAAGAAACATCCACAAACTGTATCTATAAAAACTCAGAACTCCCCTGAGGATGATAAAAATGCCTCTTTCCTTCCAACCCAGGCAATGAGAGGCTGTAATTCCTCTCTTGCACTCTCATCCATTCAGGAAATCATTAACTGCAACTCTGACAACCACAACAGTGACATGTCAAGTCACCACAAAACCTTCATTAACACTCCCCTGAACTGCAACACACTGAGTAGAAGATCTCCCAGCACATGCTTTAGAACAACAATTTTGATGTAGAAATAATGAACCTATTACTTGACTTAAATCAATCAAAAGCACATTTTTAAATGTTTCCCATCAGCAGGCACCAAAATAAATCAGGCTCTAGTCCATATTTGCAAAACTTCCCATGTGAAGCCATTAATGTGATGGCACTCTCCTTGGTTCCAATTAAACTTCTTGTCAGCATGACAGTTTATGCTGGCTTTCAACAGATTTAGCTGAAGCCAAAAGAAGATGATTGACTCTGTCTTGTTCAGCTCAAGAGCTCTTCAGCCTCTTGCTCTGCATTTTATTTTTTGTATTTCATTTTGCTCTGTTTTTTTGTTTTCATTGTAAAACATATTACATAAGCAAAGATGAATTCAAGAATAAATACCACCATTGCTTTACTTTTATCATCTTCCATATTTCTATTTTCTCTCTCATCACAGGAGTCAGAAAACATCTGCTTTGTAGAATGCTCCAGTGCTGAAAGCATGTTAGCCAAACCATTGAGTAACTCAGATTACTACATCAGAGGCTACATTTAGTTCTGTGTTAAGTGTTTTATCTCCTCAGGTTCTCAGGTTAATGGACATTACACTCTACAGAAATGTAGGTCAAAATTCCTTTTAAATCAATGCAAATACACCAGAACTACCTGACTGCATATTTAATTCTGGATTTTTTTCAAGACAAAGAACAGCAAGATGTATTTAGGTTGCTGGCATAGAAAAAAGGCCTCCACAAAACCAGACCTATCCCATTTATACAAGATATTAACAAAATATCTTTTTTCCAAACTGAAATGAAGCCATTCATTCTTACCTGGAAATTTGGTGCCCAGCATAAAGCAGCAACGCAGTCAAAAAGTACAGGTAAAGCCGAACCAGGTGTTGCCTTGGTAAAGTTAGGAGCACAACACTTAAGATGTAACCTGTAACAAAAAGCAGAGGTTGGAATTTCAAACATTACCTAATGCCAAATATCTTAACATGAATTAACACTCAAGTTATCCAGATCTCTTTAACCACCTTTGTTTTCATTTGGTTTTGAAACTCACGTACCTACATTTTCCTCTCATGAAAACACAAAGCACACAAATCTGCCACTTTTCCTTTTTTTCCCCCCCATGAACAGAAATAGCTGAAACAGCTTCTCTAAGATTTCATCTAGATGCCAAGAAATGGACTTGATCCACAGTGCTTTAATGACTAAATTAACATAACCTATGTAACAAAGGGAAGACGGGCCTAGGTAGCCCTCTTTTTCCAAGTGAAAGCTCAGTGTTGCAGGGCTTTTTCCCTATCCATCTGAACTCAGTCAACTGATGATAAAAAAAAAAATCCTTTTTTCTTCTTCAAGTAAAGGACACACAGAACACTTTTCCATGCTGATTAGCATCACACATTTTAATTCTTCCACTGTTTCTTCATGGTTTAAAGACACCTTTACGTATGCTCTTAATGTGAGATGGAGACATGGAGATACACATAGGCTGTTCTCCACACCAGCAATATTAAAGCACATTCAAGTTATTAGTGTTGCATAAATCAAGGACAAGATTTGGCACAGCCCAGGATTTATAGGTATTTATAGCAGTAGTTCCTTTACTACTTGTTAGCATTTAGCAAGCCTGTGGAAAAAGACCTGATGCAGATAGAGCTTTACTCTTCAAGACCATAGCCTGGCTGCTCAGCAGCCTCCCTAACTAGCAGAGCACTGATTCTTCTTTTCATATATGCTCTTGTTAGGATCCTTAAGCAAAGCTCTACTTTGAAGTCCCCTTCAGAACTGAATGGTACACGTCCATTCTCTTCCCTTTCCCAGAGACTGCAGGTCAAAAACCCAGCACATGGTACCCTTACTAATCTTTATTTCTGAGCTCTCCATCATAATGCAGTGCACTCATGCTCTTTCTGCAGGTCAGCTCAAGTGCCTAGCACTGAAATCCATTTAGGAGAAAACCCCAGCAACTGCTAACAATTTCTGCAGCTAAAACCAAAATGCTATAGAAGAACTTATCCTGACACTTAGAGCTATACCAGTTACACTGCATTCAAAGTTTCATCAATCTGTGCAGCAACACTAGGCATAGACTTTTTAATTGAATTAATTTATACATTATTTCAAGTTATTTTTAAAAAGCTCAAAGTGACTCTAGATCAGGCACTCCTAAGTAATGGGACAACTAGTTACTCTAAAACAGCTTGAGAACATAGTCCTGTATTTGAAAAAGATACAATTTCAGAGTCAGACAGTGTTTATGTAGAAGTACTTCAAGGCTACTTAACACCTGCCACCTTCAATAAGCCATCTCTGTAAAAATTCTACAAACAGTTAAGTCTTCAAGAAGGTAACTTGCAACGTTTCTAGGAGATTGCGGCAGATTCATAGGATGCCAAGCAAAGGTCAATTTGGATGTCAGCAGTGATGCTAGAGAGACAAAGGTCATTCAGTTATCTTTTTAAAAATACAAATATAGAACATATACAAATATAAAATTTAACATGAAAGAATTTTTCAACTACTTTCATAAAGTAGATATGACAAGTTGCACACCTGTTTGAAGATACATCTTTTCAAAAGCTGAAATAACTGATAATTTCTTTGATTAAAATGAAGTATCATACAAGTAACCATCACCAGTTCCTGTACAACATCCACTTGATTTATAAAAATGATCCAAAACCTGGAACCATGCTACTGTGAGGACAGGCTAGGAGAGTTGGGGTTGTTCAGACTAAAGAGAAGGCTCTGGGGAGACCTTACTGCAGCACTTCAATACTTAAAGGGGGGCTTATAAGAAAGAAAAGGAAAGACTTCTTAATGGGGGTAGTAGCAACAGTAGAAGGGGGTGATGGTTTTAAACTAAAGAGGGGAGATTAAGGCTAGACTATAAAGAAGAAATATTTTTTTTTTTACAATGAGGATGGTTAAACACAGGTCCAGGTCACCCAGAAAGGTGGCAGATGCCTCATCCCTGGAAACATTCCAGGCCAGGCTGGACAGGGCTCTCAGTAACCTGATCCAGTTGAAGATGTCCCTGCACACTGCAGAAGGTTTGGACTAGATGACTGCTAAAAGTCCCTTCCAACCCAAACCATTCTGTGAGTCTATGACTTATTTTGAGCTTCTTAAAGGATCATGAAACATGTCACCACAACACCTTCCTTCTGGCAACTGTTTTACACAGAATATGCTTCTAGTTAATACAACACAGCAGATAGCCTGAACTGTCCTCTTCCTTAGCAAACATCTGTATTTAACAGAACTCCTCATCTCTGTTCACCACCTTCCTTTTATCAAACATACGAATGTCAAGAGAGGGAACTCCTCAGAAGAGTCTTCATGAAGACATTTAACTAGTTTGCACCACATCACAGCATCATGAGCCAGTCCCAGCAGCTCCCACACCATTTCCAGATATTCTTAAGAACTCATCTCTGCTGTACTCATTGCCTTCCCTTGACTGCTTAGCTAGGGACAATTCTCTCATTGGGACAACTCACATGGCACAACCACATATTACTCCAGCACTTGGGATGATCTCTCTAAACCTTTCTCACTATAGTTCATAACTCACCTTCAGGTGGAGAACTCAATGGAGTTTATTATGCAGTCTTTTATTTCTCTGTTACCCTATAAATAGTCTAAGAATACCTGTTTACTGTATCTGCATTTAATCTCTGTCACCTTTATCTTATTTTATCATGTTAAAGTCTGATCCTTGGCCACATGATGATGTATTTGTGTGGTGCTGGGACAATGTCTGTGAAGAAAGACTTTTTCGAGGGCAGTAACTGCACTCCATTACTGTCATGTTAGGTAGCACTATTTAAGAAGTGACAGAAGCTCATTCTTCTGAAAACCATCACAACTTCAACCACAACACAGCAGGATACACTGAAGGAGTGGAAAAAAAAAGACCAAATACAAATCAAAGGATGAGAAGATTACTATCACATGTGCCTTTTAAACAGAGGGTTTCCAAACAGCACAGATGCTTACAACACTGCACCAGGAGGCAGCGTGAGATAGCCAAGGTTACTGCAGAAGCTTGAGCAATGAATTCACCGCTCATGAGTTTGGGCTGGAATTCAAGCTTTCACTCTGAAGCAGCCATTTGCTCCAATTGTTAGATTTTAAAAGAGAGGGAGAATGAGAGACATTTAAAGTAGTCTTATTTACAATTCCCTCTTGTGCCTTGATAAGAGAGGGATTTCAACACACTTCATACTGCAGTATTTACATTTTTGCTGCGGAAGCCCTATTCCCAAAGTGGTACCAACCTCATTTTTATTGGCAATGCTTCTGCCAAGGCATGTTTAAAAAAAAAAAAAAAGGGGGGGGGGCAAATAATTTATTACCAAACTCTCTCATTGCAGAAGAAAGGACAGACAAGCCCAAATTCAGACATAACAGCAGCAAAACTCTATTCCCTTTGTTCTCACTCGGACAAATTTTATAATTAGCGTAGAGCATAAGCAAGATTGTACTTCTAAACAAAGAACCAGGAAATTAAATTTCTCACAGCAGCTTTCTCATCTAAATCATTACATTCTGTTTCCATTTGCACCTCCTCTGTCAGAAGAACCCATGTTGTTGAGAATACATATCCCTTTAGAGAGATTCTCCACACACAAGGATTTGCAGTTTGAGAAACAGTTGTCTTACTGGATAACCTTCAGACATGGGTTAACAATAACTAATGCCTGCTTCCATCCAAAGCTTCCCCAGCTCTGAGCCTGCAGTGAGCACTCCCTTCCCTGGATTCAGGCCATGCATGCTACTGACACTCTTGGGGCTTGGTGTATTGTGCCTTTGAACCCACTGAATACAGTTCTGCTTAAGTGTAAGCAGCAGGGCCAGTGAAGCACAAATTCCTGCCCTGGTAGAGAAACCTTTCTAACACAGGTTAAAAAAAAGACAGGCGATACAGAATAAACTCTCTCCTGAATGCAGTAGTAGTGCCCTAGTGCTAGGCTGCCAGGAAACTGAATTGCATGCATAGGCTTCCAGCTCCAAGGATTGCTATCGAAGACCTATTCTGTCAGCCTTACAAATATACAGTCCCACCACTGACTCAGGAGCACAAGGAAGCAGAAAACTTCTACTGCCACTCCTGCAAGACAGCACAGGTTCAGGCCCCACTGGAGAAAATAAACAATAATTAGCAGAAAAGCTAAGTAATACATTTCTAGACAAGAATACATGTATTAACTAGCTCATGACTTCACTTACAATTTGTTGATTCAGCTAGATGAAAACCTCTCACTGTGCAGTGCTCATTGTTAAGGTAAGCAGCAGCTCACCAATTGCCTTTCAGCAATCTCTTAGTATTTGTGTACCACCACTATGATTCCCAGCTTCCTTTACCCTACACTACCTCTTTTCTGGCTCAAGTGCCTGAGTTTTATTGACATGCTGCATACAATGGAGGATTCTAGAGCATGACCAAAGTTGCAACTCATCCTCTTTTATGAAACGTTTTAGTGATCATTTGCATGATTGCAGATCCCTTGTGTCCACTTCACATTATTACTCAAAGTTTCCAGCAGGTTTAATCTAAAAAGGAGTACTTTGCACATGAAAGAGTTTGTAACAGTTCTTAATAAAACCACACCATCTCTTGGGAGTGCCAGAAAGTAACAGCACAATTGCTTGGGTTCTACCAGGAAATGAATTTGAAGGGCTCTAACTTCCAACTCATCCACATCCTAGGAGGGTAAAAGGTCCATCTTACAACAGCTTGCAATGCAGCTTGCTGTGAGCTAGCAAGTTGTGAGCCACAGAACAGTCAAAACTCCTGTTCCTCCTGACTCAGTGCAGGATCAGTGCACTGCTCAGTTAGTTATTTCGTTTCAGCCTAATCCTTGACTGCCTTCATTTCAGTTTAACCAGACAGCTTTCTGGCCACAAGATCAAAGCACCAGTAACAAGGGACAAACTATATTTAATAAGGCAGAAGTATTATAACAACAGTCGGTACCTTTATTTCAGAGTGTCTAACTCTCAGGATAACCAGTCACCACAGTGATTGTGCATCGATTTACACACAGATTTAATAAACTGCCTATGTCTAAATCATCTGTCTCAAGAGTAGGTAACATTTAAATTGTATCCTTTAGAGCTCACAGAGTTAAAGACATAATCCACAAATTACCAGGAAGATTTTGTGACATCTTCACTGGAGGCTAGCTCAAATCCAGAAGGAACCCTAACAGCCACTCATTTAAGAGACAAAAAGCTCTTGTACATCCTCATTCATATTATGCATCTTGGGAAGGATAACTCAGCCAAACCCAGTCCTCTGAATTCACTGGGACGGCTCTCTTTCTGTGAGTGAGAACAGTTCTTCATCTACATTGTTAAAAAAGCAATGTCACACAGAACCTCTGCCATACAGAACGGTCTCTCCTGCAGCTGAGGTGGCTCCCACACAGGGCTCACACAAAACTTGCTCCATTGTAATCAGCCTAGAAACCATACTAGGGAGCACTTAATGCCAAAATCCCTATCATCTTTTCATCCAGCCTGTCTGACCATGGCTAACTGAATACCTATTCAAGGCAGCACAAACATAATGGAGTTTAAGATATTTTGCAGGTTTAGAGAGCAATGTTTTTGCATGGCAGTCGCAAGGCACACTTCTTCCTCACCCTCCCACTCAGATAGAGATGCCCAAACAACTGGCATTCATTCCAAGAAGTTCTGTACTTTGAACATGGCAAACACTCTGCCCTCTAGAAAGCATTGAAAAATTAGTTCTAAACTGAGAAAGCACACACATAAACATACCTGCACAAGGAGATCAGTACTTACCCAGTCATGGCACAGGGCAACTATCAACAGAGATCAGAAATCCTGTTATCAACATCTACACATCTCAGTGAAAATAATGCCAACACACCAGTTCACTCCTTACTGGGGTGCTGCCATCAGTTTCAACAGCTGTTTCTTGAATTTTCAAACATTTAACAGATCGGGCACTAAGTATGAATAATCCAAGGACTGAATTCCCTGCAGATATTTGCAGTGCTGTCTGAGCAGACAGACTACTTCTGATTCTCATCCTGCCATATGACTTAGAGGCTGTTTCTATAACACAGCATACCTAACGATCAGAATTCTGGGACTAATTACAACCGTGGGGAACCTGAGTACTGGGAAAGAACACAGAAGTGAAACCTTAGAAATACAGTCACAATGTATTCTAAACTATGAACACAAATTACCATGTTGTCATTAGACATTAGCTGAGGCTCAAAATTTTAGGAGTCTTTCAAGAAAGCTGCCTTTTTTTTTTTTTAATAAAAAGTGATGTAGGTTGCCAAAAAGCGATACCAGCTTTATAGAGAATAGTTACCACCATATGCTGAGAAAGCTGCTTAGTAAAAGCTGACACTAAAGAAGCAGTACAGGAATTGTCAGTCTCTAGAGCTGGAAAGAGAGTAAAGAGAAAGCTGTATTTTGAGTATACTCTCTACCTTCTTCTGTGTCTACCAACCACAGCATGCACTGCATTTTACTCAAGAAGAAAATATGAAGACATGGCAAGTATTTTCTTTTTAGGAAATAGAGAAGCATGTCCATGTCATAAAATTGCATTTGGTTAAAAATAACTACATTTTAAAATAGTAACACTCAGAAAATAGTTCTACTAACCATTTATCTAAATGCTGCTGGCACGAGAGAGATAGAAGGCATGGGATAGCAACCCCAGAGATGCAGAATCTGAGCAGCACTTCATCTTTGTATGCATTAATTTAGCATTACACGTTTAGTCATGCAGCCTCTTGAAGGGGTTGCTTCTTCTCATGCTGAAGCCTCACACAGCACTTCTTGTTGTGTACCAGAGTACTGTTCCTCCCCACTTAAGAAGAAAGGCATCAGAAAAAAGCAATCCCCATATAACATCTTCTAATTAATGCACAAGAGCTCAGAGGAAAGTGGCCAGACCTAAGTAGAGAGCCATCAGCACACACAATGGCAGTATGCTCTGAAGGTTTCTCCTCCCTCAAGTCCCTTTCATAAAGACAGCATTAATAGCAAGTAGTTCACACCTAGAAATAGGGATTGTGACCAAGACATTAGGTTAGGAACAGAGGAGTTCAACAAACAGTTGTGAAAGATGATATTCCTTACACCTGTTCCAAGTATTTAAACAGAGGCCTTCTGTTTTTCCCAATGTCTGGTTTTTTTTTGAAAGGACAAATACAGTTCAAGAAAGAAAACTGCTCTTATTTTATTCTTTATTTTTATGCTATACATAGCATGTAGTTAGTGCAATTTTGTGCCTCCAGTGTGACAGTGACTTAAATTCCAAGTCTGACTGATTACAGGCTAAGCTCATGACCCTGCTCTTGCCATCAAGCTCAGATTACTTACCAGTTAGCACAAGTAGCATTGCTTTACCCTTCATGGGAGGAAATTACATGGTTTCAACCGTTTCCTCCTTCATCAAAAGAATGAAAAAAGAAGTGACTATCCTCTCAGAGCTATTCTGCAGAGCAGAAAGCACTTAAGTCTGGAGGTAGCAGCGTGCTACACTACCCTACCCAGAGGCAGCAGAGATCTTTCCTGAAGTAGAGGCTACTTCGAATTTACAGAAGATTATTTTAATGAAATCAAAATGAAACCAGGTTATACCTGTAACAGGACATTCACAGGCCTTGTACACCTGCCAAAGCAGTAACCACAGTGCCACTCAACAGATAAAAGTTAATCAAGTTACTTGCAATTTTTCTGATATGAAATTAATCTGTTTACATTCACCAATTCTAACCAGCCATTTATCTCTGCTGTTTACATTGCTTTATGCATATTTTGTTACATTTCATGCAGTGGAACCTGTGGTTTAATGGTTATCAGGACTGAGTATTTTCCTTCACTGAAGCAGATAAGGGCTGTTTCATATAAAGATATGAAAGGGGAAAGTTGTGTTGAAGGAAAAATTGAATCCTAGAGATTTTTATTGCATTCCCATATAACTGGAATGTGAACCACACTGTAACATACATCACTTGATCAAAAACAATTGGCTTTTCAAACTTTAAGTCAAATAGATGGAAGAAAATGAGTGCATTTAAAAAGGAAATATACTCCTGGAAGTCCTCAGCTCTGAGCAAATTTCCAGCTTTGTATCTTTAGCTTGGGAAAGGTTCTCAATAGCTAGATTGGTAGAATTTATTGATTTTTACAGCTCTCTAATCAGATCATTCCTTGAGTATCTGCCTAAGATAAATGCACCCAATTTCCTAAGCTGCTAGAAGCACTTCCGTAATATGGTATCTTACCCTGCCTCTGTAAGAAATCCAACAATTGTTTGATATTTCAAAGCTGCCACGACATTTGATGATACTGTGCTTCCCAGCTGCAAATATAAACAGGATTTCCCCCTCCTCCCCCCATAAAACAAATCCTAAAGATTAGCATGTTGAAACACAGCAATAGTAAGCTGTTATTTAAATTACACACCAGCAGTTAATTTTCCCCAGCATAGCTTCAAAGAAATTATTTCTAAATCTGGTGGAAAAGTACTTAGTTTTCCTTATAAATCCAATTTATATATTTTGATATGTCATTTTAATTAAGGTTATACTGTAAATTGATGCAATTAAATCTATAAAAAATCTCATGTAGGCAGGCAAATTGATTTAGCCCAGCCTCACACTGACACAGCTAAAAAAAAGAAGGAATTTAAATGAATCACCTTTATTTGAAAAGTACTAGCAAAGTTTTGTCACTGCCAACTGCCTGAAAAACTTTTAAAACAAGCAATTTGTTTGATGATTTCAAAACTCTTCTTGATCAGCAGCTACCAGCTGGAGCAGTAAAGATACACTCTGCATTGTAAAAGCAAAAAGAGAAAGAATTGCTGACTGATTGTGCACTAGCACAAAAGCATCACTTGTATGAAGAGTCAGAATCCACTGGTTTAGGACAAAAATAGCATCCAGGTGAGAAATACTTTGGTAACAACACCTACCTGTAGTGCTTTTATTGGTGCATCTCAACATACGTAAGCAAGGACAAGGTTAGTAAGTTACTATAAAGTGGGACTATATCCCAGCTGGAAATTACCCACATCTCAATAGCCTAGGGTATTAGAAACTGAGCTGATAAACTTGTGCACATACAAGAGCATGAGAAAGCCAGCTGTAGTTACATGCCACCCTGGTCCTGTGTCAAAGTCACCAGCAACAAGCTTTCTCCTACAAACGCCTGAAAAGGGCACAGAACTGTAAAATCACTAAAAGTACCTTGCTATTCCAGCAGTATAGTGGAGTTGTAACAAAGAAAGCCACAGGTGATTTTAAAAGCAATAAGTAACTTCCAGACAACAAACATTTAACAGATTAAAAAAGTCACATGCCAACACTTTTTTTTTTTTTTTTTTTTGCAGTCAGGATTAAAAACCTGGACATGCTGCTCTGAAAAACCACAGTTCTCTAACAACTTAACTAAAGGAAGTTTCCTTTAGCTAACTGCAGTACATCTTTATCTGCCAAAGCCATCTACAAGGAAGAAACACTGCAGAGTGGGAAAATTATATGCTAGTCATTTCTCTTCAAGCTAGGCAGTACTCATTGGCTATCACCCTCAACAACCTAGATCCAATCCCTAATTAACCCTGTGTGCAGTCACCATCTGAATCACATAACCACCTGGAGAGCACATCCCAGAACATCAATCCTTTCATCTCTGAAACACAGACGCCTAGCATTCCAGAGCCAGACCTGCAGGCCAAGGTTCAAATTTTAGCTCCCTGACCTGTGTTTATAATTTTGTCCATGTATCTAAAACACAACCTCACAACATATATATGGTTCACACATTTGTGAACTGAAAAGCCATAGCCATACAGCTGTAAGAGGGGTAACCTTCTGGTGCTATTGTGACAACTCAAACTAGGCAACATTTTCCCTAGTCTCTTGTTTAACATCAGTGACATAAGTTACAATACTTCTTGTCTGCACAGCATTTCACAGCAGCTTTCTCACCAGCCACAGACCAAAGTCACTGTGCTATTCTTTCAGGGCATCAACGTATTTCCAGACAGCAGTTTTACTCTATTTACAAATCAGGACTAAATAACAAAGTTCATTACAATTCCCTAGACAAGATTTCTTTACTGCTAATATAAACAGTCCCTTACATAGAAGTATAATGAATATATTATCATGACATTTGTAGTAATCAATATGTTATCATGCTGTTACCAAATTCTTAAAACTCTTTTAGCAAGTAAAATGGTGTTTACTCGAGTAGTGTTTTCTCTTGAATACATGTACACTTACCCACATAATGCATATTAAGGGCCAAGTACTTGTACTGGAAGAGAGGGTTGTTGTGCAGGCTACTTCTTTGGATCTGCTGGAAGAAAGAGCTGACATCCCATCTGTACAAGACATCCAAAAGCATGATGCTCGGGACCCTTAGGGCCACATTTAATACTGCTTCCAGCTTCTCCTTTGCAGCCATTCTCTTCCCTTCCTATGAAGTGGCAGCAGACTGTAAATAGCACAAGACAGAGAAGAGTAATCAGATCAATTGCACTGTACAAACAGCTATTAGGCTTTGTGATCATATGAATGGGGCTTCCTGTGTGGCCACAAATGACTGAATGAATCAACTGAGTTAAACTCAAATCCTGACAGGAGAGCTTCTGGTTTTTGCTATGTAAAGGTTAATTTGGTGGTAATATTTCCACGGTGATAGTATAACATGGGGAAGGCAGGGAGCAAGGCATTAATGACATAAAAGCAGTTAAAGGGCGTGAACTGACTGAATAGACCTTCATTCTTATTTGCACTACTGTAGTATCCAAGACCCCAATGTACCAGGTACTACACCAACATTAAGACAATATGCTTTAGAATGCAAACACCAACAAAATTTAGAGACTGCCTCCACTCAACACTATTCCTGTGTTTCTCAAACGAAGTAATCACCAACTAAAATAGTTCTTAAAAAAATGTAGATTGTCTTCCTTAATGCCAATTGAATTAAATATTTTTAATAGCTAAGATTAAAAAAAATAATTCATGGCATTCGTTAACATCTACAAATTTATGTATTTATGGAATTTGAGGGCTGTGGGGTTTAGGACCAATAATCCAACTGTTCTGCTCACTTATGTATAATTCACCACAAGAAATCATACAAACAAAAGACCCTATCTTCAGTCCTGAGTAGAAGGTAACTTAATTTTGGAGCTTATGATCAGAGATGGATGATGGAAGACAATGAAGGGTGCTTTTTTTTTTCCCTCAATTGCTGATCCACAATAGCATCTTAAGAAATGCCATCACCAACAAGACCATTTTGAAGAGCAAAATGATCAGTTTCCATATCCTGTCTGAGCACTGCCTTCAACTGAGACTAACAGTTGCTCCTAAATGAAAAGTGCTGGGTTTATCACTGCCACCTGCCCACCCAGGGAACAGCATTCCCCTCAGGCTGTTATCTGTGAGCCACCACTTTCATACAATGGAAAAGAGAAGTACAGATGAAGCATTCAAGGCCAAAGTAGGGATGACCCAGCACATTTTTATGCATGAGCAGCCATTCAAATAAGTAAAAACAATCATTTGCAGTACAACTGGTTTTCAGATGAGTTCAGATTTAAGAAAAGGCTCCCAATCCCAATTACTAGGAAGACAACTGGAGAGAACTGCATCTTGACCAAAGAAAAAGAAAATTCTGCACTTAGAAGTGCACATTTTAAATACAGTTTCACAGGACTTTACTCATATCGTCCTTGAGTAAGTTTTAAAAGTTCTTGCAGTTGTGCAAGTTTTACACTATGAATCCAACACTGAAGGACAGCATGAAAGGTCATATATGGAAACAACAACAAAAGAGAACTTCCTCTTTTACGGGAACACACATACACTCCTCATGTTTTATTTGTGTTACCACGGCCAAGATGCTACCATAAATTGTCCACATGCACACCTAAAGCTGTCCTGACCCTTGCCAAGGCATGATGACAGAAAATTAATTCAGATCAACTCAGAACAGATCAAAACTGACACTGGCTCAGTAAACCACAGGTTATAAGGCTGCTGCTTGCCCCCATCTAGCCCACAGTCTTAACTTTTCAAGTTACGTAAATGCAGGGACTTTTCACAGCACTCTTGCAAGAGGTCTACAAACCCCAAAGACAGCACATCCTTCCCCTGGTGCAGGAAGTGCCTCCCCCTGTATCAGGCATCCCACACAACACAAGTGTTTCACAATGCACCCCAACACAAATTAAAAGGTCAGCCAGAAGACTACAAATACTTAGAATGAACAACCAAAACCACTGCCCAAGCAGCTACTACAGAATATCAGCATTCAACACAGCATGAGTGAAAGAAGGAGTTTAAATGGATGGTGGTGTACAAAGAGAAGTCGGGAGGTACACAGATTGTACAGAGTTTTCACCAGGCTGCCTACTGAAATACAAGCCCATGCTTAGCACACAGCTGAACTAATTCCTGACAAATTATTTTAAACTTCCTGGAATTAAAAAAAAAAAAAATCTTTTGTTTTGCCAAATTTTTAAAATTAATTAAAACTTTGAAATGAAGCTGCCTGCTGTTTGGTTTTGGTTGGGTGGGTGGGTTTTTGGGGGATTTTGTTAGGTTACTTTTCCAAGTAGATCAGGGCTTGGGGGTGGGCAGGAACTGACTTAAAGGTTTTCACTCTGTCAAAAGAACAGTGATAACCACCACCTGATTTCAAATGACATTCTGTAACTGCCAAACCTTTTCAAGTCACCACCAACAACCAAACATATAGGACAATAAGGAAATTTTCGCTTGAGTTTTCACTTTCCTTAATTACTCCCAATACAGAATTCCATTAATTTCTCCCTTCAGCACATTGAAATGAAGCTGAAAAATTGTGCTTCCCAAATCCATACACACATACCAGAGAATGTAAAAGAACTGAAATATGCAGCATTTATATTATCAAAGAAAATCTGAATTTTGAGTCCTGTTAAAACAGAAGCAAAACAAACTTTGAAAACCACATAATGTCACAACAGATACCAGAAAGCAGCCACTGCACCTCCGTAGCATGTTGTCACTGACAGACAAAGCACCCAATACTAACAAGAAACCCTTAAAAATGAACTCAACTAGAAATGCGGATGTGTTAAATAAAGCCTCAGTTGTAACTGCTGCCAAGTTCTAACAGAATGTAATACAGGCAAGCAACAAAGTCATTGCTCTAAGCTCATTATATTGTAAAGAGCTCTCACAATACATTATTCTGATTGGTGTAAAACCAAACAAAACCAGGAAAAAAAAAAAGCAAAGAACAAACAAATAAACAAAAAAACCCACCACAAGGTTAAACCTCTAAAACCTTTGGATAAATGATGACAAGAGTTGCTGCATGCTCAGACATTATAAAAAAATAGGTCACTGTCGTAATATAGCCAAAAAACAGAATTAAGAACAGGACTGGGAAGCCTACAGTTTGTGTTTCAATTTCTTTTTCTCTCATGATTTCAAACATCTTCCCGTTTCAAATGAGGGTAACAAAAAGAACACTATCAGGTAGAACTTCAGACTTCACATCATAAGTGAGTGCAAGCACAGTTGTCCTATTTCACCAAAACCACCTTTCAAAAATTTCCCATCCTAACTGATCGTTTATCAAAACACTTGTCTTCCAATGCTACAGTACTTTTCCCTCATCTGACATACCCATTTTGTCAAAAGCACATTCCTCTTTAGCTTTACAGAAAACAGAACAATTAGCAAAACACCATAGAATAAAAATAAACAAAACCCCCAAAGTAATCTCACAAGTCTGTTCTAGCTCATTCCATTAGCAGAACAGATTAGCAGTAAACTCAAAAAACCCAACCAAACCTTTAAAGATGAGACACACTTTACCTTTAACAGAATTTTCTTTCTGAGGTTCTTTCATCACATAAAATGTTACCATTTCAGCTGAAGTTGTGAATTATGCTGCTTAAATGAGTGTAACTGTTGTATCTGCACCAACGTAAAGAAAAATCTATCACATCACAGGCAGAAAAGAGTCACTGGCAAAGCAGTACAAGAGGCCACACAAAATCTGTGCCCATTTATCCAAGCAGGTGAAAAATCACATTAAGAGAATAGAGTTTCTACATTTAAAAGAGCATTTATTATAAAGTTACTTAACAGTTACAAAAATATGCTGGAATATCTGCAAATTTGAGTTATTCCAACACTTTCTGTAGTGATTTTTGGTGGCAGTAGATACAGTAATTCCAGACTTGATCCTGCAGCATTCAGCCTGACATCTATGAGCAAGATGCTCATTCTCCTACAGGATTACAACATAAAATACTTGGAAAGATTAATGACTAGAAAACAAAAGAGATAGTTTTGATTTCCGCTCCTCACATCTATGAAATTTTAGTTACTTTGGACACATCCATTAACTAGCAGACTTTGATCTGCTGTCCAGCTTCCACTTCCAATTATTTTTCAGTGCTACATTCTGAAACCAAAAGCATCACCAGGAAAAGCTTCCTGAAGACGGCAAAAAAGAAAAAACATAAATCCAAGCCAAAATACACATCTTTTACCTGTAACTATATAAAAGCTCAGTGTTACAGTTCAAAACCTAAAATTAGACCCTTTAGTCAGGCTGCATTTAGACAGTCCTCAAAAACCCTTCTTCTGTATGCCTGTCCTGTTCTTGAGAGCAAGAAGAAAGGAATCTGAAGTACAAAAGAAATCCATTCTTCAGAGACTTAGATCTCTCTATCACCAGTTTATGAGGGAGAAAAGGGAAAGAACAGGAGAACAGGACTAAAAGGTTTATCAGAAATATATTCCCTTTGTGAGTCTACGGAAAGAAAAAAAACACAACAACCAAACCTAGAACTCTGGAGAGTATGTGAGTCACCGATTCATCAGAACAGTTCTTTCCCATGCAGTCAGCAGCAAGGAAAGCAAAAGATGTCTTGGTCCCATGCAATTTAAATTGGCTAACAAGGACAGCACTCAAAAATTTCTGCTGAGAAGGCCACTGAGCATACCAAGTGTACTAACAAAGCATCGAAACACTGCAGATGTGCACGCTAACACCAGCGTTAGGATCCGGTCTGCATTTCCAACCGTGCTCTGTTTTCGTAGCTCTCTAGAGCAGTTCAGTAACTCAAGTAATGATCAGAAACTATTTAGCCTTCCATTTAAAGGTTTAGAGAGAGACGCTCAGCAAACAGACTGCTTGATCTTGCTACATACGAAGATAACAGGAATAAACAAATTAGTCTTTCTCCTACTTTTCCCCATCTGGTCTAACAATATGGATTGCTGTGGTGGTGTGATTGGAGAACTGCTGTTTCTACCTAGAAAACAAATAGATTCCTACCCATCCAAGACTTACTCAGTCGTGAAATGAGGCACAGCTAAGTTTAATAATTTTGAATACAAGACATTGTGAAAAACAACTTTTACTGCAAACCAAATTAGGTCAACTTCTTATCTGCTGATAGGGACTTACATGAGCATGCATTCACATTCAAGACATTTAAAAATGGACAAAACCAACAAAAGACAGTTAACTGCATAGAAAAAAAAAATCTGTATTTCCAACTTTCATTAATTCTAGTGAGTTTTATACAAGGAAAAAGAAAATCAGTTCAGGAAATTAGGATACATATCACAGAGCTGTGAGGCTAAAATTTTCTTTAAAGATTTATTTCTGGAGTACATTGATATGCTAAGCGCAGTTCCAGGACACTCTCAATTATACAGCAAGTGTATTATTTATGGGCAGCCTGTAAAACATCCTGTGTCCTTTATTTTTCATAATGAGTAGATAAGATCAAGGGACTGAACTCAGGGCCTAACACATGTGAACAAAGGTTAACAAATCCACCAGGTATGCAGCAAAATCTTTCTGTGGATTCCTACAGCATCAGTGTCTGCCTGTGTATGATCAGTTCAAATCTAGTCACACTGAGAGGAGCTCCTTGTTTTTCAGATCACAGACCTGCCAAGTTTAGTTAGGCAACTGAAAGACTGGAATCTAATTTATTAAAATAAAAATATAACTAATGATATTGGTTAAGTAAAACCTGCAGTAGAAAATTTAGATTGAATCAACAAACTGAATGGCTCCAAGGTCCTTTTTGACTCCACAGTTTCTTGCCAGTCCAAGGTTTGGTTTATTAACTAATTATTCAGCATTTTTCTTTCTGCCATCACAGCCGTGTTTGCAAGCCTACACCTACAAGCCTGCCTAACCACATTTGTATCAGCACATTCTGTGAAAATCTGGGCAGCAATCCCAAAGCTCCTCTGCAGAGGATAGAATACCCAGAGGACCTCCACACAGCATTAATGACAGCCCAAGATGATGCAGTCTGTGACAACCCACCTCAGAGATCTGGATCATAGCAAGACCAGCCACACAAGTAAAGCTGGCATACCCCATCAGCTTCACAAAAAACCCTGCAACCTAAATGTGTTGTTACCAGGATGATTATACGTGACATGATGAAATATATTTCACAGTTGCTCATTTAGTTTTTAGCCTTTTCAGATACAGACACAGCCTATGTTTAGAACCTGCAATACCAATCAATAACTAGCTACATGACTGTTAAAAAATTTAAACTATAAAATTAGGCTTTCAAGACTTCTCTAGGTCAACACTGATAAAGTTTCCATTGCTGCTACCTTAGCTATCTGAGTGATATAGAAAGAGCATCAATTTCCAGTCGTGTTAAATAGGCAGCTTAGCTTCCTGCAGTACCTGACTCATGTGACAGAAAAATCAAACAAATGGTGTAAACACTTAGAATAGTCTTTTTTAAAAGATGTTCAAACTTAAGATAAGCAATCAAAAAAACCTTCCAGAAAATCTCCACGAGATGAAGTACCCACTCCTGAACATTCAAGTACGCAACTAATTATAAAGCAGCAGGGCTTCTCTAAAATGAAAGGAAATGTTGTAAAGGTAAAGGCAGGGGTGTTGGCACAAATGTCTGAATCATATGGAAGGCGCTAGACATGAACATCCATTAAAAAGCATAACAACGGTGAACTGTCCACTCTATAACCACATCAAACATTGCCAGGTCCCTCTGAAGCTAAAAATTAACTCAGAAAAAGTAAATCACCACATAAATATAAAGAGTTCCAGAGGACTGAAAGAGAAGCTATTTGCATGTCTGTGTGAAAAGAAGGAAACCAACCCAAGCTTAGCAAACAGCTTAGAGAATATTTTTGAGTACACAACATGAAACTCTAAGCAGGCTTACAGAGTTTTCCATGACACACCCATTTGTTCACATCTTACTGGCATGATGTGCCTTTCTGCATCTGCACCAGGGAACCCGGCTCTTGAACCAGAGCGAGATACTTTCCATCCTCTCCAAAGGAAAGAAATCCCCTGTATTTTTTCCCAAAGCACACTGCTCACTTCGTATCTCAGAACTAGGTTGCTCTAACATCAGTAACTTCTCAAAATGATGCAAGGTGAATTCCGTGCTTTGGACAAGCAGATTTGTACCGCTCTGTAACATTTCTGACAATCCTTTCACAGAACGGTGGTCAAAAAAGACAAGTATTTCCTAATGTTTAGTTTAGCAGCTAACTAAATCCCTTCGTGATATTACAGCTCAAAAAACAGCAGCTGATTACTATAGTTATTAAAACAAACTAGAAACAAAAATAATTTCTCATGCAGAGGCAGCTTGTTATTTAACTGGCAAATATAAGCCAAGGTTACAGATGAACCAAAGTTACAGAGTGCAATAGCTTAACAGCTCTCATCTTAAAAGATTTTTTTTTCAACATTTAAATCTATCATCATTAACATACAAACAAAAGTGATCAAAGAGTAACTACAAATTATTTCCTTCCTCCTCTCCCAGACTTGATTTCTAGGGTGCACTACACACAAAAAAACCCTTAATACAAATACAACTTGAAGTATCCAAGTGCCAAGTCCACAAAATAGGCTAAAAGAAACTTGTACTAAAATCTGCAGAAGAAATACAGCAACATCCACAAACTTTTTTTTTAAGTATTTTGAATGAGATCACAAATAGCGAGTATTTACGAGTCAAGTATATTACAGAATCCCCTTTTTCAATGGCAAAAAACACCTTTTGCCTATAATGTCTACTATTATCCCCTGTTAACTGATACATGCATTAAAGATAGAAAAAAAAAAAAAAAAACACCACCCTTTTTTTCCAGTTCATTCCCCCAACTAGATTATCTATGCACCAGGTCCCACACACACACTCCCAAAAAGGTAGCGCAAGCAAAAGATAAGAATTCCACTAAGAGCAACCATCTGTCACAAGTGTACTGAGTACACAGAACTACTCTCGATGACAGAAAAAAAAACCCACAATTTTTAAAGGCTACAGAAGGTCTCAAAAAAATCGACTAACATCAGTAGGAAAGAGAAAAAAAAATTCCTGTTCATGCTACTGAGGGACTGCTTCTTACATAACCATTACCACATGCTTCAGGGCCCATCTCCACTCTTCCCACCTGGACCCAGGCACAAGACACCGCTCCGTGTCTGACCCCCGCGGGCGTGCGGCGTCTGGCAGCCCGACAAAGGGTCAGGGGATATTTACAGCCGGCTGCGGAAACCAGAAGGTAAAGCCAGCACCCAGAGAGGGAGGGAGACACCGCAACCTCCCCAGCGAAGCCAGCACCTCGGTCACGACTGCAGCACCGAGCAGCTCATCCTCCGGGCCCACGTCCAGCTGCACCGCCGGGCTGGGCACACGTATGCAAGCATGCGGACCTGCGAGTTCCAAGACCCCCCGTCTGTTCCCCTCCACGCACACTTCCCAGCCGACGACTTATTTCCTGCCTGCCGTCTGCCAGGCGAAACTCCCGCACTCATCACCGGCGCCGCAGAAAGCCCCTAGCATCCTTCCCCGGGCCCCGCGCAGTTCCGCCGCCTTTGAACTCTAGTAACCCCAGCACAGCTAGCGGCAAGCCAGCGCCGGTGAAGGGAGGGGATAGGGGAGGGAAGGGAGGGAAGGGAGGGAAGGGAGAGAAAGGGGGGAGGCGGGAGAGGATGATGGGCCGCTGCACACAGGAAAGGCCGGGGAAGCCCCACCACACAGGCGGGCTGACACGCGTGCGAGCAGCGCGGTGCGTGGAAAGGCGCCCTGGGATACGCGGAGGCAGGGAGAGTGGGACGCCTCCGCCTCGGCCCCCGCGACACTCGGAGCGGCCGGGGAGGGGCCTGCGCGCGTCTGAGGCGGCGGGTAGGGAATCACCTGGACCGGCGGGATTGCCGCCACCTCCTCGTCCTCGTCTTGATCCTGCTCCCCGATGGCGCGGCGGGGCTCCGCGCCTCACAGCGACGGCGGCGGCTCGGTGCCCGATGGCGGCGACAGAGCAGCTCCCCGAGGCACCATGGCTGCGCCGCGCCGCCTCAAGGCACCGACACCCCCCAGCCCCGCAGACGGGCGGCCATGGCCCCGCTGCCTGCGCGCGCGCCACTCCGCTCCACGCATGCGCACGCCCCGCCTCGCGCACCCCCCTCCCTGTTTCCCCCCCCCCCCCCCCCCCCCCTCTCCGGGCCCGCCCTCGCCGGAGCAGCTCGAGGCAGTGGGGCTAGGGTAGTACGTTCGCCGAGCAGGTCGTGCAGGTCCGCGGTTCTCGCCCTACCACTCTCCTCCAGGGCGCGGGGTGGTTAGAGAGCAGAATGGGATTTTCAAGCGGAAAGCGCAGTTTTGGGTGGAAAACTCCGCTTTGGGCATAGGAACTAGGCAGGGGAAGCTGCGCGCAGTTGCGCGCCGCGGATAGCGCTGCCCGCCAGCCAGCACGGGACTAGCCGGCTGCTCTCCACGCTGTTAGCCTTGCTTTTCCACCCCTCCCCGAAAGGGCAGAGGTTATGGGTTTAAATTCCGATGGGAGACCAGGGTTTTAGTTTTGGTTTGGTTTTGGGTCCTCCCGGGACGCGAAGGACTCGTCAGGGCGGCTGCAAGGCTGGAAGATGACTCACAAAGAGTCGGCAGCGCAATTTGAGGCAGTGTCTGGTCAGACGTATAAAAGACAGCTCTCCTATTTTAGTAATGTGTGGAACACAGAACACTATATTAATTTAAGATACTAAGGTTAAGTAATTTTTTCCCTAGTGGAGTACTGCAAAATCTATAGTCATCTTTGTTGCGAGACCAACAAAAACATCAGACTTACTGTTCTTCCCTATTGCCATTTTTCAGCTGGAGACCTGTGCTAAGCGTCCTTTGTGCAGCACCTGATCATCACAGTCTGTGCTCAGCCCCACATGGAAAGTCCCACTAATAATTATTCTGTAAACACCTCATGGCCAACCCCTAGCATGCATTAATAAGTGCTAAGGAAAAAAAAAAAAACTGATCCAAGAGAAGTAATGCTTTTTAATGTTTGAAAAATTTCAAAGCCACGTTGTCAGGGACATGAAAAAATTCTGCAGCAGTGAGGAATGAGGGAATACACAGAACTGGAAAATCCTGTAGTTCACAAGCGTTGGCCTAGCCAGTTTAGCAATTGCTTTTTTCTTGCCCTCTCTAATGAGAGCTGGAGGGTTCAGAGGCATAGGTATTAACAATGTATAGCCTCGACACAACATCTTTATGAAGTAGAAATGAAAATAAAGGGTTTGGGTGTTTGTACACATTCTGCTTTGCAAAATTACCCTTCTGTAAGTACCCAAGCTTTTCAAACACCAGAAGAAAAAGGCATTTTGTGTTAACTTTTATCATAACTGTGGTACTATCACCTAATTCTTTTTTTTGTATCCAGGGTAAACTCACAGCTCTCAACCCTGGACTCTTTCAGAGAACATGGGAAAACCATGGCTTCCCCAGCCACCCCATCATTCTGCCTGGCTCATCTGACTCACTGCTACATCACTGTTCACTAATACTTGCCAGTACCCCACTTCTTATCACAAGAGTATGAACCAGCTGTCAAATAAGGCTTCAGAATTTCAGCTTCATTTCTAGGGCCTGCTTGTCTTCTCATGATGTACATTAGAGGAAGAATCATGAGTCACTTCTTTGCAGTCCTTTGTGGGCTTGGTTCAATGCTGACTGAGGCTGAGGACAGGGGCGATGGTGCAGGATCTGTAAGTCATAGATCCTGTATTCACTGCTCTTTCTGAGAGAAATAACAGCAAGCAGCAGGGAGAGACAAAGATATATGTACAACTGTAGGCAGCAAGTGGTATTTATAGGAGATGGAGTGGAAATCCTTCTTGTTATTATAGAAGTAATTATATCATGAGAGTATTGTAGCAAACCACTGAAGTTCTTGCTTCAGTTTGCACTCAAACAATAGGAACTGAACCCCACCTTTATTTCATTCTATCACCACTCAGTATTTAATTTTGAAAATGCATTACTTCACAAATGCACAGGTTTTCTAATGGGCAGACCAGCTATGTGGCATTACCACTGCCTTGTCAGGCATGTCTTTTTAAAAGCACCTCAACTTTCTGCTTCATTTCTCTGGAATTTTAAAAGCCTTTTCTGCAGTCTACACTGGGTGGCTAAGAATTCTGAATTCAATGATTGTTTATCTCCCATTATTAACAGAGGCATTTGGATTCCAAACTTTGAGTGGTCAGTAACCGAGGACTGAAGGGAGCCACTATGATGACATCTCATTAAAACTTTCAAAAGACCTTCTCAGAGGTCAGAAAATGTGGAAGCCTGATTTGTCCATGCAAATGGACAAATGCCAGCACCCTGAACTGCTTACAAAGAAAATCCCACATAAGAATTCTCAAGAGCAGCAAAATATGCTGACATAGAAGGACACTGCTTGCCTAAGGTGGAAAATAACATGGCCAGGTTTATTTGAAGCTTTTCACAAGCCATTTTAAAAAAAATTAAATATTCATACGTGCATATGTAAAAGCAAAAGAAATGCTTTAACAAGTAGGTTATATTGCATACAGTCTGGCAAAAGTTAAATAATGCAAAAATTAAGGTTGCCTGCAAAACTTAATTTGGTGTGTGTTGTAATACTGCTGGCAGAGAGCCCCCAAAGCCTCTGTGTTCCTTTGCAATTTTATCCCATTCATTAAACATAGGAACAAATAAACTTTAATTCCTGCAGAAACTCATAGCCACACACAGGAACTGGGAGCATTACTGGGTCCCACAATTGCAAGGGAGTCAGTGCATCTCTTTCTCTGATTACCTACTCTCTCTATAGCCCTATCTCAGAAATTCTCCTGCTTGTCCCTATGGGATCTTATTTCCTACATTTTTCCCCATTGCTTAAGCTTCTCATCTACCGTCATTTTTCCTCCCATTCTCACTGCTTTTCAGAGCTCTTTATAGCAATTTACCTTGTTCCAATTTCTGAGATTCATATTTATTTTCAGTCTCTTCAGGAAACCACTCCCACACTGTATCTGATAATTACATCTCTCTTATGATTACATATATTTTTACCACTTTTACAACACTGGAGAGCACTGATTCCAAACAAACACACAGCTGCTGTGATTTACAGCTTACCTAAAGGGAAGCCATACCAGTCTGTGTTGAGAAGCTAGAGAGCTGGGTGGTGATGTAAGGAAGTGATGAATCAGGTTTTGTTTGGCAAACAAAAGCATCACAGTTCTCTCCCAAGATCCCTTGCCAGTGGGGCATAATCTAGAACACAAAGAACTGAAGTAAATAAAATAAAAATAATTGGGCTGAATAGTGCCAGAGGAATAACAGTTGCATTCAGGAAGTGAAAAATCATATGGTACACTGGTACAAGGCTCTAGTATTTCACAGTGCCAACATTAATTAAACAATCCTGGAAAAAACTCCTGTAAGAGAACTATATAAATATTAATCTAACCTCCGCTTTGCTGATAAAGAAGCTGAGACAGAGACCTATTGTACTAGTGGTAATTTGACAAACTTGAGATGTGTCCATGTCTGCAGCCAAGCTGCTAGTTACTGAAACACACCACATTATTGAACACTGCAAATTCATCTCTTGGTGCTCTGCCCAGAGCCACACTGTAATTCAGAGCCAGAGCTTGCATTCAAATACTCCATTTCTTGGGCACAGTGATGGTAGTGTCCAGTAAACCATGCTGTCTGCTGCATTACACTGGAGCAATCACGAACAGCAAGGAAAGGTGGCACATGTGTCTGCGTTGGGCTGGAAACACTTTAATGGTATAGACCTGAAGAGTCTGGCATGCTAAATCATCATTGCTTCTACCACCTGCTTAGAACAAATTATAAAACAAAGAAAAAGGACTAGGAAAAAGTAATAAAGTAATGTAGGAAATAGTAAAAAAAGTCAAGATGAAAAAACAAAAAGCGTAAGACATTAAAATACACTGATACTAAACTATTTTCTATTACTAGTAGAGAATGTGGGCTCTGCTCTAGAATTTTTTCTAACATAAGTTCAATTTAGAAGTGGGGTAGACTTTTCTAAACCAAAAAGATACTTAAAATTAAAAAAAAAAGGTTGAAAAACCTTGCATTCTGGGATTCTGGCCCATTACAAATCTGCATCACACTGACATCTGCACTGACTAGCCACAATAAAGTCACTGAATATAACAAATATTTAGCATTTCTCTGCCCTGCAATGTCATCACCTCTTGCTTTCTACCCCCTTACATCACACAGAGATGCAATCTAATCTTTCTCTTCACTCTTAAAGCAACCTTTTGAACTTTCCAAATGGTTTTCAGCTTTAAATGATGATTTAACAGGATTCTTACCCAGCATCCCCAAGAGCTGCTAGTGAGACTTTTGCTTTCTTATATGCAGCATGAACATCAATTTAGGAGGACTTCCTTGGCTTCAGTATTTATGCAGAGGAACATATCCCTCCAAACACTCAGAAAGCTTGCTGTGAACATGAGGTACTGGAAGGGAGCCAGAAGGCATCAATTAGACATGCAGTCACTTTTTTTTAATTTCACCCTGGAGCATCCCAGGATGTAGTGCACATCAAGGTGAAAGGGAGCATGCATTTGCTTTAAAATCTCCCCACTGCTTTTCCTTCATCTTTGCTCTGCTAGTTGCAGTGTAAGGCCAGAGTACCAGCACAAAACAAACTCCTCAGTACAAAGAAAAGATTACCGCTGTTCAGGGTCTGCATTGTAATTGTACAGTCTCAGTCAAATTACTCTACTACTTTGCACATTAACGTTAGGATTGAGCACCACCATGTGTTTTCACAGCTAAGTAAAAGGATGTGTTTATCCGTCCCAGGAGTGCTGTCAGCATCAGAGTATTTTTTGACAACACCTAGCAGAAGGGCGTCCTAGTCACAGCTCAGGATACTAAAACACCAGCGTCACATCAGAAATGAAATACACATCCTACTTCAAAATTCTTCTTCATATTACTCTTCAAAAAAAAAACTATACATAAACCCTCTACCTCCTATTCAAGAGAGCTTTTTAAAAGTCAACCATAAAACAGTAACAAATATTTTTAAAAGATTTACAAAGAGACAATCACACCGTGTATAATTTTTGTAGCCTGTTTTTTTTTTAACAGGCCTGGAGGGTGCATAGTTTTATGCAGGGTGTGTCTTTAATTACTAGTTGCAGCTTTGGAAGCTTTACAGCCCTGCTGTAATGCTCTGCCTCCACACTAAGGACAGCTGTGTGTCATTAAAGGAAAAAGCAAACCCTTCATGGCTAGGATACATACAAAACAACTGGTTTTACATGGATTTACCTGCAGTCAGATGCTAAACCTGACATGAACAGCCACTACAGCAGTTTCCCATTTGCACCACTTCGTTTAGCTTTTATTTTAAACCCCAAATAAGGAACAGAACTCAAAATACATATCCAGGCAAGAAATATATTAAATTCATATCCACTCATGGAAAGAAATCTGCCTTCTACACTTTTTATTTATACTGCACTTCTTCACTAAGACTTAAACTAGGAATGGCTGTTAGAAGTTACAGCAGCCGTTCTGAAACTTGTACTTACTGCACAGCTGCTTACCTTTGCTCTGTTCCCTTCTCTATCACCAAACAAAAGAGAAAAAATATCTACAGAGCAATACCAACTGAAACCTTCACTTTTCTCCCTCAAATAGCATCTCTGCTGATGCCAAGCAGAACTGCAATCTCTATCACCTCGACTCCACATAAGAAACCAAACTTTAATGCAGAACTTTTTCAACTACTTCTGCAAGTGTAAAAGATGGTGTTTGTGCAAAATCTATTTTTTCTTTTACAGAGGTGTTTAAGGCCAGGCTGAATGAGACTCTAGCCATCATGATCTAATGTGAGGTGTCCCTGCCCATGGCAGGGAGGGTGGAACTAGATGATCCTTGTGGTCCCTTCTAACCCTGACCGATTCTATGATCTGCTGTCCAAGCACAAAACCAATGCAGCTGAAGCCAGTTGCAAACAGCTGCTAAGTGACCCTGATTCAACAGACACAAAAAGGCAACATGCCTGTAGAGTCAGGGTACAAGCGGCAAGTTTCGAGTCGGGTCCCTGGGTACAGAGCAATCCCGTCAGGGATAGTAACGAAAGGGAGACCCCGGTGGCAATAGCTGCACGTGGAAATTGCTCGTTGGGACCCACGCTGAGCTCTAGTGGGGTCCAGTCCAGCTTAGCCTCACAGAAGCGATGAGGGCAGCGCGGGGATCCGCGCAGGTAACCTGCTCCGTGAACTCCGCCTCGCAAAACCATGAACCCGCCGGGCGCAGCCCCGAGATCTCACAGACGGGCGGGTGAAGGAACCTGCTACACGTGAAACCTCGCCTCACCTCGCCTCACCGCCTGAACGGTGCAGAGCAGAAGGTGCACCCCGCGCTGCCTACCACCGTCCGGTCAGCGCGGACCAGTCCGGCAGGGAACCAGGCCCCGGCGGCCCCGCGCTGCCATAGCGACACTGCCGCGGGCCGGGCGGGAAACTCGCGCACATCCGGGCGGCTGCCAGCGCCGCGCGCTGCCCCCACCCTCCACCCAGTGCCCGCTTCCGGTGGGCGACAGTTCCGTTTCCGGTGCGGCGGATCCCGGGACGGGGCCGGTTCCGTTGCCAGGGTGAGGGGCCGCATCGCGTTGCCCAGGGCCGGGGGTGGATCAGCGACGGCAGTGTGACCCGGTGGGCTGAGGGGAGGCCTGCGCGTCCCCGATCCAGGGGCAGCTGGGTGCGTCCGGGCCCGTCTGTGTGCGGCGGAGGCCCGCCTTTACCGGGCCGGGGTGAGGCAAGGCCGATCGCGGGGGTCGGGCGGGAGGGGGGCGAGATGGGCGCTTGTCTGGGTGGAGTCCGTGCCCTTCTAACGTCTGCGAGGCGGGAGCGGCTCCCCAGGTCCCGGCGGCAGCTTGTGGGCTCTCCCCGTGCGTCTCGCCCCTTGTAGCTGCTGGGACAGCCCCGACGGGAGACGCTCGTGTTCCTGCGGCTGCTGTCCAGAGACGGCTTTGCGGTGGTGGCTGACACAGAGCGGTTTCTGATGTGAAAGCCCCGTTCCTCCACCTGTTGCGGTGCAGTAGAAAGCGCTGAGGTCCCATTTGCACAGTACTGCGCTCTCCGTGCCTTGGGTTTGTTTGTGGTTCATTGTCTATATTGCTTAGTGAAACTTAAAAATATAGACGTCTCTCTTCCAAATCTTCCAAGAAAAGTGGAGTAATACAAAAATTTAACTACAACACGACTTTAAACACTTTGTCTTACCCAGTGACCTTCCAACCCATAAGCTCTTAGTGGTCCAAGGGGCTTGTAAAGTCTCTGAAGATGTAATTAACCAAAGAATATTTCATTTCTGTTAGCTTCTGTTTCACATGGCATCCAGCCCTGGTGGTAGAAACTTTGAAAATCCCTGTCTGTCTCTTCTTCTAGTGATCATTGATTCTGGTATCCCTTTGTGTTTTGGCATTGAATAAAGGTGCCTTATTTCTGCTTGGCATTCCTGATAACATTTGTCTTGTCAGGGCTGTAATGCAGTAAGCACAGATGTTTGGTCAAGTGCTCAACTTTGGAGGGATAATCCTTTCAATTTATCACTGGACAGAGACCTGAGAAGTTTTTTTACAGCTCTTGCTCTGTATTTTCTTGCAGAGTGATTTCAGATGTATTGTACATGCGAGAAAACAGACAATAAACTCTTCTTTCTGTAAACTTAGTCAAAGGTTTACAGACAGGAATAGTTTATGATAATGACTCTTACGTGTCAACATTGTTTGATGCCATGCACCCTTTAACTGAGTTGAATTTCTTAGTGCTTCGAGGGCCCCTTTTTCATCAGTCTTTTTCACAGAATGATCCCAGGTCCCTATATGATTTGGGGATGTTTTGCAAAAAAAATAGGGGGGGGGGGGAAGGGGAAATAATTTTTCTGTGATATCATTTTTCCTCTTCAGTGTGTTTTCAGTGCTCTTAGAGAATTGTGTGAAGGTGTCACTTGTAGTGTCCTAAGCAAGCAGCTTGTATCTAGCCCTCTATTTGTCTTTTGGTCTGAGCTTGGTGGGTATTGCCCAAGTAATTACTTGTTCATTCCTAACAGACTCTACTGTATAAATGAGAAATAATTTTTCTGAGAGCAGGTAACGTCTGAGAATACAATACCAGAGAGGAAGAAGAATCAGATTTTTGGCTTCTGAGGTTTTTTTCAGAATTGACAGGCCTGTATTTCTTGGTGCAGTGCATTTCTTGAGGGTGGATAGCCAGAGCTTTTTTCCCAGGTCTGGTTTCTCTTTTTGAATGTCAGTCTTCGAGGACAATCTCCCTATTAGTGGTGCAGAGGCCTTCTCTGCATCTCCTGACAGTAACAGACTTTTGATAGCTTTCCATCTACTTGATTCCAAGCGTTAACAGAAAAACACATGTTCATCTTCCTTCTGCATAAAGCTAAGAATCCTGTTTTTCTGCTGTGTTTAATGTAGGACTAGACTGTTAAATACAATTTGTTTAAGTGATGCTGTGGAAATTAAAGATAGTATAATTATGGTTGTTTTGTCAGCACGACAATGAAAGTGCAGTTCTTACCATGTAATTGCATGGTGTAGGTGTGTATTTTGGCTTTGTTCTCAAACTCACACTTTGATGTTGCTACAGTGAGACATGACCTGGGGTGTGTATTATTGCAGGTATTGCACCCGGAAAGTGATTAGAGAAATGCAATGCTAAAAATGCACTTTTGAGTTCAGAACTGTTTTAATGGGTTTTTTTAATCTATATTTCAGGTATTTCATGTCTGCTGTTTTGTTGTTGTATGTGTAAAGATATCCCCATGGCTGGTTTGGTTGCGTAATTATTGCAGAGGACATTTCTGAGCTTTGAAATGACTTTTATGATACTGCAGTACTCTGCTTGGGTGCTGGTTGTGCAGTGAACAGGCTGTACCTGCACAGAACACAGCAAATGAGCATATGCTGGAGCAAACAGTGACTGTGACATTGCTAAATACACTGAAGTGGAACTCGGAGCCCCAGTTTTAGTGCTATTCTTTCTCCCTTACAGTTTCAACGTTTTATCAACACATTTATCATCTGCTCACGCAAAACAAACAGTTCTTTGGTGTACAATCAAATAAATCAAAGCCACTTTGAACAGGCTGTATGGTTTGTCATCTGGAAAGAGCAATTCTCCTATTTCTGCCTTACTTGACCATTGTATCTTCCTCCTGCAGAATATTTTTCAGAAAACAATACTGAACATATGCGTCAAGGATGTCTCTCTCTCTCATAATAAAATGGGGTGGACAGGAGTATACAATAACCTCACTATCAGAAGAAGACACGGTGTTGGATCTGAAGCAGTCCCTTAAAGGCCTTACAGGAGTGCTACCAGAGCGTCAAAAACTACTTGGACTTAAAATGAAGGGTAACTGTTCATATTAATTGTTTGTTGTGGATGTGCCTGAGATGTTTTAAGGACAAACACCCTCTAAACCTAGCCAGGATGTGTTTACTAACAGGCCATCTACCTCCCAGATCTAGCTTTTGAATGAACATAGGAATGTTACACATCACTGGGTATTGTTTATTATTGATACATTTAATGGCTGACATCGAAGTGCAACAAAGGTAGGTTAAAAAATTAAATTGCTGCTAGCCAGACAAGTGATGTGTCTGTATAGGGATACAGTTTGAGATATTCTGGTGTTTGATGGGTAGCTTGTCTCAATCAAGCATGAAATGTGTTGACAAATTTCTAAAATGTCACTACCCTAGTAATAAAAATAACCATCTGCTCACATTATAGGCAAACCTGCAGATGATGATGTTAAGCTTGGAGCTCTCAAGTTGAAACCAAATACTAAAATTATGATGATGGGCACTCGTGAAGAGAGTTTGGTAAGTATTTTACTTGTTTGTTAGCTTAAACAGGAAAAGTGCTTATGTATGTGTCTCCTCCTTATGATTTTAAATTTTTAATATTCCAGTAATCGTCTGAAAGATGATAATACAGAAGATTTCTGTTGGTATTTATTTTCCTAGGTAAAGCAAATTTTTCTGAACTCTGGTAGCAGTGTAGTCATTCAACTCGTGTCATTCTGAGCTTAAAGTACAAACCTATTACTATGATGTTCACTGACTTCTCAAAACTGAACAGCCTTTAGTATACTTCAGTAATTCTTTCCACTGATTAAGTGAAATCACTTTGGTTAAGTAGTATTTTGTTTTTCTGTAACATGCAGGAACAGAAACAACACCCATTGTTGTTTTCCTTCAGTGATCCTGGTTATCTTTTCTTATTATTCCTCTAGGAAGATGTCCTTGGACCACCTCCTGATAATGATGATGTTGTCAATGACTTTGATATTGAAGAAGAAGTTGTGGAAGTAGAAAACAGGTTCGAAGTTGTAGCTATTAAAAGCCAGTCTTGTTACTGAATGCACATTATGCATTGTCACTAACTTCTTGCACTTTTCCATTAGGGAAGAAAATCTACTAAAAATTTCCCGCAGAGTTAAAGAATACAAAGTGGAAATTCTGAATCCTCCTAGAGAAGGAAAAAAGCTACTAGTGTTGGATGTTGATTATACACTATTTGGTGAGATTTCATGCAACTTGTGGGGTTTGTTTAAGAGTTCTTTTTACTTGCCAGTTTATCTTTCTTGATTTTTGGATGGCAAATCTACGTCTGTAACTTTGGTATATGTTGTGCTATGTAAATTCTGCTTTGTAACATCTTGGGGTCTTCTGCTCATAATTTAAAAAAGCATTGGGGTTGTGTGTTGGTTTTTTTTTGGTTTTTTAAGAGT
Organism: Indicator indicator; assembly: GCF_027791375.1. Taxonomy (NCBI): domain Eukaryota; kingdom Metazoa; phylum Chordata; class Aves; order Piciformes; family Indicatoridae; genus Indicator; species Indicator indicator. The sequence continues at coordinate 6,642,599 of NC_072027.1, forward strand.
TGTGTATTGTTGATCTTAGTTCAGCTTTCTGCAAGGAGACATCAAAAGGAACAATTTAGTATTCTATCCAAATAATCTTTCTCTTTACCAACTTGTATCTTGGACAAGATGGCACCAGGGCAAGATAATGTAAAATAACAATCTTGGTCCATATCTGACTGACTCCACTTCTAGAGGGCATGAGAGAGCAGCTTCAAATTTTATTTCCAGATTGTTACTAAACATTCTCAAAAACATGTTTTACTTGAAAATTCTCTCAGACTGGTTTTTTTGGAAGCCAGAATTTTCCTTCTGACTTAATTTTCTGGGATGTCGGTGTGTCATAGCAGCTTAACTATAAGCAGTAAATCATAGCTTGCCTTACTCCTTTTCCTTAGCTTTCCCTTTTGATGAGATTTGTTTACAATCAGATCAAAATTCAACCTCTTACTGAGTCTAAAATTTTTATTTAGGGTTCTTCTGCTAGCAGAATTTCACAGAAAATTTCTAATTTGAGCAGGCAAAATTTGTGTGCCTGAATTAAGCTTGATGTATGCTCGCAAAATTAACTGGGCTAGGTTTGAAGGAATCTTTTTCATATCTGGGCTGTTAGAAATTTGCTAAGGTGTTCAGATAGACTATTTGGTCTAACTCTTCAAAGGTACTAAGACCCACAGATCTCTGGTTTAATTAGTTAAGTCCTCAAATACCTGTACGGATCAACAGATAAATAATCACTATGCTGCTTCTCTCCACCTTTAAAAATGGGAATGGTAGTTTGATATGAATTCATTCATGATTTCAAAGTGTCCCAATACTCCCCTCACGAAGCTCCTCATGTCTCTGGATGGGTAAGAAAGTCAGGCTGAACTTTAGCAACTTAACTTAAACTTTACAATTAATCGTTTCTGTTATTTTTAGACCACAGATCCTGTGCTGAAACTGGAGTGGAACTGATGAGGCCATACCTTCATGAATTCCTGACATCTGCATATGAGGATTATGATATTGTAATTTGGTGTAAGTTTTGTATCCAATGCATAAGACTTTATTGTAAATTGGTTTTGCGAGCAGAGACTCCAGATGGGAGTTTTCTATACTGCATTTTAGTGTGAATCAGGAGATCTAAAACAACACATGAGTGCTTAGCTGTAATATATTGAGCAGGAATGTTCACATTATTCTTAGGTGAAAAATCACAACATGCTGCTCACACGAATGGGTCTAATCATAGTGTAAAGCTCAACATCACTTTACTGAATGTCACTTTGTACAAACAAACCAGTGCCTGAAGTAACAAAATTGTATAATCAACATTCAAACACCCTTTGATAGCCATCTTTACAAATAATCCGATCCAGACAATATGTGGTGAACTGCCAAATGAACCAAACTCTTCTGTCTGCAGAGATGGTTGGTTATTTGCCTTTGCATGCTGTTTCACTTCCTGTCCAACAGCTGCAGAATAGACTTTAGCCAACGTAGGCTTTAAACCACATTAGACTTGTATTACAAAATTGCATTTTCATAGGCTGGAACAATGTTTCTACATTTTCTTCCATCAGTGGGCAATGCAGGTTGCCCTTTTCAGGTCTGATGTGTTTGTATCATTGCTTCCAGGAGAAAATCCAGAACAGGCAGTATGGTTACTCAAAGCACACTTCTTATGGCCCTGCAGACTGTAGTTCAGTAGCAGCTGATCTAGAAAATGTTATAAATGCATGCAGTGCTTTATCTAGCTGTTCATTTCAAAAGTAAGCTTTTCTAAATAAAAATAAACTTTCTTGAGGGAAGACTGTCTTCAAGGCAGTGAGCCATAAAAGCTGTATCAAGGATGGATCTTTCTAAAATTAAATTTGATATGTTAAATTCTTGGCTTGTTTCTTTTTTTGCCTGGCAGTGATTTATTCTGATTCAAGTATTTCTGTTTTCTCCCTTTTGTTCCAGCTGCTACTAATATGAAGTGGATTGAAGCTAAAATGAAAGTAAGTTGTTCTGAAAAACGTGTAATTTGTTTCGAGTCTTGAGTAGCTGTTCATAGAGCTGAACTCATGCTCACTGTTAGAGAGAGGGTTAGCAGCTGGGGAGGTTGTATGAATCAAAGCATGAGGTTTTTTAACCTTCCTTGTCACTTTAAATTATCTCTGTCACAAAACTAGATTAAATCTAATATTAGCATTCCACACAAACTATCAGCAGTAGGTGCTAAATTTAGCAGAACTAAACACAAGTCAGTACCTGCTGAAACTTGGATTAGTCACGCAGCCTTCACAGTTGCTTTCATCTTACTCTAATTATAGAGTCCTAGTCTTTAAGTGTAATACTTTTTTTTTAAAGGAGCAAACAGATGTGGCAGGCTGGAGTAGGTTATCAAGAGGAAGCTCTTTTCATATTTATCTTGTACCTCATGCAGCTGTGTGATTCAGTTGCTTCCTCTGCCTTGTTAAAACATCCGTAAGAGCTCTTCTTTCAATCCTAGTCTCTTCCGTACCTAAATTGGGCAACTAGCCAGTTTTGCACAGCTGACTTGGTGGTAAACATATTTACAGTCAGGCTTAGCTGTAAATCTAATGAGCTTACTAAGAATTGCTGTATTTGTGGTTGGTGGGTTGGTGTTTGTGCTTGTAAATCAAAGCTTGTTCCCTTTTCTGGGAAAATTTTTCCAAATTTAAACATTTTTACTCGACATTTTTTCAGGTTTTAACAGAGCAAAACACATTTTCTGGTCTTCTCTTGCTCAAAATAATAAATTACTATAATTCTTCTAAGCAAACAAAAATGTGTCAGAGTGATCTCAGAAACGAGAACCTTTCATCAGAACTATGAAGTGGAGTTAGTGCAAGTAAAATCAGTACTGAGCTCTGCAAACATTGCCCTTCTTGTGGCAGTGTTACATGTTGTGTCTGTCAGTGTAGTTCTAGGACTAACCTTATTGCAAAGCGTAGTTCAAAACTGTGCTGGTTCCCCTGCCCTGGTCACCTTTCTACATTTAGTAAGTCACATTTCCATCCTTTCATATGTTAATGAATTACAGCCTTTCTATGCCTACTCTGGGATCTTGATCAGTTTTGATTCCCACCACTAGAGGCCAACTGCTGTTTCTCCCTAAACTGACAACACCAGGAGTGCTTACCAATAGAAGTATATAATTTGCATAAAGGTTTTTGTTTTAAGCTACAAAGCAGGAGCAGCATTAAGAAGGGAGTATCAGATAACCAAGTTTAATCTCTCATTTACCATGTATTTATGCCTGGAATTCAGTCTAGAACAGCTAGTTTTTGCAGTGCAACAGAACATTCACCCAAGTAGGCTCTTCACTTGCAAGATAGACTTTTACATATAAAAGCAAATCAGTTCCGTGGCAGCTGGACATTTGCAAAAGAGCTATTGCAGTGGACAGCTTCTCCTTGTTATGCAAGCTTTGCATATTACTGCTGTTGCACACGCCAAAAGTAGTCAGCAATATCTATGTTAGGACATGGCAGCAGATTTTGCAGCTTTAGAAAGGATTTGAAATGGAACTGAAGCTCTCATCTAGTCAAAGTTTTTATTTCCGAAAACTATGTTTTCCTTCAAGTCTTTATTTCAGAAGTTATCAAACCTTTAGAGTGCAAACTGACACATTTCTGACTAACTGTCTCTCTTGGACATGTGTAAGAAGAAGCTGCAACTATGAACTGTTGATTTAGGTTTCATTTTTTACTGGGCAGTGATTTGTTGCAACTCACTGGAAGGCACAAGTAGCAGGCAGGACCCAGTTGCTATCCTTGCTATAGATACTGAATAGAATTAAGGCATGTAGGACTACTGAAAGATTATGCATGAAGGTATGGAGCAAGACCTCTGTGTTTTGCCTTTTCTGCAGAGTTGCTTTGATTTTATGCTGACATTAGTTTCAGGTAGTAAACACTGAGAAAATAAATTCCTACCATGCTTTTTTTTTTTTTTCTGTTGGCAGAATGGTGTACTTTTATGATTCTCATTGGGTAAAAATAAATTAACCCCCCTCAGTTCTTCCTGTCTCTGGTAATTCTCAGCAGCTCAACCTTTGATAAACAATGTATTATAATTGTGGTTCTAGTTGTACAGCAGTAAAACTGTCACGAGTGGAAGCTTTAGTAATAAATCTTTGTGATGCAGGAGCTCGGAGTGAGTACCAATGCAAACTACAAGATAACTTTCATGTTGGACAGTGCTGCCATGATAACAGTGCACACACCTAGAAGAGGACTGATAGATGTAAGCACCTATTTTTCTTTGATCTTTTTCTACAGTCAACTGACATGTTATCATGCCCCCTGGAAATATTCAAAAATAAAGTTGTGCTGGAGCTTCCATGCAAGAAAAGTGTAAGAATCTTGGAAGCATAGATTTATTTTTTCCTACTGAAATTCTCTATCTATTTTTGAGTAGTACGTTTTGATAACACTGCTCTCAAATCAAATAATAAATAACAGTTGCAAGAAAATTTAGTACCAAGCAAAGAATATTCTTGAGTCATGGGGATATTTAATCACAGAATATATCTAGTTGGAAGAGACCTCAAAGATTATCCAGTCCAACCTTTAACCCAGTACTGAAGGGTCAACACTAAGCCATGTCCCCATGTGCAAGGTCCACAGCTACTTGAATACCCCCAGAGATGGTGACTCCACCACTGCCCTGAGCAGACCATTCCAATGTTTGGGAACCCTTTCTGCGAAGAAATATTTCCTAATATCCAGCCTGAACCTCTTCTGGTGCAGCTTGTGACCATTTTCTCTAGTCCTGTTGCTTGCCATCAAGGAGAAGAGGCTGGCTCCTTCCTCACTGCAGCCTCCCTTCAGGTAGTTGTAGAGAGCAATAAGGTCTCCCCTCAGCCTCCTCATATCCTTTCCTTGATTAAATCCCCCAAACATGCTGAGTTTTCAGCAAAAGAATACAAGTGTTTTTTATTTGAGCTTGGACTCAAGTTCCTATAGACTACTCTTTTTGTCTCCTGTATATGATCTCATTTACCCCAGATACCTTGAATGTGTTATTTTTGCAGGTAAAACCTCTTGGTGTTATCTGGGGAAAGTTTTCAGAGTATTACAGCAAAAAAAATACTATAATGTTTGATGATATTGGCCGAAACTTCCTCATGAATCCACAGAACGGACTCAAGGTACTTTGAAATGGAATTTTCATTTATGACTACTTTTTGTTGTACTTCAAGTAGTACTTTGCTGTATGATAAAGAAAAGCTAGTGTGAACTAGCAAAGATACAGATTTTATTATATTTTATTTAGATTGCCATTTTTCTGAACTAACATTTCCTTTATAATAGTATTAAATAAACCGTTTCACTGTTAAGTGAGGTTTTAGGTTATTACCAAAAATCAATGAAATCATGATTTCTGCTTAAATTGTACCTCTGAGCCGTAATTGAGCTGGGCATTGCAGACAGGCACCATTAAAATACGTGATGTTTGATCTCAAGAGTGGTGTTATTCAGAAAACAACAAGTGTCAGTAAGCCAGTATAATAGCAAGAATTCTGTTTTGGGAAATAATTAATACCTCAAGCCATTTTGACTGCAAACATTTTGTTTTGTAAAACTGTCAACTAGTTCATGCTGTTACCAGTGCTGGTCCTAAAAAAGGAGAACAAAACTTAATGTTTAACTTACATAAGGGGACAACAGGATGGTACTAAAAGAACCCTCATAAATTTATTTGAAAAAGCAAAAGTAATTGTTTTCAGATGCAGAAATCCAAGATGATGTTTCTTTGAAAGATTCCATGATTTGAAGGTAGCAATTGATGAGATCTAGCAAGATGATGTTAATTGAAACTGTACAGCATTAGGAAAACCAGGAAGAGCAGAAATTTCACAGGGAAAGGATTATTCATAGAGCTCCCTCTAGCTCAGGTTTGAAAAGCGTTCATCAAGATGTTAACTGAGCTGCAGACAAGGATGGTGAATCACTAGAACATGGTACAAGTATAATGTATTCCAAGCTTAAAGCAGTTGTCAGATAAGCTTTACTTTTGACATCTCTTGTCACAGAAGCTATGACTGTAGTTAAATGCTCTTTGTTGAAAAAAAAAATTGGTTCCACATAACTCATAAAGCAAAGCTGGAAACCCCTCATGTCTCCTGCAAAAACATCTATCAAATCATACTAGAAGACAAGGCAGTCCATTCCAGATTGTATTATTCTGTCTGAAGAAGAGGGGAAGGCTTAAAGAAGTTTAAGAAAAACCAGCTTTCTTATGGTGGGCTTGCACAGCAAAAACCTTACAGTCCACTTTGCATGAATTACAAGACAGATTGGATGTGTTCACTGATGGAAAAGGTTTTGCTCCCTCTTACCTAAAAGAGGTTATACCTTAGCATAGTACTGAAAACACATTTTAGTTGGGTGGTATATAATAGAGAATCAGAAGCATTTTTCTTTGAGCAAATGGTTATACTCAGTTTGTTTATTTTGTATAGATAAGGCCTTTTATGAAAGCACATTTAAATCGGGATAAAGACAAGGAGCTTCTAAAGCTCACTCAGTACCTCAAAGAAATAGCTAAATTAGATGACTTTTTGGAGCTGAATCACAAACATTGGGAAAGGTAAGAACAAAGTCTAAATTGTTTCTTCCTTCTGTCCCTGACCCACTGTGTTTTGCTCGAGGTTGTACGTACAAGGGCTGGAAACAACTGAGCTGAACTTTGACATTACTCGCAGTTATAAAGGTTGTTTAGTTTGAGTAGAACTTTAATAAAGCTATAGTGTTTGGGCTGCTGCCCTGAAATAAGATTTTGACAGAATGGATTTTATTTTATTTTATTTCTTACTTCTCCAGTATTCAGGACTGCCAGTTGTTTTCAGTGAAGCAATTATGCTTCCTAAAGGGAAAGAATGTTTGAAGGAACCTGGTTCCTGGAAATCTCTTGCTTCCTCCACTATTAGAAAGTTTCACTGTCAGTTGAGATCTCAAGTCCTTTGTTACAGGGCAGCTTTTGGGGCAGTTACTTCCAGCAGGTCTAGGGAAGTTCTACCTCTCTACTCTGCCCTGGTGAGACCACACCTGGAATACTGTGTCCAGTTTTGGGCTCCCCAGTTCAAGAGAGAGAGACCTGCTGGAGAGAATCCCAACGAAGAGCTACAAGGATGATAGGGGACTTGAGCATCTCCCCTATGAAGAGAGGCTGAGATCTCTGGGGTTATTTAGTCTTGAGAAGACTGAGAGGGGATCTCATCAATGTCTATAAATATCTGAGGGGTGGGTGTCAATCAAGTGGAGGGGGTCAGGCTCTTTTTGATGGTTCACAGTGATAAGACAAGGAACAATGGGTTCAAACTTGAACATAGAAGATTTCAGCTCAACATGAGGAAAAACTTCTTTCCAGTGAGGGTGACAGAGCATTGGAGCAGGCTCCCCAGGGGGGTTGTGGAGTCTCCTTCTCTGGAGACTTTCAAAACCCACCTGGATGCATTCCTGTGCAGACTATCCTTAGTGATCCTGCTCTGGCAGGGGCGTTGGACCTGATGATCTCTTGAGGTGTCTTCCAACCTCTGATATACTGTGATACTTGAGAGATTTGAAGTGTTACAGTGTGGTTCTCAGGTGCTATACCCAGGTTGTGTGGTGTTCAGTATTTGTCAGCTCTGAAATGTAAGCTGCTGTGTTATGAACAAGAGTTTTCCAAATGCTTAGGGCACCACTTACCATCCTAATTCTTGCCAGAGAATGATTAGATGAAGTGTTTGGGTAAAATTCTTCTTAATGTTTTTATGCAACAGCCTGAAGTTTCAATACATGGAAAAAAACATGCAATATGCTATTTGAAAACATTCTTTGCTTGAAAGAACAGCTTGCAAACCCGATGCAATTTTCTTTCTTGTTTCTGATTAGAACAGAAAGTCAAATACTAGAACTTTAAAAGCAGTGACGTTCACTGGCTTTTTCACACTGTCAGTTAAATTGGTTAGAGTTTTTTCTGCAGTATTTCCAAAGGCTTCATTGTCACTACATAGCCAGATTGCTCCAGCTATAGCAGTAAGAGAACTGTGAGATAAGAAAGCAAACATTTTAGAATAACTCAGTCTCTAAAGTAGCTTTGGAGGGCTGTTCTTCTTAGGTTATGCTGGATGACTGCTCATTAAAGTCTTGAATTTATTTGAAGGAGTGCCATATCTAATGGGCCTTTTTATCTTAAAGGTTATAATAGCTGCTCTTCCAACAGATATAATGTTTAACTTCTTGGAATATAGCATGCTTGCATTTCCTTCCTCCTTTTTGTTTAAAAAGCCTAGTAGAGCCTTACTGAAAATCCAGCTTTGAATTACTGTAAGAGGATCTTCCATGGAATTGAATAGTATTGAAATAAAATAAAATCATATGTAGTATTGATCACATTTCTAATTTTGGATTATCAAGAAGGGGATTGCTAGTGAGAAAAGAAATCAGATTCATGCTCTGAGTTTATGAAAGGTGATAGCTATATTTGTGCCTACCTCTTCCTTGCAAACAACTGTCCCTTTGTTCTTTCAGGTATCTTTCAAAGAAGCAAGGACAATAACACTAATGAAATTGTGTGGCACTGAATTGAAGGGGACATAACTAAGATCATTGGACTTTTCCTTGCTTTTGTGCTAGAGTATAATAGTGCTGGACACTGGATCCAATGCCAGAACGACTGCTCTACTTGGTCTTCCAGTTGGTTGGTTGTGGGGTTTTTTAAATATCACAGCAATAAGCTCAAAGTGGGAGAAACAAGTCAGTTACTTTTTCTTGCATTCAGGTCTGGTGTTACTACTTAAAATACTTTCCTCTCCTTTGCTGCTGAAGTACAACCATAACCATTAAAGACCAAAACCATTCTAAAACTAGAAAAAAAAAGGTATTTAGACCAAAAAAGTTGAGAAAGGAGCCATCCTCAGCAGTGTATGAATTGTGTAAGTCCTCTATTCCCTCCATCTTTAGAAACAATCTCCCTTTCCCATTCCAGTATTTAAGTCTATAAATTACAAGTTGTCTAAGTTTGGTATGTATTAGTATGTCAGTGTTTCTCTGTGCAAGACAGTAAGATGGGAAAGTACCACCTCTGTGGCTGATTTACCCCAATATGTGAACTTGTACTATAAAGCAGTGTTTACTGGAAAACAAAAGATTGAAGTTTGCAGGAGAGAAACCCACTCTTGTTTGGTAAGTGAAAAGCAGTCTGCCTGAAAAATTCTCCTATGTCAGATAAAGAAGTTTAAACCTAAGATGGGAGAGTCTGATTCCTAACAAAGCATGATCAAAACCCTTGTTCTCTTCTAGCTAAACCTTGTCGAAGTGCAAACACTGTGTTTAAATACAACATTCAGCCATACTGTTCTTAAAAGTATCATTTACTTGCGCTGCTTATGCCTGCACTATAGGAGTGTGATGTGACTGCTGTTTGGCATTACCAACACTTGTGCATTATGCAGTTCATGTATTTGAAAGAAATCTGACCCTTTCAAAGGAAAATGGTATATATTGTTCTTAAGGAACTATAGCAGCTGTGTAAATAATAAATACCTTTTTTTTTTTTCATAATTTGTGTCCTGTGCTGTCTTCGTTGCCTAGTTTCCATAGCAGAGAAGCTGTTGCTAATCTTAATTCAGGAGGGTTTGGGGGTGTTTCTTTGGATTCCAGAGATACCAGCCTTGCATTAGTAGTTAAATGAGAGCCTGGTGTGTGCCTCTGCAGATCAGGGCAGCGGTGTCGAATAACGAAGCGCCTGGCTGCCCAGGAAAGGAACCTTGACAGCAAATGTCAGCATGTCAGGACAGCAGACACAAATGAGCTGTTAGGATGAGCACATTAGGCTCCAGCTCAGTGGCTTGTCAGAAAATATACAGTTTCTTATCCACTGTTCTTTCTGGTGGAGTGCCAACCCAAGCTGTGTTTTAGGCTAGTAAATCAGAAACCTGATGCATAAAAATCTTTTGGGATTGAGGATGAATTTCTGAGGTTTTGTCTCCTAGAGCTGGTTTTTGAACTAGAAGGCTAACTCACACATGTACATGCAGTGCAGGTACAGTCCCCTACATAAGAGCAGTGATCCTTTACCTAGAAAGGCTGCAAGAACATGGATACTGGAATAGAGAACTGATAAATGGCAATATGCCAATATTGGTATAGAATACCTTTCAGTTTGAACAAGTGAACGAAGCCAAAGCATTGCACTAGAATCACCTGTAGAGTTTAAACTGGCCAGGCAGAGACAGCAGAATGAATGGAATGTGTTTAAACACGTCTGTATCTTTTTGCTGAAAGCTGGCATACAAACAAAAGTTTTTCTGCAATATGCTTTTCTTTTGCTTTATAAAAGGAACATGATTTAAAAAATCCAAAGCTTTTTTGTTTTGTTTTATCTCAGTGACACTGGGGTTTCATTCCAGAATTCCAAAATATTTGCTGATCTGAAATAGATGCATGCTCCCCTTTCAAGTATTTTATAAGCTGAACTGGAATATATGAGAGGAATTAAGACAACTTCATGAACAAGTCCATAGTCAGATGCACTAAGGGGGATAGGAAGGTCTAATACCTAGTGTGAGGTGTCCCTGCCCATGGTAGGGGGGGTTGGAACTAGATGATCCTTGTGGTCCCTTCCAAGCCTGACTGATTCTATGACTCTAATATCCTCAGTACAGGAACTGCAGGTGTTCAGGAAGATAAGCAGGGCATACACAGTGGCCAAGCCTGCGCACTTCCCTTTAACCACTGCTGGGTGGAACTTTGGCCAAAGCAGCGCAGCTCTTGTGTTTGTACTATATGACTCCTCTGGGCTATACATACAATGATTATGTGCCAAACTACCAGAATTTAGTATAATTGCAAGGATAAATGGCTGCTTTTCTGCTTAGCCCAAATAATAGTGTATTTGTTGCTCAGAAGTTCAGAGGAAAACACCTCTGCTTAATTTTTTCTTTCTCCTTTTTGATAGGGAGGGCATTTTTGACCTACTCGTATTTCCAAAGTGTGACTAAGCCTTAGAAATAGCCATCAAAGTTCAAAGCCTGATTCCTGTTAACATTTTGTGTTCTTTTAGATTATATTGAGGTCCCTGAGAAGTATTTCATCAGTGGCTTTCACAAGCTTTGTTACAAAATAGGATTAAAGCATAATGAAAGAGAGGGAATTTGTGGCTTAATTACAGAGCTCAATTTACTGTTCTAGGAAAGTCTGGAGAAGCATTAAATGGAGTCTGAAATACTCCAAATATTTTCGTGTGTCAGAGACTGTACTGGGAGCCCAGTACATGTCAAGTATTTTGTATACTGTTCTGTCTGATTATTCATACCAAAAGAAACAGTCCATTTAAAAATGAAGTTATTTCTGTAAACTCTGGATATCTGACAACCCCAATGCCTCACTGTGGCATGAATGCTCATCACTGGAGCTACATGGAGTGACAGCTGAAGCCAAGAACTGAACTGCAAATTCAGCTCCACAAATCCTGCTGCATGACTGTGAAGTCTACAGCTAGTTGCCAATTTTTATTCCTGATTTGACATTCAACTGACAGCAAGTGGATGCCAAAGGGTTTAAGACGATTTTCCACTCTGTCTATTCAGGATGCAGCCAAGACTGATGTGAGAAGTGCTGATCACTTTCTACCAATAAGATGAAGCCTAGGTTAAAAACTGCATTTCAGAAGGTCAAGAAAAATGCACAGTTCTGGCTCCCTAAAGCTGCTTGAAACAAGAAATGCTGAATGAAGAGTTGTCAGGGGGCAGAACCCTGCATTTTGTTATCAACATTGCAGCAGTGGTTGCTGGTGCTAGTCAGTATTTACATAGGCAACCACTGCCCCTCGTGTAGGGTGGCTGATGATCAAGATTTCAGTGAAAACAAAATGGTGAGGGAGAGAATAACAGAACTAGAAGAGAAAAACACTGGAGAAGACAAGGTACACCTTTCCAATGTTAGGAGTTTCTTGTGTAAGTAATATTAGCAATATCTTGAAAGACCCATAAGATACCAGAATAGTGTACTGTCATCTGCTTTGAAAGGGGTCCTCATTAACCAAGACATATTTTAGTTTAGAATCAAGATTCAAGGTCTGGAAGAACTGAATGGCAAGAAATGAGCAATTTGATGGGGCTAGGTTTTCCCAGACAATGATAAATGGCTCTGACGTTTGCAGTGCTAAATTTGACTCTCCTGGCTTTGTGCGCTGGACCACACTGTCCATCTTAGACCTGTATTTCCCAAACCAGCTGTACCCATGCCAAATCCCCCACACTGCTGTTATCTTTCAGATCCCCCCAAAATTACATAGGGCCTCAACCTCATCATTCATACATTAGCCCTTTTCTGCTGGCATTCTATAATGGAGGATTTCAAATGAACTATTTCTGTACTGATGAGCTTTCTCATGCATCCCTGAACTTCATTATTTATGCTTATTTATGAAGTTTGCTCATCTCTGGAGATCCTTTGATGCTGTATTGATATTCTGAACACTCAGGTGCTCATTTAGTTCTCGGGAGCCTGTGAAGAGCTTGGCATGTTTCCTTGCCACACACAGACACACACAATGCCACACCATTCTTTTCTATGTCTCTCCTAGCAAACAGTTTTTCCACCGATTCATTTGCTGTTAAGAAATAATGGATACACATCAAAGGGTGCTTGTTCTCAAGTTACATAATTGTCTGAGTACTATGGGTGGGGTGGTGGGCACAGCAGAGTGCATCATTAGCACTTGATTGAATGTTGGAGTGCTTTTTTCTTTCAACTGTTTAAGTTGGAATTGCACACACAACACCATTTCCCAAGGTGTTTATATATCAGAAAAGAGCAGCTCTTAGCATTTTCACCATGGCTGGGGCCAGGGTTCACTGCAGCTCCTGCATGCAAGAGGACTGGAGTGAAGCCTGCATGGTCACTGTTTTTGAGTGCTGTCTGGTCACTGTTTCTGGGTGATGTCCTCTCCTTCCCCTGTAACACCACAGAAAATTTTTACCTTGGTGTTCGTAAAACACTAAGGTTATTGCATCAGGTTTTTGGTGACTCTGTTCACCCTTGGTGTTAAAGCACTTGTTATTTAACAGTGAGAGCCTTGTTCTTCACTGTTTATGCTTGTGGTGGATTGGAACTACCACAAACTACCACAATGCTGCTCTGGAAAGGAAGGAAAGTCAAACTCTGGATTACAGCACCAATGAAGTCATAGTTCAGTATCAATGCTCAAGCCAAACCTCTCAACTTTCATATTCACTTGGAGTTTTGAGCTCTTCACCTGAGCCAATACTTCACTACTTGCTGCAAAATCAGCCCCTGCATTTTGAGTTGGATCTGCCATGCTTCTACTTGAACACAGACCACAGAGCCAGAGAGCAGGGCATGAGTGGCTGAGTCACAGGCAGCTCAGAGAAGTTGTTTAAATAGCTTCATATTGGAGGGAAACATCCACAGATGAATCAACACATTGAACAAGCTCAGCCTTGACACCCAGAACTATGTTTCTGAGCATGTTCTCATAGTAATAGTGTGGTTAAAGACCTCTTTCCTGTCTTTGCTATTTTTTTCCCAGTGCTTTAGAGATTTTCCTTCATTTCTAAAAAGCTTCTTAGTATAGATGCAAATTGTGTCTCAGTTTGTGCTTCACTGGCACAGTGAACTCTTAATGTTCTGTAGGAGGCCTTGTGCTGTGGGACTGTAATGACCAAGCACTTTGATGGGTTTTGTACATTATTGATGAGTTACAAGCCAATAGTTCCACTGGTAAGCATCAAACTTTATTCCTCAGGTGTTTTCCCCTAGTTTGGGTCATACTGGAAGAGCAAAGGATGGCACAGGAAGAATAATGTGAATAATTTAACAAATTCTAGTAGAACCTTCTAAGACATCCTGCTTCCTAGGGAATGAGATGGCTCTGGAATCATATTTTTGAACAGCTTACTGATTCCTTACTCAGCTTTCTGTATTCAGTCAACATTTCACAAGTATGTGACATTTGTGAATAGTGAAAACTGCAAGCACCAGTTTGGTAGGTGAGCAGGAAGAGAATTTCAAGCAGATGCTTGAAGTACAGCTGATGCCAGTGTGACTTTGGGGTCCCTCTGCTGTCCTAATGATGGATATTCCTTGAATCAGGACCAAAATGAGCACATTTTTTGAGAAGTTAAGTGTATTAAACTGCCTCAAAGATAAAAATGATAAAGTGATGTGGGCTTTTTTTAAATCTGATTAGTCCCTTACAGATGTGACTAGCCCTAACAGGCATGTTGTAAAACCCTTTTCTATAACAAAAGGTAACAAATTAAAAAGTAAATTTGTGTCTAATTGTGTCTAACACTTGAAAAATTTTGAGCTTCAGATAGAAGTGGGTTTGTAATCACATCTGAGTGATATCTCCAAGCCCACAAGCAATAAATTAGTTGAGAAGAAGCTATTTAGAAGTTATTGAAGTGCTTCATTTTGAATGTAATAGGTAGATGCAGCTGGAAGGAAACAGGCAAGAGACTGAAAATCCTGACTTCTATAAACAGAATGAAAATATTGCATTGTGTGTGCATTGCTACTTTCAATCCTATTTTTAAAGAATTTAAGGAACCTAAAGTGACTATTTTTTCTTTAATCCATTGTTTCACTGAACAATCCCTTGAAAAAAAATGGTTTAGATAGTCCAAAACTGAGTACATTTAGGTAGGTTTAGTTCTGCAGCTAGTAAACAATATAACATACAGTTGTATGGAGCAGAAATGCACCCATACAACACTGAGCTGATACTATTGTCACTGATAACATTGAATTCATGGTTTGTTGCTTGCTCATGACAGCAATCCCTGACCAAGGTATATGACAGTGTCTGGTTTTAAACTTAGAGGTGCTATAAAATAGTTGTCCAGTTAAACTCACGTCACCAATGCAGAGCCATTCGTCACTCTCCGATGCATGAAAAGATGTCAAAGCATCTGCACCAGGAGCCCTGCAGCTTAGTGCTGGTCCAGAAGCCTCAGCTGAGTGCTGGGAGCCCAACTGCACAGCTGGGGGGCAGAGATAAAGGCGAGTTAGGGAGAGACTGGTGGGAAGAACTGCTTGTCTGAATCTATGCAATGAACTCAGCACACTGCGTCCAGAGATGAAAACATCAAGGTGAGCAGTGCTTCTTGTGAGATTAACATGTAAAATCCCTTAATGCATATGTGAGCAACAGGTAATTACAGATCCACAGAGCATGACTCAATCAAGTAGAGGGCACAACTCCAGAAACTATGAAAAGAGTTACAGTACTTCTTCCAAAGAAACACGAATCAAGAGACCAGCAAGAGCACTACTTAAGCAGTAAGCACAGCAAATGAAGACTTAGGAGCAGAGTTTCCAGTACTGATTGATCTTTCACAAGAATCAGTTGAGCTTTACACCCCTCTTCTGCCTTGCCTTTCCAGAGGGCTGAGCCTTGGGCTGGGCATGGGACAAGCACTATAGCAAAGTGCTAAAGGCTGGGAAGGAAGCCAGACAGGAGCTTTGGAGCTAAAGCTTCTGCCAGAGCTGACATGCAATGGCTGGATTGCACCGACTTTGCAGGGGCAGGAGACAGCAGAGAGTGACCTTATCTTACCTAGCAGAGACAGCCCTGGGCAGGGTGTCCAAACAGTCACTCAAGCCCTACGAGTGCTAAGCACCAAGTATATTTGCCCAAATCATTCCTTGACTGATGGGTCAGTGCTGTTTCTCCTGTTCCTAAGTCACAGTGAAAGAGGTGCAATGGGGCTTTCTCAAGACAAGAGGTTTGCACTGAAAGCAACAGAGCAAGGCTGGAGGGGTATCAACCAGTCCATGCTGTCCTGCCTCTCCTCAGCCCCTGCCTCATGCTGCAGGGATGCAGTAGCTGGGCAGAGAGGTGCATACCCACACTCACGTCCTACAGCAGTTTGCCATGGACATCCATCTCCCCACAAGCATCATGTCTGCTTTCACCCCTGTCTAGTGCCTGAAACTTTCTTGTATTGCTAGAAGGGCAACAGCCACAAAAACCTAGGGTTGGTCTTCAGAAAGGCTTCTCCTTTTGATTCCCGGTGTCAGTGCTGCAGTTGGTGCAGTCACTCACCTTCATCTACAAGACAGAAAATCCAGCAAAACACTTTGGGGTCACTACTACCTGGGAGGGCACAGAGGGTGTCTGCCCCAAGGAGCCCAACTTTCCTCTTGCTGGCACAATGCTTTACCACAAGGCTGCTCCTCTACCCCAACTACCCTCTCATAGATCCCATATCGGTTCCTAAACCACATTTTTTCTTTTTAAGCAAAAAATCTCCATGGTCCTCTCTGGATCTCTCATTTCCATCACCTTTCCAGCAGCAACAAGGCAGTGACAGAGCGGTGGCACAGCAGGGACGCTCAGGTGCTTTTCACTTCACTCATTAACAAAGTACCATCACCGAGAACTATTCATTTGCTAAGATCAGGGGTTAAAACTGATAGCTAATTACCTTTTGTCATGCCTCCTGTCTCAACAGCATGGATCTGCTTTCAAGGGAAGCTGGGGTTTGACTGGTCAAAGCTAAATGTTTCAACTGCATGCAAGTTGGCTCAGCTAACCTTCACTGCCCCACAAGAGACTCAGCTCACTGAATTTAACTTTATAGAAGTATCAAGGTTCTCCAATCTATGTGGATAATAGATTTGACTTTCCCATTTTCTGAAGCAGTAAGGTATCTGCAGCTGTGCCAGTGCTTTCCCCTCTGGGTTTAACTGATAAAACAGCTTTCCCACCTCAAGTGCTGCCTGTACACTCACATAAATAGCTCTCCCAACCATGGTATCCATGGCTTTACCTGCTCCTTATATTCTCCTTTGTACTGTCCTATGTTGACTTCCATTTTCCAGAAAGGGAAAAGGAAATTAATTATATAATAATTAATTTATTAACACTTCCTCCATAATATATTTTCCCACAAGATCACCATAAAAATGAAATTAAGAAGCGGGACATAAGCTGCACACAGTAGGACGTTAACCATGATCCTTTTAGCCGTAAGGGCCCTCCATCACTTCCCTCACTGCACCCTACCATCCTTCCTGTGACAGCAACAGCAGCACAGCTCCTCAGGAGCCATCCCAGCTGCGCTGCTGATGGTTTTCCAGGGAAGCTCTGCAGTGGCTGCTGCAGGCTCCTGCAGCAGAGTCTCAGTTTAGAAAACCTGCCAGATGCAGCTATTGTTACAGTGAAGACAGCAGTAAAAGTCTGGCAGTGCAAACACCAGTCCCAGGGTCACCAGCAGTGGCTAGTACAGGGCAGGGTCACCCCAGAGTTCCTTGCAGCGTTGCCCCCAAGGGCTGCAAAGCTCCTAGTCTTCAGCACTGCTAAAGTACCAACTGTTCCCCCTACCAGCGGTTCAGTACCTCCCCACAGACCCAGCTCAAATAGGAGGAGCAGGTGCTACCTTCTCTCACAGGCTTGAGATCCTACTTTATTACCTGCTACCAGGTTTCCAGACACACGACTAACCCCCTACAGCTCCACGATGAGCTCTCCCCAGTGACCTCGCCCTCCTCCCCCTCCAGCCCGTTTGCAAAGTGTGGCTGCAGTGTGCATGTGGGTGGGATGTGAATGGTTTCTCCTGCCACCGGCTGAGTGGTGTCCTTCTGTGTGATACTATCTGATGCCTTGTGCTTTGCAGTCTGGCACCGACCATTCATTCCCCAGAGCACAGAACTAGGGCTGGCAATAACTTATCACATCCAAAATTTTTGGAGAAGTGAGCAGATACCCACGGACTTGAATTTTCATGTTAAAAGCAGGCTGTGAGTAGTTGCTTCCCCTCCCAGAATGCTGGCAGGGATGGTAGATGAAGCTGCAAAAGCCTCTGTTTTAATTTGTGGGGGGGTTTGCCTCCATCCAAAAAGCTGAAGAAAAGACGCAGCATCTGTTACATTAACGACCCTTCAGCTCCCTGATGGGGTGGGGATCTGTCTTCCAAGGCAGGGCTGATGCCAACAGGAAGGCAGCAACACCAGTACAACTGGAACAACTGAAGGAGTGGAGCCCTGTGGAGGCAGGAAAAAGGGCTGTTATCAGAGCCCTTATTATAGTCTCAGCACCTGTGACATCTGCCAGGCTTCCAGATCGCCCAGGGGAATGTTTGCACGACATGACCCAGGGCTTATCAGAGCCACGTATCAAACAGGGCCTGAGATTTGGGCCACTGGAAATGTTTGCCCCCTGCAACCCAACCTAACTTGATTTTTCAAACAAGTTTGAGTTTTTTTCAGCCTTCTCCTTGAATCATCGTTTGACCTCATATTAGAGAAGCTTTAAAAAAAAATATTTATTTATTTATTTAAGGAAGTTAGATGTTTAGGTCTCACCTAATCACTGCACTCCAGGAGCTGGGACTTCACAAAAAAACCCCAAAGCAAAACAAACAAAAAAACCCCACCAAAACAAACAAAACAAAGCAAACAAAACCCCCAAAACCCAACACAACAAACATAGCAAGAATCAAAATCTGGTAGCAGAAGCGACCAAAGCTGAACGGCACCGAGTCGGTACCACTGACAAAACCATCCGGCCTGTGGCAGCCTCCAGTGGCCATCCTTGGTACTGCACCCTCCCCTTGCCATCGCCCTGCAATTTGCTCGCAGGAGGAGGAGGTTTATCACCCTAAGTACTGCAGACAACGCCAAGGCGTGGACCGTTCCAGAGGATTAGCAGGACCTAGACAGGCCGCCAAGGCACAGCAGTAAACCCTCATTAGTGGAAGGTCCTCCAAGACCCTGTCGGGGAAGAGGGGGCTTGCACCAACTGTGTGGTTATGTCATACTATAGCAGGATAGGCAATGACTTTCTCCTTTGTCACAGTCCAAGCTTCAGCTGTGTTAAGTGAAATCATAGCAAGTGTGTCACACCTGGAGTCCCAGCACCGATGCTGAACTTCGGTAGTTTCATTGAGCAACAGCATAACTGAAAAGTTCTCCCCAGATGGTGCAAAGCCCATGTCAGCTGCATTTCATAAAATCACAGAATTCTTTGGGTTAGATGGGACTTCAAAAGTCAGCCATTCCAACTCTCCTGTAGTGAGCAGGGATATCTTCAACAAGAACAGATTGCTCAGAGCCCCATCCAGCCTGACCTTGAATGTTTGCAGAGATAGGGATTCTTCCACCTCTCAGGGCAATTTTCCCCCCATTCTTCTGCCTCCCAAGCATTTTCCAGTGTCTGCAGGATAGGTGAGCAGGGTCTTGGAGAAGACAACAGTTTGAGTAGTCTTAGGCCAAGGAAGTCATTGATTAGATTCAATCTATTATATCAAAGGGACACACACTGAGATCATGCCCTGTGTCTGAACTCTTTGATGAGAGGTGAAGGGCTCTACAAGAGCACAGGAAACTCTTTCAGAACACAATGGCCCTACAGCAGTCTCAGGAGAGAGGGGCAATGACTGCCAGGAGGGAAATCCAAGGCACAAGTCACAGACAGAAACAGTTTGATGGGACAGGTCTCAGTGCCAATGTCTTCCTCTCCTGCCCGTTCCAAACTGTCAACACCATTCATTGCAGGAACAGCTGCTGGTCTTAATACAAAGGGAGACATCCATCCCGAGAAGAGGATGGATGCTACAGTCAAGCAGCTTCTGAGTCTGCAAGGGTGAATGACTTTGTCACTGTTCATGTACAGCTCTACTCTAGGCACCTCTAACTTAAAGCAAACCAGGTAAAAAACAGCTCTGTGGCTGGGTCAGGCGGGACCAAGAGAAGGCATTTTTTCCTCATTCGATCAGAGCTGACTTGCCCCCAAAGACTGGCACGATAAGGGCGTTAGAGTCCCTCACCAAAATGAACCTGTCCGGCCACAGCCGGGCATCACCCGCAGCCTGGTAGCAGCAGCGGAGCCGGTGCCTTCCCGGCCGTATGCCGGGCGGTCACAAGAGGGAGCCCAAAGCCCGGGAACAGGCAGCCCCGCAGCGACGCCTGCCCCCGGCCCGCACGCAGGCAGCACTGTCTTGCCTGCGGCATCGGAGAAGCGCAGGTCACCTTCTGCAGCCCCTTCCTTTTTAGTGAGCCATCATCAAAGCCAGAGCATCCCCTCGCCGGCTGTGACTGAATCAGGTTGAAGGGCATGTCTAGGAAGGGAGGGTGGCAGGGGATACATTTACAGGGCAAAGCCTTGACAGCTGATGATTCTGTCACAGGTGACTCCACGAAAATCACCCTCCCAAAGAAAGTCACGACGTCCTTTGGGAAGAAGGCCAGAAGTATCACAGCCAGCCCATGTCACAACACTGGCATCTCTGTTTTCTCCAAATTAATTGAGCAATTTTAACTCAGAAAGAGAAGCACAACATTACACATCACTCATACATATCCTGGAGAGACCTGTATCATGCATGGGTACTAGGTCCATCCTACCACAAGCACTGAAACTGCTGCTTGGGTCAGCCTCAGGTTGGTCAGGGTATCCCTCTAGGTCCAGCAAAGAGTCCATTTTAACCTTATCCTTCAAGTCCCAGCTGAGGCTCTGCCAAAGCCCTGCTCCCTGCAGAGATCCAAGAAGCTAACCCTGTTGAAGCTTTTGAATTCTCCCTGTCCCATGGCTGGCAAAGCCAAAGAGGTGCCTTGAAGCACTTTCATCACTGAAGCTTTAAAAGAAGCCACTATTTATGTTGCACCTTCCTTTCTATAAGGATAGCTCTTATTTTTTTCTCCCACTCTCCCTTTATGTGCTGTGGTAAACCCTTTTCTCCACAGGCTTTTTTTTAAGCCTTCTCCAGTGTTTTTAGAGCATCCTTATAAGACATCAACACCAACCACAATTGCTGTTGCTACTCCTATGAGAAGCTACTAAACCACACTGCTTATTTCAGGGACAAAAAAAAACAAACCCACCACCCAACCCCAAAAATCCAGGCAAACACCCACACCACATAAAGAAAAAAACAAACCTCATCTCCTCTTTCCTCCAGAGTCAGTAAAAGTAGCCAAATGCTACTTGCTTCCCCTGGGCCCCTATTTAAGTCTTTCAGCCATAATGGGGTTGGGGGGGGGGGGGGGGGCCGGGGATTGCTGGATGATTCCCTGCATCTAGGAGCCATTTTACCCCAGAGCAGGTTCAGCTGCTCTCTAATTGTTAAAGGACCCAATGCACACTGACACCCTCCTGCTGCTCCTTGCAACTGTCGCTATCTACGTCTTTCAGTTCCCTGCACACTCCTACAGTTCTCCCACCTACTGCCTGAACAATCTTTTGCCTCATCCCCATAGCTCAACTTTGGTTTTGGGCCCTGCCCAAAAGGAAAAGCATTGAAAAGCTGGAGAAAGTTCAGTGAAGAGCCACCAAGAGAGTTGGTGGTCTGAGCATGTGCTCTTCAACTTAGGGATGGGAGGTAGACTTGTTCAGCCTGGTCTGAAGAAGGCTTCAGGAGGATGTAATAGCAGCTTGCCAGTGAACAAGCAGGTTATGTAGCAGACAGAGGCAGATTCCTCACAGTGGTGCATGGCTTGGAGATGAGACATTTGAAAGAGAAGTTGCTGAAACTGAATACAAGGAAAAATGTCTTTACCATGATGACAGCCAGACTTTGAGACAGATAGCACAAGGAGGTTGCACATGCTCTACCCTTAGAAGTTTTCAATGCTAGACTGGATAAAGCCCTGAGAAACCTGATAGGACCTCAACAGTGACCCTGCTTTGAGCATGAGGCTGGACCAAAATCCCCTCCAACCTGATCCAGCCTGCCTTCTCTTGAGAAAAAGAAGGTGAACTGGAATGATAACCAAGTCCAGAGCTTCCTCTCCAGCTGGGCTGGGAGAAGCCTGAAGTTGGCACTACCACCCTAGGATCATCCCATGGCAGCTAGAAAAGCCTTGTCAAATGCTGTGAATGTCAAGGGAAAAAAGTAGGACAAAGGATTCAAATGAGTTGTGACAGTGACACATACCTGTGCCGGGGGAGGAGGAGGAAGTGGTGGAGCACACAAGTTAAATGTGCCAAGAGCTTGGACACAATAATGTATCAGCTGCATCACCAGCAGAGAGAAGCTGTGAGATGGAAACACATCCTTCCCCTCTGCCATGTGCATAGCCTGGTCTTGGGAGAGTACTCAGCTGTGAGTAATGGCTTCCTTTCAGTAAGAGCAACCATGCATAACTTTTAATTCTTCCATTATTTCCACTGCCAGGGGAGACTGAATGAGATGTAGGGAGCAGAGGGTCTTCATTCTGTTACAAGGGCCAGGTCTTGGCAGCAGCCAAGGTGCTGCGGAAGCTCCTACCCCAGCCTCTGCCCCTACCTCCCCAGGGAGAGAAAAAGCTGTGAAGATCCTCATGTTATCTAATGAAAGCAATCTCAAATGTATCATGACTCACCTTTCAAAGCTGTAAAACAAAATAAACCAAAACAACACAACACAAAAAAACCCAACAAACAAACAAACCCCAAAACCCAACAAAACTTTAAAAGTGGAGAAAGAAAATCAAAGGAAAAATACTGGCTGGAAGTTTCTGGTTTGGTCCATGTCCAGAAAGGCAGCTAGACACAGATAGGACTTCAGTCAGGACAGCCTGTGGTCACTGCTGTGCTTGTACTCTGTCCCTGGCCTCCATCAACCCAGTTGGAAACGTGAGCCCAGCACTCTGAAACCAAGAGTGAACAGACCTGGCACCAGCAAAGCATCAATGCCATTGTGGTTAACCAGAGCCATGTGCCCACCCAGCTGGAAACCCTTCTTTGGGTCTAGTGCTGCCTCACTTGGCCTCTTCTGGGAAGGAAGTTTTAGGAACTTTATCCTAGCAGGGGAAAGACGATGCCCATTCTCCATTTCTCTGGCACGGGAGGGGGTGGTAGTGAGGTTTGTAGAGGAACAGAGGTGTTTTTATTTGCTTTTTGCACCGAAAGAGCAAAATCCAGGATGGCTGTCAAATAGTGAACTCTTGCAATTTCTGCTCTCTCGTGATCTGTCCTTGTTATCTGAGTCTCCAGATTAAAAAAGAGTAGATATGAGAATATGCTGTGAGATTTTTGGAGTCACTGAAGGCCATCTCAGGTGTAAAGATGTCCCATACCCCCATCTTAAAAATAGAGTAGTTTTGCTCCTGTACACTGGATATGATGTTGGTCCAGAGCCATGCAACGTGATAGGCTCATCATGGGAAAACTCAGGTAAGAGAGGGCAGGAGGTCATTCTGCTCCAAACCAGAAGATTGATGAGGAAGGTCCTCCTATTTTTCCAACATGTTCTCCATGACCATTTGCCCTTGTGCAGGAGATGCTTCTTGCTCCCCTCAGTCTTGTCCATGTTCTGGCTGCCTTATTGTAGAGTTTACTAAACTAACATTTGAATTTGAAACCAAACAAGCTCACCTTCCCTGGCTGTACAACCTGGAACACAGAGAGGGTTAGTCTGCTTCCAAGAGGTGGGAGATTTTGCAAGAATACAGGAGGCTGGGATGAGAAAAATATCAGGATCAAAGACAGCCAAGACAGGGTTTTGCCTGTGTGGTTCACTGGGTAGCTGCTGAGAGCACGCTGCCTGTAAAGTTACCAAATGACAAAGGATTTGCCAGAACTGGCATGGGAAATGTGAATTATCAGAAGAGAAGCCAGCATTAAGTGTGTTGAGAGCTTTGCTAAGGCCTCTCTTGTTAGGCATTGTGTCCCAATTGAGTTCAAAGCATGTATGGTGGCATGGTAGGCAAACAACCCTTTTCCAAACAAGGTCCAGAGGTTTAGATGCTCAGCATTTAGGTGCTTGCAAAATATGTTGACTCCTGAGGCTCATGATAAAACCTAAAGCTCCTTTTGAAAGTTGTGTTTAACATAAAGGAGCTGGTGTCCCATTGATCTGCTGCCAATTTTTTAACAAGAGGATGCCACAAGTATTTCCCTGCATGAATTTTGCGCAGTGAATGGGGAGAGACTTGAGAATTCGTTTGTTCATGCCTCAACAAAGAAGGATTTTCCAGCCAGCACCAAGAAGAGGAAGGACAGCAGCGTGAAACAGAAAGAAAGGAATAAAGTCTACATGCTTCAAAAACTGTAAATAAACACAAATACTTGTGCTTACAAAAATCAAGGTCTGTGTATGATTCAGGCAGAGTTTGTCCTTGACTTGGGGAGCAGAAGCCCACGGCTCTTCTCCTCCAGGGAATTTTTTTTTTTTTAAATTATTGACACTTTATACAATCTGGTGTTCTTCTAAATATAATTTTATTAGCATGAGAAGCCACTTGGCAGCGGGAAACTAATGCTGGTGAGTTCACAGTTTTCAAGACAAAGCGTTCTCTTAGAAGGAAGAAGAAAGAGACCGATTTGGAAAGAAGAGCCTTATAGCTTCTGCCTGAAACCAGCCTCCACCTGCCATCTTCTTGTTGCAGGCTTAAATGGAGCAATATTCCCTAGCCTCAGCTTGTTTGTCTCTGGTTTCCAAAGGAGATGAGGCATATGCAGTCACGCTGTTCACCAGCTCTCCTGTCACCCTCCCACAATAACCTCCAAGAGAGGAAGGAACATGTACACGGAGGCTGGGTAAAGAATAAAGGCTCCCGCTGTCACCCACCCCCCAGGGTGGGGAGAGCTGGGCAGGAGCACATGAGCAGTTGCATGGCTTGGCTGCCCTGCAAGTGTGTGCCAATTTGTTACACAGGACAGGACAGAAGAGCTATGACTGCTGGGGGCAGGAGGACACAGCTCATGGGAGCCATGGGAATCACTGCTCTGGCACAGGGAGCCCCTCACTTCCCAGGAGGAGGGTGATGTAATAGAGAAGTCATGCATTAGGCTCTAGCACAGCTGTATGAAAGCACTTTTCTGGATGTTATGGAAAGAGGAATCCAGCCAAGGAGTCGTGCTGGGTTTTGTTTTATTGAGCAGAGTTGGTGGAGGTGAAGGTGAGCTGCTCCCATGTCCGTGCCCAGGTATCTATGGCTGCTGCTGGGGTGGGTTCAGCTGCTGCTGGGTTGGGTTCAGCTGCTGCTGCTCGGTGCCGGTGAGGACTCAGCATTTCCCCAGGTGCTTCAACCTTATTTTCCCTCCACTTCTCCTGTAAAATGAGCAAGTCAGACTTAAATAAAGCAGTGTATGACAGACAGTCCAGTGTGGGACAAGAGGTTTATCCAAACAGAACCATTTGCATGACACGCTAGCATGCCTAGCTCACACTGACACAATGCCTCACAGGGAACATCAAGCCATCTTTTCTCCTTGCTTGTTTCTGGTTTCCCTGCTAAGGAAAAAAACAATGTTCTGCAAGCACATATCACTTCAGGAGTCCTGGCTCCTGTTGCATCTGCTTTAAAAGGTGATAGGAGAAGGAGAAATTCAGGTTCTTCTTCTGAGATTTTGTGTCCTCTTCCAGAAAGCCCATTCAGACTTTTAAGGAATAATTTGGCACGGCTCAGCTCCCACATTCCTCCATACACTTCTCAGCATCCAGAAATGTGGGCAGTGAGAGTTGCAGCCTGTGGCATATAGTGGGAAATGTGCATCAAATTAGTGCGTGCAGAAGGTACAGGCAGGATGCAATTGCCTCCCAGGCCCCGTGCTGCCTCTCAGCATGGCAACCAGCAGCCTGCAAAGCCTAGAAATAAATTAAAATTAACTTGCATCCAAACAGCGCCGTTCCAAGGAAATATTCCACTTGGCACGACGCAGGGGCTGGTCCATACAAGAGGAGCAGCCTAGATGCAGGGCTATCCCTCCACGAGGAACATCATTGCATACATGGAAATGGAGCCAACTCCCCCTGTTAGTTCAACCCCCCCTGCTCTCACTTACAGCACTGCCTTGCAGAAGGCACACTTATTTCCATACGTAATCCCATCCGTGCCGCAGTGAGGGTTGGACTCCCTTGTGCAGTACACGCTTCTGTTTATAAACTCTCTGCAAATCTGCAAAAGGAATTAAAAAACAAAACCAAACCAAAACAAATCCCCAAACCAACAAAAAAAAAAAAAAAAAAAAACAACAACATTCAGGACTCCCATACCCTTTCTTTGACTTTCCAAACTGGACAGAAGGTAAATAATCTAATGCTTTTTCTGACAAGAGGGGTAAAGCAGCAGTAGTGACATTGCCTATACCCTGAAAGAAAAAGCCCTGTCAGAAATGAGCAGGAGCAGTGTTTTGGAGGAAATTTTTGGCCCATGTTTGAGAAAGGAAACTGTAGTCATCAGGGAGAAGTCTTGATCTCCCAAAGACAGGAGGGGATTAGCCTAGGCATGTAGGAGAAGAGTCAGCACTGATGCTCTTTCAGGCATTTGGCGTCATTAGCTCGCTGCTGCATGCCTTCATGCACCTTGCAAAACTGCCCTCAGCTTGGTGCTCCTGCCTTCCCAGTGGAAGAAAGAGAAAACCATTATCTACGGGGAATTAAAAATGATGTCCAGGAAATGTACAGGTATTTTGTCTCTGGATAAGTCCCAGTGATGAACCTTGTTTGGGGGCATTAAAGTCTGCTTCATTTGTTTCATGAGAAGATTGGACAGTGGAGCAAGGTGGACAAAAGTGGTGCTGCATAGCAGCACAATCCTGTGCAAGCACCCTAGAGCTAATCATGGGAAGCATTTGCTAAACAAACCATCCGTTTCCCTGCTCTATCTTGCTAATATGGTCCCACCTAACATCCCCTGTACAGCGGTGACCTCCCAAGAGTGTTGGGACTTCTTGGAAGGACCCACCTTCTCCCAGCAGACATCAAAAACTGTTTACCATGCACCAAGATCCTGGTTATAAAACCATTCCTCTAGAAAATGCAGATTCAGTAAGCAGAAACAGCTGCACTAACCTCTTCAATGTCTTGACCTGCTACATCTGGAATAAAACCAAAAGAAGCAGATTTTAAATGTCAGCATTATTTCCTGATAGAAGCTGAACTAAAGTCATAAACCCTCTGTGCAAACCTCAGTGGAACATACACAGGGTTTTTCCTATTCCCATCATCCTGTGTGGCGGAGGAGGGGGCAGGAAATACATTATCTGAATTGCTTTTCAGTATTTTGCTTTTTCGAAAAATGTTACTCAAATACCATGTAATCTGTTGTTCAGCTGCTAACTGCACCTCAGACACACAACCCAGTCTCCTGGAAGGCAGCCACTCCAGGGGAAGCGAGCTGCCATATCAGATCCAGAGCTGTGCTCAACAGAGATTTTAAAGCTATATTGACCTCCAAGGCTTTTAGGCTCCTGCACCTCTGAACAATGAAGTGCCTGGTACTCCTGACAAGAGTGTACCATGGAGGAGGAGGAGGAGACCCTGTGGTCAGCTTTACAGCCATCCTCAGCACAACACAACCCAGAGACTCGTCCCAGAACAAGTTTATCCTGAGCAAGATCCCACAAAGAGACGTCATGGAGTGATACAGAGCGGAACAGGCAGTGCCAGTCAGTAAGAGTGCAAAAATACCCACTGTAACTACAGGCTCTGGGCTTGAAGCTAGTCAGTCCATCCCCTTTGTATTTCTTTACTGCAAAGACTGCAGTCTGGCATGTAGGTTAAGTCAGAGCTGCAGGAAAACATGACTCTGTGACATCTCTAAGGCGAGAGTCTGACACTCCAGGGTGGACTGAATGCAGTTGCAGGATCTGGGTCACAACACTGTGCAATAAATATGCAGGACCTTGCATGGCAATGGGAAAGCAGAGATTTGGAGCTGAAGCTGTACCTACTGGGTTCACTAATAGCTGTGAGGCGGTTCAGGAGGCTCTGGGCAGGAGGGAACCCAGGGCAGGAAATGGAAGGACCTTGTCCTATACTCAGGCCCCCACACATTGGAAATCCCACCCAACCCTCTGTCAGCTAGACCATCATCCATCAACCCACCCTAGTTCTTCTGCCCTTTGGTGTTTTATCTCTGGTGCTGGTGTATTTCTCATGTCCTCAGGTTAGGATAAGCTGCCTTAATTGTAAAGTCACTGTTATGGCTATCTGCATCTTATTTACAATCTAGCTCATTAAATAGTTTTAATAAATATTACATGCAGCTACAGAAGGCTTTGTGATGATGTCTCTTGGCATCTGTTTATTTTATAGGAGATCACAGAGTTTGCTGCTATTCCGCATGGCCTTGGAAGGAGGTTTCAGCACTCTGATGGAACCCAGTCCCAATTAAGACTCAATTAGAGCCAGATGAATATTTCATAATGAATAATGCGTACAAAGTAATTCACCTCTTTTTTAGCATGCACAGCTTGCATTTTTCTCAAGTGAATTCTTTATTCATATTACTCACAGAAAAACAAGGATAAATAATTCTTGTTCTGCTCATTCTTCCATAACCATCACCACAAAGCTTGCAGAGCTGGGTCAGCTGGACACAAGCAACTGATAACACTGATGTGACCTATATGTTCAAACATCATCACTCAGCTTCCCCAGATCAGAGAGATGTGTGAATCTCCAGATAAATAAACATTGGATCCTTTTAATTTGCCCTCTTTGTTCTGACTCCTTGAGGACATTTGAATTTAATTTTCAAGCTTTTCTGTGCAACATAAACGAAAGCTGAAACTTTCATCTAATTACGTTTCCACATCTCCAAGGAAAATACCAATACCAAGATGCTTAGGATCAAAACAAGAGCTGATGACCCTGAGGTGAATGAGTTTCTTCTCTAACTGGTTCAGCAAAACTCTCCAGTGAATATTTGAGCAAAATATTCATAATTACACTCTACTTTGGTACATTTGCTGCAAGAACCACTTAGAATTTGCTCGCTCTGTGACACCTCTGCTGCATTATGCACTGCAGAGGCACACAAGGAGTAGAAATATGTCATACAAGTGAGCAAGTCCTGCAGATATTTTCTACTTGCTCAGCTTTATCTTCAAGCCTGTCATCCAGTGATCAAGGCTCTCTAAAGTTTGCTGTTGTCAGGAAAGGCTTGGTTTGGCTTTTTTTTTCTAGGCTAGAGAAAAGATCACTTACCCGAGAAGAAAGAGAGCAGCAGTAGGCTGAGAACCACTAAGGCACCTGTTGCCTTCATGCTGTAGGTAGCTCTTTAATCCAAGCCAAGCTATCCGTGCAGGAGGTGTTGTCTCAGCACCTGAGCCCACAGTGTGCACACAGGCCTGCCTTTCTGTGTATTTATGTACCCACCCGTAGCTGCCCTCATTCCCCACCTTAATTGTGAGAACTTCTTCACTTCGCTTCTAAGCCATTATTGGTCCTGGCCATGTTTATGGTGCTTTAGGAATGCTGCCCTGTCCACATCAAACCCAGAAAAGGGCTAATTATATGAATGATAGACAGGCTTGTAATATCTTTTCTTTTTTTTCTTCTGAATAGTCACAAGATTCTCACAAGGGTGAATTTTCAAAGCAGTGATTCATCAGGGAAGCTGGTAATTTTCATTCTCTGGGCCCTGGCTTGAATGCCAGCTCCAAGGCTTCGAGTGTGGCGTGATGACACTCACTAGACGTTACGAAATAAATCACAGCATGAGAATATGTTGTCTGTGAAACCAATTATACGTTGTTCCCTGGCTATTTTTGAGGATGGATCTAAATTTGTTGGGTTGGGGTGGAGAAGCTCTCCAATGTGACATGCTCCCATAGCTGTGTGCACAGTCCCAGATAGGACTGCTGACTCTCCTCCCTGAACTATTTAAACTCTAGCTGTCAATGTTTCCTCCCCTCCTTTTTTTTTGTATGCGCCAACATATGTTAGGACTTTGCTCCCACAGCAACTGGCAATGAAGGGAATTTGATGAGGAATTGGGAACCCTGAGCTCTATTTCCAGCTGAGCCTGTGCAAGGATTTGTGTTCAGCTGCACTATTTGCAAAATACCTGTACAGATAAGAATAAGCATAAAATTTTGGTGTGCTTTTCTAAGGAGACAAAGCTTAGGAGAGCAATGTGTATAGATATAGCTGTTTATTAGTTCCCTCAGTAAATTCTGCATCTGCAGCTAGTTCAAACCAATTCTGACATGGGAGCAAAAAAAGATCAAAAATAATAAATACATTTTTTCTAGCAGTCGAGGAAAGATGATACTAAGATCCTCAGCCAGCAAGGGAGAGAGCTTCTGCAGGAGAGTAATGCTATGAATGCCTCACATCTGGGGAAGCATTCGTTTGCAGCTTCTTAGACATCTTAAAATCCACACAACAAAGAAGCTGTGACTGACAGGTGAATTCTCAGATGTCTATTAAGGGTGAGCTCACAACACAGCCTCTCGTATAATTTAGTTATCAAGCCAGTCAGCCGCAGCGCTGTTCAAAGCCACGCTTAGTTCTGCCACTCTGCAGCACTGCTTGTTTGCCTTTTCTAGTTTCATACGTCACTGCTCACGACCACAGCCTAATGCCTCGGTCCTTTATCTACCCAGACATGTTGGCTGCTGCAGCACAGCTGACTGGCTGAAGCCTTAGCAAACATGCTGCAGGGACCAATCCCTTCCCAGCTGAGGAGAGGAAGAGACTCAATTACCAGCTGGGTGATTACTGTTATTACCCCTTTCCACTTCTCTTTTACATCTGAAACAGGTCCCTTGCTGGCATAGGCAAAGCAATCTTTCTGTTCAGGGACAGAAGAAGGGCACCTGAACCTTGCTTGACAGTCTAAAGGGTGTAGTTGGACAGAGTCTTGCTGGCATCAAGCCAAGTACTTACCTGTGCTGGGCCTGTCTTTAGTTTTATGTGGTACAAATCTTTCCATCTTCTAAAGGGTTCTTGCTTAGAAGTTCATAAGGCATCCAAGATACAGCCATAAACCCAGTATTTGCCATTCACCCTGTAGGTGATCTTACTTGTGCTCTTCTAAAGCCTTCAGAGCTACTAACAAATATCTGGTGTCCTCAGGCAGAAACTACCACTTCAGAAGGCAGCTCACCATAGGATCTTGCTGTTGAAGACAAATTTCCTGCTATGACCAAAACTCTACTAGCCTGTGGCTACTCTATAAACCTCTAGGCCAACAAGAAATTATAGCAGAAGTCTGCCTTGTGCTGACAGGTCTTTATTCACTCAGCCTGTTCCTTAATTATTTTTCACACACACATATAAGCAGACAGCAGTGTCCCATGTGCCTTTTCTTAAGAGAAGGCACAATATGATTTTATTGCCTGTACCCTGAAAATAAGAAGTTCCACCCCTCACAGCACTGCTCTGTCCTAGTACAAGGGGAAAGAGAAGCCTCTTATTCTGGTAAGAAGCACCTGCAAATTCCTGGTCAAGCAATTATCTACTTAAGGAAACAAGACCCGAAGAAAAGGCTTGCAAGTCACAGATTTTGTCCTAAATATCAGCTTTATCAACAGATAGTCTTGCTACATAACAAGAAAACAAGAACACCAGGTGGAGAAAGAGGAAGGGATTCTGTGAGCCATGGCACTTGGGAATTTTTCCTGTACTGTTTGCATTTTAACTCCTTGACTCACCCAGAAACATGGCACGTCATCATGAACATTCATAGGTATCATTGCTCTTCTAGTGCACTCTTTAGGCTCCCATAAAGATATTATCTCCACACCTTTCTTCCCAAGAGAGAAAGCATCTTGGAACTACCAGCACATCTTCTGTTTCTTCTTTCCTGGGTTTAGAAAATCCAGTACTTCTTCCTGAAGGGTCCCTTGTCCTACGTCTGCCTCAAATACTCCGACTACAACTTTTCAGCTCACTTCTCCAAGAAGCTGAAAGCCTGAGCCTAGTCTAATTTCTTCTGGGGTTCTCATTAGGCTCATTACAGCCTTGCATAGCTTGCTGCAATCTTCTGCTGATCAGCACAGTCTTGATGGACACACCCATCAAGGAAGCAGCAGTTCCTAATTTTCTTCCCTGTGAGATAACCTCCTCCCTTTGCCATGAGCCTCCCTTTTATAACGCACTGCCAGACTTGCGCCTTGCCCAGGTGTGACCAGGTAGGGCTGACCATGGCTACCTTTCACACTTCTCCAGGACCATCCCCCCATGCCAGTGACCTTAAAGGGACCAGTCCCTTCAAGGCTCGGTGGTGTTACAAAGTCAAATCCATTTACAGTCTATAAGACACCAGAACTAGGAGAGTGGCAGTATTTTATAGCAGTGTGGTTTCTCTTCTAATGGTTTGGTACGGAGTGACGTAGTCTCCTGAGGGCTTGGGCTAGTGTGTGACAGGTGTTACGCTTTGCTCTTTATCATGGTTTATTTCACAACTTCTGCCTGACAGATAAGTACCTAAAAGCCTGATGACCATGATCTCTGCCCTGAAAAGAAAAAAAAAAAAAAAAACAACCAACCAACCAAAAACCAGTTCATGGCAAAAAGAGTGGCTGCATTTAATTTATTGATCAATCAAAGCAGAGACCAACGTGCAACCGCTGAGGGAGCAGGGAAAAGCATATTTGATTGCAGGGTTTGTAAGGGAGAAATCAGGGAGAAGAATACGGCTCCAGAGTTCAGCATTGGCCATGGTGTTTGAGAGCCAGAGCCCCCCGGCTCTTCCTGAAGAGAAAGAACAAAATTACAGACATGGATGTCAGTTTTATAGTCTAACTTTACCCTAATAAGCCTACGCTCTCATGCTATCCAAGTTATAAAGTACTCCACTTAATGTTTCACCTCTTCCCTGACTCCTCAGGTTACACACTTTCTCATGTTAAAGAGATTTGGGACAAACCCCATAATTTTGGGCACCTCCTATGGTCACAGTTTAAATCACTGTGGCAGGGAAGGAGTCAGCAACGCTATGAGCCTGCAAATGGGGATCTAGATTTAATTGCAAGAGAAGGAGAAGATTCACTCAGGTTTAAGATCTGCAGTGCCTGGGGGGTGATAGAGGAGTGAGCACCAAGAAAGGAATGTGGAGCCAGGATGGATTTACCAAGGGGCTAATGGGAACTGTGGGGCTTCCACACCAGCTGCCACCACTGCATGTGTGCTCCAGCTCCTGCATGTGCTTCACAGCTTCACAGCTCTGTGATGAGCTCTACACTTACGCAAGTGCGCTGCAGAACTGGCACTTGTTTCCATAAGTTTTGCCATCGGATGCGCACAGGGGGTCATAGCTCGTGGGGCAGACGAGATTGCTAATCTGGAACTCGCTGCAGTCAATCCCTGGGTTGTTGGAAGCCTGAATTTGAGAGGGAAAAATTAAAAATCCGATAAATTGTATTATCAACAGTGAAATGGCCATGCTGGTATTCCCAGGCTGGCCCTCTTTCTGGCTGCTCTGGTTCAGCAGGGTCAAGCATACTGGATGTGGATGATCACAAGGCACACTGCAGAAAGTGCTTCCACCCAAGGAATCACCACTGCTAATAGTGCTGGTAATATATGACCCCCCTGCTCCCCTGCAGAACGGGTGAGGCACCATCTCTTGCTCAGCCTCTTAACCAGGAAACAAAGGTCTTGGCACCCACTGACTGCTGAATTCCCAGGTCACAGCAAGGACTGCATTTCTGAGTCAGGAATTTGGGTCCACAGCCTTTTACCTTGACGTATTTTAAGTTCCTTCGTCAAACCCTATATGCAGTTCAAATGCACTAGGACAGTGCAGACATTCATTGTATTTCTTTATAATGTAGTCAATTTGTGTTGTAAAAATTTAACAGCAGTCAAGACTGCAGATTTCTGTGCTTTACCTCAGAGCATGTTCCCTGATGACGCACGTCTAAGTTCAGTCCGTTCCTTTGGGAAGAAAGTGAGTTGAGAATCAATGAGCACAGCGCAGACACTCGAGGTCTCAAACTACCTCCTTACACTCTAAATACCAACATGAGCACCCCCTGATCCACAGACTCTTCCCATGACCCAGCCCCTTCACTTACGCCACAGCATTGCAGAAGCGGCACTTGTTTGAGTAGGTAACTCCGTTGGTGCCGCATATGGGCGTGTACTCCATGGTGCAGGGCACCGCAACACCAAGGGTGGATCTCGTATGGCCAGTACAGTCAACCTGAAACAGTCACAGGGCAACATTTGAATCTCTACTACCCTTTGCATCAGTCCTTTGTAATGGAGCATGGTGCAAGAGACGTCTTCCTTTCTATCCAGAGCTGAAAGGGAGAGAATCTTCCAGACCCAGTGTGGTGGATTCAGAAGGAATACACGGAGTTGAAATCCTGCATGTGGGTACAGCATGACAATGAAGCATCTGTCCTGCAGTGTCCTTCTTTCCTATCCTGCAGTGGCCTTCCTGCCTGTCATCTTGGGGATTTTCGCTGTGAATGCCACCAGGAAGGACTTTAACCTAAAATGCCTCATGTGGCAGCAACATTTGCTACAAAATGTCAATGCCACAAGAAAATGAAGTTTACATTCATCTTGGTGTTTCTGCTGTTACTCTGAGAGTGATGAAATGGAAGTCGCTGCTAAATTGCACAGCCAGAATGTTTCGTTCTTTTCTCACTCTAAAAAGAGAGACACTTCTCCATTACTCAGCAGCTCTATATAATAATAAACAAACTTTATGATAAACAGTCCGATAGAATCATTTTTTCTATTACAAAACTACAGTTTAGTCAAAACCCAAAGTTCCTCTTGGAATTTCTTGGGTTCAACAAGCCTCTAAGTCTAAAGAGAAGGGTTTTGATAATGCCAAAGCATGACTGAAATAAAAAGTTTCTATTCTAAAGTCTGGTGTTATACACAAGATAACATTTTAACTGTTCAAACAACATTTAAAAGAAATTCTAGCAAATACGAAATTACTCCTTTTCACTCCATTTCTGACAGCCTGAAATTGTGGAGGTTTAGTACAGAATTAATCACAGGCAAGGTTTCTGTCTAGCTCTCTGCCATCACTTCATACACCATTGCTCAGCGCAGCAGGAGAAGGAGGCAATCTTGGACCTTACCTGATGAACACATCTTCCATCATGCTTCTTCTTGATGGCTCGGTTACGGCTAGAGGGAGAGCGAGAGAAGGAAAGGAAGGATGAATTGGAGAGAATCCAACAGAGAGCCATGAGGATGACTAGGGGACTTGAGCATCTCTCCTATGAAGAGAGACTGAGAGACCTGGGGCTGTTTAGTCTTGAGAAGACTGAGAGGGGATCTGATCAATGTCTATAAATATTTGAAGGGTGGGTGTCAAGTGGAGGGGGCCAATCTCTTTTCGGTGGTGTGCAATAATAAGACAAGGAACAAAGGGTACAAAGTTGAACACAGATGATTTCAATTCAACATGAGGAGAAACTTCTTTACAGTGAGGGTGACAGAGCACTGAACAGGCTGCCCAGAGAGGTTGTGGAGTCTCCTTCTCTGGAGACATTCAAAACCTTCCTGGATGCATTCCTGTGCAGACTACCCTAAGTGATCCTGCTCTGGCAGGGGCGTTGGACTCAATGATCTCTGGAGAGAACATCCAGCCTCTGATGTTCTTTGTTTCTGTGAATTTGTTCATACCATGTAGTCATCTCACCCATTAAGTCTCTCCACTCATAAAGCCCCAGCAATCAATCAGATTCAGGAGCTTGCACATGGAAAGTTATGGGCTTTAGGGAAGACACAAAGTTATGAAAACCAAGTTCACCCCAGGATTAGTCACAACCCCACAAGCTTTTGTCTGCTGCTTGAACTGGCACTGTAGGTAATCAGGAGACATTATACTCACAGGATTTCTGCGCAGAGGTTGCACTCATTGGGGTAGGTCACCTCATTGGTGCCGCAGACAGGTTCATAGTTGCGGGGACAAGCAACAAGCGTGCCACCAGTCAACCGGTATGAGGCACAGGAGATCTGTTAAAGAGGATTTGTCATTTCTCCAAGTAGAGAGAAAGGTGTGCCTCTGTTAATCGTGGGTTTGTGACACTGGGAGACTACTGAGGGTCATTTTATTTTTGTTCTTCATGGTGAAGAAGAGGGGAAACAAAATATACCCTGTTTCCTCTGCATAAAGGCACCTTATTGCTATTAAGACTTCCTGTACTTTTGGCAAGAATTACAGGAAAATATGATCATTCCTTGGGGAATCAAGACAGGGATGATATTTAGGCAGTTATTCAATAGTTGTATAGATTTTCTGCTGGCACTCTGTGCGGTGCTGACTCTCTACATTATTAATTGTTGTCTTTTCTATCATCAAATTCATGAGCTGTCTTTCTCTGACAAAGGTATTTTCTTATTTTGGGGGAAAGAGGGGGCATAAAACTTAGAGGGATACTTACTTTCTCACTCACTCTCCTGTTTTTTTCTCCCTCAAGCCTTCCCCGGGATACAGTGTGAGTATGAATTATTCATC
Source organism: Indicator indicator (assembly GCF_027791375.1). Taxonomy (NCBI): domain Eukaryota; kingdom Metazoa; phylum Chordata; class Aves; order Piciformes; family Indicatoridae; genus Indicator; species Indicator indicator. The sequence continues at coordinate 6,678,679 of NC_072027.1, forward strand.
TAAACTCAGAAATCAAGACTGAATAACAAATAAGAACTACTACTCACCGGGAGTTGGGCAGTAGCAAAATCTACAATAAAAGCAGAGATTATAAAATATAAAAATTGTACAATGTCCTTGATAAAAAAAAAAAATCCTTTGGAATCATCAATTTTCCAACAGAGTTACCAAAGACACTTTCCCATTACTGAGAAGTGATTGGTTTTCCAAATGTTAATCTACTCCAAAGTAGTTATATACTAAATTAAAAACAAATAAATCAATTATTTGTGAGACCAGATACTTTGACTCTCTAAAGACGAAACAGAGCATAAACTTTTCTCTTTCTACAGCACTATTATCTCCACGAAGGATCATAAACATAAATCAGACAAATGCATTCTACTGATATTTATCTGCACAAGGATGAAGTTGGTTAAAAAAGAGCCTACATATTACTAAATCATCACATTTCCAAAAGGCTGAACTGTCCTGTAGGATTTACACATAAAGGCGAAGGGTCAGGAGAGGTAGAGAGGTATTAGCATAGACTGTAACAAAGGCAACTTACCAGAAAGGCAGCTGAGAAGCATGAGCCCAAGAAGGGCAATGCTCCCTGTTGTCTTCATAGCAGAGATGGTTGTGTAGCCTGTTAGTTGCAAATCTCTTGCTGCTGAGTTCAGTAGATGGCTCTCAGCCTTCTCACTCCGCAGTATATATATGCATCTCCCCGAGCTTGTGAAGTCACCACAGAAAGTAATTATTTGCTCTGTAAACTAAGAAAATTGTATTGATTATTGAGTTGAGCTCTAAAGAATACTTGTTTGTTAGAGAGATGGCCTGAAGAATTTAAAAAAAAAAAAAAGTGAGCTACACCCAGCTTGTTAACAATGACTGATTTGTACTTTCCAAACAAGAGCACTGTCTCAATACTGATGTTGTGAAATTATGTATGGAAGTTGGTAAAGCAAATAAAAAAAATCCCATTTGTCAACGCTGTTTGAATTTGTGCGCACCATGTTACATACACCAGAGGTTATTTGAGCTCCAGGAGATTTGCATGAGATAACAGATTTGGAGGACAGCAGCATGGGATGCTCTAACCTTTAACAAGCATGAAGTCTGGGAGTTGGCAGGTCTCTGGTTACTTTAAAGATACTGAGGGCTCAATTAATCTCTCCACACTCTCTTGTAGTTTCCTGGTACACTGGATTTCTCACCAACAGGAAGGGAACAGTCATCACAGAGGAAAGCATTGCCTAAAACTTCAGAAGTTTACAAGACGTTTCTATGCAGGAGTAAGACATTAACCTGTTGGCAATGGGCACGAACCTGATTAAGAAATTTTAAGAATAAGCATCCTTAAATGTTTCCTCTTAATGGCAAGCGAGTGGTATTCTGTGCAGGTGAAATGGGCTTCTTAATACCAAAGACATGCAAGAAAAAATTGCACAGCTGCAAACAGAAGGTGAGTCCTTAAGGTCCCTCTCCCCACTCTGTTATTGCATTAAATTTAGAGTCAGATGAAAATCATGTTTTAGGGAAGGTAAGCGAAGAATAATGTGCTAGACTGTCACAGCACAAACAACCAAACAAATAAGGAATGCTGCACACAATAATACATTTTTTAATTTAAGATAGTCAGGGCAGGAAGTGAGGGACAGAACATGTTTGTGATTTAGAAGAAGCTTGATTCATACATTGGGCTTAAAGGCAGCCTGAGTTTTAAGTAGGAAATCAAAATTGTTTTTCTTATTATCCTGGGGCACGTTCAAGCCTTGGCATGGGCAGATAAATCATAAAAATGAAGCTGAAAGTGAAAGGGAGCTGCAGTCACAGAATAGTGCTTTCAGGATTTGGCCTGTTCATATCAATGAAGTCATTTTCCTGAAAAATAAATGAGTAATGCTATTTGGATCTCATTCACAAACATCAGAAGTTGAAGGGTTCCTTTGAAAGCTGTTTCTGTTGTATTCTTAGCATCCTGAGTGATGTGACTTTCAAATTCCCTGCACTGATTGTGAGCATGTTTGGAAGGGAAGCAGTAATCACAGAAATGTTAATATTGATTATTCCCCAGGGGCAGGAATGCCAAAGACTGAAAAGGCTTCAGAGCTTGCACCAGACACCAGTGAAGTTGGCACTTACTGGCTATGCAGTGGTTAGTGAGGCTATGGGGACACAGCCTTTTTCCTCTTCAGCCCTCCAGCCCAAGTTTCTCCATATCCACTACCAGAAATTGTGCTGCTTCTCCAGTTGCCTCTCCTGCCAGGCTGAAACCAAGCTGGTCACTCATGAGCTGTCACCAGCAGCAAGGCATCTGCTAGGGAGCAGCATCATTCTCATGTTTGGCCAACACCAGCCCTTAGATCGTCTGGGGAGATTCCCCTCCCATCCACATGCTGCTTCTGAGGCTCTGGGGAGCCAGCCAGGACTGCTCCAAAAGCAGCCCTTTTCCTCCAGTAGTCCCTGCTTCTTCACAGGGCAGCAGGGAGAAAACAAGAAGCAAGGGAAGAGTCTTTTGCAGGGTCTTCTATATGGGAAAGGATGGGAGATAATTGGTAGCAGCTGGGGCAGGGCAGCAAGAGCTGCTGGGCTAGGTGTGATGTGGGATTGCACAAGGAGCTCCATCAATAAGAAACAGTGGGAATGGGATAGAAGTAATTGCAGCAGATGGGTTGAAAACAGGCATTAGGAATAGTCAAAAGCAACTGTCTCCATGTGTTTGTAAGAGTAAGCTTCAGAAAATGTCATGCACATGTTGTAAATGGGAGGGGCTGAGTGAACTCACTTGCCAAAACCCCTCTGTAGTGTTCAAGAGTATCATTGTGGTGGGCTCAGTATGTCTTTGGACATAGGACTATTGTAATGTTTTTACAGATATGAGATCTGTATAAAAGTTTAAATAAAACTCTTCCTGCTGCAATTCTATGATTTCAAGTTCCTAGAGGGCAGACATTCAAGAATGGGATAAACACATGAATGGGATAAACGTTGGTTGTCATACAATGTATCCATTTGTATTAAGGCAAATTGCCAACAACTCTGGAAATTCTACTCAGGTTCTGATCCAGCATTATTTCTTCCAATAGCAATGGTATTTTTCTGGGAATCTTTTCCTCTGATCTTGAGACTTCCTGTTTCAACTAAGTCCATAATCATAGAGTCATAGAATTGTTAGGCTTGGAAGGAACCTCAAGGATCATCTAGTTCCAATCCCCCTGCCATGGGCAGGGACACCTCACACCAGATGAGGTTGCTCAGAGCCACATACAGCCTGATGTTTTAAAAAAAAAAAAATCTTTATTTATCTTCCCTGCTTTAGTTTAAAATTTGCCATAGGTTTCATCTGGCTACAAACAGAAAGGATACTTGTTAATTCTTTTAGAAAGTAAAAAAAAAAAAAAAAAAGTGAACGTGTGCACACCAGACCTCATGTTGTTATTCCAGTAGCAGTATTGCTGTCCTTGCTCCCATATCCTGCTGTCACACATCACACTGTAATCAAGAACAAAGAGGTGCTCTGCTCCAGTCTATGCTGCAGCACAGACAGATGCAAAATGCATTTCTTTGCCATTTGACTACCCGTGCAGCACAATGCAAGAGCTCCCAAAACAGGTTGTTGTTCCCGGACCTCTGCACACGGGGGCAGAATGGGATCTTCTACGAGAACATGAATTCAATTTATAGAAGCAAAGCCCCTGCTCTAAGCCGCACTCATCTAATATTTGTCCTTGTAGTTCAGGTATCTGATTGCTGCCTGCATATCTCCAGTCTTTTAAGCAGAGATGATATCACAGGCAAGGATGTCTGCAATAATTTGACAGCAAAAGGCTGAGGATCTGGTCCCAGCCCCTCACTGAATCTCAGCTCTGCCTCTCTGCAATAGCTCTGACACAGCCAGCCCTCAAAATGACGTCTCCAAGTAATTTTCTTCTCCAACACAGTTTTATTTTTCTCCACATCAAAAAGGAACATACTAGCAAAACATTTATCCTGAATGAAACCTCAGAGAGAAACTGCATTAAGAGGAAGGTCTAGACTGGCCTGAGGTTCATTTTGGCCAGCAACAAGTAGAACAATACGTTAAAGCAGAAGCATCGATATAAAATAGAGCAGAACAAAACAACTACATGGAATATGTTAATCAGGCTGTGGGGTAATTGAATGGCATTTCTGAAATTCACAACCATCAGATAACGACATAAAGGGCCAATGTACTGCTCAAAGAATTGTATCTTAAAATACCTCGGCAGGCAGACAATGTTTCCTGCCTTGAATTTCCTGGAGGGAGAGTTAGATTAGTAATGGGGAAAGGATTTTGTGTTGTTGTGGCAAGATTTTATTGAGCAGCAACAAAAAAATTATTTCCAATGAGGTGCCCATAAAAAATGACTGTCTTCTTTTCCTCCATCCTGAAGACCTGCCCCCCTGGGGCAGGGATTCTGCATAACTCTGCATCATGATGCAGGATTTGTCCCCATTCATTTCTCCTTGCTATTTCCCTTCAATTGCCTGGTGGATTTTCCTGTTTAGCAGACATGGCCCCTGGATCTGAGGATCACTGGGATCTTAACCATAACTGGAAGCTCTGCTTGTCTCCAAGACATCATGGCTCCAGGAGGCCATTCTTATCCTCTCTGCTGCTCCCCAGGAAAGGAAATACATGCTGGAGCTCGTGTTATCTTACTCCCAACCTCCTCACTCACTGGAAGGAGACAAGAAGGATCATGAAGCATTTGAGCCACCCACTCCTAATACTACCTCCCCAGAGCCTCAATTTGTTTTGGTCCTAAGAAATTGTGCCTGACACTGAAATTCCTTCCTGCACATAGACCTCCCTCTCACAGGAGGGACATTCCAGCCCCCAGGAAGGCACTTGACACTAAATCGTTGCAGAAAGTCATGTCTTTTGGAAATAAATTGTCTCCTTTCAGAGAGCTGCTCTCTCTGGTCTTTGCAAAGTGACACTCTGTCACTTAAGACCATTAACTATTTGACTGTGAGACTGCTTCCAGTACAGCATGCCACACTGCCAGCGCTTTGCTCTTAATGAATAATAAATTAACGCTGTGACTCTGAGCCCTTCCTTTCATCAGCCGGGACTTCCAGGGGCCGAAGAAATTCAAAGGATCCTCCACAAGCGACAGCTGACGTAATTACCTACAAGTAGCAGCTAAGTGGTGGGTGAGGTGCAGAAATGGGCCGTGGTTGCGATTGCTAGCTGTCCTCTGAGCACCAGGTCTGTTAGGACTGGTTGCCCACTGGTTTTCTTCAGTACTCAGCTCAGTTGCAAACATGACCATGGGCAGCAGGGTATCTGCCTGGATAAAATATCCTGTCCCCTTGCTTTGGGAAGCAGAGCAGGTTGCAAAAGAGGTCCTCTCACCCTAAGATGGGTTTCCAACCCTGCTTGCAAGGAGAAAAGATGCAGCTTGAAAACTGCCCTTTTCACCACCCTTCTTGTGGTGGTAAGAAATTTGGGCTAACACTGGAAACTGTAACAGCAGGAATGTGCTAGCAAGACTCTGTGCTTCTATGGCTTTTGCAGAGCAAACAAGTACAATAATCTTGGGACTGTCTCTGTTTATGTGTACATTCAGGTTTTCCTGGGGCCTCTTCGTGCTGCCAAAGTCTACCATACCACAATGCAAGTGTGAGGCAGCAGGTATTTGACAGTAGCGTTAGGGAGGCAGACAGTTCCTCTCACCCAAGCAGAGCGTCTGTCTGAGGAGCCCTTAGTGGAACAAACTGATTGAAGCATTGCACAAGGACGTATCTCCAGCCCTGGGTTTCTTTTGGAAAGCTGCATGAAGGCAGATGCCCTCAAGATCTACCCATTGCCCTTGTGGTTGGGATTCATTTCTTTGTAAATCAGAACAATCCATTCCCTCTCCCTGTAATTAGCCTGGTAATATCCACACCCCAGAATTGTTGCAGTGATGTAATCATGAAACATCTTAGATGAAAACAGAATGAGACACATTGTTAAAACAAGACATACATTCTGCTGGCTTTTTTTTTTTATTAAACAGAGGCTTCAAGATTCATCAAGAATTTCCAAGGTTCAGGTCAAGGCTGTAGGGGAGTGTCTGCCATGAAGAACATCACCACGGAGGATTCCTCTTTCTGAACTGAAGCCTTTCTGTAGAGAAAGAAATCTGCACCTCAGAGACACAACAGCTGGGCTTTCACTGTTTGTCTCTCCCTCTGGTGAAGGCTATCTTAACAGAGTAGCTTAACCGGAACAGAAAATGTCTGAACTTTATTCCAGCTATTTCCTTTTATTACTAGAATTCAAAGATAAAGACTTAATTTCAATGAAGAACAAATAGTCTGTGGGAAATAAGCTTTGCCTGCCAGAAGAAAGCTCGTCAGCCATTACTTTACAGGGAAATAAAGAACTCTGCTAAACGTTACCTGTTTATACATAAAAGAAAGACATTCCTGGCAAATTGTCCCAATAAAAACCTGACCCTTGTTAGCAAGAGAAGAGGCAAACACAAAATAAAAGAACTTTATTTCTCCAAGACTGATTAGTTAATTCAAGCTAAGTTAGTTGGCCTTTTTTTTTAGTGAAGAGGTTTACTTTCAAACATACAGGACTGCATTGCAGAAGAAGCATTTACTGGAATATGGTACACCATCAGACCCACAGTCTGGGGGGTATGCCACAGTACAGACAGCTCTGGGGTACAGACCCAGTAGTCACTGCAGTAGTCCTGTAGATAAATGCAACGTGTGTTCACAGAAAAGCTCTCAACAACTGATATATAAGGTAGGTGACATTAGGAGATCCTACCCACACCCCTGAGCTCCCCCCACTACTGGCCAGCTGAGAAAAAGCCCAGGAATAGGGCAGGAGTAAGATGGTACCTTGCCTCCAGCCATGCAGAGCCTGTGTAACAATTGTAGATGCTGCTGCAGGAACTTTGACAAGAACTTGGACACAAACTGAATACTGACTCTTTGCTGAAACTATCACCAGATGCAAATGGCAATTTCACCCAATAATATCTGTGCAAATATTGTTCAGATAGCTGGGTGTTTCAGGATTTCAAATGCTCAATCACAATCTGATTAGTTAGGATTTACACAGAAACTGCTTTCAGGAAAGAAATAGTGGAAAATAGAAAGATCTGTCCCTCACCTGCACTGCATCAGTAGGATGCAGGGGGCGAGGAAATCAAAAGAAAGAAATAAGACAAAAATGCAATGCATGGATTCTGTTAAGGGTTTAAAAACCTGTGAATGCATGCCCCAAATGTGCAACTTTCAACTCAGTGTTTGTTAGAAAATGCTTTCTTAGACTAAAGAAATTTTGGACAAAATTTTGTGCCATATCATATACTTACAACATTGATTATGTGGGATAATTTTTTCGCAGCCAAGGTGGAAAAGGCTGTACAAAACAAAAGAACAAGACATTTCCCGTGGTTCAAAGGACAGAGCAGGACAAGTACTCAAAACTAAGCAAGTTACTGGGGCAAACAGGGTCATAAATCTGGGTTACAAAGTCCACAGAGACGATGTCTTGTGGGTATTACCACAATAGCTCCTAAAGAAGAGTATTTAGTGAGATGCAACTTCTATAAAGCTTCTGCAATTGTTCAGGCTCTCAAACCGTGTCTCAGTTCAGGAGTAGTACAAGAAATGCTTGCTTTCATTCAGTAAAATAATTTGTGTTTCTGCAACATTTCAGAGGTTAAATACTGGATGTCTGAGTCTCTGGGTTCTACCACGTACATGTCACTTCTTTCATTATGCATAAACTAGCACTGAGAGCAGAGCTGTTCCCACAGTTGTTCTTACCCACTCAGTTCTGTTGCTAAAATATTACCCCCTAAGTGATAGTCTTTGATGTCAAGTCTTTTCAACACTATCTTTCTAGGAGTAAATAAGTCCTTGCAGAATGAAGCTCTTTTCAGTCTGAGGATGTTTTTGTGGTTATACAGACAGCCAGCACTTACTCAGAGGAAGAGCAGGAGTCAGTGAAGCTACTCACCTGTGATGCAGCAAAGGGCTGGAGCAAACAGCAGCAACATGCCTGTTGCCTTCATGGTGGCTGAAGCAACTGCATGCAGTGGAGCCTGTGTTTTGCCCAGTAACTATAGCTTTAATTCTGCCCTTAGGTGGCAACCATGCTTATATGCACACCTGCATGTTTGTGTGTGTGTATTCTGAAGAAACATTCCTAGCCTTTTATCAGGGTGGCAATCAACAGAGGTAAATCATGTTGTAAGCCAGGAAGAATGCTTCTTCATCAACAGGAGTCACAAGAAGTTCAGGTAAATTAGATACACCCTCTGTGTCATTACCTCAAGTGAAATATGTGACAGGTTCCTTCTGGAGAAGCACTGAAAAACTCCTGCAGGCAAAAGAGCTGCTCTGCAAACCTAAGCAGCAATGTTTTTCAAATTTTCTCTGTGTGCACCCATCAGGGTCTATTTACATGCAGTGTTTTCTTGTGAGCAACACACTCAATGAACTGCTTCCAGAGTGGAAAGCCTCTACTTTCATTCTCTTGCTTCATCCCAGGGAAGCATCATTAAGTTACAGTGAAACCAGGAAAGCAGTGAACTGAGAAGGCAAGCAAGAGGGTGTCTCAGATACTGAACAGAGTCCTTGGACTGGACAAGAGATGGAGCAACTTTTATGGGCATATGAAAAGAATTTACAATTGTTATTTCCCCTAAAGGCCATTAGCATTGTGGGTTAGATTTGCAGTAATGGACTGATAGTCTCGTGATGACAGAATGATATGAGACCTTAGCCTGGATCCTAGAAAAGTTGAGCTCAATCTGGATATCACTGCTTCATCCATCTGCCTATCTCAACATAAATCCTTTGCTTTATCACAAAAGGATGGCATTTTGAATGACCTCATTCCATCAAGGGAAAAAACAAACACCCTCCTCCCTTTGGCTTCCAAGAAGAAATGCACAGGGGGAGGGGGGGATGTTACTTTTTAGACAGGGTATCCCAAATTTATTTATGTTCCTCTTGCATGAATAATAAAAAAAAACAAACCAACAACCCAACCCTCTAATTCAAATACTCCAACAGAGGACAAAAGCAAAATAAATTTTGTGGACAATACCCCAATGACAGGTCACACTCTCAAAAAACAGAAGGATACTTTGTGCTTGTGTTGTGCAATCCTCTGTGGGCTGGCAAAGAGTGTTATGTTATTAAAGACTAAGAGAGAACACAAGTGGGCAGGAGTAGGAACCATCCCTAGTGGGGCATTTATCTTAAAACACTTGCAGGTTATTCAAGGGTGATTTCCAGATGAGAAAAACCTAGAAGTAGGTAACTTGGAGGACCTAGACAAACAGACAGGTGAAATACAGATTGAAATGCTTTGGGTGAGGGCTGTGCTCAGGAGGCCAGAGATCAGCTGTCAGCATGGACACTACCACAGTCTGAACAGGCTTTGCTAACGACGCCTGCACAGGGAAAGTGCACCAGAAACAACACCTCAGAAGAGAGCAGCTAGTGCCAAGGCTCCAGAGCAGTATTTCAGCCCTTTACAATGTCAAATGTCTGAAAAGAGTCTGAACACTAATGTAGGCTGACTATCAGTTATGTGAAAAGACACATAGCTCTGAGGTTTATGTATCTTTATTTAATTTTCTGCCTTTTATGAGAGGCAGGGGAGCAAGATGCGGTTCTTGTTATACCCCAGAGCTAAAAGCATGTAACCTATTCAGTCTGGCATCACCATTCAAAAAAATCAGAAGAAAATGTTTTATGAGACAACACATGAAACAAGACAAAGAAATGTTGCTGATGCAGTTTATTGAGAAAGAAAATCAGGAGCGAGCTGAGTTCCCCAGAGGGCAAGATGAACTGAGGTGAGATCTTTAGCTGGGATTTGCCAGTGGGGATACTGTGGTGAATTCTCTCAGCACTGATACTCAGCATTTTCCAAAGTGGCTTAAAGTGAGAGTCCCATTGCTGTCCCTGAAAGCAAGAAGAGGGGGGAAAAAAAAAAAAATCGATTAAACACAGAGCACTGCCTGCTATAATCTGCCCATCTGCTTGGCTCCTAGAGAAGGCATCAAAGCCCCAGAGCCAAAGAACTTGCAGACTCAGAGTCCCATTAGCTATTTGATTATTAAGAGATGAGTGAAATGGTTTAGCCCATTCTTAAGACTAAAAATATTTGGGGGGAAAGTATAATGAAACTTCAAATTTAATTTTCTTTGCAACATGCAAGAAGAAAAAGAAAGAAAATCCATTAAAGTTAATGGCCTTCAAACCATTCACTCTAATGAACCAGCCATAGCTCATTGTACGCTCTAATGAAGAAACTGAATGGTTGGCATGATGGCTGGTGTTCTCTCCTGCCTCAAGTCCCTAATTCAGCACTGGTCAGCAAACAGGAAAGCGGCAAAAGACACAGGAAAGTGGGAGACAGCAGACAACACGGCAGTGATCCGTGTGTGTACATACATGGCTGCATTGCAGAATTCACACTTATTGCTGTATGTTTTGCTGTCAGATCCACAGACAGGCCTGTAATCAACCACACAGGCAGGTTTGGGGTAGTCACTGCAGTCAACCTGCTAAAAAGAGAAAAGGTCTAATGTGAAGGATATGAAGGAGTCAATAGCAGAAGGGTTTGAACCCCTATCTACAGCTGCGGTGCTAATGATAACGATCTAACTAAAATTAACTTCCTTGCATAATCTGATATAAACTGAGGTGTCAGTTTCTCCTGTGCCAGAAGAATTTAATAATGTAAAAATAGATCATAATTTCCTGTTTGAAGAGATGGATATCAGAACCTGACCGCAGCATTTCTAAGCAGCAGCACTTCACTCTGTGAACGTGCCATGCCTGTGATCACCTTGCATCGTGTTCCCAGCCTGCCCAGGAAATTAAATGGAAAAACACTGGTGTCTGGAGAAGTGTGGGTGCTGATGCTTGTATAAGGGTCTTAAAACAGGAAGATCAGCACTCAGCTAGATGCTGCAAGAGTGAGGTTTTGTTTCTATGTGCAACGCATGCCACGCTTGCCGAGAGGTATTATAATGCAAAAATTGTGTATGTCCAAGAAGAGGCTGAGGAATTGCATGAAGGAGAAATCTGTTGAGGCTTACAGACTACACAGAAATTGAAGTTCAACACCTAAGAATAGCCGGAGTGTGGAAAAATAGAAGTCCTATACATCTTCACTCTACTCTTACAGCCATTCTCTGTTCCTATTCTCAGTTCTACCCTGATGGATTATTTCTGCGGCTGCTCTTTAGCTGATCCCTTCCTGTGCAGTCACTCTCTTCTTTTGCTGACACGAGCATGGATAATGTGTATTACGTGTGGAGAAAGTAAAATCTTCCCTGTGCTGAAGCACAGCAGCAGCTGCACTCCTGTAGGGTACTGCTAGTGAGGGGGCTACTGCAGACACTGGCAGTGCTTTCCCTGACATCAGCAGGACTGAAATCTGATTTCTCATCACACAGGCCACTTACTGTAACAATGTCCTTCTTACATTCACCATCAGACTTCTTGCCAATACTGCTTCCAGACTCTCTGGGAAGGGAAGAGAATCTGTGTTAGGAAGCTGTGTGAGCAACCAGCTTTGTTGAACCCCATGTCACCACAATGCTGATCAGCCTCAGATACAATGTATGAGGGACAGACATGCAGCTTAGGCTGTGTCCACACAGATCAGGTGGTGCCACAGCCTGCCAAAGTGCTGTCTGTTAGCATGATGCAAAGGACAGAGGAGGGCCCAGGGTATTAGGGTGAGTGGGGAGTTAGGTTGTGTGAAAGTGCAGATGCACCTCAGGTTACTTGCTGGTGTCTGCAAAGCAGCATCTGCCACACAGACCCTTTTAACTTAGTTAACAGAAGGATTCTGTCCTGTGTTAGATCCTCACCCAGCACTCTGCTTCTCTCTTTAGATCAAAGACATGGTTTTCTTTCTAATCACTAAGGAAAACAGGGTCTAATTATCAGGCAAAGAGGAGGATCAAAGTCCAAGCACCTTACAAAGAAGGCCTTGGTAGACGTCCTGATATTCTGAAAAGCAGCTGCCAGGAGCGCCCAGCACTCCTTGTCCCTCACAGGAGAGCTCTGCACACACGGTACTCACATGCTACGGGCACACAGCTGGCACTCATTGTCATAGGTGATCCCATCAGTGCCACAGACGAAGCTGGAGTCTCTGCTACAGAGCAACACTTCTTTGCCTTCCTCATTTGTTGTGTTGGGATATGTACTGCAGTCCACCTGTTGAGAGAACACACAACATAGCAGTGGGGAAGTCTTGTTTACAGGAAGCAAGTAGATCTGACGTGTGTCTGGTCTCCTAGGATAATACCAGAGCAGGAAAAAATGCTTTTGTGTGTGTCACTGTGATGACAGTTCACTTGAAGATAGCAAAGGCAGGATTCTAATATCTCATGTGTGCTCTTATTTAGTGTTTGAATTATTTTGGGGGTGAGTCAATAGGCAGCTTGGACATGCTCCTTCTTTTGCCCTTGGTTTCACTTACAGGAGCACCTTCCTTGCATTCTCCATCATGGTCTTTGCTGACATTGGTTCCATATTCTCTGGAAAAAGAAAGACAAATATCAGGAAGTTCAGCAAAGACGTCTTACTACATCCTAGGTGCTGAAAGTATGTAACTAATATAAGGGAAAGCTGACTCTTTGGCAGTCAGTCTTATATAGATATGTTCTCTCTGGCTTATATTATATCTTCTCTGATCAGCTAGCACTGCGTGGCTGGCAGGAATGTAAAGATCCTGAGAGCTTTAGGACCATCTTGGGCAGTTCAGAGCACAGCATCTCTCAATCCTTTTGCTCTTGTTCTGCTGTGGTGACATGTGCCCTGCAGGCTGTCATCTGTCTGATCCTTGAGCTAGAGAAGAAAAATCTGAATAAATTACATCAGCAAAAGAGAGACACAGTGACTAAGGCTGTGTTTAGGCAGCAGAAAACCATACAGTGGTACCCAAGCTCATTTTGAAGGAATTGACACAAGTGACACACTGCAGGTCACTGTTGGAAAGTGGTGCTGCCAGGAGTCCCAGGCACTGCCTGTGGGGTACTTACATATTGTAGGCACAGAGCAAGCACTCATTGCTGTAGGTGATTTCATCACTGCCACAGATGGGGCCAAGGATCTCATTGCAGACCAACATCTCTTTGCCTTCCTCATTTGTAGTGTTGGGATACTTACTGCAGTCCACCTGCCGAAGGAAGGTACAGCAAAGGTTAGTAACTCTTATTTTGCATGAGGCAGAGAGTTTTTCACTACCACAGCACAAAATTTTGCTGGTGGATCAATCTGGTAACCAGTGAATCCTTCCTGCAGAGACATCTCCACACAGCAGGAGACAAGGAGGAGAGAGCTATATCCATACAGCCCCCCTCGACAGGGTAAATCAGTGGTAGTGTCTCACACTCACTTGGCATCATTATACAAAGGCTATCCATCAGTCCCTCGTTCTTATATTCTTGTAGCCCCTCCAGTGCACTTCTGTTATTTCTCTTTCATTCTTGACAATGATTTTTTTTTCCAGAGGAGCAAGACTAATCACCTAATGACCAGTTTAAAGTTTGTGAAAAATTAATTTAGCCAAAAATTTCATATTACTCCTGCTACATTATTAACACACAGCATAGATGTAGAGCTAAGAATAGTACCATTTAATGTTTTACACTGTGGAATCTGATTACAATGACACGAATTTCACACTAGATGAAAAACAGCTGAGCATCTACAGGCTTGAGGTTCTTCCACCCCTTTGGTTATATCCTTACCAGGCCACAGACCTAAGAAAAGTGACAGAAAGAAATCTTCCACTCACCTCAACCCCAAGGGCAGCATCTGGAAAAGGATAGAGAGGCAAAACATGTGAAACAAAGCCAATACGATAAGGCCTCAGTTAAAGCTGGAAATCTGGACGTGAAATTCCTACCCACAGAACCAAAGGGAATGATTTCCAGTGACGAATTTCCTGAACTAAATAAACTATGTACGACATTTTTTTCCTCTGTTGATAAGTATAACAGCATTGCTTATTGCTAGCTGTGATGAAGCATGGTTTTGAATAGCTTTGTTCTTTTAATTGAAAACAGAACAGCTTTCCCTTCCTTATCATTTTACACATCCGTTTTGACCCTAAAGTGTTGCTGCTACATATCTGAAAAGAAACCCAAGTCAATACAGATAAATGCAAATGCAAATAGTCACCAACAGGATAAGCAAACACATAAAGGCATCTGCTGTCAGGAATATGCATTTTAAGGGAGATGAGTGTGAATAAAATAGTGTCTTTGTAATTCCATCAAACACAAATATGCTGTGAGTACATCAGACTCTGGCTTGTTTTCATCTCTCGTTTCTCCATTAGCAGCAAAGTATTGAAGAAAAGCTGCCAGGCTCCTGCAAAGTACTTGCTTGTGCCATTACAACATTTTCCTGACTGGAGGTCTGATGACCTCATTACAGCCTTCTTTCATTAATCCATTTCCTGTAATGTACACTTGTACAACAACAAGTGTAAGCAGTGTAACAGTGTGAAACCAAGAATTCAAGAAGTATACCAGCACTAGATACCAGCACAGGAGTCTGCTTGCAGTTATTTGTACTAATGACAGACAACCAACTACAACAATCATCCATTTAAGCCAATCCTGCCTTTGCCTCCTACACGATGTCAACGTACCGAAGCAGCCTGGCCCTTTCTAGGAGAAGATTTTCTCTCTTTGAAGCCACTCTCTTATCCTTTAAAGGACAGTCAGGACTCAGACATGAAGCTTTTGTTGCACTTTGAGAGTTACTCACCCGGGAAACAGCAAATCACGAAGGAGAGGAGCACAAACACACCTGCCGTGGTCATCACGGAAGTATTTCTTGAGTCTGCAGGTTGCCTGCTCCTGCTCTGCTCACAAGATGGTCTCTCTCTAAGGCTGATTGCAAATATATACAAATCCAGTGTCTAAACTGGTCAACTGTAACATAAAACAACCCACAGAATCTGTCACCAGTACAATGAGGCTGGCAATATTTATTGAGGTCTTGACTTTCAGGTAATGGCCTGCATCTGCTAGGCAATTGATTTTGGCTGGACATTTAGTTAATAGCTTGAGACAAGTTCTCAGAGGTCAAAATCAAACAAACAGCTTTTTATACAAAAGAAACTGCTTTAGGATTCTGTGTAAGGAGCACAAAATATTGGGAGGACTAAAGAGCAGGTCCTTCACTCCTCTCTGTGGAGTGACATCCCCTGCCAGGGAGCAGCTTAGGCAGAGCATGTAGTAGTACCCTGCTTGCAAATCAGGCTGACACTCTCTGCTTTCCTTTTCTGGACTTGGGTGGGGTTTTTTTTTCCCCTGCATTCTCAGATATTCACCACTGTGTATGAACATGGGTCAGGTGTGGTTTTGCCATTAGTAGAACTTGTAAAGCTTTGTCAAGTGAGTCTGGCAGGACTGTGTCTAACCTGGGAAGCTAATGGTAATTAGCACTGGTTTGATAAAAGAAAGGTCTACTTGACAGTTTCAGAGCCTGGCTATAGAAGAGCTCAGTAGAAGACTTGAAAGCAAGTTAAATTTTGCCAAATACCACTAAAAATGTCACTTGGACCTTATCAGCAGAGAGCATTTATTTACAGACCTAATCACAGTTAAACACACTGACCAATTCAAAGTGTTCTGCCAAGCCGTATTAAGAACAAAAGACACTGGAGATTTGGGAACCTATTTACATAGCACCAACTGCACTTGTAAGTACAGTAGGTCCTTTCCTCCTACAGATATTTTAGAAAATGGTACTCAAAACACAGAGCCTGTCCCAATTTTCCTATCTGTCTCGCACCTCCAGCTTTTGTGCCATCTCCAAACTGCTCCTTCCTAGGAGGAGGGCTGAACCTCTGCTGTTTTAGTAGGCGTAATTTTTGCAGGAGTGGGCTCTGTCTTTAACCCAGGTTTCTCACCATGATCCAAAATGGCAAGCATACCTGGGGTTTTTTGATCATAGGAACTGAGCATTGTGTTTAGGATAGGCCTCAGCACTACAGGTGCTGCAAAGTACAAGATGCTTTACAGGTGCTCCCTTGAACAAGCAGGGCACCACCCATGAAACAAATGAAATTCAGCTGAAATCACTGAAAGTTGAGCCAAGTAATTGTGTTGGCCACACCACAGTGATCTCAAGGACATACTTTGGTCCTTAAATGTATAGATGGCATGGTGCATGGAATCACCTCTCCTGGGCACTGGCGTATTAGGAAGGCTGCAGCACAGCTGGGTGGATATATGGGGTTACATTTTTATCTATAAGAGACGGATTTCTTCACAGGGAGAAGCATTCAAACGATTATGCTGCTGGGTTTGTTTCTATAAATTACAGGGAGCATGCATGATTTGGCATGTCTTCAAGATGTATTGTCCTAAAGTGCCTCGTGGATGGCATCTCTGGAAGCCAGAAACTTTTCTCTGAGAGTGTTCAAGGGGCATGCTGAGGCTGCTGTCACATGCCATGCTTCTTGTCTTCATCAGTTCACACGTACAATCTCTGCACAGTCAGAGGAAGGTACATCTTTCTGGGTCAAATATGAACTTTCCCACTGTCTTCTCCAGCCAGGAACTGAGACCTCTGCAAATCATCCTCACCAGCTGTCCCAGCCACAACCTGGCAGCTTTAGACAGGTTGCCTCCTGACTGGTGCATGCATGCTGCTGCTCCAGATTGCTCCCTGCCCCAGATGGTGCTTTTCTCTGGGCAGGACCAACCTCTTTCCTGGTAGGTGGATAGCACCTTCCTGCCCAAGGCTGGTGTATGTTGCCTTTACACACCAGAGAAAATTTTTCCACCGTAACTGCCAGCTTCAGCACTGGGTTTGGTACTTACTGACCCTGAGCAATCCAAATTTCCTCCAACCACCTCAATGCCTGTCTGATGTTCAGCAGATCCATTCCTTCACTCTCACCTACAGACGCTCTAGGAAGTGACTCAAGTCTCTGACTGTTAAATGCTGATTGGGGAAAATCAATCTCCCCTGAGCTGCTCAGGTACCTGCTCCAAGCTACAAAGATGACACCCAGTCTTCAGACTCCAGTCAGCCAATGTCCACTGCCACTCAGGGTTACAGTTCCAGATTATCCTGCCTTTGATAACAGTGTGGAAAACCCCCACAGCTGCTAAGGCCAGGTTGCTCAGTTCTTAACTACTCCTAGAAAAACAGTTGGAAAGAGGATTTGGTCTGCATTCCTGCCACTGAGATCCTACTATAATCCACTTTGCTATGGTCTTCTAATTCCCAAATTCAGATGCAGCGCATGGCTTAATGACCTTTTAGTTGAAGTAAAATCTTCATGTGTGCCAAAATGAGGATGAGGGCAGGGATCTGCAAAGTAAGCAAAGGCAACGCCACATCTCTGGGTCTCACATGTATGGTCCTGACCATGACAGGTGCTGCAGGCTGACATCAGAAAAGGATCTGACCATTAGACAACATCCTGTCTCACTTATCCAAGGAATTACTTGGTTTACATTTCCCATTAGTTTTTGCCAGGATTGATTTCATACTCTCTGGAAGCATCCAAACTGATGTTGGGAGATTTCCTTAGTGGATATCTGACCTCTCAGTGCAAGTAATACACCCATAAATGAATCACAAACCATTCATACATTTTTCCAAACATTCCTGTGTTTTGTCACATTATCTAATTAAAAAATAGCTGTTGTAAAAGTGGAAAATAACAATAATTACTTGTAGTTGTTTGATGAAATTGCCTCTAATCACTCCAAAATGCCTGCTAAATGCAATTCAGACTGCAGTTTCCATCTTTGTCTTCCTCTTGGCTGCAGCGCAGCCAATAACTATTTGTACTGAGCCATGTGCCTGGAGAAACCAATACAGAACAAATGGAAGATCTGCCTCTCACCCAGTGCCTGAAGGCACTATTTGAGCTAAGCAATAAAGCAAAGTCACTGATATGATTAAAATTTATCGATATGAAAACACATCCATGTGTTTATGGACTTATTAAATAGAGGTTGATTCAGGCAATGCTGCTGAATGTTTTCCTGAGCTAATAAGATCATGGGCAGAACTTTGTACCCTGCAGGTGAAGGCTGTGTGGTTTCACATTACTTATGCAATTAATTAAATGTACTTGGCCTCACAGCAGGGACAGCTCTTGACAGACGGGAATGAGTCCAGCGGGCTGGTCAGGGGCTGAAGCCATTCAGGCTAAGATGAAGGAGCTGGACTTCTTCAGCCCGAAGAAGGGATGGCTACAGGAGATTATATCTCTATCTGCAGCTCCCTGGTGGGGTTATAAAGAAGATGGAGACAGAGTCTTCTCAGAGCTGCAGAGGAAAAGAATTAAATCCTGACCAAGTCTGAGAAATTATTCTTCACCACGAGGGTGATCAAGCAGTGGCACATGAATCAGAGATGCCATCCGTGTCCTAGCTCTGTGGTAGTGAAAACCCTGCTGAACAAGTAAGGCCTTGAGCACCCAAAGCTAGCACTGACTTGAGCATTGCTTTAAGCAGGAGCTGGACTAGAGACATCTAGAGAACTCCTCCAGCCTGAGTTATTTTATGTACACAGTACTCACATAATGCTCTATCCTCTAGATAGTTTTTATTAATGAAGGAACATAAAAATTTTCCATGACCTATGAGAACAGCCTTGGAGTTTTCCTACAACCTTTGCTAAAGGGCCACAGGTAAGTTGTACAAAGAGCTCCCAGCACATTTTTAACAGGGGATGACCAGTAACATGCAATCACTGTTAAATCCACACACATGCAAACTAAACTATTCAAATTCGAGAACATTATTAGCTCTCAGTGATTTCAACATCTCTCCACTTATGCAACAGCTCAGGTCACTGGCCATCACAACACTTCCCCAGAAGAGCACCAGAATTTAAACCTATAGCAAAGTTATCTGCACCACAGATGCCAAAATAGTGATCACTTCACCTCTGTGCTGCAGCTTCAACCAGATGTGGGTCTCAGCAACATCAGCTCTGAGGACGTACCTTCACCTCTTGCCTCACCGGCTCATGCTGTGCACCACCTCTGAGCAGTTTCTGGATGAAGACATCAGGTCAGGGCTTTATTGCACATGGCAAGAGTTACTCACATGAAAGCAGGAAAATTCTAGAAGGAGCAGCAGAAAAACAAGGCATTAACCAGCAAAACATTTAGCTAGACAGTGGTCCAGGATTTTGCTCTTTGAAGCAATCACACTGCAGGGAAGGTGGTTTGGAGGTAATGTAGACAAATGCACGTAATGCTTACCCTACAGCTGGTCACGGGAAGAGAAAATCATTTGTTTAATCAGTTTTCCTGACACTTTGGTGATCTCAGCTGTACATCACTGAGTGACTGTTTCACTTTTGCCACAGCCCAAGCAGGAACAATAAAGAGATGGCTGAGGGGAGGTAGCAGCCAACCTGGGATTGACACCATTCATGGCTACCTGATAGGAGAAAGTAAAGCTTGGCAGCTTTACTGATAAGGCTAGGGAAGTCTCCTTCAGGAGTTGTCGTCAGGAGAAAATTTTCCAAAAGGTAGGAAAAGAATTTTTTTTAAAGTTCAATAGATTCTTATCTGCAAGGGGATATTATTTATAGCTCAGTGCACAGTTAAAATAGAACGAATAAGCATGTTCTGCCATGAAAGCAAATTGCTTTGTGGTTATATAAACCAGGGGAATAGATGAACATATCTCCAAAGGCCAGCAGATGAGGCATTTTCAAGCTACCAGGCATCTAGCAGCACACACGTCATCGAACTAGCACACAGCAGGGGGACCATGGCTGTGTCCCTTGGATTTCAGACAGCTACACAAAGCCACCAAAGACTGTCATTGCCAAGAGAGGCTTATAAGCAGAAATAAGATATTTTAATTGACTAACTGGCAGGGCTGGGAAAAGTAATTCAGTCTGACTGGGATGAGCAATTGCCGCATACTACTGAGCAGCAAAGAGGAACATGAAGGCCTGAAGGAAGATCACTTGACCCTGGTCAGCTGCATTCGAGAGTTTGTTCACAGAGGGCTGAGCATCCCGGATGCCACTACAGCACGAAGGCTATGGCAAGGCTGGCTGGGGAAACAGGTTACAGTCTTCTGTGAGCTGCCAAGGCTCATTAATTTGTCATAGGAACATGCCTTCAGTGCTCGCTCCCCTCAGTTCTGTTCATAAGATTGACAGGCATGTCTGTAGACCACAAAGTGTTCTTGACAAGAGTGTAATTAACCTTCAATGTTTACATCTCCCTGCTCTTAGTAACACACCAAGTTTGTACATTTTGGGGATGACTGTCTGTAAACGAGTGAGTTTCCTTTTCTGTTCTTGATCAGAGGTCAGGATGGCTGGAAAAACAAATTTTCTGAACTTTATCTGGAGTAGCTGCCAACTGAATAAGAATTTCCTTGAGTAAGTGGGCCAAGCCTTGAACTCAGGTTTGTAAATGAGATCCCCACTAATCTTCGGCTCCACATCCTTTCATGCCAAGATCTGAGACCTGCCTCATGCAAGTTCAGGAGAAGGTGAGCTGAGGTTCTGCCCAACTTGAGGGAGCTAGAGGTGCAGAAGTTAATACACACATGAGATGCATGAAAGAGAAATTGTTCTGAACTGATTTTTTTAACGTGAGGAAACAACCAGGAGTGCAAAGCAGCTGTTTCTGGAAGTACTGATCCATCACTGTCACAGCAAGAGAGGCATCACTCTGCCTGATAAGTGTCCCAAGAAACATCAACATATCACATCTCTGGGAAAAGTTTTCTTTCCATATGAAACCACAGGATGATGCAATGTAGAACAGGAGCAAGCAGAGCATCAAGCAAAAAAATACACCCCTGGATCCCAACTTATCAGACAACAAACTAGCAAAAATTCATTTCAGAAACAATGCTTGAAAGAGACAAAGGTGCTTCACTTTCCAAAAACCTCTGGGATTTGGGATGAATGGTGATTTGTTTTTTAAGAAAGATATTGTAAATAAAGCAGCATCAAGGGATTTTTCTTCCTGAAGGAATAGAGTATGATTGGCTAAGAATTCGTCTGCTTTCGGTAGTAGGAAAGAAAGGGGAGAATAGGGTGAGAGACAGGATGCATCATGGTGCATTGAACACTTGGCTGGATAGGGAAGAAATGAATGGAAAGAATTCTTATAGCTAAAGCATCACAACCACTGAACACTTCTTCCGTCATTATTAACATCAAGAGAAAAGGGAATAGTTTCATTTATTCTGCAGAGCTGAGCTGTAATGAGACCACTGGCTGGTTCTTTACAGCTGGGTGTGGTTGAAGCACCATTGATGCTGACATAAAGAAACATGCTGCTGAATTACAGGATTTTGCTTTCTCATAGACACTGAGGCAGATCACAAGACTTCACAAGACCTCTTAACTACTCCACTAGGCAAGTAATGAAATTATTTACTTAATATGTTAGTACCTTCCCGAAAGCTGCTATATTGTACTTGATCATACAGCCCCTACATCCCCTGGCTTAGGCACTTGTGCCCTATTTGCAACCTGGAAAAAAATTCTTATCTCACTAGAGCTAGATGCACTGATATCTGCCAAGGTTTTGTGTGTTTCCTTTTCTGGACTTGCAGCAGGTTGTGCTGCACTTCCCTGATTCTGGCAGTGAAGGTTGTTTGTGCTTGCTTGCACAGCAAAGAAATATTTCTGCTACTCATCTCATATTTTGCATCATTTTGCCATCCCTCTCTTCGTACATTTGAATGCAGCCTGTGGAGAATAACAATATTAGGAAGCTAGCATTAAATCACTGCCAAATGAAATGTCAACAGAAGGTATATGCATCACTTACATCCAATCGTACGCTGCCTGCTCAGCATCCGGCTGACAATATTTGGGATGCTGCCACAGAGAGCAATGGGAGCTCAGGCTGCTTCTGGGTTTGCCTCCCTTCTTAGTCACTGGGATGAGTGCCGTTACTGAGTCCCTGGGTGTGCCATGTTCCCTGAAGAAGGGAAAGTCTGCCATTAGAGGCTCAGTATGACCATTTTCCCACAGAGGGAAGGGTGCTGGGAATGTAAATAAAATTCCCAAATGATGCAAGTGAATGAGAGCTCATCTGAGCTAGCTACCAACAACGAAGTAGTTTTACTGTCTCTGACTATTATAATCCTATCAGTCAAAAGACCTATGCCGTTCAAACATGCTGCATCACTTTGATTTCTATTCCAGCTATTTTCTTTTGCCTGCTAAATCTTCACCCCAGGCACAAATAGCAAGTTAAGATGGAGAAAAGCACGATAAATTAGAAAAGCACAGTGAGAGGCCAGGGGCTAGGGCATTGCCACTGGAAAGCATGTTCTTTCCATTGGACTGGCATGTTATAGGCATGGATCCCACATTCATTGGTGTAAGTGAAGCCATCTGTGTCACAGATCTGCTCCAGTGCTTGGCTGGGGTCCCTGGGTGGCCATGCTCAGTGATGCCCATGGGACATGTGCTGCAGCTAAGCTTTAGAGAGAAGAGCCAGGGTTTAAGGCAATATATTTCCAAACATTCCTCATTCCTCAGGCTTCACTTCTACAACTGAAAGGCAGGAAGCGATACACTATGCGAATGCTCTTTGTTTGCAAATTCATAGTATGTTTAAACTTATGGGGCTGCACCTCAGCTGGTGAGAATCTGGAAAAGCCTCCAAGTCTGAGTGGATGTCTGCCAGCTGGAGACAGGCTCCCTTCCGCTGCTGCTCTCTGCTTTTTTCATATCTACTCATTAATCAGTGGTGAGCCCGCAACCAGTGCCCAGAGCATGGCAAAGAATCAAGCAAAATTGTATCAGACATTAAATTGCAGCAAGGAAATCAACATTTCTGAGTGTGAACACAACAATGGATAAAATGAGTGAATACCAGGATTATATTCCTTTAAATACAAAGGCCCAAGGAAAATTTTTCAGTCCCCAAACTATTTTTGTTTTGTAATTGTTAACAGCCAATTAGACAGACTTCTGCAACTGATACAATGAATCTGCCTAATTATTTCTGGATTTCTCCCCCCCCCTTTTTTTTTTTTGAGGAACATATTGTTATAGAAATGTAAAAATTGATTTGAATATTCTTCTGAAAAGAACAGTTAAAAAAAAAAAAAATCAGTGGGATGAGCCCTGTCATTCTTGATTACTCCTCAAGAGAGTGACAGTCTCTAGGCACATCCACATGCCTCTTTAACAAATACAGCATGTGAAAAGTCCAAAAAGCTCAAAGAAGGATGATTAGCAGGTGATGTAACTTTGAAAGCTAAAGATTTTGGGGGAAAGGGTTTTAAATGAAGCTTAGTTACAGACTCCATGAAGGAAGAGATGGGGGGTGGGGGGAGTTCAAGTCACAGGTGGGTGAATCCTGATAAATGTGAAAAAAATTCTTCCAGCTCCACACAAAAAGGCTAAGTATTGATTTCCAAATTCCACTCATCAATCCAGACTTAAATGATTCACCTCATTCCTCCTTCTCTTTGTATTTTTAAGAAAAAAATACTGTAGACTCAGGAAACACTGATAGGGCTATAAAGATAAGTTAGACAAACAAAGGAAAGAGAGAGGACATTTATATTTCTAAAATATTGCCTCTGTGATGTGTATTGATGCATTTACAAGCCACAAATCCTGAGGCTGAGCCATCATCAACACGAAACACAAAGGTCATCATTCCTTGGTGTGGCTCAACTCCTGCTCTCCAAAGCCGGAGGGATGCAGCAGTTGCTGCAAGGCAGTGTGCAGAACTAGACCAGCTGTGTTCAGTGGTCCATTTTAGCTGCCTGACGTTGCAGTCATAGCAGACATTGGAAAATCAGTTTTGTCTTCACTGCATGCTTGACTGAGGGTATAAGGCTGCACCTGCAACTATTTCTGTTTATGGCAAGAGTGTTAAAAAAAAAAAAAAAAAAAAAAAAAAAAGAGTCCAGAGAAGCAGGACTAAATCCATGCTTGCATCCGATCTTTTTAGTGCCTCTTTCCAAGTTCAAAAGCAGGCTTTCCTAGCACACCACTTGAATGGTTTTTGAGAACAAACCAAATCATTTTGAAGCTGCTTAAGCTTTTGCCCAAGGTGAGTAAGAAAATCAGCCTTGGGTTTCTGCAGCTTTATGCATTTGGGAAGTGATGGAGTAGCAGGCTGAGCAGCACCAAGGACTCTTTCACCTTCACCTTGGAGACAGTTACTGAGTATATTTGCAGTCTGGTAAGCACTGAGCTTGATGTTGCCCAGCACAGTAATCTCTGCCTATCCATCTACAGAGCCAATTCTCCATCTGTGGCCAAGCAGGCACCCAGCTCAGTCAGCCATACCTCAAAACCACCTTTCAAGTCTCCTAGTGAAAATGTAAACCTTGTATTGTTCTACCTCTCTCCTAAGCCACAAAAATTCAATCTTTCCTCTTCAATGTGCTCATCTTTGCTTGACCATTGCTTCCTCATCAACACAAAGCAGAAATAAATCATCTAATTAACACACAGAGTAAATATCCCTGCAAGAGCTGAAAACCCACGTGGAGGCACAGAAAACAGCTCTGTCCCTGAGAAGGCTGCCTTGGTTTTATAGAGTTTTATTGCTTCATAAAACACCCACTGAGCCTGGGGCTTTTCCCATATTCTTGCCCAGTTTTAGTGATTTATGCCATTATGTACTTCTATGTGAAACCTATTGGCCAATACTGCATGGAAACCTGTCTAATGATGACTTTTGCTTCTTCCTCAAATTGCTCTGACAATTTCAACTTTGTGCCTCCTTGAGTTCATGTTTGCCTTTGGTGTCATCAGACAATGAGCTCCACAGAGGAAGCTTGGCACAGATGTGCTTAGCTAATGCCATCCTGTTGGATCTTGACAGCTTTACAGATCAACAGGCTTGCAAAAGCCAGGAGTCAAAGCTAAGTCCAAGTGAAAGTCTGCCAAAGTTCACCAAAAAAGTTTTTCAGGTCTTATCCTTGCAACTAATGAAGCAAGACTTAAACAAGACTAAAGCAGCATGCTCTGCAAAAACACCCTGATGGAATCAGAGAATGCATTGGGTTGGAAGGGACCATCAAAGGTCATCTTGTCCAACAACATCTTGTCCAATGGCAAAAAGATTATATAAACCAAAATAATGTTTACATTAGGACACAGACCCAAGAAAAGAACAATAACCCATTGTTAGTTACTAATCATCTTGAGAGGTACATGCCAGCCACAGACACTAATGGCATGGAGGTATTATGGCCTCGCTTCCTGGTACAATGCCCACAGTATCTCCAAGTCATTAACAGTTGCCTTCAGCCTATTCTTCTAGCCCGACAATTCAAAGTCTGGCTTTCCAAAGCAGTCCAAATAATTGTGCTATTCTCTGGTAAACAACAATGGGACACTGAATCAGAGAGGCACTAGCTATAGTCCAGAAGAAACCCTCTAACCCTGAAATAGTGGACTTGCAACAGCTTTGGTGACCTGGTGTGCAGGTAGTTGTATTGGCTGTGCCTATGTTGTCAACAGATGAAGGGCAGCCCCTAGACCCCCCCCCCACCTCCCTGCCAGCCATACAGGCACCAACAGCAATTATATCATGAGGTCCTGAGCTCTTTGACCTTAAAAAAGTAGGCAAAACGTAACTATGAGGCAGAACCACTTCCCGATGACTTGTTACACATTCTGTTAAAACTGGTCACTTGTGCCTCCTTTTCCTTCCCACAGAGCTTTAGAAGGTAGGCAGCTGCAGTGACATGCAAAGGCTGCCTCCCTCCCCAGACCAGATTTCTATTTCTGCTCAGCAGGCTGGAGACATTCTGTTGCAATAATAAATCAATAGATTTCAGGACACTTCTGCTGTCTGTGACCCTGAAGGGAGCTCAACATCCCTCTCCTGTAAATTATATCCTATAACAGGATTCAGCACAGAGGACAAATTCAGTGAAGACAGACTGGAATCACCTTTCCTGACAGCCACTGTTTTTTCCATGGGCCAGGTTGACCAGGCAATAGGAATCAGGACAGCGACACCTCTATGCTAGGCAGCCAGTTTCCCTTTCTAGCCCACAGCAAGAAAGGGCTGCTCTTGAAAACAAACCACCACCCACATCCTAGGCACTGCTCTGTGGAGGAGGTGGACCATGGCCCTGAGGTGTATGTCTCCTTGCATTGATTATAAAGATGGAGTTCATGATCAGGTCATGAAGATATAGTAATGGTTAGGTGAGACTAATACCCTCAAGGAGACTTTGAGGACTAAGTGCATACCTGGGAGCTCCAAGGGGAGGCCAGGCCCTCATCAGAGCACAGGTGTCAGGAAAAGATTTACCCACAATGTTTGGTAGAGCAGAACATCAATAGAAAAATACATATGCACCACTAGAAGTGCCATGTCAGGGACGAGAAGGGGCAAAAAGAATGAGATGTGGCATTAAGACAGGGAAACATTGCCAAGTGAGTTTATTGAACAAGTGTTTCAGGAGCTAAGGAAATGAGACAAACTGAAGGGAGGTTGCTGAGGAAGATCAGCCCATGGGAAGTCACATGCAAAGGAACATGCTTTCTTGGGCTGGAGTCCAGCATGCACTTAGCATTCAGTCATGCTCATGAGGTTGAGAGTCCTTCCACTTTTCCTGGTAAGAAAAGGAGAGAGAAGGGTTTGACAGAGCATATTCAGTGCTGAAGCCCTGTTCACCACTTCACTAGTCCAAGTGTTGGCTGGAAATAAAGCACAGTCTCAAAAAGCCCAAATACTCCCTTTCATTATCATCATTGAAGGAAAAATGAAAGGTTTCACACATTTGATACAGTTCAGTTGGTTTGGTGAAGTACTTTCCACATGCCCTGAGTGAGTCTGTGGGACAGATTATGTGACTAGTGAAAATGAGTAAAGTATGTTTGAAGCTAACAAACAGGAGGCCACATACTAATCGCAGAAACGGGCCTTTCACATCTTCCCTTCAAATGCAATAATACCCCATGTCTTTGCACAAGTCATGGTGCATATCTAGGGTATGGCCATAAGCAGCTAGTTAAAAAAACACAGAATGAAAACAGCCCTGCATTTGGGGTAGGTACAGGAATTGATCCTGAAAGGAAGGGGTTTACTCTTGTACGTACAGATAGGCATTGCAGAAACCACATCTGTTGCTGTATGTTTTGCCATCAGAGCCACAGTGGGGCATATATTCAAGGGTGCAGATAGAAGAGATTTCATCAAAGTCCTTGCAATGCTCCTGCACACAGAAGACAGACATGAGTCTCTGCTGGAGAGCAGACTGTGCCCCCCCAGCATACGGAATGCCACCCCATTCAGATGTGAAGCTTTATGTACCATCATAACAACCAACTCCAAGTTCCTCTGGTGGCAGATGTGATCTCGCACTCTTTCTGCCCACTGCCACATCTTTTCATGCACTGTACAGAGCAATGGAATGGATGTTGGCTGCTTTATGACCCGTGTGAAATTCCCAAAGGATCTCCTCAGGTCTGCACACCACTGCTGTCCCAAGTTTGTAATTCAGAGCAGAGGGTAGTCCCCCATGGGTTCTACAGACACTGGACCTCAGTCTCTTCCAATCCTTTCCCACTCACTGTGCTGGGGCACACCCATCCTGGATGGGGCTGAGAAGAACCCAGCCCCAGGTGGACAAAAGAAATTTAATCTGGGGAGGGCTTGGCCCCTCCCCTGCTGGGAGAAGGTGGTCCCCTGACTCAGAGGTGGTTTATTCCACTTCCCCTTCCTGTCCAGCAACCCTATAAAAGGGTGGATAGCTTGCTGCTCTTCCCTTTTTTCCTGCCTCGTCTGCTCGAGAGGACTTCCTGCTGCTGTTGCTGTCTCCTGCACCGGACCACGTGGCTGGGGCCCTTTCTCTCTCTCAGCTGAATCCACCGACATCCAGGGGAACACAAGGCCATCCAGGCTTGGTTTATATATTTTTTTTCCCACTTACCCTCATCCCTCACCTCTGTGAACCCCCCCCCCCCGTTACTGATATATATATATAAAAAATTAATTTTTTTCCTTTCCCTTTTGTGAAAACAGAAAAAAATTTACTCCTCCTACTTCCAAACCGACTTCAGAATATTTCTTTCACGAATTTTTTTTTTCTTTTCCCCTACCCCTTTTTTTTTTCCTTTCTTCTCTCTCTCCACCCTGCTGAGGAAAAAGGGAGAGGGGCGGGGGAGGAATTTATATCTATTATCATTTGAGCTCCTAAACTCAAAGCGCAAACTACCACACTCACTCTCGTAATATCCTCTTCACAGCGTCCATTCTTCCTTTTGCCAAGAGAGGTCCGATGTTCCCTGGCAAAAGGAGAGACCATCGTTACCCACAACCTTCCCCATTACAATTGCAGTGCAAGAACAAACCTGACTCCCACCTGGTGCACAGCAGCATTTGAGATAAACTGGCTTAAGCATTGCCTGCACAGCACTAACAAGAACACGCTGTGATGGGCCAAGCATGTGTCTCATGGAATAGCATTCTCCCCAGCTGATGCATCCTCCTTTACAGGGCTCTGGAGTTCAATACTCATATCAAACATGAACTGGGGCACACAGGAGGACATGGGCAAACAGACAGGACCCATCTAGCACCGGGTTTCAGAGAGAGAGGGATGGGTACTTACAGGTTGTGGGCACACAGCGTGCACTCGCTGGCGTAGGTCACACCGTCAGTACCGCAGACAGGGTCGTAGATCATCGTGCAGGCCATCAGCTCTCTGCCATCCTTCAGTGTGGAAGTTGGGTAGTGGCTGCAGTTGAGCTGGGGAACAAAGACAGCAAAAGCTCTGTGCAAGGGCATCCAGACACAACCACCCCTCCTCTTGTGCCTCTGCCGTAGGAGAAATTGTGGTTATATATCAGCTCATTCTTCATGGAAAACTAGCAATTTCCTCTCATAGCCTTGTAGTGGGGAAGACTGAATCAAGGCTTGAAGGTAGACATTACTCACTGAGCTTTATACCTGTCATGATGCCCCTATACCTTGCTGAACCTACTGGGATATTATGAAATGTAGCTCAAAAATCATCTGCAAATCCAACGGGCATGATTTATGCACTTTCCACAAGAGGACCAACCGTGACCAAGGTGTTTTTCACAGCCCACAAGAATGGAAGGAAGATGTGCTGACAGGTCTTTTGTTGAAAGAGAATAGCTCCAAGTGTTGAAATCTGCCAGCAGGATTGACAGCAATTGAGGCTGATTTACACTGGCTGAAGAACTGGCCTTGTGTTTTAGCACTCCCAGTTTCTCCAGCCTGAGCTCTTCCTCCCTGATTTATGTATCTCCCCCGGTCTGAGCACAGACCGTACTTGGGAAACAAAGGAATGACATTTCATAGTTTGTTTGTATAGAAATGAAATATCTGACTCGGGATGTTGACTCTTTCAAACATGCTAATGAGAGGGCTTTGTTTTTCTGTTCCCTAGCCAGTGCAAATAGTTTAGAGCTGGCCAAATATCATTAATCTGGTATTTTTACAAGATTCGTTGTCAGTATACAGAAGATTGCATTGCATTTACAAAACAAAACAAAACCCAGAAAACCAGAGTGGGGGTTGAATCCTCTGATGCATTAGGTATCAGCTTTCAAAACACAGGCAATTTTCTAATCTTTGCAGAACATCCTTTTGTAAAATGCAAGCATCCAGAAGGCACTGACTACCCTGGGTCCTCTGCATCCCCTTCCCATGTTGCCAAAACACACTGCTGAGTTCCCACGGCAGTGGTGATAGACTGCTGTGGGAAAGGGATTTCTTCTTGTAAAGCCTTAAATCATTCATAATACCTGTCTCATAACTCATTCCTCACCTGTCCTCTCCTCTTTCTTTTCCTGACTACGTGCAGGAAATGCACAATGTTCCCGCAGCCAGAAGGGTGATATTCACCCGCAGAAGAAAGGACAGCACAGGCTATGACCCTCAGTGAAGGCTACACTGCCAAAACCAACCAAGGTTTATCAGAGTTGTGCAATTAGCCCCAGGCTCAACATTTTTCATTCAGTTCCACTTACTTGGGGAACTTCTGCGCACCTTCCATCGTGCTTCTTGGCAACATCGGTTCCAAACTCACTGGAAGAGAAAGCAGAGTTTAAATTGTTTAACAACTAGCTCAGTGGAGCTCTCAGGAGGTGACCTTCCTGGTCTTACATGTTATGGGCACAGAGTGCGCAGTCATTGCTGTAGGTGACACCGTCTGTCCCACAGATCTCACGCAGGATGAAGGGGCAGGCTGCAATGGCTTCGCCGGTTTTGGCGTTGCTCAGGTACATGCTGCAGTCAACCTGAGGAGACAAAATAACGATGTTGGGTCAGTAGCTAAGAGATGGAAGAGTGCAGTGGGCATCTGCAGTCTGCCCACTTTGATCCTCCAGATTTTAAAGGCTTCTGCCAGAGGAAAACCACAGTCCTTTGAAGTTCAGTCTTCCATTAGAAATGCATTCATTTTAGTTGGGTTTGTTATTACCTTCCAACAGAGAGAAGAAAGGAACAGCTGGCCAAAAAGGTTATTTTCCTAGAGCAGTACATATGCAAGTTTTAAAACCAGCATTAACTTAAAATTTGGGTTTAAGGTGTTTGACATAAAGTCCAGCTTGCCATAGTTAACTAAATCTGAGATTTTATTTTGGCTTTTTCAAAAACAGCAGCAAGAACTTCAGCAGCTCTTGCTGAAAAAAAAAAAATACAATATATAATACCTACCAGTTTAAATACCTGAGGATAAATAGACAAATACCTCTTGGAGATCAGTCTACACTAGCTAAGCATCACTGACACTTCACTGTCATTTTGCATAGTTTCCCCAATGCAGTGTTTCTTATTATCCATATTTTCCACATGGTTCAAGAGCAAATTAAAGCAAAGACATTTTTAATGATGTCTTTACTATAGAAAATATATTGCAGTGTCTCAGGATGCATGAAATTGTTTTCCATGCTTTAGAGCTGCTCTGCATAAGCAGAATAAATGTTTGGGGATATTATTGGCACGTATTGTTACTGTGCAGAATACTAAAGCTATTTCTGTATGCATACCCAAGAGTAGATTTTTTCCCTGGCTGACCAGAGCACAGGGAGTTTTTTTAACCTGCTTGTCTAGTACAATGGAAATCCTAGCACTGCTTGAATACACAGATATCTAAACACAGCCTTCTATCTTTGTCTCCTACCATGCTAAAATTGTCTGCATGGTTCTTGGGCTGCCTCTGATGATTTCTGTTCAGAGAGCTGCAGTAGTGGGACATTTTGTCTCAGAAGTCACAGACTGTTCCCACTCTCTCTTGCTCTCCTGTACAGCACATCAGTGGCAGGGCTGTGAGCAATTAGGAAGAACAGCAGCACCAGCCCTGTGCATCACCCCTCCATGCAACCAGGAGCACAGTGGTGCACTGAGCCCAGACAGGGTCTTTCTGGAGACTAAAGAGAGAGCAGGAGATGGTGCTCATTTCATAGCTAGTTACACTTACAGGAGTACTTTCCTCCTTGCATCTTCCCACATGGTTTTTCTTAATGTGAGTCCCATGTTCCCTGAAACAGAGGAAGGCATTAGAGAGGAAGCTCACCAGCTAAGCCCTGCATCACCCAGGTGCCACAAAGCAAACCAAACTCATAGCCAATATGTATGCTAAATGAAGCATCTGGTTGCCTAATGAACCAGCTTCTCCCAGTCATTAGAGCAAGCATAATCTAGTAAGAGACCCATTAGGTGTCCTCCCTGTGTGCTATACAGCAGCCCTCATCCACTCTTTCCTCTGTCCAAATACCACAGCCCTTAACATGCTCAGAGTGAGAACTGACTCTCCTACAGCTCCCCTAAGGGGCATGAAAAGATCGTCAGGGAACAAAATCAAGGTGACAGTGGCTTGATAAGGTTGAAAGAGAAAGAGACACAGATATATGGGTATTAAAAAAAAAAAAAAAAAAAGGCCACCTGAAGGACTAACCATGGCTTGTCACTCCAAAGGAGTCCTATGTGCAGTACTCACAGGTTATGGGCACAGATGCCACATTCATTGTCATAAGTAAATCCATCTGTGCCGCAGACTGGGAGCAGGATCCGTGGGCAGCGGAGCAGGGCTTTACCACCCCTCAGCGTTTTTGATGAGTATTGACTGCAATCAATCTACAAAAAGCAGGAATGTCAAACCTGGGGAAGTCCTTGTTCTCAGAGAAAAAACCCCTGTAAGCTGACAAGACTTAAACATGTGGAGACAGGCCAGGCTTCAGGCCAGCTCACTTTCAAAATAAATGTAGCCTCAGGGAACGTTTCAGTTGATACAACTAAGAGGAAGAACATGCCTTATACTGAATGCTTACCTCAGAAGTCTCTGGTCTGCATTTTCCATTATGCTTTTTGCTAACATGGGTCCTGTGTTCTCTAGAAGAGGGAAACAAAGATGAGGAACTAAATGCTTAACTTCTCGGTCACAGTCACGTGCAAAACAAGGCAAACCACAACTTCAAATTCTATGAGAGCATATTAGAATAGTTACATTACTCATGAACAAGCTCATCAGGTCTTCTCATAACATGCAATTTAAAGCAATATTCTGAATTATTGCTTCCTCTGCTCAGTTACTGCCCAACCCACAGACTAATCCAAGGAGCTTGCCATCTGACTCTCATGAGCACAAAGAAGGTATCAGAAGGAAACTCCAGGCAAATTCAAACCAAATCCAGTTTCTAAGAGACTTGAAGAAATAGGCACAAGCAGAAAAGCAGAAAGATGGTTGTCAGGACTGTAAGGCATTGCTGGCTACTTAGAATGAGTGCTGTGTGTATGACACTTACCCATTGTGGGCACAGATCCCACATTCATTATCATATGTAATGCCATCTGTGCCACACACTGGCTCCAGGTTCCTTGGACAGGATACTAATACTTTGCCATCTTTAGTGTCTTCTGTTGGGTACTTACTGCAGTCAACCTGTCAAAGTAAGAAGAATTATTAGCTATGGTAGAACCCTTGATATGCAAGAAAAGCCAATGCAAAACATTTTCATTCTGTATCCCAGCCTTCGTTGTTTCCTCAACAGGACAAAGCCCTGATACACTGAAGCTAAATCTTTGGAAATGAGCTTTCAGATTATCCTAGTTCTCTAAAAAACAAGAAGGAGGACTATCTTGAAGAAGGAATTCTTCAGGTAGAAGACATTCCTAAAAAAATGGATCTTGAATTTAGTGGGAAACATTTTTCACCAGCTGGAAATCTGACTAGTACTGGTTTGATTTGTGTTGAGTTTCTCCTTGCTTCCTTAGCACTGTGATTGTTAACCCTGTAGTTAAGCAAAGGGTTTGAAAGGATGGAGAAAAAAAAATGGTTATCTGTTGGAGCATAGACTTTTTTACATCCCAGAAGTTCAGTGCTGAAGTACAGGAGCTTCTTTTCCTGAGGCACCAAACTCTTGGCCTTGTAAAAATATAACATAAACTATACTCTATAAATATGTATGCTTAGTGCTTTCGTGAGTCTCTCCATGTCTGTGAAAGCAAGCAGCATGGGAGCTGCGAAGGGTGGAAACACTTGTGATCCCCAGAGAGAACTGCCAGCCTGCACAGCACGTTGGCAGCTGAAATCTTGGGCGTCCCCTTCTCCTGGGCACAAAACCCAGCTTAATATGGAGGGAAGTGAGTTCTGCAGCACTGCCTCACTGCAGGCTCTTCATTTCTTGTCCATCTCCTTCCTCCTACGTCAGCTTGGCGTGGTGTGCATGGAGCGACCCTCTCTTTGGAGCACTGAGCAGGCAAAAATCCACCCTCACTGTGCAGAACAGCAAAGCACAGACAGGGTCCCTCATAAGCCTTGTTTTATAGTCTTCTGGCAGTTTTCTTGGGAAGTATGCAGGGTTCTTAGGATTCTATTAACAGCCTCAAGAGATAGATTTTTTTTTAATTCTGTTGTACTCACAGAACCAACTTTCTGCTTGCATTCTCCATCGTGCATTTTGCTAACATTTGTTTGATGTTCTCTGAGAGAAAGAAAGAAACACTTTGGTTAGGAAGCCTTGAGAATAACTTTTGCCATTACACTCTAGGCACTGGGACAAGAAGGTGAAGTCCTACTCCACCTTATCGGACACTACTATTGCTTGAGTTGTCTGAACACACTCCAGAGATGGCAGCAGCAAATGCACATTTCCATGTCACATGCTAATTAAGTGTTAGCAACAATTAGGTGTTACAAGTAACACTTTGATCTGTTCATGGCTCTACTCTGGGTTACCCTCTGGTTCTTCTGTGATTCCCCTCAGGAGCATAGACAGAAATCAGGGAAGAAAAGTTGTGTGCACTGGAAAACTGGGAGAAGCCATTTCCAAAGAGACATGCAGAAGCAGTTGCCTGAAGACTGGTGTTTTACAGAGGGGCTTGTGAGAGCCTTAACTGTCACTAATTATCCAGAAGGATGTTCCATGCACAAGACTTACGCATTATAGGCACAGATGCCACATTCATTGTCATAAGTGAAGCTATCTGAGCCACAGACTGGTTTCAGTATCCTTGGGCAGGCTACCATGACGTGACCATCTACTACAGCACTTCGGTACCTACTGCAATCGATCTGTAAAGACAGGAAGAACAGAGAAGAAAAAAGAACCATGTTTTTAATATAAAGATATAGCAATCTTATATAGTCTTCTTACTCTCCCCCCTGCTCCCTCCCCCGCCCCGCCCCCAAGCCTTTGGGGACAAATCCAGCATCAAACTAACTCCACTATCAAAAGTGGAAGCCAGAGGGAGTTCTGTGGGAATTCTCTCCTGATGAAATAAAATGGCATAGCAAGGAAGACAGTGATTTGGATTTTCTGAGGTTGTTCTTCTTTTCTGAGGCTCATACTTGAGCCAACCAGGTGGTGAGATCCAACCTTCAGCCAACACATTTTCATTTTATTCCAAATTACAGAGGCTGGATGTCTGAATTAGAATGGACAGAGACATGGTACCAGATGGCCCACCAAAACCCTCTCAGCTTTGGTTATCATCAGATTTTAAATCCCTTTATGCTGTGCAGATCAGCTGTGCATGTTCTGTTTTACTCTTGTGTGGTGTTTGAACTGTCCACTTTTACAGACAGCTGAAGTCTTCCATAGACTTTGTCTTACCTTAACAGATTTTGGCTCACATTCTCCATCATGTGCCTTCCCCACACTGGCCCTGTGCTGGCTAGAAAAAAAGCAGACCTGTGTCATGGATTGCAGAGAGCAGCACGCCTCAAGGCTCGTGGTGTTGGCACCCAGTTGCTAACTCACACGTTCCTCTGCCCAGTCCATCTTCGGAGAACAAAGCTGCCACCCTTAGCTTGAACCCCTTGCTCTGCAGCTTTTGCTAGGCTTCCAGCAATACTCACTTGTTGTGGAAGCAGATCCCACACTCATGGTTGTATGTGTTGCCGTCAGTGCCACAGACTGGCTCCAAGTTCCTGGGGCAAACTACGATATCTGTCCCATCTTTGGCACGAAGATAATGCCTGCAATCAACCTGCAAACACACCACAGAGCCCCACCGTTGGCTCCCTCATGGAAATGAATGCCATGCAGGCTCCCACCACCACAGCCACAGTGCCTGCAGATCCTGCCAGGAGGTAAATTAGAAGGATTATCTTGAATCTGTGCAGGCAGTCAGGAGGAGTGGATCTTCCCTACAGAAGTTTCTGATTATGCTTTCTTCCCAGAGCCTGAGGGAGGCCCAGCATGGAGGAAGAATTATCATGGGTGAGACAGCACCCAATAAAGGTGGCTGCTAATTGGGAGTCTGGCAGTATACCAGAGCCCCTCAGCTCAAACTCTGATAATTTCAAATCATACTGCAGTCTCTGGTAACCAACAGGAGTGTCAAAACTGCATAGGAAGAACCTACAGACAAATCCATTGCATAGACCCTGTTGTTTTCCTTTCTAGGATGTAGGTATAGAAAACTTATTCAAGGAACACAGTTCTGCAGGTCTTACTGTACAGAAGCAATTATCAGAATCATAGCCTCAGATACTTTCAGGCATATCATCTTAAAACCGTATTCCTCATGAGGAAGTAACCTACTTGCCTTTGACTTGGAGTAACGAAATTATGTCTAAGAGTTAATATAATAGGATTGCATAATTCTCTCTTCATTTGATTTAATGAACTGAAAATACTGTAAGAAACAGAGGATCTTTTACTTTCTCATTAAATTCACAATATCATTCAATCATGCACTGGCAAGTATTTTTTTTTGAACAGCCAAGCTTTCATTAGATTTAATCCATTTGCTCATCAGGTAATTACATACTGTTTCTGCTTCACCAGAAACCTGGAATAGAACAGAATGAATAGACCTGTAGCTCACCTCAGTTCCAAGGGCAGCACCTGAGAGGGGAAAAAAATGGAGATAGAATACAAGAAAAAAAAAATCAAGTTATTGATATGCATAGAAGCTACATGTAAATATTTTCATGAAACTTAAATTCAGTGACTGTTGTTGACTAGTTTATTTGGTTTAGGAAAAGACGGAGTTCTACATGATACCAGCAAATGGTCATAGGAGGTATTAAAAGTTACTAAATAAAGTTTCATTTGCAGGGGAGATGACATTTATTGATCCATCCCCATGATGTTACAGGAAAGAGATACAGGCTCTAGTTGGATTTTAATCTCTTTTAAGAGACTTTGTACTTGACTTTCAAAAGTTTGGTCATGCATGTTTAAGAGTACTATTGACCGCTGGTGCTGTCCACCTCCAAACACATCTTTCTCAGTCACCAGGTGTAGCACAGTAAACTTCCAGAGCCATCCTAGAGATCAAAGATTGCATTTATATTTCTCACTGGGATAATGATGCCATTTCCAGCAGTTTGGCTTTGCCCTTATACGCAGTGCCAGTATGTGTAAGCTCCGGCCCTGCACTAAGATTGCTCCTTCAGCAATTTGCTTCTACAAACCAAGAAGATGAAAAGAATTGTTTCAGTCTTCAAGTCTAATTTTTTCCCTATAATCCCTCAGAAACCATATTTCTTTGTGAAATAAGGCTCTTGTCTGTGTTACAAGACCCAAATACTTTTACTGAAATGAAAATCCAGCTCCCATTCAGTTAGAGCAATCCCTGCGCAACATCCCAGGAAATACTCACCAAAGCAGCAGCAAATGGCTAGAGCCACGAAAGCCCCTGTGACCTTCATGGCAGACAGAGGTACCACTTGAGTGCAGCCTGCTAGCTCTCTGTGTGGGAGAGGAAGATTGCAGGTAGGAGCAAGAATATATAGCACACCACAGTATCAAGTGGTCCCACCTTATTGGCAATGCTCCAAGCCTGTCATCAACAGTCGAAGCCAAAAATCTATTTACCCAGTTCCAGATTTCTAGCTAATGATTGACACAGGCATTTATACCAGGAAGGGGCTTTTTGCTTAGCTAGAGAGAAGCAGAGAATGTG
Source organism: Indicator indicator (assembly GCF_027791375.1). Taxonomy (NCBI): domain Eukaryota; kingdom Metazoa; phylum Chordata; class Aves; order Piciformes; family Indicatoridae; genus Indicator; species Indicator indicator. The sequence continues at coordinate 6,716,039 of NC_072027.1, forward strand.
CTAGGATCCCGCTCTTCCTGGATGGATCTGTCCTAGACATGGGCTGCCCCTTGTAGAGCTGTGGCATGTTGCAAGCTCACATCTACCCTGCAACTGGGTAAATACAATTAGATCTTCCCCCTCTGCAGTTTTCAACTGAGCTGTCAGTTGATAACCAACTCCCTTGTTATCTAAGCTCAGAACAAGATTTTGTACTCTTTAGTGCTGTCTTTCATCCCAGTTTGAGCCCAGGCAATTTCAGCCAAGAAGGTCACCCTGTGCTCTGCAGGAGAAATTCTGCTCTTCTGGTTTAAAAAAAAACCTCAGCAGTGCCCTATTCCACATGCCAACCTTTTCTGTACTACACCAAGGAGCAAAAAAATATCAAGCTTAGTCCCAAAATTCATGCATTTGGCTGTTTACTGGTGACTGCCATGGTACCCTCTGCTTGTTGGCTACCACCTGTCCTATACCAGTTCCTGACCCACCTCATCAAGCCTAAGTGACACCATCCCACAGGGCAACAGGCCAAGTGCTGCTGGTGTTTGCATAGACTAGATGTTCTATATTTCCTTTATCTAGGAAGTCAGCCAACTTTGCAAAGATTGATATCAGCCCATGCATGGTTTCCCTTCTGAAAATTCACTGTGTACATTATCCCTTTACACTTTGTATCTTTGGTTTTCTTTAAATTTCTGCTGAAGGATTGCCTGCTCTTAAAGTAACAGAATTTGGATTGGTCGTGAACACTTTTTTTTGTCTAATTAAAGAGATTTCTGGCAATTCTTTGGATTGGTTTCAATCCCAAAACTTCTCCTTTGGGATCCTAAATTCTCCAGATTTCTCACTAACTGCTAATCTTTCAAAATCCATACTTGCAGATCTATTTCTGACAAAATTTAAACACAGCAAGCTTGTGTTGAATCGTCCCAGTTTTATTTTCTAACAGAAGGACATGTCCCAATGCTTTTTTCACTTGAAAAGCAAATCCACAATAACACAGTTTGGGGGATTACCTAATGGAAAATTCTATTTGCTTTTCTATCCAGGAGCTCTGCTAATATTAATAGCTTGCAGCATGCATCTGCAAAGCTAAAGTCTCTCCAAATTTCAGCATTTTCAGCTGCATTAGTCTCTAGTGACACTAGAGATCTCTATTCATATCATCTTGGTTTTATTCCTTCCCCCAATGTTCATTTCTAGCATTGTGCTCAGGTGGCCAAGGCCAACAGCATCCTGGTCTGTATCAGGAACAGTGTAGCCAGCAGTGGCAGAGACATAATCATGCCCCTGTACTCAGCATGGGTGAGACCACACTTGAAGTACTGTGTTCAGTTTTGAGTCCCTTACTACAAGAAGGACACTGAGTTGCTGGAGTGTGTCCAGAAAAGAACAATGAAGCTGCGGAAGGGACTGGAGCACAAGTCTTATGAGGAGTGGTTGAAGGAGCTGGGATTGTCTAGTCTGGAGAAGAGGAGGCTGAGGGGAGAACCTCACTGCTCTCTGCAACTACCTGAAAGGAGGTTGCAGTATTGGTTTTTTCTTCCTAGTACCAAGTGATAGAACAAGAGGAAATGGCCTTAAGTTGCACCAAGTGACGTTTAGATTCGCTGTTAGGAAACATTTCTTTACTGAAAGAGTGGTCAGGCACTGGAACAGGCTGGCAAGGGAGGTGGTGGAGTCACCATCCCTGGAAGTGTTCAAAAAACAGGCAGATGAGTGGGCATGGCACTTCAGGACATGGTTTAATGGCCATGGTGATATTAGGTCAATGGCTGGATTTGGTGATCTTAGAAGTCTTTTCCAACTGAAACAATTCTATGATTCCTGATGTTTCCTGCCCTGTCCCTTACCTCAGTTCCACTTTCCACCAACTGTCAAGGACTCCAGATCTTTGAGGAAACACAGGCCTCAGCTACGAGGACCTATATTCATCCTGATTATCATATCCATCTCTCAGGGTTTATTTCAGACAAGGCTATCACCAATTAATGCTTCCTGACAGAGGAAAATGTACCTTGACAACTTAATTGCCAGACTCCATAAAAGCTGTCGTGGTCAAGCAGATTCCTGCCAATGTCCACACAGATGACACCTGAGCCTTAGCAGAAATGAAGTATTATTTGCAAATCAAACCTGGAGTTAAAATAGATTGGCACAACATGTTCTGCCAACACCAGGGCAATTCTCTTCCAACTAAGTTGCTAAAGTTGGAGAGTAATTTGCAGTAAGAGACAGATTAAAAGGACAGAACAGCAAACACCTGTCAAGAACCTAGTGAGGGAACTGGGATTCAGAAAACATCACTTTGGGCTCCTGCCCACTGCGCAGGAAAGATCCATGCTGTGTCCCTACAGGTGAGCTGCCTGCTTCACAGTGATTCAGCAAAGCTGTTTCCACCAGCCATTTGTCTGCCAGGGCAGAGCCTTCCAGGCTCAGAGCAGGACATGCAGCACATGCCACCCAGGCTAGACAGGGAGCTGCAGGAGAGGGAGGTATTGGGTTGTCCTTAGGTGTTTATAGAATTGGCACTCACAGTCACACTGTGTTGATATTTACCTATTTATTTTCCCTTCACTGGGCATGCCAGAAGAGGGAGGCTCTGCAAAGTCCACGTGGCCAAGCAGCTCTGTACATGAGCACTCTGCTCCTTTCATCTGCTGCCTCTCCAGATTACCTCTAGTTCCAGCTGTGAATCAGCTGACACCTTTTCTGCAGAATTTCACTGACAGAGGCCCAGAAATGAAGTGACCCCTTTGAGGCCAGAAGACAGTAAGGCCAACTTTCTTTTTTTTCCAGAAAGATAGATAGAAATTGTCTGTACTTCCCATCCACAAACAAGCATGGCATTATTTCTACATCTAACACTAAACAGTTTCTTTTAGTACTGTTGACATCAAAGATCTGGATTTGTAATTTACAAATAGCTGCCTTAACATCTTCCTATTTTTAAGGAATAATTTAAGTAGAGTTGCTTATACCTTCACACAGGGGAAAGCATTGAAGGTTACTGTGCTGCTGTCCTTGTAAGAGGGCTGGGCACCAGGAGGGCTTCTACAGCAGACCAGAGTAGGAAGATCCCAAGGAAATAGCCTAGACAAGAGCTCCCTGTAGCAGGGAGACCATTGCAAGGAAAGACAGATGTGCTAACAGATGCCAAACAGGAGCCCTAAAGAGAAGAAAGAGAGAGGTTTATTCACCAGTCCCCTGCATAGAAGCAGATGGGCTGTGGAACAGATACTGTGATAAGCAAGGCAAGTGATGCTGAAACCCCCAGGTACCTGTACACAGCAGTAACTTGGTGGGATGAAGTGTCACAGGGATGTAGGAAGAGCCAGAAAAGAGAGCTCTGCAGCAGACCCAGAGGAGCTTTGCTGCACAAATGGCATGAATCACTCAGTTCTTGATGAAATGAATGTCCCTAAACTGCAAGAAGTCTGGCTCTGTCTACAGTAGCAAATTGTGAGAGGTCCCAGGCTGGAGCAGACCATGCTGCCATGCACAGGGTCTCCCAGCATGGTGGCTGTGAGAGCAGCAGGGAGGTAGTGGGCAAAGCTACCAAATAGACAGACTGCAGAGGATTGAGAAACAACACAGTGAGTTCAAGGTCTGCTGAGGTATCTGTCAACAATCCTCACTATATACCTAAAGCAGCATTTGCACATCCTGAAGAATTGCATAAGTACCTGACACTTTCTAAGGAAAGGAGGGAGGGGAAGAGACAAGAGACTCAATGTCCCTGCAGAGAGTAGTTTAGCTCAAAACCCAACCATGTTGAGAGGCCTGGAGACCAAAGCTGTCAATTCATAACACCAGTTCTGCAAAACCTCAGAAACTGCTGTGAACCACATGGGGTCTGTGGATATTGGCAAGAGAGACCCTTAATAAAGTCTAATTTACAGCTAACTGAAGAATGCTCAGAGTGCTGGTACCTTTCCAGTTTCATAGAGGGCTTTTCTGGCCTCATTACTGTGTTAGAGGGCAACAAAAAGGGTAATCAAGTGCAAATGTAACAGGAAGGGTAATAAATCCCCAATACCTCTTGAGCCTTTGCCTCCTTCTCCTCAGGAACTGCACAGAAATAATGTGTGGCATCACTCACGCAGAGCTCCACTGCACACAGCACTGCTCAGGATAGCCATTGTTAACAGGTGAGCCCTTGGAGCAACCTGCAAAAAGGGGATGAAAGCAAGAAAGGACTGACAGGGCAGGCTGCTGAGAATAGGAAGGAGTTAGCATTGCTGTCTCTGGCACAGGTGGGTTTAGCAAGTCACTGTCCTGTACCTTATCAACAGACAGCTTTGGCATCTGATTAATGATCCCCTATCACCAGCTACAATTTTTGTGAACGGTAATTTCTGCTGGCAGCAGGACAAATTCAGAAGATGCTCAAACACTGACAGAAGAGACTACTGGGACACCATCTTCATCAGTTCAGTGCTTTTGGAGCACAGTTGATGCAAGTTTTATGGGTGATTATTTCAAAACCTAAATACTTTAAATCAACTCCAGCTGATAATAGCTTTCAAGTGCACTGATTTTTCGTTTGCAAGGGTTTATTTCAAACCACAAATTGTGCACTGCTTTTATAAAATCACGTAGAAGCCCCTGAACATGGTTTTATAGCTGGAATCAGTGAGCAGACATCATCAGACATTTTTACTGCCCATTTTCAGACTGCATAAAAAGCATCCAAGAATTAACTTGTTCCATCACAGCTTAAAGGCAGAGGAACTTTGCATCTTCCAAATCACAGAATCAACCAGGTTGGAAAAGACCTCAGAGATCATCAAGTCCAACCTATTACCTGATACTTAACACCTCCTGACAACTAAACCATGTCTCCAGGTGCCACATCCAATCTTTTTTTGAACACCTCCAGGAATGGTGACTCCACCACCTCCCTGGGCAGCACATTCCACTGGCCAATTACTCTTTCTGTGAAGAACCTTCTTCTTACCTCGAGCCTAAACTTCTCCTGGCACAGCTTGAAACTGCATCCTCTTGTTCTGCCACTGGTTGCCTGGGAGAAGAGACCAACCCCCATCTGCCTACAACCTCCTTTCAGGTAACTGTAGAGAACAATAAGGTCTCCCCTGAGCCTCCTCTTCTCCAGGATAAACAACCTCAGCTCCCTCAACTTCTCTTCATAGGACTTGTGCTTGAGACCTCTGTGCTAACCAGTAACCAAAATGGTGACTTTCACCCTGCAAGACTGCACTCAGTGAGAGGATTTTCCATGTAGAAAGAGGCAGTAAAAATTGACTGATTTCTAAATTATGTTTGCTCACATTAAAAAAAAAAAAAAAAAAATCAGCACACAAAATATTAACACCTACTAATGTCAGTTTGCTGATAATAAAAATCAGATTTTATTATTATCAGAAAAAAAATGCTTACGCAGGCATCGCATTCTAGAGAAGGTAAAAATCGATTCTCATTAACTGTAATAGAAAAAAGGGGGTTGATAACTTAATTGATGGAGAAAAAGATTTAAAAAAAAAAAAAAATCTACGCCTTTCAGTGAGAGTGACATCAATTAGTGCTGGTAAAATCCTGCCAAAATCTGAAAAATAGTCACTCCAACTTCATTTGCAACAGAAATTGTTTACAGATCAGGTCACAGCTAAAACGGACTCAAACACTGTGTGTGTACTCAAGGTCTCCTGGAAATGTCCTGCAATGAAGTTTATACAAATAAAGAACATATTTGCTTTAAGTAACAGCTATAGAAGAAAGTACAGGAAGTGCGTGCAAACTGCCAGGTTTCTGTTAATCCACCATGAGAACCTCCTCCTCTGCAAATCCCACTCCACTCTCAGATGCATTGCCCCAAACAAGCCAGGGGAGCCCTTAGCTCAAAGGCTTGAGCTTTGTCTTAAAATAGTTTCAGACTATAAATGAATGAGAACTGTCTGTAAGGCAGCTACATCCCAAAGCAAGGATACTTTTCCTTAAATAACTGAAGCCATTCAACACTACGGAATGTCTCACTTCTCCATCTCACCCAGCACCAGGACCCCAGAGGAAGGATCAATACCTGTAAGAGATGATTCCTCAGATGGACACTGGTCCAACCCTTGTGCCCACAGGGCCTTGTTTGGGGAAGGAATTTCAGGGCAAAGGCAGAAGGGTTACCCAGAAGAGCATGTTGAAAGCCCATGAGCCACCAAGAGGGCTGAAATTGAACAGCGCTGCCTCAAGGGTGCCATCAGTACTTCTGCCCTCTCAAAGCAAGAAATGCTGCTGGCCGAATTCACACTTCCAGATCCAGAGACCTTCCTGGCTGCATCCTCAGCTCCAGCTTTGGTGGGTCAGGGCTCAGCACACCATCTAACATGACTGGTCAAGTTGTATCTACCTCCTGCAGCTGCTTAAAACAAAATGGTCTGCTTTTCCCAGTGCCTTAGATGAGGACACAGTGCAACAGCTAAGTTCTCAGTCCAACGTGCAGGGTGCTTTAAAGCCAAATTTTCTCAGGGGGTTTCCAGATGTAAACCAATTAAATCTCAAAACAAATTTTCTCCATGGGTTTCCAGTTGTAAACCGATTGAATCTCAAAACAACCCTCTGAGGTAGGTAAGTATCTTTTAATGTCAGTTTCACATGCAAGAGAAGAGGGCTGAAAGGGTGGTGAAGCAATTTGATTAAAGACCTCATGCCGAGTCAAAAAGAACCTGATCCCTGGTCCTTCCTCTCAAACCCCCAGACCATGCTCTTCCTTCTCAGCTCCAACATCTTCGCTGGGTATTTACAGCAGCTGATGCACCCCAGGGGCCTCTGAGCCTATTGCCGAGGGGCCGCAGGGTGTAAAGCTGGACTGGGGACTCGCTTGTCCCTCCCACAAGGCTTAGTGAAGAAAAGTGACATGAACCTGCTGAGTTATCTTTATTGTAGAAGCACACTAAGGCACAGCGAGGCGGCAGAGACCGCACCGGCACACGTCAGGCAGACCTGGGAAGACACCGCCGAGTCCCCACAGCCCTTTGCCCCCCACCTGAGCAAGGACAGCCCCGTTCACTGCAGAAGGGGATTAAGGCAGCTCCAGCAGTCTTGGGGACTCGACAGCTCCCCAGTGCTCAACATCAACTCTTCCTTTATTCGCCCTAGGGAGACAGGAAGAAGACAATTTATTACTATAGTCCCAGAAGGCAGAGAGACCTGAAACGACCAACAGAAAACCTCAAAGCTGTGATTCTCCCATGCTCTGCAGGGACTCTAAGCCATCTCTGTCTCCCCACAGGAGGGGCAGAGCAGTATACTGCTCTGCCAGGACTCTCCCTATTCTGCAGCAACAGCCCCGCTGGAAAAACAGAGCCAGATAAAGGAATGGGCAGAGCTCACCACCATGTGCACTAGAGGGTTTGCACATTCCCACAGGCTCAAATCCACCACCCTACAGCTGCAGCAAGAGGGGAAAAAGCACACTGCAGAGACCTTTGTCCCAGCCCTGTCAGCCTGTCCAGGCAAGGCTGGACACTCCAACCCCTGTGAAAAACAGCTTGCAGAGGACAGACTGACTAGGAGGGGTTAAACCACTGCACTTCTCTGTACCTTTGGTCACAGCTGATCCCTGGTGTTTGCTGGCAGTCTGAACTCCATTATTTCTGGAAAGAAAGAGCAAAAAAAAAAAAGTCCATCCCCAAGCATGACCACTGCTGTGTGACACTTGCCAAACATTACTATCATTGCGACAGCCCCTCCAGCCAGCTCAGCAGCACAACTGCAGCCGAGCCCAGCACCAGGGCAGGCAGTTGGCTCTCTGCCAGTCTAGGAAAACAAAGCTAATTTCAGCCAGAAACTAGGTGCTCTCCACACCTACTACCTAACAAGGGAGGGCCTTGTGTTTTTGTCTTTTTTCTCCTTCTACCACCTTAAAAAGAAGCATGAAAATATAAAGAGCATTGTAAGAGAACTGGGACTTGCCCACTGCAAACCTGGGAGTTGTCTGTTAAAAAAAAAAAAAGATTAAAAAGGAGAAACTGGAGAACTGACTAATGTGGTTACACTGTTTCCTACCACATAGGTGATTCGTGGAAAAGCAAATAAAGGATTTGTGAGATATAAAGTAATAAAAGTGAAATGTACTAGAAAGACCCACAATTAATTCATCTGTGACATGGCAACTGCAAGATCAACAAAAGATACCTAAACCCAGGACTCAGACCTACATTTATCTTCGGTAAAACAGAACAAGATCAAAGTAATTTGGTTACAGCACAGACCTCCTGAGGAAGGTGGTGAGACCAGCACTAGACAGCCTGAGGCCCTGAGGACAGGCTCTGTCTGCAGCAAGGTATTCCACCATGGCAGTGCAGAGATAAACCAGTTAGTGTCAGCTCCCAATCCTTACTACCAGCACCCTTCCCTGATGGCAATCTGGTCACCAGGCAAAGAGAGTTGCCAGAAACATCTGCAATTCCAGTGGGAGCTTTACAGGCAGGAGTAGATGCAGACACTGAACTGCAAAAGGGTGAAGCAGCTTGGACAGACATTTTGTTAGGCAATCTGGCACCCTCCGTGCCTAATTTCAAAATACAATTCAAGGAAATATTACATTTATGGGGTAACAATTTCCTATCTTCATCCAAAGCTCAAGTAAATGCCTTTGCATTTTCATTCTGCACATTGCAACTGTCTAAAACCCTTTCTGATGCCAAAAGCACTGCTGGAGCTGGTTTCCTCTGGGGTTCAGTAGCATATATTAGTGCCTGAATATTCAGTAGAAAAGAATTCATTATACTGCAAGTGACCATGAATTTCAGTGCTGAAAATAACATTGCTCTTCATAAGCTTCCATAAATTTCTGATCCAGGTCTTCAGGTGGCATAACATACCTAAATAAAGAATAAATCCCGGGGGGGTTATGCTTGGCTTTTTTTGCCCCAGGGAAAAAGCTTATCACTTTCCTTTTTAATTGCATCCAACTCCCCTTGGAATACTTAACACAGCTACAAGCTGTCTGACTAAGGTAAATGGTATATTCCTCTAATTGCAACAGCTGAAGAGCTGTAACAGCTTGGTAAAACACAGAACAGTAAGGAATTCCAGACCAGGCACAGTTTTGTGGGAATCCTCTCTATTTTTCAGTTGCCATGGTATACCCAATCTCATCTGTCATGGGCAGTGTGAGCACAGTCACCAACAGGCTTGGGTAGTGCCTATTCTCCCTGCAGCCCCAGAATACGCAAGACAGCAGTGGCTCCGTCACACTAAAGGTCTCCAGTATGATCATGGGCAAAAATATTCTTCTTTGCACTACAATTCCTCCAATTTTAAATAAAAGCTGAGAGCAGCTTTACAGAAAAGAGAAGCTGGGATGTTTACTTTTTAATGGTTTGGGGTTCTACTGGCATCCTGGCACTGAGCAGAGGAAGGCATAGCATGACCCTCTGGAATGAAGGCTATTCCACAGGAAAGCTTTTCATTGCCTACAAATACATTGACACCAAATCATATTCAGAAGCCAAAGATCCCGTCCAGAACTTTACAGAACTTTTGGACGATTCAATATTTTGATTCTCTCCAGGTCTGGAGCAGAAACAAATCTCAGTATTTCCCTGGGGACAAACATTCAGTTTCTCAAGTTCATGCCAATACAGAGGATAGCCCTTCCTGGGTGCTACAGGGCATCCCACACACTCACGAAACACAAATTGGGAGACCTTGGCTGCCAAAGTGCTGGAGTCTGCCAAGCTTACACTGGTAGAAAGATAAAGTACAACTGAGAAACGTTTAACTCATCTGCTGCGTGGGACTGCAAAAGATGTCAAGGCTCAAGATCTTTCCCAAAAGTATACCACTTAGCAAATCATTTTCATCTTCCAACTATCATCTTAGATATCATTTGGGAAAAGAGTCCGTTATGGTTTACCAAGTCCTAGTCTTTCTGGCCTCACCAAAGTCCCATAAGGAAAGCCAGCTCTTTCCCCAGACATGTTACTCCTACCATACAACCTAGTTAAAACATGGAGATAATACCCAAGTTATATATTAAATCCAAGTTTGAACCTGTACTGAAACATCTGGACCACAAGCACCCCACAGATGCAGGGGCCAGGCTGAATGTGGAGACTGAGATGCCACACAGCCAAAAGATACTTTGAGTGGCTGCTATTCCACTCAGAAATATATCTTATCCCAGGTCAAAAAAACAATTTTAAAGCCCCACAAACAGAGAGGGAGCTCCTATAACCCTCTTCCCTGCCAGTCTGCAATACAAGCAAACCCTCTCCACCCACAGGACTCTCCAGGCTGACCCTAATAGTACAGAGCATGCTGCATCACCTGACTGAAAAGCAGCTCCAGAGCATGACTTTAATTAACCCCTTAGTTCAGTTAACTTGTTCATTCAATTAACCTGGTAACCTGCCTGCAGAGTCAAGCTGTTGACCCCCAGCTATTCCTGAGGATCCCAGCAGGGCAGCTGGTGACCGACTGCCAGAGGCTGCTCTTTTTTCACTCTTCATTGCAGCTGCCTGGATCAGGCTTCCCCAAGCTGAGACAGTGCCACCAGGGGAGTTTCACCAGGGGAAAAGGAAAGATTGATGTTTCCCCATCCCAGCTGTGGCACACTGCTTACCACTTCGGGGGCAGGCTTTCGGCATTCACCTCGATAATTTATTGTGACGTAGTTTGAAGCTCTCCTGCAAAAGGGAAGACAAGACATCACTCATTATTCAACTTGCAATGCCCCAGCCCCCCACCATCAGCACGACAGTCCTCTGTGGACTCTTAATGCTTTGTTGCCACTTCCAATATGATGGCATTTATTACTCCCCAAACAACCTCATGATTGGGCAGAAAGGGAATAGGAGACTCTGGAAAGCTGTGTATCTTAATTAGCTGTCAGCAGATTAATCTCTGGCATTTTGATCTATGTTTGCTTAACAGCAAGGCACCAAGGACACACTTGATAGTGAGTCATGATCTATCAAAACAAACACTGCTGCAAAAGACACTCGGGAATGGTGGATGGCCCTGTATTACTGAAATCTCTCCACCTACTCACATGGCAGCTGAACACAAGTCACATTCATTTTTGTATGTTTTCCCATCAGTGCCACAGACTGGTTGTGAGGATTTGCTGCAGAAAATCCTTCCACCCTTCACCCCGTGCAGAATTCGATCACAGTCCAGCTGAAGAGAGAGAGAAATCACATTTGGTGCTGGTTCATTTGCAAGAGCCTCCTTTACCTGGCTTAAAAGCACTTACAAACCCACCTTGCCATGGGGCCCTTCTGCCCTGCAGCACATCCACCACACCAGCAGCAAGGCCAGGCTTGCAAAGAGGTAGTGTCTCTTACTGGACCACCCAGCCAAGCTTTCAGGGGCAGAGCCCTCCCTGCCCTGCTGCCAGGCACAGATCCACTCATCCAGTCCACTTCAGTGCCTTGGTCCAGGACAGGTTTATTTCTCTCTCCAGGGATCCACAAGATGCACCTATGCCTAGTCCTCCTATTCAGCATTTTGATGCTGTCCTGTCTCCAAGAAGGAAGATGAAACTCAATGCCCAAAACTAAGGAAAATTCTCTACAGCAGACTTCTGCTGCCCGAGGGTGGTGTGACACGCAGCACAACTTCTAACACCCACTGAGTTAAGAGGCACAGAGAGATCTGAGCAGCTATGACTAACTAAGAGTGCCCTCTTGTTTCCTCTTGAGCATGAATGGGAACATTGAAACACAGCTTTCCTTACAAACCATACATGGCACAACCAGGACAAACTGACAGTAGCAAGGAGTGGTGGCATTTGCAGACCCCAAAAAGCCTCTTGCACTTAGGTCTCCCCCTAGAAGGGCACCAGGACAGGTGCCTACAGAATCACTACAAATCTTAAATAGCTGAAGTCCAAGATATCACAGCCTGTTCCCCGGCACATACACAGCCCTTTCCCTCACCCTGGCAACCCACTTCTGCTCCACGTGCTGAAGAAAGGTCAAAAGGAAGGAGTGACTAATGGGTTCCCATCCCCTTCTCCAGGTGCTACAAAACATGTTGCAACAACTGTAAATGGTGCAACCCCAGGAGAACAACTACTGGGAGAGAGAGGACATTCCATCTCCAATCCCCACTGGAGATGCAGCATTTATCACAAAATGATGGTTTATGAACATCACTGCAGGGCAGGAAGCACCACAGGGAAGGAAGGTTTCGTGCCAGGCAGCACAGGGATTTCCATGACGTTGGGGTGCTGTGATAGTGCCTGCTGGTTAAACATCACTTGCTAATTTCATTAATGTGCTGCTTCCTCACCTAAGTAATTACTGGTGACGTGAAAGCAGACAATGCTGACCTTTGCAGTTCTCTACTAGATGCATGCCTTCCTACGCACCAGACATTGCAGCCTGCAGTAGGACTCGAGTGCCTGCATTGCAGCTCAGGGCAGGTGGCCACCCCACTGGTGGCCCCACGTATCACAGGTCCCAGCAGCTAGTGCCACCATTCCTGTGGCTCTGAGGAATTGCCAGCGACAAAACCCATGGGTGATCATGCAAAGAGGAAAGGAGCAAGATACACTCTCTGAATCATCTCCTGCCATCAGGCTTATTAGCATCCACTCCCCCTCTGGTGCTACCAGGAAATACCTACAAAGCCCCAAAGGAGACTGTCCTTGTTACACCTAATGCTTCCTCTGGAATGCATGCAGTAGCTGAACCACCAACAGGGATTTTTAACTCAAATATCCCTTTCCTAAAAAGCAGTCAGTGACAGAGACTTCAGAGAGAGCTGAGGCAGTTTGTGGTAAGGTCTCCCCAATCCCATAGAAACACATTTCCTGTCCATTCTAAAACATTATTTAAATTATTGTATGCAAATGCTAGAGATTAAAACACCAGATCATTTTTAAAAATTATCCTAGCTCTTGACAGCACCCTGTGACACTGACATGCAGTTTGGGCACCCTTTTTATAGTAACTTATTTTTTCTTTTTAGTTTCCTATTTTCCACTTTTAGCTTTTTTGAAACAACTGCATTTTCTTTTCATGGAGACAAAGGAGAGTGGACATCATCATCTTCTTGATATATTCTTCCATACACAGCTGTCATCATATAGTGCTTCCCCTTTGACAGCTCCTTCCTCCTGCCAAACTTGTCCTCATCCTTCTGTCAGCTCCACTACTCTGCTCTGGCCAAGGCTTTTAACCCAGCACCTTCTCACTTGTGAAGGGCAGCACTCCTCACCTCACTTTGGCTATGTGTGGGGCATCCAGCCTGAGCTTAAGACCGGCACCCCTATAACTGATATACTTCCACGAGAAGGCAAGCTCAGAGGCAAAACTGGTTTAGGAGGGTCACATAAGTGTACATCCAGCCCCACTCCTCTTCCCTCTGTTTCGGTGCCAGGTGATACAGGGGTACAGATGTTTCCACTCATTCAAACACTTCTGAGAACATGGGGCCAAGTGAGACACTTTAGTCACAGCAAGAACAGGAGCAGCTGCTGGGAAAGGAACTGCCTGGGGGCTCAGCACTGGTAGATGACCATCCCATGGGAGAAGTCCCCATTTCTGCCCATGCAGCTTCCATCTGAGACGCAGGGGGTGGATTTACCAACTCGTAGGTATCAGTGTCCCTGTTCTGTGTCTTGCGGCCAGGTGCCCGGTTGCAATTCCTTCCACTCTGAGCTGCATTTCCTTGTGGGCTATTAGGGGAAAGAGAGAGAGAGAGGAAACAGCAAATCACATCATCCCTCCCAAACAGAGGGAGCACGGTGAGAACTCACCCTCCCCCCCACACACCCACATAGCTCTCAGGGAGCTGCTTGCACAGTGGCACCCACCCACCAAGACAGGAGAGGGCAACCATTAGGCGGACAGCTGGACTTAATGATCTTAGAGGTCTTTTCCAACCTTAATGAGTCTATAAGCACACCAGCCCCATGACAACAGGGAGGCAGCCGGTAACAGGACAAACCTTACCCTGTGCTCAGAGCAAGTGCATGACCACCCTGGGGCTCTGCAACCCTGTGTCTGCTGGCATCAGTTGGTGGATGGGGAGGTGAAGGGACTGCTACTGCTCCAGCCGGAAAAACAAAAAAGTAAGTCTCAGAGCTCCCTAGAAAAGGCTCTGGAAAAGCTGCTCAGGTCCAACAGCTATAAAACAGACAAGAGTGACTAGCCAGTGCCCAGAAAGCACACAGTGCACCAGGCAATTGCCTCCAAGACAGCAGGTGGGGATGAATCAGGGCTGAGCAGACATGTGGCCTACCAGGAGGCAGGGTTTGCTGTGCAAAGGTGTTCTGAGAGGGATTTTAAGGACAGCAATTACTGGTGCTTCATAAAAAGGAAAGTCAGGCCCTAAAAGGAGCAAGAGTTGCATGAGAAACATGCCCCATCCTGCATCTTTCCCCCATCACCAGCTCAGCCAGCAGGGAGAAGTGCTGTAACTGAGCACCAAAAACCACAGAGCTGTCTGTGTACTACTGAACCACTACTGCTCCAGTTAACCTCCTAGGCACTCCGGGGGGTGGGGAGGGAAATGTACATAGAAGAGGCCCAGTGGGGTAGGTCAGGGGAACAGGCTGCAATCCCAAGCACTGCTGAACTCACCCTCTGCTTGATGAGGGATGTCTCTCATTAACACTCTGCTGTGACCCTGAACCACCGCAGCTCTTCTGCAGAAGGGGCAGGATCATATTCAACAAACATAGAAACAACTTCTACACAACTAGAGAAGAAGCAAAGTTAAAGCAGCTCCTGTCCTCCCTCCTCCACCTCCCAGACCCAGAAAATTATGGGGTTGTTGTTAAAGAAGCAGGTGTGATGTTTACTCCATTCCCACACACTGGCTTTAATACCCACCAAACGTTATCATCTAAGGGTTTGCAGGATTGTGGGGACCCTGAGCCTGGCCTTTATCTCTAATATAGCATCACATCACTGGGAAAGTGAGACAGGCTATTCTGCCAGGTCTAAATGTGTCTGCTTTGCATGCTCACACAAAAGTCTGTTCTATAAATGAGTGAGGCTTTGCAATACAACCTGCTTCTCCCCCATCATTAGCTGGCTCCAGCATCCCAAGCACCATGGCTGACCCCAGAGAGTCCCTGGCCATCAGGATCCCACAGACTCTCACTAGCCCATTTCTCTGAGTTCAGGGCAGGCTCAGAGGTCTATCTCACCTGCTTTGTACGCTCTGAAGTAGATTGTGTGTTGCGCTGGGCAGTTCCACCAGACTGACCTCCTCTTTGGGCTTCCTTTTTGCTAGAATGAGAGAGGAGGAAAAGGGAGTTCTACAGCAATGCAAGTGCCACCAGCACCTGAGGCTGCCCTGTAAGCCAGCATCATGCCGTTAGGCACCACCTCCACTTCCGTAGCTCCTGTTCCTGGTGGTCCTGTTCCTAATTTCCACCCCTAAGCCTTGTCCCTTCTCCTCACCATTCCCACTGTATGCTACATCCTGGATCCAGGTGGCTGCTTTCATACCAGGGCTGCTTCTGCATATGCTCTATGGGAGTAGAGAGAGCATCTGGAAGGCAAAGTACATGTGTGGGAAACTCCTCAGGAGCTGCCCACACCCAATAGTCCCCTGGGAAAGGGTTTGCTCTCTCTAAACCTTGCTTGTCCTCTACTCCACACTGCTTCTCACCTGCCCCTGGGCCCTTTGTGCTGGAAGGAAAGTGAGAAGAGGCACAATGGCTGGAGCCCTACTGGCAGAGCATCTCTTGGAGGGCCACTGGGATCCAGGACTCTCTCCCAGGCATTGCCCAGATGCAGCTCCACAGGCAGAAGCTGCAGTTTTGCTGGAGGTTTCCCCCTCTTTGCTGTTGTTGGTCAGAGGAAGCTGTACTCACAACTTCTCAGCACACATGAGACATTTGTTGATGTGCTGCTTTCCAGAGGAATCTCGGACTGGAGCATTTTCCCTCGTGCAGGACAGTCGTCCACCAGCTTCAAACCGGGAGCGAAACTCACTGCAGTCATCCTGCAGAGGGAGAGCTGTGGTTAGGGCACACTGTCCTCCTGACTTTATGAATCTGATTCTTAGAAACTTGGGGGTTCCTGCCAGGAAGGCGTTGAACCATCGCAAAAACATCACAGGAGAGCCTGGGTGTGGGTGAAAGAAGGTAGTGTGCAGTACCAGCCACTTAGTATGTAAACAAAGGAGTGAGTCAGAAAAATTGTAGGTCCTTCTGCCTGCACAGCACGTGTTGGGAGTTTTCTAGTATGCTCCAGCTAATTACTATTCTCCTCATTGGGCTATCCAAAGCATGCCAGTGATGTGACCGATTCAGTAATGAAGTCACTCCCACTCCTGCCAACATCCTTAATACACAGCTACTGTCTTTGCCAGATTGTAGCTCAGATAATAATTTCATTTGCAAAGTGAGCAGTATCCCCAAAACCAGCCACACTTTGGGGTGTGTCAATCATGCAGCAGCAGTTAAAATATAAAAAGCATAAAAGCACAATGCAAACACACTTAATCGTCCGTGAGCACCAGAAGGTTGTTTGGAGAATGGATAATTAATTTGTTCCCTGTTCAAAATTACTGTACAGAAACCTGTTATGTAACTTGGATGTAAACATTCAATCTCCTCAATTTCAACTATTTCAGACACTGCAATAGTCAAATCCAAACAGCAAGTACAGAGGGTAAGTAACTGAATCCCACTTATCCTTTGTTTTTAAAAAACAGGCTTTAACACTTGCAATTTTCTGCCCATTTTGTGCACAGGAGAGTTTGGGCTAGCTTGCATCAAGGTCGTTAGCAGGGTGCTGGCCTCATCCTCAGCTTTGCTCAGATGTTTCCAGAACCTCATTCTCTCTGCCAGGGGACAAATTCTTCAAAATTGTGTCCTGCATCCCCTCCAGGGTACCTCAGCCTCCAGACCTTCAGCTTTGCTACCAGACCAGTGCTGGCAAAATGCTCAGAATACAAATCCCCATGTTTCCCTAATGCCAGACTAACCCTGGGTAGGTAAGACATGGCCTAGCACAGGATAAACCTGCATCTGCTGTGACCAGCAGCCCTGTCCCATCAGAAGAAATGTTGCACCCCACTTTGGAGGGGCTCCCTGAGAGCCTCACTGCTTCTTCCCATTACCAGTGTGCACTCACCCCCCTCTGCAGTTCTGGTGATGTTTTCCAGCCCTGACAAACCCAGGAAAGCTCTCTAGTCCCTCTGTGCCTCATGCCCTGAGACCAGCACAGAACTCCAGTCCTCTGCCTCTGAGAGAGATCTGCCTTCCCATAATAGGCTCTCTCAAATGATTTCCTTTTGAACCAGTATTTCTGGAGCTCTGTTAACTTCCCAACCTCTGCTGCAAAAACCTTGCTGAGTACATCCAACGCTTGCATTTGCCTTTTTCATGGCCTGTCACATCCCTGACCCACTAATAAATGCAGAGCTTTCGTATCCTTTGTCACTTCTAACCGACAAGCAGGAATTCTTGTTAATCACTGCCTGTGTGATCTTGCACTGTTATTACATTTTATCTTGTTTCTATTACTCCAGGCCTCAGCACTATCCAATTAGTCCTGAGTGATCTGCTGATCCTCCTCTGCTGATGCTGCCTCCCAGCTTTGCCATCAGCAAATTTCACTTACGCTTCCGTTTTATTTTATTTTTTTTGTGCCAAAGTCATTAGGAAAAGCACTGAAATAGGATTATGACTGAGGCTTAAGAGGACTGCACCAGTCCCTACCACAGAAGAAACTGAAAGGTAGGTGTTAAAAAGCAACATTTTTCCCCCTCTTACAGAGCTACTATTGCCAGCAAAGCGTCAATACACAGGGTCACAATGGCTGCAGGGTGGCAGGGCAAAAAGGGGGACTGGCATCTCCATGAAAACAAAGTTTCCAATAAGAAAAGCTAAAATTGAGCCACAGGCCCATGGAGATGGTGCAGAACTGGGCTCTTGTCCCAGAATACCATGATCTCTCGAGCTTTGCAGACTTTAGATTTAGAACTTTTCACTCATTGCTCTCTTTTGCCCTAGATAGCACCCTCAGCAGTGCTGATCCCTCCACCCTTGAGCCAGGTTTAAGGACAGCACATCTGCTATCTTACACTGATAGGATTTGCTTGTCCCTAGATACACAAGTCAGTGGGGCAGATCATAGCATTCAGGCACAAGTTGTTCACTTAAGGGATTCAAGAGCATGAACAAGAAATAAGAAAGAAAAGGAAAGAGGATCTCAAAATTAAATTAGCAGAAGCAGAGCAAACAAGCTGATCAATGCTATCTTAATCTTGGGTGAAAATCAATAAAGTCTCATATTGACCCACCTAATACTTTAATCTCACCTTATCTTTTCCTTGTCTGTTTTTAGCTAACTTCCGCTCGTTCTCCCTTTTGCTGGAAGAGAAGCAAGATGAGAAAGTGAACACCACAGAGCTGGAGGAGTGAGAGGTTTTCACTGCCATCAGCTGCAGGAGGGGCAAGAGATCCCAACCACTGGCATCAGCAGCTGGGTCACTCCAGCAGCTTCTCTCTCAACAGAAAAGATGTTTTGTTTTGTTTTCTCTACTCACAACTTCTCTGCACACATGATGCACTTATTGCTGTGTTGCTTCCCAGAAGAATCCCGG
Organism: Indicator indicator; assembly: GCF_027791375.1. Lineage (NCBI taxonomy): Eukaryota > Metazoa > Chordata > Aves > Piciformes > Indicatoridae > Indicator > Indicator indicator. The sequence goes on from NC_072027.1 coordinate 6,734,555, forward strand.
ACAGGGTCATTTTCTCTGGTGCAGGAAAGTTTCCCTCTCTTGAAAAGATCCCGAAACTCTTGGCAGTCGTCCTGTGGAAATGCCAAAAGCATGGATTGACACAGATGTGCTGAGACAGACAGACACATCTTCCCCCAAATCCACAGGGATAATCCACCCAATGAATTACATTTCAAACGCTATTTTGCTTCCTTGAGGCACAAGTCTAGGAAACCATCATTTGCCTGATGTGTTCTCTTAAACTATAGCAGGCAACATAAATAAATTAGTATGTTTAGATGAGCAGGTTTGTCTTTTGCATCCAGGTTTGCCTTATTTCTAATAGCTAAGACCTGCAAGAGCCTGCCTGAAGGATCCAGGTTGTGCTCCAGCTGTAAAAGCTAGAATCTCTCAGAGAATTTGGAACAAGGAAGTCAGTTCTCCCATTTCTCGTGAAAGAATATACTACCAAGAATTTTTAAATCCATGCACAGCAAAAAGATGAAGCTGCAGGCATTAAGAAATACATCCTTGCATTCCTAGATATGCCAGAACAAGAGGTAGGTATTTTTACCTTCCACCTAATACGACATTATGCAGTAATTGAACCAAAGGACTCATTTTACAACAGGCTTTTGGAACAAAAACTGCATAAGCATTTCAGCCTGGTCTTTTCTTTTTTCTGAACAGCTTTTCTGTAACTTTTGGATCACACAAGCAGGTTCATAGCATAAGAAACACATGCTACATGTCTTTAGATTCTTCTATGCAGCACTCTTAAGGTTATCTGCCATAAGATCTGTAATACATTTCCCATCACCACCCTTTGCACTGCATAGAGGAGATGGTTTGATAACTTATCCCAGCTCTGCTGATGGGGAAGCGAAGCCTAGAAAATTACTTGCCAAAAGCTAGACAGAAAATCCATGGCTGAACAAAGGAATTCAGTGTAGGTCTCATCCTGATGCTGTGAAACTGTCCTGCTTTCAGGACCACACTTCAAGTAAGGTCCTTTAAAAAAATCTCTCCCTTAGGACGACTATACTTTACAAAGCCTCTGAATTGCCCAGACACACAGGAGCTCAGCAGCTGCCCTGCCTAACCAGATATGAAAATAAATAAATCATTGCAACCAACACTATCTGATGGAAACCAATTCCCTCCTATCTAGAATAAAAACACAAGGCTCAGAAAGACAACTCCCTCCACAAAAAGACCTGCTATCCAGAAAAACAGCTATGGGTAAAAGAAACCAGCCAGGTGCATCAACAAGATAAACAAGGGACAATTAGAGCCAGCCTGCTCCCACACCCTGCCCTAGTCAGAGCTCACATGCACCATCACTGCTATTAATTGTCAGATGCCAATGGTGTGCCTTACAAACAGGCAAGTATCCTCCTTAGCCCATACTCAGGATCAGGCACAGACTGTGCGCACAGTGTTGGCAATTGCCCGATGGGGACTAGATTGCCTGGGAGGAGCTCTGAGGAGTTTGGAGTTCTTATGTGCTTGTGAATGGCACCAAGACTCCTGCTGCTTTGGATCTTACTCCCATTGCCAGGCCCTTTTCCAATCAACCACACCAGTGTTTCCCATGCTACAAAGAATGAAATGTGCTCAGCAAGTGGGTCAGAGGCAGCTGCGCGATGCCACCACATCATCCCGCTCCCACGAGGCTGGCTTCGGTAGCGATGTTTCACCTCACCTCTCCCAAGGAGTTCACATTCCTGTTCGCCTCTCCACCACTCCCTTTGTCTGAGTCTCTTTCCCTGCAAGAAAGGGAGGCATGAGTTACAGCAGCAAGTGGACATAAACCCAAAATAGCTGGTGATTAAAGGCCGGTCCTGCCAACCCCACCTCCCCTTGCGCAAGGCAGCGGGACGGACTGGCACAGGGACCACAGCTCAGTGCGATGTGTTTGGGGTGTTTAGAATCTCTACACTGGGGGCAACTGACATCCTTTCTCTCTTCCTAACATCCTATTAAACACCATCTATAGGAGCAAGATATTGGCAAACCTGCATTAGTGGAGGGGTTGAACTAGATAACTTCCAGAGATCCCTCCCATCCTACGATTCCATGTTTTCACTCTGGACTTGCTCCTCACACTGTGGTGTGTGTTCTCCATGTGATGAGCTGCAGAGAGCTACTGGTTTCACAGGTTTGCTGAAGAGCTACTAACTGGTCTGTCTTGCCCAGGACTACAATTTTACAACATGGAGGGAACCTCCTCAGTGCGGGCTCATCAATACAAGGATATGCTGCAGATGGGCAGGACAGTCACTGCAACCAGCACACAGCTGATACTCACAGCAGTCTTTGGCACATCATGCACTTATTGAGGTCTGCTTTGCCATCTGGGCTGTTGACAGGCTCCTTGGTGGTGGGACAGGAAAACTTCCCACTGCGCAGAAGTGACCAGATTTTCCTGCACTCATTCTGAAAAGCACAGAGGACAGTCAGTGGAGGCTCAGAGTCCATTGAGATCCTCAGAACAGTTATTTCACATTTAAAATTTTTAGAGTGGGCTACAGCAATAGTCTGTTCAACACTAGGCCTGAGGCTACCACATTGTTCCACTCCCTCCCTCACCATACACCACATGTGGTACAGGCTGCACCCAGAACTCCACTCGTTGCTCCTCAAGGCAGAAAAAAAACAAGGTGAAAGTTCAAAACACCCATTGCAAGGACCATTATTCATGGGAGAAGGAATACATTTCATTTGCATGCAAATTGCTACCTGCTGGGGAGGACAACTTTATGTTAAAGTTAGTCAAGAGCAGAAAATACAGCCCTGGAAGTGGCAGTAAGATGCAAGAGTAATGAATGAACCAGAATAACTGGAGAGGAATTCAGGTGCAAGGCTGAAGCAAGGAAAGTACGATCCCCTTTGGAAGCAAAGGGATAATATTGCGTAGTGCTGCAGTAACCAATTGCTGGGTGACTGAAATGCAGACTGGGGAGAATCAATGAACCATTGAGTTATTTTTGGCTACTGTGTTTTCCAAAAGGGTCTTTACTAAGGAGAGACTAGCTTGTTTAATTAAAACATAAATGGAGCTGACTTCTCAGTCATTGAATCAAATAATTTTCTGAGACTCAGAGGACTTGCCTTGATGCATTTAATTATCAGACCTGGGAATTATCAGAACCAGGGACTTCTGCTGGATCAGAAGTGAAATATCATTAGAAATATAATTGATGCCATTTCTAACTTTGTCTCATAAGATGTCCAGCCCAGAGGCATCCAGATGTGCTCATCATAGCACACCAAACATACACTGTCAGCTAGAGCCATGGTTGTATTATAACAGCATTGTCTCTAAACATGGAGAAATTCACTGCTTTTTCCACCACTGTAAAAGCATTATGATGTCTAAGTATAGTCAGCCTAAAAGGCTTTGCTTAGAGCATGCATTAAGCACTGTAGTTGGCAAAACAAAAAGAGAATCAGAATAGAAAAGGTTAGACTTGCCTTAATTGAAGCTTGGCTGGCAACATCTGCAACAACAGAAGGAAAACAACAATGAAACCATGCACAGTTTTTGAAGAGAAATTTTAAATCAAAACCATTTAATTAAAATACTTGACGCAGTTTCCTAATCCACTCAAATACCTCCAGATGAAAGCTAATCCAGTGCATTATTGTACACTGACAGAAAGGGCTGGGCATTAGAGACCTTCTAGAAGATTGCACTTTGTCATTCAAATGCAAAAGCACATCCATTTCCTTTGTGCCTTCCTTTATTGTTACTTTTCTGTCTTAAAAAATCCAAGTTCCAAGGATGATTCAGTAACTGTTGTTCTATTATTCTACTCCACTGCCTTGGTATCAGTGGTATCAACCTTATCCAAATGTTCTTTTTTTTTTTCTTCATCCTCAGTTAGAATTGGAGTGCCAGAGTTGGCTCATGATATCATGTGCTTAAACCTTCAAATTCCTTTTCAAGGTCCATTCCATTTGCAGTACTTGACAACAATTACTAAATTAATAACGAGTCATCAGGTGGGTAGCTGATACACCTCTCTTTCTACACTCTTTAGAGCTGGTATCATACATTTCATCCTTTCCTCTTACATCATCAGTGGCATCACAAGGAAGCATCAAGAAATCCTCCTTTAGCTCTTTTTCAGTAGAAATAGGCAGCAAAGTGGAAGACCATTACATCAAGCTTAAACTCCTGCCAAAGCCTCTGTTATAGCCATACTGAAAATGTATTCCTTAGAGTGTTGACAAGAAATCTCCATTTTTCTGAAGTTACTAAGAATTGTATTATGCTTTTGTTCAAAGTCAAGAATTTTATGCAAAAATTCCATCTGGTTGGAAATTTGGCTTCCTCCACTCAGACAATTGGGGGGTTTGTTGTTGTTATTTGTTGCTAAACTGTTAATTCTACTAAAAACAGATACTGTGGGACTTCAAGATTTTCACAAACAAGAGAAAAAGTCATCACCAGGAATATGCTATAACAAATCAACATGAGCAGCACAGCAAAAAATGGTCTTCTGGTTATGCCATAATGCATGTTAAAGAACAAGGGCTCTCCAATCCTCTCGTCCTCTCGCTGTCTTTACAGCATCTCCCAGGCTGTGTCCTCTGCCAGTCCCAGATTTCAGCACAGAGAACATCAGAAGTTACTAACCTGAGAAGAAGCAGAAAAATGCCAGAGCAAGGACCACCGAAGCACCTTCTATTTTCATGGTGAGGGTGGCAGCTGTTTGCCTGTGTTGATTCTATTAGTGCATTGCTCAATGAAACCCAAAGAAAGGGCTTGGGTCAGATCACATATATATAGATGACCAGATTCTCCGCCTTCATTATGACATAATCCTCCCAAGAACCATCATTAGCTGCAAAAACCAGTTTGATGACAGTGGCTCTAAATTCTAATGATCCCATTAACACAATTAATTTCCATAAGGATGGGACATATTTGAGTCACTCCCTGCATTTTGTCAAGCTAAGAAAATCATAAATAGACAATTTCAGGTTTTTCTGTACCACTGGAGGAATTCTTGCCACCTTTAAGGGTTGCTCATGAGACAGAGGTACTCCAGCCAGCATATCACTAATACACTTATATACCTCCCCAAAACAGCTGAAAGGGTTTTATTTTAGTATGTTGGATCCAGCAGAGGCTAGGTCACTTGAGACCTCTGGAATTCAGTCTACTTTTACTAAAGCACTTCAGTGTTAACCAAAGGAGTAAGCACTCAGGTAAGACTGAAAAAAAAAAAACATTAAGTTTGAGGCCTTCTTGAAATTCTTTGAGTTTCATGCTACAGCTCACTTATCAGCTGCTCTACTGAGAAAACCATACAGATAATTCCTCAGCCCTCCCCTGCCTCTCCCTGCTATCTTCAGAAGAAATTGCAGTGTTATTAGTGAAAACCTTTCCTCAGCCCACATGGGACCTGGCAGACCATATAGACACTGCCCTTCAAGCAGATCAGTGCCCATAGAGAGCTGTTGTTATTGATGTAAACAGTCCAGCCAGGTGTCTCCCAAAGAAGAGATAAAAATTAAGGTTGTCATCCTGTGCAGGGTTTCTCAGGAGACCTGAGGGAGGAAAATAAAGATGACATCAAAGTTTTGGAATGTGATTTATGTGGGAAGCAGCTCTGTATGCCTTGTTCTTCAGTGAAAAAGGAGAGAATTCAGAGGGAAAAGTGATTTGCAAAGTTTGAAACAGGTGGATAAATGAGAGAGTCAAGCAGACCAGAGTGATGAGGGGAGCTTGAGCACAGGCAAGCAGGCTGTAGCTCTACGGAGAGGCAAGTCAACACCATCTGAGGAAGCAACCATATTTCTGAGTGACTTATATGTTTGACCAGACAGGCCAACACAGCTCAGTGTAAATCCTAGTAAAAAATTCCTTCCATGCTTTTCTCAGATCAGAGTAGCTGTTAGTGTTTACAACCAGAGCCAAAACCAAGTGAGTCCTATATTTGGTGAGTGGCCACCCCCAAACATTTCTTTTCAACTCAAAACAAAATCATGTGCAGTGTTCACAGAGGAGAGTTTGGAACAGAGAAGTAAACTGCCTGAGGTCATGCAGATGGTTCATGGCAGAGCTGAAAAGCTATGTGCTGTCTTGAATCATGAAATAATTTCTGCATGCATATTTGGGCATTGAATTCAGTGGGAGGCCAACAGAAAGAGAAAACTAACCTGATGTAGCATGTCTCAGTAAATCCTTGGGAGAACTAGAAACCTCCAGAACAGAAAAGGAAAAGTGTGTATAGTAGTTTAAAGGTGGATAGAGATAGAAATCTATTTGAAGAACAAATACAACAAGATGTTCTTTGTCACTGGAGTGTCTCCCCATGAGTCACTCACAAGGTGGTAGGTTTGAGGGAGGGGAGGTACAATTTTAAATGGGTTTTGTTTTTAAAATTTTCTTTTCCTCCAAGAACTTCATTCTTCTAGAGAACTGAAACAGTTCCCTGTTTCAAAAGCTGGCTGACCACCCTGTTCCTGAAGGAATTACAGTGGTTACCAGACCTGGTCAGACTGGCCAGGTGAGAGCAGCAACCAACTTGGCAGCACAGGCTGCCAAAGAAGACCAGAGAGACGCCCAGATTCTGACCCCAAACAGGTCCTATGACCACCATATCTCTCTATTTCATTGCCACATTACAGCACCCTGCCCATCAGCTATACCCTCATCAACACATTGGAGAAAGTTAGAATGGTCCAAACACCTTGATTCCAAAACCAGAACCGTGTCTGGCTTTAGGAAAAAAAAAAAAAGAAAAACACAGAACAACCAATGTTGTGAAATGTGGTATCAGGGCATGGGGTCAACCCTGCAAAACCATATGGTCTGGAGAATTTGCTCCTGTGTGCTTGAGTTACAAAAGGAAACCTGAGCAGAATAATGAGGGATGACAGCAAGAGTGCATTAAACATAAACCTTGCCTGACTCACTTGATTGCCTTTCTTGATGGATTTACACAATAAAGTCTCAATCCTGCACTGGAATCAGACAGCCTATTAATTTCCACAGGAGTTCATATTGCAATATCAGATCTGTAGGAGACCTAATCCTGATTCTTCAGCAATGGGTTTTAGTACAGCACCTTGCTAATCTTAATTTTAAAATACTATGCTGAAGAGCAATATGCTGCTGAGAAAAGCAGCTGAGGGCAAGAAGAAATACTACAAAGACTCTTTTGTTCATGTCTCAGTTAAAGTTTTGGAAAAGTAAACAGCATATAATGATGCTATGCCTGGTGGGATAGCTCTCACTGTGTCTGTTTTCTGCCTCACTCTTCCAGAGCAGGAAGCAAGATAAAAATAATCATGGAGGAATGACTAAGAAAATGCAGGAGAGGGAGAAAGGGAGAAATGGGAGCCTAACATGAAATTCAGGCAAACTCCTGTCAGGTAGAAACTCAAGAAGTTGTAAGGAGTCCTAGGGACAAGGTCCTGCAGCCACTGACCTGGGCCAGCACTGCAGTGGGCAGGGCACAGCCACAGGGAATATTCACAGCTTCCCTCTTCAGGGTCCCAGGGAAAATGGGGAGGAAGTCCAATAAACAGGCAAATTATTCACACTTCAATTAGCGATGAACATGCTTATGCTCCTTTTCCTATAATAATTCTCCCATTTTTTGCTGTTCCCACATTTCACTCCTTCACAGGCTGTGCCTACACAGGAATGTATCTATAGATACATAAAAATAATTCCCATGCCTTGTCCACTCAGAAGATTTTTCTTCTGTTTAGTGGCATAACACCATTTTACAGATGGGATCAGCTCCTTGCTAATGGGATTTAGCATCACCAGTGGATGTTTGTCAAGACAAAACTTCCTGGTACTATAACTGGTTGGAGGTTTTCATGGGGTGGGGGGGAATGAGGAAGGGTTTTTTCTGAGTTTTGTTATTTGGGTGGTTTGGTTTTTCTTGTGGGGGACGGTCTTGGGGAAGGAGGGGGTTTGTTTGGGTTTTGGGTTCTTGTTTTTGTTTGGGGGTTTTGTTTGTTTTGCTGTTGAGAGGGTCTGTTTGTTTTAGGTAGTTAGTTCAGTATTTGTGAGTTGTTTTTATCTTTTACATCTCTGCTTTAGTAGCTCTTCATTGCTTCAAAGCCAGTCTCTAGCCCTCAGTACTCAAGAACATGCACAGCCCCATTCTTACCTCAGAGCCAGGCAGCGTTTTGGCTCAGGTTTCCAAAGCCATAACAGCAGGACAAAATGAGCTCTAAAGAGGATCTGCAGACCAAGTTTCATCAACGTTGGCACTGCTGCCACTGCTGTCAGGGACAGTCCCCTTCACAGCACTGTTAGCATTTTTATTTCCCCCTCACATTGGAAAACTCACATCTCTGTAATCAGTGCTATGGCTTCAGTATTGCCTCTCAGCAAGCAAAGGAATCTTTACCCAACATCACTGCTGGGTCCTTACACCAGACTGGTAAAGCAACTCAAATCTTTTATCACCATCAGTGCTGCTCACTCATCCTCCTGAGCACCAGCCAAGCTTGCACCACCACAACCTTCACAGCCTCACAGGTGGTTTGTGCTCTGCCATCTCTCCGCATGCCCTGTTCACACCTACACAGACATCCATCAAGACCAGATCCCATCCACTGCTCTTTCTTCCAGGAAAACTAGCTCTCTCATAACCAGTGGAAAGTAACAGGAGTAGGAAATTGAGATCTCATATTTCTGATAAGAATACAGACACGCCTATATTCCCACCACAGTTCCACAGTTGTCCTTTCTGTCCAGACTGACACACTTTCTACTTCATTATCTCTTCCCCCACAACCCAGCCATAAGAGAAGCCCCACCAGCACCACTGCTTAACACTTCTGAAACACTCAAACATCTCTTTGCCAGCTGACTACTACATACACCTCTCTCAACCCAGAGATCCTCAGGGCTGAAAGAAGAGGCAGAGATGTTTGGTACATTTAACAAAGGAAACCCATGGTCAATGGTGTTTTGCTGAATGGTCAAAGAGCTCTCCACTTCAGCAGTGTTTCATGGGTTATACCTCCAAAGTGAGACATTTTGAAATGCAAGAACTACAAAGACACTTCCCCATTCTGAATGGTTCTATCTGCATTAACACTTTAGGTTCAGAGCAAGAAGGCCCTGGCAGCTCACTTTGGCCTCATCTGTCACTGTCAAATAAGAAGGGAAGATTATTGAGCTGCCAGAAACATGGCAAGCCAACAGAACCTTCTGGGTTGCACAAGTGTTGCACACAGAGAAGGTCTATTTGCACATCTTGCCTAGTGCCTTAGAGAGGGTCTCACCTCTGTTGGCAACCACCACATCGAGATGGCTTCCTGCCCCATGGGGCACTTAGTTATGCATCCAGTCTGGGCTAGACTCTGCTGCAAGAACAGCTTCAGTCTCACCCATCTCCTCAGTGCAGCTTGGGAAGTACCTCATCTGCACATTTCCCATGCGAGAACAAGGTTTATGACACTGGACAAAGCTCTTCTCTTCTGTGACCAAAAATCCCAGTTGCTGATCAGCCAACAAGCCAGTCAGCACCAAGCTGATGGTGATGAGTTCAAGTGTCAGGACCACAAAAGCCACATCTCAGGGAAACCCTGTTCATACCTATCTGTCTGCAGCCCTCAGATGAATGCTTTCCAGATCTCCAGGGAAATGAGTCTTGGTCATCCTGAAATCCCACCGTCACTACAGGTACCCAAGGTCTACACCACAGTCCTTTCAACCAGGATGAACTTCCTGAGCCCAAGGTAGAGCTCCAGTATGATCCAGTGAAAAGTCCTTCCCAAGTGGCTGCCTATTTCCACTATTGTGTTGGGTGTGCAGCCCAGCTCGGCAGCACCTGGCTGACTCTCCACATCACCTGGCTGCATCACTTTGGATGCAGGAGCAGAGTGTGTTAGCTCTCAACATCCTTGAGCACTATTCCCCCTCTGGCAGCTCATCAAGAAGTGTGAGCTGATAAGGGCCAGGAGAAGAATGATAGAAATTTCCTGATTTCATTCACCTCTTAGAATCAGGTGCAGAGCAAGTCCTGTGCACATGGAGCCTCAGTAAAAAGCAGTTCAGAAACATGTCCAGAACATGGCAACAAACTTGACTGAAGAACAAAACACTTAAAACCAATCTATATCAAGTGGAGCTACTGTATCAAAAGGAAACAAGCATATAAAATTAGTTTGGATCAGTTACTTGGCAATCTGTGCACTGAAAGCATCTAACAACTTTCCCCCGATCCAACATCTGCTGCATCATCCTCTAGACCCAACATCTCACAGGTAAAACCATTCCCTGTCATCAGGTTTCCTTTCTTGTCCAAATCCACATTTTAGCTCTCATCTAAAAGACAACAAAAGCATCTTGGTTTATGACCTCTTGCCATTTGCACATTATCCATCATAGAAAGCTTCTGTGTCTCCTCATGACATCGACAATACAATGGCAGGCAGCAATTTCCAGCACACTGTGCTTGAACCAAAGCATGGGTCTCTTCTTGGAACCCTTCCCAGGCCATGAGCCACCATGACATGTGGCTGACAGGCCCTTGTCACTGCTGACTTAGCTTGATGGTGCCAGGGAGGAGGGGGAAATGAATCAGGAAGTGAGCAACAGCAAGAGGTGTATGTCCAAAAGGCAGGGATGAGGCCAACACTAGAAGATCACAATAATGGCATGTTACACATGCCATCTTCAAAGGACTAATGAAGCCCTACAGGGTGCCCCCTGTTATTATTTGCATTTCATAGATGGGTACATTAAGATGCAGAGGGCCACATTATCCTCTGGGTCACACCTATTTCAATCTATTCATCTCTGGTCTTACACTGGAACTCATCCCTGTGGTGTGAGAGATCCTCCCACAAATCAAAACAACAATGCTATCTCAGACAGCCTTGTATGGGAATCACTGGTGTCTTTTATGGTCTGCTGTGCAGATGGTCCTATGGACCTCTCTTGGCCTTGAAAACTGATCAGCTTCATTCTTCTTCCATTCCATCAGGCTGAAGGATACAAGAAGCTCTGGTTTACTGCTAGATTGGATTTGATGTATACATATACACACACGCTTTTCTTTTTCTAGATGTGAAATACAAGACAAAGGAATCCAGAAGAGAGATGCATCCAAGTGTCCAACCCACCCCAGTCTCATTCCACCCACCAGCCTCTGTCTGGCCATGGAAACATCCCACCTTCCAGCCAGGAGTCTCCCTGAAGCTCAACAACTTTTGTTTGCAGAAGAATGAAGCTGCCCTGAGAAGCTGCACTCGCTGGGAGAACAAAGTTGCTCCCCAAGCTGTAACCAATGCCATGTGGGGTTGGGGATGCTGGAACCAGTCTGTGCATTCAGAGGGACATCCCAGCATTGAAACAACGTGCTCTCCCCACTGACTCTGGGGAAGCAGCCTGCCATTCCTACTGTCAACGCTTTCCAGGGCAGCATTTAGCTCATTGAAAATTGTAAGGCTGGAGATGGCAAGAGCCAGGTTTTGATCTACAAGGCCTCAGCAAGCAACATCTGCACAATGAAAGGATTTCCCATGGCAAAGCACCACAACATCCCACAGAGCTGCAAAGAACTTGCAGCCTCAGAATGCCACCAGGGTCTGTGCTTTGCTGGGCCTTACCAGAGCTAGCTGATTTCATTGCCGTTAACAGTATTTGTAGTTTAGATAAGGGTAATCAAAATCTCATCATTCAGGGCGTAAACTGATTGCCTGCAGGGGTTAGAAAGGAATTTTACTTCATGTGCAGCATTGCATAACCATCCAGATTCATTGTGGGTATTCTCCAGCCTCCTCTGAGCTCCAGCTGTAGGCCAGGGTAGAAGCAGAGCTCAGCACACCGGCTGCAGAGCCGGAGCCATGCAAAGCAGCAGTCCCATTGTTTGGGAACAAAGCAGACATTTTTCTGACTCTGGCTCCAACTCACACATGAAAATAAAAGACAATGACTGTCACCGGGTTACTGAAACAGCAGAATTTCAAAAGAGGAAGAAAAGTCTTTCTTGAGATTATTTTCCTGTGGGCAGCAAGAAGAGTGCCTGGAGAGCCTGTGAGCACAGAGCATTGAGGCTTATGCTGCACAAGATGACCCACTTGAGTAATGCTGCCCCATCCTGTGCTGTCAGCTGCACCCTGTCAGTACCATCCCAATGAGGGGGTACCAATGACCTGCCTCCCAGTGAGAGCTGAGCCTACCATGTCACCCAACAGCCCTCAACACCATCCATCCATCCCCACCTGGGACAAACCAACGCTTTTGTCTCTACGAAATTATTATTTGTGTTTTACCAGTAGCAAAGGCTCTATAGTGTCGGAATTGGCTGCAGGGTGTGGTGGCTTAAGTGCCAGTACCTATAGCTGCAGCAACAGCAGGAGGCCAGAAACACACCCATCTGGGTGTTGGTTGCTCTTAGATTATAGTATCGCCACACCCCGCTCTGCTAATAGTGCTATGAAACCCTGATCTCTACCCTATCCCTGATGGCAGCTACCCTTAGCCCTGCATGTGATCCCTCGAGGCATCAGCCATTCCTCTTGAGGAACCTGCAGGAAGACCAGATCCCAAATTTCTTTGCCAAGGTAACTGAGAAAAAGGTGTTTCTGTGCATTTACCTGGAAGACCATGGTGCCAGCACTAGAGCTGTCTGCTAGCATTGCAACTAGAACATTTTTTTTCCACAGAACATTATCAACTTTTCACTAGAAAGTTGAACAACTACAACAGAAAGAAGAATATTTGCATGTAAACTATGGACTTTTCATTATCTTCTCTTTTTCCTTCCATATCCCCCAGACCTGGGACAGAGCATACAACTGACATGGATATTTGCATTCGGTTGATACCCCTTATTGTTATATTGGAAGTCATGAAGCATCTTCGAGGCACTCAATTTTCAGCCACTCTCCAACCTTCCCCCAATGTACTGATGTGGCAGTACTTAGAGAAGAGAAGGCTTGTCCCTTTATCTGAGATGGAAGAGGATTTAAACATCATTTTATGGATAAGGGAGACATGCTGCCACATAGCATCGTTACCTTCAGCAGCATCACTGCGGTTGTTAAAAGAATAGTTCAGCATTACCAGAGATAATGGCACAGCTTCAGAGGGGAGAGGAATCACCAAAACCACATCCGGATTCTGGGGAATCGTTTTAGGTCTGACATACTTTAAGAAAACCTTCACTGAGTCCTCAGTATTCAACTGTCTACACTCACACACCAAAAGTTGCATGCCATTATTCAGTGCCACCCTAAAGTCTGCTCCCCTGCACTGTGGTCAAACACTCCAGAGTTCAAGTCTGCAGGCATCAAATTCCTTGCAGCTTGTACCTGGTTTTCAGCTGATACTTTTGCTACTGATCTAATGATCCCTATGCTCTTGTGGGAGTGTTTGCCAAACCCTTCTTGCACCGTGGCAAATTCCAGCTAGCATGACTTCTTTTACACACAGACATGAGGCTTCTCTACACCAATGTCCCACAGCAAAGCCCTGACATGGAGGCTTTTCTACACAATACCTTCTGTCCAGATAACAGCAAGTCTTTTCATCCTGAGTGGCAAAGAGGTTCCTCTGACCATGCTCTGAACTCCCCAAAAGCTGAGGAAACACACTCCATCAAACATCTGTCCACCTGGCCAGTGTGCTGGAGTACTTCATGCTCAGGAAAGCATGATCCAAGTCCTGCCCACTCCATGGGTCTGGCTTGCCTCTGGACTTCCCTACAGGTATGGACCATGACTTCTAAAAGGAGTGTTAGCACTCATCAGTTGTTGATTTGCTGAGTTACAGACACCTTGCAGCATCTCCAGCAGACATGGCTGATTGACATGGCACATCTTGGTTGGATTCTTTCAGCTTTTCTTCTGAGGAGAGAGAAGAGAGAAGCAAACTATCTTCCTTCCCTACATCATCAGGGAATCCACCTGTGCTGTTGGCTCCCTTTTTTTTCTACACTTCTCCAACCTCCCACTCATGCTCCATTAAAGAAGGGAAAACAGCCTTTCCCCAAGAGTTTGCAGGTTTCTTGGACTCTTTCATTCTGGTTGGCACTGCCTGCAGCATTTCCTCAGCTGCTGCAAACCATCCTCAGAGTCCTTTTGTCTGCTTCTCAAGCACATACACTTCTCAGGAGTTCAGCACACGTTTAACCCAAGGGCTGTTACAACCCTTCCCACAGGCACTTTGCACACACAGCTCCGTCATCCCTGCAGCAGGGATGTGCTCACTGTGGGAAGTCCTGAGATTTACCTGGTGACATTTAACTACCTGTGGCTTTGCACTTGCATTTAATAGCCCTGTTTCACACAACACACTGGCCTGTGCACCCATACCTGACTTAATAAGCATTCCCTTGAAGCCATGTGGCTGGTCTAATGGTGGAGCAGATCAGCTAACAAATGCTTAATGACAGCAGTGGGAAGCATGCTCCCCAGCACTGATTGATTACCAAATTGGCCAGTGAGAGTGGCATGTGGCAGCCAACAGCATCCCAGAGCTGAAGCCAGGCCAGGGAAAGACCCATATCTGTCTCATTTCAGGTTTTCAAGGAACATGGCCCTCTGTCATCACCAGTCAGAAGTGTGAAAGCAGCAAAACTTCAAACAGATTGTATGCAGCAAAGGAGTCCAGCTCTCATTAGTGTTCATCTTGCCTCAAATATCCCTTTTCTTGGATGAACATACTCCAAGTTATTGTTCAAGACAGTTACAAGGCCAGCAGCAAAACTGTCTTTCCTGATGGACAGCTAGGATCTCCCAGACCGTGGTCCCTTCCAGGTCTGAGATTGTGTTCACTGTTTCCCAACTGAAAATAAGGACATAATCCAACATTTGGGCTGCAGGGATGGAGCCTTCTGAACAGGATTTGGTAAGTTTGCCTGGAGCTTGCATTTGCACCTTTTGTGGGAGCTAAAGATGCCACAGGCTGACTATTGCCTGTGAGTACATCTCTATGAAGGTGGCTACACTTTACAGAGCGTGAACCAAAAAGGAGACCTTTGCTTTGCAGCACCAAAACAGGGAGCCAGTGACAGACAGAGCCCTCAGGGACTGAGCTACTGCTTCAGAAATTTCCCTTTCTTATCAGTTAAGTCTCTGCTTTCACAAGATAAGCCTCCTGCATTTGCAGAGTTCTTTCCCTTTCTGTTTCTTCTGAATCTGTTGCATGTACCTTTGATCTCTGCTGCTGCCTGTCCTACCACCCAGCTGTCTTCACTGCCGAGGTTCATCCTTGTGACTTATTGCCCTTCCACCCTTCACTGGCTCAGGACCAGATGCAGCACACAGCTCTATTGGTGTCCAAAGGCTGTTCATTCTTGCATTCATTGCTGTACAATTGGTTCCATGGGCTGCTTGCTTGGTAGTCTGCCTTAAAGAGACACACTTTGCTTTAAGTCACAGTTCATAGAGCCTTCTTCCAGAGATGTAGGACACACAGTCATGATTCACTCTGGCATAGACACTGCACTGCCTTCACAAAGCACAGAAGTGGAAAGGACCTCCTGGGTCATCAAGTCCGTCTACCTGTCGTCACTAGTAACCACATCACTAGATCAATTAGGAGATGTTTGATTGGTCTATCACAGCTAATGGGCTGCTCAGTCTGGTAGAGGAATAACAGGATCCAAAGGCTAGAAAGCACAGCCAGGCAACAGCAGGCTGGAAACAAGGAGGGAGCGTTTAACAGTGCCTGTGTGCAGCAGAAGAGCAGCCCAGTGCATCCCTTCATAGGCAAATTTTCAGTCTAGGCTGAATGTTTTCACAAGATAATCACACCCAGTGGCTTTCTGCTCCAGATCCATGAGTCTCTGGGAACTCCCAGGTTGCTCTTACATGGCTTGGGAGAGGTAACAAAGAAAAGCACTTTCCATCAGCTATGTAATAGTGCACTTTCTAGGACTACTTCTTTTTCTGCTTCTCTCTTTTTTTTTCTTTTTTTTTTTATTAAATAAGGATTTGCACCTTCCCTGGGAGATATTCAGAGGAATCCACAAACTGAAAGAAAAGGTAAAAAAAAATAAAATAATATAAATACAATAAATCACTGCTCTGAGTGAAACAAGAATTAACTCAGAACAACCCTCTGCCTGCAGCTAACTGGCTTAAAAATCCACCCTAAGAGATACATTCATCACCAAGTTTACAAAAGGAAGCAGTTAAATGGAAATTATTTGTTTTCAAGGTATTTTTGTTCTCAAATAAAAAAAAATAGCACACCCCTATGCCCCATGCTTTTCTCCCCCCTCACATACTTTTGGAGATGCTCTCCTAGAGATTAGAATGGTGTCTAAAATAATTAGCATATCTTCAGGCTGGAGATTTAATTAATAACAAAGAAATAATTAGTCTCTTACAATGAAACCTAGGCAACTTCTGTTGTAATATTTTCTCCAAACTGAATATACATACACAGCAGCATGGTGGTTGTAGTGGTGCTAGTACCCACTTACTGCTCACTCTCAGTTTCAGGGGAAAAAGCAAAGGGTAGATACATTTTCAGGCCAAACAAATGTTTTGCTTCACTGTCAAGCTTTTCTGTTCTCCACACTTCACATAATCGAAGTATCTCACTTTTAACTGATGCAAATCACTACAATGATGACTGCAAGTCACTGTAGCACCTGAGACATGAACATGAGCACTGCCTGGGGTTATGTTTCAGGCTTGTGTGGGGTACTTCGACTATGGTGTGGTGGAATTGCCCAGAATTCACAACACATTCTAGATAAGGGATCCTGAATTTGTGGCATGAATATAATGGAGGGGATTTTGAATTACTAAGTGACAGGACAAGAATTCTCCTTGCCACTGAGCAACAGGACAAATAGCTAAGTTTTGCTCAGGAGTGGAAGACATCCCCATAGCTTCTTGATGAATATTTGAAGGACCTCTCAAAGAGCAACAGCCTTGAAAAGGTGCAAAAACCCCATAAAAATAAAACAAAGTCTAACTATTTACATCTGATTATGGTTCTGTTCAAGGGAACAATTAGTCTGAATGAGTAATCTGAACAAGGATGTCTGAAGACTCATTTCAGATGACCATCCCTTCTTAATGAGATCACAAGGCCTCTGATCACAAGATCAGAGGACACATGCTGAGGATTTGAGTTGCACATAGACAGCTGGACAGCTTTGTGCACATGTGTTAGAGCTGGTCATGGGCAGATCACTAGGGTCTGCACATTGTGAAGGGGCTCAGGGACCTCAAAGGTAAAGTATGAAGTCTTGTTGCAAGAACAGCAAAACTGGAGGTCTACTGGGAACAGAGATACAGCAGTGACAAGTTCAAGAACACTGTGGAGCATTCATACAGATCAGTAGCTAAAAAAAGATAAATAAAAAGAACCAAAACACTGAGGAGAAGGGAAGTCTATTCTTTCACACTTCAGATCGTTCTCTGAAACTAGAAAGTTCTGTCAGTAGGATTAAAAAGGTCAGTGCAATGGAAACAGATGACTGAGGACCAGAACATCAGTTGCATGCTGGAAGCTAACAGGGTGGTCTCACATCTGGACTGCCCCCTACTCAGAGCTAGGGAAGAACTCATGGTGTGGTCCACATGGTCACAACCAATGCAAGACAGAGAGAACAATCTTGAAGGCAAGATTTAGCTAGTAGCTACCTGGCTAAAGGCCAGGACCAACTCAGTAATATGCTCAGAAGTGCTTCCCCCAGTGGCCTATAATGAAATCCAGAGTCATTGCAAGATTCAGACTACAGTGCCTTGAAGACAGGTTTGAAGAGGTAGAGCCTGTACAGTAAAAATCCAAGTAATAAATCCAAACAAAAATGCATCAAGGCTACTGGCACATAAAGATCTTCACATTTGTGCAAAACTCAGCAGCTTGACAAGATGTGGTTAGGGAAAATGCAAGCTCCGGTGGAAGGAGTCACAAAAAATTTGTTTCCTTGAATAGAAGGATAGGAGAGAAGCCAGAACAGTCAGAGAGGAAACAACAGCCTGCAGTCCCAGCAGATATCCCTCTCAGGCCTGCAGGGAGAGAGAGAATAGAACAAGACACCACATAGGCATTTCTATCCAAGCACCAAGGGTCTAAAAAGGCAGGGTGAATGAACAGTAGTGCCCTGGTTTCAGATGGGGCTATTACCATAACCAGAACCTCAGAAACCTGGTGGAGGGAAGATAAGCAGCAGGACATGGTAATGAGGAGGTACAGATTACACAGGAATGAGAGTAGGCTGTGCAGGTGGAGTAGCTGAGCATCAAGGAGCTGGGAATTAAGGCATACATTAAGGAGAGTTTAAAGAGCACAACCAAGTTAACTGTATCAACAGGTGCCAGAGTCCCTAAGACTGCAGTCCCATGGCCAGACACCACAGTGCTAGTTACCTCATCACTCACCCATCCACAACAAGGCAGCAACTGCAAAACCTTAACAGAGCTGAGCAATGCTATGACAGATACAAGAGGAAACAAGCCCAAACAACTGGATGCCCATCTTTCTGTAAAGGTGGGTGTGGTGGGTTGAAAATTCCACCCCCCCCAACATTAACTTTGCCAGACTAGCTCAGGTGGAAGCAAATGGAAGCTGTATTTACAGGCAAAACCACAATCTACAATGGAATGCAATGAATATGTACAAATAGACAGGATTTACAACATTTACAGATTATTACCATTAACAAACAGCACAAGGACCCCCTCTGGCCAAAGACCAGGGGAGCTAATAGCCTCTCTCTCCTCTACCCCCCTGTACAAAAGGGAAGAGAGACAGAAGCAGAGATGTTAGACTTAGCCAAAACAATGCAGCCAAGGTCAAGCAGAAGCAAGTTAGTCTCTCCCAGAGCAAAGCAGCAAGGAGAAAGAGATTGTTTTGGGAGCCAAATCTTATGGTGGATATCCCTCCAATGGGATTGCTTAGATTGATGTTTATTTTCCTTTTTACACCCAATAGTGATTTATTTACATTTTACTACTTTCTGTTCAAGATCTGCGAAAAATTTTAAAGGCATAGCCCAAAACTACCACAATGGGAGAACTGGCAGGAGGGAGTATGTCTGCATTTAAAATGGGAAGCTACTGTTCCCTCCACCAGCAATTCATGACCAGTAATTCAGATCCTGAGCAGCACCCAGCAACTTGTGGGTTTGAATTCGAGTATATTGTCAGCAGCTCTTTGCACCTTAAAACTGACAGCATTAAAGGTAGCCTTACAAACCTGCTACTGGAAGTTCAACCTGAAGGAGGAGCTGCCTAAATCCAGACACTTCTTCAAAGAAAATCAGAAAGGAAAAGCCAGTAAGGAAAAAAACACACCCAGGAGGTGGGAATGACTGTTTGAAGAAGTCATTAAAGTAAGCATGCATGTCTCAAGTGGAAAAAAAAATAAGGAATAAAAGCTAACATGCTTAACAAAGTGGGGCAAATAACAGTAAAATGAGGCTAAATAGAAGCACTGTCCAAATAATTAAAATGTAAAAAAAAAAAAAAAAAAAAAAAGTGTAAAATGTAAAACCTGCAACTGTGCCAAAAATGCTGAGCAGAATTTTCCAGCTGACAGGAAGTAATAAAAAATAAATACATTGAGGAATCCATGATCACAGGGCTAAAGGAGCCTCCAAGGAAGATAGCACCATAGAAGAAAAGCTGAATTAACATTCACAATAAACTGACAAATCTCAGTAACACAGAGCCGTAAGTCAGGGATTAAACTCTCCCAGCAGCTCTGAAGGGGCTTAAACGTGCAGTCACCAAGCTCAGAGTCCATACTGCACTTCTGGCAGAAAGGGAGGAAAGCTCACATAAACAGAGGAATGAAACACAGAGACTAGGGAAGACTTGTCACAGCTTTTGGAGAGGCAATTCCTGTCTCATCAGCCCATTAGATTGCTCCCAAGTGTGGGCAAGTGATGGCACTGCTTGACACAATGAATTTTTGTTTCTAATGAACCATTTCAAGATCCCTTCTCTAAACACTTCTGAAGAATGTAAGGCACCATAAAGTAACAAAGCAGCTTGACTTAAAAATGGTTAAAAATTAAAACAGTAATAAGAGGTCAGCTCTCCCAGTGGAGGTCAGACCCATTAGGGAATCTCTGCAGCTCAGCTTTTTATAAATTACTCTGAAAAGGTGATTAGCAGAGGAACAAATGGAATGATTCAGAAGAGTTCAAAGCCCCAAGCCAACTAAGAGAAAAGAAGCATAAGTCACTCATGACACAGTGGCAGGACAAGAAAGTGGCAGACAAATTTCAGCACTGCAAAATGCAGACAGGAGAAAAAGTCATCTGTGCTACACCTGCATAGCTGTGCTACAGCTCAACATTAGCAATCACTTTTGGGGGGGTACATTATGGAGACATTGTGGGAAAGGTCACAACTAAATGTCACCTCACTGTTGGGCAGCAATCAGGGAGGTTTAGCATCCAGCAGGAACTGTTAAGCAGCAGAGAGGATAAAACAAGTTAGTTCTATTATGCTGCTGTACAACTGCTGGGTCTGCTCAGCTGTAGGATTCTGCATTTGTGGCACCATGGTCATCACAACAGGGAGGCAGGGAGCTAGAAAGGGCACAGAGAGCCCCCCTCTTGGCCACAGAGAGAAGCAGAAATAGGAAGGGCTTTTACCTAAACTCACAGAAACTCCTACAGAAGAAAGCAGGCTACAGTGGGGGTTATGGTCATGACAATTCACAAAATCAGGAGTGACCCAAAGAAAATGAACAGTAGATGTTGTTCAGGATTACTCATAGCACTAGAATTAAGGGATACTAAATAAATTATCATGTAATAGGTTTAAACAAACAAAAGGAAGTGGTGTTTTGTTGGTTGTTGTTTTTTTTTTTCCATCCTCACAAACTAATTGCATTGTGGAACTCATGGCCCCAGGATGCTGTGGATGCCAAGCATATGAAGGGAGTCAAAAGTCAATTAAACAAAATCAGGGACTGGTCCATCACTAACTATTAAATATGATGATGGAGATGCAGCCTCTGGCTGGCAAGTCCCTAAGCCACATGAAGCTTTATCACAGGAAGAATTACTTTGTGCGTGCCCTGTTTATTGCCCTCAGCATGCACAGCCAACCATGGTCAGATCCAGGACCCAGGGACAGGAGTTATCACAAGTTGGTGCAGACTCTGAGTTCTCAGGTCTCAGCACATGCCAGTTCTGATCTAGAGTTCTGGATTACCTCTTTGTCCCTGTCCTGAAGTGACACTAAACCTTTTGAAAATAAGATTGATTGCCAACATCTTGAACTAAAATTTTGGGCTTTAATTCTCAGGAGATGCCTAGGACATGAAACTCAAAAATCACACCCAGATGTCACTCCTTTGTTTGGATATCATGATTTAGATTCTGAGTGACACTTCCTCTTCTGTCTCCCTAACAATGACAAAACAAAGAGCCATAAACAAATCCTGGCTCCACATTTTCCTTTGCCCTCATTAGCAACCAGCTTGGCTAATGCTATTTCATCAGCCCTTTGTTTCAGGGTGGCAAGCCAACATCAGCAAGACGAGGACACTTTGATAGGCTCTCCCCCCCTTGGGATGTGACAAATTCCCAGGACACTCCTGCCCAACACTCACTACAATAACAAGCATGGGGATGAATTACTGCCCTTGACAATGTTTGGTACGTGGAAAAACTTGTGCTTGCTAATTACCATGATTGCTCCATAAAAATCCCCCTCAGGCAGCCCTGTGCAATCCAGGTGAGCCACAGCCCTGCCCCTCAGCAGCCTGCAGCAGGAGCCCAGGTGGAGACATTTCCTCTTTCTGAAGAGCCTCTCAAGCATTGGAGGTGTCCCACCCACTCACCAGATCTATTCCTAGACATATCAGTTTCTATTTATTTTCCCACTGATTTATGCTGGTGCAAAGAGACAAGGTTGGGAATCAGTCAGACCGGACAGATAAGTAGGCTACAAAACAAAGATTTTCCTGTTCCTTTGAAGCCTACCATCCATTATTTTCCTGATAAGAGGTGCAGCAGATTTATTTCCCTGCTTTGAGCACTCCTAAGCCTCTTTGCTAAGCCTGGCAGCAAGAATCTCAAAGCAGGTGCCAAACCCTACAATCTTTTTATGTGTGGTAGAAATAATCCCTTTGCCTGGTGCCTGGGAGAGCTGAACCCTGACGTCCACATGAGCCACCGATGGACTGGCGCTGGGTAGCCGAAGTAGAGCCAGTGACAGGCTTTCTTCTCCACACAAAGCATCTTCTTTCCACAGCCAACCAACAAACTTTGCTTTGGTCTGAGATCCAGCCACAGTCTTGTGCCAGAGTTGGCAAGAGGTGCACAGATCTAACCCCAAAGCCCATCAGATCTCCCCACGCCAGGTGTCTACAGAGAGATTTGGCCAGCTTCCTCCCTACAAAGAATTCTTTACTCTTCCTTCTCCTACTACAATTTCATTCCTACATGTAGATGTTTTATTAACTGAAGAATGGAGCTCAACAAAAAGACCTGTGCAAAAGGGCAGCACAGTTCCCCAAAGCTGCCCATGCTTTCAGATAAACATTGGCCAAGCTATCAAGGGCCTTTTGGCTGGTTGGCTGCCTTGAAGTGCTGCAGTCAAACTACATGAATCCACACCACCACAGCCAAATCCTCACTACCAGGATAACTGCAGACTTCTTGATCTAGAACAAGCTGCAAGGGATGAGGAAAGCTAACCATAAAAGGAAAAACATCAAAGGGGAATACTGGGCATTTCACCTTTGACAGGGAGGGACTGATCAGTTTTTTAGTGTGGAGGAATAAAGAAGGACAAGAGGGAAGATCCACTTTCACTTCACTCCCAGGATGCCCAAGAACTTTCACATCCATGCACAGAGAACAGCTGCTCTAAGTCTTTACATCTCATAATGATAGATTCCTCATTTAAAAATAACCCAGTGCAGCCTGGGATGCATGCCAACACATTTCCCCCAGTTTTTCTACGTCCTACATTTTACAGGCAGCTGATGAGTTCCATCCTTGCTGATCCCTCATCCTTCTTTTAATAACTCTCCGTGTTCCCACTAAACCAAATGCATTGCCCTCCTCACCTTTAAATTTCCTCAGAGTTGAAGCCCCCTGCTTTGGCTGCTCTTGTTCAGTTTTGCATTGTTGTTGTGCTGTTGCTTCAACAGCACTGCCAATCTTTGAAGGTTTTCTGGTAACTTCTCCCACAAGTGTCACTCCTGAACCCTTTGAGTACTAGGTAAAAAAAAAAAAAAAAAAAAAAAAAAAAAACCAAAACCAAACCACACCTCTACCCCCAAGTTTCTCCATCTCCAAAAAAATGCAGGCAAGTAAGTAGTCCAAAGCCAATTGGAACCAATACTATTATTCTTCATATATTGATTTTTGACCTTCAGGTTGATATTGCTCCCTAAAGCTTCAAGGGACCCAAGGTTTGCAAACAAGGTGCTCAAACACTCTGTGTTGTGCAACATTCAAGGCTATCAAACCTGGGATCTCATTACACCCTTTGCCTCCCACTCCAGGTTGTGCTCCCTTGTTACACCTTGTTTCAAATTAGACTGAAAGCTCATCATGCCAGCGGCAGTGGCTCCCTCTGGCACCACTGCAGCAAACAGGATTAATAAGCAAGAATAAAGACAGCTCCCAAAAGCATCAAAAACCAAAGATATGTGGGGAAAGTCCGTGCCTGTGCCCTGAATAAAGAACAACTCTCGAGATGCTTGAATAACTTCAGGATATCTGTGAACTTGACTTCGCTATCAAGAGATGCTTTTTTCACTTCTGGCCTCAGAACTTCACAAATTAGATGAACTTAAGTGAAAAGATGCTTTGCACAGTCTGTTTCATCAGTGTAGCTTACAGATTTAACTAGTCCCTTCAAACTGGGTCATATACATTTGTAGGGCACACTCAGCAAGCAGGGGATATAATTTTAATGGAAAGAAAATAAGTAATTTAGTCTTTGTCAGCAGACTGCTCTGTCCTAGCCCAGGATCTCACACTCCCCAATGTTTTGCCACCGCCTTACTTCCCTGGCTTCTGTCTGAGGACTTGCCCTTGGAATGAAGCTGTCCTCCCCACAACAACGGCTGGCTGGGGTGGTGCTATCTGATCAGCTTTCCACCCAGCTGCACCGGTGCCCCAGGTGCTGGCCTCCCATTAGGGCACACAAAGACCTGTCATTTATGTCACCAGCCACCATCTCCTAGGAGCTTTACACCAACTGAATCATTTCTCCAACAGCCCAAAGAAAGTGACCTGGAAGCATTGTCTGTTATTTATCAACTGGGCTGTGGAGAAAGAGGAAATTTGCCACTGGCCACCAAAGTAGTCAGGGTTAGGGTAAGGCATTCTTTACCTTCCCTTGAGCTGAGCCTGGGGTTCAGTCCACTGTTCCCTATCATCTGCTCAAACTCACACCCACTGGCTGCTGAGGTCCACAATAACAGCACTGAGGTTTGAGAGGCAAGGGAGAGCTTACATTGCACAGCTCTTTCACACTGCTGCAGCAGAGAGTTTCATCTTCTTCACCAGACAGGATTTCAGTAACAAGAAGCTTTCAGTGATAGAAATTCTCAGCCCCAAAAGTACAATCTTAGTAGTTCAGGAGGACAACAGCAGATGGATGTCATTGCTTTTCAGGAGGCCTTAAGTTCTTTCTCCCTCTGGCACACCCTCCCCAAGAGCATCATCTCTGCAGGACCACCTGTCCCAAGCCTAGCACATGACCACTGGATTTTGCTTCTATAGGATCTGCTGACAACAAAAAATAAAGCCTAAGAAGTGGTTCTGGTGATTTTTCTCGAAGCAGGCGTAGTAAGACTGCTCTAACTGCACTGCCAGCTTCAGAGCAGAATATCCTTGGCCAGCATTGCTGTCACTAGCACCATGGACCTCCAGAGAAGATGGCTCTCCAGAGGGAACATGCAGTGCCCACATAAGTGAGCATGCTTATTTGCAGAAGACAACAGAAAAGCAGAGCTGTCAGTCCATGGGAAATCTCCAGTTTCAAAAAAGATTGTTTCTGCTCTTTTAATCATCCTCCATCCAGCTGGCAGTCAAGACAAGAGGACTCACAGGCAAGATTTTCACCTCCCCTTCTCACCCTTTGCTTGCAGCAGTAAAGACACACAAATGAGACCACCCTATTTGCATGTCATTTAACTTGGCACTACAATATTCCTGCTGGGAGGAAGGCTTCCTCTGGCTGGGTTGGGTAGGTTTGACCAGGAACAAAACCCTTTTTCTATAGAAAAGGGGGAAGAAGTTAGTTATCTTCTGCCTCATGACAGAGCTTTGGACTGAAGGCACTTATGGCAACAGCAAACAAGTGCTCAGCAGCACTGCAGTGATGTGGTTTAAACAGAAGAAAGCTTTCTTGAGCATGCAGCTAAGCAGACCCCAGGCAGTAATGGGTACATGAATAATAAACCCATTTGAAGCAACAATCATGAGTCAGCCCAGATGAAGAGTCCCTCATAGTTCCCCCTGCCTTTGGCTGTTCCTTGGAACACCCATATATGTTATGAGGATGTCCATAAAACAAACATTTGGCCACTTTCTTGAAGAAACCTTGGAGAGCCCAAAACTGGCTGTGTGGGCTGAGTCCTCAGCAGGGTACAGTAACTGAAGCAAGAAGAAACCTCCTCAGGGGCAGCTACAGCATTTGGGATGGAGGAAGTGGAGCAGAAATCTTTGTAGAAAAGCTATTTACATCTGTTTGACCCTTGTAAAACAGGTCCCTAGGCTCTTTCCCACTTGGAGGCATTGGGAAGCCAGGCTGCAGCAGCTGTTTGATCCTTGCCAGCAGAAAGGGGTGGTGCAGAGCAGCCGCTGGTAATCACCAAGCATACGCAATCTGTGCTGAGGAGCAGGTGCAGCAAGAACACTCCTAGCTGCTTTGGAAGGCAGGAGGGGGACCACAGCAGCCTCCCTTCAAGGACTAGGGTGCTGCCTGCAGTGCCACCTCTTGGCTCCCAGAACCATGTTTGAAGAAGCCAAAGAAAGTGAAAGATACCTGCACCCTCCCCAGGACTCCACCTTGCTACCACAGCCTTCCCTCACAGGCTGCTCCTCCCTAGGAGGCTACTTATCTTCTCCCACTCAAATCCCTTGAACAGCTTGCCAAAGCCCAGTCTGCTCCAGGAGGGTCTGGCTGATCAGATGCTACCAATTACTGCAGGGGGCAGCTCAGTGCTGGGCTACCACAGGGTCAGGTGGCTCTAGGGCTGGTTTTCCATTGCTTTGTCCCAAATGCCCATTGGAGGTCTACAAGTTCACCCACTTCAGCACCACATGCTGGCCCCAGATCTTGGAAAAACAATCCCATGAAGTACAGAGAAGGGGAATCCCATATACAAAGACTCCCATACAAACACTTCTGCTGTTGCTGAAACTAGAGTGGGTGTACACAAGTGACCAATCCACCCAGCAGCCAGGCACGACTCTGAGCAGCTCCTGTTCCTGGCTTGAGGCCAGACTCAACAGCTTATTGCCACAGCCTACGTCCACATTTGCTGTCCCAGCCTCCCCTACTCAGAGGCCAGTACCATCACCAGTTCTCTCTGCATCATAAGAAGGACAAACCCAGAAGGACTACGGAGGTGGTCTGCTTGCTAGAGACCACCAGAGTGGAGAAATGGGATGAGAGACTCAACTTGCACAGTCCTACATCAAGAAGTCTTACAGCAACTTCGTGCCATGGGACAGACCACAGGGTCCTCAAAAAGTAGCAGATAAACGCTGAGCCACCTCCAAGTGCTCTGCCCTTCCAAAAAGATTCAAGTCTGGCCTCATTAGGACAGAACTGGCACAAGACTTAGCTCTACTGCTGCCTTCTGTCAATTCTCCTTGTCCTGCAGGACAAAGTCTTGCCCTGTCAACAACTTCAGGAAGAAAGGAAATGGCTTTTGACACCATCCCCTTCCACTGTGGACATCCTGCAGTACATGTTGTCACACAGCACAATGCATGGCATACAGAGGGCTTGTTCTAAGAGCCAGCACACAGACCCCAGGAGCACACTGGCAACATGACAGCAGCTCCCCTGTCCCTGGAGATGGAACATCCCATTGCAGCCAAAGCTCCCTACTGGGCTCACCCTCCAGCAGGTGCCCAGCATCAGGAGCAGCCAAGTAAATTTTGTCTCCTCCTTCAGCCTGTTAAGCAACCACTAGTGGGTGGACACACACCCAGGCTAAACAGCTCCAGTGCCACCCACCCCCACCTGCCATGGCTTATGCCCAGGTCACCAAACACATTCTTGCTTTGGGTGCACTAGTTCTCACGCTCCTCCCCAGGAGGGAGCCCTTGTTGCTCAACCCTGCTCTAGCTCTGGTTTCCCCTGTGCTGAACCCGGAACTGATTTCACTCATCACAAAACGTGCCTGCCCTTCTTGCCTACACTGCTGTTCCAAGGACAGGGAGGATGCAATACTGCCACCACTGCAGCAAGAGCTGGCCTGCACCTTGCCACTTGGGCTGCAGCATGACGGCCCATCCCTGCAAGCAGCGTGCAGCCTGGCCCAGGACTTCATGGGAAGGCAAAGACCTCTGTTGTAATTGCCATTCTCTCTAATCCCTCTGACTGCTTCTGAGCACAGGTCAGCTGGCAAGGTGCTTGATGTCTGAAGGACAGAAGGTTTAAGGCTCACAATGCCTTCTCAGCAGAGCCTTTACCTCCACATGACACATCCAGGTTTTGCAACCCAGGTTAGCACTCATCTGCCCTATTTCAACTTCAAAGCACTCCACAAGCATTAACCAATTAATCTCTTACCACCATCAAAGGGAGGTGATCATCTTTATTTTTATCCATTTCCTCATCAGTGAGAAGGAGAGAGTTAAGTGCCTCTCCCAAGGCCATCCCTAGCTGACTCCCAGTTGACTGCACTTGAATCCCAGCCCCAGGCTGAGGCCATCAGAGGAATGTATGAGAGTGGAAATGCTGCAGAAACAGTCACAGATGCCAAAATGAAGCTGTCTGAGCACCTTTGGGGTTTTGTGTCCCATAAGACTTGACTTCTTGAGTATTTTCCACTCATCATCCTGGTAGGAAAAAAACTGAGACAAGACAGAGCAGACCACTAACATATAGAAAACAGGACCAGCTGAAGAGCCAGTGGCACACACAAAACAAGTGTTTCTAACAGGCCCATAAAACATCCTACATCTTGCAATAAAATTCAGAGGCCACTGGGGATTGTACCAACTTTGACATGACTGAAGCTAGACAGCCAGAATACAACATCAGCTACTGGCAGCGCTTGCCAGAAACTGGGGTAGAAAATCCCAGCTCATTCTGCATTTGAATAACATCTATTTCCTCCAGCTCAGGCAGTCTACGGTGTAGGGAACCCAACAACCCTCTGAGGCATTAGTAAAGGGCAGGGAGATGTAAAAGGAGCTGGCTTTCAACAGGGAGACTGCAGGAAGTCAACATGAATCACACCAGCACAGGGGCAGCTCACTCAGCTGACACAGGATGCACGTCACTAGGAATAATGCTCCCTCTCATCCATCCTTGAAATCAGTCAGGACTCACTGTCAGCAAGCAGCACAGCACCCATGTTCACCAGGCCCATCATGTGCCTCCAAGGTGTAACCAGTCAAAAAGTTATTGTCACCTGAAATAGCTATTTCTTGGTTGAAGACATGGGCTGCACCTCTCTCTTACTCAGGAGACAGGTGGGCAGAGCTCCCATGCAAGGCTGTCCAGGTGTGCTCAGGAAGGAGATCAAGAGCCAGGAGGCTATGGAGAGTGAAATTGGGTTGCACAAGAAGGCAGTACACACCAGACCCAAACCTCAGCATTGGCTGCACTTATTATTACCTTTTCGTGTATGAAACGACTTGCTCAGGAGAAGGGACTTGCCTGAGCCTCAGAAACATCCCCTGCTCTTTCTGTGACACCATGGGACAGAGGAGGCAGGGCTGGGGGGTTCACTTCATCAGCAATTTCTGTCCCCAGGGTTCCTCCAAGCAAGCGAGTGAAAGTCTCTGCTTTTGCAACACCACTGACCCAGAGAGGGACTCCTGCTCCTCCACCACCACTCCAGTGGTATGAGGAACCCACAATTTCAGAGCTTACAAGGAAGCTCTGGTTTATTTTTCTCATCATCTCCAGTGGCTGGGGCTCAGCACTAACTGCTGACAGTTATTCATTACCATTTATTCTGAGGTCCCAAATTGCCCACTAAGCCCTGCAAAGATGTACAGATCCCAAAGCCTTTTGGATGGAGAGGGGCAGCCTTTAAACAACTCTCTGCAACACCAGATCAATACTGGAAAGAGCTGGAATCAGTCCAGCATCTCGCTGAAGCAGCAGGAGAGTTTCAGGCAGATGAAATGCAATTCTCTAACTGCGGTTATTAGAGGCAACAGGATGAGAAGCCTTACTGCTGTTGCAGATGCACTGCCATCCCAAGGGAAGGCTTTTCTTGGCATCAAGAATCACTCTGAACGCTTGTTTAAAATAGTACAGGTAATGTGCCGCAAATTGATTGCTAAGCACAGACCTACACAGGGGGCCTCACATCTGCACCTATGACGTGGTTGCAAAGAGGCTCAGGGAGAGGAGGCAGAGGTGTGACTCCCCAGCGAGTGCCACAGGGTACTGGGAGAGGATGGGCCAGCTGGCAGCAGACAGTGCCACCTGCTGACACCTGGTCCCAGTCCCATCCCTCCCACTGGGACCTCCATGGCACCCTCCCAGCTCATCACTTATACCTCACATGCCAGTCAGCTCCCAAAAGCAGCAGGAATTAGTTCTTGGTTGCTCATTGGGCCATTCCCCTTTCCCATGTGATTGTCTGGTACAGACACTGAGCTGCTGAAAGACCCACTCTCTAGCCATGACCATCAGTGTAGCATGGGATTTGACACCATGTGCCAAGACTGTCCTTCAAAGCAAAGAAGAAAAAGCAATGCCTGCATTGGGATACAACCAGGAGCATTTTCTGAGTGTGCTTTTGTCTTCCCACCCAACTGAAGACTTTATTTTGATATCTTTCTTGAGCATTGCCATCATCTATTCCCCTCCTTTAACCCCTTATCACCTTCTGGGGGCATGGAGGGAAGTCCAAGCTGCTTAAAAACAGCTTTAAAATGAGCGGGGGGACCTCTCCATCCTAATTGTGGATCATGACTAGATATGAGTTTGGTTACTGTAACTGCACTACATGCCCACAGACCCAAAATGCCAACCAGAAAACTGTTGTGGGGTTTTACCTGACCCCATAAGTGAGGCAGCATCCTCCTTTAAAAAAAAAAAAAAAAATTAAATCCTCCAGGCAGCACTTGCAGCAAGGCTCAAATCAGCATCAAAACACAGAACAAAGCCACCAAGCTCAGCAGGACTCTGGGGCCCTTGAGGACTGGGAAGGCCCTTAGTATTCACTGTAAGAAGTTTCTTAATGGATGGGTGGATTCTTTATGGTGTTTGTAAGTATGTGAGCCTTTAACAGAAAGGAAGTTAAAAGTGATTGGAAGGGTAAATTGCCCTCCCCAGAAAATCCACAAAGCCATTTTCAAGCCCAGATTTGTTTTTCTATTAACTGACCACCAAGACATTTAGGTCACCTCTTAGTTCATTCCTTGACCAACACCTCATTAACCTCTGCCAGGACAAATACTCAAACCAGCTTACAAAGCAAAGGTCAAGTTAAAGGGAAACCTCCAGAAATAATAGAATTGGAACATTCACTGTGTATGAACTACCTTTATTACTGATTATTTACCCTGCAGCAGTCACTACAAGGCCTAGTGCCATTGTGCCAGGTACTAGATAATATGCACTTGCTCAAAGGCAATTTCTCTTTCAGTGGGAACTGTAAGGAGCAAAGACAAAAGGCAAGAGAGCATCATTTTCATGTGGAACCAAAACCAGAAATTAATTGACTGGCCTAAGTTATACACTGAATGGCAATACTGAGCTGTGCACACTCATTTGTGTATGAAACATGCTTATTAGATATATTAAAGGCCACAAGGCATTGCTATTAATCTGTTATAAACAGCTCTAGTCTATACAACTCAATTCTTGCTTATAAAGCACACCCCCAAACCTTCCCTCCTCCTGCCCTGCCTTCCCCTTGCAGAACCTCTGCTCTAATTTTAGAACTAAATAAATTAAACCTCTGACTCACTTCAGATCTCTGATTTAGGCTTACATGATCTTTGCTACAAGATCTCTCCGTGCTGCTGTTTGGCAGCACTCCCCCAAATGCACCCAACCCTGCCTCTTCCATAGCCTGATGCTAATCAGCTTGAGGGAATCTTATCATAGTCTAGGTTGGAAGGGATCTCCAAAGGTCATCTAGTCAAACCCCCTCTGCAGTAAGCAGGGGCATCCTCAACTAGATCAGGCTGCCCAGAGCAGGATTAAGCACAGAGCAAGATCTAGAAACCAAGGAGGTTTCTTCAAAGAAAACCCCCCAAAACAATCAAACAAAAAAACCCCCCAAAACAATCAAACAAAAAAACCCCCCAAAACAATCAAACAAAAAAACCCCCCAAAACAATCAAACAAAAAAACCCCCCAAAACAATCAAACAAAAAAACCCCCAAAACAATCAAACAAAAAAACCCCCAAAACAATCAAACAAAAAAAACCCCAAAACAATCAAACAAAAAAAACCCCAAAACAATCAAACAAAAAAACCCCCCAAAACAATCAAACAAAAAAACCCCCCAAAACAATCAAACAAAAAAAACCCCCAAACATCAAACAAAAAAACCCCCAAAACATCAACAAAAAAACCCCCCAAAACAATCAAACAAAAAAAACCCCCCAAAACAATCAAACAAAAAAACCCCCCAAAACAATCAAACAAAAAAACCCCCAAAACAAACAAACAAAAAAACCCCCCAAAACAACAAACAAAAAAAACCCCAAAACAACAAACAAAAAAAACCCCAAAACAACAAACAAAAAAAAACCCCCAAAACAACAAACAAAAAAAACCACCCAAAACAACAAACAAAAAAAACCCCCAAAACAACAAACAAAAAAAACCCACCAAAACAACAAACAAAAAAAACCCCAAAACAACAAACAAAAAAAACCCCAAACAACAAACAAAAAAACCCCAAAACAACAAACAAAAAAAACCCCCAAAACAACAAACAAAAAAAACCCCAAAACAACAAACAAAAAAAACCCAAAACACAAACAAAAAAAACCCACCAAAACAACAAACAAAAAAACACCCCAAAACAAACAAACAAAAAAAACACCCCAAAACAACAAACAAAAAAACCCCACCAAAACAACAAACAAAAAAAACCCCCAAAACAACAAACAAAAAAAACCCCAAAACAACAAACAAAAAACCCCAAACCAACAAAAAACAACTCAAAACCAAACAAAAAACCCCAAACAACAACAAAACAAACAAACAAAAAAACCCCCCAAAACAATCAAACAAAAAAACCCCAAAACAACACAAAAAACCCCCCAAAACAATCAAACAAAAAAACCCCCCAAAACAATCAAACAAAAAAAACCCCCCAAAACAATCAAACAAAAAAAACCCCCAAAAAAAATCAAACAAAAAAAACCCCCCAAAACAATCAAACAAAAAAAACCCCCCAAAACAATCAAACAAAAAAAACCCCCCAAAACAATCAAACAAAAAAAACCCCCCAAAACAAAAAACCAAAACACAAAAAAAACCCCCAAAACAATCAAACAAAAAAAACCCCCCAAAACAACAACACAAAAAAAACCCCCAAAACAACAAACAAAAAAAACCCCCAAAACAATCAAACAAAAAAAACCCCCAAAACAACAAACAAAAAAAACCCCCAAAACAACAAACAAAAAAAACCCCAAACAACAAACAAAAAAAACCCCCAAAACAACAAACAAAAAAACCCCCAAAACAACAAACAAAAAAAACCCCCAAAACAACAAACAAAAAAAACCCCCAAAACAACAAACAAAAACAACCCCCCAAAACAACAAACAAAAAAAACACCCCAAAACAACAAACAAAAAAAACCCCCAAAACAACAAACAAAAAAAACCCCCAAAACAACAAACAAAAAAACCCCAAAACAACAAACAAAAAAAACCCCCCAAAACAATCAAACAAAAAAACAACCCCCAAAACAACAAACAAAAAAACCCCCCAAAACAACAAACAAAAAAACCCCCCAAAACAACAAACAAAAAAACCCCACAAAACAACAAACAAAAAAACCCACCCAAAACAACAAACAAAAAACCCCAAAACAACAAACAAAAAAACCACCCCAAAACAACAAACAAAAAAACCCCCAAAACAACCAAACAAAAAAACACCCAAAACAAAACAAAACAAACCCCCAAACAACAAACAAAAAAACCACCCAAAACAACAAACAAAAAAACCACCAAAACAACAAACAAAAAAAACCCACAAAAAACAAACAAAAAAAACCCCAAAACAACAAACAAAAAAAACCCACAAAACAACAAACAAAAAAAACCCCCAAAACAACAAACAAAAAAAACCACCCAAAACAACAAACAAAAAAACCAAAACAACAAACAAAAAAACCCAAAACAACAAACAAAAAAACCCCAAAACAACAAACAAAAAACCACCCAAAACAACAAACAAAAAAAACCCCCAAAACAACAAACAAAAAAAACCCCCAAAACAACAAACAAAAAAAACCCACCAAACACAACAAACAAAAAAACCCAAAACAACAAACAAAAAAACAACCCAAAACAACAACAAAAAAACACCCAAAACAACAACAAAAAAAACCCCAAAAACAACAAACAAAAAAAACCCCCAAAACAACAAACAAAACAAAACCCAAAACAACAAACAAAAAAAACCCCAAAACAATCAGACAAAAAAAAAAACCAAACAATCAAACAAACAAACAAAAAAAAACCCAAAACAATCAAACAAAAAAAAAACCCCAAAACAATCAAACAAAAAAAAACCCCAAAACAATCAAACAAAAAAAAACCCCAAAACAATCAAACAAAAAAAAACCCAAAACAATCAAACAAAAAAAAAACCCAAAACAATCAAACAAAAAAAAACAAAACAACAAACAAAAAACCAAAACAATCAAACAAAAAAAAACACAAAACAATCAAACAAAAAAACAAACCAAAACAATCAAACAAAAAAGCACCCACAAAACCCAACAAACTAGGCATTACCTTACACATACATGGTCAGTTTGAACTCAGCACAGCACCATTCCACTGCAGGGATGCCCAAGGATTAATTAACATGCAGGTCTTACTCCAGAAATCAGGAAGACAGCTACCAGACCCTTCTACCATTACCCTCATGTTC
Source organism: Indicator indicator (assembly GCF_027791375.1). NCBI lineage: Eukaryota > Metazoa > Chordata > Aves > Piciformes > Indicatoridae > Indicator > Indicator indicator. The sequence continues at coordinate 6,768,756 of NC_072027.1, forward strand.
AGCCAGAGATTGCAGCCAGGCTCTAGATGTGCCAGAGAAGGAACAAAACCTCCAAACCCTATGGAGTTTTCATTATAGCCAGTTTGTAAAGAAGGAATGGAGTCCACCACCCCCAAAGCCCCTGCTCAAAATCCTTTTCTAACAGAAATAGTATCAACAAAAAAAGGACTAAAAGGACCTGTTTCGAGGAGCCCACACTGCCTCTCTTACTATAGATGTTATTGGTGAATACAGAAGCCAGCACAGGTGCCACCACAGCAAGGCTCCTCATAAACCTGGCCCACACCAAAACCTGCCTGCCCATGAGCAAAGGCAGATGCAGATATATCTCTGATAGAAGAGCTTGTTCATCTGAGCCATCTGAAAGAGATCCATCCTGAAGAGAAACCAGCCCTTCAAAAATCACCTTTTCTGCCCACACCCTCCAAAGGCATGGTTTTGAAACCAAAACCACTATTCTAGATCACACACCAGCTTTCAAATAAAGCCCTACAAAAGCAGGACAATCCCTGAGAGCATACTTAGTCATCTTGTACTCCAAGTATCATCATGACCTGGGATTCAACTTAAGAGTTCACATTCAACCTGCAGATGTCTCAAAGCCCAATACAGGAGGATATGGTTTCTTTCCAGTGCAGCACCCAAAGCACGTCTCACTGCTGCCTGCCCAAGCCAACCAGCCTCCCTCCAGGTGCAGGGGGACACATATTTATCATATCAGGAGGAGTCACATGCCTTGGCTCAGCTGAGCTTGTTTCTCAGTCCTTTGCTTTTTTAATTTCCCTCCTTCATTCAGTGTTAAGTGGCACAGGAGAACCAAATTCAATTAATGGGACTAATAGCAATGAAACCTCTGTTGCAGTCAGGGCTGTGCTCTTTAGGCCTGGAAAGAAAACTACATGTCACTGCAGCAAGACAAGCAGCAGGTGATACCAGAAGGTTTTTATTTCCAAAGAGAAAAAGTCTTTGTCTTTATGCAAGCCTCCTCTTCACCCTCTCTCCGAAAAGGACTTAGCCAAGATGGAACCAAATCCCCTCCAGTCTGCTCCTGCCTCAGCCTGGTTTTCTGCACATAGGAAATCTCAGCTTCCTCTGAAAACTAATTACCAGGTCTGAATAAACCATCTCAAAGCAGCTCTCTTTTTCTATGCCTGTATTAAAAAAAAAAAAAAAAGCAACCCTGCCTCACAGCATGTTTTGGAAAGAGCTGAGCACTTGGATGCAAAGCTGAAGTTCCCATCAGTTTGACTTCTCTGTGGGGTTTGTTCATGACAGGCTAAATCCTGGTGTGCAGGAGCCTTTACAAAGAGGGCTAGTCAGAGCCCCAGGCACTCTGGGATGTTCCCACTCCTCAGCTCGACTCTTGCCGCTGCAGGGTCCATCCTTACAGGCAGGAAGGGTGTGCCACTCCAGCTCTGCATCCTCAAGTCTCACTTCACCATCACAGCACCTCACAGTAGTTATTTTAGCTACAAAGCAGCTCTCTGGCTTCCTGTGCTGTCCCAAAGTGTTCTTCTTAATTGAGGGCTTTGAACGCTAACAGCATTCAGCAGATGTTCCTCTTCCTGCTGCAGGGGAGGGGGGCACCATGTCTTTTACTTAAACTTCTTTTGAAAGGAGTGGAAACATGACTTGCAACCCAAGCAGGTGTCCCTCATGCAGCAAGCCTTCCCTGCTCTGCCAGGAGATCCTTTTAGCCACTGGTCCTGTGAATTGTTGAATTGACTAGTTCATACCTCTTCCACAAGCAAGAACCTGGGATCTCTGGCTGGATATCTCCTCCAGGGCCAGGAAAGGGGCTCAGTGTGGTTTGGTGAGACTGGGAGGTTCCCAGGTCCAATGCTGGGCTATTTGTGTCCTCTCCATGCTCTGCCACATGTGGGTGCATAACAGCAAACACTGAAAGCTGTGAGGTCTCTCCTTGATGGGTCTCACTGTATTGCACCTAGAGGAGTGTGCTGTGTGTGGCAGCCACTGAGCAAACTGCAAATGGGATGGGAGAGCAGTCAATGGGACACACTGAGGTTGGTGCCTGCAATTCCTCTCCAGCCAGGCTGGGATCTGCACAGCAGAAAGCTGCCTGAGTCCTCAGGAGAGGGCTAGGATTTGCTTTTGTCAAGGCCTTGAATGTTTTGAAACCCAGAGAGAGGCAAGAAGCAGTATGCTCCACCAGTGCCCTGGAGAAATTGCAACCGAGTCACCAGCAAAAGCATTCCAAGATCACAAACCAGACACAGATGATCATGAATCACAGCTTAGAAACCACAAATGGTTCTTCAGCCTCTTCAAAATAATGACATTTGCCAACAACAGGATCAGCTGGGGTGGCTCACATTTTCCAGCCTTCTTCTGAACCCAAGAAAGAGAATGGGCTAAAGTAAAAGTAGAGCTCCTCTTGCAATCCCAATGCCCAGGAAGTAGGGTGATAACAGGGCGACATTGCAACACTTGGCACAAGCTCACACTTGGTGGTGGGGCTGGGGCTGTGGGCAGGGCTGTGTGGGAGCCCCTAGTGCCAGTGAGGGTGGGCAAGGCTCAAGCCTGCTGAGCCCAGACAGGCTCATGACATCCCTCCAAGGCGCTGAGAGGTGACAACAGTGGCTATGAAGGAGGGCAGGGGATCTCCAGCCGGGTTCCCAGCTCGTTCCAGGGCTTGTCCAATAGGGGGCAGATGAGGCCAGCTCCACACTCAGCTTCGGAAGTCTGAGGGATGACAGAACAATTTTGTTTGAAAACACTGCCCCTGCTTTGCATCAAGGAACACACATAAGTGATGTTAAGTGCACTAAGAGTAAAACACTGCCTGCTGTTTGGGTGCAGGTGCTGGGATGATCCCGAGGCTTCAGTTGGAGAAAAACCTACATCCCATTAAAGTACATGCAGTAAAGCTATTAAATGTCATCAATGTTTTAATCCCTGATTGAAATATTAATATAATGGCAGAGCATAAAAGTAGTATCCTTGAAAGCACAGGGTCATCTAGTCCAGCACCCTGTCCTCAAAAGGGAACCAGAGACCTCCTTCAAGTTTTTTACCTCTCCAGTCCACTGCTAACTTTCTAAGTCTCATAATATTAGTTCTAGTTTATGGTAACACAGCATCGTAAATGGGCATCATGAGAATTAGTTATGACTTTTGCTTCTGGCTGACACTGAGTGTTTCTGTAGAGGCTTTAATTATCATTTATGAATCTTTGTTTCATGTCCATAAAAATCCCAGGGCTCTGTATGGCTGAAAGCTGAATTTATAGGATCTTGGAAATGGGAGAGCCTGGATCCAGAGGGAAAGACTGCTCCTAACCTCCAAAATGCCAGATCCAGTGAAAGGACATGAATGTCAGCAGGGCACAAAATGCAAAAGTGAGGCAACAGGTGACAGTCCCAGCAAGCGGAACTGAAAGAGACTGAAAGTAAAGAGACTTGTGGCAGCTGTGTCTGATCCACGTCTGCACCTTGATGGAGAGGACCAGCAAGAGGTTTCTGGATCTGAGGCCCCAGCTGGTCAAGAATATGACACCACAAGAGTGGTAGCTCAGATATTCAGGATCAGGCATCCTGGATGCATCCTCCCTCCCTCCTGTGCTCCACAGGGTAGCTGCACCTCCTGCTCCCCAGACCCTTGCCAGTAGTGTCTGCACACCTTCCATGTAACATTGGTGGGTGCTTAGGAAGAGCATGAGCTCTGGCCAACAGCAGCTCTGCAGTGCAGCCTGAGCAGGGGAGCAGCAAAGCACAAAGCTCAGGATGTCTCAGCTAAACAGGCAGATGCAGAACAGCATGATCAGCAGCACCAGCTGCCTCCAGCATGCCTGTCACTCTCTGCTCCTAGCAAGAAACTCAGCACTGAAGGAGAGCTGCCCCAAGTCCAGGCACTTCAGGGATGCCCTGAGCTTGGAAGCATACTGGATTTCTTCTTCAGAAAAAACACAGAGGGAAAAATTCAGGAGGCAACATCTCCAAGCGTTTCCTGCAGAAACCACAGCATAACTTGGGAACCTCAACAGGTTTTTATCAAGAAGACAAAGCTTCTTCCTAAGTGGGGCTTGAAACTATGAGCCAGAGGCTTCCAGAGGCTCAGAGAATGGAAGGGAATGAAGAAAAGAAGATCTTGGCAGGGAAGAAAAAGGATAAGAAGGGAAATCACACTGCAGGCAGCAGCCATGGGCTTTGGCAGACACTTCCTCACATAGAAGGGAAAAAAGTTAAAAGCTGCTTGGGGAAAGGAGGTTCAGCAATAGATTCTTTCTTCTCCATTACCAGAGCAAAAGGCCTGCTCCTCTCGTCCCTGAAGGGCTGAAGACAGTGCTTGCACTGAAAAGCACCTCACCTTCGCAAGCAGGCTGGAAACACACAAAGCATCAAAAATAATGTCACATTTATTAGGGAAGCACTTCAAGTGCAAGGCTCACCAAGGGACACCAGGAGCTTATTACATGCAAAAATCAAAAGGAAACTCTTGATTGAAAGGAAATACTTAGCCACAATGTTCAAAGGCTCCCTAAATCAAAGACAAAAATCCTTCTTTAATCAAGGCCATTGACCAAAGCTGAAAGCACACAGAGCTGCCAACAATGCCTGTAGCATCACCTTTCACGGCAGGCCTGCCTAAGCCAATGCTCTTCTCTCCCAGCATCTTTCCCACAAGTACCTTGTGTCTGTGTAGTAGAAGCAGCTCCTGGCACTCAAAACAAAGCACGATTTTGGAGGGACAATATCTACCAGCCCTCAGCTAAGGGTGTCCCTATTTTAGCTGCCTTAACCTTTCAGCCCCCATCTTTGAGCTTGAGCAGTCATTAGGAAAAAGAGTAAGAATTAATTGGGTCTTATCTAATTTCCGCCCAACCCAAGGGTCAGTAGCAGTTAGCTGAAGTTTATCAGGGTGTGTTTGACCATCATTTATCATCTTTAGAGAGGTTTTACTCAGAGAAGTGTGCAAGCATGCTGACGCACAGGGAGGGTCAGGAGTATTGCTTTTCCACTCCAGAGAGCAGATAGGAACAATTAACACCACGATAAGCACACACTTATTGTGGCTGAAAGAATCAGAGGTAGCATTAGATGCTGGCAGGCTAAGAGCTTACCAAGAATAAAGTTCCAATTTATGAATGAACTTCTGACCTAACATGGGTCTCATAGCACCTCATGACAGCAAAACTTCAAGGAAAATCCATGTCTGGAAGCAGGGTCAGCATTTTCAACCCCTGATGATCTTTTCTTTCCCCTTTTTTGGTATGTTTAGGATGGGAGTCCGGCAGCAAGAAACTTTATCACCAGCTCTAGCTTGTGTCCATGTTTCTTCCCCCAAAATCTCGTTTTTATCAATCATTGTAATATCTCCCCATAGCCAATGGGAAGAAGAAATGTTGTTAGAAATTTTACTTATACTTTGCATTACTTTTCCCTTCCTTTTTGCACCCTTCTATTTTTTTTTTTAATACCAGTTTTTTTCCATGGAGCAAAGCTGGTTGAGAGCTCTTTACTGGAAAAGCCTCATCTCCTCTAATTGTCAAAAATGTTACAGTGAGATGGACCTAACAGTTTGGGCCTCTTCTAGCCACATATTTCATTTAACTCAGAAGCTCAATAGTGGATCTCTGAGTCCTGAGCCAGGGAGCAAGTCATGTATCAATAGCCAATAGCACTGCCAATGGAACTCACTGGAGTAGGTACAGGTGCCAATTATTTCTAGAGTTATGATGAAAGTCCCTTGCAAGTGGGTTTGTTGGTTTTGTTGGGTGGTTTTTTTTTTTTTTTTGTTTTGTTTTGTTTTGTTTTTCTTTAATTTATCAACAGGCTTACAGAGCAATGGAAACCATTAGAAAAACTTGACAAATTATTTTCAAGAAATTCGGGGGGGGGAAGTAAAAATATTCTGTGTTTCAGACCTCCACTGGAAAAAAAAAAGGAAAGAAAAAAAAAAAAAAGGAGAAGTTTCCACTCTTGGAGACATCTGGTTAATTAAGGACCGCAGCAGGGACAGGCTGTTGCTTCTCTGCTGGTTTCTGAAAGCTTCTGCAGAAAATGTCAGTTCATTCAGTCGTGTTACGAACCTCTGCAAGGATGGGGACTTCACAACCCTTTTGGTCCACAACTCTGCTTGGCCAGCTTCATGGTGAATGTTTTTTTCCCACTACTTACTTGGAATGACCCTTCCTGCAGCTGGTTTGCACTGCCTCCAACTCTTTTGCTGTTCAGCAATGGAAGGGCTTCGGCTTCATCTTCTCCCAGGGACCCAGTCAATTCTTCAGCTCTGGCCAGGCCAATGCACCCAGAGGTCACTTTGACTTCATCCAACTATCTAAAGTTTTCAGATATAATCACTTCAAACCCACCTGAGGGAAAGGAGACCTAAAGGCAACAATGGTTGCAGGCAGACAAGATCTTTTATCCAAACAGGACATGGAGATCCTTACTGAATGGTTAACACCAGACTTCTTTTTTAAGCTAGCCCACACAGAGTTCAGAGCAAGGTCCAGCCCTGGACAAGGGATGGGTGGTCCTTGAGAGCAGAGACAGCTGGCCTGAGCTATGCAGAAGGTCAGATTAGACCAGATCATCCTCCAAGAGCCTGTGACCCCAAAAGGACAGTATATACCATATGCTTCCCATTCTGTTCAGCTATTTGAAGGAGGGAGTGGGCAGGGGCAGTGCTTCCAGTTCAGAGAAGGGAGGAGTGAAAGAGATTGAAAACTCTGTTGGCCCAATAATCAGCCACAGCACTTAATCACTCTGCCCTGGATCTCTCTGGCTGCCGCAGGGGCAATGAGATGAGGAGGTGGGAGGCAGATAGGGTTTAATAAAGAAGCAATTTTATGAAGGAATTCTTTGCTTTTGGCATTTTCTGTAGGAGTGGGAGAAATTATGTTTTTTCTCCAATAACACCGGGGAAAGCAAGAAGAGCAGAGCTCCACATTTGTGAAATGAGGCTAATGCCAAACTCACCCAGCGTGGTGGTGACAAGCAAGTTTTGGCCTGATTTTGAGTTCCTTGGACTTCAGTCAGGGCTGCAGTTACTCACTGCATTGGAAGAAAATCCTGGCTAGCAGGATTTTCAAAGCAACCTGAATTTGTAATTCCTATCCAGATGCTGAATCATAAGTGACAACAGAGAGCTACTGCTCAGTGGCTGGAACTAGTGGATCATTAGGGTCCCTTACAACCCAAACCGTTATTTGGTTCTATGTTTCAGCTCCTGGACAACCGACCCCCCAGGTGATCAGTGGAGAAAGTCTTGCCAGGAACTAGCACTTCCTGCACAGTTTCTGCCTCAGGATGACTCCTCAGTGGATGGTGGCAGCAGCTGTCTCATCAACAAAGCCACCTCTGTGACTGGAGTTGACCACAGCACATAGGTATTCTCACTAGCCATGTGCTATCACCCAGAAAGCCATAGCAGCTGAGGGAAAGGTTTCCACAGCCTGAGTCCATGAGGTCACTGCAGTGATGGGAGAGCACAGCCAAAGGGGCCAGGAGCTGGTACTTACCCCCAACACCAGGCAGCTGTGCAATTGCACCCCAGTCGACTTCAGCCACTAATCCTTACAAGCTCATTGCCTGTCCCCAGCATATTCATCCTCCTCAGGAAGCATTTGATTGGCATTCAGGCAGAGCTTCTTCTGAACAGCCCAACAAGCTGTGATTTGTGATTCTCAAGCAAACCCACTGATGCCTGCAGATTTCCAACGGCCTCCATCACGGACACACTGCCCTTGCTGAAGGATAATAAACAGAAGCTTCAACAGTAGAAACAATCAATCCTTGCTATGTTCAGCCCTCTCCCCAGGAACTAGAGGCCCCAGAGGCAATGTTTCCAAGAGAGAAGAGAAAACAAATTGATACACTGTCCTGGGCTCCAAAGACTCCCCTACAGCTGGGGAAAATAAGTGATGTTTTCATAACTGAAAACTATCCTACTCACAGGATCCCTTCTCCTAACCTGCCAGAGTGTTCAATATCTTCCCTGCACTCAGAGCAACAAAAGAGCTTTCTCAGCGTTAATGGGAGAGAATCCAAGACAGAAATCACTACAGAACAAATTATAGTAGAGGGGTTTTTTTCTGCAGGAAAAATCAGTGTTTGAGCAGTATCCCCTGGATACCAGAGCAGCCGACGACTGCACATCAGCCAGCTCTCACCTTGCTGATGCAAAATGGCTTGGCCTGTATCCCATGCCTGAATGGATGCCAGATGCACCATCCCTCTTTCTCCAGGTGACTTGCAGACCTCGTCATGGGCTCCTGCATGTGCACATGGCCTTCTCCCCTCCATGGGCACACCTCTGCATGGAGCTTGTTCTTCTGCACTTTCTGCACTGGTTGCTTTCAAAACATCTTGGATACCATAGGCAAGCTCCAGGTTTGGCAAACCCACCAGGTAACAGTTTGGGGGATTTTTAGCCTTTAAATCCAACACAAGCAGCTCTTTGGGCCTGAGAGAGCTTTGATCATCTTGGAAACTGACTGTTATGACACTCCTGGGCTTCACATTTGCATAAGCCTATCTCCAAGCTTCAATTATCCCACCCATCACAGGGAAGCAGCAAACCCCTTATCTGCTTTGTTGCTCTCCTGAGCAATGAAGATCCTCCCACTGATCCCTCAGTGGTATCTTCCTTTCAGGCATCCCAAGGACAGTCCCCACAGCCTCCACCAATGGACCGAGACTGCCACCAGCATGGGGTTGTGGTGTGGGTCTTTGCCACAAAGCCACTCCTTGGTGGCAGGGGTTGGGACAGTGTTGCGATGGGGCCAAGGGGTCACTCCTCACCTGCACTCCCCAGCAGAGGAGCTCTTCCCTCACAGTCCCAGCACGGCCAGCTAATGTGAGTTTGTACCAAGAGTTGCAACATCTCCCTGTTATCACCCCAGTTCTCGAGTGCTGGGACTGCAAGAGGAGCTCTGTTTTTACTTTAGCCCATTCTCTTTCTTGGGTTCAGAAGAAGGCTGGAAAATGTGAACCACCCCAGATGATCCTGTTGTTAATAAAGGTCATTATTTTGAAGAGGCTGAAGAACCATTTGTGGATTCTAAGCTGTGATTCATGATCATCTGTGTCTGGTTTGTGATCTTGGAATGCTTTTGCTGGTGACTTGGCTGCAGTTTCTCCAGGGCATTGGTAATTTTTCTCTGTCAAGTCTTCATAAAAAGCAAAATCCAGCCCTGGTAAAAGAAGTGCTCCTCCAGTCTGTTGTGGATGGACCACTACATTACAAGTAGGTAGGTTCCCATATTTTTAATTTCCCTGCAATGTAATTTTTTATTCCTTTGCAGCTCTTTGCTACTGGAAAAAAAAAAAGAGAAGAAGAAGGAGAATTACCTCTTCCTGCTGACCCATTTAGAGGCATACCTTCCATTTCAGCTTGCCCCTTTCCTGCATGCCTTGTGTGGCATTCATTTCCCCTCAGAATGCCTTCCAAAAACCAGCAGAAGACCTCACCATCAATTTTAGAGTTTTTTTTGTTGTTGTTGTTCCACACTGTGTGTTGTGACCATCACCCAAGAAGGAGAACAAGGGGAAGCCATCCCATACCAGCACCTGCTTTGGGGGCCTGCCTGTCCTCTCCATTCCTTCTGCTCAGCAAGTCACACAGCGCGGCTGGCAGAGCCGCCTGACTCATTTTTCTCTACTCCTCCAGCTGATGTGTTTGGAGGAACACACTGCTCTGACAAGGTGACACATCCTGAGAAAACCCACACTGCTGAAGACATCTCCCCACTCCTTCTACCAGGAGCACCCAGTGCAGTAGCAGTTTGCAGCTCTTTTTCATTCCTCTCCAGTCAGATAAGCCTCAAGCATTTCTGTTTGATTTTCCTGAAGGATGTAGAATAGATGTCAATCAGGAGAGAGGAGCCCTGAAATCCCACATTTTTGAAGGCATCTCATAAACACACAGATGTCAGCAGAGGCACTTGGAAAGAAAGGGTAATTGCTAATGGAGAAGCTACATTAAAAGCCTTGTGTGACTGCTGCTCAGCTGCAGCAGCCTTAGCAGTCTGTGTTGGGTCCTTCTTCTGGCAGAGGCAACTGCCCTTGCATCAGTTGGTTTGGCTCAAGTTGTTGTTGAAAAAATTAAGTTCAGCCATTGTATTGCATAATCTGGAGATTCTTCAGCCTGCTTCAGTACTAAATTGCTCAATCCCATACAGCTCTGGGAGGGGTTGTGAACATGAAAATAAGTCAGTGCAAACCTGTCAGGAGCCTAAGCAATAAGAGAAGCATCCAGGAGGCAGGGGGAGGTCAGCAGCCTGTCTCTGCTTGATGCCTCTGACTTGTGGAGGAAGGAAGGGTGAAAACTCTGGCATTACACACACTTGAAACTTCCCAGGAACCAACACAGCTCCCATCTGCAGAGCAGCTCTCGTAAACACTAAGGATTTACCCATCAAACTCAAGTCTGGAAATGTGCCTGGATGTTTCCAAGGAATCCAAGGAAAGATGTTTCTGTTTCTGGACAATCAAAACGATCCCATTTCCTGGCTACAGCAAGAATCCCAAAACAGAAAAATGTGCAAATGTGTTTTACCAGGAGTAGGCACATCCCAAACAAGGGTAATCAGAGAAACTCACTTCAGCACTGCTCTATTTACATGTGTTACAGACTGAAGAGGAAAAACCTTTTCCCCAGCTGCCCCAGTGTATAATCATCAATGCTATTGCTAAGTCCCTTTCCAGCTTTGGGAAGTGACACCCAAAGCACCCATTAGTATCTCTTGGCTTTATTCACACTGCAGGGGTGCTGGAGGAGTAACAAAGGACAGTGTTGGATCAAGATGAACCTCTTTCCACTATAAAACATGGCCATCTCTCCCTCCCTTGCTCCTCAGAGGGTGACAACACTACAAAAATCTTTGTCCCAGGTATGCTAAAGGACTTTGCTCACAGAAGTCCACTAACACTCATCCCAGCTCTTCACAGCTGCTGAGCAGGTCATACTCAAAGACCCAAAGCCAGCTTTACCCCCTGAGTTAATAAAATAACAGATACCATTGAGAGCCCCAGGGAGAGCAGAGGGAAACCCAGACAAGAGCAGAGAAAATCTCCATCACTACCAAAGCAAACTCAGAAGGGATATTTATGGCAGGGAAAAGGATCCTCCAGAGCCACATTTGGACTGGGGTCTCTTTTGGACAGTGGAGCAGCTGCTGATAGAGCTGAGATTTCTGTCTCACAAACAGCTCCTTGAATTGCTCTTGGCATTGACTTTGTCCTGTTCAGCTAATTAAAAATCTGTCTTTGAGTCATAAGCCCCCATTAGTAATAATTTGCTTTGCACTTCTCCAGTGATTTATGGCTGAGATATCAAAGTGCTTTAGAAACATTAATTAATCCTTCTAATACCCAGGGGACTGATCCATTCTCTGCAATGCACCATTGGTGGAGTAAATGCTGGAAATCCCCAGGGTTTACTCCAATCTGCAGGCAAGGAGAGGGGAAGGGAGCAGCATCCGACCCAATGAGCTCATTTCGGCTGCCTGCCTGCAGTCACAGAGATGTGCAAGCAAAATAACAGCACTGAAGGTGCAGCCACAAGCAAGCTCAAGGCATGGCCAAGCTCTCTGCTTCCCAGCAGCAGTTCTTGCTGCTGTCCCTATCTGTCTGAGAGGAAAGGGGAGTTGCAACACCCCAGCTCTGCTCTGTGGATCATACCAGGGAAGGGGTGTGTGGACAAAAGCCATCTTTACACAGAGCCCTGCAGGTGGTGGTTAATCAGCCTCCCTGCTCGTGCTAACACAGGTCTTTGTCTTGCTATCCTGACCATTTCTCCTGTCTGCTTCTTGCACAAAGTCACTTTTTCCCAGCTTGCAGTGCAGACCCCAGGCTGTCTCCCACACCCAAGATGCAGTCCTTGCCAGTGATAAGGATCATTACCTCCATTGGCTTTGGAGATGCTTTCATCCTTGCACGCACCAATGAGCCGTTTGCCACCTGGTGTTGTCCACGAGCTTTGAATGTTGTCATCACAGGTTTGCGGGGTGGAGCTGGCCATGCAGGGTGGTGCCACAGATGGTGAAAGGTATAAGGTCCCAACCTCGACTGCCGGAAGTGGAATCTCTGAGAGCCTGAGAAGTGTCCCATTTCTCCCTTGCTTTCCACTGTAAAGCATCACTTTGACCATGAAGGCAACTGGTGTTTTGCTGCTCCTCTCCCTGGCACTCTGCTGCTACCAAGGTGAGTGCAACATTTTGCTTAGGAGCCATTTCCACTTCTTGCTAAAGCTCCCAGGTTTGTTACATGAGAAGGTAAGCCTGGGAACAGGCCAGCTGGGGCTGGGACCTTGCTGTATCCCTGGGAAAGGAATACCAGAGAATGCTGCAAGAGTCAACATGCATTACAGCAGTGGTCTGCAAGCAAACCTAAAGCAAAGGCTTTAAAAGGGTGCCTGGCACCTGCTCCAAAACCAAGCAGAACTGTTCTCCTTTCAGGAGATTCTAGGATTCGGCCTGGAGCTGGTGATTTCTAGGACAATGCAATTCTTTTAGAATTGCACAAGAGGAAATGGCCTCGAGCTGTGCCAGGGAAGATTTGGGTTGGATATTAGGAAAAAAATTCTTCACCAAAAGGGTGGTCAAGCCCTGAAACAGGCTGCCCATTGCATTGGTTGGGTCACCACCACGGAGACGTTGTGCTTGGTGACATGGCTTAGTGGTGGACTTGGCAGTGCCAGGTTAACAGTTTGTATTGATGATCTTAAAGGTCTTTTCCAAACTAAATGATTCTATGACTCTATTCTGGTTTTAAAAAAGCAAACCCAAGAAGACAAGGAACGCATCTACACAAGGGAAAATGCAGTTTTTCTTACCGAAGTCAATGTTTAAGCCAACTGTGTTTTCAAAATCCCATATGGTGCAAAAGGATGAGAACATGGGCTGTTGCTGCTCTTCAGGTCCTGCACACCAGGAATTTCTGCATTAGTGGGTTCAGTCAGAACAGTAGTCCTTTAAGATCATTTTTACTGTGCAGCATTGCCATTGCAGAGCTGCCTGAGCACAAAACCTGGACTCATTTCAGATGAACCCAGCTCCTGGGTCTGGACCAGTGTTAGTCCAAAGTAAAATCCTTGAAACATTAAACAGTTTGTCTATCAGGTCCTCAGCACCATTACTGGTTCACTCTACAAACCCACTGCTATTGGACCACACTGGGTGTTAATATGGATGCAGTCTAATTCTTTCATGTGGATGATTTCTGAATTTGTAAGAAAGCCAAGGTCTTGCTTCTCAGTCCTGCCTTTTATCAAATAAATTCAGGCTGTTTTTCAGAACACACTCACTGTATGTTCCACCTATGTGATCCCAGCTGTCAGCTCAGGGTCAGCTTCTCCATGGAGATGCCCACCAAATTACAGCTTGCTCCCAACAGTGAGACCTCAAGTCCAACCATTTCTCCTTCTAATAGAAATCTTTAGTGACCTGTCTTTTGCCCTGCTTCCTTTTGGTACAAACACAATGGCATCAGGAAAAAAAAAAAAAAAATCACTCTGGATTTTCTCCAGCATTTGTCCAGCATCAGCAGGGTGATCCAGCACCATAAATGTGTGATAAGAGATAGCAAAAGCTACCTTTGCTCCCTAGCAGGCAGTAGCAAAAGTCACTAGAAGTGCGTCTAGCCTTGACAGGACCTTGCACCATCACAGTGTATCTGCCAGTGGAAAGAGGCAGATGCAGTGAGGAGGGACCCAGCTACAAAATGAGGGACATCCAAGGAAGGAAATCATTTGCCAAGACAAAGGTGCTTGAGCAGGGATGTAAAGTCCTCAGCCTAAAGCATCCTCCTTGAAACCAGCCTGAGTGATGAGTGCTAAAGCGTCTTCTCTCTCTCTCTTCACTCTTTCTGTAGGAAACACTGAGATGGATGGAGGTGCTGGCAAAGGAACAGAGGTGAGTGCTCCTGTGTAGCACAAGGGTGTGCCCAGATTTAGAGAGACAGAACCATCCCGTACACTGGGTGTGTGACACAGTGTGATACAGTGATGTACAGTGAGTTGTTGGGTTGGCAGTCCAAAGGTGCCATGCCTGGGAACATCCTTCACCTGCTGTGCCACTGCAAAATCCCAGAGATGGTACTGGTTTCCTATTGCATATTCCCACACTCAGAGGAGAAAAGCTGCTAATAAAGATGAATATTGCTGTTACCTGCAAAGGAGTTCAGAGCTCCCCTTGTTCTCTGTCTTGCAAGTGAGAGGGCAGGCATCATTGTGGCATAGAAATAAAACCTGTAACAAATGTGATCAGGCACTGCCCATGGACCATTACTTACTCAATACTGTTATTCTTCAGGATGGAGTTTAGCTGGCCAAGGGGGTACAGGGTAACAGATGATCCCAGTGTTTCTGAGAACTCACAGCAGAGCTCTGATCAAGCTGGGGTGGGTTACCAAGATACACAAAATATAGACCTCCCTGAGAAGGAAAAGTTCCTTTGGCAAACTGAAAGCACGTGTAATATTTTCAACGTTACCCTTTTGTGCCTACAGGCAGCTTGTGGCAATTATGACCTCAGAAGAGGTTGTACAAAGATCTTTGACCCCATCTGCGGCACAGACAACCTCCTATACGGCAATGAGTGCCTGCTGTGCTTTCAGAACCTGTGAGTATCTGGACCTTCTGCAAGTCTAACCATCACGCAGACAAGGGCTACTACATATGTCTGGGATTTCCTAGAAAGCAAAGCTGACTGCATGCAGCTGGGTGGAGCGTGGGCAGCGAGCCCGGCACATCTGGCATGAATTTGGCCTCCCGCACAGATGCTGCAGTGGCTGCTCAGAGCATGTGGCCTCCGTCTGCACGATGGGCCCGTGGTGGTGCGGCTCGGAGCACACGAGCTGCCCACCAGCAGGGACCAGGCGGCCAAAGTCTCCCTGCAGCTGCCAAGCTGCAGCAATTGCTCAGTCTGCGCTGGCAGGTGGCCAGGAACTCAGACAAATGGCAAAGTCCTCGAAGTCTGCCCAGATATAGCATGCAGGCAGAAAAAATATTTTTCCAGGTGACCTCAGCTGTGCGGTAGCTGAGGAAAAACTGTTTTTTCACCCCAGCAATTTATAACTGAGCTCTGCCTTCTCTGCATATGAAAGGATAACAATTTGCTCCGGGTATTTTTAAGAATGAGCCTTACATTTAATCTATGCTGGTGCCAGATTGCACTGCCTTAGCAGAAGGCCAGGTCCAAATGCTAGCGATGTCCCTGGCAAGACTTGATTCATTTCATCTGGCTTGGCCCTAGGTAATTTTGAGTATATTTATACATTGGAAGCACTCTGTGTCAGACAAGCAAAGGAATTACTTCCAACTCAATGCTATTAGGCAGTTAAAAAAATCTCTCTTGGGAAGATTGAGTCTCATCTGTAGCCAGATGCCCCTCTCTGTGGGGCCCAGGAAGCTTCACCCTTCACTTACCTTCTGGAGGCAGGGATTTTTGGTGATCAGTCTCCCATGCCCATCTGCCATCGGGAGAGACATCTCTAACAGAAGCTCAAATTCCAGCTTTTCTATCCCTGAATGAATAGGCCTGCAGAGCCTAACTCTGCTTTTAGGAGCATTACATCCCAGCTAACTCTGTAGTAATAAGGAACAGAGTCCAGATCACCTGGAGAAGGAGCCTGGATAACTGTTGTTGGTCTGGTCGTTCCTTCTTTCATTCATTAACCCAGGCTGCTATCCCATACTTTGCTTGTGGCCTGCTCAGATGCTGGGTTTACATTTTGAGGCTGAAGACGACGCAGTCAGGCAGAGACATGCTGAGTGGGATCTCCTGAACGAGGGCACCGCAGTTAATGACCCTGCTCAGCATGGCAGGGAGGTAATGACCATGCTGGAAGCCAGCAGCCCAGCACCAGCTGTCGGCTGTATTGTGCAACAGATGGGGGTGGGAGGTTCCACAGACACAACATCATTAGGGCTTTGGCCATGAACCAAGAGCGGGGTAAGGAGAGCGAGGAAGGCTTCAAAGCTACATGGGAGAAAACGCATTGAGGATGCTACATCCCCCATGAAGAACATGGTTTCAGGGGGGACAGAAATCCTCTGTGGTCACAAAAGGGAAAGTTTAGGGTAAAATAAATAAAAAGATTGACCTGATAGCTCATCCAGAGCTGGCCAGGAGTCAGAGGAAGGAAGGGATGGACAAGAAGTTGGTGCTGGCACCCACCTTGAGTTGAAAGGCACTGCATCCCTGGGCTTCTTCAAACTCCTGTCTGTCCAAGCTTTCAGCAGCTGCAATTGGAAATATGCTGCTCCCACAGGGCAAAGCCCTGAGTCTTGCAGCTTCCTTGTCATGGTCCCAAGCAAAGAAGTTTTCAGGTTAGGAATGACAGACATTTGGTCTCCTGGTCAGGACAATAAGGGTCAGGCACTAGGACTTTTGAAGCTGTTTGGTGCCAAATGTCTCAAGGAAGAGATAAATGGAGTGTCCTCATGTATAAAGCTTTGGTCCATAGGGAAAAATCAGGTAGCTGAGAGGCAGGATGAAGTGACATTTGCAGTTTTTTGTGTACAACCACCCCAACAAGAGCTGGAGGCCTGAAAGGTGTCTGGGAATAACTACTGTGAGAACATCTGGTGGGTCCCTGCAGCAGCAGCGTCTCACTTGTTGCCTTTGGTCACTTCCATGTGACCAGCATGAAAAATGCTTTTTGCAAAAGGCAAAACAGCTTGAAAATTATTTACTGTTTTTTGTCTATGCACCTGAGAAATGGGTTTGTCTTTCCAAAGAGAAGAACATCACTATTCAGTGTGAAAATGCAACAATTCAGAGTAATTACGTCCACTACTGGGCAGAAAATAATAAAAATAATTTTGTATGAATGCCTTTTTAGTATTTTCCTTGATGCAGAAGCAATCAGGAGTGAGGGCTGAGAGCAGGCCCAAGTCCAAGTAAGACACAATGGCAGGCATTTTTCTGTTAAAAAAAAACAACAAACAAACAAAACACCAATGTCATAACCTTTATTGTCTGCCAGACAGGTATTAGAGGTGTCTTAGTGCTGTCCTACAGCACAGAAATGAATTATTCTGCCAGGAGGTGTCAGGAAGCACCAGCTCTTGAGCTTATTGGAATTAATTATCACATGTCCATGGTAACCCTTAACTCCCTGTCAAGAATATGTGGTCTTACTTTCTGTGAATAACACTTAAACCATGATTTCAGCAGTATTTTCTGCTCTTTGTTTGTCCTCTGAGCCAGGCACTTCCACATAGCAGGGACCCAAAGTCATCCTCTAGCATTTTTAACATCTCTTCCAGGCAAAGAAACACCAATGTGCGCATAAAGAACAGGGGAATGTGCCAAAAGCCCTCTCCACGCTCCGACTCCACTCAGAACTAGAAGGTGCAACACTTCCAGAGACGAGAGCAAAAGCTGTCCCTTTCCTATGCAAACTACCAATAAAATGAAAGCATCTCCATGTCTTGCACTGGGATTTTTAAGACACAGCAGACACCTTTCCCTGACATTTAAAATACCTTTCTGAAAAATATGGTTTGCTTTGGTAATGTCCATATAGAGCTGTGAGCAAGTTACTGATGGAACCCCAGGGATGAGGCTACAATCATAAAATGGATTGAGTTGGAAAAGACCTTTAAAGGTCATCTAGTCCAAATCCCCTTGCAGCAAGCAGGGACATCTTCAGCTAGATCAGATTGCTCAAAGCCATGTCCAACCAGACCAGGAATTATTCCAGGAATTGGGCATCCACCAACTCTCTGGGCAAACCGGGCCAGCTTTCCACCACCCACAGCATAAAAAAACGTCACCCCTCTTTGAGTTTAAAACCACCACCCCTTGTTCCTCTTGCAACAAGCCTTGCAAAAAAGATTATCCTCATCTTTCTTATAGGCCCCCTTTAAGGACTGAGAGGTCACAGTAAGGTCTCCCCTGAGCCTTCTCTTCCCCAGGCTGAACAAACCCAACTCTGTCACAGCCTTTCCTCATAGAAGAGGTGTTCTGATCATTTTTGTGGCCTCCTCTGGACCTGCTCAAACAGGTCCATCTCTTTCTTGTGCTGAGGACTCCAGAGCTCGATATAGTCCAGACGTGCTCCTGAGGACTCCAGAGCTGGGTTCCAGGTAGAGTGTCACTAGAGTAGGGGACATATTGAAGGAGACAGTCAGGCTCTGGAATAACAAGGAGGCCCTTTTTTTGCATTAAATAAATAAATAAAATATGCTTGTTCTGCTTTCCTAAACCTCCAGCATCCAAGCAATAGGAGATCTTTGTATTCGCATGACCTGCAATTACATTTGTCAAGTAGAGGGCATTAAAACCCTTACCCAGAGCCCTTGCCAGGAGTAAGAGTCCAATAAGCTATCTCCACCCTGACTCATCCCCAGCTTTGTCCTTATGCCAGTGCCCCATCACGTGAACCTTATGCACCAAAACCCACCAGGCTTGTCCTGCAGATCACAGCTCCCCAGTTCCTCAAAAACCGAGAAGGCTCCATTTTTCCAGACGAAAAAAAAAAAAAAAAAAAACAGCCACCTTTTTTTTGTTTGTTTTTCTCTTAGTGTCCTTGCTGAGCGTCGCTGCCGGCACCCCCTAGGGCGGGGGAGGCATTGAAGGAGGCAGGATGCGGTCCCTGGGTAGAGGAAGGGAGGAGATTCGGGCACTGGAGGCCGCTGTTGCTCCGCCGGAGTCGGAGCCGAGCTCGCAGCTGGAGCCTGCAGCTGGCCGAGTGCTGAGGGGGCAGGAGGGGAGCGGCGCCGGCGGCCCCGCGGGCGGGCAGGACCTGCGGCGGTTGCACGATCCAGTCCCACAGTAAAGCTGAGAGGCTCAGCCTGGTCACGTCCCTGGCCCTTCACGCCCCGGGGGCACACGGACCCCACGAGTGGCCCTAGGGGGTCTGTCCGCAGGTCCTGCGCTGGGGGGGTGTGGTCACCTGGTGCTGGCACAGGCACAGCCCTGCCAGCTGTTTCCTAGGGAGATGGGCACTCCACTGCTTCTGCCAAAGCAGCCCAAAACAAGCTGGGACAAAGCGTCGGGGCTGAGGACTTGAACCCTGTTGGGGTGCCCCATGAATTACGGCACTTGGGTAAACGGCTCTGTGCTTTGAGCAAACCAAACGCTCTTAGCAAATCTTGAGCTTCACTTCGAACTTCATGTTCCTTGAAGAATTGACTGAAGCACAAAAAATCTGCATGATCAAGCTGAGAGAAAAGCTCTAGCTCTCCCTTCAAATTTCAGATGCAACCAGATGCATCTGGGAGGGGAGGCAGCACAGGCTCCTCTTCCCAGACCTGCCAACGAGTCTGTCTGCGGTCAGGGAGAGAGAAGTGACTCATTTTGCCCACATGCAAAATTAATGCACTAAAGGTGGTAGCCCCAAATAAGCTCAGAACCATAAATTGCCTTGACATCTTTGCACTAAGGGGATCCTGGAAGTGAGCTTCCTGCAGCTGGAATATTTCTGATTCAGCTGCATCATGAAAAATAGGGCACAGTTCTTACCTGGAGAGGTCTCTGCAAGTGGGGCTGGCAGGAGAGGAGGCCAAGCCTCCCCATTCCATTCATTCAGTCCTCTTAGACTATGCAGAGTGGCTAAACACAGCTTAGCTCCAAATGCATCCAAGTTGGCTTCTTCCACCCAGAAGAACACTGGAGAGATTGCACTGAGGCCAGCTTATGCCAAGTAAAACATCTTTTCTGCCTATGCCATTTCTGGGAAACATCAGCCAGTGTTAGCCAGGAGCATTTCTTCAATGAAGTGAGGTGCTGACTGAGCTTGCAAAACAGCAGGTCACATCAGCTGGATGGTTGAGCATGGCTGCATCTCCCCAGGCACTGTTGTGACAGGACCTAGCATTCCTGCTAAATGTCAGCCACATCCATTCCACAGCAAGGTCCATAGCAGGCTTGAGATTATGGGAAGCAGGAAGCAAAAGGCCACCCTGTAGGTACTGCACAGTGGGGACACCCAGCAGCAAGTTTCCAGGAGAGAACAGTTACTGTCCATATTCCAGATTTGGTTTTAATAAGTGCAAATCTGAGGAAGCTTTAGCAGGTGCAAAGGTGTTTTTACTGACCCCTAGACTGGGTCTGGTTTTATTTATAGGAGACTTATCCTCAAAAGCCAGTGTCCTGCCCTCATAAAGATTCTTCCCTGAAGCTGAGGAGGGCAGCGCTTCATCTCAGCTGCTCCTCTTCCATCTGATCGCCAGCAGAGCCTGGAGCATCCTGCCAGCAGCCAGCGTGACTTTTCTGAGGCACCAGCTTGCTTCCCTGTGTCTCTGTGATGCTGTTTCCAGTGCTGGCAAGCTGGCAGGGACAGGGCAAAAGGGAGAGTGACGGGAGGAAGGGTAATGGCGTCAGTTCTTCTTTGCTTTGTCTAAATAGCTGCAGCCTTTCAAGCCACCTTCCAAGGGCAGTGCTTCTGGCAGTCAGCATTTGGAAGAGCCCTGAACACATTTTAAATTATGCAAGTGGGGAAAAAAACAGGACCTGCCAAAACAGATGAAGGGCTCAGACATCCACTTCTCTCCATCTTTTCTCCTGGCTGCTCCCAGAGGACTCAGCCAGGGTAATGGGAAAGGCTAAGGCACACTGTGGGTAAGGAGGATCCCAGAATCTGGCACAAACTGAGGGACTCAACATTTTCTGCCCGGGAAAGCAGAGAAACGCAGGCATGGACGAACCCATCACCTGCCCCACCACAGCACTGCCCAGACTGTGCCATTCACATGACAGAGGTAAACACCAAAAATAACCACAATGATTGTGGCAGCCACTACTCACAGAGCACAGGTTACCCACATAGCCCAACCCCGTGCCAGCTCCCACTCTGCCTGCCCTGGGGAGCACCAGCATGAATCCAGGAGGAGCAGGTAGTTTGCAGCTGGCAATGTTACCCTCACATTCTCCTCTCCCTCCTCCTGCCATCTGTAGGACATTTATCCTGTGCTTCTTTGCCAGGATTTGCTATTCAGGTGGAAGCTTTTCAAAGCAGGGCTGTATCCTGCTCAGTGCCTCCAAAGCAGCCCTGGGTACTGCCAAGTCTTAGGAATGTCACAGGAGTGACAGAAACCAGACAGCTGAGGACAGATGGCCCAAGGGAGCATTTTCTAATCAGAAAACCATGTTTCTTTAAAACTGAGTCTTTTCTGCCAGCAAAAATTTGGTAAAATTCAGCTGGGGAAGCCCTTCCCCCTCTGTTTCCTGGAACACTTCACTGAAGCTCCCGTCTGGGAGGCAATATCTATTTCCATCACTGGTGGCATTTGACTTTATAACATCATGGCAGCAAACTGCAAAATCAGGATTAGAACTGGACCAAGGGGCTTTGATGACATGCAAGGCCACAGATGAGAGGGAACTCTGGATTTTTGGTAGTTTCAAAGCATTCCTGTTCTCAGGCCTGTTTGGAAGAGGCAGCACTGACATTGCCTTTGCCCACTGCAGACTTTCTTGGTCTTTCTCTGCTAAGCAGGCTTCTATTTTAGCCACATTTTCAACATAAGATTTACTTTTCTAATCTGGAAATAGGCAAAGCCATCCTCGGATTTGCTGCAGCTGCTGGAGGGCAATTCCTGTGGGATGTGTTCAGTTCCAGGAGTCTTTTTGGTGGGGAGCTGAATTAAACCCAGTTTACCCAGTTGGCAAAAAGCACTTCCCATTGCAGACACTCCATGGGAACACATCTGCTGCTGGTGAAAGGCTCTGTGTGTGCTACAACACTGCCACATGTCACCTCCTGGATCTGGCCCTTTGTAAAGTGTGCAGTGATGTCCCCATCCCTGGTGCAGAGAAGAGGTCCAGAACCTACTCTCCTTTACAGGTCAGATCTGTGCTCCAGCCCTGCACAACCACTTCAGCTGCTCTTGTGCAAACCTCAACAAGAGATGTCAGTAGTGCCAGCAAATGCAAACAGCTTGATCATCATGGAGAAATGGTTGCCTGGCAGAGCACAGCAGCTCTGTTGTCTTAGAGGGCAACACTGCCAAGTTTGAGGCCAGGAAGGAAACAGCAATCGCTTCTGAGTAGGGAATGACAGAGTTAACTCTCTGCAAAGCAGAAGCCTTACTGAAATGGAAGGATGCTTTTAAACTGCAAATTTCCATTCATCTACACCACAGCTCAGGCTACCTAGGGGAAAAGCTGTCCTTGGCAAATGTATGGGAATGAGCTGGAAGAAACGATACCCAGGCTGTTCACAGGGCTTAGTGGGGCTGCAGCAGGATCATTGCTAAATAAGAGAGTGGACACTTCTCACTGCCAAGCTGAAAGCACCATGATAACCACAGACATGGAGCAAACAGCCACAACTAGAGCTGCAAATCTGAAGCGAGATCTCAGCTTTTGCTTTCTAATGTCTCTGAGCTATTACAGACAAGTCAAACGACTGTAATAGTTTGTATTTCTCTCTATCAAAAGGCAGTAAGCTTCCAGGAACTGGGAGCATTCAAAGTGCTCTGCAGTCAGCATAGACAGTGAGGCAGCCCTGCCAATGTTTCTACACTGTTTTTTCTGGCCTTCATCCTGCACAGACCACTTACAGAAAAGGACAGTGGGGGCTGGGAGCACCAGCTCTGCACCATGCTGGTGCATGAAGCTGGATTCCTCACACTCTGCACTGTTGGAAACCTTCTGGCACTGCAGTTGGCATTAGCAATGCAGGTAGAATCAATGCTGAGAAGTTCTGCTTCTTTCCAGCTAAGTGGCAAAACTCCGGGAAAGCTCCCAGGCAGAGGTCTTGTCCTTCACCTGCACCTGCACCTGTTGCTGTAGCTGAGCTCAGTGGGCTGGATTACAGCCTCTTTCCAAAAACTTAAAATGCTTTGCTTGTTGCAGAAGCAAGCCACAAATAGAAAAATCACGGCCAAAGAGCCAGAGAATTGTTTCAGTTGGAAATGACCTTCAAGTTCAACCATAATCAAGTTTAATGTCAAACCATGTCCCTTATTATCACCTGTGCACAGTTTAAACACCTCCAGGGATGGGGGTTCAGCCACCTCCCTGGGGAGGCTATTCCCCAGGGGAATTCTCCACATCCAGTGGAGATGTTTCTTCTAATATCCAACCTAAACCTTCCTTGTTGCAACTTGAGGCCAATTCCTTTTGTCCTGTCACTTGTTACTAGGGAGAAGAGACTGACAGCCACCTCACTACAACTTCCTTTCAGGTAAGTGTAGAGAGCGTGTGTGGTTCAAAACCCAGCAGAGGCTGCTGGCCCTTGGGAGAAGGTCAGGTCCTTCCCAGCACACCCTGGCATGAAAGCCTGTGAAGGTCCACCCCCACACTTGCTTCACCGGGTGCTGGGAAGCTCTGCTTTGCTAACAGATGGTGCTAATGTGGCTTGAAGCCACAAAGGCATTAGGTCAGTGCAAGTGTCCAGCTTGCAGGTTGCATCACTCTCTGTGGCCAAGATGTGATGCATTAATCAGATCAGCCCTCTTTTCTGAAGCTAGCATGCATACAGGGGAAGGGGAACAACACCCTTCTCTGTACACCCTATAGCATGCACTGGGGCACTGTGACCCCACCTATGCTCTTAGGAAGCAAATTTACATTCATCACTGATCTTTACTTCATGCCCTTGGATGTCATTCACAGCCCTTTCCCCTGATGGCCACGTGCTGGCTCAAAGGCAGGGAATGAGCTAATGTATGTGGCAGTGAGATGGCACAAACTCCTGATTCAAATTGTGCCAAAAAAAAAAAAAAATATGCTTTGGATCTGCCCCAAGAAGACACTAAAGGTAGCTGCAGCAGCATTGCTGCAGTTCCTGTTGGGCTGAAAGTGCTTCTGGCTGCCCCAGTACTTGAGCAGTCATTCCTCTTTCCTCATCCTACTCCTGGTTAACCAAAGGGATTGTTCAGTGTACATTGCCAAAAGTAAAGGGCTGTCCAGAGGTGACCCTCTTAGCCTCTGCTGTCCTTCCTGGCCAGTTCCAGGACACCACACCTGCATTGCTGCCAGCCAGCAACCATGCAGTGATGAAGCAAAACATCTGGATAAGTGCTCCTCTCCTTCAGCTAGCACCAGAGAAGGGCAGGAGGGTAGCATGGATCTTGCCCTGCTGTTGTGGACAGGATGTTTTAGGGGACAGCACACATATCCACCCTCTCTGGAAAGCTCCAGGGAACGTGCAGAGCAAGGCTATGCTTTCTTAAAGTAAACCAAGTTAAAACATCCTGGGACACACCCCCACATATTTCTGCCCTCTAACCCTTCCCTGGTCACTGACTGCCCCAGTGCCCCACACTCAGCCACCCAGTGCAATGGGGTGCAAAAGTGCTCAGGAAGAGTCGTTAACATGCCTGAGCTTTCCAGCTTGCCAGGCAGTTCAAGAGAGATGGGTGTAGCAAATAAACTGAGAGTTTACAGCAAATAAACTGAGAGTTCAAGGCTCAAACTGTTTTCTCTGGAAAAACAGTTTGAAAGCTTAAGCATAAATTGGTTCAGTCATAATGAGCACCCCAATGTTTCTGCTGTTCCTTCCTACTCCAGAGCTACAAATATCCCCAAGTTCTTGGCAAAGAAAAGCAGCTATCTGCTTACAATTAGCTTCCCCCAAAAGCAATTAAGAAAAGTTCCATTCACCTCTGTAGTCACCAGGGCAGACAAGCATCTTCTGATTCCACATGTTCCCTATCCTACTCCTTTTAAAGATAATCCCTGCCTTGAAGGCAGTTAATTGACTGCAAAAGCAGGTCCTTGCTTTTCCAGCTCTTATAGGCAATGTGCAGGCTTTACCCTAAATAGGACATCTGAACAAGGAAACATATTTAGAGCTGCATAGCTGAGCTGCCACTGTCAGAAATAAGGCTCTCATGAGAGCAAAGTCACCCCCAGTAACCAGTCCCAACAGCAGAAGCACTTTCCCATGCAAACAAGTTTCTGTTAATGGGGACAGTGGTGATGTGTACAGCCTCCACACAATGACATCACTTTCAGGATCTTGCAACTAATTTAGGGCCATAATTCCTACTTGCTCCTGAAAAATACTGCTGGGATGTCCCCCTGAAATACAAACAACGGAAACAAATTCCGGATCTGAGTCTTCAAGGATCACAGCTGGAGACTGTACGTGCTGGAAACGGCGTGGTTGCAATTCTGAAACCTCTGAAGGCTTCCCCATTCAGAATCCTGGCCCATACATACAAGGGCATCTAATATAAACACCATGCCCAGAAAAGTCCTAACCAAAATTAGCTTCCACTGGAAGATAGCACTTCTGTCACATTAGCCTCAGGTAGCCCAGCAAAGCTGCTGTCATACACCATACATCACATGAGCTTCCACACTCCCTCTTTGCTGCTGCTGCTCAAAGCATTTGAGTTTGGAGAATCCTTCAAGCAAGCCCTTGACTCCAGGTCACCAACCTGACTCATGTGTTCTGCACAAAAGGGTCAACACAACTCCATGTCCTCGCTTGCTTTGCATGCATTTGGCTGCACCATAAAGCCAGCCAGGCATTCAGGCTGGGGCACAAAGAGCAGCCAGGCAACATGGTTTGCTTCAGCCAAGATAAGACTAGAGACAAAAAGGAAACTCAGAGAAGAATACCCTGACAAACTTGTAGCCTGACAATATGCCTGACTGAGCATTGCCAACACCAAGAGCAGATATTCCTGTGAAATCCTGATTCTGGGTAACTCACTGGCCAACTTGCAGATGGGATCTTGCATGGACACCTGCCCCTGGAAAGCCAGGGGAAGAAGTGTAATGAGAAATAGTAGGAGATGCATAAATGTTATTTTCTCTTTCTATGATCAAGCATGCCTGCCCATGCTGAGACAGAGTGTGAAAACCACCTTGCCAATAAATAGAAATCAGGAGGTTGTTGCACCACTTGGGGCAAGAGGTTTTATTTCTAGATTATCACGGGAGAAATAATTGTTTAGAAAAATTAATGGCATTTAAATGAGTACATTGGAATGGCTGTTCTAGCCCCAAAAGTTCCTCTAACCAAGAATCATGCTTCCAGCACAATATGTCCTTCATCAGGACTGTACATAGCTGAAAAATGCACAGGGACACTGTGAACATGAGAGAAGTTTGGAGATGTGAAATGCCATCTACTTGTATCCTCCCAGTTCCCCCTCATTCAACCCCAAAATTAGGCTATCTGGGTATCTCTGTTGGTGGATCTGAGGGTCTGGCAACCCCCTGTGCAACCTCAGTTCAAGGTCCTAGCCTTCAAGGACTCAGGGGGGCCATGTCCCCATCAGCAGAGTCAGGAAGCAGTTATCTTGGCAGAGGTGGAAGGGCACTCATATCCCCATCTCTGTGGCTGGATACAGAGGAGTTTTAACTGTCCCCAGAAACCTGTCTGGATCACACCAGCTGAGCTGGAAATCTTGGTCATGTTCTGCCACCCTTCTTGAACCTGGGAACCAGAAAAATCTGTCTGTGCCCAGCCATGAGGAAAAGGGCGAAGCATCCGGTGTGCTCCCAGTGATTTTCAAGGAAGCTCATTAAATATCAAGAGACACTTTTCTCTGTTCACAGCTTCTGTTTTCTACTGAACATTCAGCCACTAAGGTCTTTGGTCTCAGCTCAAGACATTACCCTTGCCTGCAATGGCATTTCTATAAATTCCTCAGGCAACAATTTCCCAGCATCTCTCTCTTTCTGGTTTCACTTACACTCATGACATCTCCTAGTCATGAGAGACAGACAAAAAAACAACATCATCTTCCTCTTTTCAGTAGCTTTTTACACATTTGGAAACCTTCACACTTACCCTGGTTTTCCTCAATCTCCAGTAAATAATTTTTTCTTCCTGTTTCTCCTGCTAGGTCAGATTTTTCTCTCCCTTCTCTCTGTTCCTACTGCTGCCCTCAATTCTTACCCTAATCCAAACCTGAAATCTATGGCTGATGCTTAGGGTAATCTTAATCTTCCACTGGTCTTCCCCTGGAAGACTTTGACCCCCAAAGCCCATGCATTATTCAGAGCAGGCCTTTGTCATTTCTGCTTCACTGACACACAACATGGCACTGATTATTTCACCTTTATAGCTCCCAGCAAAGTCTGTCAAACCTCAGCCTCGCTCATAACTACCTCCTTTAACATCCTGGAAGCCTTCAGAGCTCCTCAAAGCCTCACACTGAGACCTGGTGACTCCTTGCTCTTCCAGCCCTAACGACACACAGTTTGGCTTCTAAGACTGACAATATCTCTGCAAAGGAGATGTGAGAATATATCTGCCCACCTGCTCCTTAATTGCTGTCCTTGCTGCCTGCAGATCTGTGAAGTCACCAGCAGTGGTGCAATCCTACATTTCTCCTATCTGTAAATATTTTCTCAAATTTTATTTCCTTCCTAAGACTTTAAAAACTAGGCCAAAAAAAAAAAAAAAAAAGAAAGAAAATAAACCCCAAAAACAACTCAAAGGAAAAACAACTGGGATATTTAAGAAGCAAGTTTGCCTTTGGCTTTTTTTGATCAAGAATGCTTTTAATGGGCTCAGCTGTCAACATCAGGACCAACTTAATAATAAATGTCTGACATTTCAGTCATCATTCAGCGGTTTTACCTTCCCCCACCTCCAGTGCCTGCCTGTTTACTTAAAGATCCACTCATGCTGGTGTTTCCATCGTGGGCCTGGCACCTGAAATGGGGAAGCAGCTTCTTGTAAATACCCAGCAGTCTTTCCCAATCACTCAGGAAAGGCTGGAGTGCCACAAGCATTGGTCAGGGAGGGCAGCACTATGGGAACCTGCAAATAAACCCACAATAGCAGTTGTGGCTTGTGAAAAAGCCTGGGCTGGCTGCCACATATGGATTAGTGCTAGCATGGGGCTCCAAGGGAGGTAAAAGTGACAGCTGGGCTGTGCTGCCACAAAAGCCTTTGGCATTCTTCACTTTTGTGGGCTCCTACACCACTGCACAGGCTGTCCACAGCTTCTTTTTGGCCACAAGTGTAAACCAGCTCTATAGAAAAACTTGAGCTCTGTCTCAAAGAGTCATCTGGCTTTTAGCAGAGTCTGCCCAGAACACCTTCCCCATGGGGACCTATGGTCAACTCAGCACCACTTCACAGTGAAAGGGAACAAGCAGGATAGAACAGACGCAGCCCCAGCACTTCTGCACCACAAGTCATACCTGAAGGTGTCAAAACACGTGGGAGGGGACAATTGGTGCCAGGCCACTGGTTTCCATAAAGCACATAATAAATGTTCAGGCTTTTGGAAAGCTTTTCTCTCTTACTAGTAAGGTCCTGGCTCAATGCATTCTGTGTTCTGGGGATTTTTTTTCCTTTTCATGTTGTATATGGCAGCCTAATTACAGTCATTACATAGCCTCAAACTATTTAAAATAAGTTGCTACATATAATTATGTGCATGTGAGAATAATGCCATGTCTCATACTGCAAGGACTCCGTGTCCACTGCAGGAAGCAGTCCGTCTGAAAGGGTTAACAACACAGCTTGCACCCAGGCCAAAATGCAAGGTTCCAGCAGCATATTCAATCAGTTCATCATCATCTCCATCCCACGACTCTTGTCGTGCCTTGGGTATTGTTTGCTATATTTAGCAAAAGTAGAACAAGTTTTCCTGCAGTGTAAAGCTGGCAGGTAATTGCCCAGCCCACCAAAGCTGCTGCAAGCTGATTTCCAGCGGACCTGCAGCATGCATATTATCCATTCAAGAGGAGAGCTAGATTCCTGGAAGTGTTTGTTACAATTGGCTCATCTTGCTGATCTCACAGCAGCCTAACAGGCTCCCACCCATTCTAATAAAATCAAAATTAAATTTCATGTTGGTGAAGCTTCCAGCCAGCCACTTCCCAGGGGAGCTCACATGTCTGGCAGCACCAAGCATTGGCAGGGACACGCTTTCCCCAGGTCAGACTGTCACAGCTAGGTTGCTGTAGCTTCAGCTTGTTTATTTGGTTAATCAAGATCTGAAAATAACCCACGGGGCTCTGAGAGGCCTTCAGTAACCACAGCATGCACACAAGGTAGATAGAGTTCTCCAGGGGGAGTGCAGCCTGTCTGTGGGTAAGTATGGCTGCCCGCCCCACTCCATCCCTTTAACTCTGTGGCCAAAGTCCTTTTCTTTATGCTAGAAACTCCAGCACCAAGCTCATATCCTATTTGCATGGACATGAGCACTGTCCCATCAGCTTCCCACTCTGCTTCTCCACCTATTCAACCAATTGCAGCAGGGACTTGCCACCCCCTCAGCCAGTTTGTTGCTGCTGAAAGCATACACATTTTGTTATGCAAAGGATAGTACAAGGAGTTCCTTCCACGCAGCAGCATGCAACACAAACATTTCCTAAATGAGACCAGCCAAACCCAGAGGCAGATACCAGTTCAATCTATAGGGAAGATGCAAATTATTCTGCTGCGTGCTCGACTGCCAGGAGGAGTTCTGCAAAGCTTTAATGAAGCCTGGACTGTACCAAGGCAAGGATGTCAGAAACTAATTCCTGATCATCTCCAGTACAGAAGATGCTCTCATTTGTCTTCCCATCCAAGTTGCTTGGTGTTTGCTTCTGGTCCTTTCATTAAGAATTAAGAGAATAACTAATTACATGGGTAGAAATAAAACTAGCAAAAAGAGAGTATAAGAGAAAACATCTCCAGCTGACTGGTGGAAGTTGAGGCAAATGACAGCTGTTAAGAGGCAGCCATCTCACACTGCCAAGACTCCCAGGGCAGAGTCTGGTCAATTAGAGCTTTACCAGCAGCAGACTGACCTAAAAATACATAAACCAGCCAGCCCTGAAACTTCTGTTTTTCTCATCTACCCATCGCTGATGAACACCAGCCACTTTTATATAGCCTTGGGAAAGCTCATGCTCTGCAAATCATTAGTTTATGCAATTATGGCTTTCTCTGTTGAATGTCACATGTTCAAAGGTCATTGCTGGAGATGGGAAAGGGACTTCTGTTCCCAGAAGAGGCACAAAGTTGTGCCACATTTGGCCAGAATAGGAAATACCCTTGTCCTTTTGCTGTCAGGACATGCGTCCTCCCACACATCACCTGCCTCTGGCTGTCTGCTTTGCTGTGGCCCCTCTCCCAACACCCATGTGTCCTCTCACTGGGGTTCACACTGGCACTTTCAAGTGAGAAACGTGATGTTGTTGATAAAAGCTGCTTGCAGGACATAGCCACACAGCTGGAAGGTGTGAATGGCATTGCAGCTCTAGGGGCCCAAGAATTAGACAGCAGTCACTGAAATGAGCAGGTCCCCTGCATGCTTGGGGATTTTGGTAGCCTAAACTGGAACCAAAATTCAGAGGAGAATTGGATGTCAGTGTTCCTTATTGATACATATACCAGCCTTGGATTAAAATGATTGAAAAGTCAAGACAAAGATCCTGCTCTGGAAAAACACCAAAATCAACCAAGCAATCAATCAAGATAAAAGCATAACCACCAGAGTCTGGGGTCATGTTTCTCTAGCTCATCAGATGGACATGGCTGGACTCCAGGCTTGGAGCACAGTGCCAAACCTTACCTCCATGTGGGGCACTGAACAAAGTGAAGCCCAAGCCCAAGAGCCAAGGAAGGACTAAACAGACACAGCTCCTTTAAACACTTTGCCTGATGCTATACTTAAAATACTGAGGCTGGGCCATTCCTTGGCAGTGTGTCCCACCAGGGCCATACTCCTTTTGCCACTCGTTTGGCATTGCCAATGCATCACAAACCAGGTAAAAAGTCTTCCTGCACCAAGTGATTCAAACAAACTGTGCCTAATAGGCCATTTATCTCATTGCTGTTTGTTTTGGCATCTTTGGCCATTTTAAATCCTGCTTAAATCTGTCTAACAACCAAGATTACACCAGTCACAACTGCCATACAAACATCTCTGTTACTATCTGTACACTGGAAACATGTCGGGTTTTTTTTTTTTTTTCCTCTTTTGCTAACACAGCAGTGGCAGCAACTCACACTGAGGTAGGAGGGTGGGGTGGGGTGATAATTATGTTGTCCAAGTCAAAGGTGTGACACCAACACTGCCTGCTGGTACTAGACACTGTGGAAACCTGTGTAGGCTTGCAGCACGCAGGCATACTGAGCAGGATCCACAGGTGCCTGGTTTAATAACTATCACTCGGCACTGACATCCAATTCTCCTCTGAATAATCAGACAGGCTTGGCTGGTGCCAGGCAAAACAGACCTCACCTCCATACCAGACCCTGCTGAGAGCAGCTCTGGAGGCACTCAGAAGTCTTGCATCAAGATAGGATCCAAGCTACAAAGCAAAGCGTCCCCAACCATTTTGACAAAGTGGTATTTAAACAAGGGTTGAAAATTCATCCAGCACACATTGCCTGGCTCCTGCCAGCCTCTGGCTGTTTCAGATCTCCTGGATGCACACACAAAGCTACCCTGAATCTCCAAAAAGAGCAGAGAGGGGTTTGATCCAAAAATTTAGGGCCATTCAGCTGATCAGCATCTCCTTCCAAGAGTCCCTCTGCCTGCACAGCTTCCCACAGGAGAGGCTGCTTTGTGGAATGGAATTTTTCTATAGAAATGTTTTCTGATTAATTTCCCTGAAATTTATATTTTCTTTCTCCAGAAATTTGGTTGTATTATTCTGCCATATAGCATACCAGTCCTATTAATTAAAAGATTCAGCTTAGGTTTAGATTTAAAACTCGGGGGGGGGTGAGGGTAGAGAGAGAGAGAACAAAACAACCTAGGTTTCTTTAAAAGATATATTTCCTTTGTATCAGCCCAGGGTGTCCAGGATTGGTAGGAGCCCCATCCCTGAAGGTTTTTAAGGCCAGGCTGGATGTGGCTCTGAGCAGCCTGATGCAGTGTGAGGTGTCCCTGCCCATGGCAGGGGGGTTGGAATTGGATGAGCCTTGGGGTTGGAATTGGATGAGCCTTGAGGTCCCTTCCAGCCCTGACAATTCTATGATGATTCCCTTCTCCAGGAATTCCCAAGAAACTTCTAAAATGGGACATTTCCCACCATTTGACACCAGACATACTTCCACATGCCAAGACCTCCTATCAGAAGGTGCTCCAGCTCCTCCACTGCCCTGCCACACCACCATCCTCACGATCACTCCATTTCTAAGTGTTTCAGCACACTCAAAGCATATGCTCTGCACACACGAGACAGCTCTTGGAGCACTCCAGCTGCCTGTGCATAACATTTCATGCTTCATGAGCTCTCATGGAAGAAGGTGGAAAGATGGGATAATCCAAAAACCAGCTCTTGCAGCCCTCACTTGAGTGCATTGCTCCA
Organism: Indicator indicator; assembly: GCF_027791375.1. Classification (NCBI taxonomy): domain Eukaryota; kingdom Metazoa; phylum Chordata; class Aves; order Piciformes; family Indicatoridae; genus Indicator; species Indicator indicator. The sequence goes on from NC_072027.1 coordinate 6,800,905, forward strand.
GATTTGTGCAGTTTGACCTTGTTTGCATTTAAAGAGTCTTCAAGCAAACATTAGCTGAGAGGAAAAACAGATGGTGCAATTAAGCACCCAAGTTCTCCACCACAGGACACCCTGCCAGATCTCTCAAACCTCCCCAGGATAGCTGAAGCAAGTGAGGTCTTTGCTATCTCGATGATGAGCAAAGAATCAAGAGAAGGACCATTTCTAAAGCCAGGAACAGTTTCCTTAGGGCAGGAGATCTGAAAGTCCTGTAAAATCAAGGCAGAAGGGTCCAAAATGCCCATACAGAACCTGACAGGATCTCAAAGTGGCAATCACAGACCAGCACCTCGCTTTGTGCACAGCTTTCCTACAAGAGGCAAAATCCAAAGTGAAAAAGCTCCAGAGGTGAGAAGATGGAGGGCTTTAGGAGGGAAACATGGTCCTGGTTGCATCAGCACCTTGCATGCAGAGATGCAGCTGTATAGAATCATAGAATCATTTTGGTTGGAAGAGACCTTTAAGATTATCAGGTCCTACCATTAACCCAGCAGAGCCAGGCCATCACTAAATCATGTCCCTTGGCACCACATCTACACATCTTTTAAATACCTCCAGGTATGGTGACTCCACCACTTCCCTAGACAGCCTGTTCCAGGGCTTGATAATCCTTTCAATAAAGAAATTTTTCATAGTGTCCAACCTAAACATCCCCTGGCACAGCCTGAGGCCACTTCCTCTTGTCCTGTTACTTGGGAAAACAAACCGATATTCACCTCCCTGCAACCTCCTTTCAGGTAGTTCTAGAGAGTGATAAGGTCTCCCCTGAGCCTCCTTGTCTCCAGGCTAAACAACCCCAGTTCTCTCAGCTACATCCCAGCTCTGTGCACCAGCACAGAGGTGCCTTGCAGGAGGCTGCCAGCAGCCATCACAAATTCCCCTGCCTCCATGCTGGCATTCTCCGTGAGGGTGCCCAGGGGACAACTGAAGCATTGCAGAAAGCCCAAGGGAAGCCACAGGCTGCACGGGGCTGCACCTGGAGCATGCTCATCAGCTGGAGTGGAGCAGAGAGTGTTATCAAGGAGCAGAAAAATGTCTTCCCCCAAGAGCTCAGCCTTGCCCACAGGTCTGGCCAGCCAGGAGGGCTTCATCAGTGGGAGCAACGTTAATCTGCTCTGCTTTTTTCTAGAGAGATCCAGAGAGACTCCCAAATGTAATTTTTAACATTAATTATGCTCAACAGCCAGATAGTCACCTCCCAGCTTGTGCCACCAGCAGCCGGCCTCCAGCACACTGGCTTCCCAGGCACATGTGAATTTGGCTCAAACACCCCCAAAGCAACCAAGTAAAAGCTTTGCCATTCCTGACAGCACAAGTCCAGACCTCGGGAGCCAGCATGTGGCTGATAGCACACCCAGGGCTCTTTTTTTCTCTTTAAAAAGCATCATCCTTTCTGTGTCTCAACTTGCTCATTTGACTTTGTGGGTTGTTTCTTTTTTCCACCTAAAGTCACTACAGCAGTTCTGTCAGTCACGCTCCCCACACTTTGGTGCGAAATACAGAGGGAAGCATTCACTTTTTCAGCCCAGTGGAGCACACACCACCTTCTCAGTTCCATGGCAGATGTAGCACCAGGGGCAGGGCATTTTAGACCCCTCCACCCTCCTGGGAACAAGGACCAAATGTCACAAAGTCACTCTGCCTTCCAAATCCTGCTAGAGGCTGCCAGAAAGAAGCTGCTTAACCATCATAGCCAGGACCCGCACACCTCTTTGCCCAGCAGAGGCAGGGTTTGGATGTAGACAGTTGGCAGAAAGCTCTGCACCAGCTCAGGTGGCCAGGAACCACAACCCCTTGCCATGGGATGCTGGCAGCATAGCTCTCAGGAGACATGAGCCTTTGCTGAGTTTCCAAGCAGAGCCCATCTCTTCCAGGCACTGATGCACAGTGTTTGATCTGCCCCATGTGACTTTGACTCCATGAAAAAAAAAAAAACCAAACTAAAATAAAACCTGCTGTCCAAGAGCAGCTGAGAAGGGAAGTCAGGAATAAAGAGAGCTCACCTCCACTGCATTCAGCAGGTGTCATCACCAGCACATAACGTGCCAGGAGTCTGGCCATGTTTCAAGGAATGTTTTTTTCCCTTGAGTCCTAAATGAGGAATTCGGTTTCCTGAAAATGAAGTAACCCAAATGCTCCCAGCCCTGCAGTTGCAGGGAAAAAAAATGTATCCCCTGTTAGTCCTACAGGTAACTGAATTCTTGCCCAAAACTACTGTCCTCTTGGGTGGACAGCCACCCTTCTCTTTGCAAATCTCACTTGGATCTTCAGAATCATGCACACCACTTGAAACCACTCGAATTTCAAGAAGATGTTGAAACTGAAACACCAGGCTCTCGCAGCCAGCTGACAAGGACCAGAGCACCAGCCCTGCTGCCTGCCACCAACCTTGCCCCATTCAGACAAACAGCTGAGCTAGTTCAGCCCCAGGGCCATTTAGCCTCCAGCACAGACCAGTAGCATCAATTAGGAGAAGGGAAACAGGTTCCCCAGCCCACCCTCCTCACCTCTAATATCCAGCAATATCACAACAGCAGCACAACCCACAAAGAGCAGCTCACCGGCCTCATTCCTACATTTTGCTGCAGTTTATTAGCACCCAGGCCCCTATATGCTCATCTTACCCTCCTCTACCTCCCCCACCTTTAGCATGTGTCTAAAAAACACTGCAGCAAACTCACTGGCCCATACTCAAGAGTTAGTTCTCTTATGTGCAATGCACCAGTTCCCTCCCCCAGACATTATCTGCAGGGAGCTCACACCCCTCAGCTCAAGACACAAACAGAACAGTGTCTTTGCAGTGACTGTCCAGGGCTGGGGGAGGGACAGGTTTTATTAGGCTTCCCAGCTGTAGATGTTTGTTTTATTTCTGTTAAGAGGTTTCAGTGAGGACATGTCTTGAAAAGCTCTTTCCCACAAGAATCCAGGCTGCTTCTTGCTTTTATCTCTCTTAGAAGGGAACAAGATTTGCTAACACAATCACTGTGCTTACTTGCTTTCAAGTCCACAGAATCAGGGAACATATTCCTGCACACACCACCAGTGCTATATGAGAGCTATTTCCAAGTCATCTGCTCAAGTGCTTTATTTCAAAGTATGTTTGGTTTGATTCTTTTTGGTTTGGTTTGGTTTTGTGGGTCTTTTTGTTTTGGTTTTTTTTTTTTTGTTTTGTTTTTGTTTTTTGTTTTTGTTTTGTAGGGGCTTAGAGTAAAGATGGTTTCAAAATACACCAGTGAATCCCTGTGGAGGAAGATTTGCACAGCAGGTTGCTCAGATGGATTACAGGAACTGTAATCGAAGATGTAGGAGCAAAGAGCCAGAATTAGGATCCTCAAGCCAAGGAACAGCAGAGCCCCACAGCAGTGCTGCCTCAATCTCTGCAAAGGCTTTACAACCCACCTTGCTCTACGATGCAGTGAACCATGTTTTCCACACCACCACTGTAGCAGCCCTTGTAATTCTGCAGCTCAGGCCAGCTCACAGGCAGGAAAGACCCAGAGTCTGTGAACAGAGGATTGGGATAAGAAATGCAGTACAGAATTCTCTGAGGCAATGGTGCAAGCATGATGGCATGGTGAGAAGACCCCCAGACCTGAACTGGGGGGATTCTTGGGTTCCTGTTCCCAGGCCCTGAAGTGGCAGGGAGCTAAGGAATGATGCTGAACATTGACAAGCTCCTGAGTACCCACACTGCACAACACCAGGCACCTCCTGTGCCTTCACGGTCAGGATCCTTGGCCAATTAAAAAAAAAAAAAAAAAAAAGGCAGCTTAAAAATATCCTGTGACACAAGACAGCTAAAGTCTTGACATACAAGTGGCACTTGTTACAGAAAGTACTCAAAGTTAAAAAAAAAAAAAAAGGAGGGGTGAGGGAAAACTGGAAAAACAACAAAAAAACTACAGCAAAGGTTGGGAGTCTTTAACACAAGCTCCTTCTTCAAACCTTTTATCACAGTTTCTTTTGCCTATGTATTAAAGGAAACAACTTACTGATTCCCTCACAGCCAGGAAAGGTGAGTAGCTCTTCAAAGCTGCATTTTCATTCTACCTCTGGTCTCTCAAACTCCCAAATTAGTTGCTTATTCCCAGCAACACACTAACAAGACAAATGCATCATCCACATCTCAGCTCAGTCCAGGCAGAAGCAGATGGCTGCCCTGAGAAGCCCCTAACAGACCAACTGCAAAAAAAAAAAAAAAAAAAAAAAACTAAAAGAAAAATGTTATTTTGCAGCTGGGACTTTTGACTGTCTCCCAAAGTAGCATTATCCACCTCACCTTCCTCAACGACACTAGGAAATAGCTGCAAGGAAGGGGTGGAGAAGGAAAAAGAACCACTTATGAAGCATCAGCTGCAGCCTAATTGGAGCTATTAGCAAGCTCTTAGTGGTGTTTATTAGCCTTTACTCAACATTGCTGAGTGAAGGAATTCTGACATCAGCCTTCTGGCTTGGAAAGCTATGTTCCAACCCCAGCTCGAGGAAGAGAAGCATTTAGAAAGGTCGAGCTGGTTATAATCACAGCTGTAGCTCTCCTATCCAGCTCTAAGCTTGTTTTGAGCTCAGAGAAACCAAAGTCCCAGATAAGGGGACCCACCCTGGGTGGGGTAGGAATAAGAAGATCCTCCAGTCAGTGGAGGTCCATCACAGTATCACTCTGAACTGGAGGCCTCCTGCTCCAAGTTATGGCCATTGAGTCATTTTGAGCTGACAGCATCATGTTGACTTTGCTCTTCTCTGAGCCAGTGATTGCCAACCACCTGCCCTGGTGAGATGCACTCAGAAGACAAGGCAGCAAGCCCTGAACTCAGCTCAAGACAAGCTGGCCATGAGTCAGACAGGATTTAAAATAAGATTTACATCTTCCAGTGCTCAAAACATTCATCACTGGCTACTGCTGGATGTCTTCAGCATGCAAACAGTTTGTCTAACATGAGGTGTTTCTTAAATATGTCATGTCTTTCAGAGGAACATGCAGCCAAGAGCTGGATGCCTCAAGCAGGACTAATCTCCCTGGAGTCATGTACAATAACATATTTCAAGAGTGTTTATCACATAGAAGAGACATTTAAAAATATACAAATCTATGTTATAAATCACAGCCTCTGCTGGGAAGGAGCAGGAGGAAGAAACCTGTGTGAATTAACAAACTCTTAGAAATAACTCAATGTGGGGAAAGAGTATGTGGAGGGATCTTAGCCATGAGTTTGCCACAGGCAGTAATGATCAGTACAGTGGGGCCAAACCCCACAGAACTGGGATGCCACAAAAAATTGAAAGCATTTGGCAAATTCAGAACGTCCTTGACCAAAGGAAACACTGGGCTCCTACACAGCTTTCTTTGGCACATAGTTTGATAAGATTTTCCATATCTCTGTGCTGAACAAGCTGCTTTTCTCTTGTGATCTAGTTGCCACAGTTCACTATCTGTAAACAGTTTCCATTTCAGATCAGTAGAAGCAAGTCTCTGCCATCTCAGTGGTTGGATCTGCCTGGGGAAACCCAATATAAAGCCTGAAGTCTTAGGGCTGAGTGCCAGATGAGCATCTGAAAAACCAAACACTCCTCTGAGCTCTGACTCATACCCAGAGCCTGTTAACAACTGCCTGCTGCGGTCTCAAGGTTCTGAAAGACAAAGATATATCTATCAAAGTTTGTGGTTAGAAAGAAATGCAGTCTGCTTCTGCAATTGCTTTGCAGGATGATATTGGTGAGAGCTACCTCTGGGATCTGGCTGATGTGACCACTGACTGCAGGCTGTTGGCTGAGTCATGCCTTTACCACCTAAATCAACAAAACTTGCAATGTTAGCAGCACCATTTCCCCTCTTGGGGAGCAAACTCTCTACATCATGAAGGTGTTACTGCAATCACAGCCACCTACAAGCAGCAGCAGCAGCTCTTTTGGAAGAAAAGAAATGTGGTGATAAGAAACTTTAATTTCATCCTCATCACATCTCAGACTCATTGCAGTCATGTTCAGCAGAGAATGCCTGTGTTCAAGCTTTGCTCTCATCATCAGCATTTCCTTGCACATCCTTCAGCCTCCCAGGTGTCGCTGTATGTCAGGCCACAGTGCTGGAAGGTGAATCCAGCTTGGTGGTTTATGCTCACCAAACAGCTGTGCCAAGTCAGCCTCAAGCTCATGGGAGAGAGGAGCTGCTACTAGGTTCCTCACCCCTGGCCCTTCTGCTGATCCATCTCAATCATCTTGGAGGGGAGATCCTACTTTCCCCTCCCAAAGGCTTGAATTTTGCAGAGATGCTTGGGAGTGTGAGCGACCAGGAAGGAGTTATCTACAAGGAAATCCTGTTGCCCGCAGTGGCACTCCACCTCCACCTTGGGTACCACCACAGAGGTCTCAGACCACATCATCCCATCCAGCTCTGGGCATAGCAGCTCGCTGCCTGCCCCTACTGCTGCTCTGTGTGAATCGCCCTTCCCTGCAAGGAAACACTGCTTGGTCTCAGGGATGCCTGCAGGTGATGATGTGAAATGTGAATAAGGGAAGCACTTTGTGCAGAAAAGTAATGATCCCTTTGGGATCCTCCCAGTTTATATGCAATTACACCAAGCAGCTAAGAAGGAGGAATGCTCAGCAGAGAATGGAGGTGGATAATCTGCTGGTGTAAAGCCCTGCAGCTCCCAGAAGCAGTAAGCAATGTAAAGCAGAGCTGACAGTTGAGGATGCAGATGATCTGCTGGCAGACGTATGTCAGGACATCTGCTGCTACGCCTTGATACAGCTACAACTACCTCTGCCTCCACCTGCGGCTGAGCGTAGTGTAGAGTAACTCGCTGAGCTGAGCCTCACGCAGGGGATTCCACTCCTTCATGCTAATTTATAGCCAATTCAGGATTTCAGCAACCATTATTTATCACCAGGGCTCCCTGCTACCTGCCACCACACCAGCAAGGAGTTGCTCAAAATGAGTTTCCAAATTAGCAACTCCACACTCGTTTCCTTTATGTTCGCCTCGGTTTATGAGGAGTGTCAGCAAATCACAGGATCCCACTCAGGGGAAATTACCTGGGGATTTTACACATGGTGGTTCTGCTGAGCTGCAAAGGCAGCTTGGCAGCCAGCTCGTCATGCTGCTCCCAGTGCCTAAGGCACCAGGGAGAAGAAGCCCAACTGCTTCCAAAGAAAGATCAGATCAGAAAGACGCTTCAAACGTCTTGCAAGGATGGATGAGGATTCCCCATGCAGGGTACAGCACACCCAGGCCATGCACCCATCTCCTGAGTCCTGCAAGGTACTTCTCCTCTCCCAAAATTTGTCATGACTGAATGAGAGAGGTAATAAGAGACTGCCCTCTTTCTGCCTGATTTTATTCCCCAGGCAAGAGCTTTTCTCCCTGGCAGAAAGAAGGCTAGGCTTTGTTTTGTTCAGAAGTGAAGAAATAGCAGGTCTTGACTCCATGAATTTCTGGCAACAGTTATGCCTCAGAAAAACAGTTATGTTGGCAGCAGAGTGAAAGATTCCTGTCTGCTGCAGCAGCCTTTGGCCTCTGTGGATGTTCCTCTTGATCCCAGGCAGATGGAGTATATCTCCTACCCTGCGGCACTCCGGCAATTTCTGCTCCAGGATCCTTGTGTCAAATCAGACTGGCCTCACCAATGAGGCAGGAGTCAAAGCCACCAGTTCCCACGAGGAGGGCTGGGAAAAGGAGTTTATGTGCAAGCAGCAGAGTAAAAGAGGCCAAGGGATGTCACATCTCTTTGCCAAGGCAAAGGAACAGAAGGGTCAGGGCAGGGATGCTTAGACTGGCTTGGGTTGGAAGGGACTTTAAAAAGCATCTAGTCTGTGTACCCTGCAATGGGCAGGGAATTCTTTCACTAGAGCACATTGTGCAAAGTTTTATCCAAACTGATTTTTGACACTTCCAGTGATGAGGCATCCACAAGTTTTCTGAACATTCTGTTCCAGTATCTCACCATGAGGTGAGGGTGGGATTAGACCTGTTGCAGGTATCAGATGGTTTTGGGGAGGTGGGATGGGGTTGTTGATGTTGACTCTTTTGTTGATCCTTTTTCCATTAAAATTAATTTATCCACAACTTCTCTGTGCCTGCATGAGATAGGGAGGGAGCATGGGAGGCACCAGGAAATGGCACCAAAGAGGTGCAAAAACATTGCTGGGTCCCAAACCAGATCTGCCAAGCCCCAGAGGGCACCAAGCCATCACCAGGACTGAGACATCTCCAGTGGTGAGGGAAATCATGGAGGGGGACTCCCCTGTCCCCTTCCCTAGAGGGAGCAGCCCTTTGGTGGGAGAGCCAGGACAGATGGATCTGTGCAGGACTCAGATGTGGCCCCACAAGAAAAGCAGCACTGACCACTGCATCCCTGGTGCCATCCTCCCACCCTGGGGGCTTTAGCTTGGTGTTGTACCTGCTCCCAGTGACCCACTCATGTCCCCATGTATCCAACTGCAGCCCCAGAGATGGCTTCTCCAGGCCACAGGGTCTGCATGCCATAATGTGGAGGTAAGAATGTTGAGGGGCACCCTATCAAAGGCCTCACAGAAACCCAAGTAGATGACATCCATAGATCTTCCATTCTCCACTGATCACAGAGTCATAGAAACATTAAGGCTGGAAATAAACTTTAAGATTGTCAAATCCAACAATTAACCCACCACAGCCAAATCCACCAGTAAACCACATCACCAAGCACCACATCAATACATCTTTTAAATCCCTCCAGAGATGGTAACTCCACCACTTCCCTGGGCAGCCTGTTCCAGTGCTTCACAACCCTTCTAGTGAAGAAATTTTTCATAACATCCAAACTAAACCTCCCATGGCACAACTCAAGGCAGTTTCCTCTTGTCCTATTGCTTGTTACTTGGGAAAAGAGCTGACCTACACCTCACAATCTATTCCCCAAATCACAACATTATTTCCCTGTTCCGCCCCAGGTGAACTATATATAGCTGAGGACCAGCTGCTCCATCACATCACAGTGGCACCAGTCACAGGTTTCTCAGTGTGTGGCTTGCAGCAGTGGTCCCATGCAGCAGCATGGGGGTATTTTGAAGCTAGGCTTTGAAGGACACAGGCTGCCTGGTGAGGTGAAGGACAATGCAGAAACACAAGGCAGAAAGACTAGAATTAAACATTTACTCCAGGTGACACAGGCCAAAATGAAATTGTCCCTGCTCAAACCTGTAGAACAGCCATGGGATATGAGAGGGAAAAAGCATCTGTTTGTTTTTCTTGCAAAGTCTTTTGGCTGGGATCCAATTTATCCCATGCTAATCCCTCCGTTGCTGTACGGATGAGGATTTAGCCTCCAGCACAGGAATGCCAAGTGTCTCACCTGTCATGAGCAGCCAGCCAGGAGCTAGCAAGTATTTGAGCTGAGCATTGCACAGCAAGGCACAAGCAGCTGTCCCATAACATCTTCCCTGACAGCCAAAGCAGAGCCAGCATGGGCACAGCCAGTGGGATGGCTCTGGCTGTAGAGCAGGACAGTGCAGCTGGAAGAGCTCTGCAGCCCTGGTTTTTCCCAGGGCATCAGGGCCAGGAAAGCTGCTAATGAACTAGGAAGGACACAGCTCCAAATCCCAGGCTGGCCTTCTCAAAACTGTGGAGAAAAGCTTTGGCCTTTTCAGATTTTTTCTCTTTTTTTGGCATGTGGCCAGATAAAACAGTGCTGTCCAGCTGCCTTCAGCCTTATATTGCCATTCCTTTCCTAATGTATCTTCTGGGACCCACAATCCCCAAATCCTACACAACTCTCATGCTCTCTTTCTGTCCTGTCAGTGGGCCACAACTGATCTTCACATTCCATTTCCACTCTCGGAAACCAAGCAGCACGAGGAAAGGCAAGTGATATTTCTTTCCACTGCCCCCTGCAGTGCAGAAGCAGGGCAAAGCTTGCAGAGGGACTGGAGCAGAATGGCCATCAGGCTGCAGCTCTGAACAGCATTCGGTACGGGGTGGTGCCCTAGAAATAGAAGAGCGCTAGATAAAAATAAACCACTGGAACCGTATCTCATCTCAGTCCTTGGGTCTGAGGAAGTTCCTTCCCTGTGATCCTTCTTCCATCCCCACACTGCTGCTGGGCCCCCAGCCTAGCACCATGCTGCTGGCTGCCCTCCTGACAGACCCTGCCATGTATGTCCCTAAACAGAGAACCAGCTGGGCAGTGAGTCTGGGGACATGCACACAGAGCCTTGGAGTCTCCCTTAGCTGTTTTCAACCTTTGATCTCTGGAACACGTGTTTCAAGCCCAGAAAAGGCTTTTGTGCTGGCCAAGGAAATAACTACATAAAAGGACAGAGAGAGCTGATAAGGAATGGGGTAAAAGGATTGTATTGCAAAGGAAAAAGGCAGCCTACCCCTGTGGTACACCCAAGACATAAAGTGAGAACTGGTGAAGGTCAGACTGAATTGGCTCTTGCAGAGGATGGCAAGAAAAATAACAAGAGAAGTTTTAGTGTATACATCAGAGGAAAAGAAGCAACAAAGAAATGGAGCTACTGCACAGAGGATGAGGTACAGATTAAAGTTAGTCCGAGCGTGATCTAAAAGTAAAGCATCCTCTAATATCCTGTCAGTGTGCAGAGGGCACAAAGGTAACAGAAATGAGGAGATGGACGTGGAAATGTCACATCCCTCCAGATCAAGAGTCAGAGGACAGCAAGTTCACATCATGAGCATAGCTGTCAGTGTTGAACAACTGACACTGAAACTTCCCCACTGAAATGCTCAAGCACAAGGGAAAGGAAAACAGAAAAGACAGCACCTTGGTTAAAGAGAGGGAGGGAAAAACACTTCACCAACTACAGACCATTCAGGTATCCCATACCACATGCAAGGCACAGAGCAAAGTCCAAGGGAAAGGGGGGTTGGAGCTGGGAGGTATCAGCCTGTTTTCCACTCCCCAGAAGGAGCCAGACAGCCTGATACCACTCGAAGATAAGATATTGCCTCTGTAAATGGGAGGAATGGAGATCTAATCTACCTCAACTGCTGCAAAGTGTTTGCTGGAGCACAATGCCGCTAAATCCCTGATAGCCTAGAGGGACAAGGACTAGCCCAGGAGCTGCTAGGCAGATCAGTGCCAGTGCCCTGCTTTTGGGCTGGCATGGCTATGGCACAGGGCTGGGAGAAGATTGGGGCAGGTTCTTATGGATGATCTCAGCCCAAAACCAGGGCTCACAGCATACACAGAGCTGAAATGAAAATGGAGATCCAGAAGTAAGAGTTTTTGAGCATCACTGTGGGATGCTTCATGGCTTGGGACAAGTTTTGGTCCTAACCAAAAATACTGGAGGAACATCTCATTCCCTGCAGCTCTTGCTTGCCTGCAGCACAAGTGTGGGTGCTAATTCTCTTTCCTTTAATTGCAGCACTCAACTTTGCCATCTGATTTCTAGACATTTCTAGGAAAAGCCCCAGCTATGCCAAGCAGAAAGTCAGAGCTGCAACATGCCTAATCAGCTATGCTAATCAAACACTGCCATGCACAGCCAGCACACTCAGCTCCCGTCACTAACAGGCTCTTGATGCACAGCCCAGCAGCAAGGTTTGTTTATTGGAGTGATTTACCTTTGAATTTCTCACCCATCTTGCAAGAAGCCAACACCTCCAAACATTAATTGCCCCATTGCACCTACCAGTGCTGCTCCAGGCTTTGGAGATGGCCAAGAAGGCATCTGGGTCCTCGGGGTTCTGCTTACAGAAGGCTGCAGGGGTATACTGGAACAACCACAGCTCTAATTCAATTGCTACCCATTTTCCTTTTTCCCTTCACTTCATTATAGATTATTATTATTTTTAAAACTGGAGCAAACAGAGTCGATTCTGCATCCAACTGAATTGCCCCCGGGCTGGCTCTTCTCCACCAGCCAGCTGACACAACCTTTAGAGAAAGCTCCTTCTCAACAGACCTGCAGTCTTCAGGGAGCAACACCTCTTTTGGGAAGAGTCTCTCATCTTTTACAGGAAAAAAAAGAAAGCAATTAATTTCCAGTTAGTGGCTTTCTCATGCAGCTCTGCAACTCGAAAAGAAATGCATGCACAGACTTACAAAAAAAAAAAAAAAAAGTAATTCCCAGCTTGATTTGGAACAAAAAGCTGGCATCTCCACATATTTTACAAGTGAGGCATCCAGAGCAATAAAAGAAAGGGTCATTTCACTCCCATTTCCAGCCTTTTCTACAGCCCAACCTACTTGTTATGCTGCAGATGAGCACAAATTTCTAAATAAGTTGTTTCAAAGCAAAACAACCTGATCCATTCTCCTTTGAAAAGTGTCAGTGTGAGACTTCATAAAGATTTCTAAATATAGATACTTCAAAAGAACAAGTGCAACAAGGAGACTGGTCAAAACACATCCCTTTCTGTGCAGACTGGCAGCTTTGAAGAACTCCTGGTTTCTGATGGAAAGATGCTAACCTGCAAAGGTCCCCTGGGCAGGTCCCTGAACTGCCACAGTCCTGGTGAGGAATGCTATTCCTGAGGCAGGGGGTTGTGCCAGTCCTGTCCCAGCTCTGTGGGGGGAAGCTGCTGAGTGTGGGATGGCAGCCTGATGGCCTTTCCCAGGTCCATCACTTCCACTTCCTCCACCACCTACCTCACACTTCGGGGTCCCACTGTGGGATACACATAGCCTGGGACAAGGTGAGTGCAGGTGCTTCACCAGCTACAGCACTTGGCTCAGCCACCTGGCCAGGACTCTCTGCAATTGCCCCATCCCTTGTACAACCTGAACTTGATGTGGCTGACCAAAGGGTGGTGGATCACAGTTCTGATCCCACCATCACTTGCAAAGTTGCAAAGGTTACTTTGGGTTCCCCAAACCCCACCCTCTGCCTCCCCTCAGACACCCCATGCTGTGCCAGTGAAAGCCCTGCAGGGAGGGAATCAATGCCTGGGCAGCAGCAGGGACAGTCCTGCCTTTCCTGGGCAAGTCCAGCTGAATCTCACAAGAAGATTTGAGTGGTTTTATAATTATTTGAGCAGTTCTGGAGCACTCCCTGCAGACTTCTGAGTTTTGGGGGGAGCATGCTCTTCTGAGAGAGCAGTTTCCTATTTTTGTCAGCACATTGAACATAGCCTCTAAATTAAAATCTTCTGTTTCAAGACTATTTTGATCAGCTCCACTTCCTTCAGTTTAAAAGATACAATAAGAATAGATGAGCTCTTACAAATTAAAAGCCTCTCTTGCTTAACAAATTGTCTCTGCAATAATTAATTGTCTAGAGAGAGATTCCAGCCCTACAGTTTTGGCCTCATTCCAGGCTGTGTAAGGGCAGGGGGGGGGGAATGTATATTTGGGAATTTATTGCTTCACCACAGTGACTTTTCCCATCCGAGGCAAGGATGTGCCTGACCAGTCCACCTGGGGTGAGCCCATCCTGAGCACAGCAGTGTCTGCCCTTCTCCATGAAGCACAGCTGTCACCCAGTGCCTGTCACAAGCCTCAGCTTGTGGTTTGCAGAAGGAAGGCTCAAAAGCATGTTTCACTGCCTGATTTCATTTTTTTTCATGGGTGACTATTAATAGACTGCCACTATGGGCGTTGCCACGTTGATGGTCCCGGAAGCATATGGTGGTTAAGGGTTGTGTGAATAGAGAACGTGGAAGTATTGCACAGGTGCTGCAGTGGCTGCTGCCTCTTGCAGATGCTCCAAATCCATGCTGACTTTGCAACTTTTCCCAACCTAAACTTCCTTAAGAAATTCCTTCCAGTGCATGACCATCCTTATGATGAGTAAGTCTAAATTAATCTTAGTTTTTGCAGTCTAAGCTCTTGACTGCTATTTTCCTCTCAGGAGTAGCAAGCTCCTACTCTCCTTCCCCATGGAAATACGTGAAAGTTATGATCTCTGCTTCTTTCAAATCGTGTCAGTCTTTTCTCAGAGGACATTCCCTCCAGGCCTCTATCACCTGTGCTCCTCTTCCTTGGAGCATTTCAGACAGAAAAGCCTCCATGAAGAGGAAGGTCATAGTTGGTTTTGCTTACCCTTTTAGATGCTCCAGGTCCTCTTACACAGGGGTGACAAGAAAGAAGCTGGTATCAGGCAGGATCAAGGCTGGGATTGTGAGAAGTCCCACCTGCAGTCATTCATACTGTGGGTCAAGGCAGAAAGATTCTCTGCTTCTTTTTCCCCTCACACATGCAGCTGCAATGTCATTGCAAGCCAGGGAGCAGCATCCTGCAGCTACAGCCCCCAGTTTTACAAACTTACCTGCAGTGGGACATGAGATGGAGCTTGCAGAAGTTTGACACAGGGGAATGGCATGTGGCAGAGAGGGTGTCACAGCTGCTGTCCTGGTCTGATTGAGCCTGCCCACATCACTGTGAGGAGCCTCCAGTGATGCAATTCTGCTCCCTCCCCAGGTGGCCCTCACTGTCAGGGTCTGCATGCAAAGGCCTTCTGGTGCCGCACATCCACATTGGTGTCCAGCTCCTCATCTCGTGCTAGGAGCAGCTCAGCACCACACTGGCTTCCAACCCTCAGTCCCTGCAGGGCCTCTCCGTGCCCAATCTGCCCGTGCTGGCAGGTCAGGTAGGGGCACAGCACGGGGGCCAGGCAGGGTGTCAGCTGTCAGCAGCAGCCGGCAGCCTGCCTGGGCAGTGCCTGCATCCAGGTCCATGTACCAGGCTCCATGCTCCTTGCCAGCCCCATGGTGGCCACTGCAGGGGAGCGTTTTGCTAATCTGTTTGTTCCTGCCCCGGGTCCAGGAGCACAGCCTCCTGCCAGCCTTGCAGAAGCACCTGGAAGCCAAGCAGGCAATCCTTCCCTGCAAAGCAACAGGGTAGGAGCTGGCTTCCAGCCCTGAGATGTCCTAAACCACACAGCCTGAGAGCCAGCACTTCTGTAAGCACACCAGATTTCACTGGCCCCAGGCTGAAATCAGACAGCTCATTCCTGCAGTAATTGACTGACCTTGCTGACCCAAAAATGTTGGGAGGGGTCTGAGCAGGGCTGCTGCCCGCAGCATCCCATCCTCCCACCCTGCTCCTAGATCAAGAGCAGCTGGCAGCTCAATCTCCTTCACGCCCAAAGAGGGCAACAGCTTTGCACAGCCCCAAATTAACCTAGTGCCACAAGAGATCACCCAGACCATGATCTCAGCACTGTTTGGAGGAGGATTAAATATTTATCTGGAAAACAAGGACATGCACAACTGCTTTTGGTAGGATTAGTTCTAAAGCCCATAAAAGACCCACTTATCCTGGCTGCAGGCGGGGACACCTCATGTACATCAGTGGGTGGGTATCCACTGTGCCAAGGCTCCCACTCCCCTTCCAGCCTTGTGGTTGGGGGGAATGATTGCCACCTCCTCCCACAGAGCTCAGCCTTTCCGTTTTTTCTTTACAGTATGTCAGAGAGATGAAAAAATCTTTGTACTGGTGTCATACAAAGTGCTCTTTGCCTAGCACAGTTTGTTTTATGAACAGCTGTGCTCAAGTAAATCGAGGACTGTCCTTGGCCCTTGGACATACTGGAGAGCATGTGAGTCTTCAGCTGCTCGAAGGATGCTCCACACAAGTGCAAAGTCAGCCAGAACTTCCAGTCCTCATTGGAGCTTGGAGAGCATTGGATAACACAAATAGACCTGCAACCTGGAAATAAACCTCTAACATCCTCTTCTCTTAAGAAACTTCAGAAACATATCACAGACTGTGTCTATAGTCTGACGCTGTGTCACAGCAGATGGAAACCTGCTAAAGCCTGCTTGGGATCAGCATCACAGCAACCAAGGGGGTGGGGAAGGCCTCAGCATCCTTCTCCAGTACATGTGTCCTGGTACAGGAAAGATGCCTTTGGACAGAGATATTTCTGGAATAGCCAGGACTTATGGCATGCCAAAAATGTATACATAAGCAGGATGTTACTCTGGAGCTCAACCAGAGCCCAACAAGGGTCTCCCACTGCCATGAGGAGCTTCCTGGTGTGCTGGGAGGATTGGTTCCTTGCACAGCCACTTAGTCCACATGTTGGTCTCACTGCAGCTGTTTTACACATCCTTTCCTTGTAATATTTATTTCCCACAAGTGTCCCAGCATAGAATATCAGAGATTTCTGCTACAATTTACCATTATCCAGGACATGATTTCACTGGAATTCACTGGAGATTATTTGTTTAAAAAAGAAAAAAGCATATTAACACATAAGGAAGGTCTCTGTCTTTTATTGTCACCACGTATGTATAACCCACTGGAAATAAACGTGTTCAGCTGATTCAAGTAAGCTACTGGCCTCTCCCATTCAGCCAGGAAGAGCAGCAGTCTGATGGGGTCAGGACCTTTTCAAGGCTTTTTACTCTTGATCTTCCCAGAGGAATCAACTCAGCACAAGTCCCATTTCCCTCACCTAGCACCTTCTGCCAGAGTTTACATAAATGTCTCCGAAGCCCAGTGGAACACCCCACTGGCTTCTCTTATCCTGCACTGCCCAAGGAGCTGCTCTGCACACAGATCCTTTGTTTTCTAGGTATTTTATACTTCTTTTCCCCCTCCTTCTTTGACTTCTCTACACCCAGCCCAGGCTGGGGAAGCAGTGCAGAGCTGTGCCTCTGTGCTGTTCTCAGAGCTGAGCTGCCGTACATGATCTCCCAGGTTGGCTGCCACCTTCCAGGCACAGCTTCACCATCTGAGGCTTTTCAGGAGCTCCCATGTTTGCCAAGTCTCACATATTCCTATTCCTAGAGTCTCAGACTCTCTTTGGCTTCTCTTGCACTTTCCCAGCTCCCAGCATTGCTGTAGCCTTTAATAACTGCTGCTTCACACACACACACAGAGGGTGACCTCTTCTTGCCATTTCCTGACTTGCTACTCCACAGCTCATCACAGCCCACTTGGAGAACATCTCAGTTTATCAGTGTCTCTGGTGAGCCTGGTCAAGGTGGCCACGTTGCCCTGGCATGCATGAGGGTCGGCCATTGGTTCTGATGGATTTCAAGTGCCTCCTTCTTTTTCAGAGTCTGCCACTTCTGCTGTTTTCCAGCCATGATCTCTGCAGGTATTCCATCTGCCTCTTCCCAGGTTGCTTCTGCAAATGTGCTGTGCACAGCAGCCCATGCCAGCACCAGTACCCCTGCACAGCTCCTTTCAGCTCTGGATACAGCCAAGCTCGGATTTTGAGGATCTTCTGTGCTCAGGACATTGCAGAAGCAGTGGATTTCCCAATGATCCAGAGGCCCCTGAAAACTCTAGGCCACTCTACCACCGCAACCCCAGCACACTGTCCACAGCGTCCCTTTGCAGAGCTGGGACTGAGGAGTCCAGCCTGGGCACAGCCACAGCAGTCCAGCCCCAGCTGCAGCCACCACCCTGGTCTCTGGGTGAGATGGGTCAGGGTGACAGTCCCAGTGGCTGGGTGTGGTTGGTGCAACCATTTCTCTCTGCTAACTGCCCATGGGGGTTTGGCATTGGCAAGATGAAGCATGCTGAGCTCAGAGCCTACCCCATGAGACCCTTTCTTTGGAGGCATAAGGGCAAAAGGGCTGGAGATGGGACCCAGTCCTGACAGAGACTTTTATCCTTACACCACTCTTCCCATCCTGGGACTTCCAGATGCAAGATCTCTCCAAGAGCAGAGCCAAGTGAGAGGCTCTGGAACAAATCAACACTCCAGTAGCTTTAGCAGACGCAGACATTCCTGAGCAGATTTTAATCTTGTTTTGCAGGAGGGATCCCTCCCTGGTCACACACTGCACACACCAGCCACTTGAGAGCCTCCCAACAGCCAGTTCACAGCTCTGCTACGCAGACACATCACAGGGCTGCCAATCAGTGGGAAAACTCTCCAGCTCAGCAGATCATAAGCTTATTAAAGATGGATCTGTGCTTTGGTCTGCAGAGATTCACACATCAAAGGCATTTTGGTCTGTGTGCCAGTGCTGCTGGTATCCCCGTTTGGCAGGGATGGAGGCTGGGATGTGCTCCCAGCTCCCAGTGCAGGGCGTTGGGGAGCTCAGCCTAGCTGTGGAGAAGCAGGATCCACTTCCTTCCAGTTTGAGGAGCCCAGGGCCACATCCAGACTGCAATAAGTCCCTGGCTATTTGCTCAGGGCTCAGAAGTGGCTGATGGGGACTGAGGAACCTCACTTGCAGTGTATCACTGTTGGTGCTGCTGTCCCTGGGCTGTGTGGAGCCAAGGTGGTGGCCAAGCTTTGTTGGAGCTCTTCTGGCAGTCTGGGACAGGCTTAGCTCAAGAGGAAGACCTAAAAAGGGAAACAGGTGGTTCACAGCTGTTATTTGAGACCCAAGATAAAAGATTTGAGAGAGAAAAGAGCTGTCACTGTCATTTTCTCTCCACCATCAGACATGCAGAGGACAATTTTCCACAGAGGTGAGTGCAGTCTTGCAGGAAAGATGCCCAGCCCAGAGTATGAATCCCTGTCACTGACCAAGAGCATGTGAAACTTCTCCCTGCCATGGTGCAGAACCACCAGAACATCACCATGGGCTCTTCCTGCTGCCTTGAGTTGCACAGGGAGCAAATTTGTACCCCATCGTTGGCTGGGCTCCAGTTTCCTCCTCCTGCTTTGCAGCTATCCCCCTTTTTCTTCGTCTATCCCCAATGTAAGCCAAAAGCCTTGACCCACCCTGCAGTCTCTGAGCCATCTCAGATGACCCAGCTCCAGGCTCAGTTGTGCTTGTTCTCAGGGAGCTCACACTACCTGCAGAGCCAGGTTTGTGCTGGGAGCAAGTGACAGCAGCAGGTAAATCGGTGCCTGCAGCAGAGAGACACTCAAGAGGGAGGCTTTGCCCATGGTGAGGAAGCAGCAAGGGCCCTAAAACCTTAATTTTGCAAGCGAGGGGACGGTAGGACACAAGGAAGCGAGGAAGGTGATAGCAGTACACAAGGAAGCAGCAGCAGGAGGCAGCAGGCATCCCGCACCCCTCTCTGTACCTGGCACGGCTCGGTGGAGCCCGGCACACGGCGTGCCCGGCGTACGCCTCACTTTCGGCGTTTCAAATTTGCCGGATGATAACCTCGGTGTCGGAGTTCACAGCTCTGATCCCACCCACTTGTCGTCTGACTCATGTTGCAGTCACCGCTGCCTGGATATTGGTAGGCGAGGAGGGAGGAAGGGCGGAGAGGAGGCAGCCGCCGCTCGCAGCGCCGTGAGCTTCTGAGCCGTGAGCCGGGAAAGTTGGAGGCAGCGCAGCCACCGAGGGCTCCCGCCTGCGACAGGCGCTGAGGGAGAGCAGCACCTTCCCAGGTAACGCTTCTGCCTTACTTTTCACTTCGTTGTTAAGGTGGTAAATAACTTTCTAGGTGAGATCTCAGAGGGGCTGGGGGGTCCTCACTGAGTTTGGGGTGTGCTACGCAACCTGCAGTGGGCCACCCAGGTTCAGAGCAGGAGGCTGTCACACATCGGACACTTGCTCCATCATCATCCTGCTGTGCCTGGAGCAGAGTCAGTTTGGGACTTACGCTATTGCTGGAGCAGAGGACGTCGGGGTCAGAGGGAGGACACAGGTGGAGTGTGCCCAGGGCACAAAGTCAGAGCTCTCTCCTACCTAAGCATCTGCAGGTTTAAAGTACCTCTGTCCAAGCAGCCTCCCCACGAGGTTTGCTGCTAAGACAATTTCTCGCACCGAGCTGCCCGAGCCCTTACCCTGAGCACCCCCAGCGCCTCCATCCAGCTCTCCCCACCGCAGCAGTTTGTGGGATCTGCTGGAGCAGGGGTTGGGCTCCATGGGGCAGGGTATCCTCAAGCTGGGCTGTAGCACTGGCACAGGAAGGGTGGGTAGTCCCCAGGGGTATGCAGTGCCCACTGTCCTCCAGCCAGAATAGGCTTCAAAAGGAAGCTGAACCCTTTGACTTTTGCTGGGAACGCATGGAGCTCCAAGCACAACTATGATCCAAGTGCCTCTGTTGTCAGTTCCACCTTCCCCTGGCATTCTCTGCAAAACAAACTTTCAAAATACTCTTTCCTGCTGGTTTCTGCATACCTCTGAGTTTTCTGTTTTCAGGGGTCCCAAACTCTCTCCTACCCTCAGAATCCTATCATCCCAGAGAGCATGATGGAGAGCTGGTGGCCATGATGGGAATTGGATCCTGCCTCTCTCAACCCTTTCTGCTCATGCTGGATGTAGAAATTGCTGATACTAGTCATGGTCCAGGCTGAGATGGGGCAGAGAGAGCACCAGGCTCCAGGGGATACAAAGAATCAGGGCCAAAAGTGTCTGGGGATGCAGCTGGGAGGGACTCTGGCATCCCCCCACAGCTCCTGAGAGTTTGCAAAGGGGCTCTGCAAAAATGAGATTACAACTGTCTCTGTGCACCTGTAAGGTGAGCTGTGTCTACACACTGAGGTGAACACTTGGGGCACCTTGACTGGGTGAGCATCCACTAGCAGCACACCCAACAGCCCTGCCCCAGGGGGCAGAGGGCAGATGAGCAATTGCAAGAAAGAGATGGAGACAAGGAAACAAGAGCTCTGGCGATGTGACTTACTGGGTGCAGGGACAGAGGTGTACTGGGTAATGCTACATGATGCAGCACCACATGGGAAGCAGCTCAGCCCTTCCAGAAAAGCTACTCATAAGCTAGGAACAACACCAGAACTTCACCAAAGTTCTCCATGGGCAGCAGAGCAAGTTAGATTCTTCACCACTCACATTTGTCCCCTCTCCACATTGCCTTCAAGCCCAAACTCTGGCAAATGTGGTCGTGTCCCATTGTGAGGCAGGCTCATGGCTCTAACAGAGAATCAAACCAGACCTTTGCAAGGGTCACTGCAGCTCCCAGCCCACTCTCCACCATCGAACCTCAAACATCCTTTTTCAGACCAGAAGAAATCCCCACTCTACTGCCTATCTCACAGCTTTGTCTGAAGTATTTCTCACAGCATGCCCAGATGTTTAATCTCTGGAAGCACTTGGGCATCATTTTAGAAAAAGCCAAGACACTCTGCTGCAAGGTCTGCAGGGCCAGGGAGTTTGCTTTGCTCCTAAGTGACTTCTGCCAGCACTTTGCTCAAAAGAAACTAACACAGGAACAGAGTCACTTTTCAGGTTTGCCTCAGAGCAGAGCCGCCTTGTCCCCAGGACGCAGCTAACAGGAGCTTCTCCTTAGCCCCCAGCCATTGGTGCTGTTACCCTTTTGGGTAGTGGAAAAGGCTTCCCAAAGACAGGCTGCCATGTTCAGGCACTTGCCAAGTGCTCTTTTCTGCCTATGCATCCATTCCTGGTGTTGATGTGCCCAGGCTTTTAGGAGGTTTTAAACAAACCTATTAAAGCAGAAGTGGAGGCACACAAACAGAGAGCAGCAAATGTACCACCTGTGCTGCCACACTGCATCCCATTAGTCTTGCTGCAAAAGTGCACAAAGTGCTGGAATAAATGATGCTGAAGAAAAGGATGCTGAAAGATGGGGAGGAGGAAGAAAAGGGTAAAATGCAACAGAAACCTCACAGGGAGAAATCGCAGCCCCCTCCCTAGAGGAGATAGCTGGCATTTGAAATGGGAACACAGTGGATCGAATGTAACACAGGCTGCAAGAGAGCAAAAACTACCTGCTGAGGCAGGAGAAGGCAGGAATTACTGTGATGATTGTAAGGAGGCTAATGGGGAGATGATAGAACATTACAACAGAGGGATCATTAATGCTCTGGAGAAGGCTATTAATAGAGTTCCTTAAAGATCAGCCTACAGATGAATTTTATTTAACAGTTTTCATTAGTGATCTTGGCTCAGAAAATGGGAGCTTCTCTAGGAAAATGCACTGGTGAGAAACTTTGGAGAAGTTTTGAACTGTCCAGGGGACTACAGGAGAAGAATGAGAGGATCCAAAGATGAACAGAAACACAATGGGCTGGCACAAATTCATATGCTTAGGGACTAACAGCAAAAATTGTTACTCTAAGCAGCTGGGGAAAAAAATAGGAAAAATATCTGGCTTTTAGGAAATGCCAGGATGATTGCAACAAAGCAAATGCAACCTGACAAGTCTCCACAGCTGAGATAGTGTCCATCAGAGCACCAGCACTCTTGGAAAAGGCACTAGAATGATGACCCAGAAGCAATGCCCTGCTCTAGTCCGTCACTGTCAGGAAGGTGATTTGGAACCAGGAACAGGTCCAGGCTGTGATAATGAGGATAATCAGGTAAACATAAAAGCTGCCTGGTGAGACAGGGCTGGAATGGTATCATCTATTCAGACTATTGCTAGAAAGGCTGCCATGGGAAACAGCTGGTCCACTCATATATCAAGGAGAAAATTAACTTGCTCTGCCAAAACACAACAGGAGCAGAGAGCACAGGACCTGCCATTAAAGATGGCTGTGAGTGACTTGGGCAGAAAGCCAGGGACAGATGTGGAGTCCCAGAAGGTCAGAGCTCCAGGAGAGAGCCTCAAGCACTGAGGACAGCGCTCTGATGACAGTGGGCTGACCCCACAGCCACCCATCTGTGTCAGCCCTCCAGCCTGCTTTTCTTGCAAAGCCATGTCCAGAGGCTGTGATCACTCAGAGGAACACTTCCATGAGATAATTTGGCCAAGAAGTACAGGACAGTCTCTCCCATGCCCACCACAATTAGGCTTGCAACATCCTGTGTCTGAGCTGGCAGGTAGCAGGTCTTGCCCTGTCCCATGGAGGAACATGTCCCAAGGATCTGCAGGCAGCTGAACCCTGGAGCTCACGTGTGCAGGGAGGGTGCCTGTGCCAGGGCTTTGAGAGCCATCAGGGCTTTGGAGTGATACCTGGGCTCCTGTGCAGGGATGGGGACACCTCTCTCCCCTTCATTCAGAGACTTCTGCTTCCTTCTTTCCACAGCTCAGCCCTATGGCTCTATATC
Organism: Indicator indicator; assembly: GCF_027791375.1. Taxonomy (NCBI): domain Eukaryota; kingdom Metazoa; phylum Chordata; class Aves; order Piciformes; family Indicatoridae; genus Indicator; species Indicator indicator. The sequence goes on from NC_072027.1 coordinate 6,823,721, forward strand.
TCACTTGGAAATACTTTCTACTCCCTGCCCACAGTGGGGGCAGGGGCAGGAAGAAAATGCCCATTTCTCACCCTGAGCTTGTCAGAAAAACAAAACTACTTCTGGCCAGGTTTGCAATGCAGGAGTGCACTGGGGGCTGCCCTATGGTACCCCCTGCACCACCGCAGGTGCCAAGCATCCTCAGTGTGCTCGGAGCTGGGACCTACCCACAGAGCCCAAGCTGACTCCTGGCAGAGCCCACATGAGCTACAAAAGCTGGTGGCAGAAGCAGGTTGTTGATGTGTGGTGAAGCAGCCACGTAGGAGGCTGCGATCCACCCACAGCATTTTCTAAGTGTGCTACTCCCCCTATAATTTGTCCTACCATTTCCACACGTTGGGAGCAATGAAAAAAATATCCTTTTCACTTGGAAATACCCTTCTCTGAGAACAACCTGTTCTTGTCATTGCCGTCAGCGGGCATGCAGCGCTCAGCTTGTTCCACGCTCCTTTTGTGCGCGAACAAAGAGCTTTCCATGGCAAGAGCCTGCGCTGCAGCAGGAGGTAAGGAACCACTCCGCATGCTGCCGCCCTGCCTGAAAACATTGCTTCCCTCTCCTGACAGCCTTAATCCCAGCACCCAAATCCAGAGGACCCTCTGTCTGGCAGTGAGTGTGCTTTGCTCAGTGGAAGGCTCCCCACAGGCCAGTTCATCACTTGCCGTTTGCTTTCAATTCCTTCAGAAGCAGCAGGGCCGCAGGTATCATCCCTAATCTCACCAGTCCAGTTCCCACCTCTGCATTGTATGGCTCCTGGCAGTCAGTGGTTATTTACTCACACAGTCTTCTGGATGTATTCCCTCCCTTGGCCCCCATGCCTTTAACCTTGAATCAAAGACATAAATCATCTGAAGAGTATTTCAGCCTGCTCCACAGCATTACTTTGTTCTTGCAGGGCAACTTTTACTTTTAAAATCCCACCTTTGTCCTCTGCCCAGCCTGGACTTTTTCCTTTCTTTGAGTTTCTTCTGCTTGCTCCATCTCTGCAGTTTGTTGCACCCTGCAAAAAAAACAGCTCTACCTTCCCACACAAGCCTGAGCACCACCACAGAAGGCTTCACTGCCACTCTATGGGCTGCAGAGAGCCTGCGGAGCTGACTCTGCACCACCCCTAGGGACTGTCACAGTTCTCTCCCACCAGCACATCAGGGAGGATGGGAAGACCAATCACCTCACCTGGGAAACACGTGGCAGGAGACCACAGCTGCAGCACAGGCAGCTCCATGGAGGTCCCAGCAAAGGCTGTTGGGCCCCTCAGGCAGTTTCCAATCACCTCTCTCTTGTCCCTGCAATGCCTCAGTTTCCCTTTAGGTGCCTTCCCTATATGGGTGTTGCTTGCAATCACACAGGAACCAAAGCCCCTTTGAATCTAGTAGCACCGTGGTCCTGGAGACCAACATAATCAGCAGCTAACAGCTATTTTGGAGGCTAGAGAAGTTTGCTGTGTTGTTTCTACCTTCGCCTTTTTAATTGCTTACATCCAGACAGAAAATAGTCATAAAAAGTAAGCCTACAAGGAATGTTCTCTACTGTGTGTCCCTGTCCCACAGCAGGAGCAGCTCCATCCAAACTCTGAAAACAAACCTCCTTGCTGCCCTTCAGCTGCTGGAAATGGGACTGATGAAGTTGTCTTTATGTTACATGGGCTGGGGAAGGCTAGCTGGCAGGAATATATTTCCCTGGCTGCCAAGGGACTTTCCAAATTAGGTATAAGTGGGCTGGAGCATCCAGGGAAGTGCAGATGCCCCATTTCTAGAGGAGTTTGAGGGTCAGCTCAAAGGACTTTTGCCCACCGCAACTCTGAGTTGGTGCTTTCTTTGCAGGTTGTCCTTGAGAGGCAGCAAAGCTCTGCCCCTGCTGAAGCACCGCTGGCCACCATCACCACCAAGCACACAAGGCACATGAGACCTCACAGGACCTGGCCCCACAGCTGCTCAGAGGAAAGGAGAAGGCAGGAGAGAAGAAGAGTAGTTGAGACCCACTAGAAGCTGCCACAGAGGATTGGCTGCAGAACCAAGCTACGAGACGGGGCCAACAGGCACAAGCAGGTCACATCTTTCCCTAGACCATGTCAGTCCTACTGTACAAGCCTGAACACGTGAAGTGACTGCAACGTTCTCCAAGGTCATTGCAGGCCCAAGGTTGCTTTGGAAAGGGCTCTAGGGCTGCCTAGTAGAGGCTCACTCCAAGCAGCTTTGGAGCTGGTGAGAGCAGGACTGCTCCATTTATGCAACTGCACTATGGATGCATGTTACAATCATACAAGCTCTCAGAAAAGGATCGACTTCCCCTTGCAGTTGTTGGTTGGAGCCTGCCTCACCATCCTCATCGTGATCACTCTCTGTGGTAACATCATGGTCTGCCTGGCAGTCACCCTTGACCGCCGGCTCCGCAGTTTGACAAACTGCATCATTGTCTCCTTGGCCGTCACTGACTTGCTGCTGGGCCTCCTGGTGCTGCCATTCTCTGCCTTCTATGAACTGACCAAAGAGTGGCCCTTCGGCAGCACTCTGTGCAACGTCTATATGAGCCTGGACGTCATGCTGTGCACGGCTTCCATCCTCAACCTCTTCATGATCAGCCTGGACCGCTACTTTGCTGTCACCACCCCACTCCGCTACAGTCAGGTGGTCACTCCTCCCCGGGTCACTGTGGGTTTGGTTGTTATTTGGGCTGTTTCACTGATGGTCTCCTTCCTACCCATCCACCTGGGCTGGAACACCAATGGGACAGCAGTCCAAAACACAGTCCCCAGCTGCAACAAGGAGTGCACGCTGGAGGTGAACCCTGTGTATGGGCTAGTGGATGCCTTGCTCACCTTCTACATTCCTTTGGTCATCATGTGCATCACCTACTATCGGATACTCAAGATAGCAAGGGAGCAAGCCAAGAGAATAAACCACACATGGTGCTGCAGCAGCAACAGCCCCATGCCACCCATGGTGAAAGAGCACAAAGCCACCATAACGCTGGCAGTGGTGCTGGGAGCATTCATTGTGTGCTGGTTCCCCTATTTCACAGTGTTTACCTACCGGGGGATGTGGGGGGACAGCAGGGTGAAAGGCACACCCATGTCTATTGTCCTCTGGCTGGGCTACGCCAACTCAGCCCTGAACCCCATCCTCTACGGGACACTCAACAGGGATTTTCGGGTGGCATACCAACACTTATTGCACTGCTGGAGGATTGGGAGCCCCAGGGGCTCCTGCCTGCCTCCCTTCCAGAAGGCCCAGTCCAGGGGCAGGACTTGCAGGCAGGGCCAGGGCAGGCAGGAGGGTAAACCCCTGAAACTGGAGATGAGGAACGGGAAGGGAATCTTGCTGACTGATGGAGCCCTCAAGAGGTAAGAGCCTTCTTACTCGTGGAGCTTTGATGGTGGGTCCATCCTCAGACTGGTGGGTCTGTCCTCAGACAGGAAGGCAGAGGTAGGGACCCCACCCTGTTTAGGAACTGATAAGCAGTTGGGAGATGCCCTGCCAGGAGACCCTTGCCCAGGCAACTCTTGCTCTTTGCAGCTGTTCACACTCATCACCACCAGCATGTCTGGTGCTCCATGCTGGCAGCGTGGGTCCAGCTACTCCAGCTTCACACAGCTGTTCACCCCTGCAACCACCACCCGTTTGGAGGGAGCACAAAATGTGCCTGGCCTCACTGGGTAATGGCAACAGTTTTGCCATCAGGATTTGCTGTACAGAACAGGGTGCAGCCATTAGCTGTATCTGCTCCCAAACACCCACTCTCCCGTGGTGGGTGGTCAGCAAAGCCTGGGCACATAGCAGAACTGCAGGGGACTCAGGAAAGGTGACTGCCCATCCCAAGGGAGGACAACAGGGTGTTAGCCCTGGGGCACAGAGTCAAGGCACCTGCAGTCAGGCTGCAAGTCCCTCCAGGAGCAAGATCTGTGTCCCCAGCTCCCAGCAGAGCAGCTCTTCAGTTTCCCTTCCCTTTGAGCCACACACCCTCAGCATTTTGGCTGTCACTTTGCATCAGCAGTACATCAGCCAAGAACAAGTTCCTTTCCCATCTCTGGAAAGGAGCAAGAATAGCCAAAATTAGGTTGGCAAATGTTTTCAGAAATACATATACCCATGTAAAGTTAGTGCCAAAAATTCCCCTGGCATCACCCCAAGCATACCACAGGCATCAGGCCCCTCTGAGGGGTGCTATGAGAGAACAGAAGAGGTGCAAAGCAGGTGAGCTTTGTGCCAGCCTGTGGCACCAGTGCCCTCTCTGGGCATCCACATCCACACAGGACTGGGCCATTTTGCCTCACCCAGAGACATTCATCCACCAGAGCAAAGAAAACAGAGAAGCACACTGGCTGCCACAGTGCAAATTGCTGCTCCCAAGACTTATCCTTCTAGACAGTGCCCCTGATAAGCAGCTCAGAAACTTTCCATCCATAGATAAAAGAGTCCTTTGATTCCCTGTTCCCAGCATGCCAGCAAAGCTGCACTTGTGCTCTCCTGTGGCACGTGCCTGATCCCGTCCCAGAAACACAGTCTCAAGCCACCCAAAGGAGAACACAGGGAGGTGAACCAAAGGACAGAGCTATCCCAAAGGCTAAGATGTGTCTTTACCTGAGGCAGAGAAAGCTTGGGGCAGGGGACTCTGCCCCATGGGATATAGAGAGGTGGATGAGTGTGAACAGATAGAAGAACACAGCTCTTGGTGCAGCACTTTCAGTTATCTGGGGAGCTAATAAAGAGTGCAGAGCTATAGCATTTGGTAAACTTAGTTGCAGGTTGTATTTAAAAACATATGGGGAGCAGGTGCCTGGAGTGGTAGAGATGCTTCTGCAAACATACAGAGACAAAGAGTGAGCTCTGCTGTTTACTCACACAGAAGTGCAGCTCCTGGGCAAACCGGGAATCTGCAGCCAGACAGAGAGAGCTGGCAATGGGGAACAGGCCATCAAGACTTCCCTATGCAGCTGAGGAGAAAAGAAGAAAAATGTCAACCGCTTCTCGAAGTGATGCCTTACCACAAAGGAAGAATAATAACAGAGGGAAAGAAAAGAGGAAGAAAAATGGATTTATGTTTCCCAGGCAGAGGTCAGGGTCACTGACTCCCCAGCTTTCCCCCTCATGGCTTTTGCACATGGACAAGGTCCTTCCTCGGTTTTCCAGACAGCCTGATCCTGCTACAGGAGTTGTATCCAAAGCTCACACTGAGGTCAGCAGCAGCCAGGGGACCTCCATCCCCAGACTCTCAGCATGCAGCTGCCCAGTGTCAGAAGGTCTTGGCAAAAACTCCAGTGCAGGGAGCTGGTGCATGGCTCCAGATTGTCCTCACCCCTTCAGGGTGAAGCTCCCCCACCACTAAAATCAATCCCAGGGAGTCTTCCAGCTAGATTTGCTCCCAATGGTGAGTGAGGTTGGAGGAAAGAGGCTGACCAGCAGCCAGTGCCCCAACAGTGCAGGTACACAAGACACAGAATGCATGAGGAAGTGAGAGAGGAAGAGAGAAGGGACATTTCTTGACCTTCCTAATTCTGGAGGTCGTCTTCCCATCCTACACAACACCAATGCTGCAGTTTCTGCTCACAATCAGACGAGAGTTCCTCGAGCAGTTACTGCTTTTATTATTCCTCTTCTAAGCCTGCTCACTTGCACAAAAATGATGCATCAAGGATAGAATCATAGAATCAGTCAGGGTTGGAAGGGACCACAAGGATCATCTAGTTCCAACCTCCCTGCCATGGGCAGGGACACCTCACACTAGATCAGGCTGGTCAGATCACATGGTGCCCCTTCCAACCCTTTTTTTTCCACAGGTATGTAGGCATCTGCTGTTGGCAGATGGCCTGGATCAGCTAATACCACATGAGACAGGTGAGCACAGGACTTACCTGGACACCAAAAGCCTGGCAGCCAATTTCACCCCCAGCATGAAGCAAACTGGTTCCTCTCTCCCTTCCCTCCAAAATCTTCCCAGTGGTCTGCTGCAGCTGTGTTAACAGAAAGACCTACATGAATCATTCCAAAACTCCTAACCCCTCAAACAAGAATGGCCAGAGCTCAAAAGAGCTTTGCTCAGAGCAGCTCCATGGGATCATTCAGGGTAGATAAGGATAAAGGGTAATTGGCAGTGTTTTGAACTGCTGACCTTAATAACAATGTTCCTTCCTGTTATGAGGCACAGAGGGAAGACCAGCAAAGAAGAGTGGGAGTACTGGAAAACTGCAGCTGGTCTTAGGGGTGTCAGGAGCAGGGATTGGGAGTCAGAGTAATCACTGTTTTTAGAAATCAAAATGCTGTGTGAGCACTGCAGCCATTAAAGGGCTGGAGGCATTTCCATAGGTGAGGAGCAGGTAGGGTAGAGAGTGAAAGGCCAAGCAGAGATGCAAGAGAACACAGCTGCTTCACATCAGCCACAGGCAAGGCAGATCACCCAAAGCCAGGGGCATGGCTGTAAGTTGTCCCTGAGGTCCAGAGGGATTAAAAGCCCAAAAGGAGCATTCAGCACTAATGGGATGCTACCAGGCAGAAAACACCAGTGCTGAGCGAGGGGCTTTGGATCACCCTCTTGTGCACATCAGCTGTGCTGGGGCAGCTTGGGACAGGACTGGGGCCACAATGTATGGGCAGAGAGAGGCCAGTTCCCATAGGAAAGGATCACTGTCCCTGTCACAGTGTGCCTGTCCCAGCATGCCTGCCACAACTGCTGGCCCCTAGAGGGGCAGGCACCAGGCAGGTACTACCTGGTGCTCCACAGAGCGAAGCCAGGCTTGACCAGGCTGGCATGGATGAATCTTTTTTTCTCTTTCTGTCTCCATATGAAATTTAACCCTTTCCAGCACTGGAGCTTTCCCATGAGTCTCAGCCAGCCTGCTGCCCTAAGGTCTTCGTCTCCCAGCCTTCAACTCCTGGCTGCCCTCTTCCAAAGTCCTGTGAGGTTGAAAGGGCAACAAGTTTCCTCAGGGAGAAACTCAACAGCAGAGGCAAGGGCTGCAGGGTGAGTATTTGGCTGGGGTTGCTGGGTGCAAACAAGAGGAGGGAGCAGCTCTCCCTGCTCTGGTGTCTGCTGCATTTTCCCTGTTCCAGCCATCCCATCACCTTGGTACAGAGGGTGATACCATCAGAGGTATGTCCTCACTCCTCCCTCCAGCACCATTTGCTCTCCAAACCCAGCCCCAAGCCCAGGGGAGGTGCACAGCGCTGTGCCCCCATGCAGCTGCCCTGGAGGTGTGGGGTTACACAGCCACCCTGAGATGCCCTGGAAGATGCCTGCACCCTGCCTGTCCCTCCATAAACTGCAGAGACAGCTGTGTTCACACCGTGGATTTGCAGCATGCTTCATTTTCATGCAAGCCTGCATCAGCTCCACATAAATTGCCAGCAGCTGGCAGGGTTCCCAGGGTGAGGGGCATTGCTGCTCTCTCCCAGCAGTGCTGGGCTAGAGGACATGGCTGACACGCATGGGGATGCCTCTCAGCTCCAGAGAGCCATTTTGTGCAGCCCTTCTCAGGAACAGCTAGGCAGGTCACCCTGACCTCCACATGTTCCTTCTCCAGTGCTGCATGCTGATAACCCAGGCTCTCCTATATTGACTGTACCCTGAGGGGGAAAATACAGTCACCCACATGCTGGAAGCTAGGTACACTTGTCCCTGCTGCACACTGAGCACTGCTAACCTTAGCCAAGGTCGTGGCGATGGTGAGACCCAGTGCTGCCTGCCCATATATGCAGCTGGGGCTGCTCCAGGAGAGCACAACCTTCCCACACACACACACACACACACTGGGGCACAGCATCAGCTTGCACTTCTTGAAGAGACTCCCCAGGAATCTCCCTGGAAATGCCATTGCCCATCAGCAGAACAGCTAAAGGCATGGAGAAGGCGATAGGAACAGTACAGGGCAGTTGAGATCCCCATGACCACACCAGAGCCTCTGGGTTGTGACTCCTTCAGTGACATACCATGGCATAAGCATCACTCAGAGGAGAGTTCACAGTACAGAGACTGCTCCCTGGGATGGCATCACCACAGCCACCAGCACTGCCCCATGGAAGGGAGTAGCAAGAAATGCCAAGGCTGCAGAGTACAACCTCCCAGGCAGCCATGGTGCTCACCCAGCAGCAGTGCAGACACAAGGCTGGGTCATCTCTGCTGCTGTCATTGCCTGACAGCAGGGGTGGAGGGGATGCCAGTTCCAGCTCTTCTGCTTCATGCTTCCCCTCTGTGCTGCCCGTATGTTCTGAAACACATTTGGTTTCCATGAGGCAAAGGCAAAATAGCAGCCATCCCGTGAGAGGCTGCTAATCTAATCAGCAAAATAAAGCAAATTCAGTCTGGCAGAGAGGTTTGCAGGCAATCTGAGGTCCTGCTGTGGCCACAGATATCCTCTCTATGTGATGGGGGTGGGAACAGGAAATGTCACCTTATGCAGGGCACCCACCTGAAAGTGTCCCCAGACCACATGCAGTGGCAGGGAGAGGGTCCATGGGAGAAGGATCACCCAGGAGCAGCACACCACTGACCCCAGAACAAGTAACCTATCAAGTTATTTGCAGAGGCGATAACCCCACTGCTGTTGGCTGGCCCAAGCAAATGGGAAGAGCAAGCAAAGAAAGCCACAAACCCAAGTAATAGTACTCAGAGGGATGTCAGATGATGGGTCCTGGAGTGACATGAGCCTGCTCAGCTTTGCCCAAATGTCAGCACTCAGCATACAGTCCTGCGCTGCTGAAAGCATTCTCACAGCATCACACCGTGATCCTGCCCAGGCACAGCAGGTGCTTAATGCAGCATCCTTTGTGTGGCAGAGTAGGAAAGGAGGGGGAAAGGATCCACCTGCACCCTGCAAAGCCATTGAAAGCCCTTTGTCTTCCCCTGCAGGATCCTTGCTCTGGTACAAGGCATTTGCTCCATCCCCAAACACTGCTGGAGAGCCTTCACCTGCCCAGGTTTCCTCCCAGGAGGGTGATGTGTTTGAAGAGCTCTCAAGAAGCTGCAAAAGAGTCTCTGCCCTGCACCATCAGGGCCATGACACCTCCAGCATCAAGCCCCACACCAGCAGGGAGTGGTGCCTGAGGAGCTGGGTCAGGAGGCAGTACATGACCCTGGCAGGACCAGGACGGAGTTGCCCTCCCCAGGCCCAGGGCAGTGAGTCAAGTTGAGAGGGCACAGGGTGGGGGAAAAGGGGCTGTGGTCAAGGTCTTGGTGCCAGACAGACCAGGCTAGGAGGGAGAAGGGGAAAACAAACACTGCCCTCTCTGGTCCCCTGTCCAAGGGACAATCCACTAGTCAGAGGGGGCAGGGGTCCTGGCAGAAGAGGGATAATGTGGCAGGAAAGCCAGGCATAGCAGGTGTCAGCAGCCCTGATTACCAGGTGTCCAAGCACAGAACTCTTAGCTCTGCAGCATCCATACTGGGGCAAGACTGCCCTCCACTCTGGGGAGCCTTTGGCATCATCAAGGCTGTCCCTGCTCTCTGTGTCTGGTTCTCATGCACAGTCCTAGCCCTACTGCAAGAAGGAGATAGGCCTTGGAGCCTGCTGAGCCATGGGCAGACGCTAAGCTTAGGTTTTTCCTCATGCTTTGTCCTCAGCTCAACACTAAGACTGCCAAAGCACAATTTTTCTGCACTGAGCCTGTGCTGATGTCATCAAAGGTATAAAAATCTATTTTAACACAGAGGGGAAATGAAATGGTTGATTTACCTGAGCATGTTCTTTCCCACTCTACCCTGCTGTCCCATCTCCATCCTTCTGCTGGGAGACAGAGCCTGGACACACAGAGGACAAACCCCCAGGACACAGGCTGCATCCACCCTGGGCAATGCTGGTACCAGAGAGCACCTTGCCCTATAGGACCAAATAGACAATCCCCAACCCCCTAGTCCCTGAGGTGGTGGGAAGAAAGGGGCAGCTGGCAGTGAAGAACAAACAAGCATCCTTCGCTGTGGAATGGAAATTTCCATCCTGGAATAAGCTAGACCCTCATCACCCCCATGCTTGTTCTGCACCCCACAGTGTCCCCAGGGCGCAGCAGGGATGGGCAAGCCTCTGTTTCCAGGATGCCCCTGGGAAAGGAGGGTGCTGAGTCCCCAGCCCTGCCAGTTTGGTGTATGCCAGTCTCTGCCCTGGGTAGGAACTGGGCAAGGGCAGGGCTTGGGGGCCCCTGCTCTGGGCTTCGGGGGTTCTCCCGGCGGGTGAGGGCGCCTGGAAGGTGGCTCCCAGCACGGGGCCAAGGCGGGGGGTCTGATACCGACTGGGTGAGTGACGAGCCCCGGGGGAGCAGGGGACACTGGGATCCACGATGCTGCCACCCTGCCGGCTCCGCGAATCCCGTCCGGTGGGGCAGGAGTGGGGGCGGCGCAGCGGCAGAGCAGGCTCGGAGCTCCCCCTGCTTGCTGCCGGGGACAGCCCGACCCCCTGCCTCCCCGGCCACGCCACGGAGCTTCACACCCACGGCCGCACCGCACTGGGTGCCCCGAAACCCTCACCGTAGCTCGGGCAGCGCTCCCCTGCAGCCCGGCACCATGGAGTCTGCTTCGTTCCCCAGCTCCCTCATTCCCAGAGCAACCGCAGCGTCTTGTTTCCACTTGCACTCCTGCTAATTAGCGGCTGCAAAGCCATTTGCTGGCTTCCAGAGAGCAGGGAGGGCCTGGGTTGTGGGCTGCAGCCCCAGCTGCCCACAGCACCCAGCCCAGGCAGCACTGAGTCCTACCAAAGCATCAGTGGACAGGAGAAACCTGCACAGAAGGACGATGCTCTGGCCAGCATTGTGTCCCACCCAACCCTGGTCCTCCCTCATATGGCCAGGGGACAGCAAGATAGGAGACCCCTGAGGTGAACTCCCCACAGCAGAAAGAAATTACCTCATCAGCACCTTCCTGTGCAAAAAGGCAGGAACCGGGTCCCAGCAGCAAAGCACACAGAGGATTCATGTTCTCCAAACCATCCAGGCAGGAGCAGGCCTTGAATCTCCTGTAGCATCCTCACACCAGCTCGGGGAGGAAGAACTGGCAAACACACACCCAAACCTCTGCCACCTATGATAACAATTAGAGACTTACCTAATTGCAAAAATAATTGCAATTGAAGTGTTTAATTACCACACTAAGCAGAAAGAGCTGCTTCCGACTGTTCCAGTAGCACTCCTGATCCATCAAACAAGGTTTGGGGCTTGTTTGGGTGTCAGGGGTTTTTTGATTATTAGATTGCAGCCCCGAGGGATCAAAGATTTGCTAATTAGGGTCTTGGAGAACAGCTACCGATTCACAAACACTTGCTTTTAATTTCAATGCTAAGGAGGCTGGAAAAGGGAGAAATCCAAAATGCAGAACATCTGTGGTGGTGCTGCCTGCAGCAATGCTGCCCCTGAGCTCCTCGTTGGGCTGGTAGGGGTCTGACACCACTCGGTGCATGGACCAGTCTGGAGGCCACAGCAATGAGTTGACTCGGTGTGAGTACAGGCAGAGTGAAGCTGCTGCTCCAGGTCACTGCTGCAGCAGCCACCATACAAGCTAATCCCAACATCAATCATCCCTCTGATCCCCCCCAGGGACCACTGACCAGGTTTCTCAGTGATGGGCAAATCCTAGTCCTGGGGCAGCCCTGGGAGCGCAACAGCAGGAACTTCTCCAGCTGATGTTTGGTTTTGTTTTCCTGTAAACTGACAACAGAAGAGAATTTAATTCTCTCTCCATGCAGCAGTTCTGGGAGGAAAGGGAAGCCGCTTAGGAAGCTCCTAACCAATGTCTGTTTTCTTAGATAGGAAATACCTTCCTGCTAGTGTTGGAAGCACAGACAGGGACAGCTGCCAAGTGAACAGGGACATCCCCATCCCCCTGTCCTTGTTGGAGACATGGAAGCTTACAATGCCCTGATATGTGGGACCCCACCATCACCCTGCCCCACTAGCCATCCCAGGGACCTGCAGTGCCTGGCTGGGCTTCTCCCACCAAACCACTTCTCCCACCCTTGCTGCATCAGGGTCCAAAAATATGCAGAGAGGGGCTGCAGGGAAGGGAGCATGGGAGGCAGGAGCAGCTACAGGGCATCCAGGCATCCCCTCCCGGAGGAGCATAGCTGAAAGCAGTGGCTGCCATGGACTGGAGGCGAAGGAGCATTTTATTTCCTTTAGATAAAAGGAAAACATCAGTAGAATGAGAAGAAAGTGTGTTGATTTTTTTCCAGGCTGTCATGTGATTAAACACAAGGGAGACAGAAAGGTAGTGAACAGCCCCAAGCAGTCATAAAATGAGAAACTTTGTGTTAGAAATCTCAAGATTTGATTTTCTGCAATAAAATGTATTTTGGGTTCATTCACCCAACAGCTTTGGCTGGGGATTCCAGAGTTTTGGAAAGGTTTTGGGGTCCATTGCCTCCCCACAGATCTAAAAATTACATTTCCATGCCAAATCATATTGAAACCAAGAGCAAGCCCTCCCTTCAAGGAGATGAGCATGGGCATGGCCTTACACAGTGCTGAGGTGCCCTCCTGGCCTGACTCAAGCCCTCCTTGCTCAGTGGTTCTCTACCACCTGTGACTGCCAAGCTGGAGGGCCAGGATGACGCTGGAATGACTGTGGGGCCAGGAGCACGGCAGTGGGACTGGAGAGAGGACAAAGCCACTAGAGGGCACAAGTATGACAGAAACATGCCCCCATATCAAGGGACCTCTGGCTCCCCACCAGGGCAGCAGTCCTAGATCCCCAAAGCCCCCCATCACACCCCTTCTCCAAAAAGTCACTGAAGTCCTGCTGGCCCCAGGGCTTCAGTATTCCCCAGGCAGGGGGTGGCACTTCTGCACCTGGAGCTGCCTGTGCTGCATAACAGAGACATGTTTGTCTCTGTTCAGCCTTGGACACCCCAGAATCTGGCCCTTCTGGGAAAGCATCATCCCAGACAGCCCAAGACCCACAGCCTAGACTGGCGGCAGCACTCCCAGGTTTCTGCCCTCCAGACCCCACACACCACCCAGCACCTTCTCACACCCAGCAAGCAGGCTAAAGGGGACCCCCAGACCCTCTCCCCCTGCAGCAACTCACCTTCTCCTAGTGTCCTGAGATTCCAGTGTAGGGCTGGTCATGGAGAGTCAGGTGCCCCTGATCAGGCAGTGAGATACAAGTCTTGCAAGGAAGCCATCTGGCCATTGCCAAGAGCCTTATCCAACATCCTTTTGTCCTTTTCTTCTCCTTACTTCCCCAGAGTGTCCTTCAAGCAGGCGCTTCTCTCCCCGTGCCTGCAGCCAGCACTGCTTTCATTAAGGCTCCACCACCAAACCAAACACCATTTGTCAGGGAGATGGATGCCAGAGGCAGTTCTGCTACAGCAGATGCCCCCCTTCCCCCCCTCTCAACAAACAAACGTTGCAACATCCACCTCCCCAGTGTGCCTCACACCCACACACACACCCCCATGTGCATGCTGCCTGTATGGGTTTGCTGTCCCTGATGCAGGATGGAGTGCTGGGTCACAGGCCACCATCTCCCAGGCTATATTCCTAGTCCCAGCCCATGAGTGGGTATCTGAGCTGCTCTCAGCACCAGGGCTGCCCTATTGCAGCCCAGCACCCACCCAGGCAGGGCTGGCAGGGTGCTGCTGCCCTGGTGGTGTTTGCACAGCTGCTGCAGCCACACACTCCCTGCTGATCCTCTCTCCCTGCTTGCAGCTCCCATTCCAGCGACAGCAACAGATCTCCTCCCTGACAGCAGGAAGCCAGAGCTGCTGGAGGCAGAGGCAGCAGCGTCCTCTGACCCCAGGCACACAGGGACTGATGCTGATTAAATGCAGCGCCAGAGCTGATAATTAATTTCTCAGAGGATAAATTACTCAGGAAAGCTCCAGAGTGGATTTTCTTCCTGCTGCACACCCATTGCATCTACTTGGGCTTGAAAAAAAAAATAACAGCAAAGGGAGAGTAAAGAGCACCTCTTGATGAACACTTAGAGCAGCTGTGTCCTGCCTGGGCTAAGGGTGCCTGCCAGGGCTGGGGTCTCTGCTGGGAGCTGTTCCCTGGGGCCATGCCAATGCAGGCAGGGTGAGAGGATGTGCTGGCACTGCCCATGTCCCACCAGTTAGGACACCCTTAGCACTAGCTATGGATTTTGACCAAACCTTTTCCATCACCTCTTCATGGCTCTGATTCAGTTCACATCATGGGGGTCCCAGGCTCCTCAGGGGACCTGCCTGGTGAATCACAGGGATCTGTGAAGAGGGCATCCACCTGCTCTCTTTCGGGGCACTGCCAATCATTCATGGGATGGGTGATGGATGCAGCTGTCCCCATCTCAGGGCTGTGGGGCTGGCAGCTCATCCCATTTCCTTCAGCAGCACACACCATCTCACTATATCAGTGCTTCCTCTAGGAACTGGCATGAGGCCATGCTGGATGCAAATTCGGAGTGAGAAGCCCCTGCAGACAGCACTATTACGCAGGGCTATCCATTCCTTTTGCTTAATAGAAAGCATTTTTCTGTTTCATTTCCCTTGCCCTTGGAGCTGAAACTGCTTTTCTGCAGCAAAACACATCAAGCCAGAGAAATCCTTCTCCCTTTCCATCTCACAAACTCCCCTCCCTCTTCCACCAGCAGAAATGCCCACCCCACAGGCCACTCTTTAACAGGGTATGTTGTATGGCCAGAGGGACAAATGGTCCCCATCCTGCATCCCTGCTGCTGGTGCCATGTCCCCAGGCTATGCCGACTCTGGGCTGCATTTAAGTCATTCATCCTCATTCCCCAGGATGAGATGTGCAGCCATCCTGTTCTTCAGGGCATCCCATAACTTTCCAAGCATGTTAGCGAGGCCAGAAGCCCTTTCCCCAGGCAGGAGCTGGGTGCCAGCAGCCATGAGCAGGATGATAGGACTGATGTGGGTATGGCAGGAGGGTGCAGGGGGACACCTTGGGGACAACAGGGACAGAGGTACCGAGGGGACTGCAGGATTTTATTCGTTCCATGTGCAGGTCTTGTGGATATTTGCAAACACCAAGGAAGGCAAAGCGTGCCCTCGGCTCACCTCCCGCTTGCCTCCCCAACGGCACTTCACTCACTTGGCCTGCTTCAAGGTTGAGCTAAGTCCACCGTTCATTATCGGGTAGTTAAGCTCCTAATTAAAGGGCTGGTTTACCCGCCAAGCCTTGTCAGCATCTCTCGGTCCCTCCGGCAGCAGGGTCCCAGGAGCACTCCCCTTCCTGGCATGGCTCCGAGGCGTTTCTTCCACCTCCTCTGCACTCTCTCCCTGCCAGCCTGGCTCCGGGGCACCATGACCCAGCCTGGAAGCGGGAGCCTGCTCCGAAAAGGTGCCTGGGGCACAAGCAAGGCTGACACATGTTTGAGCTCAGTGTGATACTCAGAGAATCAGGGACAAACAGGGTGAGACATTCCCACTGTGAGTGATGCCTGAGTCTAAAATCTCCAACACTAGAAAACAGCCCGTCTTATAAGCCTTTTTAAAAAATCAATATTCAAGATATTCCTGACTAAAGAAAAACTCTCAGCAATCTTCACTGAAGGTAAGTCCCTGCTGCCCCCTCCTCCCCTCTTTGGCACCGAGCAGGGAAGCAGGCAGCAGTGCTGTGCTCTGACCCTGCTCTGACTGGACCATAGGACACAACACGGAGACCCTGCTCCAGGCTCCCACCAGCCTCCAAACCACAGAGAACCACAGCAAACCAGCCGTGATAAGCTGCTGTCCTCAGCAAGATGGCAGGATTTGCCCTGCAGTGCTCCGACTTCTGTGCATTCATCACATGTCTGTTCCCCTTAAAGAAAGAGTTTTCCTCCCTCTGGAACAGAGCAGCTGTCCTGCTCCCAGTGGGGTTAGGAACATTGGAGGTTGGTGCCAAGCAGTCCCCATCCCACAGCTGGGACGAGGTGGCTGGGTGGGAGGTGAGAGGCAAGTTTGGCTAATCCAAGTGGGAGCTAATTGTGTTTCATTGAGGTTTTTATCTCTGCAACTGGCAACATGCTCCTCCAGGAGATTTAGTGGGAAGTTGTCTGGTCCCTGCCAAGAAGGCTGGTTTTTTTTTTAGAGAAACCACATTATGCATCAAAGTTAAAATTCAAATCCCTTTTCCTCCCTTCTGAGAATGTACGTAGTAGGCTCCCCATACTCCTCAGTGCATCATGGTTTGCAGGAAGCCCCCAGCTGCTGCAGGAGCCTGGGACCAGCTCAAAGAATCAGCTGAACTTTTCCTGCTTTATGATTTTTTCCCCCTTTTCTTAAATTGATGCTGGGAGAGTTGGGGGCTGGGGGCAAGCAGGACATCTGCAGGCAGGGAAGAAGCCAGTACCCATGCCTGGATTCAGGGCTGGTGAACCCCTCCCCAGCCCTCTCAGATTTTCTCCCCCCGGGGCTGCTCCTCTCCATCTCAGTACTGCTGCAGTTTACACACCCCCTGCCCACCCCACCCCCTATTGCCTAAACAAGCTGCAGCCTGGTTGGGGTTGGCAGCAAATTGTGTGATTTTTCCTAAAGATGCTCTGGTTCTCCTCCCTTCAGGGAAGTTTAGCAGGTTGCAAGCACAGCCATGCCAGGAGGTGAATCAGCCCAGCCGGGAGCCTGCACGCCCAGGCAGAGACAGCAAGGGAGGAGGGAACAAAAGAGGGGCACCTACAGAAGTGGGGAGGGGGCAACACAGAACACCAACCTTCTCTCAGCCAAACCCTTTAGAACTGCAGCCCAGCTGGTTTGCTCTAGGCAGGCTCAGGCCTTCTTCTTCCCCTCAGCAACAACCCATCTCAATGCGCGAGGACAGGCCCAGCATCTGCAGTCACTGGAAAATCACACTCCATTTCCAAAAGGGAAAGCAAAGTGTAAATCTCTCTCCCAGGCACACATTTGTTCCTTTGCAGCAAGAAAAGTGGTGAAAGCTTTAATTTCCAAGCTGGGAGGGAGAGACAATGATACATCAGCAGCACCCCAGGCACAGAGGAAGAGAACATCAATTCTGGGATTACACCAGTGGCCACCGAGACTTCTCCCTCCCTGGCTGTAACCCAAAAATGCTGCAGGTTTCCCTGCTGGCTCCACAGCTCTTACCTCTCCACTGTATTTGGGGAGAAATTCAGGCACTTTCATGGTGATGAGGATTGTTATTGCACAAGGGTTTGGCCAGAAGTGCTGGGCTTGGGGAGGAGGCAGTGAAATTCCCACCCTCCACCCCCCACCCCCCCATCAGGATTTCACATTCAGAGTGGGTCAGCTGCAGAGCTCGGCTCTCCCCAGAGGTTCCCTTCATAAAAGGGAGCAAATTCCACTTATCTATTGAGGAGAGATTTGCATTTTAAATATCCCAACTCCAAATATCACCCAGTTTGATCCCCTAAGCTGAACAAATGCAACGGAGTGGGGAGGGGGCCGGGGGCGGCTCACTGATGTGGACTGCAGGGAAGAAAGGAAAAACCCAAGGTTGAAAGCATACACAAATGTTTAATCTGGGCTGAGACTGAGGATGGGAGCAAACATGTCTGTGACCTTCCCCCTCTTCCAGCCTCTGTTGGTCAGGACAGGGGGGAACAGGTATTGGAGGCTTCAACCATTAAGGATTAGGGATTTCGTGTCTGAGGTTTTGTTTACACAATAAGACTTAAGTGGTTGCTGCATGGAGTGTAGGTGGATTCTCCCCGATGCCTGCAGAGGGATTAGTGCCTATAAGGCAGCCAGAATGAGCTAAAAATTGGAGAGATCAAAGTGCAGAAAGAAGAATCCCACGTTCTTGGGGATGAGAGGGGAGAAAGAGGCCAGTGGTCAAGTTTGAGATCATTGCGACTGCTGGCCCTAGAGAGCTGAGGGAAAAGCGTGGAGCATTTCTCACCCTGCAGCTGAGGGGTGCCAGGAGGCATCTCAGGGAGCAGAGGTGTTTTCCATCCTCTCCTGGAGCTGCAAAACCTCCCAGAAGCATGTTGACCCCATGCCTTCCTGAGCTCCCCACAGTCACAGGGGAATGGGGGCTGGGCTTAGCAACATGCTCTGCAAGATGGGCACCCTGTTCCCACTGCACCTACATGTCCCCCATGACTAAGGTGACACTGCCCTATGACAGCCCATGCCACACAAAAAGGGTACACACTTGCCTGAGTCTGGGGGGGGCCACAGTGCCCAGCCTGCTCTCCCCACCTGTCTCCATTGCCCAGCCAAGCACATGAGCCTTCTCCTCTTTACCTTATTAAATCCATGAGCTGATTTGATTAAACTGGGCACCAACTCTCATCCCCGGAAGGCAACTGGGATGAATGTTTAAGACATGAAGTTTTCTTGCCCCTAGCACCTCATTATCCACTCCAGTCCCACTACACACAAAGCACTGGCTCCTACCAGCTCCCTCCCTGCCACGCACAGCACCTGCCTGCCCCCAGGGATAGGTAAATGTACCCAGGATGAGAGTGTGATACATCTGCCAGCCTTGCACTGCTGCATCTGGGCCCTAGGGAAAAAAGACCCCAGCAGGGCCAAGCATGTGGAAAATCAGCCCAGGCAAAACAGGCTCAAAGCCACCTCCCATATAGACAGATTACGAGGTGAGGGAGGCTCTGTCCGTGGCAGCCCAGGGCAGGAAGGCTCACATATCTACAAGCTGCTCCTTTTTCTCCTTGGCATCTGCAGTGACTGAGTTTGATCCATCACTCATTTTCCTGAGAGGCAGAGGCCGGGGGGGGAGGGGTGCCCAGACACATCCCTGAGCCTCTCCTGCACTCAGGCATGGGACACAAGTTTTATCCTCACCCCCTTCTCAAAGCCCACAGCCAGGCAGCTAGGAACTCCTTCCTCACAAATGAGTCTGAAACGGCTCGGAGAAGAACTAATCTCCTCCCTTTTAATGCACGGAAGCTTCTTACGCTGAATCTATACAGACACAATTAGCATTATTCATATTCCATATGCTCCGCTCCCTTGTGATGAATATTAATCTGCTCCCCGCTCCCAGGCACTGGAGATAACGGCACTGCACTGCGCTGCGGTGGCAGAGATGGTCTGAAAGAGCAGTGCTGCAGGTGCAGGCTGTGTCATTCCCAGCTTTTTAGTGGACGGGGCTGGTTTTATGGACACAAGACTGGGCTGAAGCAGGACATTCCTTCTGCTCCCACTCCCCTGAATTGGTCCTCCCCAACTGCAAAAAACCTCCCTGCAGGTTTTGGAGGTGGGTTAGGACTCAGGCAGACTGTCCTGCCTCTGCCAGCTCATGTTTTGCAGCCTTTCCGAGGCTGAAAAGTGGTCACAGGTGTTGCAGGAGGCAAGGCAGCCTCCTTGGTGCTCCCCAGAGCATGAGTGGCTCTGCCAGCAGCCCAGAGCATCCTCTCTGCAGCTGCTGGCAATGCCCCCCAGGCCAGTACAGCCAGGAAGCTGCACACCTGGGTCCCCAGCCCAGCTCCCACCTCTCTGCACAGCATCTCTCCCAGAAACAGGGCATGGGGTGGCAGTACCCATCAATGCTGCAAAAGAAACACAAGAAAGGAAGAGAGGAAACAGTGCAGCAAATGCAGCTCCTCCACTGCAGCTTATCATCCCTGCTGTTGCCCTGCAGGAGCAAGGAGGGGATTTATGGTTAGAGAAGCTTTTGCAAACCAGGGACCATCCTGCATGCAGGCAGCCCTGCACAGACTATCCCCAGCCCTGTGTCTTTCCAACCGTCTTTGCCCTTCTTTTGTGGCTCCAGGCTAGGCCAAGGGCACCATGAGCAGGGGTTGGGAGGGGGAATTGAAATGCCATACACATGGCGGGGGTGGAAAGGATACAGGCCAAGAGACACTGTGTTGCTATACATCCATTTGCATATTTAATCCACTGCTGGGGAGTACAGCTCAGGTCCCCCATCTGCTCCACATCTCGCATCATTAGCTGGCTGGTTTCCGAGGCGGCTCTGAGCAGAGGTAGGAGTTGAGAAGAGAGGGGAGAAGGGAGGCTGGTCCCAGCCCAGCACACCATCACATGTCAGCAGCCTGTGGAGTCTGGGGATCCTGCTTCTTGCCAGAGCCGGTGGGCAGAACATGGGGGGCAAGGGAGGAGTGTGGGTGGAGAGGTCCTGCTGAGCTCCAAGCTCCACATCATTCAGGGTCCCACAATCACAGGTCTCCTGTGGGCAGTGTCAAGGGCACAGGGCACTTCCTCACTTCTTGTCAGTGCTGCCCACACACTAGCTCTGCCAGGGGTATTGCCTGGGGCAGCAAAGGTCCCCATAACTAGTCCCTTTCTATGGGCAAGACAGGAAGCACCCACAACCATCAGCTCGTGCATGGCAGAGAGCTCAGCTCCACCACACAGATCCAGCTGTATCAACCATCCCCAGAGCCACTAACCTGAGGTGATGACACCAGGGTAGAGCCCCTTTAAATCCCTGTGCTCACAGACCCGGCTGGGACACCATAAACGGAAAAATAAAGCAAAGAAATTATTTTCTTCTCACTGGTAAGCCTGGAGAGCTGCCCGTTCCTCCGCAGCACACTGCCAGCCCTCCCACGCACTGTGCGGTGGAGGACTGCAGAGGCCAGTGTGGGCTGGGGGATGCTGGGGGAGGGATCGGGGGACAGTCCGCAGTGGGACATCCCCCTGATGGACACCCCTGCCTGATGGAGTGCTGCAGGGGTAGTAGGACCCATGTAGCCCCTCTTACCCTGGTGTGCACAGCCCATCCCTCTGCTCCATTACCTGCCCCATCTGCCCCATTCTCCAGGGTTATTCTCATCTCTAAACTCTAAAATGGCTCAAACTCACCCAAAATCCCTGCTGAACTCCCCAGGTGAGGGCTACAAGGAGCTATCCTAGCCAGCTGTGCTGAGTAAGTTTGGGGTTCTCAGCAAGCAGCAATGAAGAGGGGGTCAGTGGGATGGAGAAGCTGGTGAGGGGAAGCCTTGCACCCCTCCAATGTCACTCTCCCTCTCCGCTTTCACGCCTGACTGAGTTCCTTCACTACTTATCCAAGCTGTAAATTGTCTAATTTGGAGCACGCCATTTATCCCTGATGTGCACTTGAGCAGCCAGATTTTGTTTTCAGGTGTGTAATTAATTTTTTTAACACGATTTCTCTCCTAGGAAACTGCAAACAAACAGTTCCGGCTTTCTGGGCTGGGTGGCTGGGGTAAGCGCTGGGGCAGAGAATGGGCAGGCAAGGAGCCGAGGCCACACCCTGGAGGATGAGAGGAGCTGGGGCTTTGCAGCTGCTCTCCATACTCCTGCCTTCCAGAGACACGTCCTTCAAGCACAGCCACTGCCTCCTTCAACACCAACTTGCTCTCCACAGGCACTGGCGAGGGATTGCAAGGGAAAGCAACAACCGCTCTGTTCAATCTGCTGGGAATTACTATTTTTATTAAGACCTAACATGTCCTTGGCTGCTGGGAATGTGATTTGCCCCTGGAATGACATTATAGCAGCTCCTGAGGAGCCCATATTGGCCTCTGCCTTGCCATGGTGATGCTCTCATCCCCAGTTGAATGAGCTTCCACCTTGAGATGCTCCCGGGCATCTCCACCATGGAGAGAGGTTGTGCTTGGGCACAGCACAGGGGGACCTCTGCATGTGCACCACCCTGGGTTTTATGCTTTCATATGAGGCGTCTGCTCTTCAGGTGCTGCAGTATTTTTGCACTGCCTGTCAACTCCACGGGGCAGGCACAAGGGAGGCTGAAGCAGAGGCAGCAACAGAAGCTTGCTAACTTCTGCCCTTGTTGCATGCCCCAGTGCCCATCTGGGCATGGGTCCAGGGGATGGAGATGCCCAAGCACTACTCTGCACCTCAAGCAGGAGCAATGCTCCTCCAACTAGCAGCACGGGCAATCACCTGCTGTGAATGTGCAAGTGCATCTCTTCACCTCTCCTGCTGCCAGGGAAGTTGTTATATGATTTTTGCCAGTGGTTTTCCAGATGAAAGGAGCTGAAAATCACCTCCATTAGATGGGCAGAAGCAGGTGGGAGGATCTATGGAAGAAGACGGGTCCCAGCCCACTGCCCTGCAATACTCTTAGGCATGGGGTTGCAGTTTGAAGACACAGAAGATGCTTCTGCGTCATCCCCATGCATGGACTCAGGCTGGGGCTGACACTGCTGTACTCCCTGCCCCCAAACTCCCGCAGTGTCAGCCCTAAGGATGCTCTGCAATATGCAAGCTCAGCCAGCAACAAGGCTGGGAGGACTACAGCCAGTGACACCCCTGGGATGGGTCCCCTGCACTTGTCTCCTTGCTGTCCCACCAGCACAGTGGTTCCCACCAGTAGCAGCTGACTGCAAAATAAAGCCACTGCTGCAACCCCCACACATGATCCTCCAGGAGTGGGTCTGGTAGCTCTGCTTCCCGAGCAGCAGATGCCACCATGGCTACTGTGAAACAGGCAATGTCCTCCCAAGGGGAAATGCCACCATCCAGATCCCCAGATCATGGGCTGCAGTCCATGGGGTTTTTTTTCCTGGATGTTTAATTCTCTGTTATGACTTTCAGGAAGGGACAGTGCAGTCCCCAGGGGCCATAGGAGGCAGCTGAGTGCTCTGCTCCTGTGTCCCACTGCCCTTTATGCTTCAAAACTGCCTCCCAGGGAGCTGCTTAGCATTCGGAGCAGGCGCCCGTGCTGTTTCAGGGCAAAAAACTCCCATTTCCCTTCAAAAACACATTGATCTCCTGCAGTCTGCCATGAAGGGCAGTGCCTGCCCTCCAAAATAGTACAGTGGCTATGTGGGGGTCTGCCTTGGCTTTCACAAATGTAAAAGGGATAAAGGGACCCTGGTCCCTCCATCCTGCTGTCACACCAGAGCCCCTCACCTATCACTGCCTGCCTCTGCAAGCCTCTGGATTCAAAGGCAAAAGCATCAAAGCCCTGATTTCTTTGATTTCCCTTTGCTATTTTTTTGCCCCCTCCTCCACCCAAGGATTTCAGCTCCCAAGTACTGCCTGCACAGGAGCAGAGACAAAAATCTCTGGGAAGTGCTGCTGTCCTCAGGAAATTCCAGGCAGGGATCTCAGCAGCTGAGGTGATATCAGTCACTCTCTGCCCTGTGTTTGGCCATTGGCAGGACCATGAACAGAATCCATCCTGGCTGCCCCCAACATCCCCTTCATCAGCTTCTCACCAGGAACTGGCACCTTTTCCTGCAAGATTTGGTGCCACGTGATTGTTATAAGCTCATCTCCCTAATGGGAATGGCTGATTTATCTGCCTTCCCTCTCCTGATAAGGGCCTGGCTGCAGGCTCGCCAGGCGGAGGAGGTAATACTTAAATAGCTTCTTTTCTTATACTTCACGTGGGGATTATTGTGCCTGTCTTGAGTCCCCCTGCTTTGCTGCCAGCATAGGAAAACTCCCTGCAGTGGCATTGTCAGTAGCACTGCCACCAGGCAGGATGAGACCATGTCGCCTGGCACCACAGCCTGGCCCCTGGAACCATGAGCTTCCCTCTCCCACCTGTGCACAGCACATACATTCTCCTGGGCACCTGTGGTGGCACAGGCAGAGCCATGGAGCTGAGTATCTACTCTTGTTTTACATAGAATCGTAAAATTGTTAGGGTGGGAAGGGACCTCAAGGATCATCCAGTTCCAACCTCCCCTGCTGTGGGCAGGGACACCTCACACTAGATCAGGATGCTCAGAGCCACATTCAGCCTGGCCTTAAAAACCTCCAGGGATGAGGCTTCCACCACCTCCCTGGGCAACCTGTTCCAGTGTCTCACCACCCTCATGGTGAAGAATTTCTTCCTAACATCCAATCTGAATCTACCCATTTCTATCTTTTTTTCCATTCCTCCTAGTCCTATCATTACCTGACACCCTACAAAGTCCCTCACCAGCTTTCTTGTTGGAAGAACATGTACCAATGTAGCCATTGCAGGCTGCCTGGAAAAGTGAAACTGGTCATTGCAGGCAGCAGATTTCCTGCACATCACAAGCCCAGGGACCTTTGCTCTGAAGTGTTTGCTTATGACTAATAGCAGCTGCCTCAGCGCCAGCATGCCCAGTCAGGGACTAGTGTCAGCTGTCCCTGTAGCCTCGGTAGTGCTAGCGGCTCCTCAGTGCCTGGTATTATAAATCTGCAAATGCAAAGGAGAAGCAGGTTCCACTCCAGCCCAGCCAGCTCTTGCCCACTCCAGTAAATAACAGAGCCTGTGGCTCCCATTAGCAGGGCGAAGCCTGGGGAGAAAAACAAGTATTGATCGTCCCTGTGAGTTCAGTGGTAAAGCAGGCACAGCCCACAGCTGCAGTCGATAGTGCTGGGCAGGCATTTGCTCTTGCTCTCGCTACGGTTTGTGTGTCCATCCGCGCTTCTGGGAGGAAGCCTGTGCCACACCACCATCAGCATTTCCTCCATGGTGCATCCTTAGCCGGGCTCTCCAAGCCAGTATTTCCATTCGCAGGAGGCAGAAGAGCAGGGATGCTCACTTGTGCATGGCAGGGGTGAGCAGGCAAAGCAGACAGCCCGCAGCTACAGCCTCTCCACCCCCTCAAGTCCCATGCTTATGGCATGGGGAGACAGTCCCAGGAACCCTCTGCCGAAGGACAGGGAGGCAAGGAGGGACTTCCTCAGTTTCAGAGCCCTGGAGAGACCCTTCTCAGCCAGGGGTGCCCCAAGCACACAGATTCCCATCAGAAACATGATCCTGGTCTGCTCCCCATCCCCAGGTCCAGCTGTAGTGGCACTCCACAGACCACTCAGCCTTGGCATGGCGGGACGAAGAGGGTGAAAATCAGAGATTCCCATCCCTGCAGAAGTGGATGTTGGAAGGGAAGGCAGAACTACACTTCCCAGAGTGCTCCTGGCCCTGCCTGCCGCCAGGGGAAAGGCTGAGGGACCCAGCCACCAGCTCCTCCTTTCTCCTAAATTATTCTCCTTATTATTTATTTGTGGTTTTTCTGCACTTAACTGTCTGCCTCGTCCACTTAATTGGGGGATTATTACCACTACCTGCCTGTCCGCCAGAGCCCAGCTTATTACTGGGGCTTATTTATTAGCAGCAAGGCAGCAGAAACGCACCCTGCAGCTCTCTCTCCTTCAGTGCAGGCAGCTGGAAGTGAGGGAGAAAACTGAGCGGGGGCCAGGACTGGGCTAGTGACGGTGGGCACGACTGCAGTTTGGCCAGGATCAAGTCAAAGCCAGCTTCTGATGGACATGAAGGCATCACCTTTGCCTCCTCCAGCATTTGGCATCAGGCTGGGACACTGATGCTCTTGGCAAAACACGGAAGGAATAATGAAAGCCTGGCTGCTCCTTAGAAGTGCCCCCTGAGCTCAGGAAAGGTCACACTGTGCTGTCCTGCTCGCAGTGAGCGGCTGTCTTCTCCGCAAGGTGGAGGCTGAGTGACAGTCGTATGACAGAGCGATGACAACAGCTCATGGAAGCCCACTTGGGGAAGCAGAGAAGCCAGTGGCCCTCACACCCAGGAGAAGCTGGCAGCGCCCTGCAGCCCCTCTCCAAAATGCTGCTCCCATTTCCAGGCAAGAGAATCCAGGAAGAATTTGGGACAGCAAGAGCAAGCCTGCATATTGAGCACTTTGATAAATAAAACATGGCAAGAAGGCAATCGGATCTGCCCACTTGGCTGCAGGCAGCTCTGTCTGTGCCGGCTGCATCGGGGGGAATTCACAAGTGGAGCCACCCCAGCCGTCAGGCCATCGGCCCCGGCTCTGCTCTTCTGCTTGCGTCCAAGTTTTGCTGCCTCAGCACCAAGGGGGATTGATTTATTCATCATTCTCTCCATCCCGCAGCAGCCCTGCAAGGAGTGGTGCAGTGAGAGCTGCTGTGTGATGTGCCAAGCAGCACGGCGGGGAGCAGGGAAGGCTGACCCCGGTGGGAAGAGGGGAGTAAGGGCTCCTGCTGACCCACATCCCACCTGCCATGGTGCCTGTAGAGGGACTCCCTGGGGTGGGAAATGCAAACGGCAAACTCCCCCAGGGCCATGCTGCAAAACCCTTTCCAGGCTCTAAGGCACAACTGTCCTGCACCCTCTTCTCAGGACAGAAAGGCAGGACCTCATTTTTCAGAGGGTGATCAGACATCCCCATGGCTGAACCCACTGCAAAAACAAGGAGTCAGCTGCAGAAAGCACCAACACCAGAGCAACCTCAGGGCTTAGCAGAGGCTGATCCACACATGCAAACCCAAGGCAAAGCCCAGGGAAAGGGGTACTCTGCCTGCCTGCCTGCCTGCCTGCCTGCCTGCCTGGAAGTGGGGGCAGCAACCAGTGGAGAAGCCTGGAAAAGGAGAGGATGAGTCTAGTCACTCTCTGGAATCCTCTTGGCTGTGCTCTGCACCAAGGGCCACGTCTTGAAGCAGAGTTCAGCTTCTTAAAACCACTGGGGTCTGCAGCCCCTGGTGCATACACCCCATTCCCAGCCTGAGCAAGGTGCAATGGGGGTCTCTGATTTGGGGACCACAGTTAGCAGCCTGACACATGCAGAGATGTCCTGTCCTCTGAGGGGGCTGGCAGCACCATGGAAGGGGCATCACTGACTCTAGGGGAGAGAAGTGCTGAGCCCTGGAGGTAGAAGATGAATATTGGAGGGAATTGCTAGACTGTGGGCACTGGCACGTGGTGATTCAGGAGGAATTATCATGTACTGGGAGGAATTGCTGGGTACTGGGGAAGCAGGGACTACCAAGAAATGGGAGATACTAAGAGGCACAGCCAGATACTCGGGGCTGGCTGTTGCAGGCACTGGAGACGCACAACTGCTGGGGCCCACGGACATATCCAGGTACCAGGAGGCAATTGCTGGGTGCTGGGGTGCATAGCCGGGTAGTGGGGGGTGGGCTGCATAGCAGAGGGGCAGTGTCGGGGTCCCGAGGTGAGTAGCTAAGCACCGAGGGAGAAATTACCGGAAACCAAGGGGACCCGCTGGGCAGCATGGTCAATCGTGTGGTACCGGAGGGGGAATTACCAACTGCGGTGGTGGAAGGCCGCGGCCGGGGGCTGTCGCCGGGGGCGCGGGGCGGGCCGGAGGCGGGCACGGAGCCGGCCCCGCCCGGGAGGCCGTGCGGCAGAGGGGGAGCCAGCACCGGGGCGCCCCCCGTACCGTTAAGGTTCCCGCCTCCCTTCCGGCGGCGGTTCCTTCCCTACGCTGGGGGCAGACGGGGCGGACCGGAGCCGTGCCGAGCCCAGCCAGGTAGGTGCGGGGTTGGACCGGGGCCGGGGCCGGGGCCGGGGCCGGGGCTGGGGCCAGGGGCGGGCCCACCGTGCCGCAGAGCCCGGGGCGGGGGGGCCGGGCACGGGCACGAGAACCGGTCCGCCGAACCTCCCGGGGCCGCCGGCTTATGTAACGGGGCGGCGGCCGCGGGGATGCGGCATGCGGGATGCGGGGAAGGATGCGGGTGAGATGCAGGATGCGAGCGGGATGTAGGAGGCAGGTGCGGGGTGCAAGTGCAAGATGCAGGGCTGAGCGGTGCGCACCAGACTGCCCCTCCGGCAGGGCTGGGGAGTCGGGGACACGCCGATTGGGAGGGGATGGCAGGAGAGGGGCTGTCACCCCCGAGCTATACGTTGCAGTCCCGCCTCCAATCCCTCCGTGCCCGGCCATCCAGTGGAGGGGGAGCCCTGCAGCGTAGGGTCATGGGCAGAGAGAGAAAGCGACCTGCTCCCTCCGTGTCCCTGTCTGCACCCGAGGAGGCCCCAAACAGCATTCTGCTGTGGGAAGCTCTTGGTACCCTCCGGGTACCTCCCATCACTGGCTTCCTCCTCCATCCTGCTCTCCACGGCTAAGTCCAACGACTCGTGGAGCATCCCAGCTGCACAGCCCCAGTTCCCTGGGCTTCAATCCCTCTCCTCACTGCACTGTCCCTAGGAGGTCACTCCCATGCCCCAGGTTCCAGCCCCTCTCTTCACCGTGCTCCCAGTGCCGTGGCTGCTGTGATCCAGGCCTGGCAGCACACAGTGGCAATGCCAGCCGCATGGCATGAGCGTGACCGGGTAGCTGCTGCCTGAGGCAGGCAGCACGGTGAGTCAGAGCAGCGAAGTGGGACTGGCACCTCCGCTCAGGACAGGGCTGACAGCTCAGGGCTTCTCCATGCAACCAGGCAGGCTCTGCGGGTGGTGGCAGCTGCTACCTGAGGTTGGTAAAGAAGCTGGAGGATAGAAGTCAAGACAAAGTGCTGGGTTTGGCAAAGAGAGGATGAGAAAAGATGGGCCAGGGTACAGAGAGGTGTCCTCTGCCAAACTTGGCCTCCTTCTCCCTGGGGGTCACAGAACCCTGATGGTTGCCAGGACAGGCTGGAGAAAACAGGGAGCTCAGCCCCTGGGCAACAGCACTACTCAGGGTGTCCAACCCTCATCATCCTGGGAAAACTGGAGGCAGCTCAGCTGTGACAAACTGGCACAGTCTCCCTTGGCTATGGGCTGTTTGTTTCTTCGATTGCCTTGTGTGATGACATTAGTATTGAAGTGACCTCAACCAGACAGGGCTATTAACACCTCATGGTGCTAGAGGAGGATTGTGGTTTGCACCTTGGCTCTTCCCTGGGTTTCTGCAGAGGCTGCTGCCAGGTGCAGCCTGCCAGGCCTGGTGCTAATTATTGGGAGATGTGTCAGGAACCAATGGGAGCCGCATTGACTTGCCACCCATGGTTTAACCACCGGAACTGAAAGGTCCCAGTGGAAGGCTGGTGCTGCTGAGAAAACCCCTGGAGATGTGACCACTGGCAGCATGGCACAGCTTGGCTCCTACCACTGGGCACCAACATGTCCCTGTGACCCTGAGCTTGAGAGGTCTGCTCTGGGAGGTGGGCACGGCCACTGCAGCCAAGGCTGCTGCCATTCCCACTGTCACCAAGCCCAAGCCCTTGGACATCATGTGCTGCCTGAACCCCTTTGCCCAAAGCAGGACCTTCCTGGGATGGAGGATCTCTGCTCTTGCCCACAGCTTCCACATGCTCCTGGCCAGACCTCCTCATTTGTACTTATGCCAGCATCATCTTCGAGTTTCAAGTATCCTTCTTCCTCCCCAGTGTTTACTTGCCGGGTGTATTTATAGAGAGCAATCAGGCCTGCTCAGCCAGGGTAAACAAGCTGTGCTCCTGCAGGCTGCTCTCGCATGAGAGCTCTCTGCTCACTTGTCCCAGGAGCTTTCCCCTCTACCCCTCCCAGCTCTACCAAGCCTTCCTGGCCATGGATACTTGGACCATCTGCCATGTCCAGTCATGGGCTCTCCAGGCCATGCATCCAGGCTCCAGTGTCTTGCTAGGTCACCCTGTGCTTCACCAGGAGCCACTGTCACTTCTTCCATGCCATTCTGCACCACAAGTGCCAGCTCCTCCTGTAGGCAGTCAGGTCAGCAGGTCCATCCCTCCCTAGCTGATGCCACCTGCTCCTGCTGTAACACTCACCAGAGGTTCAGAAACATTACTCTTCTCAGCCAAATCCCAGAGCCCCATGATGGTGTGACCCAGTCCTTCTGGCTGAAGAAGCACTTTGGGATGTGACCCAGAGTTTGCCAGCTTGCACACCCCACTGCTCCCCTTCCCCAGCCCATTCTCCTCTGCAGGTCTTTGGACCAGCTCAGATATAAAAGTAGAGTGCTGAGAGCAAGAGGTGCCAAAGCAGAAGAGCTAATGGTCTCATCCTGAGCATTAAGTTTTCCCTCAATACTGTGCCTTATGTCCAGACCTCAGCTAGACAAAAGCATCCCAGCCTGAGGACACCACAATCCCCAGAGCAGGGCATGTCCTGGCACCATCACCCTGCTCTGCTCTTCCCTATCCTTGACTTTTGGCTATAGTTGGTGTCTGGTTGCCTGGACAGTCAGACAGACCAAGCTCATGCAGCTGTCCAGGTGAGATGCATCTTTGTGAAACCGGCAGGCTCTGCTTGTTGCAAAGGAAAAAAACCCAAACCACAATTTGGTCTGGCACAGAAAATAAATACCCTGCAAAGACTGGAGCACACTCTCCCACAGCCCTCTGCATTCTCCTCTCAGGTACCTGGGCAGGGGGTCCCTGCTCTTCCCACTCTCTGGTGTTCCAGCAAAGAGCTGATTTGGAGCCCGGGCCATGGCTGGCAAAGCAGGAGACTGATCCTGTCCCAGCCCAGCCTGTCTCGTTGGCACTGAGCTGTCTGGAAATAAGCCACCCCCCCGGCACGCATCCCTGCAGCACTCTGCAGCCATCTTACCCCAATCCTGAACCCTCCCATGTCCCGAAGGAGGCAGTGGTTGTCCCCAGCAAAGGTCACCTTCATGCTGCTGCTGAGCCCTTTACAGGCTGAGTTTCTAAGCACTGCATTTCCCAGGGAAGCAGTTGCTGTTCTGGGGTCTTATCAAGGATTCTACCAGGCACCCTCTGCCCCTTCCCCATAGCCCCCAGAGCTTGGGGTCCCTGGGGTAAGCCTGCACCCTCTCTAAACGGTGTTGCGCCGAGGGGCTGGCAGTGTCTTCTTGCCCGTGGGGCTGGGACAAAACCTCCCTGATCTGTAATGCTTTTAAAAATGCAGGCTCCATCCAGCCCAGTCCCTGTTCCTCCAGTGTCGCTGTTTGCCCATGTTTCCCCTGGCTCCCCTGGGTCATATATTTATCTCCAATTTGCCAAAGCCTCCCTCCTTCCCTAGGGTGGAGGAAAAGCCTTTGCTTGAAGTCAGGATGAATTTGTAACTTCCCCAGGAACCTGGGCTTTGAGTCACAGAGCACAAATCACATTCATGGCACCCATTCTAGTGCCACCAGCCGCACTGCAGGGATGGACCACTGCAGAAATTGCCAGCATGGCACCAACATGCTGGTACCTGGGTCTCTCCATAGCCCTGCCCAGGCCAGTGACACTCAGGAGCACCCCTTGCATCTCACCAAGCATCACAAGGGGATTTCAAGGACATTCAGGGAAGGGACAAGATCCCCATGCAGAAGCTTCCTGATGTCTGGCAGAAGTGGAGAGCCCAGAGCAAGACTAGGCCTTCACAAACTGCAAAGTCTGAGCAAGAGCTTTTTTACTTTAGTGACTTGTTTTAACTTGCTGTTATGTTCTTCAAAGAAGAAATTCATCATGTGGAAGCTGAGGAAGGCAGAGTTAATGTGGAATTTTAAAGCCCTCAAAGAGTTGAGAGCCCTCTCAATATTTAATGAAGGCATATGAACTGCTGAGCATCTACAGAAATGGCCAGGAGCCCTCTGCCAGCAGTGGAGGTAGAGTCTATGATCCAGGAGGGGACCAAAGACCCTGATGGGCTGCCACCTTCTGCAGCCTTTCACCCTCTGCCTGCCTCACTGCATTCCCATCTGCAGCGAAATGGTGACTCTTGGCAGCACGTTGCTCCCATCCTTGGAGGGCAGGATGTGGGGGGGTGTACAGACCCACCCTGGGTTCCCTGAGTTGAGGGAGAGGGCAGGAGGCAGTGGTGTCCATCACCCATCAAGGCATTCTGCTTTGTCCACTTCATCTAGTCCTGGTGCCCCACCACAGATCTGATCCTTTTACTGTTGGTGTCTCCTGTAGGTGCTGCTCTCCCTGCAATGTCCAGCCACCCCTGCCAGGTCCTCATCCCCCTGCATTAGGTGCTGAAGACTGCAAACAGCCAGCACTGCACACTCCAAGGTAAGCAGTGCTGCCCCAGCCCTGCACACCACAGCTCCCTGGGGGCCATCTCACTCCCTGTGATACAGGGGGCACAGCACAGCCACGGGAGGGATTGGGGGTGCAGAGGTACTACTTGGGGCTCCCTCAGCAGAGCTAGTCAGGTCCTCCAGGATGGACTCCAGGGGGGTCCATCATGAGCATCCTGGAAAGACCCTGCTGTACAGCAGGAGGCATCTGGACCAGCTCAGGACCAGCCTGAGGCCATGTGAGTGGGGAACAGCTTGAGCTGTGGGGTGAATGCTGGGCAGTCCTGCCTCCTGGGGACTATGGCAAGCGACACTGACTGTGAAGCTGGCACAGGGCCAGGGTTTGGGTTTTTTTCTTCCTTTTTTTTTTTTTTTTCCTTTGAAAGCCCCCAGATGGGAAAGGTACGAGCCAAACCCCACTGAAAGCAGCCAAGAATGAATTTTTTGGCGAGAACCCCAGCAGCTCTTGAAGCGGCGCCGTGCCCGTCTGGCGTCACACTGCAGCGGAAACCCCAAATGCAGACAGGTTGGGGGAGATCTCAGCCAAGGTGGGCACCAAGCCCCCTCGCCCCCATCCCAGTTACCACATGGTGCAGAGGTATCACCTCTCCCAGTGCCTTGAGCCACAGCAGTGCAGACTCATCCTG
The DNA here is from genome assembly GCF_027791375.1 of Indicator indicator. Lineage (NCBI taxonomy): Eukaryota > Metazoa > Chordata > Aves > Piciformes > Indicatoridae > Indicator > Indicator indicator. The sequence goes on from NC_072027.1 coordinate 6,855,857, forward strand.
CTCCCACCAAGCTGCAGCTTGGCTGGAGCCCAGACACCCAGATGTCTCCCCCCACGCTGCCACAGAACCCCTCACCATGGAGCCATCTGCCACCATCACAGGACAGGGTGTCCCCAGTGCTGTGGCCCTCAGCTGGCTTTTTTTGCCCTGGGCATGGAGCATCTCAGCTCCCAAACCTAACCTCTCATAGGATGTGATGGGTCCTTCTCCCTGTGGGAAGGCAGGTGCTCTCCCAGAGCTGGACTAGGAGTTTGGGTAGCATAAGAGCTTCCATGACAGCATTTCCATTCCTCTCATCCTCCCTCTCCCCAGCCTTGGAGGTGCAGAGACGCGGTTAAAGTACCCCAGGCTCTCTGGAGCCCCAAAGAAATTGTAAGATCTTGGCAAAACCAATAGCTGTGTCAGCACAAAATTCAGTCCCAGGGGAGCAGCACCCAGGGTCTTATTTCTGAGGGTACTTTGGCTGGAGAGAGGATGGGTGGGGGCTGCTGCTGCTGTGCTATGACTGGGATGCCCAGTTTTGAGCTGGTCATGTCCTTCTTCCTGCCTTTTCCCCACTGGTGAAATGAGGGCAGATATAACCATTCCAAGGCTTTCTTTGGGGAGCAAATGCCCAAATCCCATCCTGGCACAGAGTCAGGAGGGGGCCTCAGGTATCTGCTCCCCACACAGTCCCAACCACCTCCATCATCGGTGCTTTGCACAGGCCCTGCATTTCTCTGCCAGGGCATCGGGGATGGAAATCAGTATGTGCAGAGGATGCCTCCTTCCCCAAAGGCCACGGCTGGGCAAGGAGGAAGGACAAGGTGACATCATGGAGGCTCAGGAGGGCTTTTGTCAGCTCCCTAAGTAGTGCTTGGTGTGCTGCGCCCAGCTCCACTCCGCACCGGCCCCTGCAGAGCTGTGCGGGTGTGCGTGCCTGCCATAAATATTGATGGGGTGGACTCAGCACAAGTGTGCCTTTATGTACAGCAATTGGGATGTAAATGCTCTAAGTACCTGCTGTGTGGGAAAGAAAGCAGTGCAGGGGATAGCACCGAGGCTGAAGGCACAGTGGCTCTTTTACAGAGAGGTGGGATCCATCCTGCATGGGGTAGGGAAGTAGGTAGTGGCCAGATGAGTAACCCCAGGGGCCAGAAACCCATCTGGGGATTTGGCCAGACCTGCAGCAAACCTAAATCTTCCAGCTGAGACTGCAGTGAGCCACCATGGCTTCTCTAGAGCCTGCTCCCCACAGAGCCACACCAAGATAAACAGTGAGGGGCTGCAGTGCCTCTGTTTAATAATGCATGGCACAGAGGCATCGGACGCACGCCGGAGCTGCAGAGACAAGGAGTCACCACTGCAGCACTCGACTAGCAGGGTCCTCCCCGGCATCCCCCAGTGCTCATAGGATGTGGACACCTCAGGGCAATGGGTGGCCCTGAGCTGAGGCTGAGTGAGCAGAATTCCCCATCACAGGGCGCAGCAACAGTGGCAAAGCCAAGGCACTCAGCCATGCAGCGGCTGACATCCTGGCCACACTGGATGCTTCTTAGCTAGAGCCTGGAACTGGGTCCCTGTCATCTCAGGCATTCTAGCTGGGTGATTCAGCCCCTCCATCACTGTCTCTTGCACAGATGAAGGCATAGATGGTCTTTCTGGGGAGCTCTGGAGGGCAAAGCAGCACGGGAGAACCCCTTCTCTGGCATCCTCCCGGGTTGCTGCCACACTGGGAAGGTGGAAGCTGTGGGCTTGGCCTTCTTGCCCTGTTCCCTTCTTCAGCTGCAGCCACCCTGGCTTGCACACCACCTGCCATGCTCTGGACAAGCAGGTGCATGCTGGGAACCTGCCAGCACCAGTTCAAAACCAGCTCCTGCAATGGCCCCCACTGGGGGATGTACGCATCCCTCATTGCGTGTGGTGCTGTGATCTGGCCCTGCCAACCATCTGCTGCAGCAGCTCCCCACCACCCACTCCCCAGCCCACACTGCGCCCTGCAGCACAGAGTTGGGCAGGGATGGGCTGGGGGTGCCCAGTGCACCCCTCCAACACCCACAGGCAGGAGCCTCTCAGGAGAGAACAGATGGGTGTGAGGGAGCAAAGCCAGCAGGGCCATGGGAGCGATGTAGATGGGGCTGCGACACCGAGGTCAACGGGGCTGTGGTTCTAATGCAGATGGACCCGTGATGGTGATGAAGGAGAGTAGGCAGAGCCACAGCATCAGCCCAGAATCCTTCTGACTGCAGGGGTGCTTCGCTGTGCCCATGAAGAGCAGGGCATGAGGGGTGCAGCAGGCAGGAGTCTGCCCCAGCTAGCCAGCAACGCCTGGAGCTGGGGAGACTCTTAGGGCATGAGACCAGCAGAAGGCATCCTGTGAAGGTGGCTCCAGGGACAGATTTGGCCAGTTTTCTCTGTCCCTCAATGGTGAGTTCAGGCAGCCCTGCCACCTCCAGCCTTCCCTGCCAACCACATTCGGGCAGAGCACTGCTACAGAGCCAGGGAGGGTCAAACCACAGTATGAGCCCACTTCCCTCCCTGCCAGCCCCAAGGCTCATGGCTCACTCCTGTGCCAGCCCTGAGGTGAGACCCATGTTCACATGCTGTAGCCGGCATGGAGGCATACTGGGGAGTGGGTGCTGGGAGGGCTGTGACTTGCTGCAGGGACAGAGTGTTGGCCCCGGACATGTGTGGCTCTGAGCACCACGTGCTCTCCCTGAGCATAGAATAACAGAGTGACTCCAGGTCCCCCTAGGGGGAAGGGACAGCAGGGGTCCCAGGGCTCTTCCTGCAGTCTGTGCTCAGGTGCTGCACTGGAGTGTCCAGCTCCAGCCTGATGCTACGGCATGCTGGTGTCTGTTCCCATCCCTGTCACCTCCAGGTGCCAGTCCCAAGGGGCCAGAGCTGCTACTTGGAGGCTGCAGCTGTTGCATGTTTTGTACTGCCTCTTCCCTTTCTCCCCGCTGCTGTTTTTGTTTTGTTTAAGAGGCTGGGTTACGAATTTTAAACAGGCTCCTGAAAAACCCAATTACCTTCAGAAGACAACCTGATAAAAGCTGCCTAAGTGGCACTGTGGAAATCGCCTTGTGCAGCAGCCGAGGAAAAACCAACATAACAAAGCCTTTGGCAATGGAGTTAACCACTTTTAATTCCTTGGTGAGATGAGAAGGACCAATAATTATTTTCTGCAGAGATTGGGGGGGAGGCAGAATAAGTAAAATAACTGTCTTGTGCTAATGGGTGACAGTAGGCTGGGCTGGCAGTGCCACAGGGATAGGTGCAGATACTCAGGCACACGTTTCCCTCTGCCTGGGAGCTTTGCAAAGGCCTACACAGGCTGTGACCTTGCAGGGTCCCCATGTGGTTGTGGGGCTTAGGGACAATGCCAGCAGTGGGGCAGGCCGGACATTGCTGGTGGCAGATGCAGTGGGTGATGTGTCAGTGGTAGCCAGCCACATGTCCTTTCCCCAGGCACTACTGGGACCCTGGCACCTGTGCTGGCTCTCTCTCTGCCATGCTACCACCTCAATCCCACACAGAGGCAACTTGCAGGACTTGGCAGTGCTGAGAGCTTTCTCTGCCATATGACCATGGTGCTGCCCCCCTAATCCCTCCCATCCCTCCCTGTCCCTTCCCTTCCTGCCTCCCCGAGGCAGCCACCTGGCAGGTGACACTGCCTGAGACCATGCCAGGAGACAAAGGTGCCTAAGGGGTGTCAATGCCAGGCACAAGTGACCTTCCATCACTGGGATTATCCTCCAATCACCTGTCAGAGCCAGCTTGGCTCTGGGATTGCGAGTGTCCCCTCAGCCCATCCCCATCCTGGGTCTGGGAGTGTCTGCAGGGGTGTGCAGTGCAGGAGAACAGAGGTGAAGCCCAGGGACCCTGGGCCCGGCAGGGCAGAGCCAGGCATTTGCCAACCTGTCTCGGCTGCAGCTGCACTACTGGCACCAGCAGCTGGAGCACCAGGGGACAGTTGGCTGCAGCTTGCATGAGCCTCATGCTTCCTGCAGCAGCAGGGCCAGGGGCTGCTTCACCCACCTCCCCCAGGCCACCTGGCACCCCACGTGGGGTTCCACACTTGGAGACAACACTCCAGGCCACCAAGCCCCAAGGAGAGCAAGCCTGGCAGGTTTGGGTGCTGGCACAAGGGATGGCCCTCCCAGTTTGACCACAGCTTATAACTGGGAGCAGTCGCCAGGCAGGCTGGGAGCTACTGGAGGAGGACGGGTTTAATGAGCCGAGGTATCTCCAAAGATTGAAAGACTCAAGGACCCAACCCAGGAACAAAAGGAGGCGTTTGTCAGGCGCTGAGAGACGGGCTCGTTAATTCCTCCTGGCTGTCACACTTATCTGTAATGAATTTGTGCTCCGCTGTATTATTTTTAATACAATAGGAGTGGTGCCACCCGCCCACCGCTCGGCTGCCGAGAGCGCTGACGTCAGCGCCCGGAGCAGGGCTGCCGCAGGACAGATGGGTGGTTGGACAGGCCCTGCTCAGGTCACTCGTGCAACCCACGCACCCATCCCACCAGCTGCTGGTGGGCAAAGCAGGGCTAGGCACAAGGACAGGAGGCATTTTTTTCCAGCAGAGGTGGAAAAAAGAGTTGTTGGTCGATGACACACGGTGGCAAGAGGCTGAGGGCTCGGGGCTGTCTGAGACAAGGTGCAGCAAGGGGTTATTTGGGGAGCAGCAGGAGGCGATGAACAAGAGGGCCACATCCTTGATGTGCTGTTCCCATGCTGGGACCTATCCGTGGCAGCAGCCAACAGTGGTGGCACACACATGGGTCTGCTGGTGTTGCATCCCTGTGGAGAAGCTGGGCTGGCACTTGCTTGCTGGCTTCAGTTTCTCCCCCACACACACCTTGGCTGTGGGATGGCTTCCTGCTGCTTCCCCACATCCCACATCACCCCTGTCCTTCCCGCAGCAGCCCTGGCAGTGCCCAGCAGCACCAGCAGCATCTCCACAGTCCTCACCACTGGCTGTGTGGAGGCAGCTGCAGCCTGTCTCAGGTCCCAACAGTCTCCCACACGCACAGATGGAGGGTCTCTGAAACAACTCCTCACCCAGGCCCTCTCCAGCACTTCTCTGAGCCACAGCAGCAAAATTCCCCATAAGGCTGCTCCTCCCGCGCCTCACCATTAAACATCAGCTATCCCCAAGCCTGGCTCAGAGCAGTGCTAATCTGATTTGCAAAGGGATGGACTAATTAGAAGGCAGCGGCTGCCCCTCTGCAGGGCGCCAGGGCTGGCATTGGGGCACACACCTGTCCCAACACCTTTCCATGCACTGGGATGAGGATGGAAAACCCATAGAAGCTTTGTCCCACAACTGAGGGGGGACAGGAAGGGCTGCTAGAGCCCATCTCGCTTCAGACAAATGCAGGGCAGGCCGGGCAGGGTGATGCCCTCCATTTCCAGCCCAAGCACCCCCTCGCTGAAGCAGGCTCAGTGCTCTGTGGGTGTCATGGCCTCGATGCTATCACACAGGTCCTGCCTGATCACCCTCCACCCGGGGATTCCCCCGGGGTGGGCAGCAACAAAAACATCCAAAGCTGAAGTCTCTGATGGCACTGGGGGCGAGGTGATTGATCAGGAACTTGAATTGAACTCCCGCAGCCACCTCACACCGCTGCGGAGGGGAACCGGGTGCTGCGGCTTGGGGTGCCAGGTATGGGGTTGTGTGATCCCGGGGGCACAGCTCCCCTGCGGCTCCGTCTGATTAATGCCTCACTTTACCCATTAATTGCCACGAAGGCGATTCACTGACCCCACACAGGACGCGCTCCCCTCCCCATCCCGCCACTGCGAGAGTGCGAGGAGGGGTCTAGAAGAGCCCCGTCCGCATCCTTGGGAGCGGGCCGCTCCCTCCCGGGTACCGGGACGTTTTCCTGGGGGTCGTGCGGCGTTTCTCGAGAGGGGTTAGACTGTGTGTCCCGCATCCCCCCGGTGCGGGGGAGAGGAGGCTGTGAGGTGTCGGGGCGGGGGCTGTCGCCCCGGGCGGGCCCACGCGTGCCGCCGGGGGCGGGAGGGGGCTGGGCCGCGGCGGGGCGGGGCGAGGCGGGGAGGGAGGGCGGAGCGGCGACAGCGGAGAGCGGCGGCGGAGCCGGTGAGTGCCGCGCCGCGCCGGTGCTGAAGGGACAGCGCCGCCGCTGCGGCACCGGGCGGCCCCGGGCAGCGGGCGGGGCCCCACGCCGCATCCACTGGGCAGGGGGGTGACGGGTCCCCGCGGCACCGCGTCCCCTTCGCGCCCACCCCCCACCTCGGTTCCCTCCCTTCTCCTGCCCTTGCGAGTCCCCCCCCCCCCGCGTCCTCCCCCCGTGTCCCCGGTGTCCCCTGTGCCCCCGGTGCGTGTCCCCCGATCCGGGTCCCCCTCCGAGTCCTCCTCCCTGTGCCTGCGTGTCCCCCCACCGCCGCGGTGTGTCCCCCGGGCTCCTCACCTCGTTGCGGTCTCGGTGTCCCCAGCATGCCGAGTGTCCCCTACGTCCCATGTCCCCGCTGTCCCCCGCCCTCCCGGCGCTCCCCCGTGTCCCCTGCGTTGCTGCAGCCTGTGCGGCCCCGGTGTCCTGGCACCTCTCGGTGCTCGCCCCCCGTCAACTGTGCCCGCACCCCCCCCGCCCCGCTCCCCACCGCGTCGGTATGTCTCTGCACGCCGTGTTTTCCCCCATGTACCCCCGTGTCACACACACACACCCCCGCCACCCAGGTACTCTGGTACCCTCCCCATGTCCCAGTATTCCCCGCTGTCCCCTGCACCCACCATGCGGAACCGGTGTCCCGGCACCTCCCGGTGTCCCCACGTCCCCAGTGTTCCCTAAGCTCTCCGTCGGCTCTGCGGCTCAGCATAGTACTGCCTGGAAGATCCCCCCACCCTGATGCCGCGGGGTTCCCTGGGCCTGAGAGCAACAAACTTCCCCAGGTCCTGGTTCATGGAGCCCCGCGGCAGCCCAGTGGGGTCCTGGGGAACCAGGGTGAGGGGACCCACGAGGCTGCGGCACCCACTGTGTGTGCACACACAGACACACTGCAACCTTCACAGGCAGGCTGTGAGCACAGCCTGCAACCCCCTGACATACACAGGACATACAGTGTGCACGGGCACACACCTGTCACACACCCCCACACACACCTCCCTCCTGCAATCCCCACACACACACACAGAGCATGCAAACAGCCTGTAACACCCCCACACGCACACACACAGAGCACAGTCTGCAAATTTGTGTGCGCACCCCAACCCCTACAGTCTGCAAACCCACAGCCTTGCACACACAGCTCCCCCACACTAACACAGCCTGCACCCACACACACAGTATACAAACATACACAGCACACAGACACATGCAGCACACACACAGAGCACACACAAACACCCAGCACATGCAGGCATACACAACACACACAAACACCCAACACACACAAACACACCCAGTACACACACAAACATCCAGCACGCAGGGGCATACACAACACACACAAACACCCGACACACACAGACCCAGCACACACAAACGCACACAAACACACACAGCACACACACAAATAGCACACACACAGCCCCAGCACACACATATACAGCACACACATACACCCAGCACACAAAAACACACCCAGCACAAACATACACAGCACAAACATAGACACACACAAACACACCCAGCACACACAAACATACACAGCACATACAAACACAGCTGCAAACCCCTACACACACCCCACCCCAAGCCCTTGCACATGCATCCGCAGAGCTTGCAAAGCACTCAAAGCTCGCAAATAGGCTGCAGCCCTGCACAGCCTGCAGGCATATGCAGCTCGCAGCCCCGCAAACTTATACACACAGGCGTCCATGCAGCACCCCCTGCCATGCAAACACAGCCAGCAGCCACCCACTAACACCCCTGACCAAGCACAGCTTGCACACACAGCTCACACATGCACAGGACACACAAGCAGCCGGCCACACACCTGGTGCACACACACACACACTCACTCTGTCCTGCACACTGTCACCCTTCCCCAGCACCCACAGGGATCACATACACAGTCACACGCTGCTGCCTACAACCCTTAAACACTGTCACAACCTGCCAAGAGCCACTGCTCCATCCCTCTGCAGAGCACATGCACTGCGCCAGACACACGCACATGCAATGCCCCATGGCCGGCTGTGCCGCCCTGGCATTCCCAGGTAGGGTCTGTCCCCTCCTCTCCAAAGCAGGAGCACACAGTCCGTGATGGGTTCCCATCCCTCCAGCCCCCAGGCGGCACGTCGGGGCTGCTGCTGCCCCACCGAGGGCAGTGCTGGGATGGAAAGTCCCTCTGGGATCCCTCCACAGGTTAGCGAGATGCTGGGAAAGGAGCTGCGGGGAACAGGTGCTGTCATCAGGCAGATTTGCCCACGCACTTCCAGTGGACCCCTAGAAGCTCTCTTTGCCCATCCTGGAAGACATCTGGGCATCTGGGAATGGAGATGCAAGAGGGTGTGAATGGCAGCTCCATGGACTGCGTGGATACCTCATGCCTGGGCTGTGGGGACCCTGACTGTGTCCCTCTCTGCCCGTACAGGTGGCCCTGATCAGCGAGCCCAGACAACAGTGCATGAGTGCTGGGCACTGGCCTAGCCACACACACACACTGGCACCATGGACTTCGTCATGAAGCAAGCGCTGGGCGGTGAGTGGGTGCTTTTATCCCCAGAGTCCCCTCTTCAGCAGCAATGCTGGCCCAGCATCCTGAGGAGTGCAATGGCAGGGGCATGGTGGGGTGACAGAGCCACAGGGAGAATCACTGACAGTGGGGAGCTGCTGCCAGAGCCCTCTGGGGCTTCCTGTTCCCACCAGCAGCAGCGCCTGGCTGGGGAATCCTGGCTCTCCCGCCACTAAGTGGAATTCCCCATTTGGATCCCCTGGGTGCCAGCTCCAAAGGAGCTGCCGGCATCTCCCCCAGCTGACACCAAACTAGGGCAGCACAACCAGCCCACGGTACTCCCTATCCCACAGCCTCCAGAGGCCATCTGCAACCGACTCTGCCATGGGTGACACTGAGGATGTCCCAGTGCCTGGTTGTCTTTGCTGGGGGGCTCCGTGCTCTCCCTGCTTCTGCGGGGGCTTCGTCAGCTAGCACCATGCTGCAGCATTCTTGGGGACCAGCCAGTGGTCTTGTGCTGTGCAGGGGCCACCAAGGACATGGGGAAGATGCTGGGGGGCGAGGAGGAGAAGGACCCCGACGCACAGAAGAAAGAGGAGGAGAGGCAGGAGGCCCTCCGCCAGCAGGAGGAGGAGCGGAAAGCCAAGCACGCCCGCATGGAAGCTGAGCGGGAGAAAGTCCGGCAGCAGATCCGCGACAAGGTGAGCACACGCTTCCCCTGCATGTGGGAAACTGACACGGACAGGAATGAGGGTGAGCCAAGGCAGTGGTGACGGCGTAGGGCACAGTGCGTCAGATCCCACTGCCTGCCCTGCTGAGTGTCTGTATCTTCACAGTATGGGCTGAAGAAGAAGGAGGAGAAGGAGGCGGAGGAGAAAGCAGCGCTGGAGCAGCCATGTGAGGGCAGCCTGACGCGCCCCAAGAAGGCAATTCCGGCAGGCTGCGGAGATGAGGAGGAGGAGGAGGAGGAGAGCATCCTGGACACCGTCCTGAAGTACCTGCCTGGCCCACTGCAGGATATGTTCAAGAAGTAACAGCACCGCCAACCCTGCCATGGGGTGCTGGGGCACGGGCGCCCTCTCCCCTCTGACCCTTTCATCAGTTCCCTTGGCCCCGGGGAGGGTCACCACAGCCCCTCCCCAGCCCCTCTTGCCCTTTCCCCCGACCAGACCAAAAACCCGCCCCGTCCCGTCCAGGCAGGGCCCCCCCACCACGTTGTGCCAAAGGGGAGCAGCCCTGGCTGGAGAGGGCGAACCGGGACCAAATGCACTGATGTAACCTCGTGGCAGGCTGGGGGCACCCCAGGCCCTACCAGCCTCCCCGGGGTGGCTCCCCGTGCCCCCTGCCTTGCCCCTTTTGTCCTCCCAGGGGACCCTGGCAGGCCTCCACTCGCCTGCCCTCGTCCCCAGCACTGCCATCCCCCTGCCCCATTCTGCCCTGGGCCAAGCCCGAAGCACAAAGCCAGGCGCCCTGCCCACAGCTCCCCCCCATCCCCGGTCCCCGGGCACGGGGGTCCCCCGGGGCTGCCCGGTGTGCCCTAGCATCGGGAGGTTGGAGGGGACCCCCCCTCCCCGCATCTCTGGCCCCATAGTTAAAGCCATATCAGTTAGACTGCAATACTTCAGCACCGGGAGGAGCAGGCATCGCGCTCCGCCGACCGTGTACAAAGGCACGCGCGGGGCAGGGACCCCCCTGCCTCGTCTCCCCTGCCCCGTCCCCACCGCTCGCTCGTCCGTGTCTCGTCCCTGCTGGCCCTCCTTCTCGCATTAGTGTCTCCGTGCCAGGGTGCGCCCCATCGCTCCATGCGTCCTCGTGTCCGCTGCTCACACGCCGACCCCCGCGTCCACACTGTCCCTTGGGGCCACCAGCAGCACTGAGCTGAGGCGCCCAGTCACGCTGCTGGGGCCCCTGCTCTGCCCCCTGCAATAAAGCCAGCACGGGGCTGAGGGCTGCCAGGCTGCGAGTGCCCAGCCACCCCCCCAGCTGATGCTGGACACACGGGTCCCCTGGGCCTGGGAAGGGATCCCTGGGCAAGTGCCCCAGCCATGTCCCAGGAGCTGCTGCTTGCACCCAACGGGGAGGTGCAGGGGTACGCCCTCACCCTGGCCCGTCCCTTGTTCCCCCGTCCCCGTGCTTCCCCCGCCATAGCCCCCTGCTGTTCTCCCGGGAGGCAGCAGGTGGCTCAGGGCCCCGCAGACATGCTGTGACCATCCTGCTCGAACTAGTCTTTGACAAACTAATAAAATAAAGGGATTTGTACATTGCTCCAGCCTCTTCTCAAGCATTGCTTTTCTGGTACCCTGTGCTAGCTCCCTTACCCCTCTATCTCCCTAAGGGGTGAGACCTGGCAGCTCATCAAGCCACAGGAAGCCACAGGGCCCACCCTGGGCAGCACCAAGCCAGATCACAGGTGACAGAAGACACATGCAGCTCCTAGAGACCTGCTCAGTCCAGCAGCTTCTCCACACCCCGATTCCACCCTCCAGGCACCTTCTCTGTGGTTGGGAACAAGATAAAAGAGATGGGTGCTAGTGAGCCCTTGTCCCACAGACCCATGGTAGAGGGGACTCTGTCCCTCATCCCCGACTCTAGGACACCCCTCATAGAACGGCTGGTGGTAACCCTGGGGTACAAGGGCTGTTTCTGGTGGGTCACAGCTTTCTGCCCCCCAAGAGCAGGGGAATGAGGCTATAGGCGAGCCTTGGGCAATTGGGCACCTTGTGCCCCCCAGCAATGCAAGGCTTCTGGCAGTCCAAGCTTAGCACAGCCCTGGATGCCTCCATCCAGAACCAGCCTCAGCTTTGATTCATTTGCCATCATTTACCAGCAAAAAGCTCAGCTGTTACCTAGGTGGCATCAGCAGAGCAGTCACCTGGAAAAGCTTCTGTCAGTGGAAAATATTAGGGTAGGAAATGATTGAGATCTTGCAGGCAAGGTCTCCATTGCAGGCAGGCTGCACAAGCACCTCCTCTGTGGTGACTGTCTCCCAGCACAGGTGGGAGGAAAACCACACAGCTCTAATGGGGAGTAGGACCTGGGGATTGCTACTCATCACTCTGGCAGGGCTTCAGTGAAGGGCTCTGCCCAGGGCTGGCAGCCATGGCAGGTGATAAGCTGCGTGTTCAGCTGGGGCCGTGGCCCTGCTCCGTCCACGCTGGGTGCTGCCAGATGGGAGCAGGGTTAGTGGACTGGGACGGGGACGCTGCGGCTGTCGCCGTCCACCATGCATGTCCCTGGTGTCACTGATCCCACCGTGAGGGCGCAGCGCCCCCTGGTGGGGTAACAGCGAAGAACATGGGACATAGGCTCGGGACAATGGGGGACACTTACTCGACAGACCTCTTGGCCACAGGGCCTTGCCAGGGCTGAGGGGAAGGGAGAGGAGCTCGCAGGACAGTAGGCTCAGCAACTTCCCCCTTGCCCGCCCGCAGCCACAGGCACCTTTTTTATGGAAGAAGATTTATCAAAATTAGAAAAAAACACCACACGTACAAACCCCCAAAACCCCATCTGAGGAAACATCCAACCCCCATCCCTCTACCTTGCCCATGCAGTGCCAGTGAGGGGAGGGGCCATGAGACATCCGGGAGGGGAAGGGATGGCTGTTCTCCCAGGGCTGCCCTTGTCACCAGGCTGCTGGGAACAAGAGGACAGTCAGGTTTCTTGTCACTGCTGAAGAGCCTGGCCAGAGCAGAGCTCCTCTCACAGGAGGCTCCTTTAGTGACTTTCTTTGGCCACTCGCCTTTGGAACAACCCCACACACACTAGAGAGGTAGCGGCAGCCCTCAGACAATGAGGGGGGGCCATACCAGCATCCCCCCCCCATCCTGCCCAGCACAGAAGCTGCTTTTTCACAAATGCTCCCGAGAGTGGCACGCAGAACGGAGACAAAGGCCACAGCACGGCCCAGCAGGCAAGGAGAGGAGCCACCTCCTTGCCCTGACTACAGCAACTAAGCACCCTCCATCCCAGAGAGCAGGCAGACATTGCCTCCCCTGGTGTGGTTCCATTAGGAGTCATTGGGTAGGCCGAAGAGCTTGACGGTGCCTGCCTCCCGACTGCTGTCGTATTTGCCATCTTTGTCATCACAAGCGAAGGCCAGCAGGGGCCTCTTCGGATGCCAGGCCACAGTGAAGGTGGGGGACTCGCACTGCACCTCCCAGAGCTTCTCTCCTGCATAGAAAAGGAGTCACATCAAATAGCCTCCAGCCCCATATTGCACGCTGCCCTGAGGCACAGAGCAGAGCCAAACACCTGCTTCTTCTCTCCCATGCAGGGCAGAGGAGGAACAAATGCTGCTTCAGCACCTTTTAGTCACCTGGTGACAAGGCTCAGACGTGACACAATCATCTGCCACACACAGAGCAGAGGCTCCCCCTCACGGTGCTCTGCTCTGCACAGCCAGGCTCTTCCTTAGCAGACTGATTGTCCCAGTCCCCTCCCCTGCTCCACCAGCACTTCTCCATCCAACTCTCCCCTTGCTGTTCCCCAAAAGCAGAACCATTACCTGTCTCCACTTCTGCAATGTCAATGAAGTGATCTTCTGATGCTGATGCCAGCATCTTCCCATCATGGCTAAAGCTCAGCGTTCGCACAGGCCAGTCAAGCCTGCAGCAACAGAGCAAAGCAGACAGTGAGTCACCTCCTGCACATTCCAACAGAGAGGGGACACAAACAACTTTGGGACAGCAGTACCTACCTTGAGAAGCACCTCACACACACCAGTTCATCCACGTCCCAGAGGCTGACTAACGCATCAGCACTGCCTGTGGCAAAGTACTTCCCCATGGGATCAAACTTGATGCAGATGCAGTTTGAAGGATGGGCATTGATGGACTGAATAGGTTTCAGTTCTGGGTAGCTATGGAGATGAACAGACAGGGCAGGGAGCAGTGAGAGAAGTTTATTTACAAGCAGAGCAGTTGGGACTGGGTCTATAACCAACCAAACTCCTGCAGGGCCATGCTCTTGGAAACCTTGACTGCTGAGCAAATGATGCAAAGCATCAAGGTCACTCTCAGGGAGCCCAGCCCAGAACTGGGGTAACCTCAGCTCCAGAAAAGTTCATTCCTACCAGAGGGCTGGGAATCACTGGGGTGTGAGACTCTGGCTCCCCAAAAGCAGCAGAGGGGCTTGCAGACTGATGTCTGCTGCAGCCAGCCCAGCTACCCTGCCCACCAGCTGCCAGAGGCACCTACCTGAGGATGTTAATGCAGCCATTCCCGTTGGTGAGGAAGAACATGTTGTTATCATTGTTCCAGGAGATCTCATTCACCTCAAACTTGAACTGTTCCTCAGCTTTGGAACGATGAGTCTTGGCATCAATGAAGGTGACTACATCATCCTTGTTCCCCACTGCAATGGTCTGTCCATCAGGGCTCCAACAGATGTTGATGTTCTCTCCTGGAAGGACAGTAGGTCTCACTTCCACCCAACGATACACAGTAACCAAGGAATTAAGCAGACAGGCAGCTTTCATTCCTGATCCTAGGGCACAGTCTGCTTCACTAACTCAAAATCACTCCCAAATGGGAAAGACAGACAGGTCTGCAGTCTGACACATAAACCATATACACCAGCTGTCCAGCAAGTGTGTACAGCTATTGAAAATCAAACTTAACAGAACTAGATTCAAGCCAACACAATTACATTGCTGCCCTTCCCATTTCAACGACAGCTACTAAGCAAGGTCAGCTCAAAGATCCTCTGAATCTAGTGATCTTTGAGACCTAAAAAAGCAGAAACCAAGAGGAACCGAGTGCACGCTCAGTAAGTTTGCAGATGACTCCAAATTGGGTAGGGGTGTTGATCTGCTCCCAGACAGGAAGGTTCTGCAAAGGGAACTGGAAAGGCTGTATCAATGGGTCGAGGCCAACTGTATGAGGTTTAACCCTGATGTGCCAGGTCCTGCACCTGGGTCACAACAACTCCATGCAACTCTACAAGGTTGCAGTAGAGTGGATGGAAACTGCCTGAGAGAAAAGGAACTGGGGGTGCTGGTTGACAGCCAGCTGAACATGAGCCAGCAGTGTGCCCAGGTGGCCAAAAAGACAAAGAGCATCTTGGCCTGTATCAGGAACAGTGTGGCCAGCAGGAGTAGGGAAGTGATCGTGCCCCTTTACTCAGCACTGGTGAGGCCACACCTCAGGTACTGTGTTCAGTTTGGGGCCACTCGCTACAAAAAGGACATTGAAGTGCTGGAGCATGTCCATGGGCAATGAAGCTGGGAAAGGGTCTGGAGAATAGGTCTGGAAAGAGTGGTCAGGCACTGGAACAGGCTGCCCAGGGAGGTGGTGGAGTCTCCAACCCCAGAGGTGCTGAAAAACCATGTAGACATGGCACTTCAGGACATGGTTTAATGGCCACAGTGAAATTAGGTCGACAGTTAGACTCCATGATGTTAGAGGTCTTTTCAAATAAAACAATTCTGATTCTAGAAGGCAGGTTGCAGTTATGCCATCTTACAATCTCATTTCCAGTCCAAACAACTCCAATTTGGAGATTTCTAAGGGCAGAGCTGGTAGCTGGGTTAACCAACATATGAATTTAAATAATCACGTTCTGAATCCACACAAACTTTTACTTCCACCATGGCTCTCTACAAAGATGCCTCACCTTAACCTCCAGCCTTGCTGCCCACAGACTCCAGACACAAGTGTCAAAGAAACAGAATGGTTTGGGTTAGAAGGAACATTAAAAGCCAGATGACATCATTTAGTCCAACCCTCTTGCAGTGAACAGGGACATCATCTTCAATTCAGTTAGGTTGTTCAAAGTCCCCTCCACCCTGACCTTAAATATTTCCAAGGAGGGGGCATCCACAACCTCTCTGGGCAACCTGTGTTCCACCAACTTCATTGTGAAAAATGTTTTCCTTGTATCTAGTCTAAAACTCCCCTCTTTTAGTTTAAAACCATCAGCTCCTATCCTGTAGCAACAGGCCCTGCTAAAAAGATTATGCCCATCTTTCTTATAGACCCCTTTAAGTACTGAGAAGCCATAACGTCTCCCCAGAGCCTTCTCATCTCTGGGCTGAACAATCTCAACTCTCTCAGTCTTTCTTCATAGCAGAGGTGTCCCAGACATCTGATGATTTTTGTGGCCCTCCTCCAGACCCACTTCAACAGGTTCACGCCTTTTTTGTGCTGCATACACTGAGGACACTTCTGCTGCCAGCATCATATTTCAGTAGTTTCTTTAGTCCTTGTGCCACAGTAATCAGCTCTCGTGTTCATTGCTGCTCCTTAGAGATGAGTACAGATAAATGCAGTCAGCAAAGATTCTCCAGTTGCATAGTCCTAAAGCACTGTGCCACTGCAGACAAGTCCCATGCAGCTGAGGTCCTGCTGAGACCTAAGGAAGGAAAGGACTCACCTTTGGTGTTGACAGTGGCGATGCATTTGGTGGTACGGACGTCCCAGATACGGATGGTTTTGTCCCCAGATGCCGTGACAAAGAGGTCAGGATTGCTGGGGTGCCAGCAGAGCTGATCCACACTATCCCCATGGCCTCGGTAGTTGTTCTCCTT
The DNA here is from genome assembly GCF_027791375.1 of Indicator indicator. Lineage (NCBI taxonomy): Eukaryota > Metazoa > Chordata > Aves > Piciformes > Indicatoridae > Indicator > Indicator indicator. The sequence goes on from NC_072027.1 coordinate 6,872,013, forward strand.
CACCTGGAGAGGGAGGACAGCATAAGAAAGACATGGACCTGATCAAACAGTTGTGGAGGGCTACAGAGCTGATCTGGGGGCTGGAGCACCTCTCCTATGAAGACAGGCCAAGAGCACTGGGGTTGTTGAGCCTGAAGGAAAGAATAGTCTAGGGAAATCTTACAGTGGCCTTCCAGTACATAAAGGGCGTCCACAGGAAAGATTGGGAAGCACTCCCCACCTTTGTCCTGTCACTAGAGGGAATGTAGTGACAGGACAAGAATTTATCAGTTTTAAATTGAAAGAGGGTAGATTTAGATTAAATATTAGAAATAAATTCTTTACTGTAAGGACGGTGAAACACTAGAACAGGTTACCCAAGGAAGTTATGCATGCATCATCCCTGGTAACGTTCAAGGCCAGGATGGATGGAGCTTTTAGGCAGTTTGGTCCAGCAGAAGTGTCTCTGCCCGTGGCAGTGAGGTTGGAACTATGTGATCTTTAAGGTCCCTTTCGACCCAAACCGTTGTATGATTCCATGACAGCCACTAACGAGAAGAATGAATGCATCTCTACCCGCCTCCACCGCCGGTTACTGGATGGGGCAGGAGTTCAGCCAAGAGCCCCACCGCCATTTCATCACGTTCTCTACCTAAGACGGCCAGGATGGAGGCACCAACTCCAGTCCCGGCTCCCTGACTCCGGCACCGGTCTGCGGGGTCCTCAGTGACGCTTCCCCTCCCGGTACAGATCTAGTCTCCCCACTTCCAGTCCTTGTACCCACTGGGGCCCATTCCCGGTTCGAGCCCCCAGCCCGAGGAACCAGCCCCGAAGGAGTCCCCGGTACCAGCCTGCATCATCAGTCCCAGCCTATGGGCTCCTGGGATGCCCCAAAACCAGCCGTAGCGGCGGTTCCAGCCCTTCCCCGGTGCCTGACACCGAACCGCCAGATTTGCTCACCAGCCGGTCCTTCTCGAGCAGGAAGACGCTGGCGGTCTTGTCGAAGGAGCCGGAGGCGAGGCGGCGGCCGCAACAGCTCCAGGCCACCGAGTGCACCTTGGCGCCGTGCGCCGGGAACTCTCGGCTCCGGGTGTTGGCGCGGAACAGCTCTTGCATGGCCTGCACATAAGGGGACAGCGCCATAGCGGCGGGGCCGCGCCGCAACCGCTGTTACCACCGCCCCTCCCCGCCGCCGTTAACTGACGCAGCTTCCGCCCCAGGCCCGGCCCAAAAGCTGCCAGTGCCTGCCCGTGCGGGGTGGGGCCACCGCCCGGCGCCAAGATGGCTGACAACGTTGTCCTCATCAGCATCTCGGACTCCGAAAGCAGCCACTCGCCACCATCCCCGCTCCAGCGTCGCTGCCGCCGCCGCCAGACGCCGCCACGGCGCCCGCTGCCTCCCCCCGCGGTGAGTCGGCGGCCTCCGGGGCGAGACGGAGAAACCACCCACCGGGAGCGGCACCGCCTGCCCCTTACAAAGATGGCGGCGCTTCCGTCGCAGGCAGGAACGGGAGCCGCTCGGGGACAGAAAGCATGGAGGGCTATAGCGTGCGTCCCCGGGGCGACGGATCCCACTCGTGTGTTCCCGGGAAGCCCACTGCCCTAGGTCCCGTCCCTCACAGGATAACCCTGGCCCTAGCCGCATCCCCCAAAGGCACACCAGCTTCCCCCAAAAGGTCCTTGGGTACTTTCGGACACTCTCGCCAGGAGCAGAGGCCTGGTCCCCAAGCGTGGCCCACCCCCGTGGCCTTGTACCCCCAGGAAGACCTCGGTCACCAGCCACCGAATGGCTTGGACCCCTCAGCTGCACCTCGAGGCAGGGTTGGAGCTCCCCGGTGGGGGTCCAATCCCAGGTCATGACAGGGTGGCCAAGGTGAGGGGCAGGGCAGCCACCCTCTGGGCAGGGCAGCAGTGGTCTGGGGCAGCAGCTGTTCAGGGCAGCAGGCCACTAGGGATGGTTTGTCCAGGCCAGGGGGGAGTAGTCTGTTCATTCCCTGCACCAGGCACTGGCTCCAGTTCTGATGCAGATTTCAAACTGTCTGTGGAGTCCAGGGCAGCAGGGACATCTGGAAGCAGGGCAGGCTTCAGCTCTACTGTCTCCCCCGAGCGCACAACACCTGCTGGGATCTGCCACCTCCCCAGGTTGCTTGCAGCTCCTTAGAAAAGGCAGCAAGTGGCAGTCCTGGGATAAAAATAAATTGTCCACAAAATGTATTCCAGATTTGAGACACTGAGGGGGCAGGTTTTCCAAGGGCTCTGACCCCTCCCAGGCACGTGGAGATCCTGATCAGTGCCGTGTCCTGCTTCCTGGGGGTGTGCACGCAACTGCCTTCCCCAGCCTGCTCCTGCTGTCCTTCAGACAGGCACCTTGTTGGAGCTTTGGGTGCTGCTTCACCCACCAAGTCCTGGATAGGAGTCTCCAGGTTCTCAGGGCTCCTGGACTTCATGACACCATGGATGTGAAAGTGCCTCTGTTCCCTGATGCTTATGTCCAGCTCACGAGGTCAAGCTGCAGGATGGGTATCAAGGTTTGGATCCTATTCTGCTCCTGCCAGTGCTGGGCAGAGGCCCCTAGGGCAAGAGCACTCACTGCACTCTGCTTGACCTCCCTGGGCACCCCATCAGGCATTCCTTGATCCTGGCATTCTCTCATTCCAAAAGGGAGCTGATCAGACAGGCCCAATCTGGGCCAAGACAAGGAGTTTGGAGCAGAGGACATTTGTTTGCCATAAGGAGCCCTGGAGGGAGTGGGCAAAAGCCCCAGTCAGGCTCAGCTCTGTTGTCAGGACAGACTGACACCAGAGCTTGGGTCTGCTACCTTGCAAGCTGCCATATCCCCTTGGCCAGGAAGGGAGGTCTATGCCCATGGTTTCTCTTCCTGGGCTTTTGCCAATAAGCCCCTTTTTCCTTGTGGGCTGGGGCAACAATTTGCCATAGCAAAGCTCCCTTGCCAGGGAAGACCAAGGCACCCAGATGGCATAATTGCTGACAGTGCTGGTCCCTTTGTCCCCACAGGAGATCATTGATCTGACCTACGAGGACACAAGCACAGTGCCAGGGAGCAGATTCACCATCATCGACTTGACAGAGGATACATGCAGCCCTCCCCAACAGGACCCCAGGCAGGCACCTGTTACCCCAACAGCACACATGTCCCATCCCCAGTTCTGCTCCACCCCAGTGCAGGAAATGGAGGCAGTGGCACGGTCATACCCTGCAGAACCCAGTGCCACCATCGACAGGGCAGAGAGCTGCTCCTCTTCCACCTCCAGCTACCGTGGCTCCTCCTGCAGCCCAGAAGAGAACTGCAGCACTACCACTCTTAACAGTGACTTGGGCTCTCTGGCCAGCATGCCGCTGGGCTCAGACCTGCTGTCCCCATCCCCCTCCAGTCTGGACAGCAGTAGCAGTGACAGAGCCAGTGGGTCAGATAAAGACAGTCCCCACCCATGCCAACAAAGTGAGCTCCCTCTGAAGCTAAGCCCTGCCCCAGCCATCCCCACAACAGCCCAAGGGCCTTTTCAGGAAGCAGGTGACTTACCCCCACACGAAGTAATCCAGCAAGTGACCCCAACCAGGACCAAGGCTGACAGCAAGGCCTGGCTCAACAAACTGCAGTATTTCAGGAGTAGCGGCGTCCAGCACCTCTTCCTGCAAGGTGTGGCACCCAACAGAGAAACGCATCAGGTAAACAGGGTTTAGAGCAGCTGCTGCTGCAAAGCCCAGCCAGAGCCTGCTCAGAGCAGCCCCAGCAGTAGAGGATGGAGATGGGGCATCCCCTGGCTTTGCCTCCCCCTTTTGGGGGAAGCTTTTCCAGGCAGTTGGGATCTGGTTATTGTGGTTCTCTTCATAGTGAGCCCTACATCAGAACTGGGTTCCTCTGTGTCAGGGGGAGCCAGCTTTCACCCATTGCCTTGTCTTGTATGCAGCAGAAGACTGAACTCATTCCCAGTGGGAAGCTGAACATGGTGCGTACCACTATGGAGGAGAACTTCCTGGAAGGCACCTTGCATTTCCTGAATGACTTCGTCTCCTGCCAACACTATCCCCCCAAAGAAATCATCTCCCACCTGATCAGACGGATCCTGTTGAACCCCCACCAAAAGGAGATGCTGAAGGACACCTACATGCTGCTAATGAAGATCCAAATGTATGTGTTTCCTTTGCCATGGTGCCCAGGTCCTCCTGGGGGCCTGCCTAGCATAAGGGTGACCTTCTGTGGTCCACACTCCCAAACAGGGAGCAATTTCCCCTAGAACCCAGGATGAGGCTCCCACCCCTGACTCCTGTTATCAGCACAAGCAACAGCCTAAGCTGTCTGAGGGTGGATTAGGGATAGCCTGTGACACCAGAGAGCGCTCTGGGACAGAGGGATGCATTTGCCTTGCTCCTGAAGCGCGGATTACATTCTTGATTGACATGGTAGGCACACCTGCTCTGGGCTGCAACAGGAGAACACAGGCTGGAGGAGTTCCTCTGCTGCCCTCAGGGTTCTGGCAGAGAAGAACAGTATTTTTGAGTCCTGTGACTCCCCATATAGTATGCCCCCAGTCTGGTGCTTCTAGAATATAATCGTGGTCAGGAGAGGAAAAAGGAAGAGAACAAACCTGGAGAGGAGAAGGCAGGACAGGGCCCTGAGCAGCTGAGGCTGGGAGGGGCTGGGGAAGGACCAGGGGCTGCCATGCCTTCAAGCAGACAGTTGGGCAGTTCAGCAGAAATGGACAGTGCTGTCCTTGCAGGGTCCATCCAGCCAACGCTGCCACAGTGGGATGGGACTGGATGCTGCTGAAGTACACCATGGAGGACCAGGTACTTGGCACCACATGGCACCTTGGGCAGGGATCATCCAGTACAGGGTGCCTGAGGGTAAGCATTGGGCCTTCCGTGGCCATGCTGTGCTGCAGAATGGGCCAGTCCAACATGCCCCTCATGTCCCAGCAGCTGCTGAGGGCAGCAGGAGCTAGTTGGGTATCCCACATTTATCCACAGTGCTCCCTAACCTGCTGCACAGCTGTAAGCAGGTTGTCTCATCTGCAGAAGGCAAAGCAGCAGACAGATCCTCTCTGGGGTATAGCCCTAGTGGTAGAACAGGTCTGGCTACAGCCCTAGCGCATTGCCTGAGCCAGGGAAGCCTCTCCTGAAGCTACTCAGTCGTACATCAGCCCATACCCAAGACAGCCAAATTCCATGGTACTCCTCACCCTGCAGGTCACCATGTTCATTCCATCTCCATGTGCCCTCAGGAGAAGCCCCCTGGCTGGGTCCTCTTCCTGCAGTACGTGGTGCAGACCCTGGAGGATGACTTCCAGCACAACCTGAGGCTGCGCATGCTACAGAAGTCAATTGCTAAGAAGGTGCTTTCGTGTGACACATGCTTCAACAACGTCAAGTAAGGGACACCACCTCCTTCTCCCCTATTCTCTAAGCAGGTGCTGAGCAGCAGGGGCTCAGGAACACCTATCATGACTCCAGGTCAGGCTTTCAGACTTTCCAGGAAGCAAGCCTGGGAGACAGGGAAGCGTATAGTGTAGGGCCCAAGTATAAAGAACAGGAGCAGTTTACAAAAGCAAACCACCAGAGCTCATGCAAGGTACTTCCAGCCACAGGCTAGCAGGCTCTTCCTAGAAATGAGCTCATATTTGCATTGCCCAGGACAGAACTGAGAAGGAAGCAGTCCTGTTTGACAAGTGTATAAATCTTCTGCTCAAGAGAGCTACTACCTAATCTGTGCAAGGGGGTGGGACATATTCTTCATCCTTGGAATCTTTCCTCAAGCTTTAAGTGGATCTAGAGGTCAGGATGCAGCAAAACCGGGCCCATCTCCATTAAAATTCCTGTTTCTTTCCCAGGGAGGTGGTTGAATGGTTAGTTGCAGCAGTTACAGGAGTTGGTTTCTCCGAGCCCCAGGAGCAGCCTCAAGAAACTACATCCTCTTCACCAGAAGACAGGGCCAAACACAGCTCATCTGCACCACAGCTGACCAGCACTGCCCATGCAGAGGTGGCTCCACCAACTTTCTTCACCCAGAAGTAAGACCCAGAAGTCCTATCATTAGGCCCAGGTCAGGGAGAAGCTAGAGTCCCTCCTTGTCAGGTCAGGGAAGTCAGGCTGCAGTTGTCGGTTCTCCTTTGGAGTAGACATAGACTTGGTGAGCAAAAGACTTCCTCACCTGGTAGGAAAGTGGCTCAGTAAACATCCTCCACACGCAGATGGCACAAGGTTGGAGCTCTTGGCCCGCAGCTCAGGTTGGCTTGTGCTGCTCCACTAACACTCAGGACAGCAACCAAGACCTCCTGAAGGCTTATCTGGGGCTTAGCTCTGCTTCCAAGAGCATCGGATTCAAAAGCCACACTAAATCTAGCCTGCTGTGTTCCTCTGTGTCCCACACTGCAAGGCACAAGGCTGAACTAGGCACCATCCCCACTGCTTTACTTGTAAGCCAGGGGTAATGTCTCCTGGTGCTGTCTCTCTAACCCAGGGTGATGCTCCTGCTCCAGCGGATGTTGTCCATCGCAGTAGAAGTGGACAAATCTCCCAACTGCAGCTCCTGTAAGATTGCAGATGTGATATTCCCGTTTATATTGAATATTCCTCTGAGGAGCCAAAGGTGAGAGAGACCACATGCAAGGCAGCACCTGTGTGAACAATAGTCTTGTTCCCGTTGTACATCCAAGTCTGGATGCATGAAGTACCACAGTGTAAGGCAGGCAGGCTCATTCATGGCCCAGCCAGCAAACACATGGCTGTTGGACTGACAGATCCCATGGAAACAGAACATCACCAGCTGGTGTGTCTGAGAACAGTTGCTTGCCCCAGCTGTTAAAGCTGCAGGACCTTAAAACTGTAAAGAGGGTCTGAAAAGCAGCAGTCTGCATCAGCCTGGTCAAGTACTGGCAAACACATCTCTGACTCCCAGGAGCAACTGGGTAGCTTATCAGATAATATGATGCAGTTTCTGCAGCTCTGCCTTGACATCCTTTGGTTTTGCTTCTCTAAGAAGTGCAGCATCTGAAGCTAAAGCACAAGGGCCTGACTGGCTCAAGTACAGATGCAAGACCATCAGACCCACAGACATTTCAAACCCACATTTGCCAATCCCAGAAAACCTTTTCAAACAATCTTTTAGCAGAGCCTGCCTGAGCACACACCAGGTCTAGTCAAGCCAAACTCACTCCTCCCAGGACAAATCTCAGAGATCTGGCTGGCTGCTGACCCCACTTTGCATTTGCTTGGCTGTGCTCCCTGCAAGTCAGCAGGAATGGGAAACTCCCACACAGGCTGCTGGGCAGGATGAAGTGAGGCAGCTAAGCTTACTTCACAGACCATACCAACCTTGAGTTGCCACAGGTCAGACCTAAAGACAAACACATCCATGGCTGAGCTGCATAATGAAGGTCTTTATCACATTTAGTGGTTTTTCTTCCACTCTGCCACTGGGCAGCCTTTGCAGATACCCCATACCTGCATCAGATTGAGATCAGGAACATGCTGGAGCAGTTGTCTCTGGTCAGCCTATGCTGTCTCCCCTAGAGTAAAACCCTTTTGTCTTCCAGGGAAGCTTTCTTAAATACTATGGAGAGCCAGCTCCTGCGCTGCAAACTGCTAGAGCAGCTGTTCCAGCATAGTTGTGATGTGCCCACAACCTTGCCCTTGTCTCTGGCCAAGATCCTGCACTTCCTGAGCTACTCCTCTGTGCTGCTGCCATACCAGGTATCCTGTTCCACCTCTCCTTTGCCTTTTCTCCTGAGAAAACCTCTTGTAACAACTAAATACTGTCTCACAGGATGAAACAGCAACATGGCAAAGATGGGATGAGATGCTAGAATACTTGAATTTGCTGCTGATGAGTTACCAAAATGTAATAGTGGGTAAGCAGCCTGTTCTGACCTTAATAGACACAACCTCATTAAAAAGCTGCAGTAGAGGAGCAAAAGTATCCCTCTTCTCATCACTCCTATGCTCACAGCCACTGATTCTTAGAAAGATAATGTGCCTCCATCCATGCCAGTAGCTATTCCCAGCAGTCAGAGCAAAGAAGTGATGTTGCATCAAGCATAGCACTCAAGTTGCCTGGCCAAGTTTAGCCTCTAGTAATAGCCTACTTCCTGTAGTAAATAAGGAGTGCTTTGTACCCACTGTTGCCTAAGCTGCACCCACAGTGGATAGAAGAATAGGATGGCTTAGGAGGAAAAGCAGAAGGCAAAGTGATGGTAATGCCAAAACACACACAGTGCTTAGCAGACAAGGCATGTAACATCACCCATAGCAGTAATGAAAGGAGAAGCATTTCTGACCCCAGGAGTGCAGCAGAGTCACAAAAAGCTCCTGAGAACTCCCAAAAGCCTCTTCCCAGTTCAGCTGCTTTAGCCTAGGGTTCAGGTTTTCAGGGAGGAATGCAGAGGAATCCACCATCACACATGCCTGCTAATTCTGCCTGAAGCCCTAGTTAAGCCCATTGCAGCTGGACAGCTGATGGGTCTGCCACTATTAGAGGAGAAATTGATGCCACAAGCCCTCTGGATGCTCCCTCCCCATCTCTTGGGCTCTCTCCGTGTGCAGACTTAGCTCCAGGAAGAGGACAGTTCCTCCTTCCACCAGGCTAGTCTTGTGCAGAAGCATCAAGGATAACCATGAGAGAATGAGCACAGTTCCCAACTGCTCCTCACCATGGCATGCTGCAGTCTGTCCTTGAACCAGGTCAAGCAGCCCCTGTGACTCGCCTCTTCCCACCAGCATTTCCTCTTGCAGGCCACTTACGGAGCTCACTCAATGACCGGATGGATTTGATCATTCAGAAGGTCAAGCCCAGGGTGCAAGCTGATGACGACATCAGCCAACTGGACCTTCAGCTGAAGATCCAGAACCTCATCAGCCGAATGCAGCAGGTCCTGGAGCAGCCCTTTCCCCTGCAGATTACAGAGAAACTGCGCTTCTTTCAGGAGTTGTTCCTTGTTGCTGCTACCTGACAAACAACTACTGCAGCGGGGGAGCACAGGGAGCTTCATGTTTCCTCTGTAAAACCCTATCAAAACCTCATCTCATGCTGCAGTCTCGAGTGTCACACTATGTGGACTCACTTACACATTTCTTTGTAAAAAACACCTGGTTTCCTTTCAAACCTGTCTCATCCTACAGTTCAAGGCACTTTGTACAATGATAAAAAATAAATTATTTTCACATGTGCTGAGACTTCCATTGTGTTGCCAGCCCTGCCTAAAGGAAGTGCAGAGCTATCAGCAGTACTTCGGGAGGGCATCAGACTAAAGCAGCCATAACCTCTGGCATTAGCTTGCACAACAAGCAAAATGCCCAAACACTTGTGTGGTGTTTAGGAAAGTATGATAGTATTTAAGAAAAAAGCAGGTGTAGGCTGCAGTGATAGCATTCACAGCACAGGGATCCCCAGGCCACACTGGACAGTCCTCGGGGGAGGAACATTTGTGTTCCAAACACTTGACTTTGCCCAAGGTGGTTTGTTCCTTCTATTTTAGGAAGCCTCTTCCCTGCTGCCAGATGTGGAACAAACCACTCATCTGCATGACACCTCCCCTCCATTCCAGGCATAAGCTAGGGAAAAGTGTAGTTTTTGTACACAGTAGTCAGAAGCATTGCCAACAGTGCAAACTCCAAGTGCTTCCTGCTCTAGAAAGCTGCTCCTCCAACACGGTGAGCTCATTCAGGTGTATATTCCAGTTAGGTCCTTTTAACTCGACTAGATTTTGATCATGAGACAAGAAAAAGCTGCCTGGTAGCAAGAGGTCCATAGGAAGGGACAGTCATATCCCCAAGAATGACGATGGGGTGCAATGGAGAAATTTGGATGAAAATCCCACCAAGAAGCCACACTTTATTCTCATCCTTTCCAAATTAAACTGAGATTAGCCTGTGTAATCAAGAGCTACAGCAGCAGCCTGTACCTGGGTACCTGCCTGCTTCAGTATCTACTTCATGACTTTTAGTTGTGCCAACATTCTAGGAGTACAGGGAATTCTCAGACCTCCCCAGCCCAGGAGAACCATGTGCTCTATCAGCAGTACTTAAGCAGTTACAAATACTACAGCACTCAAACCAGAACTTTTCAGTTGAAAATAAAGGCAAGATGGCCACACCACCAGGAGCTGGACACCTCTAGGCAAATATCAGCCTGGCTCCTACATGTGTGCCACCTCCATAATCCACACAAGCTGCAAGAGAAGCAGGCTCAGAAACACAAAGAATCTCCATTTGAACAGCTCAAGAAAACAAAGATTTCACATTTACCTACACAAATCCAAGAAAAGGCTGAGTGTGGCTTTAAACCTACTCTGTCAAGGGTGTTAGAGCTCACGTTTACCCTGACGCAAGTGCTGCCAAACCCTTATTAGGCAGAACCTCAGCTCCACAGTAGTCCCACAAATGCTTCACCAGTGCTAACACACACCAAGGACCTCCATTCACAAGGGTTTTATTTTCTTGTAACAAACAAAACAAGCAAATAAACAACAAAAAAAAAATCACACATGTTCAACATGAATACAGACAAATAAATTAATGTCAAACGAGACTGATTGCCAAGGTGCAAATGAGTAGTGACAGTGAAAACTGCTCGGTTGGGTGGGAGACTTTCAATACAACACATCCCTGGCAGTGCTGTTGAAGCTTGAGAGATGCAAAGCCACTAAACGTGCTTCTTCAGAGGGGTCAGCAGCTTGTGAGATGAGCCAATCCTACCTCACCCTCTGAGAGGAATGTTTGGTTTAAGGCAGCAGCAACTCCAGAGCTCAATGGTTACCACCTGTTAAGTAACCTCTGCACAATGTCCTGGATACAGAGAAGCTTCCAGTACCAGAGACAAGGCTGCTGTGCCACCACATCACTACACAAAGCCTGCTGATGGCTGAGGGAGCTCTGCAACAGAGTTATGAGATCAAGAGAGGAGACCCATTTGCCACAGGACAGGTGAAGATTACAGAGCAACACTGCCTATAATGCTTAAGGAATTATACTGTAGCCCAGAGTTTCTTGTCCTTTTCCACTTCTCATGAAATCAAGTGTTAGCTCTTCCCAGAAACTGGTTCTGACTAGGCTAAACATTACATATAGCTGTATCATAGCAGGGAGGCATATCCAGCCTTGATCTCAGTCCTCCCCTAGCCCTGAAAAATGTATTTAATGCCAGTTTTAAAAAATGACCCACTTGAGAAGCACCCCTGGTGTCCAATATACTTCTACATGATTCACACAAGGTGCTACCAGAAAAAAAAACTTAAGTGGCACCAGAGTGCCACAGCATCTGGAGGCAGAACAGTGTTGTTTTGCAGAAAAGAGAGGAGGATTACTTGGTTCAAGCCACATCAGCTCTGGTCACTTCCACCTTTTTGGAGGAACACAGGGAGTTATAAGAGCAGCAATTCTTCCTCACTAATGCCAGATGTCATTAGATTCTGTTCCCTGCCTTTCTAGCAAGAGCATCTTAGAATCATCACTATTCCATTAATAAAGCTCCAAGAACAAGGCAGTACCAGGTGTTGAACTATAAGGGCACCAACAGACAGTGCCACATGTAAAGCTGACTCACACATTCCTAGAGCAACTTCTTCTGGCAGTTACTGCTGCAGTTTTCAGTCCTTGCTTGTTTTCATAACTTTCTGCTGGTGTTCTGTATATGCCAGACAGAACCACAATCCTCCTGAGATTACTTCAGCACTGAGCAGGACAAGACAATCAGAATACAGGTAGGCAAGCCAGCCTGCTTGCACACCACATGCAGTCCTGCCCCACAAAATACGGTTCGAGGTTTTTACTGTGGTGCAGCCTGCCAGGAAGCACATCTAGTGCAGCCTAGCAGACTGAACTGGGGCAAGACAGCAGACAAGATGGTTTGCACTACTTTGGCCCTAGCACAGGAGTTTTTCCAAGACTGGCTTCAGAAGGACAGTCACAACTGTTTCCTTTTCTGAGATGAAGAGCTGGAAGGGAGACTTTCCTAGTTTACTGCAGCACAACACAACAGGGAAACAGCACCTAAGACACCCTGTAGCTCACTAAAGACACCAGAAGCATTCTTTCTAGAACCCAGTGGGAGTGAGCACGTTCAGATCCCGAGGTTTGATATTATGGGAACGTGGAGATTGTTTCCTCCCTTCTGTGACTGGAATGTCCATTTTGGGTGGCTTGAAGGTGACTGGATCCTCTGACATCCTAGTAGCCTGAGCACGCATCAGCTCCATTGGGGAAGGCTTCTGGGCACCCTTATAGGATTGGATGGTAAATCCCCCTGATGAAAGAAGAAATCACAGTAAGAGCCAGAAAAACTAGCCAAGCCCTTTTTCCATTGCTGCCAGGAATGGGCAGTGTCACTGCAGAAAGCCTACACTAGACCCAGCAGCTTCATTTCATCTAAGGATAATTCCACATCAGTGGCTGGCACTTCCAGTCCTGGTTTCACCAATCAGCAGAGTAAAAAGCTGTCACCTTCACATCCTGCCCTTCCACTGCAGCTCAGGGCAAGTTATTTCTACTTTCAGATTCTTGGCATAGATTTTGCCTGTTTATGCACAGAAATGATACGATCACAAAAGTGATCCTAGAAAGTAACAAGGCAAGCAGGATAAGGCTCCAGAAACAATTACAAGTTTGGTGTGTGACAGTACTCATCTAGCTCTTGCAGGGCAGAAGATTAAGAGGACATACCTGGATCAGTGGTGGATTTCTGGATTGATTTGGGTCCAAAAAAACTCCATCTTTCAGACGGCAAGTTGTCCCCCACTTTTTCCATTGCGAAGTCTGGGCCAGAGATAGAAGCAGAAGACCCCTGTCTAAACCAGCCCCTAGGAAAAAAAATCATTAATATGTATGAGATGAGGCATGAGAATGAATACTTCAAGTGGCCTCACTGTGGCAGGAACTCCACACGTAGTTAGCAGCAGCAATTTAAACAATCTTAATAGATTTGTTACCACCCAGGATGAAAATATGTTATGTTCAAATTCCACAACTGGATGTATCCAGTGCAAATCCACAGCACACTCTGGTTTTCTACAGGCTGCTGAGGTGGAAGATGCTACAAAGAACTTTCTCAACCGGTGAGTGACTGTCTAAGGGGTGAAGGATGCAGCGGTCTGCCAGAACAGAGTACCTGTTTTTATGCTTGGGAGAAGAGTGAGGCGTGCTGCTTGGGGTGGACTGAGCAGAAGAAGTCTGTTTGTCATCTTTTGTCATCTCTCCACTCTGCATTTTTAGCTTCTGTAAGGAGAGACAACAGAATGTGGAAGCAACAGAGCTTAAATATAAAATAAGAAACAAATAGTTTTGATATAAGCTCAACAACTGCTTGTATGACAGGTGACAATGGATATTAAGTGTCATTACACCTAAAGCTAAAGCCAGTATTGCAATTCTTGTATATAACCCTAGAGCATCTTTCCATGTCAGATACAAGCATTTGTGAAGTCTATGCTCAAGATATCCTCTAGGCCAGAGGAAGTAAAATAACAGCTACAGCTCACTCTGCAATTCAGAGTGACTGCAATACTGCACTGCTTCCATATCAGCATTCACAGGGAACCTGCAAGACACAGGAGACCCAGCTTACACATCAGTCCAACTACCCAGTAACAAGGCTAAATGTCACAGCAACTACTCGTCTTCAGCAATGAGTGACAAAGCTTTCAGTCCCACAAGTTCTCTACTAATGGCAAGACCACACCTTGTTCAGAAGGTACAGGGTCTAGGAGCACTAGACCCTGAGAAGTAATTCATATCCAACAGGATGGAAACACTACTGTGAGATGAACTGCATTTTGAGGAGTACTCCTGACCATCATATAAACAGGAACTGGGTGTATGTGAACCAAGTCATTACAAGTCAGGACAAAATGCACTTTGAAGAAGTCACCTGAAGGGCAGTTACAGTTCAAACACCAACCAGACAGGCACCTTCTCAGGACGTTCCCTGTGGCTATCCAAGCGACACTAACACAGTTCAACACTGTTTACAAAGCACTGACCTTGTGGAGGTACACTGAGAGTTTGCTATTAAACTCCAATTGCAAGATCACCGTGGTCAACTAAGCTCATCAGAAACATGTTGATTCAAGACCTTTGTCTTTATTTCCAGTAAGAGGCCAAGCCCAACTTCATCTGCTAACTTTCAGATCAGAAATTTATTGTTCACAAGTTCTCTGGGGACAAACAATTGCCACAGCCAATTGCAAGGCACCACTCAAAGGCAGAGTAAGAAACTAGGTTCTGTCAGGATGTTTCCACTTGAAAAGATGGCTTCTTTCAAACCTATCAAGGCTAACGCTACTCTAAAATGGAAGTGGGTAACCTCTTTAACACAATGGGCTTGAAAGCCTTACATGGACTGCCTCAGCCACACGGTGATAGTTGGTCTCCTCAGTAGTGAGGCCTTTGTGGGGAGTGTAGCCAGCATCTCTCAGGCCTGCCTGCTGCTCAAAGCGCTGAATGCTCTCCTGAGTCTGCTCTGGAATGAACAAGAGCACATACCAGAAACACCATCACAAGTTGTCCCAGGAAAAAAAGGCGACTTAAGTAACCAAACACAAGATTCTTTTCATCATTCACACCTATGTGTTGTGGTAAGTTGATAAAGGCAGCAAGACAGAAGCTAAAAGAACATTCTCACTTGAAAGCTATCCTGAGTCATAGGGCTAAGTCAAATGAACAGTGAGTGATTAGTCCTAAATCACCAGATGTATTACAAATGCAACATCTGTAATTAAATCCATCTTACCCACTGCATCATTCCTAATTACAACTCTCTAAATGGATGAGACTCAAATAAATTGGGTTTTAAATGGCCCTCTAGATGCAAAAGTAGTTTTGGGCAACAACAACAAAAAATTTTCTGGAAAGCTGCCCAGACTAGCTAATCTGACAATTACAGCCTTGCAGAACAGGTGTTGAAGACTCCCTGTGATCCCAGATTAGGTAAAATATTTCAGCCAAATACAGAATGAGCAATGGTATCAACTTCAGTTCTGGAAAAAAGCAAACAAACAACACTTTTTTTCCCCTCTCCACTACCAGCATAAGATGTTCACTCCCTAATGGAATTAAGTCAGAAGGAAGTAGAGCACAAAGATTACTGGAAAAGCCCAATGTCTTTGAAAGAGGTAACACTTCCCATGTTAATGTTAAAGTTATTTGCAGTTAAAGTTATTTGCACTGCATGAGAAACCTAGAGAACTTTGGCTTACTTCCAGCTTGTGATAGAGTGTTCTTCCTAGGAGGTGAAAGTTTGGGCTCCTAACTTCTTACTGTACAAGATATTTAGCCTGGCACAGTTTTAACTAGATTAGCATTTTACCATTAGACTAGAACAGGAACTGCTTTCCAGAAGTCCATTCATATTCCCAGATGTTATTTTCTGATGTGTACGTTATTTTTGAGCCATGACTGAAATAGTGCAAATATATATCTAAACCAAAATGCTGGTCTGAAAAAAAAAAAAATCTAGACATCTTTGGAAGCACAGCTCAGAGGAAAGAATGAAGCTCAGATCCCAGCTGCTAGAAGAGGCAGCAGGGACAGATTAACACATGAATAATTCCTCATTGCAAACCAGCACGTCTTCTCTGCAAACACAACTGACCCAATTTGATTTTAAAGCATCATGATTTATGAGGTTTGTTTTCACTTAAAATGTTACTGTTAGCAAGACAGCTGCTCTGCTGTTTACTAACAACTGCCAGCAAGTGCTCCATTAGCACAGTATGTCAGCTCTCCACGCCAGTTAACTCTGGAGCTTTATCTGCCATTCAGAAATAGCAAGTTAATAAGCAAACAGAGTAACAGCCACCTCTGCACTCCAGGTCCAGGTGGTGTGGACTGCAGTATCCTATCAGCACACAATGTACCCAGCACTCCTCCCTCACCACCCACCTCCAGCACCTGGAAACAGAGGCAGCAAGTTTGGCCTATCCCCTAGTTCCTTGGTTTTTTTTCTAGAAGGATCGTCATACAGCTCAAGAGCAGAGGTGGTCTGAACCCACAATCCGTCCAGGAACTCTGGTAGTTCCCTTCAGGCATTACTAAGGTAGAGCATACACAGGTGTCCACACCCCACTAGAGATGAGAGCTCTTACTTGTAATGAGAGAGTTCATGATGATATGAGTGGCCTTGGCCTTCACCACAGGTACCCTGTTCACACTCTCAGTGGACGATGAAGGAGTTATGGCAGGTGCATTCATGTTAGCATCCCCTTCCTCAATCTGTGGGAAAGAAGCAGGGTATGGTTTAAGATGAGAAAGTATCTCAGCAGCTTGCCAAGACACATCTTTGACTACTCAGAGACACAAGGCCAAGCTGCTCTAGTAGGTAAACTGCATCCCATAGAGGAAACTCATGCACTGCTCTCACTACAGCCCAGGAGCGTTTAGAGCTTGAAACTTACAGTCCTTAGCAACGAACAGAAGATTTGAAAACATACTGGGCCCAAAGCCAAGAAGTTCTTAGCTTAAGTACAAAAAGGTCAATAGGGGGAAAAAAAAAAAGGTATCTACTTCAATTCTCATAATTGCAAACTCGACTTCAAATTCAACTGGGCAAGAGCACCCTCCCACAGAGAGCTCAGAAACAGCTATTTACAGAACACCAGTCACACAGGTTAGAGGCTGGTGTTTACGTCGTGCTTTCTCCCTCAATCTTTATATCAGTTTCTTCACACATCTAGTGGTCATAGTTCTACCACAAGACCCCAGCAACAGAGAACAAATGAATGCCTGAAAACAAGAAATCCTGTGAAACAAGGACCTCCTCCTCCTGACACAGGAGATGCAGTTCCCCAACTTGTCTGTTTGCTTTTTGCACTAAAGCATAACTTCAAGTTCAGCACATTCCACAAGAATGATTTTAAACCCAAATTATGTTAAATGGTAGAAGTTAAACTCAAAGGGATGCAGAGTTACTTGCTTCCCTTTAAAAACATTTAACTTCAATTCAAACATAGAAAACAGCTTTTAAATTTAAAACTGCTAGTCCTGCACTCAAAGCATAAACATTTCATGGGACACTGTTGGCTGGAAGAAATCTTCAAAGACTATTTAATCCAGCCTCTCATGCTTCATGCAGAGACATCATGCACTGGATGACATTGCTCAAAGCTTTATTCCACCCAACTAAACACTTTCAGGGATAGGGCATCCACAACTTCTCATGGGAACTTGCTTACAAATCCAACATAAGTCCATCGTTTTGCTCTGGTTTAATTATATCTGGTTACAGCTTTTTGTTTGGTTGGGTTTGGGGTTTTTCTTTGTTTTGGTTGGTTGTTTTTTTTTGTTGTTGTTATTGTGTTGTTTCTTCTTTCACCCAGAAAAGTCTCACATATGCAAGCAAACTCCCAAAACAGCCTGATCTTAACTACACTTCTGTGTTCCCATAACAGGGCCAGGCAGCAAGCGTGGTCCTTGGGCCCGGCATCTCCCGAGGGCTAACAGTGCCCAGCAGGTCTCCAATGCAGCAGGTGGAAGGCAGCTTGCCCGGTGCAGTGCATCAGCCAGGCAGGTCTGCAGGGCCAGGCTGCAGTGGCACGCCTTAGCCAGGGCCGCCGCGACAACCGGCCGGCCCATACCTTCGAGAGCTCCTGGTACTTGCGCTCAGGGATGACCGGCTGCTTCCAGAGAACGTTGGCGCACAAGTCTGCGGGCGGCGGCGTCATGGGCGCCGGGTCCTCCAGGGCATCGTCGTAGCTGAAAGCCCGGCGGGGCATGCCGACGGGCAGCGACATCTTGCCCGGGCGGGCCCCACCGCCCTGCTCCAGCGCTGCGAACAGAGAGGGCAGCGCTCAGCACCGCCGCGGCCTACCCGCCTCAGGAGGGAGAAACGCGGGAATGAAAGCGGAGCAGGCTTACCAGGAGCATCCGGTTGCCGCGAGCTCATGGTGGCGGCAGGCGGGCTGAGACTAGCGAGGCTCGGTGAGGGGCAGCGAGCCAAAGGCGAGCGGCGACATAGCGAAGCCGCCAGCGGAGGTCAGCTACCGACAACAGCCCTAAGCTGAGCTCCCTTATCAGCGCGAGCGCCGCGCGAGAGCTGCCGGCGGCGCGCAAGGCACTGTGGGAGGTGGAGTCCAGGCCACGCGAGGCGATGCGCGGGCTGCCGGAACGGGCGGGGCCAAGCAGGGGGCGGGCGGCGGCGTTTGGTGCGTCGCTGCGGGCACACTGTATCCCGGTTCTGTGAAGTCCCATTCCTGCCGGGCGTGCCCGCCACAGTGATCTTGCCTGGCCTTGCCCTCCTCAGCACACCCGCCGCTTGCTCCTGCCTGACAGTTCACCAGCTCTGCCAGCAAAACGCATGGGTGCCTCAGAGGGGAGCTCAGCCCACCGATGCCCCGGCAGTGGGGCTGGCAGCCGGGCACAGAGATTCCAGGAAAGGCCCTGCAGCTGCTCCTAGTGGAGTCTGGCCTGAGGCCGGGCTGCTTTGCGCCGCTGGGGGGAACTGGTGACAAGCCTTGACAGGCAGCGGGCACAAGCCTTGGGCCCGTGGGTGCTTGCTGTGCTGGGTGCCAGGTGGGTGTGGGTCCGGGGCGGCTCATGTGTCAGCACACTGGCTAGGGACGCCCTGCTGCCTTCCTCCCTCTTCCCATTGTCCCTCCTCATCCCATCTCCATCCTAACATCCCACCATCCCTCCACCAACCCTTCCCTCGTCTCTCCACCCATCCACCCATCCATCCATCCATCCATCCATCCATCCATCCATCCATCCATCCATCCATCCCCTCCTCCATCCCTCTCTCTCTCTGTCCCTTCTCGTCACCATCCATCATTCTGTCCCTCCTCCACGGTCGGAGCGGCTCCTTTAAATGCGGCAGTGACGTCAAGGGCGGGCACAGCTGGCGCTGCCGCCCCGCCCGGGGACACAGTCGGCGGCGGGGACGCAGCTGCGCCGCGGCCGCACAGTGCCGGAGCCGCATGGCTCCGTCCCGCGCCCTCCGGGATCTGACCCTAACCCTGGTGGCTGCGGTCGCCGCCCTCGGCTCCCTTCTCTTCATCGCCTGGAAGATCTACTTCCGTGGCGCGGGCACCAGCACCGACTGGAGCGGCTGGTGGGAGCGGGAACTGCAGGAGCTGCGAGAACGAGAACCCCCAGGTGACACGGTAAGGGGCGATCCCCGCTGGGACCACCGACCCATCGCGGGGCGGGAGAAGGGTTGGGATATTCCCGGGATTCCGTATACGAGGAGCCTCTTATTGGGATCTCCCCGAGCCCAGGGGGGAGGATCCGGGGCATGGGACCGGAATCCCTCTGGGTTCTTCACATCTCTGGGACCGTCCAGCCGGGAAAGTGGCCAGGGGTCGGGATCACCAGGGGGAGGCTCTGGATGGCCAGCGGGATCCCCCCGAGCACGTGAGTCAGAGGATCCTAGGACTGGCACCCCACCCATCCCCTCCTGTGCTCTCCACAGGTGCCCTGGCGGCAGGTGCTGGTGCTGGGACTGGACGGGGCTGGGAAGAGCAGTGTCCTACACTACATCTGCAGCCAGAGAGCCAGGAAGAGCATCGCTCCCACCTACGGCTTTAACTCTGCACAGCTCTGTGTAGAGGGGCTGGAGATGGACTTGCTGGAGGGTAAGTCTGGCCTGGCCCCACTGTGTCCCCCAGATCTGAGCTTACATGGCCTAGAGGCTCCCCTGCCTGTTGGCACCAGGCTGGAGATGCAGAGCATCCCAAGTGGTGGGAGCACCCTGGGTGACCAGAGATGTGGTTCCCCAGAGTGCTGCAGGGTGGTGGCAGACCCACTCACACTCATGCAAGTGCCTAATCCTGCCCCTCTCCCACAGTGGGTGGCAGCCAGAACATGCGAGCATACTGGCACCACTACCTGAGCCAGGCCCACGTGCTGGTGTTTGTGGTGGACTCGGTGGACAGGTCGCGCCTGCTGACGGCACGTGAGGAGCTGCACACGTTGCTGGATGCAGAGCCCCGGCTGCCCCTGGTCGTGCTAGCCAACAAGCAGGTGGGTGTCCATCTCTCTGCCCCTGCAGATGACTTTCTAGCTGTTCCCAGCAAAGCTGTCTCTCCCCAGGGCCCCAAGGGGAAATCCTAATATCCAAAACCCACTAGCTCTTGCAAAATCTTACTTCTTGGGGCCTGTCTTTTTCAGTCTTCATGAGAGGCACAGCTGCTATTACCCCAGCTAAGGAGTTTTGGGACAGCACCCCAGCAGTAGCATGCAAAATCCCTAAGAGGAGATGTGTTACCCAGGCAGGTGGCCAGGCACATGCCTTGTGCTGCTTCCCTTTAGCCTGCACAAAGCAACTCCAGTGTGAGAGCAAGGCAGCTGTGCCTGAGCACAATCTCTGCCAGGACCATGCAGGCAGGACTGGGCCCCTTCCAGCTGGCAGCATGGCTCCCAGCACCATTCCCCTTCTGAGCAGCTGCCTCTCTCTGTTACAGGACAAAAGTGATGCCCTGAGCACAGCAGAGCTGTGGGAGGAATTGGCCCTGCACACAGTCAATGGTCAGCGGGAGATCTTCCTCCTGCCCACCAGTGCAACCTGGGCCAGCCTAAGCACCACCAACAGTGTCCTCCATGTGAAGAACTTGCTGGTCACTCTCCTCTCTCAGCCTTGAGCCCACACGGGGGCAGACAAGCTTCCACCTCTGGCATGGCTTCTCAGAGTTTCATAGTGCAAGGATGGAAGCAGTTACGCAGATGCCTCTGGAGTTCAGACTTGCTGGTAGCAGACTGCCAGTGCTGGGCGTTTGCCACTCCACAAAGTTTTGGGTTGAGATGTAGTACAGTTGCCCTCAGGGAACACAAACAGCAGGCTCTGCTCTCTGACCACAGGGAGAGGGCAGCTGCCTCCCCCAGTTCAGGGACAAAATCTTCCTTGGGATGGAGGCACAAGTATGACTCTTACCTCTTGATGAGCAGGAAGTGCAGCACGGGGCAGGGCCCCACACTTTCACAGCAGCCCTGCAGGATTTAAAAGAATGGGACTGAACAAGCCAGCTTGCCTTTTCACCAACTGCCATGAACATTTCCTCCCAGGAGATGGGCTCTCCTCCCTTAAAAACATAAGGAGTTGCTGCCAGTGCAGGCCTGCACTGCAGCACCGCCAGTACAGCCCACACCAGTGGGAATAACCAGCTCAGGCTGCCCTCCACTGGGGCTGAGCAGAGATTTCAATACCACAAACTCTGTATTCGAAACCCTGTTTACAAGATGAAGGCAGTATCAGGCTGTTTGGTAGGAGTTGCACTCAGCACATATTTCCCCTTGCATGGTCTCCCTCACTCTCAGCTGCCTCAGGAAGAAGAGCAAGGAGCCAGTGTCAAGAACCACAGGATGCCCTACCTGCAGGCAGGGGGCTGCTGGGTCAGGCCACAGAGCACTGGGTCCTGGAACACCTATCATGGAAGCTGGGGAGCACATCAAGGAAAGGGGGTATTTGCCAGGTGGAGTCTGCTATGAATCCTTTTGTCCGTTCACTCCTTCCATTTGTCAATAAAGGAGGCTGACCACTCTGCTCTGATTTCAGCTACTTGGCAGGGAAGGGCCCCCCAGCCTGGTCTTCCAAGCTCCAGGCAGAAAGTTTGTTTGTAGGGGAAGGAAGCAGCATGTGGCTCCACTCCAACCACTGCTGCCTACAGGGAAATCAGCAATGGCCCAAGTTCTGCCAACACCCTGCTAGTCCCCAGCCCCACTGCTGCAGAGAGGGACAAGCACCCAGTGTCCATGTCCCACGTGTTGGCACCAGGAGTTCATGGAAGTGGGATGGTGCTAAGTGAGAGCTCATGAACACAACACTCACACCTGCCTGAAATAGAGCCTCTCTAGAGACTTTCAAAACCCACCTGGATGCGTTCCTGTGCAGACTATCCTAGATGATCCTGCTTTGGCAGGGGGGTTGGACCTGATAATCTCTTGAGGTCCCTTCCAACCTCTGATATACTGTGATACTGTGAAATATTAATTTATTTTGAAAAGGCAAAAGAAGTGCTACTACCTTTGTGTGGCAGCTGGCACAATACATTTAGTCCCAATGCTACAAGCCACAGCCAAGAGTTTCATGCCTGGTTATAATTGTCTCTGATTCATGGAGGTCCTTCCTCCAACAACAGAGCATTTGCATAGCTCAACTTGCAGACACTGAGCCTGAGAGTGACTGTCACCAGCTTGTCAGTCCCCACTTGGTTCAGGAAATGGTCACATCAAGCCTGCACTTAGAGGCAAATCTGAGAAAAGGGGGCAGTTACTGCACATCCATCTTTTCTGGCTTGAGTGATGCAATGAAATCCTTATATTCTTCAGGATAGAAATTCTTGTATACGTTGATTTTTCTCTTAATCTGCTTGGGGGTATCCTGGTAGTAGTTCTTCTCATCTCGAGCCATTTCCTATGACAAAGAAGAAGGTAAGTCAGAGGAGTGGCCCCAAGAGTAAACACCAAACCAGCCCAGCCTCACCCCTAAGGCCCACAAAGGCCAGCTGTAATCACTGCCTGACTCAGACAGGGACCAGGTCAAGTTTCAAAGCACTGCTTCCCCTTAACAATCAGTTGACTGAAACAGGATCCAGGACTAGTGATTCAAATCCTGCAGAAGATCCAGGAGTGATCCAGGGCTCGGTGCTCCTTGATCTGGGACAGCCAATACTCACCTTGTAGTTCTCCCCATGGTTCTGTATCATGTACCGCACATAGTCAATGAGATCTCGTGAAAGGGTGTTTGACTTCTTCTCAGGGAGACTGGCCTCATATTCCATCTCTAAAGAGAGGACAGAGATCCCATGAAGCAGGGAAGGGAAGCAAGCAGCACCTCAGAGATCCCCAGCCTCTTCCCCAGACCAAGCCCTACTGGTATTGCAGAAAAGAGGTGATCCTCCAATACAGCTCAGCTGCTCACAAACACAGTGCTGCTTCCCAGCATGATAGTGCAGGAAAACACAAGACAACAGCCTTTCATCTAGGCTGCAGCATCCAGGCCTGTGCTGCGTCTCCTCTCCAGCTCGCACCATGAGGAGTGGAGCCTTTCTGCTTAGGCTGCAGAACGTGACTGTTCAGAGCTGCTCAGCCCACCACTACAACACACAAGGTCCTGAAGCCACAGTTTCTAGTCACCCTGATGCCCCCCTGTTGGGGGAACAGGTAGATATATTGTGAAAAGGGAAGCACAGGTATAAAAAAAAGGAAATTTGTAAGCCAGAGGACACAAGGGAATGGCAGAGCTGCTGGCCTGGCTGGGAACCCCCAGCTGACTGCTGCCAGGGAGAGGGTACTCCTCTACAAACTCACAAGCCTGGACAAGAATTGAAAAACAGGCTTCCTGGCCCATGGTACAATACAGCAAGCTAAGGAAGCCTGTCAGCACAGAGATGAGAGATAAAATAACACACGAGGACTGGGAAGAGACCCAAATGCAAGGGCAGCAGCAGGGTTCAGCAGGAAACTCGCCAGGGCTGCAGGTCGTGAAGCACTCCCTGGGCTTGGAAGGAAGGATGGAAGCAGCACTGACCGTTCACTACATAGGGCTTCCGCACTATTTTCTTTCCTTGCTCCAGTCCATCGCTTTCCACTTCCATGCCCTGGGCAAAATGAGAAAGAAGGAAACTCAAGAATAACTCCATTTAGAAGAGACCTGTGTCCCCACACATTGCTCCCAAAACTCCAAACTGCTTATACAATGGCTGCAAGGACTGGGAAATCTCATCTAACTTAAACAGAGCCTTACTTATGCCATTAAGCTGGCAATACTGTGTGGAACAGAGACATGTGTCAAACTAGGTCACTCCTGGCTTTTTTTATTTAGTTTTTCTTTAACAAGTCTGACATTTAGTGGGGCCACCCTTCACCTGCAAGCATTGCCCACTGACACATTGAAGCCAGGCTGGCACTGCTGTACACAAAGAGACTTTCGTTGCTATCAGGAGCAACTCAGCTGCAGGGTTACCAATCCCACCTCTCTCCGGCAATTCCCAGGAGACTGAAGTAATTTATACTTGTTCCAAAGCCCACTATTTTCTTGTGACACTGTAACTCATTCCCATGACAGGATCTTGTCAAGAAAAGCGTATGAATAAAAATAAGAAACCCATCCACCCACAGAGACTGGTCCAGAGCTACCTGATTCGTGTTCCAAGGCAGGCTGCTCTACACACTGCTTTTCCCAAGAACAGCCTCATAACAGAATGGTTTGAGTTGAAAGGTCACCTGGTCTAACCCTCTTGCAGGGACATCTGATCTAAATCAAATTACTCAAAGACCCATCCAACCTGACCTTGGATGCCCCAGCCTTGGAAACATTCATCACTTCTCTGGGCAACCTGGGCCAGCGTAAAAACTTTCTTTCTTATATCTAGTCTGAATGTCTCCTCTTTCAGTTTAAATCAATCACCCCTTGTCCTGTCACAACAGGCTCTGCTAAAAATATTATCCCCATCTTTCTTGCAAGCCCCCTTTTAAGTATTAGAAGGCCACAATATGGTCTCACTGGAGCCTTCTCTTCTCCTGGCAGAACCACCCCAACTCTCTCATCCTTTCTTCACAAGAGAGGTGCTCCTGCCCTCTGATCAGTTTTGTGGTCCTCCTCTGTGTCGCAGAGGAGACCTTACCTTCCACCTCCTCAGAAAATCTGCAGTAGCCAAGGCCCTCTGCCCCTTCCCCAGTGGCGTTCAGCCGCACTTACTAGCAGCTGTTTCTTAGGGATGGGGACGGCCTTGTTGGGATCCTCGGCCAGGCCCATGTCGGCCAGGTTCTGAGCCACCGATTTGGTCGGGTCCCAGGCATGACGGATGTGCGAGCTGTGTGAGGAAAGACACGGAAATAACGAACTGCCCTCGCTCTCACTCTCACCGCCTGTTCCCCTCGCCACAGACAAGCGTCCCCCAAGCGCCCACCGAACGCGCACAGGTACCGCCGGGGCACCCGAGGCGCCCACCCCCGCACGCGCCCTTGACCCACGCAGTGACCCACGCCCCGCTGTGTGGCCACCGGCGCTGCCCTCACCAGGCGATGCGAGGGGCAGCACGGCGGCGGGCACTGCGGTACAGCCGCTTGCGGTTGAGGTTGTAGGAGTATTTCTGCCGCCTGCCTTTCCCTTTCGCCTTCGGCATGGCGAACCCACGCTGCTGCCGCTGTCTCCGAGCGCTGGGCCGGGCTGCCTCGTGGGCACCACGGGAAGTGTAGTCTCACTCCGACGCTCCGCCCTCTGGGTGCTCCCGTTGCTGCCTACAACCCCCAGCATCCCCCGCGGCAGGGGTGGGGAGTGAGCGGTGGTCGTTTCCCATTGGCCGCCGGCAGCGCAGAGGTACTTCCGAGCTACGATAGCCGGGCAGGGTCGTGGGTGGTCACCTTTCCTGCGGGCCGCAGCTATGGCGGCCGGGCCTCCGCCGCTGGAACCCAGCGGTCTGCCGGTGTTCAGCGAGGAGGGCTTCGGGAAGAAATTCCTGCGCAAGACCCGCGAGAACCCCCTGGTTCCCCTCGGTGAGGGAGTGACGACGTGGGGGCTGAGGGGGAGGAAAGGCCGGGGCTGTCGAGGCTGGTTACGGGGGAGGGCTGGGAGCAGATGATCCGCCCCTCCTGAACCCAGCCCCAGGAGGCTGCCATCCGGCGAGTTCATGTTGCTTATTTGAAGGTGTCGTTTAACGAGCCAGCAGCGCTCAGGTCGTGAGGAAGGCGGGAGGGAGGTGTAAGCTGGTCCTCGCAGCCTCTGCCCTGCTCAGTGTCCTTATGTCCTCCTCTGTCCTTCTCTGCAGGCTGCCTCTGCACTGTTGGCGTCTTGACCTATGGACTGATCAGCTTCAAGAGAGGCAACATCCGTCGGTCTCAGCAGATGATGCGGGCACGTGTCTTGGCCCAGGGCTTCACCTTCGTGGCCCTCCTGGGAGGAATGGTGGTCACAGCCATGAAATCTAGAAAGTGAAGTCATGCAAGAAAGATGCTGCAGCTATGGATGATGTGCTCATGCCCCAGTTGTCAGTGTGGATTCTGGTTGCAGATGGAGTTTTCTTAGAGACAGTTGTGATATCTTGGTGGAGCCAGTGTCAGAGAAGCTGTGTTCCAGAGCACTGGAAACAAGGGTAATACACCTCTGTGATTAACCTGAAATTTAGGTTGTGGTATTTTTTAAATCCCTGAGATTTCATCCTCCTGCAGTACTGGAGGCTGCATTTCACCAAGGCTCTCCACCCTGGCAGACCTCTCATAAAATGGTGTCCTGTGGGTCATGGTCTGCACTGAAGTATGGCTTTAGTCAGGTGCTGCATCAACATTTGAGAAATGAGCTGCCTGGTTAGGAAGGAACAGCTCTGATCCTGGCTTGATCCTGGCAGGACATAGTTCATAAGCATCAGACCAGCTGTTTGGGGAGAATATGTAATCTGTTTCATTGCAACTGGTGAGTAATAAAGTGAGTTGCAGCTGATACCAGGCTGCAGAGCATTGAGAAGCTAGAAGAGAACGCAGGAAAGAAATGGAGCAGACATGGGTGCCTCAAAGTTGTGGTGATGCAAACAGGACACAAAAGATGCAGCTCCCTGTGAAAACAGTATGAGAACTCACATTTCCAAAGTGGGGCCTGGCCGTGTTCTCCAAGTTGTGCTGCAGCTGCTTTGGCTGGGGGGCAGTTCCTGCACAGCTCACTGCTTAACATGGGTTGGAACTGGCTGCTGAGCAAGTGCTCCTTTCCCAGAGGGAGCTGCTTCACCTGAATCATGACAATCATGGTGGGTGGCTCCAAGGTCCCACTGTTGGTGTTGAATCATTGGGATCGTACTGAGGGTATTTGGTGAGCAACAAGGCCTTGCTCTCCTGTGCAAGGCCACAGGGCTAGGAGGATGCTGGCCATAGGCTCTCTCTGTTGTGTGGCTGCAGCAGGCTGTACCTGTGCCTGTAGGCAGAGCAGGGGACAGGGCACAGGCCACTCACTGATCCTGATGGAGTCCCTCATTGCAAGTTCCTGCAGGGTTTCCAGGCTCTCTGGATGTCTGCATGTTGTTGCCTGCATCCTGGCCCTCCCTGGTCCATGATGGCTCTGCAGCTGTCTGAGCCAGCTTTGCCCTCACAGGCAGTTCTGTAGGATGGGGTGAAAGGGAAAACCACTACTGCCCACAAACAAGCACTTGGTTTGTCCTGTCCAGGGAACTGTGCTGTTGGGCCTGGGCAAAGAGAGGGAAGGCTCTGGCCTACCAGAGCTGACTGCTGAGACACAAGGGTGGGAGGCAAGACATCAGTGCTGAACAGGGTGAGCTCTACTTTGACACTGGGTAGCTTGGAGCATTGCCTGCCTTGCCCAGTTGCTGCCTGCTCAGCATGTCTTTCCCAGAAGCTGCTTTTGGCTGCCTTGCTGGCACTTCCAGCCAGGCTTGAGGCAGGGGTGTGAGAGGCAGCTGGTGGTCACATCTGAGTGCAGCCTGGAGACAGGCACAGTCGGATGGGAGCAGCTCAGCCTGACTGGACTTGCAGGAGCTGGCAGGTCCCTGGGGGCAGAGCAGAGCTCCCTGGTCCTGCTGCCCTGGCCTACTGCAAAGCCTCTGGCCCTTCCCCTTGCTCATTTTTTTTTTTTTTTTTCCTGTAGGATGTGGTTCTCCTTTCTGCAGGAGGCTCGGTGTTCTCCTAAACACACATGTGCACTGCTGAAGCAGAAAAATGACAGTGCCCTGTAGGATTGGAGATGTTGGTTTATTGTAACAGGTAATTTGAACAGTCACAGATACCAAAGCCAAGGGATGTAGAACAGCTGTGGGCATGGCTCCCCAGGAGCTGGCTGTTCCTGCCTGACACGGGGACATGGCAGCTGGGGCACTCAAGGGCCCTGCTGCCTGTGGAGGCTGGAGGGACAGAGCACAATGGGGCTCCCTGCCCTCAGGAAGCAGCCAGAGGGTGCTTCCTGCTGTCCTGCATGAAAGGTAGGTAGCCGAGTCCCAACCTATCCTGCATCAGCATCCATCCCACACCACAGCACAGCCACCTAGCGTGCTGGAGCGCAGGGGACAGTGGGAGTGATCAGCCCTGTGGACAAGGAGGTACAATTCCAGCACCCAACACCCAGTGAGTCCCTACACATCCATTTCCCTTCCTGGCCCACTGCTGCACCCATGCCCAGAGACAGGGGTGCTCATTCACCCAACAAGGGCTGCAGCAGCAAAGCAGGTGATCTTTCTGACTTGTGGAGCCATCACTGAAGGGCAGGAGAGTTCTGCATACTCACTTTTTAGCTGAGGAAGGCTCTGCAGGGAGGCTCAAGCAAATGGTTTTTTGGGCTCTGCTCCATGTCCCCACAAGCCTGTTGCTGCAAGCTCTTCCCAAGCCCCAGGTAAACCAGATCTGGGGCACAAGCTCAAGGCTACCCCACAGCAGGGTGAATGCAGGCCTGACCCTCTCCAACTAGCCATGAATTTGGCAGGTTTCCAAGGCTGTGCCTCAGAGTTGGAAGGTCTGGTGCCAATCCCACCACACAGAGAGAAAGCTGGTGTTTAGGGTGGAAAGTGTGTGCCTTGTGGAGCAGCAAGCGGGACTGAGGCATCTTGCCACGCTGCCATAGGTCTGCAAATTCAGCAGTGTTCAGAGAGAAGCCACAGGGCAACTGCAGACAAATGTGCAGGTTGTTTTCCAGTGGCAGCACAAGCCCCAGCACCAGAGCTCTGCCCAGTCCTGCCCTGGGGCTCTGGATTGGAGTTAGGAGCCTGACCTCCCCCATAGCAGCTAGATCTTCCTACCTCCTTCCCTGCAACCACACAACCTCCATCTCCCATCCGAATGAGCAGAACAGAGCCAAGGGTCCTGAAACCTGCCCCCCCACATTCTCCACTGCT
This sequence comes from Indicator indicator, assembly GCF_027791375.1. Taxonomy (NCBI): domain Eukaryota; kingdom Metazoa; phylum Chordata; class Aves; order Piciformes; family Indicatoridae; genus Indicator; species Indicator indicator. The sequence continues at coordinate 6,900,751 of NC_072027.1, forward strand.
GGTGGTCTTGGAGAAGGGACAGAAAACATCCTGCACACTCACTGCCCTGCACCACCCCACTGCCTGGCACACAGGATGGATGGGACATGGATACTGCAACTGCTGCTGGGAGCCAGCTTTTTGGGGTGCAAAGCCAGGCTGCAAAGAGTTCTGCTGAGCTTGGGGCAACTGCAGGCAGTCCTGGCCCAGCCTGGGTGTCCACACTCACATTCATCAGTCCTTGCTGGCCTGGCAGCATCACGCTGCAGCTGTGCTTCCTGCAGGACCTTACAGTGTGGAGCTGAGTCAGCGCTGTTTCTCCACCCTCACTGCCCTGCACCATCTCTGCTCTAAACCCCATGGGAAAGGCAGGCAGCAGCCCAGCGTCCCACCTAGGATTGTTTTTCAGGGCTAGGATCCAGGCCCAGATACAGGACTGCCATGCTGCAACCACAGGCAGATTTATTCCCAGCATAGGGGTGAGGTGCAGAACACTAGGTGGGGGGAGTTCCCCTTCCCATTCAGTCAGGCCCTTGGGCACAACCTCCTGCTGGGGTTCCCTGGCTAATTCAGCTCTGCCACCCAGTGTTGCTTCCTAGGGAAATGCCACAGTAATAAATAAGTGTAAAAAGAGACCAATGCACCTTTTAAGCAAAGGAAAACCATGGGGAGAGTTACAACTGGTGACTCACAGCCGAGGCGTGCACCAGGTAGCAGGGGCAGGCAGGATGAGGCCCCTCCTGGGCTGGCCCCACGAAGCCACCTGGCTCGGTGAGCCCGGCTATGCCCTGCTGTGCTCCCGGCTGTGCCGGGCGGCAGCTAGCGGGACAGGGGCATCTGTTTGAGGGAGATGAGCACCGAGCGCATCCGTGAGACATCCTTGCTCTGCTTGCTGCTCTTGGGGTTGAAATCACAGAGCTGGGCCACCTTCTCCCACTCAGAGCCTGGGGTCTCCTCCTTGGACTCCTTAAGAAATGCTTCCTCCGAGGCCCTGCCGAGATATTGAGGGTTGTCACTGACAGAAGCTTTTCCAACGAGACCCTCCCCTCTGTTTGGGAACCCCTTGTGTCCCCACTTCCTGTCCCATTGCTCCAGCCGATGAGCTTAGTGTCCTCTGGGATCCAGAGACACTCGATGCTCAGGGCTGCATTCACCTAAGACACCATTCATCCATGGGCACTGGGATGTCTGCCTGCTTCCAAGACTTCTCCACCCCCAGAGTCATCCTCCAAAAGGCACAAGACCCTGTGGGCTTTGCCTCTTCAAACAGCCCCCACAAGGGCATTTCCAGGAGCTCCACCCACCTCCTAAAACTCCATCATCTAGAGACACCCAACTGCATAATCCTCCCTCCAGGACCTCCCAGGGCCAAGGATCTCCTAGCATCCCCCCTCCTCTTGGCTGGGCAGCCAGTGCTGGGGCCACAGCACCCAGACCCTGTGGGGGCAGGATACGTAAGAGGCACATACACATAGCCAATCACATCGGCGTCCGGCTGCTGGTAAAAGGCTTTGTCAGCGATCCTAGCCCCCGAGGCACAGAGAGAAAGAGCGCAGAGCAGACAGGCAGGCAGAGGGTTAGAAAGAGAGAAACAGAGAGGGTGTTAGCGTCCTCCCGCAGAGCCTCACTCACTCATCACAGCATACACAGCACCAGGAAAGCCTGCCAGTGACAGCAGGACTGCAGAGACAGTGCCCCGACTCTGCCTGATGCGAGGCCCATGTAGGGGGCAGGAGGCAAAAAGATTCCAGAGTGAGCCCAGCATGGGCCCAGCCAGGGCAGGTCTGCACAGCCACTGGAGCTGCTCAAAGCCCTGGGGTGTTTCTGGATGCCTGGCAAAGCTCCATCCTTGCAGAGCTGGACTCCGTTATGGAGAAAGAAGCCCCCCAGATATCCCAAGAAGGCAGATCTTGGTGCACAACAGCTTGTGTTGCAGCCCTTGTGGCCATGCCGACCCCAGCATACCTGTTGTTTGCCCGGTTCTTCTCCACCTGCTCATTCTGACGCAGGTTCCACTCCTCCAGGTCCTTTTTGGCCTTCTCACGCCATTCCTGCTCAGTCACCTTTGAGGCTGCATCTAAGGCCAGAGCAAAACAGATGTCATCAGGCAGACTGGAACCTACTGGGTAGCCCCTCAGCAGACAGGACAGCTGTAGCTCTCCAGGCCTGTCCCCAGCCCTCACAAGTACTGGGTGAAAGGCATCACTGCCCCAAGAACAGTGCATCTCTGGCAGGGGCATCCACACAGTGTGGGGTATGAGACACCTCTCTGTGATGCATCAGGATCACCTGCTGGTGAGGGACCCTAAGGGCCCTGACTGCCACATCACATGGTGTCACAAAGGTGGCCATGCACAGCCTTAGGTCTCACCCAACTCCTCCAGGCGCTTCTTCTGCTCCTCTCTCCACTTTCGGATGCTCTCAGGTTCCTGGGTCAGACGGTCAGCCTTGGCTATGGCTGCATAGGCATCTGTGGGACCATTGGACTCCTGCGGGACATGAGCACCTCACCATCAGCACCAGCTCTTCTCACAGCCCAGCCACCTTGAAGGGCTCTGAGCAGGGCAGGACTCCACACTCTCAGCGCTCAAGACAAGCCAACATAGAAGGTAAGGAGGGTGACAGCCTAGGACATCTGAGACATTGTCCCTGAAGCACTGCTTAAGCTGCTGTTGTAGCCTCGGGCCCTGTCACCCACTAAGAATTCTCAGCACTCTGCTTCTTGACTTGCTACTAACTGCCAACACAGCTCTCACACCCTCTGGGTGGCCTCACATCAGAGGACAGTCACCAGGCTTGTGAAATGCTCCTCACCAGCAACAGGCTTCCCTGGTCCCATCATTAGAGGCTTGGTCACAAAAGACAGAATGAAGCCCAGGCAAGAGGCAGGCCCAAGGGAGGTACCATGCTCCACCTGGACACCAGCCTGCAGGCAAGAGCCTCCATCAGTCCTCTGATCTGCCCACACAGCTCCTGCCAGGCCCAGCACCACACTGCCTCAGCACCGCTCCTAACACCTTCTGCTGGCCAGGGTGCCCAGCCTGACACCAAGCTCAGCAATGAGATTATGGCTTTGCTCCAAGATCCCCAATCTAATTAAGTCTGTCCTGTTCCTGATGTGATTATCATCCCACAAACCAGGCATAGGCAATGCACATACCACACAGCTGGGCACCACGTGGCTTGAAGGGCTTGTCAGATGCTGGCACAACTTTTGTAGCCAGCACAGGTGCACTTTGGGCTCCCAGAGGGAGCTGAGACTCCCACAGGCAGCCCCCACAAACCATTCTGGGCAATGGGGCAAGTGGGTTTAATGGAAGATGCTGTGAAATCAGTAAAGCAAGCAATCCATCGCAGCATCATCCTGGTTCTGGTGTCTGCCAAGAGATGCTCTTGACTGCCCTTGGGGCCTCCAGGAGCTACCCAGGCTGAAGAATGGGGGCTTCTGTGGGGAATGGAAGAGCTATCATTTGTTCTTAGGGCCTAGGTGCTCCTTCAGGGTACAAGACACCTGCAAATACATTTGGGGCAGGTCACATGAGGTGGGACCAATTTTCTCTTCAAAAAGGAGTAAGAATAGAGCAGCCAGGACTCCCCCATGAGACCCAGCCCTTTCCAGGAGGACCACAGCTGTTCTGTGGCTGCATAGCAAACTAAGGTCAATCCTGGGGGCAGAAGAGCAGAGTGCTGGCCTCATGCCCACTCAATCTCCCTTAGCAGCAGTGGGCTGGGTAAAGGGGCTGAGCTCTCACCTGAAAGACATCTCCATTGACAGTGGCTCCTCCATTCTGGAAACCAGCTAGAGAAAAAGAAACAGAAAAACACAACTATGGCAGCTGCAAGTGACCACAGAGGATGTTGATGTTCATCAAAATGAAGCACATCAGTTCATGGGAGTTTGTCTGTGCCAATTCCAGTCCAACACACCCATCTACAACCACCTCACACATCTGGGCCAGGCCCCATGATCTCACGTCCTTGGCAGAATTCAGCCAGCATCTCCCCCAGACAAGCCTCTTGGGGTATTTATGTCTTCACGGTGTTTTCACTGGTGTTTTATCTTATCTGAAGATTAGGGAAAGTATTCCAGGCAGAAGGCAGGACACAGGCAAGTGCTCAACCTGCAAGTGTCAGGCAGAGGCTGCCGATGGATGCAGAGAGCTGACCCAGAGCTTGTTGGCTGAGTTCCCAGAGGCACAGAACTGAGAAGGAAAGTCAGTCCTGCCAGGGACAGAGCCCATAGAAACGCTGCAGTATGCTCCCCCAGGAAAGGAGGGCGGGCATGCATGCCAAGGTCCTCAAGAACCCACCTGGGGAGATGCCCTTGGGACAAGCTGCAGGGTTAGGGCTGGGAATGAGGCCCCATAGACATCCACAGCTGGAGTACAGCCCCATCTGCCACCCAGCCCCGGGGAACACAGAGAGATGCACACCAGGGTCACAAGGCCAGCCCCATGCAGGGGTGTCTGCTGCCAGGAGAGAGGAGGTTTTGGAGGAGTCATATTCAAGGCCCTGAGCTCTCCCCAGAGATGACCACAGGATTTTTACCAGCCAGCTAGCCACAGGCACAGCCAGCCACACAACCACAGCACGGCTCAGGCAAGTGCCAGCCCCACAGTGCTCACCCCCAAGGTGCAGCTCTGACTACACCCAGATCCAGCCTGTCTGACTGTATTTATCACTGCAGCGTCAACACCTCTCTGGCCCAGATCTCCTTCCATGGCCCTGCATGTGGAGAGGTGAAACCACTGCTCCACAGCCAGCATAAGGAGGTCTTGAGGGCCTGGGTTAGGGGAAGGATCCAGAGAATTGTGACAAGTTCCCCAAGTCCATGCAGAGAGCAGACATTGAGCCTCTGCCCTGCAGACTGGAGGCAAAAGATCAGGATTAGCATCTTCTACCTGCAGGGTTTAGGACCACAATGTCCCCATTTTGCCTTTCATTTTGCATCCTAAAGAGCTCTCCTTTCTGTGGGGGCAGGGCTGTCATTGCTCCTGAGCTCCACCTGGGTACCTCTCACACTGGGGCTACTGAGACATGGTGACAAGGGTTCATCCAACCCAGGGAACTCAGCCTTCACACACAAGGAAGAGATCATCCCACAACTGGCAAGTCCCAGCTCAAGATTCACCTCACAAACTGAGGCTTGAGACACCCCACCGCTATGTGCTTTGGGATGAAGTACAGGCCCTGGAGAGCCCTTGCTGGGATGCAGGCCTGGTCCACTGGGGGACCCCATTCCCTGCCCACTGGGGCTGCAGCATGAACCCCATCACCCGTGGGGTGCATCCTAAGGGAACCCCAGCCTCACGGGGGGTGCAGCCTGATGGAAATCCCTCCCTACCCTCCTAGCAAGAGTGGGGACAGCCCTCTTTTACACCCGTGGGGCAGGAAACCTCCTCCATGCCCACAGGGCACGCAGCTAGGCGGGCCCCCGGCCGTGCCCGCCCAGCGCAGCGCGGCGCTCACCCGATTCCGGCGGGGCAGCCTGACCGGCAGGGGCGGAGGCCGATTCGCCATCGGTCGGCCCGAAGCCCTCATCGTTCTCGATGCCCGCGATTTCGCTCTCCTGCTGGGCCAGGAAAGCGGCAGCCGGGTCCTCCTCGGCGCCGGCCCCCTCGGACGAGGAAAAAAATCCGAAGTCGTCAGCCATGGCCGGCCCACCCGCCCCGCTCCCGCTCCGGCTACGCGGCTCGGCTGGGTTGGGCTCGAGTGGGTGCGGGCGGAGCTGTCACTGCGGCGGCAGGCGGGGCGGCCGTGTGACATCACTGGCGGGGCGGGCCTCTGGGCTCGTCCGCTCTCCGCCTCCTGACGCCTCGCCAGGCTGGGCCACAGCGTGCTGCTAGCATCGCGGCCGTCGGGCAGGCTCGGGAGCGGGGCGAGAATGAGAGACCAGGGCTCCGGGACTGCTTCTGTCTGGGCTCGCAGGACCTTTGTGCCGGGGCACGCACACTGTGGGTGACCACGCGCGCACTCATAGCTTCTGAGAGTGCGAGCGCGAGACCCCTCACAAGCCACCATCTTGGCTGGCGGCCGCCATCTTGGGTGGAGCCCTCGCTGTCCGACATGAGACCCGATGGGACGGGAGGTGCCCGGGAAGGACCCGGACGGTAGTTGAAAGGCTTCCCCTGTGACAGCAAACCCAACTAGTTTTCTTGAGGTTTCGGCCCACGTTCCCCGTCGGGCTTCAGGTCCCCACTCGCGCGACCAGCTCCCGCACACACAAGCAACCACCCGCCTCCCGTCTTGCTCCGGAAACTTTCGAACGTCTTTCAGCACACTTCGGAACAATTCTCGTGCTCATGGGGAACACCCGAGAGCGTCGAGCGCTGTTGAGGGTATTCGGGAATTTCCGGATAGGGTCAAGAGTATTTCGGCTTTCTCCGGAACGCGCTCGAACGTTTCCGGTCGCAACGAAGAAACAGCCACTGGCTCCGTAACCTGCGTCTCGCACGCACCCCTCCTGCAGCCGGGACGGAAGTGCGAATGGGAGACGTCAGTTCCGGAGAGTGACGGAGCGGCGGGTCAGAGGCGGCAGCAAAATGGCGGCACCTGAGGAGCGGGAGCTGACGGCGGAGCAGACCGAGAAACTGCTGCAGTTCCAGGTGCCGCGTCGAGGGGAGCCCATACCGGCTAGCGGGAGAGGAGGAGGCGGCGCTCGGGCACGGAACGGGCTGAGCTGAGCCCGCCGTGTCGGCGCTGGGGTCCTGCCGGCCTGCGCCGGGCCGGGAATACGGGGCTCACTGAGAGTCGGAGTAAACCCTGCCTGAAGCGGTTCGGGGGTGTCGGGTCGGGACGGGACTCAGTGGGGGCGAGAGGAGAGAGCCACGCAGCCCTAGTCCTGGTGGGGACAAGAGTGAGCCCCACGGGGGCGAGTGAAGCTCCTGTGTGGGGCTCAGTTTCCCTGGGCTGAGGGTTTACTATGGGGCCGGCCGGTGCTATTTGTGCCCTGAGTGCTTCATTAGGAATGGTGTTCTGTCATCGCTAACTGGGGAGGCAGGAAGTGACTGATGAATAAACCGCCTTAACTCCTTGGTACGGCCCGGCCATTTTAATTAGGTAGCCTGAAAAAAATCCTCTTCTTGTCTTTAGCAGTGAATGGGAGCCTTTCCTGGTGTCTTGGGAGGATTGGCCAGTGGGTTTCTTTGGAATGTGGTTTCTCAAAAAATTACTTCTAACCCTCATGGTTTGGTAGTGCCTGCTTGGGGGGAGGCCAGCGGGGATTGTAATGATCTAATCTCGATGCCTGCTGCATAACATAGGCTAGGTCACTTCACCTTTGGTTTGCCAAGGCCCTGGGGCTGTATAGCATAATGAAAAAAACAACCTGCAGATGTGGATTACTGGGGAGAAAACAGTGCTGTGGAGCTGAAATACTTAGTGTTGTTCAGTGAGAAGCAATTAAAGATAGTGGTCAATGAAAATTACCTTCAGATATCTTTGGTTTGTTTCAGAATTGTAGGGCATCATGTGGTGTCCCTTGGATTACAGAGTTCTTTTACAAATACAGTATTTGGTTTCAACAGTGTTTTGTCTGTATTGCCTTTTTTTTTTTTTTAAAGCTGTGTTTAGCATTTTTGTGGGGCATTTAACTGTAGAATTACAGGGTTTGAAGGGACTTCAAAGACCCTGCAGCCATGCCTTCCACAGTGAGATAAGTGCAAGTGTTCCTTATCATTCCAGAGACTTGCCAAGCCTTTTACTTCAGAGCCAAGGGGGGGTCAGCAGCCTCCTGAAGTAACTCATGTACTGCAGTGGTTTTCCATGACTGCAGCTATGAAGAAACTTTTGACATCCCCTCTATCTCATTACTATGAGTTAAGCTGTTTGGACAATCTTAACTTAAAGACAAAGGAGGCAGGATAGTGTTAACAATTGTTTTCCCAGCACCACCACTTCCCTGTTAAGTGTATGAGGTTTAAGCCATTGTCTTGTGCTTCACACGTATATCTATATATGTGTGAGTGCGTGTGCAAAAGCTGTCCTCCAGCTCCCGTTCTCTTGCTGTAAGATACTGTAGTGTGCATTAATCTGCTGAATCTGGACAGATAGGACCAGCTGCACATAACAGTGTCCCTGTTGCTATTTTCAAAACCCTGTGGGCAGCTGTGAAACTAAAGAATCCTGTTCCCTAATACTACCTGGTATTGCCATGGTCAGCAGGCTGGGGGCTGGAGGGAAGGGAGCAGGAGCCAGAAGAAAAGATTCACATTTTAGTCCAGCTTCCTGTTGAGCTCTGGAGAAAGCTATGTTGAGGAAAATGCTCCTTAGACTATAAAGGGGGAAAATTTTCAGTTAGAAGACAGCTACTATCCAGAGCTTAATATGAAAGCTGTAGTCCAGAATGCTTCGATACCGGGGTATTTATTTTTCTGTTCCCTGGGGTATGTGGAGTTAGCTTTTTACCAGGGCTGTGCTAATGGCAGACTTCACTAGTGGTTCCTTCTCCTTTGGTACATCACACTTAGTTGAAAGAGACTCAAGTATGTGGTCCTGCTTGTTTCTTTGAGATAGAGTAAATCACTCCACCTAGAATATTTTTTTCTAGATTCGCTGTTTGAGTATTTAAGTCTCACTAAAATAACTTGTGTGTTGCTGTTGCTGCAGAACACTACTACAGTTTGCTGGTGAGGCATTTGGGAATTCCTGATGTCTTGACAGGAAACACTGAAATGTTTTCCAAGATAACGTTACACTTTCGTTGTCATGCACCATCATAAGTAATATGTACAATATTTTGTGGTGGCAGAGCATTGTACTTCCACAGAAAACAACAAGCCAGTGGTTTCAAACCAAAAGAGGGTAGATTTAGATTAGACTTTAGGAAGAAATTCTTCACCATGAGGGCGGTGCAGCACTTGAACAAGTTGCCCAGAGTTGTGGATGCCCCATCCCTGGAAGTGTTCAAGGGCTTTGAGCAACCTAGTTTAGTGGAAGGTACAGGTTGGAACTAGATGATCTTTAATATCCCTTCCAACCCAAACTATTCTGTGCTTCTGTGAATGAGTAAAGTAAGACAGTGGACTAGGAAAAAAGAGAATGGGGATAAAAAAGATTAGGTAAGCAGTAGCAGGCGGCCTTCAGTAGTGTTGCAGTTAAATGGAGAGGCAGAAGGAAGAATTGAGCAAGAGCTGTGGACTGCCAGTCACTCAGCAGCTGTTCTGAATGAAGATGCTGTTGCCCCACACTGTTTATCCTGCTGCTGGAAACTCTGCCTGCTGCCCTGTTTGTGGCACAAGCTGTCAGGGTTACAGTCTCAATATGTGCTTTGCATTAATTCCACTGATGTTTGCTTGATGTGTTTTGGTAGTGAATAGCTCTGCTGGTAGAGTGGTGCAAGTAACGTCATTTTTCCTAGGGACAGGACTGGAATAGGGCAGTTAACTGCCACTCTGGTACAGCAGCTTAATGGAGTGAAGAAAACAAAAGTACTAATATGAAGAGATAATTGGAATAACCTTGAAATGAAAGCAACAAAGCAATTCTGCATGCATTCAGTCTCCATTTATGCTGAAGCATTGGCTAATGTAAAGGAATAAAAGCATTAAATTTTTCATCTGTCAAGACTTGTCTGTCTTGACATCTGTTGAGAGAAGCATGATGTGAACAGCTTAAGAAAGCTGTGGAGGTAACAGTTCCATTTGGGAGATGGAAGAAATAGAGAAGCTTTTGTAGGATCTTGTTATTGATCTGTGTCCATTATGCTTGGGCTGATGTCTTATGTTATAATATGCTAATGTAAAGTAATGGAGTGCTACTGGCAAAGGAAAAAGTTAGAACTCGTGATACCATCTCTGACTTCAGCTGAGGAAAACAAAATGCTTAGAACTGAAACCATCTCTAATTTAAAGAAAGGAAGGAAGGAGCAGACAAAAACTCCAGGCATCTTTCCTGCTCAGTGTATTGCATATCGATCAAAACCCTCACAGAGGCATTTGCTGTAATGTGCAGAGAAACCTTCTCAGTAAAGCTTTTTTTTTTTGGCTTGAAGTCAGATGTTCTTCACCCGTGGAAACATAATTCTCTGGAATCTGGCAGTGGGTTGGGAATTAAGAGCAGTGCCAGTTAGCCCTGTGGATTTGCATCTCTTGCACTGTGTTTCAGCATACGAGTGTATCTGCAGAGAGGATGGTTTTGTATAGTCCAGTTTGCAACCTTTGTCCACTCAGGTGTTCCTTCTGCTTTTGAAGTATGGAATTGCAGTTTCCTCTACTTCAGCACTGAGAAGATTTTAGTGTTCTAAGTAGTCACAAAGGTGAGAGATGTAAATAATTATATCCAGCAGCAGCTTCAATATGGTTTAGGATAAGCACTCTGCTTTGAGTGGTGTTTGAGAAGACAGTATTGAACTTTTCTGGTATTTGTGGTATTTAATATTTTGGTTTCTAAGTATTTTACCCGCTGCCTTGAGCTTGGATCTACGTTTATTTGAAGGCTTGACAGCACTAGTTTAATGGGATAAATTTTAATTAGTGGTGGTCTTACCCTTGCCTTTTTATTACTTACTATGTTTATGTAAGGTAATGCTTTTTGAGCTGATGAGAGACTGTAGGGAGTAGGAAACTAGCAGTTAGTGACAGATTTGAAGATATTGTTTTTCTTTGCTGTAAGGATATGAAGAACATGCTTGCTTGTTCTGCCTGTGAATAATGTAGTTTGCATCTAGCCATGGGATTTACCAGATCTGGTACAGTTAAATGATGTGGTGTTTCTAGTCTGCTTCTGTGACTAAGGTGACACAGGGACCATAGAAGCTGCTGAGATAACAGTAGGAATGATAGTTGTGAGTGCTGCTGAACAGTATCAGTGTTCACCACCAAGTGTTGTCAAAACTGACAGCTGAACTGCAGTTCTTCCTGCAGTTCCTTACATTTTGTGCAAGTTATTCTGAATACACATCTTCCGGAATAGCCTGGAACTGTAGCATGTCTGTCTTATGGAGCATGTCAAAGTAACACTCAAAGTTCAGTTTTAAAAGCTACTTTTTAGATAGTAATTTTCTGGTGATGTTTAATAGTGCAGCTCTGTTGCTCGGAAGAGTGGTGGGAGCACAGGGCATGCTGCTGCTGGGGTGGATTTTTCATTTCTGCTTCATGTTGAGAGCAAATGTGTAAAGATGCTAAGAAAAAAGTAGATTCACCTCTGTGAAGAGGTGTCCTTGTAGAAGACAGATCTGATCAGCAGTGAGCCTGTTGCTGTAACAATGGCCAGAAATGGGTGAGCTTAGCTGGTCTGTGGTCTGTCTCTGTGGGGCTCAGTAGGTTTTGCAAATTCTGCAGTGCTTGTTAAAGGCTTTTTGATAGTTCTCCATGCTGCTACATTGGTGCTGCTTTCTGACCTAAAACTGCTAAAGCATAATTTAAAAAAGAGGGGATGTTCACATTCAAGCCTTGTTAGTGCTGAGCTATAATCCAGACATTTAGAGACAGAGGTGTGAATGAGTTTGAGAATCCTGTAAATTTTGCAAACACCAGCAAAATTGCCAGAGTGTTAAGAAATGGTGATCAAACTTCCAAGGCTTCAAAATAAACACATTGTGACTCCATTGTAAAATCAAACCTTGGAGTAAATGACAGGTGCCTTTTAAGATGTCCTTCTGAAAGGACTTTGAAGTGCCTTCTGTAGGAGTTTGGGGGTAAAAAAATCAGAATACAAAACATAAATTTTACTGAGTGAAGCACTTCTTTAAAAGAAAGATAGTTAAACTAAAACTAAATTGTGAAGCTGAGTGATAAAATATATTCTGAGAGCAGCAGCTGAGTTCAGAGAACTTCATTTTCTCTACGAAATTCCCTTCTGTAGTGCTCCCTTGCAAGGCTTGCTGCACTTTGTAATAAATATTTATATACCACTAGGCAGTGGCTTCAATTGCTTTTTTTTCCTAAGCAACTGCAGTCACATAATGTCATCAACACTTCAAACAGTCTGGTTCAGAACGAAACAGTGATTTTTGCACAGTAAATTGGGGAGGAGGTAGAGATCTGTGGAGACTTTGTGAGAAAGAAGCCAAGAAATGCTCAAAAGTTTGAACTGAGCCCAGAAATTCAATAGGGCATTTGTCCACAGTGTGACTCGGGTAGAAGTAGCGTGTGGAATGTATGAATGGGGGCAGGGAAAGGAATAGCCAAAAAAAATTGATGCATTCTGAAATGGTCATCTTGTTAATGAAGCAAGAAATGGAAATGAAGCAAGAAATAGGGAGAATGACAAGCAGAATTAAGTAGGATAGCCAACAATACATTGGAGCACAAGGTATAGTAGAAACCACACACCAGAATTTGTATCAGGTCACTGCGTTGTGTTCACAATCATCAGCTGCCCCTGGCAGAAGGAGGTACACTGCGCTGTATGACAGGCACAGGGAGCCAAAGTTCCCTGTCCTTGCCAAATTCTTGCATGGCTGAGATCTTCTCGGGTGCTGCAGAGATGTGTGGGACCAGCAGGCAGAGGACAGGAAAGGCTCTTGTGTAGTTCAGCTCACAGGAGCTTTGTAGCCTGGCTCTGCCTATCAGTGTGCAGTCGTCCAGTGGGAAAGCAACTGCTTCACTCAGCTTGGTTCACTCGCTGTAGTTACCCCAGCAGGACAGGGACAGGTCTGGAGGAACCCACAAGGTGAGAGCATGAAGCATCAAGAATCTGTGGAGTTCTCTTGTCAAAAATGACCTTGCTGGAGAAATTGTCATATTTCAAGAGTCTCCTTACATCACCAGCACATTATGTTGAATTTGTTACACTGCTTGTGACAATTACTGTCATTGCTACTGCTGTCTTGCATGTAAGCTAGATATTTCTGAAGGTACAGTGTTTCCTTGGCTTTCTGGAGCCCAGTTATTAAAAAATACTATTTTTATTCATTTTAATTTTAAAACAACAGTAGTTTTGTTCAAAATTGCCAGCACTGTCAAAGGTGTCACCTGTAATGATCTTTCACTGACTGATCCAAAGGGCTGTTAAAAGGGTGGTGGCAGCACATTTGTGGCTTTGTTTTCCTGGGGAAGTGCTTCAGCTGTGGTGGTGGGAGTGGAGTATGACCCCAAATGTCTGTTGAAACATCTTTCAGCGAGTGGTGTGGGGAGAGATGTTTCTGTGACACAGTGACAACGATGTTCCCTTCAGCATAGATTTGTCTGTGTTCTAGAGATGCTGACGTGGCTTTCTGTAAAAACAAATACAGTTGTTTGATCTGTTGTGCAGAAGTTCTCATTGGCACGGGGTTAAAATAAGCCTTCCCAAACAGTGATGTGAGAGCCCAACAACTTTGAGGTCTGCCAGTGTGTTTGGACTGTGTTTGCTGTTTCAGGTCCTGTCTGTTGAACTAGGTTCTTTTTTTTTTGTTTAGCTTTTTATTTAATACAGAAACCCCTGTGATGCTGGAAAACACTACCTTCGCTGCTGCCTGACTCTTTCTGGTTGTAGTTTTCCATTTATGCTTGCAGTGAGTGAAGTAATGGTCATCGTGGGTTTTCAGAAATTGTTTACCTGTCTTCAAAGTTGATGTTTTGAGGTGACATTAGAGGACATAAGCCTGGCATATCCTTCCAGAGTGGAACTTGTGGGCAGTGTTATGTTAGATTTTTGACTGAGTTTGGTTGTAATAGACCTTAAGCACTGCTGGCTCATTTGGCTCAGGCTGGAAGAGTGCAAAGGCCTGTTTGAGGCCTCTCTGTGTTTATGGATTGGGGTTGGCTCAGATTGCTGTGCTCTTAGACTAAGAGCAGAGCACTAAGAAAGAGAATGTGGTGATGTGTTGTGGTAGTTCCTATTTCTGCTCATGTGTTGCAAATAAATAAATGTTGTAAAAATACAGCACTGCCCTGGCACTCACCTGCTTTTATTATTTTTCCTTAGGACTTGACCGGTATAGAGTCCATGGACCAATGTCGTCACACGCTGGAGCAGCACAACTGGAACATAGAGGTACCACTGCAAAGAAGATTTGTAGCAGTTTCCAAGTACCTGGATTAAACAGAGTACTCTCTGGGGAGGAGGGGCCCTACCAATAAGTTTTAACCTGTCAAACCCTGAATTTACACTAGTAGCTCTTTATTAAAGTATCTTGACAGATCTGGAGTTTCAGAAGTACCCAGCAGAGTTGGTAGGACTCTGAACAGTCACTTGGGCACACTAGCTTCTGGTGCATGTAGGGTGCTGTGGAGAAGGCTCTCCTCACAGGAAAGAGTATTGGTGGTTACAGCCTGAAATGAGTTGTGCTCATCTAGTGCTCTGGAGCTGTGGACAAATAATATCTAATGGTAGTGTCCAAAGGATAAAAATAGATACTTTCTGCCCTCCGTAAATGTTTGTAACTTCTCTTTGCTGTTGTGTCAAAGGCAGCAGTACAGGACCGACTGAACGAGCAAGAGGGTGTCCCAAGTGTCTTTAATCCTCCTCCATCACGGCCATTGCAGGTCAATACAGCGGACCACAGGATCTACAGCTACGTTGTCTCAAGGCCACAGCCAAGGGCAAGTTTATCTTACAGAGGATTTTGTCCTGCTTCTTGGGTAACTGTGAAAAACAGAACCTGCAAGCAGAGAAAGGAATTGTTTTCTTTGTATGCTGTTAACTCCTTTCTAAACATTTTTAATCTTCTGAAAACATAGAGCTATTTCTTCAGCCTCTACTACTACTGTGGATATTTTCTCCATGGTGTGATTCACAGTATGAGATGACCTTCTTTGTCATAGAATGTCATGCTCTGGTGTAGTAAAGCTTTTTTGATCAATTTGAACAAAGGACTTAAGTTTTCTTCTTAAATCTCTCCTAAAATGTCTATGAACTTGATACAGAATCAGTTACTTGTATTAACACTTCACAAAACAATTTGTGTGAGACGTTTAAACTTGGTGATGGCTGCAGTTAGGAAAATTAGCACAGAGCAAAAGCATTGCTGCTTGAACAGTCAGTGATGGCAGTTTCAGACTTGTCATGTTGAATTCTGAATGAACCATATTAGTCACTGAAACCTGGTTTGATGTGTCCAAAGCCATGGAATGTTGCTGAGCTTTTTTGCAGTGGTACTGCGTGTGCTCTGCCTGATGGACACTCCTCCTGGCATGGAAGCCATTCTAATTGTTTGTTTGTAATTGCAGGGCCTGTTAGGATGGGGTTACTACTTTATAATGCTTCCATTCCGATTTACCTATTACACATTACTTGATATATTTAGGTAAGTACCGTTGTGTGCTGACTGTATCTAGACACACTCTATCTGACACTGGGCTGTACCTCTGTCATTTAGATCTTTGTATCTAACAGCATATTTTCCATGTATGCATTCAACTGGTTTTATCTGCAGTTCTGTCAAGTTCTTACACTGTTTAGTGAGAAATAAATTCTCCTGCAGAGAAAAAGAGC
Source organism: Indicator indicator (assembly GCF_027791375.1). Taxonomy (NCBI): domain Eukaryota; kingdom Metazoa; phylum Chordata; class Aves; order Piciformes; family Indicatoridae; genus Indicator; species Indicator indicator. The sequence goes on from NC_072027.1 coordinate 6,916,087, forward strand.
AAAACAGTGTCAGACTGTCCAGTATTCTTGGGCAAATAGCTTGATCAGAATCAAAGTCCCATTGGGCTGGGCAGCAGGTTAACCTGTCCTAATCCCTGTATGTTACTCAGCAAAACACTTCTGCTTTTTCCCCAGTGGTGTCTGTTGTCTGTTACCCTCCCAAAGGGTTAGTTCATTGTGCCTGCTTACAGCATTGATAGAGAGAAAAGGGAGTGTTGAAAGGTGGTAAATATCCATCAGTCCTGCAATCTGCATCTTTTTTTTGCGATTTCCACTGCTGTATTACTTTTTTTTTTCTTAAAGCCATTTTCAATGTTCAGTGTAACTCCTGCACATCAGAACTAAACATTGATATCTGGCAGTTAAGTTTTTTCAGAGGAATGACATTTTCTTTGCTCTTCCTTGGATTCTTACTGCAGCATTCCCTTTCTGCAGCTCTTTGCACTTTGAAATTGTTAGTCTTGGATTAGCAGAAATGCTGTTTCTAAAGTTATCTGGACAAAATCGCATGGCTTTTAGCAGCCTGTCTTTGACTAAATTTCTCAGAACTGTTGGCATAGTTTGATGCTTCAGAGGAAATCAAAACTGTTAATCACACAGAATTCAGACACTTGCTGATGCCTGGTGTGAGATACTATTTAACTGGGGAGCTGTTGTAGCAATGGTACCAGTTAGGAGCAGGTGGCAGTTTAGGTTGTGATTGTAAATGTTCGAGGGTCTAAGCTGTTACCTTATTTTTTTCCTTCTTAAGAATACCACTGAATGACTGTGGAAAAGAAAACTGAATTTCCAGTGTCCTTTGCTTCCTTCCTAGGTTTGCTCTGCGTTTTATACGCCCTGATCCTCGTAGTCGGGTCACTGACCCAGTGGGTGACATTATTTCATTTATTCATATGTTTGAGGAAAAATATGGGAGGATACACCCTGTCTTCTACCAGGGGACTTACAGCCAGGTTAGTGTCACATGTTGGTGCATAGATCCTGGGGAGATAGAGGGTGGGAACTTTGCCCCGTGGTATCAGGGCCTATATGGCAAAATTCGTTTTTCATGTACAAGCCCAGGTTTGTCCCCAAACTGTAACAGGGTGATGGACAGCTAGCACACAAGTGGATTGGAAAAACAGTGTCTGCCAGGCTTGATGATATGCCAAGCCTGCAAAGCTGGAAAGCAAAGCTGCTCTGACTGTTCCTCAGCCGTCTGTATGGCTCTGTAGCCAACAGCTATTCTTTGTAGTCCTGCTTTTGTTTTTATAAACTGATGTGGTATGCCAGAGTCTGCCCTTCTGTTCCACAAACTCGGACTGATTGCCTGAGCTTCTATTAGGATGCAACTCCAGAACTTGGTGTGGGACCTCAAAACTGAGAGGGAGCCCGTGAAGAAACTATGGGATGCGAGAGTTCCTTATGTCAGGTCTGGGCTGGTGATGCTCTGTAAAAGAGGAACATCCCACAGGGTACTGTCTCTTATGCAGCCTGGCCAATGGCAGGGCCTCCTCCTGTGCACCCCAGCAGATGTCTGGATCAGCACCGCTTCCTGAGTGCCAGGGAAGAATGTGGAGCCTGTGCCTACTCCATACTGCTCAGCAATGGAGCTCCCTGCCTCCACAGCTCTTCTAGGCCACTCAGTCTTGCCTGGAATCAAAACTTAAATGGTTAAGCTACCAAAATTGAGTAGCAGTGAAACAGGGAGCCTATTGTGCAGTTACCCTGTGGTCTTGTTAAATGCTTTTGGGTTGGCAGAATTCAGGGACTGTAGATGTGAAAAGATTTCTTGATGTTGTTTTTTTGTTTTGTTTTGTTTGGGCCTGGAGCATTATTGAGGTTTTTTTTTTCAGTAATGTTTTCATTCAATGTGGTCTGAAGATTGTCCCCTGTAGAGGGTAGAGTGGAAAGCCCAGCCTTGGCTGCTGTGAGTCTGAGGGTGAAGGAGGGATCTTCACTGCCAGCCAAGTCTGGCTTTTCTCCAAGTTCAGTGTTGTCCAAGGCCACATACTGAAAGGAATATGGACGAACACCATTGTAGACCCTTTAAATGAAGATTTAATCAGAAGGTCTGACAGATTCATCTTCCAATACTGCTTCATTAGCACCCCACTAATGGCAGAGTAACAGCCCATGTGAATGTTGCTGAGCTGTGTCCCACAAGTCTCTCGCATAGAGACCCTGTAACTTTACCTCCTCTGCTCTTATGCCAAGGCACTGAACGATGCCAAGCGGGAGCTGCGCTTCCTGTTGGTTTATCTTCATGGAGATGACCATCAAGACACAGATGAATTCTGCCGGTAGGTAGGAGAGTTTTCCAAACAGTTATCTTTGCACTTCCAATGCAGTTTCATTCACGCAATCTCTTCTCATTTCCTAGCAACACACTGTGTGTACCTGAGGTGATCACCCTCATAAATACTAGAATGCTCTTCTGGGCTTGCTCAACCAATAAACCAGAGGGATACAGAGGTGAGTGTGTCCCTTCTGGGCTTTACCTATCTCCATCTCTGCCATAAGCCAAATGCTCTCTGAGAAATGTTTATTCCAAACTACTGTTGGGGTTTTGTGCAAGCAGAAATATTTCAGGATTGCGTGGGGAAATGTGTGTTGGTGTCCACATGATATTTCAGAGGGCCCGTTTGGATGCCAGGGTGTTGTGGTTTAACCTCAGCCAGAAACAAAGCACCAGGCAGCTGCTCACTTACTCTTCCACCCTCTCAGTGGGATAGGAAGGAGAGTCAAGAAAACAGCAACAACAAAAAACCCTCAAGTGTTGAGATAAGAACAGTTTAATAAAATATAGTGACAGTGACAAAAATATTATAATAATTAAGATATAATAATAGGAATTTTAACAAAGGGAGAGAGAAACAAAAGACAAGTGATGCACAATGCAATTGCTCACCATGTGCTGACCAAGCAGCAGTCTGCTCCCTGCCAGATCCCCCCCAATCCCCCAGTCAGCTCCCCCCATATACTGAGCAGGATGTTCTGAGGCTAGTTTAGGTCAGCTGTCCTGGCCATGTGCCCTCCTGTGCACCTGCTCACTGGCACAGCATGGGAAACTGAAAAATCCTTAACTTAGGATAAGCACTACTTAGCAACAACTAAAACATCAGTCTGTTATCAGCATTATTCTCACACTAAATCCAAAGCATGGTACTGCACCAGCTACAACTCTGTGCCAGACAGAATCAGGACCCAGGGAAATACTTTCTGCTCCTAATCTCTACTGATCCTTATGTTTCTAGGCAGCCCTAGTTATGTGCTCTTTGCTGTGGGCATTGAGGTTCTTTTCACTGCCTTGTTAATGGGAGTCAGGTATTAAACTGAGTGCAGAAACAAGTATCTAGCTGTGCCCTTAGCACTGGCTTGTATTATGCCTGAGGCCAGAACTGACTTGTTGGGTGCATTCTTTCCCTTTCTGAGACAGTCACCTTTATGCCACACCCTGTCTCTATATCCTTGAAAATCCACAGTGAAGTCCTTTAAAGTGTGGTTCTTTCCTGAGCTGTTGATACTGGGCCTGACAGCATTTTGGTAGGGTTTTGCTGCAAATGGAGCTGTGTTGTTTCTGACCCTTCCTATTTCATGGTAGGAGAGGCTAGGAGTTCAGGTGCTAAATCTGGGTCATTCTTGGCTTCATTATTCAGCTCCCAGCTGTCAACAGCATGAAAGAATGTCTTTCTAAGGGGACATTCTTTTACTTATTGCTGTTTCATTGCTGCAGTGACTTTGGAGTCACAGCCTAGAAAGCAGAGCTGGAAGGAATTGTGGCATTTCATTAATTCCACAGGATGTTCTGCTTTGGTTTGGAGGGCTCTGCTGGTAATGACTGCTCCATGTTGTGTGATGGGCCATGCATGTCTTAAGGAGGTGGTCAGCAGCCACAGGTGAATGGTGACTTAAAAAGCTCCTGATCTGCTTGGTTCCCTTCCTTAATATAGAGCCTGCCTCTGGCAGAAATAAGCTGATTTTGGATAGACACTCTTCCATCTCCCCCATGACAGTTATCTTCTAGAGTCCAGCCATTATTAATCATTTTAGCAAATGTTTTCCTGTGCTTAATTTGTGTTTCTTTTCCTGCAGTTAAACCCCAGGGCTTTTTATCCCATTCTGAAGGGAAGTTCAGAGCAACTTGCTTCCTGCTTGAATTAAAGAACATTTTTTGTTGCTTGAAGGCTTGTTTTTTGCCCCCTCAGTCTCCATGCTCCAAGCCATTTCTTCTCTTTGCTAATTTATAGGATTTAGTTAACAAAATGGAACCTGAGGAATTTTCTGCCTTGTAAGAGAGTGGCTGTGAAAGATGCTTTCTTAGGCTGCTGGTGGTGGAAATCATTTGTGCTGCAGCCCTTGCTGACCCTTCTGGATGGGACAGGTGTAGTGATGTTTGTGCCTGTTTCCCAGTCTCCCAGGCTCTGCGAGAGAACACATATCCATTTCTGGCCGTGATTATGCTGAAGGACCGCAGGATGACAGTAGTTGGGCGGCTAGAAGGCCTCATCCAGGCTGATGACCTCATTAATCAACTGATGTTCATCATGGATGCCAACCAGACATACCTGGTGTCTGAACGCCTGGAAAGGTATGACAGGACCTGAGCTCCAGAAGTGCAGACCTTGTGGAAGCAAGCTCTGCTTTGCCCTCTTCCTCCCTCCAGACACCATTTTTAAGCAGATAGCTCAGCATCTCCTATTCTGTAACACAGCCCTTGGGCCGTGGGCTTTCCTCTTCCCAGTGGGATCATTGGTCTGTAAATTCAGGCCACCCTATAGCCAGAGAGCTGGATATGTTGCCCACACAGGCCCACTCCTGGAAGATGGGTGTAAGTGCTCTACTGTTTGCTGCAGTTGGAGCACACCCTTAGCATGCTGGAGCTTTGCAGGTAAAGGCTGGACAGCAGCCAACTGGAGACAAATGGGAGCAGAGGCATTGCAGGCAGTCTTGAGTGAGGGCTGTTGGCTGGCCTGAATTCTGACTGTGTTTCTGGTAGTGCCTGAAGGAGATTAAAACCTTGGAAGAGTCTCAAGTATGAGGCAGAAATCCTGGGCACTGCTTAGGTGCTGTCTGTCCGCTCTGTCTAGCTGCAGTGGGTGAGAAGTCGTCTGCATTCAGCTAATTTCTACCCAGCCTTGGGAAAGTCTGTGTGCCAGGGACTGTGGAGATTCAGCTTGCCTTTTACGAGTTTGTGGTGGCACCAGATCTGTGTGCTCCTACAAGTCTGAGGTGGTAACTGCCCAGCTCTGCCACTGGCCTGTGTGCCTTGACTTCAGTGTCTGTGAGCCCTGACTTCTCCCTGCTCAACTTTACAGGGAAGAGAGGAACCAAACCCAGGTTCTGAGGCAGCAGCAAGACGAAGCATATCTGGCATCCTTACGTGCAGACCAGGAAAAGGAGCGCAAGAAGAAGGAGGAACGGGAAAGGAAGAAGAAGAAAGAGGAGGAAGTGCAGCAGCAAAAGCTAGCAGAGGAGAGGCGGCGACAGGTGAGAGCAAACTGCCTGCTGTAGTGACTGCTTTGCCCTGTGGGATGCAGGTGCTATGCAGGAGCAGTGCTTGCAGCAAAGAGGTCGGTTTGGTGCATGCCCCTCACTCCTACTCCCTACTTACTTCGCAGACACTGCAGGAGGAGAAGGAGCGGAAGTCCGAATGCCTTCCTCCTGAACCACATCCTGATGACCCAGAGAGTGTCAAGATTGTGTTCAAGCTGCCTAACGATTCCAGAGTGGAGCGGCGATTCCACTTCACACAGTCATTGACGGTGAGCTTGGGGCTGAGCTGATGGACTTCCCAGAGCAGAGGGTCAGGTGGCTTTGGCTCCATGGGACTGTGTAAAATGGTGACCTCTGCTGAGAGCCTCAGCAGGCAGTTGTTCTGGGTAAGGAGGGTGTCGTGGGGCCTGGTCCCCACCAGTTTAGAAAAGAGACATTAGAGGTAAAAATGGAAGAAACTACTTTTTTTTCCGTTCTGAAAAGGTGAGACTCTTGTTATTCCCTATTAAATAATGGTGTAGGAAGAGCCAGAAACTGTCAGGACTCCCTAAGTGCTCTGTGACAAGTCCTGTTTCATGTATGCTAAGAAAATGCAGTCTACAATGCAGTGATGGTGCAAATTTGGTAACTTTCCCCTGTGAGATGCCAGGGGTGCAGTCTGGCTGTGTCGCTGCTCCCCCACCTGGCAGTTATTCCTGTGTTTCTTTCCCAGGTGATCCACGACTTCTTGTTCTCCTTGAAGGAAAGCCCTGAAAAGTTCCAGATTGAGGCCAACTTCCCTCGCCGTGTCCTGCCCTGCCTCCCTACAGAGGAGTGGCCCAACCCACCCACGCTGCAAGAGGCTGGACTCAGCCACACGGAAGTCCTCTTTGTGCAGGACCTCACGGACGATTGACACTTTTCCAGAAGGCGCAAAATGGAAAGAGAAATTCATATTATTATTATAATACAATATTTTTTTTAAAAGACTGCGTACAAATGAGGGATCAGAGACCACATCGCCTGTGCCAGCTGTGCTGCGCGTGTGCGCTGGCAAGAGGAAGCGTCTTCACACGCCCATGTACACGGCCATCCCCTGCACTTGGAGGGCAGAGAGGGAGGGGAGCTGGTGTTGCCCCTCCACCCTCCCTGGGGAGGAACAGGAATGGCAGCTCTTGGTAACTATTGCTTTTATTGATGACAATAATAATAAAACCCCAACACCCTGACATCTTGTGAAGATTTGATACTCTGCTGCTCCTGACAGCCAGAAGACCACCAGGCACCTGAAGGTGCTAGGAGAGGGGTGGGAGGGAAGGGCTGGACAGAATCTCTTCAGCTTCCCTCTATGTATAAATACCTTTCTTTTAATATTTCTCTTGCTTTGTAATGACCAAAGGAGAATGGGGTTGATGATAGTATTAACTTTTTTGATAAAGAGCTGGTTCAATTCTTACCCGTGTGGGATCTTGCCCAGGGTTCTTAGCCTGCGTAGTGTAATAAACTCTGCCTCTAGCATGTCTGCGCTGGTGCTTTCTGCCTGTCCTCCCTGCTGCACCAAGGAGGGGGTCCCACCTGCTCTGGTTCACAGCACTTGGGGGTTATGCTCATATTCTGGCCTTGAGTTGGTGGCTTTGTGCCAGCACAGCTGCTGGTGTTAGAGACATGAGTGTGCGCAGCAAGGGGAATGCCAGGTTTGGGGTGCCATGTATGGCACAAGTGCTTGGGTGAGGAGGTGTAGGAGGGATGTAGTCCTCGTTTTGCTCAAAGGGCTGGGTCAGCCCACCAGGATGAAGTTAAGAGGTAGAAAAACAGACATGCAGGCTATCTGTAAGCTTCTGTTCCCCCACAGAGGCTTGGTCATGGCTGTGGAGTGGGACTCCCAGCTTCTGCCCAAAGAGAGAGGGGTAGGAGCACACACCTCCCCTACCTGCTAGTCCTCTGTTCAGGACAGGTAGCTATGTTTGCTTGTCTGCACAAAGGACAGAAAGGAGTGGGGAGCCCCCTGAAGCCTGCAAGCTGTAGCAAGGCAGCCTCCTTTCCTAGTAGTCCCAGGGCCTGGCATGATGTTTTCAGCAGGGAGAAGAGATCCTTCATCTTGCCAAATAAGGCCATGGTGCATTCTGTCACATGTACAGTGGCTGTGTATGTTCTACTCAACACAAAAGGGCCAGCCTGGGGCTGTTGATGTCCTTTGGTTTCCCATGCAGCCAGTGAAGCAGAGGGGCTCTGTCTTTCCTGGCTGGGCAAGGGCATGCTGGAGGAGGTTGGGAAGCTATCTCCTGGATGTGCTGGAACCACCCAGGATGGGATCCAGGAAAGGTACTTACCTTGCAGGGAGCAACAAGCTTGCCCTAGCTTCCACCCTGTCTCCTCCACGCCTTACCTCTAGGGCTCCCCTAGCTGCTGCACCTTCCCCTCTACTTGCTCAGGGAGGGCCTGAGGCTGACAACCCTGATCACAGGCTGAGCCTCACAGGGGAGCCAGAGGGGCCACCCCACCCCTGGAGCCCCTGCCTGCCAGCACTGAGACAAGAGCCAGGGCACAGCGCGTTGGTATACATCATACATTTATTAGTGAATATCCCTCTCAAAATCAGCCACAACATTAAAAAAAATAATGATTGCACTACTTGGTCAAGCAGAACTAGCAACTTTCATTTTAAAAAAAGTACAAATCTGTTAAAAATTTCAATCAGTATAATACACATATATATAATACAACATACTAGTTATGTTAAATGCTACAAAACCAATATGATTCCAATGGAATGGAAAAAAAACAAACACTTTTAGAGCTTTAAGAACCTTTTTTTTCTATATATTAGCCTTTTTTCAAATACATACATGGGAAAAATGAGGTAACTGTAAAATGTGCAAGTAACAGAGCAAAAAAAATTATATATATATATTTATATATATATATATATATATAAAAACTTTCTAACACAGAACACACGTCCTAGCACCTTCCGGGGAGCCGCAGGGGGTCCCACCAGAGGGCCTCGGGACTGGTATAATAGAACAGTAAACAGTCCACTATCCCACCACAGGAAATCATTGGTAAACAGTGGTATCTACAGCGCAGTCAGCAATCACAAACACCCTAAATAATTGTTTTTTAGTATTTTTTTGTAATTTTTTTTGTAATTTTTTTTTAAATGATACTTTTAGCTGCTCATTGGAATAAATTCTGCAGCACACGAGCTGTGAGCTTTCGAGTCGCCGTCAAAGGACCGTAAGGCTTTCCTGGCTCCCTGGGCACCGCGGGGGGACGGAGGGCACATGGGGAGGGAAGGGAGGGGGGCGTCTCCGGGGGGCGCGAGGCCGCCGCGCGGCACGGGGACTCCTTTGGTTATCTGTCACTGAGCGAGGGACGGGGAGGGGGGGCCAGGGTCCTGCCCAGGGGACACCGAGCCCAGCGGTGCCAGCGCCCGCACCGCGGTGGGCCCGGGGACGCGGAGCCGAGAGCTCCGGCCTCGACGGCCGCCGGAGAGGCAGCGAAAGGGAGGCGAGGGGTACGCAATGCTGGCTGCCCCCAGCGCCTGACTGGCTGGGCGGAGACCGGTGCCGGCCCACCGGCATGCTGCTTGAGGCCCGCCCATTGGCGGAGATGCACGGCCATCTGCCAATAGAGAGCTGGCCTACCGCAGCAGCCCGGTGATTGGCACCGCCCCTCCGGCCCTATGGCGTGGCAGCGCGGGCAGCACCGGCCCGCCCACCCACCTGGCGGGTGCGGACCCAGGCCTCACGCCCAGCCCCAGCGTCCACGGCCGCTGCCGCCGGGGGCCAGCCCCGCCGCCTGCCCCCCGCCCCGCGGGGAGCGGACCCTTCCCACCCCGTCCCCTTGCACACGCCGCCGCCGCGGGCGCACCCTCCCTCCCGTTCCAATGCCGCCGCCTCCCGCCTGGAGGGGCGCAGAGCCCGCGGGGACGGCCCTGAAAGTCTCACGGTCCTGCTGTGGCGTTGCGGACATGTGCAGTACAGTGCATGGCAGTATCAGCTGAGCACAAAAACCCCTCTCCCCACCCCCCTCACCCCACAGCCGGCTAGACGTAGCCAAGACCACGTTCCAAGCTGGTCAGACATGCATGCATATTTGTGAACATTTACATAGGGCTGGCGTCCGCTCACGGAGGCTCCCAGGCATCGGCAACACGCATGCCGCGAGGGGAGGGCGGCCATCCCCCCAAGCCCCGCCGTCGCCCCCCCATCACCCTCCTCGATAATTAATCATGCAAAACAACGGCCACGCGGGAGTGCTGGAGCCGGGCGGCATGGCAGGGCATGGCAGCGGCCTCTCACTCATCACACCCCCTGGCCCGCAGGAGCGGGGGCGGGGATATGACAGTGTGGGGGAGGGGGACTGTTCACAGCTCCTCCCGCATCAGCCAGGGCAGGGCCGGGGGGTAGCACTGAAAACACACCACCAGATTATGGATAAAAATCCCCTGCTCCGGGTGCTGGGGCACCAGCCACAGCCCAACCGGCCCCTCACTGCCCACTGTCTGGGCACCGTGCCGCACCGTCCGGCCAGCAGGACAGGGGCGTGGAGCTGCTTCAATTTACAGAGAAACAACGTAAGCCGGGGGCCAGGCAGCATACCAGGGCCACCACAAGCCCATGGCGGTGGGGACGGGGCTACGGTCCCCCCAAGAGGCCTCATGCCTGCACATGGCCCTGCCCCTGGAGCTGTGCTGGCTGGGCACAGGGGAATGAAACTGGAGAGGGGCCAGGGCCGTGCCAGCACCATACTCCCATCAGGTAAAGACCCTAAGCAGTCATAACCCTCTGGGGGGCCCGAGAGCAGCCGAGGTGGGAGAGACCACGCCAGACTGTGCACAGGAGCAAGGACAGAGGCATTCCTGCCACAGCCACACCACAGGGTTGCCGGTGTCCTACCTTGGCTGCACTCCACCCACCACCTCCTCCAGCTGCCCCTGAGGCTGTCCTGGTACCCTGGCTCAGGGTGCTGCCAGCATCAAACCCACGGCGCCCTCTCCCCCCCTCCTCCCTGCGTCCTCTGTGAGCAACGCTGAGGGAAAGAGCTGCCTGCGCGCCACTGAGTCAAACAGCCACAGAACCAAAAACCTCAACAGAAAAGGAAAGGAAATGGGGGAAAAAAACCCTACCATGGGAAAAGAAGTGACATAGGGAAGAATCACTAATTCCCTAGCAGAGTACAAAGACCTGGAAAGTGATGGAGCAACAGCGTCTTTGGAGCGTGGAGGGGCACGGCCACGCACCTCCCGCCTCCAGCACAACACGATTCGGGGCCCCTGGAGGGCAGCAGGCAGGCGTCCGGCCGGGTCCGTGCCCCGGCAGGGAGGAAGAGGGCTGGCCAGGAGCCCGGACTGCTCAATGCTCACCATATCCGAGGAGAGGCTTTGGGGAGGGGGGTAAGCGCAGGGTCAGGCCCTAGCAGCGGGCAGCGGCCCCCACCCCTGGCCCAGCGTCCTCATCCTCTAGCGAATTGTGCGGCACAGCACCCACCAGCCTCAGTCCGCCTCCCGCTGCACCTCCGACGCGTCCGCCCGGCAGATGGGGCACGTGCGGTTTGCCTGTGGGCAAGGAGAGACGGGCAAGTGAGCAGGCAGCCTATAGCACCAGCTGCACCCAGGCCCTCTCCTAACCCACTGCCAAGAGGTAGAAGCACCCCACAGCATGCCACATCTGGCAGTGCTCAATCCAGCCTGGCAAGCTGCTGGGTCCCTGATCTCTCTGCATCCTGTGCTGCACGGCCCTGTGTGCCTACAACACCTCAAGAAGCTGTCCCACTCCCCACAGCAGGCAGAGGCAGGGGTAGTACCTTTAACCATTTGTCGACACACTTGGCGTGGAACTCGTGGTTGCAGGGCAGGACGCGAAGAAGCTGCCGGGCCTCAAAGTCGCTGAAGCACACGACACACCTGAGAGAGGCAGCTGTCAGTACAGCCCCACTGTGCAGCCACGGTCCCTGGACCCCCACCAGCATCTGTGCCTCAGGTTTACTCACAGGGTCTGCTCGGATTGGTGGCTCTCAGGATTGAAGCGGTAAGACGGGAGGTGCTCGATATCTGCTTTGGTGAGTCCCCGTGGCTTGGCCTCCCCCAGCCTCTCAGCCAGGTTTAGCAATGCCTAGAAAGAGACACAGAGGCTGTCTCAGCTCAGCTTAGGTATGGCCCCAGCACCCCTCCAGGCTCTTCCCACCCTGGTAGAGCCCACCTTAAACCCCGCACCAATTTCCCCATCAAGTCACCACATAGAGAAGCAGAGCTGACCTCATAATTTTCCATCTCCACATCATCCACATCCAGGTCTAGGCTGATTGTGGGCCCCACAGCCGTTGGCGACACAGGAAGCATTGAGCTGAGGGGTGAGGATGGAGCAGTCAGCATGGAGCCACAAACCTCAACCTCCACCCTGACATCTCAAGGGAGGTAGAGTGACCTGTGCCAATGCCACACGACTATGCCCCCACCTTCAGTGCCACCCTTGCCCCACGTGTCCCACCCTTTACCCCCTGGTACTCACAGGAAATAGGGCAGGAAGCTCGGGTAGTATGGAGGGGGTGGTGGAGGGGGCGGTGGTGGGGGCAGCGCCTGCTGCAGCCGGTACCGCTGGGTGTTCAGCCGCCGGGGCATCATGTGGGGGTATGGCTGTGGAGAGAGATGGGGCACTCAGACCCATGCCAGCCCCATGGCATCCCCCTCAACCCTCCACAACCACCAGACAGGGACTCACCACGCCAAATGGCAGTTCTTGGTGCAGCGGGTCATGGGAGAGGTAATGCAGTGGCACAGAAGGGGACAGTGTGGGAGCGTGGTGGGATGGGGGGTACGTGAAGCCCGCAATGGGGTGCTGCTCCCCTCGCAGGTCCACATCATTATCTATCCTCTGCAGAGGCTGGAGGGAAACAGTTAGGCTGGAAGGGACGTCCCAAATTACACCACCCCCCAACCCAGCACTAGCAGAACAGAGGCACCCTAGGCATTCCCACCACCACCCCCAGCTCAGACCCATGGGAGCTGCAGGACAACACCCCAGGGTTGTCTTTGTTGGGACAATGGAGCACATCATGTCCCCAGCCTGTACCCCCACCACAACTCACCATGCGTGGGTGCTGGGCTTGGAGAGGTACAAACTGCCCCAGGGGAGCCATGTGGGGCGGCTGGTGGGGGGGCACTGGCGGTGGAGGAGGGTGCAGAATGTAATGGTCGCTGGAGATGATGGGGGGGAATGTCTGGTAGGAGACGGGAAGCTGTTGCATGGCGCATGCCTGGATCAGCTGTGGGGTAGAGAGAGAAAAATGAGGGTTAGAGACCCACTGTACTCATGGCTGTATCCATGTCCCCTCCCTAGGGCCTCCAAAACCCATTCCTCCAGAAACTTGCACTCCAGTGGGCTTGGGTACCCACATGACCCAGGTACCCATGGCCCAGGCTGTCACTAGGCATGCACTGTGGGTGTCCCCCACCATGACTCACCGGGGGCGGGAGGCAGCAGAGCGGGTAGTGCTGTCCACTGAACATCACTGAGCATGCTGGGAGCTGCTGGGTGCTGCACCCAGGGATGTGCTGGCCGGCGTGGATAGGGAAGCCTTGCGTCGTGACAGTGGTAACCGTGTAGGAGAGAGGGACAGGTCCCTGGTGCACCTGAGGACAAGATGCCGAAAACACAGTCAGGATAGGGCCCTAGCTGAGCTGTCCCCATCCTGACAGGGTGACAGCAGGGTGCTGAGCACTGGTACTGGGACACAACCACCTAGCACCTCCATTCCACAAGTATGGCCAAAGGAGCGAGGCTGAGTGAAGGCTGGGGGTGAAGTGGGTTTTGGACCCCACTTTGCTCCCTGCACACTGGCTGGCACAGCCCCAAATCCAGCACTGCTGTCATAGACAATGGTGATATGAACAACCTTATGAAGGGACTCTCTCCAGCCCCTGGGAACAAGGAACACCCTGGGCATACCCAGTACACCAGGACCCAAGGGTCTAAATGCTTGGAGGATAAGAGCACTGGCAGCCTCAGGGCTGAGTGTTGCAGCAAGCAACTGGCCAGAGGGGACCAAGGGGCATGTCTTAAAAACATCAGACAACAGCCCAGGGCCACCACAGAACATCCCTTCGAATGGGTGCTGGGGGTTGCAGCACCTACCTGGTCATGCAGATCCACCATGAATGGGTTCTGGTGGGGCGGGTGAGCAGCCGGGTGAAGCATTCGTGGTGGTGTGCTGGGGAGAGCGTAGGCGCGGGGCTCATCTACAGGGATGTGCGGCTGCTGGGGGAAGGCAGGGTGCAGCTGGGGCTCATCCTGGCCTAGCAGGGTTGCCAGAGGTCGGTCGCGTCGTCCCCACTGACGCCTGGCAGGGGGGCTGCGGGGCAACCGCAGGAGAGAAACAGAGCAGGAGTGACCCCCGGGCTAGGGGCAGCACAGCACTGTAGAGTGGCCACAGGCAGGTCAGTGCCAGCCCAGTTCCCAGGGTGAGATGCTCAGGACATGGTGCCAGGCCAAGCTCTTGGTCTGGCTGGGGAGCTCCATAATCAGCTCCTCTGTTCAACCTGAATGTGTCCCCCTGACTGCGTTCTCAGCACAAAAGGGACCCCTGCTCCCCAGGGACCCACGGGGTGGGCCAGGTGGACATGCTTCCCCCGCTACAATCTCTGCCCAAGCCTCTCAGGAGCCAGTGGCCTGACCCAGAAGGATCACAAAACCAGTCTCGTGTCCCCACACACCATGCGTGACAGGGCTCCGCATCACCCTGCACCCCGTACCTTCGCCGGAGGTGGTCAGGGCTGCTGCAGGGTCCCCCTGAGAAACGGCGCTGGTTAAAAGGGGCAGAGGGTGGCCGCCTATTCACTGCCAGTTCCCATGGTCGCATTGGTGACGTCAGGAAGCGGATGGGCACGCGGGACCTCAGGCTCCAGGCAGGGCAAGACACCAGCACCTTGGATCCTGCGAGGACAGCAGGTCATGGTACCCCAATCTCTGGAGACGCACAGAGCTGCAGAGTCCCAAACTCTCCCTGAGTCCCAGGCCTGGGCAGCACCACCCCAGCCCACTCCCCACAGCCTGCTTTGGGAGAGGGAAAGGACGAAAAGCACCAAACAAGGCCAGGGCAGCTGCTACACCTATGGTCATCCTGGGGAGGGGGAGCTTGCAGCCTGCCTGGCTTCTGGCCATGCCCCCTCAACAGTGGGGGCCCTCAACAGGCCCACCCTTCCCAGGCCCAGTCCTGCCACTTGCCCCAGTGACTGTGAACCATCCCAGTGCTGCTCCCACTGTCCCCAGACAGCTCAGCCTGCTGATCCAGGACCTAGACCTGCATCCACCCCACCTCCTCAGACTAGATGCAGCTCCAGGCACAGCAGGGCAAGGAAGAGGCTGTCCCCACTGCATGCAAGACATGACCACCGAATGAGAGAGAAGCTCTCGATTTTGTCAGAGAAGTGGTGAAGGGTTTCTTGGTGGCAACATCATCCCAGGCTACTCGTTGCCCAACTATGGGGGGGGGGGGGGGGCCGGTTCTAACCACAGGCAAGGTGTCAATGGGAACACAGCCCCATTGTCCCTCCTGCATCCAGCCTAGCTGGTGTCCCCATGCCACAGCCCCCCCTCCCACCACACAGTTGGGCCCTCAGCCCTAGCAAAGCTTGGCCCTGCAGAGGAGATATCTGCATGTGGGTCTGAACTTCCCCAGGCTCTGGTCCCCTGGTCCCAACAGAGCTTTTCCATGGCTCCATGTGTGTCAAGAGTCACAGAATCACAGGGGTTGTAAGTGACCTGTGGAAAACATCTAGTCCAACCCTCTTGCCAGAGCAGGTTGCACAGGATGGCATACAGAATGGCTTTGAATGACTGCAGAGAAGGAAACTCCACCACCTGTCCGGGCAGCCTTTTCCAGTGCTCCACCACCCTCAACCTAAAGTTCTTCCTCATGTTTAGATGAAACTTTCTATGTTCAAGTTTGTGCCCATTACCCCTTGTCCTGGCACTGGGCACCACTGAAAAAAGACTGGACCCATCCTCCTGACACCCTTTAAAGCATTTATATATAAGCATTTATAAGATCTCTCTTCTGTCTTCCCCTCTCCCAGCTAAAAAGCCCAAAGTCCCTCAGCCTTTCTTCACAGGACAGGTGTTCTAGTTCCCTAATCATCTTGTTGCCCTTTGTTGTACCCTCTTCAGCAGTTCCCTGTCCTTTTTGAACGGGGGAGCCCAGAACTGGACACTATACTCCAGACGAGGCCTCACCAGAGCAGAATAGAGGGGAAGCAGAACCTTTCTTGGACCTCCTTGCCTGTTCTAGATGCATCCCAGGACACCATTTGCCTTCTTGGCCATGAGGGTACATTGCTGGCTCCTGGTCACCCTGTTGTCCACCAGGACTCTCCATCTTTGCCCACAGAGCTGCTTTCCAGCACATCAACCCCCAACTTGTACTGAAGCATGAGGTTATTCCTCCCTATGTGCAGTACCCTACACTTGCCCTCGTTGAACTTCATAATGGTTACTCTCTGCCCAGCTCTTCAGCTTGTCCAGGTCACCATGGATGGTAGCAGAGCCTTCTGGTGTCCAACCTCTCCTAGAAAGGCCTCTCCCAGGCACCTTCCCACTGGCCCCTCTGCCAACCTCCCTCAGCCTCTACAGCCACAACATTGGCACTGCATCCCATGTGCCCCTAAATGCAACTTGCCAGCAGGCTGGTGCTGTACCCTCCCCGAGCAGCTTCTTCTTGAACCCTACCCTTTCTCCTTGATGCCCAT
This sequence comes from Indicator indicator, assembly GCF_027791375.1. Taxonomy (NCBI): domain Eukaryota; kingdom Metazoa; phylum Chordata; class Aves; order Piciformes; family Indicatoridae; genus Indicator; species Indicator indicator. Next base: position 6,932,285 of record NC_072027.1, read on the forward strand.
GGCAGAGTCATTCTGAAGCTAGGAAGGGCACCCCGAGCCCAAGAAGTACTGCTCAGGCCCAGGAGGAAGCTGAGGGGGTGTCTCATCCCAGCAGGTAGGAGCTGTGATGTCATACCTGTGTGACAGGTATCACGAACCACAGTGGTAAGCCACCAGGGTAAGCCCTGTGCCACACACAAGTCTCTTCTTAACCTCACCCCCAACTACCATTCCATGTCAGAAGCTCAAAACAAATTTCTCCCCATTTTAGGGGGAAAAGGAAAGACAAAAATCTAAAAGTCAAAGGCTGAGCTTGTCGGCAGCTGCTGCTGGGGAAGAGACTGCTCAAGGACTGCTCAAGGTTTGCCCCCTACTCTGCCCAGCTGCTGAGTGCCTGGACAGTGGGCTGGGGTGCAGCAGCAGCCCAGGCTTTAAACCCAGAAGCTCTCCAAGGTGTTGCTGCTTCTAGTTTTGCATCCTCGCTCTCAGAGCACACGTGGCACAAAGGCCCCGCATGACCTGGCTAGCACCATCGGGACCAAGACACCGCAGTGATGGCCCTGGGGACTGGGAGCATCTCCGTACAAGGACACTGAAACCATGCAGGGACTTGCCGGTTCGTGGGACCCCCGGGGCTCCCAGCATGCCAGGACAACCTCCCATGCTCCAACAAGCAGATGTCCTCTACTGGCCAAGACAGTGGTGGCTGAGAGCCACGAGGCTGACACACCCCTCCAAGGCACCCATCCTCCTGTCCCAGGCGGGCACACCTGGCTCCTTCCCTCGCAGCCCTGGCTGGCAGCCAGCTGGCACCGCGGGCAGGGTCACCATGACGCCGCGGAGGCGACAGCAGCCCCCGAGCGAAGGGGACTCGGCAGCCCCTCGTTGGGGCGGGGGCCGAGGCGGCTCCCGGGCCCCACCGAGAACAAAGTTAGCAGCGCGCCAGCGCTCACGCCCGGTGCCATCTGCTCAAGCAAAACTGAGCTCCGGGGCTGCCGGGGAGCCGCCCGCTCCGCTATCGCCTCCCCGGGAGTCCTGTCACCCCGATCCTACCCGTCGCCGGCCTCGTCCTAGCACCCTGAGCTCCTCCGCAGCCCCTTCCCCGCCGTTCCCACGCTGCCGCGGCCAACTCCTCCCGGGAGTGGGATCACCGCTGGCCCAGCCACAGTCCCTTCGGCGGGCCGACCCCAAAGCCGAGCCCAGCTCTCAGGGGTCTCCAGTTCGGCAGCATAGAGAGGGGCAAGCGGCACATCCCGGAGCACCCCGATGGGTGCAGCACCTCGACGGGGCATCCCACCTTACAGCACCCCAGTGGGGCATCCAAGCCTGCAGCTCCTCTCCGCGGATTCACCGCCCGGCCGGCAGCCCACGCCCCCCGCCGCAGCACAGTCCCGCCGGTGGCGGGCCGGGCGCGGAGCTGTGGCTTTAAGAGCGGCCGCTCCGGGGCCATGTGCTCGGCGCCAAACAAAAGCAATAACAAAGGCGGTCGCCGGGCCCCGCTGCTGCCGCCGCCGCTGCCCAGAGCAGGTGTCGCCAGGGGTCCGAGGGACGGCCCCGGCCCCGCTCACGCCCCCCCAGCCCCCTCTCACTGCCCGCACTTACCTGCAGCGATGGCCTGGGCCGCCGCTCCGGTGCCGCTGCGGCGCCCCCGCCCCCTCCCGCCGCTCTTTGTTCGCCGACGCCGGGCCCGGGCCTGCCCCCCCCGCCCGCCACCGGCCCTCCCCTCCCTCCCTCCCGCCTCCCGCCCCCCGCCGGGCCGGCCCCCTCCCCGCCGCCGCTGCTTCCGGTGCCTCTTTGTTTTGCACGGCTCGGGGCGGCGGGATCGCCGCGGCGTGCCGGGGTAGCCGCCGCCAGGCCAGTGGGGAGCGGGGCGTTGCCTGCCCCTTTAAGAAGCAGCGGTGACGGCGGGACGCACCGGACCGAGTCACAACACTCGGGAGGCCCCGGGGGCGCGCGCGGCTGGCGGCGGGGGGCGGGCGGGGGGCAGCGCGGCGCGCCCCACGTGACCAGGCGTGTCACGCTCCGCAGCCATCTTGGAGGCGCGGGGCCGGGCCGCCACGCGGGGCAGTGCCCCCCCTCCCCCCCTCCCGGGGGCGGTGTCCTAGCGACGGTCTCCACGGAGAGGGGGCCCCTAGCAACGGTGCCTGGCCTGGGGGCGGCCTGGCCAGACCGAGACCTTCCCTGCCGCCACCGCGAGCGACAGCATCGGGCACCGTCTGGCCCGCCGCCCTCGAGGGGCCAGGCCCCAGTCCCGACCGCGCCGTCTCACCGCGATGGGACGGGCATTCACGGCTTCGCGGGGCCAGGCCAAGGCAGCAGCTCACCCGCGGCTCTGACAGCCTACCACCGCTCCTAGCCCACCAGGCACCGTCCCATCGGGCTTGCAGCTCCGTGAGCCGGCGGATCGCGAGGACAGCTGTACGGACAGCAGCACCGTGAGCCCGGTGGGCCATGGGGTCAGCAGCAGCACCGTGTTACCGGGCGTTCCCACCCAGCCCGCACCATGCCACCACGCTCATGCTGGCAGGTGGCTAGGAAAGCCCGGGCAAGGGGGAAGGTGAAGGCAGGAGCTCGGCTTCCTGCCACCCTCCAGCACTGGGACGGGAGGATAGAAAGAAACTGCTCCCCTCCTGCTCAGCATATAGAGCCCTCGCCCCCACCGTGAGCCTGCCAGGCACATGCAGCTCTCCCAGGGCATCTCAGTTCAAATTTCCGGGCACCAGAAAATCCTCTTTTGCTTCAGAAAAGCTTCCTGCTCTCTCCTCTGGATTAAACAAGAAGTAGGAACTTTTCGGAGCATTTCCTGCACATCTGCAGGTCAGCCGAGCGATTTGCCTGGCTGATGCTGGGAGCTACACACTGACAGGCTGTGCCACCGGCTCCCCCAGCACCCCGAGAGGCTGTGTCATTGGCAGCACCGCTCCACGCCAGTCAGAAGCAGCTCCACTAAAAGCCAGATGCTGCATCCATGCCAAACTTCCCCAGGTTACTACACACACTTGGAAATTCCCAGGTAGGCAAGCAAGCCAGCCGGCAGCCCTGATGTAATGCCTATAAACCAGCCCTCCCCCGACAGCCGAGCTTTAAAGTGCTAACAACCAAAAGGGAGCTAATTAATTTGTAGCATCACCCCTTTCAAAGAAAACCTCAGATCAGTGGCCATGATTTAACGATTCAGTAGGCTCATCGTCGGGATGAGCGGTCAGATTCCGTTTTTCCTGGTCCCAATACTGTACCCTGCTCCCTCCAGGCCACTATCAAAGGCCACCTCATCAGCTCTCACCTCTTCCCCCTCCCCCAGTCCAAGTGCACAGGAAGAACCACATCAGCTTCAAGGATGCCCCAGGACATGGTGCATCTTGGGGCAAGCTGCCACAGCTGTCAACAGCAACACAGCCAACTGCTTGTTCCCAACCTCATGGTAGGGAACACACAGAATATGTTAAGTGGCACTGCAGGTTACAGGGCAGATCTACAACGGGATCAGATCCACATCCTCAGACAAGCACCCCAGGAAGAACCAGCTGAAGGACTCAATTGTCAATCCAGCCCTGAACAACAGCCCTCAAGGTCTGCTCCACTACAGCCTCCTGGCTTTGAGAGCTGGGAACTAGGGGGAAGAAGAGGAAAACAGCACTTTGACTTTGACACGATTTGTGGGCAGAGGCAGCACCGCACCTTTCCAAGGCTGCCAGGACAAGGCCTGATCCTGGCCAGTGTGCAGGCAGAGACCACAGATGGTGGATATCTGTGCAGGCACTTCCCTGACCACACCAGCGTCACCAGCTTCCCTACAGCCAGCAGCTATCGATGTTCGCAGTACAGTGTTGGGATAAGCCATTGACAGAGTACAGCTCACTGGCAAGGCATTGCTTGTGCTCCCTGCCCAGCCAGGCTGTATGGGTCCTGTGTCAGAGCTGGGTCCAGCCACATTGTGTGGCTTTGCCCGGCCAGCTCCTGTGAAGATGGGTACCACACATCTAGCTGCAAGCACGGTTTGAGCACGTAGAAATGGCTCAGCCCATGCCTGCCATGCACACAGCCACCAACACCATGCTCCCCAGGTCTGGGAGCCTTGCCTGAAAGAGCCATGTGAAGAGCCCAAGCAACATTTCTCTGATGCTACAGCCACAGTCAGCAGCACTGGACTGTGTGTCTGGGCCACTGACAAGGGCTCAGTCTAGCCACTGAGCGCTGTGACACCCTGGGTGAGCAGGACACCCTGTGCCAAGCAGCAGCCTTAGAAAGCTCTCTACCTGCAGGGGTTGCTCAAGCTGAACCTGGCTGCTCTGTAGCCAACAGGCAGCCCATCCTCTCCCTTGTGAGAGCCAAGGGGCATCATAGCCAAAGTCTCCTCGAGCCCAGGCTCTCTAAGACACCATCTGCTGCTACAGACGTGCCACCTCCCCTGCCCCATATATAGGTCAGGTCTGTCACAGGATTAGCTGGGGTGATTCGAGTGGTGTGAGCATGGCTCCCACTGGCAGTATGCTCTGCCCTGTCCCCTCCCCAACATAAGGCCTGCCAACAGCTTGCCTCCACGCTATCCCTGGCCTCTCCCCCAGATCCACAGAGGAAGAGAGGAAAAGTCCCCAGATCCTTCTCTCACCTCCCCAGTGCCCAGAAAACAAGTGGGAAGAAGCCATCAGAAAGCACCCAGAAGCTTCCAGGCTGCAAAGAGGGTGCAGCAGGAGTGTGCCCACTCTACCCAAGGCCCAACACAACCAAGAACCATCAGAGGACAAGGGACACCCCAACAACATGAGCTATGGTGGGTTGAAGTGCTTCTCCGCTGGGGAGACGGAGGGAGCTCCCTCCCCACTCTGCAGCCCGCTGGAGCCGAGCTGGCTGGCAGTGGAGGCAGGACGCCTCTGCTGTGATCACACACCACCCACTCACACCCCCAGACTGACAGCACTCCCGTCAAACGCCTCCAGCCACACACACGTGGAGGATGCTGACATGAGGAGCGAGTAGCTGCACAGGCAGCGGAACTAATAACACTCAGTTTCCTGTCGATCTCTCCCACGTGGATTCTCTGGTGTCTAATAGCAAGGCTGAGCTGCACTGCAGAGGGAGAACTAGCAGCATTTTCCCCCCCAGAGAGCTGGAGCCTGTAGCAGGACCACTGAGACAGCTACCACACCTGACACCTACCACAATTTGCACCACCATCCAGCAAGTTCAGAGCAGAGTGAAGAGACTTGCAAATACAGTAATCTTGCAAAAGCCTTCGTTTCCTCAGGACAGGATAAATAATTTCCACCTTCCTTTGTTTGCCCTGGAAACACTGAGACAACCTCAACAGCACGACCAAAATGCTACTGGTGAAGCAGCTGGGGTCCAGCTCTGGTATCTCGGAAGCTCAGTTACACCAAGCAATGTGTTGTGTCCTCTGCTCTCCTGGATAGGATCTTCTCCCCTAGACAGAAGCATGTTGAACCATGCTCACTTCTATCTGACCTGGCATCCTGCAGCAGCTGGTTCCACAGCTTAGCTGTGCCTGAGTGAGGAGAGTAAAGCTAACGTCACCACATCCACCCCCAATCTGCTGTGTGGGCAGCCTCCCCAGTCCTCCCCTCCCTTCCTACCACAAGACACCACAGTTCAGGACCCCATACTCCTCTACCCTTCAAGTTTTAGTTCTCCTTTCAGACATCTTTTTCCCGAAACATAGCTAATTTCTCCTAGGCCAGAGCCAGCCCAGGGATCACAGATTCAGCACCCATCCCCCAAAGCATCCCTGGGAGTCCCCAGCTCACCTGCCACCTCTCCACAAGCATCCCTCAAGTCTGGTTCACTCTCTACAAGCTGCAGACAGTGTTAACAGCATCTGCCAAGCAAGTGGCCAAAGACAGAAGGGGCTGGGCTCCAGACACCTTCCCCACTGCTCCGTGGCTGGGCTCGGGCAGAGCAGCAGCATCTGGCATCACAGTTCCAGTGAAAGGATAGAGGCAGAGCTAGAAACTGGTAGATGGCAAAGAGCAATTTCGTTAGCGCTTATGAAATGAAGCATCTCTTGAAAGCACTGGTGACAGTCAGGAAGTTGGGTTGGGTGGGTTTTTTGCATTTTAAGAAGCCTGCTGGAACACCAACGACCTGCAGAGATCATTTTCAGAAAGAAGCTCAGAAAAATTCATGATTTTCAACAACCATTTACCCTCTTTAGTAAATTTTTTTATTTAACATTTGCCAGGAGGCTGCTTACTTGATGCACTGAAATGGGCAGTGACCACTGCTTTAAGTGCAAAGGAGGCTTGCTGGCAGTACCTCCCCAGAGCATCACTCAGAGAACCCCACACCAGTGCCTAGGGATGGTTTTAAGAGCAAAAACATGATTTCCAAGCTGACAGCTCTTGTGCATGAAGCACAACTGTGTGGTGACAACAGAGCAGCCTGGGGCACAGGAGCTGGCTGACCTCTGCTACAGCTCTTGCCAGTGGATTTTGATTGTTCACTGCTTTCCCTAAGCACAGGCACGGAGGGAAAAGCAACTAAGACACAACACTCAGATCAAAATTAAATGCACTCATGGAGTCCCACCAGCACAGCAGAGAGAAGACAACCTGCTGGAGGGGATCGTGGTTCAGCACTGCCAGGCTTGGTGGAGAAAGAACCAGAGCATGGGCATCCTAAAACACAGGATTCCAGGGTAGCCAAGGAAAGCCCACAGCTATAGCTCCACAGCCAGTGAGGCTAGGTCTCCTGGGACCAGGCTGCAGCTGGAAATTAATATTCTCAAGGCCTGTCACAAGCACTGCTTGCCAGGGGCACTGCTCACCTCTTCTGCCATGCACACAGTAAAGCTGGGAGCCCTCCCAAATCACCTCACAGCAGAAAAACCAGACATCCAGTACTGGTCACAAGGCCCCATGGGCTGCTCATGCTCACCAGGAAATGGCTCCTGCCTGAAAGGGTGAGGACTTCCAGGTACAAGGGCAAAGGAAAGGATAAACTCCCTGGCTCTGCTGCACAGGGAGGTAGCAGGCTGACAGTGCCCCGCAACTTTGTGAGCTGACAGCACAGAACCATGCTGCTCCCCCTCCAGAACTGACCTGTCCCAGGGAGCCATGCAACATCCTCCTGCAGCTCTATGACCACAGGGCTCAGGACCTGGCTCTCCCAAGTTCCTGCCACACCAATTTCAGAAGATCTCTGGGAGGGCTCCAAAACACCAGCAGTTTCTTCAGACATTCTAGTAGCCTCTGGACACATCAGACTGGCACTCTATGGGCTACTCCTGCCTGGTGGGCATGCAAACCCCTTGGCCAACCATTCACCTACACCGAGCAGGTGACAAATCATGTTTCTCCAGCTCACCAACAGATTGTGGGAAAACGCCATGCAGCAGCTCCTCAATTCAGAGATGAAAACCAAAAAAGCATCCAAAAGCTCCAGGCTTTTCTGCTGAAAACCAGTGTTGCACCACTCACCACTGGCTGCCCAGCCACCGTGTCCCCAGCTGTGCCCTGCAGCCAGCCTCCTGTGACGGTGAGGTGGATGCACACAGGAGGAGTGGCTGTAGTGACAGCGTTACAGCTTGTGTCCAACACACAGCTAAGCCCAGCAAATCCCAGTGCTCTGCAGTTCTCATTTACAAACTTCACACGCTCTGTGCAGGTACACAGGCTTCAGCAAGAGCCCACTGCCCACAGTCCCGGGGAAACAACACCTGGAGGGAGACAGCCCAATAAGCACAGGGCTTCCAGTGTCCACCTGTGCAAGAACAGGTTGACACCAAGCCCCAGGGATAAGAAGAGCTTCTTACACCAAACCCTGTTCGGGCTGGGGGCCCATCTCCCCAGGGCCAGCCCTGCTGCTATATTAACAGATACTGCCACCAAGGAAGCAGGGGTACCTGGCAAGACAAGCAGGACTTCCCCCTCTCCTGCTCTGAACGATTTTGCTTCACTTCCCGCTGCTGTCCTGGGCTGGCAGGGCTTCACTGGCTCTGCACACACCTGGAAGAACTGCTGCGAGCTGAAGGTCAGGCCTTACCTGCTGGCTGCTATTTCATTCCTCTAAGAGGTCCATAAACCAGGGATAATTAAATCTCCCCTAAACTCTTTTCCATTTAAAATAAAAATCTATAGTCCCTATTTCATTAGCTGGCTCTGAGTTTTACAGCTTGATCAATGCCCCTCACAGAGCCCTGGTCCCAGGCAGGCAGACACAAACACATAGCAGGCAGCTTCCACAGAGCAAATCAATGGGGACTCACAAAGTCTCCTCTCCCCATTCTTTGTTCCTTACGCAAAAGGGAGCCATGCAGCACGGCAGGTAGGGACAGTATGTTTCACCACTCAAGGGAATGTCACTGCCACACATGGCTTCAGAAGTCTGATTTTGCATCAGGCAGGAGCAGAGGCAGTGGTGATGTTCCCCCTCCAGTGAAGGGAGAGCCCAGCATGGGGCCCCAAAAATGCAGCCATCACCCTAAAGGTAAGGCAGCCCAGCATGCAGCTGGGGTGATATCTCTCCACTCACTCCAAGGCAAAGAGGGAGAAGGCTCAGCTCTCACAGCTGATGGCTGGAGACAGAGCCCTCTGCAAGCACCAACTGGGAACCAAGAGCAGCTGCCACCACCACTCTGACCTCCCTGTGCACGAAGCAGAAGAGATGCATCACAGAGACCTAAGTGCTCAGGCTCACCATTTCCTGCCCTTCTCAGCCCTCTGCTGCTGCCCTGCCACACATGGCCTTCCCCTCACCAGCATGCCAGGCCAGTGGCTGGAGCAGCCAGGGCTCCAGATGGCTCTGGCCTGTCCTGCAAGCCTCTCTCTCCTCTGCAGTGGGAAGCCCCTGGCTCCTGAAAGCAGACAGAGGGACCTCAGCAGCAGTGAGATCTGAACAGAGAGCAGAAAGAGCGCTGCCCACAAAGCAAAGATCAGTGCTCGGTTGCCACTCAACACCCATTGCACCTCTTCCCTCCACTCCAGACACATCCCTCCCCCTGCCTTTGCTCAGCAAGAAAGCAGAAAGATGACATTGTTCCCATCCTACCACTGCCAGGACACATTCCAGAGGTAGTCACAGCTGCAGCAAGCTCTGCTCGACCACACCACACTGGTGACACACACACACCACCTGCCCACAAATTCTGGCAACCCATCACTGGGCAGGCCAGTGTGCTGGTACCTGTCAGGGGACATTAGTGCAGGCCACTGGGACAAAGGAATAGCTACATGTCAGAGCACCCTGCTCCAAGCAAGGCTGGTGGGGACAAAGCCCCACCACTCCACTGCAACTCCTGTGCAGAGGAGGTGACACTGAAGCCTCCCAAACACACCCAGGTGGCTCCCACCTCACTTCCCACACCAACACCTGCCCCAACTCTGCTGCCACCACTGTTTGAGCAGAGGGGCATGCAGAGTGGCTGCAGCCTACCTGCCAAACCAAACTTGCTGCCTGAGGGACATGACACCACAGAGTGTGGCTCCTGCTGCCCGGCCAGCCTCAAAGCAAGCACCCAAAGGTGACAAACAAAGGCACCCGGCAGGCACTCTGCATTAGCAGTATTTTTAGACGCCACTCTGGAGCCGGCCTTATTATTTTCATTGCAACGTGCATAATTACCCACCATGCACCGCAATGACATCAGACGCAGCCTGCTCCCCTCCGACAGCCGGGGAGGCTGGCGCCTGCTGCTCCTCCCAGGGCTCCCGGCCTCAGGGACTGACCTGACCGCCCGAGCTCTGTCCTGTGCTTCTCCCCACGGCAGGGCCGCTCCGCTGAACAGCAGAACAGAAAGGGTTGCAGGTGGCAGGGTGACTGAGCGAGATGGTGACGTAGGAGACCGAGTTGGTGAGCACGGAGACAAGCTCTGGAGCTGCAGGCACACACGGCCAGCTGTGCTGGAGCACGGGGCCAGTGCAGAGGTTGTGGCCGAGGTGCTGGTCGACACTCATGGGATAAGTGGCTATCCCCACAGAGGGGCAGCACCCACGAGGCCACAGGCTGCCCGCGGGGCTCAGCTCCTGCCAAGGAAAGCCAGCCCTGGACGACATCCCAACTGCCCAAAAGCTGCTCTCGCACATCCTCTGCAGCCCACGCACACACCACAGGTCGGTGGCACGGCCTGTCTCACCGGTGCCCCGCCTTGCCCCGTCAACTGGGGCTTTCTTGTTTCCCACCTCTTCCCTATTTTTACAACTTCATAGAAGAGTTTCGCCTCTTCGCCTCCTACCCCCTCCCACAGTCCCTGACCTTGGCCCTGCTCACCAAGTCCGGGGCAGGCAGCAGGGCCCAGAGACACCGGCGGACGGAGCACTCCGGAGCCTTCAGCAACTCTAGAACGCGGAACTAGCCGCGGCAAGAGCCACCGACTCACGCCCGGCTGGGGACGCGGGAGCCCCGCCGGAAGAGGCCTACGGCCAGGGCAGGCTCAGCTCCAACGACGAAAGCCCGAGGAGAAGTAGGGCTCCGGCTCCGCCGTCCTCCCGGTGCTCCTGGAAGATCCTCCCCTCTTCCCGAGGGCCTCACCAAAACCCGGGGGCTTCTCCCCCCTGCGTGCGGATATCGGTGCACCGGGCCTTGCTGCCCTTTCCGGCTACCTCTCCCGAGCTTCGGTGCCCCGTGCAGCTACTCCGCAGCACACTGAGCCCTGCGCCGGGTCCCCTCCTGGTCCGACCATCAGCCCTTTCCAAGTCACCGCGCCCGGACCGGCCGCCCCCCACCGCGCACCGGGCCCCGCTCACTCCTTCGCCCGTCGCACCGGGCGTCGCTGATCCGCCCTCCTCGCATCGGGCCCTGCCTGCCGCCCTCCCTGGTGCACCGGAGCCGACCTCCTTACCCCGCCGCACCGGCTTTTCCTACCTTCTTTCCCAAGCCCTGGGCCCTGCCCGCCGCCTTTTACTGGTGCACCGGCCCGGCCCCGCGCAGCCCGGGCCCGCCGCCGCCGCGCCCCATACCTACCAGAGGCGCTCCCCCGGCGCTCGCAGCCCGCTCGGTGCCTGCCCCAGCCCTGCCCGCCACTCAGCCCGCTCGCATGGCGCGGCGGCCGGGGCCGCCGGGCTCGGTGTTCGTCCCGGTGCCGCTCCCGCTCCGGCCTCGGCCCGGCCTCAGCCCCGCCTCATGGCACCCCCGCCCTGATGGAACCGGCCGCGCAGCGCCTTCCCCCCCTTCCCTTCGCTGATGGGCGCGTCCACACACCCCCTCCCGCCGTACTGCTCCCAAGAGCGGCGCCGCGGAAAGCCGCGCGCCGGGGGTGCTGCGGCCGTAATGCTCCGAGTGGCAGCGCAGCTCAGCACGGGCCTGGGGGCACCCCCGAGACGTCCCGAGCCAGCTCTTGGGAGGTCTGGCGGCATCTTGGGTCAGCCAGGGGTAGTTCGCAGGGCACTGTCCAGAGCACTAGCCCCGGAGGGCTCCGACGGTTCATCCTGGGCCAGTCCTACGGGTCTCCAGGAATATCTCCAGCCCATAGGGCGGCTGTCGGGATGTTCTGAAGAAGCCTTCACATGCGTAGGAGGGATCCTGGAACCGCCCTGGAGGTGTTTCCCAGACCCTTTCTCTGGGCTTCCCTGAGCCGGGTGTGGGGTGACATGGGAACCTCAGAGGAGGCTGGGTGTCTGGAGGACCCCACACCTTCCCAGTTATCCAGACCCCATGGGTTTCCCAGGGAATAGGATGTAGTGGCTCAGGGCCATGAAAGACGGGGTCCCGCAGGCCTGGAGCTGTCCGTGCCCCACCATGCCACCTCCCAGCCCTCTTCTGCCTGAGCGGAGCTGCACAATCCACCCTTGTTCTCAGTGGATCTGAAGTAGGTCAGGGAGGCTGCGCTGAGCCCCCAGAGTGGGGACCTGGTAGCAGGGAAGTACAGAGGGTCCCAGGCACTTGCCATAGCACTGAGTTGGTGCCCACCTCCTGTTCTTGTGGGACCCCAGTGTCCCCAGTCCAGGGGATGCAGGTCATTTCCCCAGCCCCTCTCCAGCTTTCTGGAGTGGTTTGTGATGCCTCTGTGTTTTTACAGACTCTGCATCCCTCCTTGCAGCCACAGTCCCTGGGGTGCAGGCTGGGATGGCTGAATCCTGGGGAACAGCACCCAACATGAGGACCTAGGGTCTGGGGTGATGGAGCAATCATGGGGCTGGGTTGGGTGGATGCTGGAGAATGAGCACAAGGAATAAGGAAAACAAGAGAGGAATATGTCACCCCTTAATTGCAGTTAATAATTGATGAACATGTTTACTTCAGGAGGCAAAGGTCTCTGGTGGTGTCAGGGTGTGAAGGCACAGCAGCCTGCTCGGCAGCATCCCCAGCGACACAGCTGCAGGTAAGGGATGTCGGCCCCGGGTCCTGGCCCTCGTGGGAGCTGCAGTCCATCATGGGTGGGGAGGTGGAGGTGTCTGTCAGCTGTGGGGCTGCCACAGGCTGTGGCAGGAGGAGTGGGACGTCATGGCGGTGTCACAGATTCCCCTCGAGCTCCAAGCACTGCTTGGCATGGCCCCATTGAGCCTGAGTGATAGAGGCTCCAACTGTGCTTTGGAGAGGCTCCTGGAGTCCTCAAGCACCCCAGGTGCTAGAAATCAACTCTGTTCTCCCATGACACATCCCCAAGGAGTCTGTGCCTGGGAGTGTGAGATGGAGCCTGGTGCTTGTTCACTAGCACAGCTGAGAAGAGGGGACTGTTCCCACCAGAGCCCCTCCTGCCACAGGGACTGCTCAAAAGGAGGGACTGGGGGGATCTGGTTGAAGCAGGCATCTGTCAGCCCCAGGAACATGTTCTCTGGTGTGTGCCCACAGGCTCGCTGACAGAATGGCATGGCATTGGCTGGCACTGGTCCCCTTCCTCCTGACAGCAGGTGAGGACTTTGCTCAGTGGCTGCCACAGGTGGGCAGGAGATGTTTGAGGTACTTTCAGATCTGACATGCATTCCAAGTTCCCTGAAGGCAGTTGGGACCCCCAAAACAGCTGCCCATTTTGTTGGCACGTTGAAGACCCAACAGTAACCTCACTGCCTCAGGGCAAGGCAGAGCAGGCAGAGGAGATAGTATCCAGCATGGGTGCTGCATTGGGTGGTCTGGAGGTGGGAAGTGTGGGATAAGCACGAGTAATGTCATGGGTGGTGAGTTCCCCTGCCCCTCTGGAGACCCAGACCACAGCCAGGAGTTGGGACTGAAGCTAAGTAGGTGCTGACTGGTGGGGGGGTGCAGCTGGGCACAAGCAAAGCACAGTGCAGAGGTGGTGCTCAGGTCACCTCTTCCTTGTAGTTTCAGGCAACACAGCCCCCTTCTTCAACAAGATCTTCTTCACTGTGCCTGAGGACCTACAGCTGGGTGAGTAGGGCAAACCTTGGAGAAACCCTGAGGTGCAGGAGGAGCATGCAGGGTGGTGCCCTAGGCAGGGGCTGACTCTACCTATGTCCCCAGGTCAGCAAGCTTTCCAGCTAGAGGCTGTTGACATAGATGAGGATCCACTCACCTACAGCATCTACGGGGCAGATGCCTTCTACTTCTCTGTTGATGCTGTGACAGGCAACGTGACCCTGAGGAACTCCCTGGACCGTGAGGTGAGGGCATAGGCTGGGGCCGATGTCCTTGCCTGGCCTGGGAGTCTGGGGTGACAGGGACAGAGGGCAGAGCCCTGAGTCCTGTTTGAGAGCTGCTCACAGTATTGCATACTGTGGGTCACTCCCTGGCCCTAAAGCCTGGCTCCTGGGGGGAGACCTGTTTGGGAGGAGCATCCCTCCCAGAGGTGATGGGTGGGAGGGCATTGGGGCCCTTCCATTCAAGGGTCTAACTCTGCCTGGCCCTGATCAAGACCTGCCTTGTGTTCCCCCAGTTGCAGGCCAAGCTCACCATCACTGCTGAGGTGTACGATGGGAAAAACGACCCTGTGAGTACCAGGGCATGGTGAGGGGGATGGAATGGGGAGCAGGGTCTCTGTGGAGCCACAGACAAAGCTCAATGGAGACAGGGACTGGAGGTGGGCTCTGCCCAGGGGTGGGTGATGCTGGCTGGCTGCAGAGGCAGGGTAGGTGCAGGGCTGGAATTGCATGCAGCTCTGCTGGTCCCCATTGCCCACAGCCATCTCACAGCCTCCCTGGCACCCAACAGGTCTCAGCGAGAGTCACGATCATTGTGGACGACCGCAATGACAATGCTCCAGTCTTCCAGTACCTGCCATATGAAAAGACCATTCCTGAGGTACCTCCCTGGGACTCTCCAGCCCCTGCAGGCAGGAAGGCAGAGGCACTGTCTTGCTCCTGTGGCATGGGTGTGCCAGCAGCGTGTGCCAGGAACCGAGTGACCCCACAACTGGGTGTGTGGCAACAGTGTGCCTGGGTGTGCAGCCAGCATGGCTGACCTGGGAGTGCCCTGTACTGGTTCCTGGCGGGCACCTCAGTGCCTGTCAAAGCACTGGCTCATGGCTGGGACTCTGCCCTTGTGATGAGTTTCTGATCAGGGAGTTCCCAAGCCCAGGCCAGGGTGAGGCCAAATCAGGGTGCAGATGGGGTGTGGGCTGCATCTAACACACCCCTGGCAGCCCCAGGGTGGGGGTGCAGCCCCCTGATTCTGCTGAGTCCCAGAGAGGGTGGCATGGGGGATCCATCCTCTGCCCAGCATGAGCAAGGGTAGCAGCTTCTTCCTGCGTGGCCAACAGCACCAGAGCACCCCAGAGCAGGGCTGGCAGGGGCACACCTGAAACCACTCCCCTGCTCTCCTGAAAGATACCTCCACCACTCTTCTCTCTTCCCAGAACACAACACTAGGCAGCATCATCTACACTGTGTTTGCCAATGACAGTGACACTGGGAATGCCTCCAAAGTCAGCTACAGCATTGAGGAGGTAAGCACAGTGTGTTGTAGTGAGGCATGCCATACCAAAAACCCACCCCTGAGCCACCACCGTGGGGCAGAACAAGCTGAGGGAGCTGTCCAGGAGCAGCCCCATGGCTCTGGGGGATGAGGGATATGTGTTGGGGCAGGAGGGCTGGCTCTGCACCAGCTGGACAATGGGTTCAAAGTGCTGAAAAGCTGCCAAATGGGGACAAGTCAGGTGGTCAGAGGGCCTCACAGCCCTTGAGCCAAGCCTGGCAGAAGGATGGGACTTGAGTCCCCCATCTCTGCTGGGGCACCTCTGCTTTCTGCCTTGGTGATACAGTGATATCCCATATTCAGGTAATCCCAGACAGCACAAAGAATCTCTGGCTCTTCTACATCCTGCCCAATGGGAGTGTGGTACTCAACGGCTCACTGGACTACACCAAGAACACTTTCTACCAGCTCAGGATCCTCGCCACGGTGGGGCCTAGCCAGAACAGGGGTGCAGGGCTGCCACGTAAGGAGGCCATGGGATTAACATGTGCTCTGCTTCCCAGGATGGTGGTGGGTTGCTGCACAATGTAATGACATTCCAGAAAAGTTCAACCTTCTTGTCACTGACCATCCGTGATGTGCCCAACCTGGACCCACGGTTCCTCAATGAGCCCTACTCTGGCTCTGTGCCTGAGAACTGTGCCCTGGTAAGGAGCCCATCTGTGCCAGTGGCATGTCACTACTCCTGGTCCTCCCTGGGGTCTCGGATACCCTGTGGCACATGGGGGTGGCTGGAGAAGTCACAGGTCCTGCCCTGATGGCCGTCTTCCCACAGGGCACCACTGTGCTGACTGTCACTGCTGTGGATAGAGACACAGGGGTGAATGATGAAATCTTCTACAACATAACCAGTGAGTGATGGAGCAGGGCAGAATGGGTAGGGGGAGTGATCAGGCAGCAAGGGGCAACACAGGGACTGTTTCTGGACTCCTGAGTGCTACCAGTGTGCCCTGCTGGCAGAGAGAGGGCCAGGCCTGTGTTTCCCAGTGGCTGAAGTTGATTCATGCTGTGCTTTGGCCCTTGCCCTAGATGCCAGTGTCCCCTTTGCTATCAATGCCACAACGGGCACCATCACTGTGAGTTGGCCCCTGGACCGTGAGCAGCTGCCAAGTGAGGAGATTCTGCTGGAAGTCATAGTGAGTAGGAAGCAGCAAGGGGAACCCCATCTTCTGCTTATGCCCCAACCTTCTCCAGCCTGGTCTCTCCTCTTGCCCAGGCACGCGAGGCAAACCTGAACATCTATGGCGAGGAGGCCAATGCCAGCACGCTGGTGACGGTTGTGGTGACCGATGTCAATGACAACAAGCCCCAGTTCTACAAGTGTTCACTCTTCAGCTGCAACTTCTCCACTGATGCCCAGAACAGCTTTAGGGGAAACATCATAGAACACTCCTCCCCTAGGCTGCCTGTGTCCAACCTCAGCATCATCACCCATGACCCAGACAAGGTTGGTGCCTGTCCAGGGGGCTAGACCAGGGTTCAGGTGTCTGTCATCTACACTCTCACTCCTGTGTATCTCTCCCTGGCAGGGCATCAATAGCAGTTACAAGCTGTACCTGCAGGGTCTGGATGCCAGCGCCTTCACTGTCTCCCCCACAGAGATCATGGGCACAGGGGAGGTCCAGATCCTGGTGCAGACCGCGTCCCTTGTGGACTACGAAAAAAGCCACATCATGGTGGTGCAGGTGGGACCTGTAGGGCTGTCTCACTGTGGGGTCCCTGCTCCCTGTAGATGCTGGAGCACAGGGGAAGCAGAACCCTTCTGTAACGAGGTTCAAAACACAAAGCAGAACGTGACTTTGCTGTGTCAGCTTGTTTGGTGTGAAGGAGCTGGGCTGTAGTGGACAGCTCTCTTTCTCACATTTGGGGACCCATGTGAGACACTGTCCCTTTCTCCAACCTGCAGATCATTGCTAATGACACAGGGAACCCCAGAGACTGCTGCTCCACAGCCACTGTGACCATCGACATCATTGACAGCAACGACCACATCCCTGAGTTCCCCCAGAGCATTTACAACTTGAGTGTGATGGAGAACAGCCCTAATGGCACCATCATCTCGACAAACATCACGGTCAGGTGCTGGGCAGGGAGTGGGCACAGCTTATGTCCCCTAAGAAGGGTGATGGGTGCACCTGGCACTGCTAGTGAGCTTGCATTGAGGGTACTAGTCTCTCCATGCACATAGGAAGGAGATGGTGACAGTGGGCACACAGATTGTGAGACCATATCAAATAAGGCCCCATCAGGCCCTTATTTTTTGTGCTCACTGCCAGTGACAAGTGCCAGTGACCAGTGCAGGGGACTGAGGCAGGGTGATCAGATACTTCCTTCTCTGTTTTAGGCCTACGATCCAGACAGTGGTGTCCTGGGCGAGATCACCTATTACCTGCTCCCAGAAAGCATGTATGTAGGGACACGGACAGCCACAACTGGGATACCATCCTGGTAAGGGGACTGTAGAGCTGGGCCTTTGTGACAAGTCTGTATGTGCCATAGCCATGAAGTCTTCATGGTGAATGCCACAACTGGGGCAGTGCTGGTGCAGAACGAGAATTTGCTGAATCGGGAGACTCACTCCATCTACTATGCCAACCTCCAAGCTAGGGATGGGGGCAACCTGGTGGGCACCACAGTTCTGGAGATCACTGTGCTGGATGCCAATGACAACAGACCCTATGTCATTGGCTCCTACTTTATCTCAGTGGAAGAGGGGCAGAACATCAGCACACAGATCCAGGTATGCAGTGGTGGAGGTGGAAGGGACAAGGAGGGGCTGTTGGATAGGAGTGAGGGCTGCCCCTGAGATGCCAGACAACTCCACTTCAACCTCTGTCCTTTTTAGGCCTTTGACAATGATGAGCCTGGAAACCCTAACAGCAAACTGGGCTACAAGATCTTGCCAGGACCGTTCAGTGACAACTTCACCATCGACGCAGACACAGGCGAGATGCACAACAAGGAGCCGCTGGACCGTGAGGCCTTGGAAGATGAGAGGGGGCAGATGGTGGTGACAGTGGAAGTATATGACCATGGCACACCACCACTCAGCACCTTTGTGAACGTCACTATCACTGTGGGGGTGAGCCCTGGGCAAAAGTGTCGAGACGCTGGGGCAAGCCAGGACTTGGAGCTGTGATGGATGGACAAGGAGGGGATGTTGGATCTCTGGCCATCGCAGGGGCACATGTCCTCAGGATCTCTATTGGGACAGAGGGAAGAGTTGATTAAGGGAAGGAGGGGAGGGCTTCTGTGGCCCCTGCCTGTGGGCAGGCAGGTGTCCACACTCCTGTCCCCAGCCTGCTGTGGGGCCCATTTCCTGGAGCACTCACAGTCATGGGCTTTGTCTTTTGCAGGACGTGAATGACAACGCACCCATATTCCTTAACCAATCCTATAATTTCTCAGTCTTTGAAGACTCTCCAGGTATAAGTTGCATGACCAGGGTTATGAGACCACCATGTATCCTGGAATCAGCGCCCACTGGCCACTAAGTATCTGTCTCCACCTGCAGGGTCCCTCGTGGGTGAGGTGCAAGCCACAGATGCTGACAGAACGGAGATCAATTCCCGCATTTCCTTCCTACTTCAGAGGCGCAATGGCTCCAGCAACTTCTTGATCCGCTCATTACATCTGGAGCAAGGGCACTATGGTGGGCAGCTGTCCGTGGACCCTGACATGTCCCTGGACTATGACACTCTGCAGCAGAAGGTCTTTTTCTTGGAGGTGCTGGCAGAGAACACAGCTGCAAACAATGTGGGGGACACTGCCACGGTCCCTGTGAACGTCCACATCCTAGACATCAATGATGAATCCCCCTCCATCCTGCCTGACTCACTGAGAGACGTGAGAGTGAGCGAGAACAACACTCAGCAGGGCGTAGTCCGCACACTGCTTGCCTCTGACCCAGACACCAACCACTCGCTGGTCTTTGAGGAGCTGGCAGTTGCCTGCTTCAAGGGGGAAAACAGTGCCAAGGAGGTGTGCTGGGACTGGTTCGTGCTAGCACCCAATGGCTCAGTGCTGGTGAACAGCTTGGACATTGACTACGAGCTGTGTGACACAGTGGTGCTCACACTGCGGGCTGAAGACCTGTATACCGAGAAGGGCAACCCCTACAGCCGCAATGGTACAGCACCCACTCGCTGCTCCTTCCACTGCCACCAGCTGGAACCTGCCTCTCCCACCTCCCAGGAGGAGCTGTGGAGGGCAGGGAGGGAGCTTGATGGTTTGGCAATGGAGGGAGGATGTCCCCAGCATTTTCGGTCCCTGGTACAGGGACCTGAGCATGCTGAGAGGATGAGATCCCTAGGAGGAGGAGGGTGCTGCAGGGCTGCTCTGTTGGTGACCAGAGCTCTACTTTTGGGGTGTTTGCAGAAACCCTGAGGATACTCATCACTGATGTGAACGACAATGCACCAGTCTTCCAGCCTATCTTGGAGACCTTTGGTGAGTGGCTGGGGCTGGCATATCCTGTGGGCTCTTCTGCATCCACATATGGTCTGTCATGCTTTCTGGTGGTGGGGACCTTCCCCCAGCCAGGGCATTGCTGTGAGAGGTGCGAGGGCCAGGCTGGGCTTAATTGATGCTTCCTGTGAAGGCTGTGGGGCTAAGGGCAGTGGGAGGATGCTTGGAACTCTGCTGAGCCCCAGGGCTGTGCAGGAAAGGGGTCTGAAGCCAGCCTGGTTGCACACCTGCATGGCCACACTGTCCATGTCTGTCCCTGGCAGTGGTTGTCCCTGAAATCTCTCCTGTGGACCTGCAAGTGGCTACTGTGAAGGTGAGGAGCTGTATGCATGTGTCAGTCTGTGGAGCCGCACTCGCTTGTCCCCACTGCGGGCAGGTGGTGGCTGTTCCCATCCATGCTCCTGCCATGCTTTGTCCTTGCAGGCCACAGATGCTGACACGGGGATGAGGGGAGCCATCACCTTCTCCATTGTCAGTGTGGTGCTCATAGATGACAACGGGGTCAGCCGGCCCTTTGAGAACCTCTTCAAAGTGGTGACGATAGCTGAGAAGGACAGCTACATCGGGAGCATCCAGTGAGGCCATGGGGCTGGGCCACAACAGGGAGGTTGTTCCTGCCTACCACAAGACACAGGCAGACAGGGCCAGCACAGGCTGGCAAGGGGACAAATCCATCCTAGGGTCCTGCCATGGCCATGGTGGAAGGGTGGAGCTCGGGGGTGGTGGTGTCTTTGGGGCTGTCCCATGGGATCGCTGATGTCTCTGTCCTTTCAGGGTGGCCAGCAACCTCGATGGCTCACTGAAGGGGCAGTACCAGGTGACAGTGGAGGCTCAGGATGGTGAAGCACCAGTGCACACAGCACAGACTGCGCTGAACGTGAGTGTCACCCCTGTCCAGGGACACCCTGCACTCTGTCCAGTCCCGCTCAGCCCTGCTCTCTCCATGCAGATCTTTACAGTAGATCAGAGCTACCGTGTTCGCCTCCAGTTTGTCACAACAGTGGATGAAGTCCAGAGTAACTCTGAAAAGATCAAACGGTAAGGGGTGCCAGGCTTCAGGGGGATGGAGTCAGGGGCTGCAGGGTCTCCATCCCCTTCCCACAGCCACAAGTGGAGCAGCAGGATGTCTGGCCCAGCCTCCTTTCATCCCTTCTATTCCTAGGGCCCTGACCAGCGCCACCAAGGCAGGGGTCTACGTGGTAGCCATCCAGACCGTGGAGAACACTCGTGCCTCAGGGTGAGTGGGAAGGGGATGTGGCAGTAGCATTGGAGGTGGTCACCTGGGGCAGTGCGCTGTGCCCTGTGCCACACTCACCCCATCTCTTTGATCCCATAGGGTGGAACCCAAGTCAGTGATGGAGGCCTACTTCGTGTATAGCAATGGCACCGCCCTGGACGTCAACCAGCTGAGCATGTGCGTGTTGGGGCAGGGGCTACACGAGGGCACTGCCATGCACCCACACCAGCCCAGCCCCTCATGCCTCTGCTTTCCTTGGCAGGCTCATTCAGTCCAACCCGCTGATCCTCGCTGAGCTGGTGAACTTGGGCCTGGCTGTCATCGTGAGTGGGGCTGGGCAAAGGGCACAGAGGGCAGGAGACCTGTGTGGGGCTGAGGGAAGGGGGGAAGTGGTGTTGGTCAGGGCTGTGCCCTCACTCCTGCTCTGTGCTAGGGCCCAGGGCAGGTGACAAAGCCCAGCAGGGAGACAGAACTGATCAGCATCATCGCAGGGCTGGCAGCATTCCTGCTCATCTTCATCTTCATCATGACCCTGGTCTTGGTTCTTACCACCAGGAGGTATAACAATACCCATACCCCACCCTGCCTCCCAAAACCACCCCGATCTTCACCAGCACTCCCAGACTCATCCCTACCCTCCATCTTGGTCCTGCCCACCCTGTCCCACAACCCAGCTCCCTCCTGCCCCTCTCACCTATGCTGTTCCTGGGCTTTGCAGCTACAAGAGGAAGCTGAGTGCAATGAAGGCTCTGAAGGTGGCCACAATGTTCAGCCCTGCCATGGCACAGCAAGGAGCTGGCATCCCTGGGACCAACCAGTACAATGCAGAGGGGTGAGTGAGAGGCTCCCTGTGCAGGAGGGGAATCCAGGCATATACCTGCAGCCAAGGGCTGCAGGTTTTGCTGTCACACCCCTCCTGCCTGGGGAATGTGGCCACCCTGGGCTGACCCTGCAGCCCTATAGGATGGTCACTCACCTGCCACCCATCCCTGGCCAGAGCCAACCCCATGCTGAACCTCTCACTTGATCCCTCCCACGACCTGGGCTTCCACGAGGACTCCAGCTCTGTGGCCAGGTGAGCTCTTCTGGCAGGTTCCAAAGGCCACGAGGCTGACACCTTGTGTCCCCACTCTGCCAGTGACTGGGCTCTTTTACCCACCCTTCCCCCACCTCCACAGCATGAATTCCCTGGATGAAAACACAGTAAACACAGCTGGGGACAATAATGTTGAGGCCAAGGTGAGTGTGTAAAGCCCAGCAGGGACTCCTGCCACTGCACCCTGCATTACCTCTCATCTAGTGTGGCCCTAGACCCTTTATGTCCCTTTCTCTCCACCTCCTTGATGCCCCCCAGCTCCCAGGTAGGATGGAAGTGTCCTATCCCCTATTTCTGTCCCCATCCCCTCTGACTATGCTCTCCTCTTGCAGAAGGGCAAAGCACAGTTGATGGATGCCACCAATGAGGAGGTGCTGGTGGCTGCCCTGAACCTGAAGGAACCCACCAAAACTGCATACATCAACACCACCTTCACCACCACAGACCTGTGAGCAGGTGTGCAGGGTGCAGCAGGGCTGGAGCAGGACTCAAGCAGCTGCTTTGGTGATACTGTGTTCAAAGTCTGGCAATAAATCTGTCCCACAGGGGTCATCGTGTCTTGTGGCCAGCTTGGGGTCACCCCTGGCATGAGGTGTTTTCAGGACAGGCTGGTACTGGAAGGGGAGATGAGTGCCACCATGTGGCTTGGCCTGGTTTCTTGTCCCCAGGACCCCTCCCTGGGCTACCCCACTGTCCCCTGGCCCTACTCAGCCCTGGGGGAGGGAGGTGGAGGTAGCCTCACGCAGAGGTTTGTGCAAGGTTTTATTACCCAACATCCACGTTGACAGGTTGGTTCTCCCTCCCCCTTTCTCCCCCCACCCTCAAAATAAGAAACTAAGACGGAAAAAAAGGAAGTAGGTGATGAAGCCACAGTGCTGGTGTGCCGCAGCTTGGGTCTGAAGGCAGGGGACAGCCTGGGGCAGGGTAGCAAGGGGATGCCCCAGGGCTCCTAGTCGTTGTCAAGTGGCTGTGGCACCACTCTTGCAGCCCAAGGCACTGAGCAGAGGTGGCTCCCAGTGAGTGCCAGGGCACAGTGCACTGGTCATGGCCCTGGCTGACAGCTGGCACTTTAGCAAGCCCTTTGCAGCCCCTCTCCAGTGTAACAGACAGCCTCACAGGGGCAAAACAAGACCAGGACATACAACAGGGGCGTAAAGAGGGGACAATGACTGCACTAATGCCCCTGGCACCTTAAGCCCTCCTGCCCATATATGGCACAGCTTCCCAGTTTGCAGCCTCCTGCCCGTCCAGTACTGGGCATAGGCTTGAGCCCACCCCAGCTGCAAGGCTGTTCTCCTGCATGGGACCAGGACCCACACCTCAGTGGGACACCATGGTGCTGCCAGCCCCAGGGAAGCTCCCCCAGCCATGGGGATGCTCAGCCCCCTGTGCACTGTACACTCCACTCCCGATGCTCTCCAGCCCCGCAGGGCACAGGCAACATAGGAAAAGTGTTTGAACCTCTAGAAGGTCATGGCCCTGCAGGCCATAGGGGAGAAGGTGGCTTCAGGTAGGACACACACAGCAGAAAGTGTCTCTTAAAAAGCTCCAAAAATGCAAACACAGTCAATAAAAGCCCCCCTTCCCCCAGCCCTGTAAAATGCCAACTGTAAAAAGTGGCAGCACTCTGCAGCCATCGCATCCCCGGCTGCTGTCAGAGGAGAGCAGCCAGTGAGGTCAAAGGACACGAGTCCATGAGCCCAGCAGCATGGTAGGCTTCATCCCCACTGCTGGCCATGGTGAGGATGTGCTGTGGGCTCCGATGACTGCTCCCAGTGAGATCCTTGGGCAGGACAAGTTGGGGAGTAAGCAGACAGACTCTCCCAAGAGCCTCCAGCTATGACTGGCTCCCCACCACAGGCATGGCTGGCCTCAGTCTCTCCCATTTGAGATCTGTCCCAGTGCCCCATGTGGCCACATCCTCCCAGCTCCAGGGCACACCCAGCACTCCAGGGCAGAGAGGACAGGGCTGTGGTGGGCTGGGCTGAACGTCCCAGCCCTGGAGAGTCACATGGACTCATGCACATACAGCCATGGTCAGATCGAAGTGTGGCCAAACCCTGGGCAGGCAAAGTGGTGGCAGAGTGATGCACCAGCATCTTTCCATCACAGTAGGAACACTGCTGCCTGGGGTCCGAGTGAGGCCAGAGCTTGAGGGAGACAGCAGCAACCTGCCCCTGCGCACCCTGAGCCCACTCCAGACTTGTGTCACAGGCTGCCCAGGAGCAGCTGTCTCCATGCATCCATGTGCTGAAAGAAAGCCACCAATCACAGAGACGGCACCAGCCTCATGTCCCTTGGCAAATCCTTGGGGCTAGCCTAGCAGGAAGACCCTGGGTTGGCAGGAGGGCCCCCAGCAAAGGAGATGCCTTGCCCCAGCATGCAGAGCTCCACCACTTCCAGCTTTGGCCCCAGGAGCCCTGTACACTGGCAGCAGGCATCTCAGGACACCAGGGCAGGGAATCCTCCCCTTCTTCCCCCACAGAATCCCCACCGCAGCAGCATGGGCAGCACTTCACTCCATGGCGGGGCCGGCACGGGAGCAGCACCGGGGCCGACGAACATTTTGCAGCAGAGCCCGAAAGACACTGGGCTGCCTCTTGGCCTCGCCTTTGTTGGGGGCTCCTTTGACAGAGCTGGTACGGGTGCTCTGGGGGCTCACCACCACCTGCCGCCCATGCTCCTCGATCTGCTTCTCCAGGTGTTTCTGGATGGCCATGCCCAGCACCTCCACCTCCATGGAAGCCCCATAGACCTCCCACGTCATCCCCTTCTCATCCCAGCTCACCTCCCGGATGGGCTCTGGAGTCTCCTCCACCACTGTACCCTTCACGTGCACCTTGGGGTACGAGGCCTGCGGGGACTTGGCTACTGGTGTCATGGGTCCAGTGGCCACCGTGCGGGTCTCTATGGGCATGGATACTTGCATCTCTGCATCCTTCTTGGAGGGCTCAGGGCGTGGAGGGGCAGCTGAGCTCAACTCTCTCTTGGGGAAGGTGAAGGCAGCAGCTCCACCTGGAGGGCTCATGGGGCTCAAGGCGACTGACACCAGAGATGCTCGGCTGTCCACTTGTGTTCCCATGTCCTGCGTCCCAGCATCCTGTGGTGGGGTCACTTCGAAGGAGTAGGACTCACAGAGCAGCTTGGCTGTTCGGGGCTGCTGGTTGCTCCCAGCATCCACTCCGTGGTGTGTGCTCCCTTCAGCTCTTCCCTGGCCCAGGCCAGCAGGACTCAGCCCTGCCTTGCTATGGCCTTGGCTCCCTGCAGTGCCAGCACCAAGGGGGTCCACTGTGCTCCCCTGGGGGAGCTTGGGAGCCTCACCACCCCTTGGCAGGGGCACAGAGTCCAGGGATGTCCCTGTGCCACCCTGGGGCTGCTCCAGGCTTGGAAGCCCAGCTGCTCCAGTGCTCACAGCAGGCTCCATGAACACCACATGTTTGGCAGCAGCTGCTGTGCTACCCATATCCTTGCTGGGGGCCTTGAGGCAGGACTCAGGTAGGGAGGGCATAGGGGCTGTGTTCTCCTTCTGGGTGCTGGGGACATCCATCCCCAGGGGACCACAGACACTGGTAGTGCTACTTAGTCCCCCACAGCTCCCTGTTGCTGCCTCAGTGCTTGGCTCCACACTGGCATCTGGGAGAGCTGTGCTGGTCGCTGGTCTGGTTGGTGACATGTTCTTGTCCACTGCTGGGCCAGCCATTGTGCCCTGGGCCTGCATCTCAGCCACGCAGCAGGTCCTCATGGCACAGCCCCCTGCAGCACAGCCAGAGCCGGGCAGGCACTCGCCTGCCAATGGGCAGCCAGGGGAGCTGGTGCCAGGCTCGCAGACATCCTCGGCCCCAGCCTGGCAGCTCAATAGCTGCAGCCCCTCAGGCTCCTTAGCACTGCCCATGTCTAGGGAAGGCTTCTCCCATGCTAGTCCCACACAGGTCTGCAAGAGAGAGGATGTGGTAGTGAGAGAGGAGCAGCACGTGGACCCCCAGTTCCCCTTGGTTACCTATTGTTTTCCTCCATGCCACCTGTGACAACAGGTTAGGCGGCCACCCAGAGCAACCACCAGACCTGGAACAGCCTGTATGGTGGCACCCAGTGCCCAGCCATATGGAAAAGGATGAACAGTGTCAGCTGCTTACCGTGAAAACCAGTCTTCCCCCAGCACGGCTGCACCAGGAGAGAGATCCAAGGGCTGCTGCAGCTGCTGAAGCAGGGGGATGTGGCGCAGGCACACCTGTGAAGAGAGCAGAAGATGAAGCATGCACCAGGGTACCAGGCTAGGATCCTGGGGGATCTTGGCATCCCCACACGCCAGTGGAGAGCTGTGCACAGGGTGAGGTGAGAGTGAGCCGGGCCTGGGGGCCGAGTGGGACTGCAGGGCTCAGCAGAGGCATGGAGGTGCCTAAGGTCTTCCATCCACTCCGTCGTCGGAGCAGCATCCTTGGAGCTGTGACTGATGCACGTCCCCCTGCTATGGCCGAGCTCAGTGCCCATGCCCGCTGTCAGAGTGCACCGAGTTAGCTGCCCAGCACCACGGTGGATATGGGCTGGGGTCACCCAGGCAGCCCCAAGCCTTCCCTACAGCCCCATGAGGTTGCCCGGTAGCAGAAGCACGGTAGGAATCCTAGTACTCTCTGAGACCCTCTAGTGCCCTCCCTGCCCCGGTTCGGTCTTCCCACGCAGCACCCCGTTCCCGAAAGGGTTCAGTGCCCCGCACCCCGACCTGCCCTGACAGCACCCGACATTCCCGGGGGGCTGTGGGTATCTGGCCCGGCACTGGGGGTGCTGCCCCTGTACTGCTGCTCTGTGGAGGAGCTGCGAGCCCCGGCACACACACGGACACACGTGTGCACACGCTCAGGCACGGACACGCGTGTGCACACACACAGACGCACACACGCCAACACATGGCTCCGGGCACACCCGTACGCGCGGACACGCGTGTGCGCGCCCCGGCCCCCAGTTTACCGGCCGTGCTCCGGACAAAGCCACCCCCGCGGTAGCTCCAGCCGTGGGGAGGCCGAGGCCGACCCCAACCCTGAGACCCCACCACCGCCCCCTCGCCCTGGGAGTGCCGATTCGGGGCGGGGTGCGGCAGCTCTCGACCGGGCCCGGCCACGTGCACCCCGCGGCCGCCGTTACCTGCGGCGGTGAATCCTCCCGCCCGCTCCCGTCCCGAACCGTCCTGTCCTGTCCCGCTCGGCTCCGCTCGGCTCAGCTCCAGCGCGGCGCCGGCAGCGACGAGCATGCGTGGGGTGGCGGCGGCGGGGGCGGTACCGCGCCCCGGGCCACTCCACCCGGCTGCCGCCCGCCCCGGCACCCCCGGTCAGCGGTGGGGAAGAAAGGGCGGGCCGGCTGCCGCGGGGGGAGTTCTGGCACATGCACACACCTCCCCCCCGGTCTCATCTCTTGTCATCCCATCGGCCCGCCCTGGGAGTCCCCCACAGCCCCCTGGCAACCCCATCATCACCACCCTGTGTTCCCATGGGATGCTCCGCAGCGCACTGGGTCACAGCAGGGTACATGGCTGGTACTGGCCACCTCAGGAGGGGCTCCCCAACCCTTAGTTTCAGTCCCTTGGGTGGAGATGACAGCGACATAGAGCCCGGTCCCTCTCCTACCTGATGATGGAGACGGCCACTTCCCTCCCGGGCATCACCGGGGAGGACGGCTGCACCCCAACCGGCGTGAGGGACGGGGATACTGTGCCACTGCAGCGGGGACGGAGTTGGGTTCCCACGTACCCTTCGCCCAAGAGTTGGGGGGGACAGGGAGGGGAGACCGTCCCCGTCTCCCTCCCAGCAGCGCTTTCCTCTGCTCCCGGGCTCAGGCTTTGTCTAACTCCTTCCCACGCACTCCCGCTTGCGCTGCGGGGGGGAAGGCGGCCTGCTCGCCTTGCCTGCATCC
Source organism: Indicator indicator (assembly GCF_027791375.1). NCBI lineage: Eukaryota > Metazoa > Chordata > Aves > Piciformes > Indicatoridae > Indicator > Indicator indicator. The sequence goes on from NC_072027.1 coordinate 6,959,782, forward strand.
CTGTATCCTGCCACCAAATCCCTCCTGCTTTTCCCCAAAAGCGTCCCAGCTGCACTTCATCAACTCTGTGGGGTCAGGATGCCCTCCCAACCCCCAAGGATGTCAGTACTGAGGAAGAATCTATACATCTGTAGGGTTAGTGAGAGGGTGGTGTGTGCACTAACATTAACCCCAAGACGGGGGAACCTTGGGCTTCTTGGAGTTAACATTAATGCGCTCTCCCTGGTGTCCCCCAGCCCTATAGATCTATAGGGTGAGGCTGGCAGGGTAGGAGCTGGCACACCTGGTTGCTTGGAGACAAGGGAGGTTGGAAATGCTTCTTCCAGTAAACAGCCAGGCTTGGAACAAAACCCTGAAGGCTAAAAACAGGGATGCAGGACATGGAAGTAAAATAAAAATCATTGCTTTACCCTCCCACAGGGCAGAGAGGGGCACCTTCATGTCACCACTGTGCACCCCAATGGGTAGATGGTGTCTGGGTGCATTGCTGCCCCCATCAGTGTGTGTCTCCATCAAGATGTTTATTTCCATCCATGGAACCCATGTGCTGGTCCCACTTCCACAACATTGACTGGGCCCAGTTGCTTGACTGTAGTGGGGGAAAGTGCAGTGCGGGACATAGGTGGGTGTCGGCATTCCACACTGCCTCCTGTGGGGTCAGACCCAAGCCTGGGCACAGATCCTGGGGTAGACAAGAGACATCAATGAGAAGGATCAAGTCCTGGCGGAGAAGGGGACCAAAATGTCCCCTGTCCAATGGACAGGACTTCGCTAGAGGGTGGGTGGCTGTAAGGTCTCATCCTGCTTCTACCTTCCCCTCTCATCTCTCCTAGCAGCTGCTCTTCTCCCTGTCCACATAATCATCTTGGCACCCAGCATGTCCCTATCTCTGCTGGGGCTGGTCAGGGGGATCACAGGGAGCATCCTCCCCTCTCTGCATGTAGCCTTCATCCCAGGCTGGCTGCCTCCTCCTCTCCTCGCCTGAGTACCTCAAGGCTGGCAGGAGAACAATAGCAAGGAGGATGAGTAAGATGGTCCCCATTGCCTTGGCAACGCACTCCCGCGCTGCTGCCGGTGCGCAAGGAGTCAGGCAGCTGCCTGAAAAGCTCATTCTTCCTCAGCGGAGGGGGCTGCCGGCACAGGTAACATGGCAGCCCCCTCCCTTGGCGCCACGGCCCACCTCCCACGCTGGCACGGGCAATGCCACGTGAACATGCTGGGCTCCCCCACAGCCACCAGCATACGCACACACCAGTACAGGCAGGCACACGCACCCAACACATGGTTCAGGCCGAGGCTGTGCTCAGTACCGCCTGTTTTGTCACTGCCTGCTGCCAGGGAGCAGTGAAGCACACCCAGAAGGGTCTGGGTAGGGAATGTGCCCACTTCATGGCTGTCCGGCAGCAAGGCAATGGGTTTCCCACAGCTGCTCACAGCCATGCTGCCTCACGCAGAGATGCCCACATTATCTCCAGCCAGGGAGGCCAGGCTCCACAGCTGATGGGGTGCTGGCAAAATGGGAGCAACAGGGGATGCCTGGGAGCACCAGGCTTCCATCACCAACTGCAGCCTGCATTCCATACCAGCCTCCAGGTTCTGGTCCCTGGGCTGGGCCATACTGCAGGTGAGAGGGTCTATAAGGTGTTCAGAGCTCCAAGTTCTTTGGACCATTATCAGGAGACTCAAAAGCTGAGAACAGGGCTGCCTTTCCAGCCACCTTGGTGTGAAGGTGCCAGGGAAGGCCCACCAGCACCCTCTGCCCTGGGTGTCCTGAAGCACAGTCTGTGCCTGGGGTTCACCTGCCACAGCCCTGTGGGGTGGGAGGGCACTGCAGCTGGGACACTGCAGCCCAGTGGCCAAGCACGTGGCCCTGGCTGTACCTAAGTGCAGGCACAGCCCCAACCCCAGGGCCAGCTGTGGAGCACAGGAGGGATGGAGGCACAGGTAGGCACAGCTTCCACAGCTGGGATAGACAATGAGGCTGTGCAGGCCCTGGGAGACAGGCGAGTACCCTACATCCCCATGCCCTACATCCCTCTGCCCCACATCCCCCTGCCCTACATCCCCCTGCCCCACATCCCCCTGCCCCACATCCCCCTGCCCTACATCCCCCTGCTCTACATTCCCCTGCCCCACATCCCCCTGCCCCACTACCTCATCTCTCCAGGTGCCCCTACAGCCCCTTTGGGTCATTTTCTCCCTGTGGATGGCCCCACTCCATCCTCCCACCTCCCATTGGCTGGAGAATCAGCCAATCAGAAGACCCTTGCAACACTCACCCTGCCCATTCTGTTCCCCACAGCGCCCCCCCGTGGCCATCCCCGTGGGGATCAACCAATCAAAGTGCTGTTTGCTGAAGGGCGTGCCCTTAGCCATCCAGGTTGGCTTTTATTGGCTGCTGCCAATGAGCCAGGTGGTGGTGGCCATGCTGCGGGCAGCTGGGCAGTGGCTGGGCCGGGGGAGCACCATGGTGGTGCTGGGGTTCTTCCGGGGCACAGCCAGCCTGGCAGGGGGCAGCTTCAACACCCCTGGACTGCTGGCTATGGTTGAGGCCTTCTACGGGCGTGCAGCCGCCATGGTGGAGCTGGAGGCAGCCCAGCGGGGTGGGCTGCCCTGGGTGCGTGGGCTCCTGGAAATCATCCGGCCCTGCAGCTATGTCATGGAGGTGGCATTCCCCCTGCGCCGGGACAGCGGCACCTGGGAAGTGGTGTGGGGCTGGAGGGCCCAGCACAGCCAGCACCACCTGCCCTGCAAAGGAGGTGAAGCAGGGAGCCACAGGCATACCACACAACGTTCCATCCCTACCTTGCCCTCCTGGGTTCAGCCCTGCCTAACTCAAAGAGCCTGAGTGGGAGGCATCTGTATTAGCATTGTGCAGGTCAGGACCAATATGGAGGTGCCCAGAAGGATGCTCTCCCTGGATGCTTTTGTAGGAGCAACTCTGGGCAATGCCAATTCAATCAGTATTTGCCACATAAGGCATGAGAGTCCATCCTCAGGGACACGTCCAGAGTGGTTCAGATGAAGGGCAGTCTTGAAAAACTCACACTTTGTGTTCCCAAGTGGCATGGATGCTGCTGGTTTCTCTCTCCAGAGAGCGAGCAGCGGCTGGATTCCCTTCTCAGGACAGATTCCTTGTCAGGAAGCTGGGGGTAGCCTTGTCAGGCATGTGGGTAGCCCACCCAGTTCTTCGTGGTTTCTTCACAGAAGGACAGTAGGTACTTGGGAGAGGAAGCTTTGCCAACCTCAGCTGCAGCCTGGTTGTTCTGGCTTGTGCTGGAACATAGGAGTGGTATGGCTGGTGGCCACTTCTGTATGCATTTAACTGCTCATCCTAAACCTCAAATTGGAAACAATTGTTCTAAGCCTTTGTTGAGGGTCCCAGTCTCATGTCTCCTCACCTTTAGCTGGGTGCTTTTGCCTTGCTGCAGCTGTGCTGTTTGAGGTGCTCAGCACAGCAAAGGCTTGTGGCCGTGGGATAAGAACTGCTTCCATTCAGTGGGGATCTGGAGGAACCGGTCTAGCTGAACAATTGCTGATCACCTATTGCGACTAGATGCTGCTGTTTCAGAAGAGTCAAAGCCTTCCCTGTCATCTGTGGTAAAAAAAGGCAGGGACTCTTCACCACTTCTCTTTCCTTTCCCAGGGGTTCGTTTCAGCAGTTCAGTCAGTGTCGACGAAGTAAAAGCCCTGGCTGCATTAATGACATACAAATGTGCCATCGTGGGTACGTACTAGGGAAATATAAAGCATTTAGTGACTTGGGCAGTGGATAGGGCCCTGATACAGTGAGTCAGAAAAGCTCTTTAGATGTTTTGAAAATCAGAAGTGCTCCAGAAGTGCACAGTGTTCCTCTGGGCACAGATGTGTGAGGGCAAGGCTTGCTGTGGCTGCAGAATACACCACTGGCAGCCTGAGATGTTCGCGTTAATCAGGGAGCATCAAGCATTGTGCTTCTCAGATGCAGTCTCTGTGCATGTTGTCATGGATTCAGCTCTGGCTGCTGGTGTTTGTAGCAGACTCGAGTGGCATATCCTGCCCTGCTTCCAGCTCTGCTCCACAGAGCCCATGTGGCATTGGTGGGAGTCATGTGTGGTGTGAGGAAGCACTGGTCCCTTGCCTGTATTCACTAAGTTCGTGATTGCAGTGTTCATCTCCTCCCTCAAGGGAGCAAGGGGCTGGCAAAAAATATCTGCCTGCCTTACCCGGTCTTTTCCAGATGTTCCTTTTGGTGGCGCCATGGCGGGTGTGAGGATCGATCCAAGGAAATACTCCGTGAGTTCACTCCTCTCCTTCCCTCACGGACAGCCCATAACTCACACTCCATTTGCACAACCCTCCCTCTACCTGCGGATCACAGCAATACACTCTGACAAGTTGGGGGAGACGTTTGTAGTGAGTAACACTCACCCAGTGACTGTGAAAAGCATCTTGGGGCAGGGAACTGGGTGGTGAACTCTGGATTATGCCTCAGTGCATCTGACCAGACACTGAAGGAGTCTGGAGTAGGCATGCTGCTGCCGCTGCCTGCTGTGCTAGGAGAAGGTGCAAATCAGTGAGGGGATGGAAGGACAGCAAGCAAAAGGATCAGGAGCTCACACATCATTTTTTTTTTTTTTTGTCTGGGGTGCCCATCTGCTGTGAAGGAACTCCCCGGAGAGGTTAGGGTGCATCCTGCACAGCCAGCACAGGGCAGCTGCCAGACACTGTGATTTTTGGATCTGTGATTTTTCGATCTGTGATTTTTCTTGGGGCCTGTAATAACAACTATGCTTTGTTGTTCTTGCACAGAAACAGGAGCTGGAGAAAATAACGAGGCATTTTACTGTAGAAATGGCCAAGAAGGGATTTATAGGTAAGAGTTGTGTTGTCCCAGACAGAGGAGTGGGCAGCAGTTTCCTGGCTGGGCAGGGACAGAGGCTGACACTCCCCCACTGCCTATCAGGAGCACTCACTGCCCTGGTGCTCTACTGTTCTGTCACTGCTTTGCTCTGTGAATTTGGAGCAGGCGCAGCCTTGCGTGGTGCCAAGCACAGTGGGACTGGGCAGTGGTCTCACCTGGGTCTTATCCTCCATTCCCACTGGCCTGGCAAGTGGCAGGGAGTAGTAAAGGTTTCTCCTGCCTCAGCACATGAATGAGAGCCAGGGTGCTGGTCATAGAGCATTCCCTCTTTACTTGGAGATACTGGAAAGGGACATGGCAAAGACCTTGTGAAAGCCAAAGAGGGAAGCTGGGGAGACCCTGGGGCATGGGCAGCATCATGCTTTGGTCAGGGAACCATTTGGTGTGCTCAGGGACATGAGCAGGCTGCAGAAATCTCCTGTCTATGCATGTGCCATCGGTACGAGCAGAGCAATCAAATTGCAAAGACAAGGTCTAGCAGGGTTCTTCTATCTCTGCAGGCCCTGGCATTGACGTGCTGGCCCCTGATGTCAGTACTGGGGAGCGGGAGATGTCCTGGATAGCTGACACCTACACCCACACATTGGGGTACCGGGTAAGCTCTGATGGTGCTGGTTTGGAGCCTGGGATGCTGTGGGCACTATGGGGATTTTTGTCCAGAGGCCCTCTCCAGTGAGTTGCTTTAGGTTTGGCTGAGGCTTAGGCTAGGCTGCATGAAGCTGAGGCTTGTGGAAAGTCCTGTCTGGAGGAGCTGAACCAAGTAAGGCTGTAACCCTTGTTGTCCCCATCTCGGCCTACAGGACATCAATGCCCAGGCGTGTGTGACAGGAAAGCCGATCAGCCAGGGAGGCATCCATGGGCGACACTCGGCCCCTGGCCGGGGGGTCCTGCATGGCATTGAGAACTACATCACCAACAGAGACTACATGGACTGCATCGGCCTGAGCCCTGGCTTCCCCGGCAAGACCTTTGTGCTGCAGGTGAGCGTTCGGATACGGCTCTGAAGAGGACACTTCCTCAGGACCTTTCTGCCCCTCCTTTCCAGGAGAGCTTTCAGTCTCAGCTCCTGTCATGCTGTCTGGACGTAATTTCCCAAATCTCTGCTCACTCTGTGGCAGCCAGCACTCACCTCAGTAGTGTTTCAGACCCACTGTGTACTGATCAGTTTCTAAGAGTCGATCTCTTCGAAACTTGAACCAAGAGTCAAGAGGTGCTGCACTGCTCACACTGCACAGGCATGCCCAAGGTTTTTCTGTAGCCATCCCACCTGAAAGCACACATAAAATGGAAGCTGTGACTGGCCTATGCCACAGGCAGAGCGGTGAGGTGGCAGGATACCACAGGAGGCTTTGCCAGACTGAATGGAAAGAGCTGATCCCAGTGACGATGTCATGTTTCTGTCACCTCCAAACCACCCGCAGTGAGTTATATGTTACCCACAGTAAAGGTCCCACTTGTGCATGTAGCCCCCATCTCTTCTGGGTCCTCTTTGGGTCTGGCTCACACTGGCCTCACTTTGCCCAGCATCCTGGAAGCTAGGTGGGACCCTGGGTTTGCTGGACTGCCTTTCCCCTTCTCCTTGCTTACAACCGTGGTGAACTGCTTCCCCCTGCTGTAACTCCTCCAGCTCCAGCTCTCAGCCAGGTACTGCTGCCAGAATCCACTGCCCGCTGTGCCCGCTGCCTGCTGAGGCCACTGCTCTCTGCACAGCAGAAATAAATGGGAACTGCAGAGCTGAAGTCCTGCCCGTGGCTGGCGCTCTGCGCTTTCCTCCAGGCCCTTGCTCCCCAGTACAGCTCTCTGCCGCGGGGAAGAGGCTTTGAACCCAGATTTCACCCAGAGCTGCTGCCCACAGTGCCCTTGGAAATGGCCCTGCCTTTGCTCAGCCATTTCCTTTCTGCACATCCTTCTGCTCCTCTGATATGGCAGAGAATCACAGAATCATAGAATATGAGGTTACAAGGGACCTCAAGGATCATCTGGTCCAGCCTTTCATGGGAAAAGCACGATCTAGATAAGATAACCCAGCACCCTGTGCAGACGAATCTTAAAAGTGACCGAAGTTGCAGAATCCATCTCTTCCCTGAGGAGATAATTCCAGTGGCTGATTGTTCTGATGAAAAATTTCCCTTTTGTGGCAAATCAGAATCTGTGAGTAACTGGTACCCATTACCCCTCATCTTTTCTGTGTGATTCCTTGAAAAAGGGAGTCTCCATCTTCTTTGTAGCCACCCTTTAAATACTGAAACATGACAATGGAACAGAGAATGAGAAGGCTGAAGACCTTGGCTACCGTGTACATAAGTTTTCTGTGTTTAGGGGTTGTTTTTGCAGCCTCCGGAACCAGTGTTGCTTTTAGGAGCTGCACCAATCTAGCAGTAGACAGTACAAAATCATCTCCTGCTGCACGGAGAGCTGAGCTACCCTCTTGGCCCCGTGTTGGTGTCATAGCAGTTGGCCACACCCCCTCAGTGTGAGGTGCAAGAGGATTACTTGGACTGTGCCTAGCTGCTGTGTGGTGCTCACCAAGGGACTGTGTTTCTCACTGGATCTGTTTTCTATCAGGATCAACTCTTCCAAACTGAATGGCATGCTGTGCTTGGAATATCAAGTCCAGGAGGCTCTGGAGGTGACAAAGACAGGCTGAGCTGGAATCCCATATCCCCCAGGCTCTGCTTTTCACAGCATTCTAACTAGCCAAGGAGGTCTGTGTCCTTCCAGGTCCTAGTCTCCATCCAGCTGAAACATTTTCCAGGAACTTCTAGATCAGGGATTCCTATTTATGCATCTTGGCTCAAGCTCCTGGGGACTGTTACCAGGGCAGAGGGTCACTTTTCAGTGTTTGTCCCCATGACTTCCCTCTCCCCAGACTGTCTCTGCTCTGTGCTGCTGTAGGGCTTTGGCAAAGTGGGGCTGCACACCATGAAGTACCTCCACGAGTATGGAGCCCGCTGTATTTGTGTTGGGGAGACAGATGGAGCCATTTACAATCCCAGAGGGATTGATCCCAGGGAACTAGAAGACTATGAGCAGGTGAGTTGAGCCCAGTCAACCCAGCCCTTGTTCTTAGCGAGGGCTGATCAGTGCCTGTCTCTGAAATGCCCACAGGGGACTGCCTGTCATCTCCTGCAGAGCCAGCTCTGAGAGCAGCACTCAACGACTGCTGGACTCTCTTGCTCATTCCAGGGCCATGGCACCATAGTTGGCTTCCCAAAAGCAGAGCGTTATGATGGCAGCATCCTGGAGGTGCCCTGTGACATCCTCATCCCTGCTGCGGCTGAGAAGCAGCTCACAACGGAGAATGCACCCCGGGTGCAGGCAAAGGTACAGACCACTTGTGGCTGCATGCTCCCAACAGGCACTGCAGTGGTGTGCAAGTGACAGCAGCCCAGCCAAACCTTCCCTTTTGGCACTCAGCACCTCAGGGAGGTGTCACATCACTGCACTGACAAACTGCCCACTGCACAGAGGTACAGAGCATGAGACAGAAGTGGCAGGTCACATAATTTAGGGAAGAAGGAAAGCCCAGGGCCTTCCCTTTGCTAGCAGGGAGCAAGGCCTGTTGGAGTGACCTTGGCTGACTCTTTTGGCAGTCTTGATCCTCACCACTGTATCAGATCCTCTCCTGAGGGCACAGGAGATGGTACTCTCAAAGGTACAGGGTGTCACAGTGTTGACACTGAAAGTCACAGGCAGCAGATAAGAGTGAGCAAAGTGTGGGACTGCTACAAGTACCTCCTTCCTTCCTTCACTCTGAGCTCCAGGGACCAAAGGGACAGGGAGTGCTGGGACCTGGGACTCTGTCACAGCCAAATTCTTTTGTAGCCTGAGCTTTTACTCATTCTGTGTGAAACATGATAAAGGTTAGATTCAGTCTTAAAGGACTTTTCCAACCAAAAGAATTCTATGATTCTACAAGGTCTGAGTTTTTGCTCACCCAGCTCCAGTGGGGAGGTGTCTGGTCCCTTGCCACAAGATGTGTCCTGGTGCCTCCCAGCAGCAGGGAAAGCATTCTCTTACTGGTTGCTTCTTTCATTTATTCTGTCTAGCTCACCTCTGCTCTGCTTGTCCTCTCAGATCATTGCAGAAGCTGCCAATGGTCCCACTACCCCAGCAGCACATGACATATTCCTGCAGAGAAACATCCTGGTCATCCCGGTATGTCCATACCCACAGGGAGATGGTGGACTCATGGCTATAAGGGCCACAAAGTGTTGTCAGCTGCACTAGTGTGGAACTAGCTGGGCTCTGCCAGGTTCTGGGGCACACAGCATTGATGGTGCCTTCTCATTCAGCCCTTTCTCTGCCTTGCCCCAGCCTCTGAGTATAACTCAGATGCTGATTTCCCTCCTGAACCCTCCTGGTTGTTGGTTGCAGCAGCGATAGTCTACCGGGCTCCTGGCCAGCACTGGAGTGTTCTGTGGCCACTGATGAGCCACAAGCAAACCATGCCACATCACACAGGGTGTCAGAGCAGCTGGTGTCTCTGCTCAGAGGCAGTGCAGAGCCACCATGGCTCTAGGATTCAGCCATCCCAGTAACGTCATCACTGTCCCTGAAGGCAAAACCCAAGGGTATGGGGGGGGACCCAAAGCAGAGGAGGAGAGATCCCCAGATGGGTCTTCTGGTCACCGGAAGCAGCAAATCTGAAGCATGTACTGCCCTTGGCAGGATGTATATGTGAATGCAGGTGGTGTGACAGTATCCTTTTTTGAGTGGCTGAAGAACCTGAACCATGTTAGCTATGGCCGCCTCAGCTTCAAGTACGAGTGGGAATCCAGCAGCTACCTCCTGCAGTCGGTGCAGCACAGCCTGGAGCAGTGGTTTGGCAAAGCCAGAGGGGAGATCCCCATTGTCCCATCCCCAGAGTTCCAGGCTCGTGTGACTGTAAGTGCCTACAGTGACAAAGGGCTGGCCTGACTCGCTTCACATTCCCAGACACTCCTGTCCCAGTCCCAGTCCCAGTGCTGAAAGCTGGACTTTTGGCACACACAGAGCCCCCTGTGCTATCACCGCAGTGATGGAAGGGATAGGGTGGAGATGCCATGTGTGGTGGTATGGCCCTACTGCTTGAGGGTGTCACAGGAAGTCCCTTGGGAGCCAAGCCATGCGTTGGAGCTAGACGCAGAGGTGGCAGGCCAAGCTTAGCCACAGGTGGTGGTCTTGTGCCAAGCAAAGGGGCTGTGTTTGATAAATGGGTTTGGGGAGGCAAACCTCTAGTCTCTCCCACAAAGGATTCACTTGTTCTCCCCATCAGGGTGCCTCAGAGAAGGACATTGTGTATTCAGGACTGGCCTACACCATGGAACAGTCAGCCAAGGTACCTCCACGGGCTCTTGGCCTTGCTGCAAAGACTCTGGGCAGTATTTGAGGGGTTGCCTACCCACAGCACCCCATCACCACTCCCAGGGTCCTTTGCCCCAGACCCTTCCAGCACACAGTAGCCTCATGGCTCTTTTCTCTCTCTAGCGAATTATGACCATGGCTGCAAAGTACAACCTGGGCCTGGACCAGAGAACTGCTGCCTACCTGTGTGCTCTGGAGAAGGTGTTCACTGTGTACAGTGAAGCTGGCTTCACCTACTGACACAGCCTCTCTGCCAGTCACATCACGAGGGTGCCAGTCTTGCTGCGCAGGACTGCACAGGGAGCGCCCAGGACACTGCACGCTGCACAGACACCCTGGTCTCCATAAATGGCTGGTTTGAGTACGTTCTCTCTCTGCTCCTGCACAGGGGGCTGTCTTCCCCCACACCCCCTCTGTCCTAAACCCTTTACAGCCTTCGGGACACCGGAGGAAGATATGATGTTGCTGGTTTGTGTCTTCTTGCCCATGGTTGGCAGAATTGGACCAAGGGAAGTACAAAATACGGTTATCTGTAGGGGAGGGGACAGCCCAGGGCAGAGCCAGCCTCAAGAACAGCTGTCCCGGTCTGTTTTGTAAGACGTAGTGGATGCTGCAAGTGCTGCTGCATCTGGTGCAGACACAGAGAGCAGAGCCAGGGCAGAGATTTGCAAGCATCAGCAAACCTGTTGTGTGTCTGTGCTGACTGCTGCAGCATCACTCCTTGCCTACAGAGCTGGTGAGGCAGCATGGCTGGAGGATTTAATCTGATATTCATGGCAAAGAGACCCAGCCCAGCCTCTCATCCTGGACTGTGCTGCAGCCAAGGGGCTAGAGGCTGACGGGGGACAGAGACCATGTTGGTGATCCTGCCCTGGAGGAGCTGAAGGCCCAAGGACTGTGCTTTGGAGCGGGCACAGGACCTCCTGCTGTGGTGGACATTTGCCCTTGGGGTGCTCACACTGCAGCTGGGGGCCCTGACCCCAAGGGGAGCAGGGAAGGTTGGGGAGACAGCAGAGGAGAGGCTCCCCTTCATTTTGCACATCTAGCACAATGTCAAGATGCATCTCTAGGATGAACCTTAGAAACAGCAGCTCATCCTCGTGGCTTGAGCCTCCATGGGCTCCCTGCACTCACCTGCAGACAAAAATCACTGCGTTCAGTGCACAGGCAAATGGCACAGGATGCTGCCTGTGCCCCAGGCCTCAACCAGAGCATGGCTGGAGGCCCAAGGCATGGTGGGCCTCCATGATGCAGCAGTAAACAGACAGGAAGGCTTCTTGCTCTCATGGGGACCCAGTCTTGCCTGCTCCCCCAGTCATAAGGGGTCAGGTAGTCTGCCCCAGGTCCTCACCCCTCTTCCCAAAACTACTCCTGCCACCCAAGCATATGGCTAGCCCTTTCCCCACAGGAAAACAACAATCAGGACGAGGGGGCTACAGACAAGAGTTGGCTTTATTCACAGACACGGGGGCAGCTGTGTCACTGGCAGCTGCCCTCGTATTGCACATCCAGCGACGGAGGGTGGGAGGAATATCCATGCCACAACACAACACAGCTTCGGCACTACGGGACCTCAGGGCGGGGGCGTGGGCACCATCACCACCCAGCAGGCTGGGAAGCAGGCTTGGGCACCGAGGGTTCACAAAGGCAAAAGATCTGTCCACCCATAGATAGATAGAGATATATAGATATAAAAAAAAAAATACTTCCATGATGAGCAGAGCAGAACCATAGGGACAGGCGTGCGAGCAGAATGTACAGCAGCCCGCGAGCAGGCAAACATGCGGTGTACAGACATGGACACGTCGGGACACAGCCAGGGCTTATGGCACTGGGAGGGAGACAGAGCCATAAACCCGGGCTTCACAGACACACACACCAGCCCCTGTGGGCAGTGCCCACAGCTTGGGCACACGCCAGGGCTCGGGGGCTTGGACACAGAGGGGTTTTCTCACTGCTAGACACGGTACAGAAACATAGACATGGTCCCTTGGAACGGAACTGGAGGAAGAACTCGTGAGCGAACAGGGCAGGGGCACTCCTGCTCCTCCCTGGCACGTAGGCACCGGCCAGGGGTGGCTGAGGAGGAGTAGGGGGCTCCTGGCAGTTCGTTGTGCTGCTGGTGGAAGAGGCGAGGATGGGGGTCCATTATGCCTCTGGCTCGTATTCCTGGTATTCCTCCTGCAGAGTGGAGAGAGAAAGAGCTGTTGAAAGAGCCCAGGTGGGGCACAGAGCCCCTGTTCCCCCAGCCCCACACCAGCCTGCTCTCCAGGCTGCAGGGCTGCATGTATAGGGAGCAGGCAGGCTCTGGGCTTTGCTCCAGAGAGCAGCAGCCACTGGCACACTTACTGCTAGCAGCCAGTGCTCTCTGCAGTGCCCTGCGCACCCTTGCTGCTCCATCCAATTACCTGTGGGGGCTCCTCGTAGTTCTCCCCCTCTGGCTCCAGCAGTGGCTCAACCAGTGGCTCCTCAACAGCCTCCTGGGCCACCTCCTCTGGCTGGGGGTGAAATGGGGCATCAGTTCCAAGCACACATCCCCCACACAGCATCCACCCTCCCTGACCCTGCCAGACCAGGGGGCACGGGCAGAGATCAGCAGTGCACCCAGGATATACTGGGGGCTCCATGTGGGGAGCACCAGTGAGGGGCCCAAGGCACCAGCCTGCCTAACTGGGAGGTGACAGAGGTCTGTGGGAGCAAGAGCAGGGTGAACATGCCCCTGCACCACTTCCAGCCTCAATTCCAGGCAAGTGATGGGTGCTGGCACCATGTGGGCCCTGCGGAAGCATCCTGCATCCCTGGCAGGGGAGGGCAGTGCTGGGTAACCCCTCCCTGGGGCTGGCAGAGCGGCTGGCAGGAAGGGGAAAGGGGGGCAGCCAATTCCCCTGTGCAGCAGCAGTGGCAGCAGTGGCCTCATTTCTTCAACTGATGCTATTTTGGGCTAAGCTGGAAGCCAACAGCTCATGGGAGCAGCGAGATGCAAGCCCGCCACCCCTCCCCATCCCTCGGCTCCGCAGCTGTCAGGTCACCTCACAGCTGCTGGAGTGATGTGCGACGTCCCCACACCGCTGGCCGCCATGCAGGAGCCTCCGCAGGCACACGTCCACAGCGGCTGCACACGCGGCTGGCACACTCGGGGCAGCGGGCACCGGCCTGCTCTGGGCTCAGGCAGGGCAGCTGGGGACCCTTGGGGTCCCTCCCACAGGGATGGGGAGCAGCCAACGGGCTCCTCATATAGCCTCAGGACATGCCAGCTTCCCCGTGGGCATGGCAGTGGCCAGGGGGAGGTCTCACCTTCAGGTCTGCAGGGAACTCCTCCTTCTTCACCAGCCCAGTGGCTGCCGCAATGTTGCCAGCACCTGAGAACGCCGCTTCGCCCAGCTGGGATGCCTGCTCCTTTGCTTTCTCAGCCACTGCAAGAGCCAGGGGTGCCCATCAGCACACACCCATGCCAGGGAGGCATGCAGCTCCGTGTCCAGCATCACCCTGGGGTGGGACTGGTGGGAAGTTGTTTGGCAGGATCAGGCCCTCCCCACCCAGGCACTGGGGTGGGGAGGGGGCCAGGACACTGCTCTGCAACTGGACAGGGAGTGTGAGCAGCCACCACAAATCCTTCGTTGCAGGCCCTGTTATATAAGAGGCTTTAGCTGGGTGACATCAGCCCCTCAATTAGCCTCTGATCTCGTTAACATGGCCACTCTCCAGGCCAGGAGGACTGTGGCAGAAAGACAAAGGGGACCCATACCTGAGGTGACACCTTGCACCACGCCTTGGGTTTTACTTCCTGGAGGTAAAAAGAGACAGAGATGTGGTTAGATGGGCCAGCAGCCAGGCTCTGCCACGTGCCCAAGACCCTGGCAGGGCTTTGCAAGCCAGGACAGCATCCTGCCCACACCTCAGGCTGGCCATGCCAGGGTGCTAAGCACCCTCCAGGCTCCCCACAGGGCTGCTCTAGTCCCTGCAGAAGCCCAGGCTGGGGTGGCACAGGGCCAGTATGGCATAGGGCAGAAACCCCGGGGTCCAGTGCCATGCTGGGGAACAGCCAGGTAGGGTGAATGCCAGCCATGCTGCTGAGCAAAGCCTCCTGTGGGAAACACAACCTATACCCAGGCCTGGTGCCAACATGGCATAAGAAACCCTACAGCCAGAGTGGCCTGGGGCTGGTTTCTGCTGCTGGCTGTGCTGACCTTGCCAGACTCCCTTCAGGCAGAGTGACACTTCCCACAGATACCAGGAGACCCCATGGGATGGGAGCAAAGTGCCTGTGACAGGAGAGGGAAAGGCTAGATAGCTCCTGCAGGATGGGGTCTTGAGGTGCTCCTTGAGCTGCTGGACCTCAGTTCAGGGCATGTACCCCTGGACAAGGTGAGAGTCCAGGGAAGGTACCCACCACCGCCTGGGGGAACAGCTCCAGGGCCTCAGATTTCTCAAAAGGCTGCTGCCCTCCAGAGTGGGACAGAGCCCCAGTCCTTTGCTCTCCTTCCTGCTGCAGGCAGGGGTGGCCTCAGCTCCCTCCCTGAGCAGCCCAACACCATAGTCTGGCACTGAGTCTGCCAGAAGCTGCCTCCTCTCTGCCAGCAATAGCTTCTAGGACTTGGTCCCAAAAGCACTCTGGCCCCTTGGGGTAGCGTGGGGTGAGATGTGCTCCAGGGGCAATAGCATTTCTTCAGGCACCCACTCCGAGCCAGGTGCATCCCAGCACTGGGGTCACCGCCTCCATCACAGTCCCTCAGCGCTCCTGCTCCTCAGCGAGGTGTCGCGGAGCCCTCGGGCTTAGATCATCCTGAGCCGCAGGGGATCCGGTCTCCGGGCGGGTCCCATGCCCTCAGCTTGGGGACCAGCCTCGACCCTGAGCTCGCCTGCGGGACTCCATTCTCCAGTCTGCGTATGCCCCGTGGCCAAGGCACTGCGGGCACCGGCCCCTACCCCGAGGCACCCCGCTGGCAGGGCGGTCTTGGCGGGGAACGGGCAGGGGCAGGCGGGGGGGGCTGTGAGGAGCGAGTCCGGGGACAGGTGGAACCGGCAGGAGGACGCAAGGGCAAACGCAGGAGCAGGCAAGGGCAGGCAGAGGGGCAGGCAGGTGACGGGCAGGGATTAAGCCGGGGGGCACGCAGGGTGCAGGCAGGCCGAGCCGGCTCTTACCGACATAGAGGACCCCCTCCTTGGTCTTCTCGGCGGCCTCGGCCACCCCCTGCTTAGTCTTCTCGGCGGCGGCGACCACCCCCTCCTTGGCCTTGGACAAGCCCTTCATGAACACCTCCATGGCGGCTCTGCGGGGAGAGGCCGCACGGCTTCACCCCGCCCCGGTCCCCCCCTCCCGGTCCGGCCCGGCCCCGGTCCCGCCCGCCCCGCGAATCCCCGCGCATCCCCCCGGTCCCACCTCGGACCCGTCCCCGCCGCCCGCCCGACCTGTCTCGCTGGCGGCGGGGACGGGCGGGCCGGGCCGGGCCGGGCCGGGCTGCGGCGGGGCGGGCTCAGTGCGGCTGTGCCGGAGCCGCGCCGCGCTGCGCAGCGCTGCGCCGTGATGTGCTGGGGGAACCGCGCCGCGCCGAGCCGTGACCGGCAGAGCCCTTGCCGGCCGCCCCCGCAGCGCCAGAGACTGGCACCCCCAGGACAGTGCCACCACCTCGCACCTTCTCCACATCCCCATCCACCCTGATCCCATCCCACGCTGTCCCTATGTTATCCTGTCCTAGTCCCCATCGCACACTCTCCCTGTCTCATCTTTGAATACTGATCTGATGCTCTCCACTCTATAAACTGTTCTCGTTCCATCGGGTGGGACTCTGTCCCATCCTGTTCTGTCTTGTCCCTGTCCCACCTCTTGCACGTTCTACTCTGTCCCTATGCCATTGCTGGCCCCCGTCCTATCCTGATCCTCATCCCCTTCTCATGACCTCATCCCACTTTATTCCCATCCCACTCTTTCCCCACTCCATCCAGTTCTGATCCCATCTGCTCACCATTACATAGCACACTGTCTCCATTTGATTTCTATCCCATGTTGTTCCTATCCCATCCTACCCTCATCTCATCCTTCCCATCACATCCCCACCCCCATTATGATGCTACCTTGCTTTATCTGTGCACCATTCTGCCCTGTCCCATACCACACAACCCTGATCTGAAGCCTCACCATCCCCACCTTACCCCATCCTACCACCTCCCACTGATTACACCCCACCCTGACCTTTTGGGCTCATCCCTGAGCTCCCTGCCTTAAGGAAGAGAATCCACCCATCTCCCTGCTCCCCAGGAGGGGCAGGCCCAGCACTCCCACCCCACCAGCTGCACCTGGAACACCTGCCTGTGGATACTTAAGAGCCAGGGTGGTGGGAGGGCTGCCTGTGCTGGGCAGGATGGCTACAGGGGAGCAGGTGAGTGCTCTCCTGGAGCCTGGGTGGTTCCTCTGTTCTTCTTGGGGTTCCTGGCTGTGGAACTCATGTCACATGGGTGGGGTGGGAGGGAGGAAGGAAGAAAGGAAGGGAAGGAGGGAGCAAGTGAGGAAGGAAGGTAGGTGTGGAATATGGTGGCACAGGCTCCTTGCTAGGGTGGCTGTGGTGCTTGCTTGGGCTGTTCTTCCTTCCCCAGCGGAGGCAAGAGGAGCGAAAGCGGCGGAGGGCTCAGCAGCAAGAGCTGCTCCTGGCAGGAAGCCTGATCAAGCACCCCCTGCAGAACAGGTATGGAGGGCCTGGCCATAGGCAGCCTCTCCCAGTGCTGGGAGCGGGGTGCTGGGGCTGAACATGGTCTCCAGCATGGCTGAACTGCCCCCCCCCCCCCAAATCCCCTTCTTCTCTAGATGGGCACTGTGGTTCTTCAAGAATGACAAGAGCAAGATGTGGCAGGCAAACCTGCGCCTCGTCACCAAGTTCAGCACTGTGGAGGACTTCTGGGCGTGAGTGTCCCATGAGTGGGCAATGTGCTGCCCCAGAGAGGCCATGGGTTTTGGGGTCTGGGCCAGTGGAGGGTGCTGGAGGTCTCTGAGGGGCTTCTCATCTCTTTCTGTGTTTTGTCTTCACTTGGCACAGGCTGTACAGTCACATCCAGCTTGCCAGCAAGCTCACATCTGGCTGTGACTACTCCCTGTTCAAGGTGCGACACCCTCTCTGCTGTAGTCCCTCCTTAGAACCCCTACGGCACCCAGCATTATGGGGGCACACCGAGTACTGATTGTGCTGGCAGGGTACCCTTGCCATGGAGTGGTAGAGGAAGCCTGGCTGGGCGCTCACAGCTCCTCAAGCTGGCTGTGGCCAGGTTGTTGGTGCCCCTGACCATGTTCTTGTCTGTCCCTAGGATGGCATCGAGCCTATGTGGGAGGACAGCCAGAACAAGCGTGGTGGGCGCTGGCTCATTACCCTGGCCAAGCAGCAGCGCCATACTGAACTGGACAGTTTCTGGCTGGAAACGGTGAGACCCTACTTGGGCTGGCCCATGGAGCCCTGGCAGTAAGTCAATGTCAAGCCCCAGTGGGAACTCTCCTGGGCTCCTGTTCTCCCAACAGCTGCTGTGCCTCATCGGGGAGATGTTTGATGACTACAGTGATGAGGTGTGTGGGGCCGTCATTAACATCCGTGCTAAGGGGGACAAGATTGCCATCTGGACCCGGGAAGCAGAAAACCGTGAAGGGGTCACCCACATCGGGTAATGCACCTTCATGGGGGGAGCTGTGCATTCCCCCAGGGTTGGGGGAATGAAGTCCCTGGGAGGGGGAGAAGTGATGCTGCCCTATTCACAGAGCCTCTTGTCTCCTCTAGGCGCATCTACAAGGAGCACTTGGGCCTGCCGCAGAAGGTGGCCATTGGGTACCAGGCTCACGCGGACACGGCCACCAAAAGTGGCTCCCTCACCAAGACCAAGTTTGTGGTGTGACTGTGGGGAGAGGGGGGAACTGCCCACAGGGTCCTACTGTCCCATACTATAATGAATATCAGCAACTGACATGGTCTGTGTTTTCCAGGGCTGGGTCAGGGCTCCAGTGCCCTGGTAGGGCACTGTTACTGTGTCCTGTATCTACCCACTGGGTAAGCGAGGCTGGGAGCACAAAAGTGGCATCACTTGTGCATCGCTGTGTACTTGGGGCATTGTGTGTCTCCCGGAACCAGTGTTCCTGGATAGAGTGCCCAGAAGGATGCAGTGCTCAATCCCCTCCTGGCCAAGGCATGAGCACAGCTCGCTGCCCTGTGAGCTTGAGTAAGGGAGCAGCTCCTCTGCAGTGGGATATGGGTCTACCTTCTTGGGAAGACCAACTCCCCAGCCAAGGGCTGCCCAGTCACCCCACAGGGATGGTACTGGGGCTGCAACACAGCATTGTCCCCATACTGCTCACCTTCGGCTGTGTTTGCTCACATTCCTCCCACAGCCTACCTGCGGTACAGGTGCTAAGAAGTTTATTTGCATCCCAAAGGTTTGATGGTGCCAGGTTCACAGCCCTGATCTGAGGCCTGGGAGTTGCTGGCTCTTCCCTTCCATGGACCATGTGGTCTGCTGTCCTCCCCGGCTGTAGAGGCGGCCCCTTATGCCTCTTCTGCTTCAGACCAGGCTCTGTCCTTTAATCTTTTATTTGTGTTTGATTATTGGGTTTGTCCTTTGCCTGCATACTCTGATTCTTGAGCTGGAGCTGCCTTCTCACCTCCTGGTAGCATTGCCTATACTTGAGGCCTCACTGCAGCTCTTTTTCAGGAGGAGACTCCTCCATCTCCTACAGGAACACCTGGGCAGCTCTAGCTCAGCCCAGGGTTTCATCCTGACCAGAACAGCACTTGGTGTTTACAGAGCTTATCCTGCAGAATGACAGAGTCTTGATGCTGTCCCTGATATTGCAGTTGGTTGAGAAGTGTCCAGATGCAGCTCTGCAGGCAGGTGTTGCAGCCATGGCATCCTGGGCCTTTGGCTGCCTGTGGTACATCCTCGTAGGGCTTGATGAGCCCTACTGAACCATTGGACGCTGTCATGGCAGCCCAGAGCTGTGTCCCTGGGACTCAGCTGCCATTAGAAACACATAATTTAGGGTGGAGAGGACCTTATTAAGAAATAAAAAATAGTCCAGCTTTTCTGCAGGTCCCCTGGGGCTGCCCTCCACTGCTCTGTGTGGCCACCTGTGCTGGGGTGGGAAGGTGGGGGCTTATAGCAGGCATGTAGTGTGCCAGGCTGTGTGCCAGGCCATGTTCCCATGTCCTTGCGTTGTGTGCTGGCCCCGGGCCCTTTCTCTCTTACAGGTAGAAGGCGGACTGGACCCTGCTGCCTTCCCTATGGGGCAGCCAAGGAATGCTGCGGGCGCTACGGGCCCCACGGCGGGCGACAGAAGCAGGCAGGGAGCGCCTTCCCTGTCTCCCATTACAGGGGTGCCAGGAGTCCCAAATCCGTCTGCACTGCTCGAGCCTCGCCACACGGTGGAGCTACTCGCCCGGCCTTAGCCAGCTCCGGCGCGGCAGGGCTGGCAGCCTGCCCTGCTTGCAGTGGGGTCCCTGCCTGCTGCGGCGTCCCAGCTGCCCTAGTGTAGAAGCGGGGCAGAGCTGCCCCAGCCCCCGCACAAACACTCACTCCACTACCCCACCGGTGCGAAGCATCCAGAAGCCATGTGTGGGGCAGGGGTTTTGGAGCTGGCAGGCCTAAAGGTGGAGGGGAGGTGAAGAAACAAGGTGTGTGTGGGGTTGTTACAATTCACATCTGACACTCTGTTAATGGTCCTGCTTTGTGCCTTCTCCAGGTGGCATGAAGGGGCTATCTGTCCTTCTGTTCCTTCAACGCCCTCCTTTATCTGATATAGTTCCCCAGAGCCCTTACCTGCCTTCAGGGATGACAATCCCACCTCCTGGCTCTGCTGGGACATTGTCCCTGTCCCCTCACCCTCATGCTGGACGCAGCAAGTGTGCTGTACTCATGAGGCGTCCAGTGCCATGCCGTACCAGGATGCTGAGGTTACCAAGGGGCTTGGTGGCAGAGGCTGCCATGTGATTCATTGCCATTCATGTGCAGCTGTAGTGGGATTTCATTTGTTTGGGAAAATAATAGGGGACACTTATTTCTGTGGGTTTATGGGGTTCCTGTAGCTCAGCCACTCTTTGGGAGCATGATGGCCTCCTTCCTCAGCTCCTTCACACCAGGATCCCTGCCTGGGGAGAAGAGGGTGCTGTGAGGTGGGTGGCACATGGTGGGCACAGCAGTTGTGAGGAGCCACCCAGCAAGCACAGCAGTATCAGTGCTGCCCTAGGCCTGTCTCATGCTGGGCAGCTGTCCCAGCTGGCAGCCGAGCTGGCAGCCTTGTCAATAATCATAATTAAAAATTAATACTAATCAAAAGGGAGAGGCAGATGGCAGCAGACATGCGGCAGGGCTGCAGGTGGGGGTGGGGGCTGGAGATAGGGAGGCCATCAAGGACAAGGATGGGAGGCAGGGGGGCAGGGTGCTGTGGCACCCATTGGGGTTGGGGGTGTGCAATCTAAGGGACCCACACGGCACAACAAAGATGGGGAATGTGGGTCCAGTGTTGCTGTGGGGCACAGTGGGAATGGAGACAGGAGTACAGCAATGGGCTAGTGCAAGCATGGGGACCTGTGTCCCCCTCTCTGAGTAGCAGAGGTTGATGGTACCGGGTGTCTGTGTGGGGTCACCTTGCTTGTGCCTGGCATGCAGCCAGGGCCAGGCACTGCTGGCCTGCGCCTCAGCTCGGCAGGCTGCCAGCCTGGCCTCTCCCTGCACCATCAGCTCTGATGGCTATGGCAGCAAGGGCATTTCCTGCCTCCTGCCCCCCTGCACACACCTTGTGCCAGGTGCAAGCAATGAGTGCTGCAGGATTAAAATCCCCCAAAGTAACTGGGGAAGGAGCTGCTGGCTCCCTGGCAGGGTGCGTGGGCTGGGGAAGAACAGGCAGCACTGGCTCACTGTGGGAGTGGGCAGGCAGCGCAACTGCCAGCACAGGGGCTGTGCTACACTCTTCCCTTGGTGCCTGTGCCCACCTCCCCTGCCCCATCATGTATCCAGAGCCATGGGGATGATCTGGGCCCTGGCAAGGGAGATGTGGCACACAGGGGACCTCTATTCCTGTGTGCTGTCAGCACTCCCTGAGCATCCCCAGGGGACTGCCCCCCACGAGGGGCACCATACCTTCTCTGCCCATCCTGCTGGGCCTTAGTGAGGGCACAGGCTGAGCTTGCCCTCCATCCGGAATCACCATGACACGCGAGGAGGGGTACCCAGGATGAGGGGTACCTACCGCACATTGTTCCCATGACAACCTCCCCGGAGACAGCAGCCGGTGCGGGAGATGTGGGAGGCATGGGGCCCATGGACCCCTCCACTCTTGGGCTCTCGCACCTGGCAGGACACAGCAGGGTGCAGCAGAGAGGCTGGCTTTGGGCTCTGCCTGTCCTGTGCTGTTCCATGCCCACTGCCTCTGCAGTGTAGGGCAGGCAGGCATGGCAGTGCCGGTGCTGCCCACCTGCGCTGGGCTGCTGCCTTCCAACAGCTGGTTTGCATAATGGGGTTAGCATGGAAGGATCTGAGCGGAGGGGAAAGGGTTAAGTGCCAGCAGAGGCGGGGGAGAGTGGAACATTATCTCCTGCCCTGCGGCACAGGGAGCCTGTACCTGAGAAGGGTCCATTGCTGTCACTTCTCATCTGAGCAGCAGCCAGGTTCCTGCAACACGGCTGAGCACTCTCCTTCCTCGCAGGGACGGGTTGGCACTTCCCGCTTGGCAGACGCGGGCGGGGGGAGCGGGCGGATGGGATGGGGACAGGGGCAGGAGCTGTGTGGCCACAGACTTGCAGGCATCAGACGTACAGGCATGGCTGCAGCGCGGTGCTGAGGCAGGCTGCAGGCAATGCTTTGCCACAGGCAGAGCTGTCCTTGCCACCCTGTCCTGTGGCCCCTAGGCACTATCCCTTTGGGGTTTTCTCTGCTGACCCCACGCCATGGTTTGGGTGCACCCTGGCTGGCTGGCATCTGCCTACATGGCCGTGCTCCTCTCCAGGCACTGTGCATATGCTGTCCCCAAGCCTTCTGCATACAGCCCCCTTCCTCAGCTCCCCCAGGCAATGCCACCAGCTCTAAGGGACCAGACTTAAGTCCCTTGACGCAGATGCATCCCAACAGCTGGGGAAGGGGCAGCTCCATCAGCACCCTCATGTCCTTCTGTCATTGCACAGGAACCAGTCACTCTCCTGCTCAGCAAGGAGCAACTGCCAGTCCCAGGGCTGCCAAGGTACAGGGCACATATCAGGCAGCGCCACCAGTGCCTATCCTTTCCCTCCCAGCCCTGTTCAATCTTGTGTCCCCTTGCCAGGGTTTGGTGATGCTGCAGTTCACAGCCACCCCTCTGCCAGCATCCAGCTGAGGTGGGGAGTGTGTGCCAGGCTCCCTGCCCACCCTAGTGCCATGTCTCTGACAGGGAGGGCTGGTGTTTCCCAGGCAGTTGATGCACTTATTGATCCCACACAGCTCCACCAGCTGCTCTCCCACTGCCCTGCTAATTAATTGTCTGTTATTGCTGCTGTTGGAGGAGTGCAGGGCACCCCAGATGTCTGGGTTGCTGCACCCTGCCTGTACCCTACCTGCAAGCTCTGGTCCTTGGCTCCACATGGTCTGGAGGCTCCATGGGAGCCGGCACCCACCTTGGACCTATGCCTGACCCACCTGCATCAAAGAGAGGGGAATCTGTGTCAGGCTGAGGAGGAGGGTAGCTGGCCCTCAGCTGGGATAAGGGGTACAAGGTAGGTCTGAGGGCAGCACATGGTCACTTCCAGCCCTGACAGTGTCCACATCCAGGCACTGCTTGCAGCCATGCCCACCCCAGGCTGCACCAGCCCTCAGCCAGGCAGGACAGGGACATGGACACTGCCTATGTGCCAGCCTGTAATGAGATTTCTGCTTGGCTGCCTGGATAGAGAATTCCAGTCAAAGGATGTGAAAAGACTCTCAGCCCCATCAGCCTCCTTCCCCTCCCCAGCCCAGGGCATACAGAGGTGTCCCTGCCCCATCATCCACAGCACTGCTAGGGGAGTATCAGCACCAGCTCTGGCCAGGAGCACCTGCTGCACTGGCTGGCACGGGGTGCCTACAAGATATGCAGGCAGTGGCTTTACCACCTATTCACTCCACTCCCCCTTGTCCCAGCCCCACGCTGCCACTAGTGCAACCACCCCACAGCTGGGATAGGAGTGCCAAGCACACCTCTGAGCACCCCAGCTCTGTGCCACCACTATGCCCACCCTCTCCTCTGTCCCCTGTGTGCAGGAACCAGCACCCCAGGACTGCTGGCCCCCAACACTCTCCCACGAGGTCCTGGTGCCATATAAGCATGTCTGCAGGACCCGTGCCCACAGAGTGGCACAGTGCTGTGCCTCTGCCCCTCCAGCCACTCCCTTTCCCCTCATGGCAGTGGCAAATCCATAGAGTAAAAAAGCCAGGAGTGGCTCTGTGGGTGCTGGAGGCTGCAAGGAGTGGGCTGTGCTGGGGTGGGCTTTGCCACGTGGTTTAATGGAGCCCTTCCCGCCCCCAGTGCCATGCGCTGTTAATCTGCTCTTGCAAATGGCTAATTTTGAAAATCCTCTTATCAGAATTAGGTCCTCAACATCCATATTTATTTACTTTTAATTTTCATAATCTTTCTGCACGCAGAACCTTTGTGCAGCTGGGGATGTTCTTGCTGGCTCCATTTCCAAGCAGCAGAATGAGTCCTGGGTATCCCATCCCACTCCAACGCTGTCCCATGCCATGCTGTGCCACGCTCTGGCACATGCCCCTCATCATGGCACGTGTGTTGCTAACCCCTTTGACTCTGCCATCGACACCAGCAGCACCAGTACCTGCTCCCCACTCAAGCACACTCCAGGAGCTCACACAGCCCAGTCCCTGCACAGCACCAGGAGCAGGGCCGCATCCTGCTCCAGGGCCATGCTTTATGCATTGTTTATTCATCAGCACCTCCCTGCCTGTAGCTCAATTAGGCAGACGACAGGTTTGCTAATACAATGGTGTTTAATATTCGACTTCCTTAAATACCACAAATGGATGGGGAGGCAGCTCACAGGTGATCCATTATACATGAGCTCAAATATCCTATTTAAATATTTGATGGGAGTTTAGAAAATCTCTGGACTGGCCTTGCGTGTGGCTGCCAGGGCCAGGCAGAAGGTTGGGGATGGCATGGGCATGGGTTCTGCCAGGCCTGGCAGTGGGTGGGAACTGCCTTGCGTTGGTTGGCCTGGCTATACATGGGGTCCAGGGCACCTGGTGACAGGGAGCAGTGCCAGGGTGGTGACATCCCCAGCAAGGTGGCAGCTGCAGCCTGCAGATCCTGGGTACCACCACTTCAGGTGATGTTCCCTCTCCATCTCCACCCCAATCTGGTTTCTTTCAGGAGAAAGCCCTGGCATAATGGCTGTAGCACACGGCTGAACCACAACCACAGTGTGCTGGAGAAGAGAATTAATTTTTAATCCCATCTTAATTACTCTGGGTAATAATCCATTTACAGCACCTAGTGGGGACGCTGCTTCTGGCATCCCCTGGGGGCTGTGGTGACTGGGGGACACCCAGGCACTGAGCATGTCATGCTGGGGACACTAGGCTGTTCAGGCACTGTGCTCCACAAATTTAAGCCCCCAAATCCTAGAGCTCCCCACATACTGCAAAGCCTCACACCACCCCAGCAGGTGGTCAGGGGTGCTGGGTGCCTTATGGGCATGAACCAGGCTGGCACAGTCCCTTGGAGGCAGGGCTCAGGGCCCTGGCAGCCTGTGGAGCAGGACTCTGGCTTATCCACCCCTTCAGGTCCTCCTCAGCAAGAGGGAGAGCAAGCAGAATTGAAACTGATCTCCCCAATCTGTATTAATTAGAGTCTATTAATTTGTCAACGTGCCCTGCCACTTCCCCACTGACAGCCTGGCCATGCTGGCCTGTGGTGCAGGAGGGACATGCAGGCTGATGCCACGCAGCCTTGGCATGGCACTGTGCATCACGAGCACATGACGAGGGAACTGAGTGAAGTCAAAGCAGGACCAGGCATCCCCGGGTGGGCAGTGGGATGGGGAGGCTGTGATAGGTGCCTCGGCAGTGGGAGTGTTGTTGCTGGCACCGCTGGTGCAGTGCCAGAAGCAGTAGCTGGAAGCCATCCCGGAAGAGCGGAGCAAGGAGCAGATGGGGCTGGCACAGCACCGGGGCACCGAGTCCCCTCCCAGCCGCTCTGCCCCTGGGCGGCACTGTGCTGGGGCCCTGCACAGGTGCCAATCCTGTCATCTGCGCCGGATATCCCCACCTCGCTCTGCCCCACTGCCTTGGCTGAGGGGGTCCGGGCGCCCGGGAGCGCAAGCTGGCGGTCCCGACGCTGCGGGAGAGCTCACCCCGGTTCCCATGGCAGCCCCCCAGGAACTCACGTGCGGTGTGGTGACTTCAGCAGGAGCAGATGGAGCAGCGAGGAGTGAAAACATCCTGTTGCCATGCAAATGCCACCGGCAATAATGAGCCAGCCTGAAGGAGGGTGGTTATCGCTGCGCTGGGGCTCTGCCCACGTCAGGCCGAGGGTCTCCTCTGGCGGCTGCCCTCCCCCGTGCCCATGCGGGATGTGCCAGGGCTCGGAGCACTGCATGGTGCAGCACGGTGGAACCGGAGCAGGTACCCATAAGTGCCAGCCCATGTGCCCTGCCTGTGCACGTAGGTGATGCACGGCTGTACTGGTGCAGGGGTTCCCTGACAAGGGGTGTGATGGTGAGCAATGGCTCTGGCCTCACTCCAGGACTGTGTTGACAGTGGCTTTGGCTCTGCCTGGTACTGCCAGCGCTGCACCGGGGTGCATGAAAGCTGTGGCACAGCTGGTGCCACCCGGGAAACCCACACTGGCTTCGCACCCACTTCAGCACTTGAAGGTGTCAGAGCAGTTGTTAATTGTTCCCGAAGCTGCTAATGAAATTATCGCTGCACGGCACTGGGAGCCGCTGCCCAGCCCTGCCCCTGCTCCCTGCTGCTGTGCAGGCGCTGGCTCCCACGAGGTACAGGAAGCACCTCGGGCACCCCAGTACAGCCTTACTCCCCTTTGCCTCTTACCCCTTGCCCATACTGCACTCTGCCCAATGGTGATGGCAGCTGGACTTGGCTAGTTGCATGGACAGCATAGGGAGGGAAGGGGCCTCATTCTGCACCCAGGGCAGAACCAAATCCCCTGGGAGTGACTAGCCTGGTTGGGTGTGAGGTACTTTGTGGATCTCCATGTATGCCAGTGAGATGGGCCTTCAAGGATGGGATATGTCCTTCACAAGATAGTGGCCCCACTTCCATGACACATTCCAGCATGAGACACCACGCTCACCCTTGGAAAATTGACAGCTAGATGGTGCAGGGCAAAGTGCCAGCAGCACCCTCTTTTCTCCTGGGGGTGTCCCCAGCTGCCACCCGAGGAGTGCCAGGCTGGGCTCGGAGACCCCTGGGCATCACTTGTCCCATGCCTACAGCAGGGGCTTGGAGCAGAGAGGCGTGTGGGGCAGGTGCTGTCCTGGGAGAAGGGTGTCCCGGGGGCGAGGGATGCTGTGCTGGGGTGGTTGGACGGTGCACAAGGAGGGGTGCAAGCGAGCGATGCTGCTTTCGGGGAAGGTGTCGACCCGCAGCCCCCGCACGAGAGTGAGGGCGGAGGGGGTTAAGGGCAGGGGGAGTATGCGGAGGGGTGATAGAGACGGTGGGGAGGGTGCAGTGCCAGGTGGGGTACTCCGGGGGTGGGAGGGGAGGAAGCCGTGCAAGGGGGATACACGGTACCGGGGCCGGGGGGGGCAAACCAGGGATGCTGCGCTGGGAGAAGGGTGCGGACCTCAGCACCGGCCAAGGCGGAGGGATGCAGGAGGGAGATGCAGACGGCGGGGGGGGGGAAGAGGGGGACGCTGCCGGTGGTGCGGGGCGGGGGGCGTCGGCGGGGGCGCGCCCAGCTGTTGCGCCGTCCCTTCGGCGGGCGGGTCCGCGCTCGCCGCCCCGCATTGGCGGCGCCCGGGCGGAGCGGAGCGGCGGGCGGCAGCAGCGGCGGGGCCGGGCCGGTGGCGGGGCCGGTGGCGCCATGGCCCGCTGAGGGCTCCGCGGAGCGCGGCCCGCCCTGCTCTCTCGCCCCGCCGCGCAGCGCTCCGCGGGGCGCGACATGGGTGCGGGGCCGCGCCGCCGCCGGGGCCCCGCCGCCGCCGCCACCGCCGCCACCGCTGCCGCGCCGGGGCCGCTCGGTGCCCTGCTCGCCGCTGCCCTCTTGGTCGCCGCCGGTGAGTCACCGCGCGTCCCTCGCGGGTACCGAGCTCCGGGTTGGTGGGGGCGGTTGTGAGTGGTGGGAACCCGGCATCGGGCGCTGGGCAAGGTCACCCGGGGAGCGGCGGCGGGCGGGCGTCCTGCGGGGAGTTGGGTGTCCTCCCGGGGACCAGGGGCCGTGCAGGGTGCCTGGCTGGCAGCGGGGTATAGGGAGGTCCCCAGGATGCCCTCCTGGGCAAAGGACGTGCCCCTCGCCCCACCGCAGGCACTGCCGTTCCCCCAACCCGTGCCCACACGTGGCCGCCCCCCCGTGCCCAGCCGAAGCTCTCCCGGACGCTGCCTGTGCTGAAGGCGTTCGCCTCCTCGTTGGCACGGCTCCACTCCCCTGGGGCCTTGCCAGCCCCGCGCCCGGGGGGCCACAGCAGATCTGCCCCACGCACGGCGTCTCTCCCCCACGCACATCATTTCAGCCCCCGGCACGGGGTCCCTGCCCCTTGCACGGGATAACTGCCGTCCCCATCAACTGGCCGGGGCACGGGGGACCGTGGTGACGGGTGAAGGGTACTGTCATGCCGCGTAGGTGGCCTTGGTGTGGGTGGCTGTGGCGTGGGGGGTGCTATGCGGGGATGCATCGGTGTTGCTGCAGACGCGGACGGTCCGGAGCGCGGCCGCCCCCCGACTCTGACCACCCCCTTCCCGGGCAGGACCCGTCGGGTCGGGGAGCGGGCTGGGCCGGACTCCGGGCCTGAGCGACGCCGTCTGCCGGCCCGGGGTTGGGAGGTCTGGGGGCTGCGGTGGGTGCCGGGGGCTGCGGTGGGTGTCCGGGGCTGGCGGCTGCTGGCAGGTGTCACGGCAGCCTTGAAGTGGCGACTGCAGACAAAGGACCGGGCTGGGGGCGGGGAGCTGCGCGGGGCTGGACGGGCGCTCTGCGCGGGGTGGGGGGAGGTCTGGGGAGAAAGGACATGGACCCCTCTGCACTCGGAGGTGCTGGCCCACCGACCCCCTTGCCACCACTAGAGACAGCCCCTCGCCTGGCCTCGGTGCAGCCTCTGTAATCCACATACCCATTCGAACTGGCCAGCCACCCCTGGAGACCCTGCACCCAGTGCACCCAGCATGGCCTGTCTGCAGGAGGACGCTGCAGAGCCAGAACAGTGGGTGGGCACCCCTTGGGTGTAAGACACCCCATATGGAGGTACAAAGCCCCAGCTGGACATGGAGTGCTGCTGTCCCCATGGCATCCCTGGGTCTGTGGTGATGGATGGAGGTGGAGGGTAGCAGGGCAGGAGGTTCAGCAGGCCTCCCCACACAAGCTCTGCAGTGTGAGGTGTGGGGGGCACACAACTCAGGGCAGTGTAGTGTGGGAGCTCATCCTCACCACTCACTTGGCAGGCAGCTCACAGCTGGCTGTGGCATGACTGTGCCCAGCCACCTGCGTGACCACCGCTCTGCACGGAAGTAGCAAGGCTGGGCCTCTGTGCACTGGGTGCTGCTCCATCCTGGCATGGCATGGCACTCCTTCCTTGAAGGCAGTGAGGCACAGGTTGTGGATGGGGGAATGCCGGCAAAGGGCCCCTGCCTGCAGCCGCAGAGCAGCATCCTCATGTTAGGCTGCCGGCTGTGCTGTCGGTGCCTGCAGAGTGAGGGCAAGAGCAGCCCTGAGGGTTAGGGCTTATCTGCGGGCAGCAGCGTGGGGTGAGCACCCAAGGTGCAGGTAGCTGCCCCACTTGACTGCCGTGCTGGTGGATGGGCAAGGGCACAGGGTCAGGGGCCTTCCTCAGAGCTACCCCTGGCCCAGCGCTTCTGCAACTCCATCCTCTTGTCACCTGTGGCAGCTAGCGCCAGACCTTTCTTCTAGTCGTGCTTCTAGCCTGGCCCTTGCTTCAGTAAGTTCCTGCCACACCAGCTCCTGCCCCAGCTCCTCTGCTGGCGCATGGTCTCTGCTCTCACCGCACATAAGCCATACGGTGGCCGCTGGCTTAACTGGGCTGCTGGGGAACCACAACCTGGTGCCTGACAGCCTGGCACCCCAGCTTGCTGCATCCCATCATTGCCCCACAGCCTACACCTGACTGGGCATCAGTGCCTCTGTAGGGCAGGGAGGAGGGCAGGACGGCAGGCAGGAGGGCAGGCAGAGCTGGCGTGTGCTGGGCTGCTGGAAGCTGCCGTGCCGGCTGTCAGTGTGAGCACGCGGCAGACGCAGCCCGCCCAGGGCTGTTTGTTCTGGCTCGGTGCCACGTGGGGCTGGCACTACATCAAACCATGCAGAGCCTGGCAGGTGCTTGCGGGAGGGGACCAGGACGCAAGTAGTGTCGCCAGAGGTGGGCACCTCCCAAGCTACTGCAGGTACCTCACAGCCATTCATGCAACTGAGTACCTGTCCCACTTGGGTGGCTAGCAGTACCCAGGACCACCTTGGCACTGGCATCGGTGCCTGACAGATGATGGCACAGGGACTGTGCACTATGCATGTTCCTCCATGCCCTACACTGCAGTCAGAGGTGCACCCTCTGTGCCAGCATCACTCCAGCTTGTCAGCACCATCACTGCTCTGTGCAGCACATGGCTGTCTGCGACCAGGCTGGGGTGGACTGGTTCCAGAATGAGCACGGTGGGACCCCCATCCTCATCCAGTTAAGCTCAGCTGCCCAGTACTCCAGAGCCCTGCAACCTATCCACTTTTTGGGTGCTGCTCCTAGGTGGGTGTCTGGCAGAGGGCTACTGACTCTGGCCCCCTCAGACTCTGCCCTGCCTGAAGCTTCTGCCTGAAGGATGAGGGCTTTGGTCCTAGACCACTCCAGCCAGCCCTTGCTACTGCAGGGTTGTGGAACACTGTGGTTGCCAACACCACCATGTGGCACCCATGGGTGATAGAGGGAGAGGCCACAGACCTAGAGCTTTGCAGCTGGGACCATTGTGCAGACAGAGCCTTCCCAGTCCTGCACCCATCTCCCCTACTTGCTCTGGCTGGGACATGAGGCTGAGGGTGACCTTGATGCTTCTCTCGGTGGGACCAAGGCTTGTTGGGAGCATTTGCTCTTCTCTATTGGTTAAAGGAGAGCCAGAAAAGCCACTCAGATCCCCAGGCTCAGGACCTCACCAACATGGAGCTGTGCTGGTCCTGCCCCCGCTCCTCCGTCATCTCAAAGCTAGGATGGGCTGGGGGAGCTCCCTCATCCCCGACCAAGCCAGGGCCAGGACGGGATCCTCTCCACATTTAGTGCCGCTGAAAGGGGCTGTCATGGCTTGGCATGCGTCCTGCAGGCACACCGTGTCTGGGGTTGCTGTGGAGCTCAGCAGGCACCTAGGGGAGCTCTGTGTGTGCTATAGAGCCGAGAGGGGACCGACTCGTGGGTGCCCAGGGAAGGCTGTTCATCAGTGGATTCCAGAGCCGATAGTCCCCAGGCATGCAGGGAAGGTCCCTGTGGAAGGGCTGTCATCCCTGGCTGCCTTTGCCTCCACCGCCATCCCCAGAGCCTGGGCACCGGGTGGAGGCTTGGACATGGCTAGCGCTGCGCAGTCCCCTTGGTGGGTGGGTGGCTGGGGCGAGGCCGCAGTCCAGGAGCCCTGTCTGCCCTGGCACATGCTAATTGCATGTAAGGGGGAGTGCCTCATCAGCTCAAATCCGTAATTAGGCAGCTCCATTGTCATACAAACCCGCCTGACTAATTCATTCATAACGATGCTGGCTTAATGAGCGCCCAGACGCTGCCACAGTCTCACTGGGAGACGGCACCCTCAGGCCCTAGCCACCTCCACCCAGCCTCCACCGTGGCTGTTGGGCTGGCACCTGGGAGGCACACACTCGGGGGGGGGGCGGTGACCAAGACAGTGGGTAGCTCATGGAGATGTGCCAGGAAACTGGGGACACTGTCCTGGGGCAGGTGTGGTCACTTCTGGGGCACTGTGCCCGTTGGAGCACAGGGGAGGTATTGGCACTCTGTGCTCATTGTCTTATTGTTCCTGATGCTCATCATGTAGCAAACTGGCCAGTAGTTGGGCCATGCTGCTCAGTGTTGGCATCCAACCCTGAGGGCTCCCAGCGTCGCCAGGGCTGGCACCAGGGTGCCTGGCATCACAGTGCCTGGCATCACTGTGGTGACTGTGTGGGGTAGGTGGGTGGATGTAAGGGGTGTATTTGCTGATGCCCACTTGCTTCAGGTGAGTGCTGGAGCAGATGCAGGCTGCAAAGCAGCACCAGGCAAAGCCACAGCCTCAGGCTGGGGTTCTCCTGGGGCAGAACCAGCTCATCACAGCTTGGAGCCAGCCTCTCCCAGCACGATAGTGTCCAGCTCAAAGCCTCAGACAAGCTTTTTGATGGTGGTGAGTAGTACCAGCTCACTTCCCTTTCACCCTGCAGAGAGAAGAGTGCTGGTGGTGGAGACCTCTGTGTGTAGGGCAGTGGGCAGAGCTGGCACTACCAGGGCCCCCTGGGCACATCTGGGCATCCTCTGCCCTCCTCCTGACACCCATCCTTCCCTCGTTTAGGCTGACACAATCAGTAGCAATTATTGCTTTAATTACCTGCTGCCTGGGCTCAGGCCAGGCTCCAGCGAAGTGCAAGGAAATCTTTCATGTTAATGGCATGCCAGGCCTGGCACAGGCACGATGGATAGGGCGCCAGCTGGGATGGAATCTGCCAGCTGCAAAACCCATGGGGATTTGGGGAGGCCCCCAGAGGGGAGGGCAGCAGTAGAGGCAGATGTTGGCATACAGGTCTCCACCTTGCTGCAGAGGGTCTCAGGGTGGCAGGCATCAGGCAGGGGTGTGGGCAGGGGATGGGGGCAGAGCTTCCAGGCATGGCTTAGTGCCTTGCAGGTACAGCCAATGCATGGGTCCCTGCAGGGCAGCAGTGTTCTGGGCATACCCATGCCATTGGAACATTGCCCCGTTTCAGGCAGCTCCCTGCTCCCTCCTGGGGGCAGTTGTACCAAGCAGGCACACACCGGCAGTGCTGCATCCTCTGTCGGGCAGCCTCTCCTTGCCAAGAACGTGCTGACCTTCCTGGTGTCTCCCTGTGGCAGGCACCAAGGCACCTGGCATGCTGTTCTCAGCACCACCAGGGAGCGTGGCAGCAGCAGCAGGATCCACCCTCTGGGTACCAGAGGGCCCAGAATGGGGGAGCACCTGATGACACCTGGTGGGTCCTGGCAGTGCTCCCCCACTGCTGGGCAATGCAGCATCCTGCAGTTTCTTTCCCACCAGTAATGCCAGTACACATGGCTTTCTGATGCTGGGGGGCCCAGGTGCTGGGGTGAGGGGCTGTGTGGCCATCTGGGCTGGCAATGGATGGGAGACTTTGTGCACAGGGAGACACAGAGCAGCTGGAAGTCCTGCAGTGCTGGGGTGAAGCAAGTGCGCAGAGCCTGGAGTGGAGTGGTCCCTATTCAGTCTGCTCACTGGGGTGGGTGCTGCAGCCCAGCCTCCTGCCCCTTAGCCAGGCCTGCCAGCATGCTCATTAGCCCCTGTGGGCGGGGGATAATTGATAATAAATCCCTACTTAATGCACTGCCACTGCCCGCCGTGATTTATCAGCACTGTAGCAAACCACGCTCCCATTTACCACTTCGGCTGCCAAGAGAGCAGCCAGCTGGGACTGTGTGCCCCCACCACCACAGCAGGGGCAGTCACAGAGGTGAGTGGGACCCAGCTTCCCACCATCCCCCTCATCCCCCATCCCTGCTGAAGTTCCCCGGTTTCCCTTTGCCAAGGTGACATAAGCATCTTGCCTGTTTCCATGGCAACACAACGGCAGGTGAGTGGCGAGGCCGAAGTGGTGCGGGAGCCAGCGTCGTGTGGGGTCTGCTGCACATGCTGCACCCACGCTGCACCCACACCGAGGGGCTGAGGGGTGGGGGACCAAGTGCATGGAGGTGCCTGCAGAGCATGGGGCACCCATGGTGCATGAGGCATCCATGATGCTTGGCCTAGCTGTGCTGCTTGGGATGGCCATGGTGCATTGGATAGCCATGGGCTGCACATTGTGCATGCAGTGTCCACCGTGTATGGGGTACCATCATGGATGGGGTACCCATAGTGCATGGTACACACACCACAGCCCCTCCACTCCTTTGCTGGGACTCCAGACTCCTGGCTGTACCACACAGCTCCATCCATGACCGCACCACAGTGCAGAGCTCAGATAGTGCTCAGCACAGCGCCCAGCAGCAGGGCAGCATCCTTCCCAGGGGCTCTGCATGGTGCCTGGCAGCACCCTGGCTCTGCTGCTCGCTGCATGTCCCTATATGCATTCGCTGCCCATAGTCTCACCATGCCCCACAAAGCAGCCAGCACCCCAACTGCATGAGCAGTTGGAGAGGCTCTGCACCCCTCCTTGTTGCTGCTGGCCACAGGCTTCCTGCACCCCTTGGTTTGGTTGTAACGGACAAACCCACAGCTTGTTGCCTGCTGCACTCCTTTCACCTGTGATTAAAAGGCCAATCCCCACAGCATGGCTCCCGCATTCACCCAGTGTGCCCAGGCGGGAGGCAGCAGTGCCACTGCGCAGCAGCAAACTGGCATTCGGTAAATAAATTGGATTGTCTTCCTGCTCATCTCAGCCCCACGTGCTGGCATGGGCAGTGCAGCGTGGGCAGCCAGGGGTGCCAGGATGGGTGGCGCAGTGGTGCGAGCGCGGGTGCTGCAGTGAGCCATGCCGCAGCCAGCACCAGTGATGGCACTGTGCTGGGCACCGCAGCGCCTGTCCGCGGCGTGACCCCCTGGGCCAGCCCTGGGCTGCGGCTGGCGGGGGGGGGTGTCGTTAAACCAATGAAATATGAAATGCCTGTATCTCCCCGACAGGGGTTTTAATTAAATTAATTGCCAGCGACATTGTAAAAGTGCTGATGGGGTAATAACCAGTGCGTTATGGTGGCCGTTTATCTTTCCTGTGTAAATTAGCTGCTGCACCTTGCCCATCGTGGCGGGCTCGCTTGGCACCCACTCCTCAGCTCTCAGGGGCCCAATCAGCGCAGGGGAGCATTGGGGCTCAGAACCCCCCTGGGAAAGTCAGACAGGGCCTGAGGGATCCTTGTGTCCCCTGCTTCCCTATGTCCCCTACGTCCTTGTCCTCATGGTGCAGGTGGCTGTGCCAGGCAGGAAGCCAGCCACGGTGGGCATAGGCGATGGGGGTCCTGTGGGCCGTGTGGGGAGCGGGGTTGCCAAACGAAGGCACTTAATTACTGCGCATTCCATCCCATTTAATTGCTTATTAAATCCTAACCAGCCAATTAGCAGCAGCAATTACAGCTTCATTCAGTGACACAATCACTATTTTATCGTTTGTTAATCAAATGCTTATTTAGGGCCCTGCTTTATTAACTCTTCCCACAGCAGGCACTGATGGGTCTGGGGAGTGGGAGCACCTGGCCAAGCCCAGGTTGGGGTATGTGAGCACTGTGGGACTATGCCACCTGCTGTGTCCCCAGCGCTGCTAACGCAATGGGAACTCTGCCCTGGTGCATGGCACTCACAGCCCCACCGCCAGTTGGGTGGGGGATGCCCAACTGCCCCTGAAGGACATGTGCAGCTCTGAGATGAACCTCGCCACCTTGGGGACACTGGGGACAGCCAGCCCCTATTGCGCTATGCCTGTGCCCACTCCCAGGTGGGTGCCAGCATCACAGGACACAGGTGCACACCCCACCACTCACTCTGCATCCCTGTGCTAGGCCAGGGCACAACAGTGCAGAATACAACCCCCCAGCCAGCACCTCACAGTGTGGTGAGGAAGGGGGACAGCGGTGCCCTGGGAGGCGTGAGCAATGGCCCTTGTTGGTCACACTACATTTCCTTTTCATTAGTACTAAGTGTGGACATGAGGGATCGGCACAGGTTCAGCAGGCGCCGCCATCGCGTGGCTGCTCTCCCTGATGGATGGTGGGGCAGGGAGGAGACTGTCGCACTGCCAATGGCAGCAGGGGGACATGGGGCACTGGCACAAGGCCATGCCAGGATGGGTGACAGCCCAGCCCAGGAATGCTGGCGGTGGCCAAGCCCCTGTCTCCCAACAGGTGCTCAGCAAAGTGCGACTGTGGCCAACCCAGCGTCTGGTGCATCCCCAGACCTGCTTCCGCACTTCCAGCTGGAACCGGAGGACGTCTACATCGTGAAGAACAAGGCGGTGAGCCTGGCTTGCCGTGCCACCCCCGCCACCCAGATCTACTTCAAGTGCAACGGCGAGTGGGTGCACCAGGCTGACCACGTCACACAGCACAGCACTGACCATGGCACTGGTGAGTGCCAGAAGGAGAGATGGTTCTGGCCCGTGTGATGGAGAGCCAGTGGGCTCGCCAGCAGGCTTTGCATGGGTCTGGGGCCATGGGGACCATGCCCAGCATACTGGTGTTGACATGGTGCCTTGGTGGCAGGGCTGCCAGTGATGGAAGTCCGCATAGAGGTCACTCGCCAGCAAGTGGAGAAGATCTTTGGGCTGGAGGAGTACTGGTGCCAGTGTGTGGCCTGGAGCTCCTCTGGCACTACCAAGAGTCAGAAAGCCTTCGTGCGCATCGCCTGTGAGTGTCTGGGGGTACCTAGATGGGGTGTGGGACATTGGTCCCAACCTCCTCACTTTGTCCCTGTGCCTCCCTAGATCTGCGCAAGAACTTTGAGCAGGAGCCGATGGCCAGGGAGGTCTCCATTGAGCAGGGCATTGTGCTGCCATGCCGCCCTCCTGAGGGCATCCCTCCTGCCGAGGTGAGCCCTCCTGTCTGGCGGGGCAGCTGTGGGTGCCTTCTGACTGTGAGGACACCATTTGTGGTCCCCGAGGAGGTGGCCCAGCTGCCCACCCAGCAAATTCCCTGTGCCCCACAGGTGGAGTGGCTGCGCAACGAGGAGCTGGTGGACCCAGCTTTGGATGCCAACGTCTACGTGACTCCGGAGCACAGCCTGGTGCTGCGGCAGGCCCGCCTGGCTGACACTGCCAACTACACCTGCGTGGCCAAAAACATCGTAGCACGGCGCCGCAGTGCCTCTGCTGCCATCACCGTCTATGGTACGGCCCCCCCCGTGTCTGTCCCCACCACGCTGCCCTGGTGTCACCCTCTCTGTCCTGTTCCTGCCCACATCCCCCATCCTGATAGGGCACTGATGGGTCCCTCTCCACCCAGTGAATGGCGGCTGGTCGACATGGACGCAGTGGTCGGGCTGCAGCACCAGCTGTGGACGGGGCTGGCAGAAGCGGAGCCGGACGTGCACCAATCCCACGCCCCTCAACGGGGGGGCTTTCTGTGAGGGCCAAAATGTGCAGAAAACCGCTTGCACCACCCTCTGTCCAGGTACCCACCCCGACCGGTGCACCGCTGCCACCCACACCATGCCGATGCTGCACTCCCTGCTGCGCCCATCACACTCCCTGTCCTCTGGGTGTCTTGTCCTCCCACCCCACCGTGTGTCCATCTCTGCCAGCCCTGGGGCAGGGGAGGTGAGGGGTCGCAGCAAGGTACTGACTCCCTGCTGTGCCCGCAGTGGACGGCGCCTGGTCAGAGTGGAGCAAGTGGTCGGTGTGCGGGGCTGAGTGCACTCACTGGCGCAGCCGGGAGTGCTCGGAGCCAGCACCGCGCAACGGCGGCCAGGACTGCCACGGCCCCGAGCTGGACACTCGCAACTGCACCTCCGAGCTCTGCAGCCACGGTGAGTGCAGCAGGGGTGATGGGGTTGTGCCCTGGGAGAGTGCCTATGCGTGCTGACGCCCTGCCCCACGCAGCTGCCCCCGGCGCAGAAGACGTGGCGCTCTACGTGGGGCTGGTGGCTGTGGCCGTGTGCCTGGTGCTGCTGCTGCTGGTCGGAGTGCTGATGTACTGCCGCAAGAAGGGAGGCCTGGATGCTGATGTGGCTGACTCCTCCATCCTCACTGCTGGCTTCCAGCCTGTCAGCATCAAGCCCAGCAAGGCCGGTGAGATGCTAGGACGAGACCGTGCACCCATACTGGGCCGGTTGTGCCCCAAGGAGCGCTCCAGGCAGGGCCTGTCTGCCCCAGGGCATTCCTGGCCCTGGGCTGGGGCTGTGTGACCCATAATGTCCCTGGGTTTGAGTGGGAGCTCTGTGTCCTGTGGAATCCCTGAGCCAGGACCATTGCATCCTAAAGGGTCCCTGATTATGGGGTCGGTGCCTTGTGCCACATAGGGTTCCTGGCTGTGAGTAGGGGCTCTGTGTGCTATAGGGTCCCTGGTCCCCAATTAGGTTTGCAGCCTGGGTTGGTGCTGGGTGCTTTAGGTACCCCAGAGGTGACTGTGCCCCAAGGGTCTATGCTGTGAGGCAGACTCAGTGCCCTTTGGGCCCTCAGGAGCGGCTGTGCCACATACAGCCCCTGTGTGCCCCATGCTTCCTGGGGCTGATTGTACCACTGGTGGGGACATCTCCACCCCTGCTGTGCCCTGGCACCACGGTTCCCTGCTCTGTGCCACAGACAACCCCAGCCTGCTCACCATCCAGCCTGACCTCAGCACCACCACCATGACCTACCAGGGCTCACTCTGCCCGCGCCAGGATGGCCCTGCCAAGCTCCAGCTGCCCAACGGGCACTTGCTGAGCCCACTGGGTGCCGGGCGGCATACACTGCACCACAGCTCACCTGCTGCCGAGGGTGCCGACTTCGTGGCCCGGCTCTCCACCCAGAGCTACTTTCGCTCCCTGCCGCGTGGCAACACCAACATGGCCTATGGCACCTTCAATTTCTTGGGGGGGCGGCTCATGATCCCCAACACAGGTATGGTGGAGAAGGCATGGGGTGCCAGAGCATTGCCCATCACGGGCACATCCCCATGGGGCTCACCCTCCAGCCTGCACCCCTCTACCCAGGGATCAGCCTGCTCATCCCACCCGATGCCATTCCGCGGGGAAAGATTTACGAGGTCTACCTGACCTTGCACAAGCAAGAGGAGGTGAGGTAGGTGCCACAGCCAGGGCTGCTGAGGTGCTGGGTGGCCAGGATGGGGTTGTCTCTGCTCAGCTGTCCCCATCACTGCCTCAGGCTTCCTCTTGCCGGCTGCCAGACTCTTCTGAGCCCTATTGTCAGCTGCGGCCCCCCTGGGGTCCTCCTCACCCGCCCTGCCATCCTGGCCATGGGGCACTGCGTGGAGGCCAGCACTGAGAACTGGAGCATCCGGCTGAAGAAGCAGTCGTGTGAGGGCACGTGGGAGGTGAGCGTCCACTGGGGTGGAGGGGGTCATGGTTGGTGGGGGTGATGCCCATGCCTGGGTGCATCTCTGCCTGGATGCTGCAGGACGTGCTGCAGCTGGGCGCAGAGCCATGCACGGAGCTGTACTACTGCCAGCTGGAAGCGCAGGCTTGCTACATCTTCACAGAGCAGCTGGGACGCTTTGCTCTGGTTGGGGAGTCCCTCAGCATGGCAGCCTCCAAGCGCCTCAAGCTGGTCCTGTTTGCGCCGGCTGCCTGCCCCTCGCTGGAGTACAACATCCGTGTCTACTGCCTCAGCGACACCCAGGATGTCCTCAAGGTACCAGGGGTCCCCATCATGGCTCAGAGCAAGGCCTGTGTGGGCAGGAGAGCAAGGGCCGTGTGGGCAGGGCTGGACTGTCAGCATGCAGTATTTCCTGCCCAACTGCTGTCTGTGCCAGCAGGAGGTGATCCAGCTGGAGAAGCAGCTGGGGGGTCAGCTGATTGGAGCCCCCCGGGTGCTGCACTTCAAGGACAGCTACCACAACCTGCGCCTCTCCATCCATGACATGCCCAGCTCCCTCTGGAAGAGCAAGCTCCTTGCCAGCTACCAGGTGAGGTGCCTAGCCAGTGGGTGGGGATGAGCACAGGATGTCCCTGCCACTCTGATCCACCACCTCACCACAGGAGATCCCCTTCTACCACATCTGGAGCGGGCTGCAGCCCTTCCTGCACTGCACCTTCACCCTGGAGCGCCTAAGCCCCAGCACCTGTGAGCTGGCCTGCAAGATCTGGGTCTGGCAGGTGGAGGGCGATGGGCAGAGTTTCACTGTCAACTTCAACATTGCCAAGGTGAGGGCAGGGCTAGGGGGTGCTCACAGGGGTGACCCTGAGATGGGCTCACATCCACCTGGTTCTCTGCTCTAGGACACAAGGTTTTCAGACTGGCTGGTCCCTGACAGTGAGGTGGGTGCCCCAGCCCTGGTGGGCCCCAGTGCCTTCAAGATCCCCTTCCTCATCCGCCAGAAGATCATCAGCAGCCTGGATCCACCAGGCACCCGGGGAGCCGACTGGAGGATGCTGGCCCAGAAGCTCAACCTTGACAGGTAGCTGAGGATGGGGACAGCACTGGGGATGGGGACGAGAGGGTTCTGGCTTCATCCTGCACCTATGGAGGCATGCTAGAACACTGTGGGGCCCTGGGAGCTGGATGTTGCCCCAGGTGTGGCCAGCATGGGGTGGTTTCAAGGTCTGGGGTCATCCCTGTGCCCTGACATGGTCCCTCTGTCCCCCACCAGCCATCTCAGCTTCTTCGCCTCGAAGCCCAGCCCCACAGCCATGATCCTCAACCTGTGGGAAGCACGGCACTTCCCCAATGGCAACCTCTCGCAGCTGGCCGCCGCTGTGGCTGAGGTGGGCAAGCAGGACAATGCCCTCTTTGCTGTCTCCGAGGCCGAGTGCTGAGCACAGCAGGGTGGGGGGGGCCAAACCCCTCACTGGGGGGGCAACCATCGCCATGGGGCGGGAAAGGGCCCAGGCCGGCCCCCGGGACCTTGCTGCCCCACAGCCCTTGAGGAGAGATGCCTGTGCCCCATGGTGGTGGGGTCCCACAGCCCCACGGCAGGAGTCTGGGGGGTCACTGGGTGTGCGTCGTGCGTGCGGTGCCGTCGTGCTGTCTGCGTGTGGGGCCGGGCGGCCCCGGGCCCCAGGCCCTGTTGTGTAAAGACCGTTTTTTAATTCTGTATTAAGTGCATTCAAGTATTTACACTTGGCCTTATGTACATAGCGGTGCCGCGGGCGGGGGGTCTGCCGGACGTGAATGTAAATAAATTCGATATATATTGCTACGTGGGGCTGTGCTCAGCCGTGCGCTGCCCATGCTCCCCCAGCCTCCCCCACGGGGAGTCAAGGGGGCAGAGCAAAACGCTTTATTAGGGTGACAGTGGTGGCCCTCCCTTGGGCTCAGCCCCGTGGCAAGCCACGGCTGCCACAAGTGCAGCCCCTTTCCCCGAGCCATCCTCGGACAGCAGGAAGGTGACGGTGCAGTTGGGCGCCAGGTCCCGCAGCGTCTCCTGAAGGTGGTGGGAGAAGCTGGGGGAGACAGGAGGGGAGGGTGAGGGCTGGTGCTCCCCACTTCCACCCCCACCCCCCAACTTCCCAGACCCCTGACATAGGGCTAGGGTCTCCAGTGGGTGCCGCTCACCCCTGGCCCTACTCACTGTGGGTGCATCTTGTACAAGGTGCCGTCCACCCCAACGGTGACAGCCAGCTGGGCCAGGCCCCGGCTCTCCCGCATCTTCTCCACCACGGCAGCCAGGCTGGCAGCGCAGAGCTGGGCTGCCCGCAGGGACACAGTCTGGCAGACCTCCCGCACAACCATGCTGTCCTCAGAACTGGCTTCGAGCTCCAAGTCCTGCAGGATGGTCTGTAACTGCTTCAGGGCCAGCCCATCCCTGCCCCAGGCCAAGGGGCACTATGAGCATCGCCATCGCCATCCCCATCTCCTGGGCTGGAGATGGCATCACGATGCATGTGCCACATCTGTGGAGCATGGCCCCCTACTCCAGGCTCAGGGAACCCACTGCAGCCCAGCACTTACGTCTCAATAGTGGAGAGAAACTTAGTCTGAAAGATGTCCTTGGTCTGGAGCTTGGGGCAGGGCTTGCCACGGAACAGGAGCTGTTTCTCCACCAGTGCCAGCAGGATGTGGCGCACAATCTCACCCAGGTACATGCCGCTGATGAGCTTCTCAAACCTGCCCCAGGCACAGCCTTATCCAGGAACAGCCACCCCCACCCAGCCCCCTCCTCACCGTGGGGCCCTCACCCACCTCTGCTTGCCCACATTGATGGTTTTCTCATCTACTAGCTGGTCGAAGTGAGTGAAGAAGTCATCCAGGCAGCCGTTGTCCCCAAAGGCTCCCCACTCCATGTTGATGCACATGCGGCCCTGGTCCCCCTCCACGGTACCCACGTTACACATCTCCTCCATGTAGCAGGCATTGGTCCCTGTCCCTGTGGGTCCCATGCTGGTGTCACCTCCCACCACAGCCCTGAAGAGCTGCCTGACACCCCGTGGCCATGTCACATGGGTTGGTGGTGGCAGCAGGGAGCTGAGAGACCCCCCGGATGCAGAACTGCTCCTCACCCACAATGAGGCCAATTTCACATTTGGGGTCGTCATAGCCACAGGACATCATCGTTCCCACTGTGTCATTGACCACAG
Organism: Indicator indicator; assembly: GCF_027791375.1. Lineage (NCBI taxonomy): Eukaryota > Metazoa > Chordata > Aves > Piciformes > Indicatoridae > Indicator > Indicator indicator. Next base: position 7,001,579 of record NC_072027.1, read on the forward strand.
CCACCACCTCCAGCCCTAAGTGCTGCCAAACCAGACAGAGATGGTGACACAGGCAACTTAAAGCACACAGCCAGCTCCTGGAACTGGCACTGCCTGGGTGCAGGGTGGCACCATGGGGACAGGCTCCCTGCCCTTTCCTACCTGTTTGCGCTGGGCTGCCTCCCTCAGCAGCTGGACCACATCCTGGCCCACACAGCCTGAGGCGCTGAAGCCTTTGGTCCAGTTCAGCAGCACTGCCTGCAAGACAGCAGGAGCAGGCACCAGGCAGCTGCCTTGAATCCCAGGCGCCCCCCCCCCGCCCCCACCACCTGGGGCTGGAGTCATCCCCTCACCTTATCCAGGCCCATCTGCTGGCAGGGAAAGGAGAAGGTGAAGCCGAGTGGTAAAACCTGCTCCATCAGGCCCTGTTTCTGCTGGAAATCCATGATACACTCGATGATGTGGTCAAAGAGCTGAGGAGAGTGGCCATGGTGAGCAGCACCCAGGCTGGAGCTATGCTGTGGGGGGTCTCCCAGCCCCATCCCAGCCCCATGGGCAGTGAGGAAGGCAGCAATTCCCACCCCTCACCCTGTCCCTTGGCCACAGATGCTCAGCCTCACCGCCTCTCCGGTGCCCTGCATGATAGCAGTTGGGATGACATAGATCTGGTTGGCCATGCGGATGCCATCCTCTGACACGTGCACCACCAGTACCCGGAAATTGGTCCCCCCCAGGTCCAGTGCCAGGAATTCACCTCGCTCTGCAGGGAGCCAACATAGGGGATCAGTGGGACCACAGCCTCCTTGGCAGCCCTTTCCCCATGCTGCTGCCCCTCACCAGTGCCATTGGGCGTGCCACGGACGTAGGTGGGCAGCATGCGAACCGAGGCAGTGGCATTGGTCTCCTGGTCCAGCCCTAGCTCCATCTCCTGCCTCATCAGCGCCTGGACACGCTCCAGGTCGGCACGGCTAAGCCGAAGCGGGGCCAACAGCTGGTTCACCCCTTGGCGCTGGGCCGCCAGGCGCAAGGACACTGCTGTGACAATGGCTGCCCCCCGCCCATTCCCATCCACCGAAGGCACAAGGGTGACTATGCATTCAGGGGCCAGCAGCTCTGTCACGTTCTGCAGGATCTCTTTGAACCTGATGGAAGAAGAAGATGGCGAGGACTTGGCATGAAGTATCCCACAGGGGTAGGACCCCCCAGGGAGGCTCGTGTTCCTCCTCACCTGCTGCAGTAGTGGTAGAGTTCACCGTCCACCGCCACGCTGACAGCCAGCTGCTCCAGCATCCTGCTCTGGCACATGTAGCTGAGGACGGCAGACAGCCCTGCGGCACAGAGCGCAGCAGCGCGGCTCACAACCACCCGGCAGACCTGCTGCACCCGGCAGCAATCCTGCTCGCTCGGATGCAGCCCTAGAGCCTCCAGAGCTGCCTTTGCCTCGGCCGTGCCTTGCTCACTTCTGCAAGGGAGAGCACAGTGCCAGCTTACAAGGCCATCCACTCCCAGCCAGGGGCACCCATCTGTCACCCCACCTATTCTCCCACATGTGGCAGCTCCTGGTCTCTAGACACTCACTCAATGATCTCTAGGATCTGCTGGATCTTGAACACACCCTTGGTCCTCAGGACAACAACATTGCTTCCAATGAAGAGCTCTTTCTCAGCAGCCAGGGAGATCAGCACGTGCCGGATGATCTCTCCCAGGTACAAGCTGCCCACCATCTTTTCAAACCTGCATGCAGCCCAAGCCAGAGTCAGTCATCCCCTCTGGCACCCCACAGCCCTTTAAGACCACCCAGGAGCATCGCAGGGGAACATGTGCTCCTATTGGTGGGGCCTGACATGTTCAGGGATGGACAGAGAAACCCCAGGGACCCTGCCTTCACTCAGCGTGTGTGTGTGTGTGTGTGCACCTCTTCTCCCCAGGGCTGGAGGATTCCTGGTCCACTTTCTCGTCGTATGGGGTCAGTATGTCACTTAGGGTGCCATCATCCCCAAAGCAGCCCCACTCGGTGTTGATACACATCTGCCCACTGGTCTCCTCCACCATCTCTACCAGCCGTGCCTCAGCCATAAAGCAGCAGTTGGTGCCTTTGTCTGCAGGCAGTGAGGGGGATAAGCATGAGCAAAGACCCTCACACCCACCACTTTGGCAGGCAGGGTGCTTACTGCTCACCTGCAACCAAGGCAACCTCACAGGGTTTCCCCTCCAAGCTGCAGGTCATCATGGTGCCCACAGTGTTATTCATAAGGGCAATGACATTCACATGGTAGAGCTGGCCAACAACAAAGCAAGAGCACTGTGAGCTGCTCCATGGGGGCAGCCCCCACCCAGGACCACCTACCCCACAGACCCCCACCTCCTGCTTGTTGATGGCTGTCTGCAGCAACTGCACAACATCCTTCCCCTCCACACCACTGCAGCTGAATTCCTTGGCCCAGGAGATGAGTTCGGCCTGTGTAGAGCACAGTGACAAGCTGTTGGCTTCCAGGAAGGAGCAGTTCCTCTCCCCACTGCTGATAGGCAGGGGAGAAGGTAGCTGCAGCCCCAGTACAAGGATGTCCTGCTCACTTTGTCCAGCTGTGCCTGCCTGCATCTGAAAGGGAAGATGAAGCCCAAGGAAAAGCTCTGCTGGGTGCTGCCAATGCCAGACAAGAATTGCTGCACACATTCCGCAATGAAGTCAAAGAGCTGCAAAGGCATGGCCAGGGGTGACTGACTGCTCCCCTTACTCAGCACTCGGGCTGCAGGAGGCAGCCCAGAGCCCCAGCACTGGCCCAGAGCCCTGCCGAGCCTCTGTAGTGCTGGGCAGCCCAGCACAAGCCACCCTCTGCTATTGCCTCCTTGTACCGCTTCCCCTGTGTCTTTCATGATGTCCTCTGGCATGTTGAAGGTCCTGTATATCTCTTGGATGCTCTTGTTTCCATTGCCTGGGAGGTTCACCCACAGGATCCGGACATGGCTCTGGCACAGCTCCACCACTAGGAAGTCACCCTTCTCTTTTGGGGAAGTGAAGGCAGTGTCAGCCCGAGGCAGATACCCTAAAATCTGCTCCTCACCCTGTCCCAAGGACAGTCACTCACCCATGGCTTCTGTGAGCTTAAGACCACCACAGAGGCCACGGGAACTAGCTCCTGGCCTCTGCCCCTGCACTAAGGACTGGCAGACGCAGTGCAAGGGCAGCCTGTGGACCTTACGACAGACCAGAGGCTGGTACATCCCTCTCCAGCACCCCTAGGACCCTGTCCAGTAAGGCATGCAGGGCTGCAGGTAGCAGAGCAGCCCATGCCCAGGCTGGGCTGCCTTACCAGTGCCATCAGGTGTGGAACAGATGTAGGTGGGCAGCATCCGCACATTGGCCTGTTCATGAGTCTGGCGACTCAGCCCCTTGAGCATGGCCTGCAGCATGCGGCCCTTCACTGCCTGCAGTGTCTCCAGGGGAATGGTCAGTGCCAGCAGGGCTCGTTTGACCTGCGAACGGCCGGTTAGGGCATGTGTGAGGGGCAAGGGGTGCCTCTCGCATGATGTGGGGCAGAGATGGGTCTTACCGGTTTGTAGGGACCATCACTCTGGTGGCCCAGCTGATGGCTCACTGGGAACCTGCATGGAGGGAGGTGGCTGTCACCCACAGAGCCCTGGCCGGCAGGGAGACAGGACACGCCTGCCCAAGCACACAAGCTGGGGGGCGGGGGGGCGGCCCAGGCTGTGCCTCCCACCTCCGCTCCGTGTCCCTGCTCCACGGGGCCACGGTCTCAACAGCATGGTCAGAGCAATCACGACCCGGCAGCCGGGGGTAGAGAGGGTAGTGGCGCCCCACGATGGCGAAGGGGCCGGGGCCGTCCTCGGGCACTATCCCCCTCTTCTCCCTGCTCTCCTCTGCCCTCCACCTGCAAAAGGCCCGAGACTGGTCTCTGCCTTGCCCGGGGAGATGCAACACCCGGAGGGGCAGAGGAAGCCTGCTCAGCACCATGGCGGGCCCCGACCGCGGCCACCCCACACCCAGCTTCGCTTGGCCACTTGCAGACCGAACCCCTCACCGGTTCAGAGGGGGGCGGCCCCGGGGCAGTTGGTGCGGGCTGGAGGCGAAGGGGCTCTGCCCGAGGGTGGCCCTCGCCGCCCCGCCGTACTGGTTGGGCTGGGGCGGGCCGCGGCTGGCCATGGCTGCGGGGCGGCCGGAGGCGTCGCGGGGGTACCGTTGCCAACGCCGCTGCCGTTGCTCTGACAACAGCGGCCGCGGGGGGCTCCGCCCTCTCTGGGCCGCACGGGGGGCCCGGTAGGCGTGCCCGCGGGAAAGACCGTCCGGGCAGCGCCGCACCAGTCCCCTCTTGGTGCTTCTAAACCGGAGGCCGAGCTTTAATTAGCTTTTCGTTAGCTGGTCCCATTAATTAAGCAGCTCGGTGATGCGCCCCCCCACCCGGCGCCTCCCGGGAAGTGGGGGGAATCCCACGGCCCAGCCTGGAACTCCTTCCTGCCCTGGAAGCTGCCCCATCGGTGGCCATGGGAGGCAGAGGCCTCCCTGTCACAGAGGGCGCACACACGGCAGCGCTCAGCCCCGCCGAACCAGCCAGGAAGACGCCAAGGACGTGGGGACAGGACCGTGGTCACGCACCCGCTGGCTGCAGCTGGCGGCTGGCAGCAAGGTGCCCTCCACAGCTCCCAGCTGGGAAAGCCACTGATGTGCTGCTCCAGCGCACCGGGTACTGCAAGCCCCCACCCAGGGGTCCCCAAGCTCACATCACCCACTCGAGCCTGAGGACAAGCCTCGGGAAGTGTGATTTTGGACACAGCACCTGCTGTTCCTCCTCCCTCCAGCATGCTCCGTTCCCCAGAGCAGGACAGCACAGCTCCTCTGTGTTGCTGCAGTTTCATAAAAACATACATAAATATATTTCCATTTCTTTAACAGAGCGCAAAGCTGCACAGGCACCCATAAAACATACAGTCACTTCTCCACCCAGTGCTCCCTGCTCAGGTCGTATAAAACATACAAAAGGGGAGTGGGAGAACAAGGCTGTGGGTGGAGCAGGGATATGGTGCCACCAAACCCTCACCAGGGTGCAGGAGGCTACCAGGGGGCCCTGCCACCCCCCGGGCCTCAGAACTTGCGCTTTCTCCGGTGGCAGCCTTTGGCCTGCTGCTGGCTGCCTGGGCGAAGAGCCACGTGAAGCTCCAAGTCCTCCACGCAGTCTGCAGCTTCTGAGGAGATGCCAGGTTTCACAGGAGAGGTGTCAGGAGGAAGGTGCTGAAGGGAGCTGTGCCTGTCTTCCACTAGCCCTCTGGCTCTGGCTGAGACTGCAGCAGGGGACTGTTGGTCTCCTAGTCCAGCAAGAGGGGTCCCTGTGTCACCACCTGCAACAAGAGCACATGTGAGACCTGCCTGGCTGAGTCCTGCTGTGAGCATTCCTCCCTCCTCAGCTTCTCGTCCTGCCCTTGGATCCACGGAAGGAAGTGCTAGCTTGCAGGCAGGGATGATAGCACCCTGCCATCCCCCAGGAAGCTGGACATCTCTTGGTGCAACAAAGCACACCCCTAATCCTGTGAGGCCTCTGGGCACTGGCACAAGTCCAGTGGGTACAGGCAGTGAGGTGTGCAGCCAGCTGCAAGATGCCAATGGCCAGCAAAGCCCACAGCCTACTGCCCTCCTTGGGGAGAACAGACCTCTGTAAGGAGAGTTTGCTGCCCCAGCAAAGCCCAGGCCAAGATGGGACTGCAAGGGGAGAGCTGGGAAATGGCGTTCCTGATCTGGCCAGGCACGCAGAGAGAGCAACTTCCTACCTGCAGCCCTGCTCTCCGAGAGCTCCAGCATCCTGAGGAGTCCCCTCTCCTGCCTTCCAACGTCCTGCTAAGGAGAGGAGAAACACTGTCACAGCACTGCAGAAACAGAACCCCATAGCCAGGGTAGCCTCGTGGTCACGCATTCCCCCAGCCCATGGGGTCAGGCTGGGCACTAGAGGCAACGCTGCATTTCCAGGACCTTGAGCTGAGTACAGCCAGCTGTCAGTGGGAAGGGCACCATCATGTGCCCAGCTTGACCAGTGCCCAAGCAGGGGCAGCTGAGAGCAACTGAAGCAGAACCCCGTAAGGAAGGAGGCTACGGTGCAGGTAGCCACTCCCAAGCCCAGTCAGCAAGGAGGGGGCTCTCAGAGAAATGTGAACACCAGGGCTTCTGCCATGGTTCAGGCACATCTCCTAGCACTGTGACTCCAAGAGCAGGCTCCATCCCAGTCTATCCAAAGCCACAGAAAAGGGCCTTCCTCCAGGGCACAGCAGGACAAGAAATGCACATCTTGTGCCCACCCTCAGCCCCTGGGAAGATGCAGCTGTGCTGGTCACACAGGCTAAGGGAAAACCAGTTGGCATGGCTGATTGCTGGCCCAACAAAGCCCCCTCTCCTGGCTGCTCCCTGTTCCCAGAACTGCTCTAGAAGGCACTGTCAGACAAACTGCAAGGCTGGAGCTGCAAAGCATCCCAAAATGGGCTGTGGCTGGTACCCACAAGCCCAGCAGTGCCACTAGGAAGCTTTACAATAGTCCAGCCTATCCTCAGGCAGGGCCTGTTCCCCTGGTGAGCTGCCACCTCGGCACAAGACCAGGCCAGAGGAAACAGCCTTGCTGAGCCATTCCAAAGGGCTGCCCAGCTCAGCACCTTTTACTCGTGTCCTGTGCCCATGCCTGTCTGCAGGACCCTGTGCACCAGCCAGTTACAGGGCACAGAGAGCCAAACAGCTGCCACAGAGCCTGTCACATGTAGGAGCAGCCGTGCTCTGCAGTTCTCTGAACCGCAGAACTTGGCTGTATCCCAGCCAAAAATCATCAACCAGAATCTCATCATTTGCATTTGAATCCCCAAAGGGCTGAGGCCTGTGATGGATTTAAGGGATTATATGAAACTAAGACATCATGTTGTATCTTCATGCCGAGAATCACATTTCTGAGCACAGGCAGAGCTGCAGCACTAGGGCTTTGCCTGCAGCAACTAGTGGGTAGGCCTGGAAGGACCCTCTGTCTGCTCCCCTGGGACTGCCACAGGCAGGAAAAAGCATGGTGGGGCCCAACACCTGGCAAGTGGCTGTGAGCCAGCTGCCACCCACACTCCTGCCTCCCACCTCTTCTACCAAGGAACATCCCCCGCACCTGGCACACCTCCACAGCACTCACTCCCCCAGATTTATCCTGGGATGCTGTGGTTTGCTCCCAGCACTGAGCAGTTCCCACTGCTCTGGCTCCGTAGCCTTCCCCATGGGAAAGGGCTTGTAGATAAAGTCGGCTACGCTTGCTGCCCCAGCACTGCCCTCCACTCCACCTATATTCAGCCCAGGAAGCCTGCAGGACAGAGGCAGTCTGTCTGGCAGCGGGACAGCCCTGGCTGCCTGCCTGCTGGAGAGGTAACTGGCAGCTCTGCTGGATTAGCTCACCCCTGGGACTGGTCCATGCTCTCATAGAGTGTCATGGGAAAGAGGGCGACGAGTTCTCTGGCCACGACAGCCCACAAGGACAGGCACCACTACACCAGGTCAGCTCATCCCAACAACCAGGGGAGCAGCTCCTGCTGCCAACCCACCCCAAACCCCGCACAAAACAAAGGAGACAGTCTGCAGGGTCACCCCTCACCTTGGTGCTTCGCAGCCTCCTGGTTCCCTGAGCTTGCCTAGCAGCCTGAAGGCAGCTGTCCACGTGCCTCTGATACTGCAGCAGTGGCACCAGTGACTTACAGAGGTAGCACTTCTCACACCTGCCAGGCAGCAAAGGACAGAGCACTGCATTAGGATTCACCCAGCACCGGGCTCCCAGCCACCAGCAGTGACTTTACTCCCTCAGGCCACACCAGGGAGAAGATATGTCACCAAACTGGGTCTCTCTCAGTAGGGTCAGGCCAGCACCAATCGCAAAGATTGAGTGATCATCAGTTTTCCCTGCCTGTTCCTCTGTATCCTGCTGCTGCAGCAGCAGGACGGTAATCAAATCTGCTCATCTAACTATCTCAAACACTGCTGATTTCTCCCCAGACATAAAGCACCCTGTCAAAATCCACAGAAATGAAGTGTGAGGGCTTTGCAAAGGGGAGTTGAATTCTGCCTGAAAAGCAAACCAAGTGTGTTAAATCAGAGAGACGTTTTACCAGGGCTGGATGAACTTGTCTGACTAGTAAATCAAGTCTTTCTCTGCACTCTCTCTATTTTACATCATGCCAGGTTGGGAGAGGAATGCAGAGTATGAGCTCCTGCTGGGGGGATGGCACAGTGTGTTCTTCAAACCCCCTCATTCGTGTAGAAGATGCTAGGCCCACACAGAACAACTGAGTTTGCTTGGGAAGAAAATTATCCAAGGCAAAAGGAGATGGTCAGGTGTGGATTTACACAGCCACACTCACTTCCACACCAGCTCTTGGCAAGGATCAAAACTGTGCAGAAGAGGGAATCAGTTCTTCAAGAGGGGAGCATCTACCCAGGGAGCTATTCAGGAATGGACCATCTCCAAGAAGAGATGAGGCCCCAGGGAGTAGCCCCAGCAGCATTGTGTTCAGTTTGATAAGCACTACTCCCCTAGCAAACCTCACCCCAGGCTCAAAAATGCACATGGAGAGCCCCCATCGAGCCAAACTCTGCAGCACTTTTCCCTGTATTTTCTTTCCAGTCAGTGCTGATTACCCAGATAATGTGTCTAAACAGAAGCTGTCCTCTCTATAATTAGCCTAATTCCATTAGTGATGTTGCCATCCACTGTTTGTAACAGCAAAATTGCTTCCATAGCAGGGATTTTACTGTCAGATCCTCTCTTATGATGCTTTGTGTGGGTGGCAGGAGGAGGGGCTGCATGTGAAGAGATTAAACAAAGCCACTGCTCTTCTGAAAGTCTAATTTAATTAAGAATATCACTACAGGTGCCATGTTACAGCCTCCCTGTCCTAGTCCCTTTTACAGGGGTTAGCAAGCTCAAATCTCCCATCAGAAACCAGCTGAGCTAGCACCATTTTAGCTACAGCTACCCCCACAGTGGTCAGAGACCACAGGTCCCTGACCCACCATGGATTGGGTTGTAAGAAAATTAGTGCAACAAAAACAATCTGAGAAGAGCAAATTCCTCTTGCTTCAGTTTCAATATAGCCAGCACTGCAACAAGAGGCACTGAGGGAAGCATGGCTGTAAGGCTAACAGCCAGCATTTACGCATGAATAGAGACATCCACAGGCAAGTTAGAACTGAAGCACAGAAACAGTCTTGGTGGAGCAAGCATACCTACTTACTTGTCAATGTCTAAGGATGTTGGACCACTTTCACCACTGGCAGCTTTACTTCTTGCCTCTCTCTGACGCCGAGTGAGCACTGAAGGGAAAACAGAAAGGGTTACCTACCAGTGACCCCCAAAGCATCCCTACACCGTGTCTGAATGCAACAGGTTTCAATCAATTTTGCTCAAGGCTGCAGAAGTGACAGCAGAGGGAAAGAAATCCTGGCTGGGATGAGCAGGGTCTTTCCTGCAGAAGAGGTAGCTGACCAATTCTTCTTTTTTCTGGAGGGAAACTGAGTAAATTTCCTTACCCAGAGTCAGAAGCCAGCCAGCCATTTCACACTGTAACTTGTCTCCTGGCAGGAACAGCTGGATCAGCAGTCTGTAGTTTACAGTCATTCTAAAGCTGATGTGCAGCAGTGCAATAGCCTGGGAGAAGAGTCACCCAGCTGCTCCAGCAGCACAGCACTGCTCCCTGCCAAAAGAAGTACCCGTGCTGGCTGCAGGGGAGGGAGTGTGGTAACTCTGAGCTTGGAAGGAAGGAGAGCTGAGGCAGGTGCTGTGTGGAGGCACCAGCCCTTCTGCAGATGTGGCAGGAAGAGAGAGCCTTGCTGGGGAGGGATATGGCTCAGCTGAAAGGGGAAGGTTACAACAAACAGCCTACACTTGCTGCTTTCTCCCCTGCCCTGTAAGCCAGGGATGATCTGTACTGTTGTCTGCATGCATCTCTGTGGGGCTTCTGGATGAAGATCTCTACCAGGGCTGAGCATCAGTGGTTTTGCTCTCCAGCAGCAGCAGGGAAGGGCTGGCTCTGACATACATGGGTAGCTAGCAAGATCCCAGCTGACCAGCATGCCAATGAGGGGTCCAATTCAGCAAGCCTTCAGCAAGCCCAAGCAGCCTTTCCAAACCTGCTTTTCAGGCATCTACAGGGAGCACACTGGAGCGTTGTCTCTTTCAGTCAAATTCCTCTCAGTGTATTCCTGTTGACATGCCACCAGCAAAGATCCTCAGGGAACATATCAGATAGCTCAGCTTGCTTCACCAGGGACATTCAAGACTCCATCTCCAAAACAGATGTCACAGTAAGCACTCTCAGGCAAGCTGGCTAAGGGAACGATGCAGGGAGCTATTTTGCAGCCCAGTAACATTGCTTCCAATACTCTGTTTAGGAGAAAGGTCTGAATCCCAGGTATAGGCATGACAAACCTACTATTCTTGGCACATCATCTCTAATAAAGGGATGAAAAACATTTTGTGTAGAATGAAGGGAATCCGTCAGAGTTTTAGCAAAACTCCAGTTCCAGAGGGTTAGGCGACCCCAGTATCTATCCACCACGCTGATACAACACAGCCTGCCCCTTAGTAGCAATCACTGATCTGCAGCTGTGACCAGCAAATGCACTGCAAGATGCTCAGGAGCTGTTGGAGCTGCTGGAGTCATCCACACTGAAGAAACAAGCTTGAGTGTTTCCTAGGCTGTGGGCACTGTCTTGTAGGCAATGACTGATACCAACAGCTCATTTCTCACAGCTGCTGGAGTGGACGTTTCTCTCTAGCTTAGCCTGGCCCAGATTTGAAGTGGCAGCCTGAGTAGGACGACTGACAACCATGGCCACCCCCTGGGCCACCCAGCCTCCCAACAACCCAACTGACACGTGTATGTTTGACAGCATGGTGAAAGCTGCTCTCCAAACCAGTGTGCACTTGTTAATATTCCCTCACCACTGTCTTGGGAGCCTCGTGCACCAGCTCACGTGTTAATCAGTTCTAGTTTCTTCCAAAAGCAGTGAATACATCTGGAGTAATGGGCCCATTAGAGATGTCTGGGACCAGCTCTGCAGCTGCCCAGAGGAAGACCTCCAGCTGTGCTGCTGGAAGCAGTGGCACAGGAGAGAGAACAGGGCTGGCTGGCAAGGCATGACCCCCTGCCAAAACACACTGGCTGCCTGCAGGAAGGGACTTGCCATAGAGAAAAATCCCAGCCACAGAGCACTGCTGACCTGCTGTGTAACAAAAACTTGTAACTCTCCTAGATGTGGTGCTTTTCTCTGGTCAGATACACTCTGCAGCTCGAGAACAACCTTTTCCCTGGCTAAGCATTTCTTCTACTTGACAAGTCATCCCTGGGCTGCTTGACTCCAGCTTACAGCCTGGGCAAGAGGAGCAAACTGTCCCAGCATGTCCACCCTGGGCATCTTCTGGGGCTGCCAGGTCAGGTCAGCATGTGGAACTGTGAGGCCACAGTCACTAAGCTCCTCATCTTGCTGTATAACTCACTGGCTTCCTCCACTCTCTCACTACCTGCTGTACTGTTTCTTGTGCAGAACTCTATTAGTGGCAGGCTTGTTGGCATCTTGTCCTTTCTCAGAAGTGATGAAGCTTTCCTCTGCACCCACTCCATTACTCTTTCTGCTGTATCAGTGCCACTTCTATTGATGTCAGGTGCGTTTTAACAGCACTGGTGCTGAAGATGGACAGCTGCAGCAGGTTGTTTGAGGCTTTGGGAGGAAGTGATGTACAAAATATTCTTTTTTCTGGGTTCACTTGGGAACTGAGAGGCTGGGACCACATAGATGGAGGGCAAGAGGAACAGAGTATGTCACAAAGCTTGAGACTATTTACTGTACTCAGTAGTGGCTAGGACTTGCTTTCGGGCTGAGACCAGTGGATTCCTGCATTGGCAGCAGCAGCAGGTGAGGGATGCAGTGACTCCAGCACAGAGCCCCTCTAACACCAGTGAGCCCTTCAGCTGAGTTCCTGAAGCAACAGGAGCTGGCACAGCACTTCCACAGCTCCACTTGTTCACTTGGTGTTAACACCAGTCACTGAGATGGAAACTTGAACCTGGACCATCCCCAGCCTGGCACAGTAGCTAGCACAGTAGCACACTGCTCTTCTTTTGTTTACTCAGACCGCAGGAAAATGGAAATTCATGATCGGATTTTCATATTGCCCAAGTACGGGCATCCAGCCAGGGCATTCATGTACATACATAGGGGAAGAAATTTTAATTCATCTTGCCCAGCTAACTCATAACTGTCCTTAAATATCAGCTGGACTGAGTTAGCCTCCTGATACATAGCACTGAAAGACTTTGGTGCATGATTAGAAGGAGGAAGAAGAGAAATAAAAGCAGCAAGAACCCATCCTTTTGTAATTTGAAATGAAAAACACTGACAGCTACAGTCTGCAGGACTGCACAATCTGAAATTCTAGAGACATCAAGAATAAATCCAATTAATAAGTCACAGACAAAGCAGGAACCCCTGACCCAGTGCACCAAAGAAAAACTGAAGCCATCTTTTCCTTGCAGATCAGGACAGGGCTTAAAAGGACAGAATTTTGTTTTTTCTTTCATACAAGGCTATCACTGTGCTGTCAAGGAAGCCAGCAGCCAGCCAAGAGCACACAGTGCTGCAGCAGTAGAGAACAGCTTCTGGACCCACACAGGAGCTGGCACTAGCTTCAGAAGACAATTCTCCCACCTCTTTTTTCTCCCCATGCGTTAGCTTTACCTGTGAATTCTGTGCTAGTGACAGGTGCCAAGGTAACAGCCCTGGAAACAGAGTCCTTTTGTACTTGCACAGCTGTGCCAGTCTACTGCCTGGCCTCTACTCAGAGCTAAACATCATCCCTGCCTGTTCAACCCAAACCCCCCTGACTAGCCCACCAGCTGAGACTTCTCTGGGCAGCCACAGAGGTGAGGTGCCACAGGAGCCAGAGCCCCAGCAGACAGGCAGGGGCCTGCCCTGTGCAGCTCTGGGTCCAGGAAGCCCGACAGTCCTGCAAAGCCTTGGTGCAAATGATGCAGGTATCAGAGACTGTTATGGCTAATAAAGCCTGGTCTCTACAAGAAAAACACTAGAATAACTGGTAACAGAAACCCCAACTTACTGTGATTTTGTCCCCAAACCATTGCTCTACTTGAGCCATTATTGTAGACCAAAATCCCATTTATTCCAGGCTAGTTTTCTTATGGGGGGGATTGTTCTGAACAGCAGAATAGCAATTCCGAAATAACTACTCTTACAAACATCCCCAAGGAAACCGGCCTGGAAGCAGAGTGGAGAGGCCAGCCTTGAACTCTGTCCTGCTGAAAGCCAACACCAAAGGAAAGAACAAATTCCCTCACACTGCCAAATAATTCAAAGCCTTCTCCTGATCACAGTCAGGATTCCCCAGGATCAATGGATACACTCACAGTCCAGTCACACCAGGGACCCAATTACCACAGGGCCAAAGACATCCCTGCTAAAAGGCAGACTGAAAATTCTGCTCCATTTTGTAGCACAGGTATCAGTGTTGAGGATGGGAGAGGAACTGTGATAATTTGTGATTTGCCTGAGTGAATGCTTTGCATTAGTAGCTGGTTTCTGCCTGCAGAGAGAACTCTCCACCAAAATCAAGCACCAGCAGCTCCAGCTGCTGCTCTGCCTCCTGTTATCTTGACAGGACCCATTCCATATCCCCAAAGATTTGGTTTAACAGTGACCTTGTATTTTAAAGCTACATCAACTCTGCATTAAGATTACATGGTGAAACTTTCTCCTGCCAGACAAATGAAGAAGTTACAGTCCTTGTACTAGCTCGAATTTTCTCAAATCGCTTAAACATCACAGATTTGGGTTGCATTTAATAACCCAGTATGTAACTGAAAATTATGTATTCACAACCTGAAAAGTTAATCTTATTACAAGCTACTACTTTGATATTACCTGACATTGTGCTAACACAGATTTTACATTTCAAGCAGCAGCTAAAACAGAACTTATTGAATATGTTGATAACCGACTGGTGTATTTGTGCACTTAAGCTCTACAAAGGTTAGCTATGGAAAACTGATACAGAGAAGATTGCAGAGAGGATTAATACGGGCATTCTGACCGTGCTTCTGTGCCTCACTCTTCACAGGAAGGAGAGAGAGCCAAGCTCCTAAATCGATAGCTATCATTTTGCAATTTCACAGGAACAAGAGGAAAAATTTTCTGCAATTTCTTGCAGCTGAACAAGCCATTTTTGCACATACAAATGTCAGGCTCATTGCAGAAGGCAGGCCATGCTTGGAGCAGTACAGAACATTCTCCTTCCTCGAGAGCCCTGAAGGACTTTTCCCCGCATGGCTCGGGAGCTTGCCATTTTCTACCACCAGCAGATTCTCTGCAGGTCCTCAACAAAACACACAACAGATAAAGTCTTATGAGTACTGCTTGAAGCATCCAAGGATAGATCTTGGGGTTACAGTCGCTTCCAAGGGACTAATAATGTGATGAGTTCCGAAGTCTATCACTGAGATGTTATCTGCACAAGGAGATCCTGGAAGCACAGAAGCCTCAGGTAACACTCTCCTGGCTGCTTTGGAGGTGGAACAAGACAGAGTGAACAAACTTCCCCACATACCATGCCACACAACGAATATCCTGAGAGGGACAACAGTGCAGCACCTGTCTGCAAGTAACAGGGAAAGGGGATGAGCACAAAAAGCAAACAGAAGCAGAGCTGGGCAGACCTGGGCTGTCCTTGCCAGCCTCCTCTCCCACGATGCCGTTGCAGTACATGGCATGCAGCTCAATCTCTGCTGCTGGGAAGTCTTGGTCACACAGTGGGCATGACACATGGTCACCAGCTGTAGGACTGCGCTCAGACACAATTCTGCCAGCATCTTCATTTCCACCAGCCTAAAGAAGAAGAAAAAATTACCCAAACAGTTAATTATGCCATTTCTCATCTTTAGCTAGGTGCAGAGCTCCATGCTGCCTGGTAGCTACTCATCCTCCCACAGACTCAGTTTTTCTTGGAAAGTTTTATTCTCCCTTCATCACAAACTGGTCAGAAATAACACCACTAGCTGAGTAAACTGTGCTGTCCTAATAACTAATTCTTCTTCCAAAGGCAGCATGTCCTTCTGAATCATGGTGAAACCTCACGCACAGCCATGCACACCACTTAGGGCAAACATCACCTATACCATGCCAGAAAAAATGACAAAGCTTCCATTAATCAGGAAAGCTCAAAAGCAAAACTGATTGAAAATGCATGGGGCAAAGCAAGAGTTCAACACCTGACTTGTGCTCATCAGTTTCTTGGCATGATCCATGCTATGCAGGCAGCACTGTCTGGGAACACAGCTTCCCCCAGGATGAAAGCAGGCTGCTGTGCTTTTAGGGAGTCTGCAGAGATCACGGGGAAGCTCCTCCTCTCTAGAGGAGGTGGCTGAAGCAGTCAGAGGGGACACAGATCAAGGAGAGAGGCAACACCATTAAAAATCCATATCATACAAAATTACTAGCAGTGGCTTTTTGCCAGGTCCCATGCTTGTTCTCTGGGTGTCATTACCACTTACCAATTCTCTCTTTTTGCCTTGGTTACACAGCTGCAAAGGTGCTCCACTACCAGGCTCAGGGAAATACAGTCTGCTCACCACACTGTTGATGTTCCCAAGATGCAGCAGACTGCTGCCATCTCACTCATAACTAGATCTCTGCCTAGCCAAGCTTGCTACAAGATTCCTTCACATTCAAGAGATAACCTTTCCCTGGCCACAATGATTTTAAAAAGTTATTTAAATATTAACCATGTAGAAGAAATCTACAGGAGAACAATACAGGAGTTTCTGTCCTTAGGGGTAAGCAGTGACATAGAATCATGTAATGGTTTGGTCGGAAGGAACTTTAACTATTAGCAAGTTCTAACCCCCCTGCCATGGGCAGGGACACCTTCCACTACACCAGGTGGCTCAAAGTCCCATCCATCCTGACCTTGAACACTTCCAAGGAGGGGAAGCACTGCCTGCTTTCCTCCAACAGCATAATTTCAGGGAATCAGTAATTGAAGTCAGACGAGATGCTCAGTGCCACTGGAGTGCTTTGTCATATTACTGGGTTTATTATTTGTTTTCTCCAAAGTCTGATCCTGATTTTTATGTCCTAAAGGGAAGAAGAGTGCTTTGTTGATGTTGAGGAGCTATGCAAAAAATTGCAGGACTGGACCTTAAACTGAGAATCCAAATCCAAAACACATTTCTCCCAGACAGTTGCTGAAGGGTTACACAGCACTGAGCCCTGGGAACCTCTCTCATTTCCAGGGAGGCTCTCTGCCCTGGATTTCTGCAGAGGAGCTGTGACAAGAGTTCCTCCAGCTGAACAGAGGATGTTGAAGTACATTACTTACAGCATCAGCACTCATACCCTGCTCTCACACCTCAGTGTCACTACATCTTGCAAAGTCCTCACTGTGGGGTGTCACACAGAGGAGCCGTGACACACAAGACATGTCAAATATGAATGACCAGATCAAACCTGCATTACCCTAGTCAGACAACACAGGTGAAAAATATGATGAGAAAAGCAGCAGGCACTGCTCCTTCCAGTTGCCATTTTTAAAGCAATCTTAGGAGATCACCAATTCTGCACACCCTGCCCACCTACCTTTGGTGGTAAATCACTGATTTTAAATGGAAACACAACACACTGTAACAAAAGACACCACAGTCCCCAAACTGCTTGTACAAAACCTTGTTGTAGCAGCTTGGAAAAACTCAACTGCAGAACCAATCACCCCTGTCAGAGGCAGAGACTGTTGCCTCTCCTCTTTAGCAGAGGAAATTGCCTACAAGACATAGTACTTGCAGCAAGCAGTCAGCCAAGAGCAATGCTGGAGGCTGAGCTAAACAAGAAGACTCCTGTGTCCTGGCTCAGCATCTGCTAGGAAGCAGCCAGTCCCAGCAGTCTGTGCTCGCTTTATGCTAACTGCTGATGCACATGGAAGGTGTTTCTGCTGTCCTCCTGGAGGGTTGCAGGCTCCAGACTGGTACCTGCTGCCAAACAACCCCTAGGAAGCCCCACTCCCAAAGGCAGTGCTCCCAAACACTGTGCTCATCACCTTGTGTTGGCTAGGCAGAGGTGCAGGACCTGGGAAACCCTCAGCAAAGCATAAGGAACAGGGCCATGTCCTGGCCACAGCCAAACGGGTCACAAAGGTGCTTTGGTGGCTGTGGCCACCCAGTTCAACTCTCCTTGCTGTACTCTCTAATTGACTGAGCAGTGCTTTGAGATACCTGCAGAAGGAAAGGCACACAAGAGCAGAAGCTCGTTTATTAAGAGGCCTGTGGCAAGGAGACATCAGAGCTGCAGACTCCCAGAATGAGCTTTCACAAATGAATCCTCTTGTCTAGAGCTGTACGATTCTATACTCATGTACCCTGCCAGAGGAGTACTTGGCAAATCCTTTGATATCACTCTCTAAATTAACAGACAAAGGGAGCATTATCAGAAGCAGGAACTGAAGTCAGATGTTGGTACAGCGACAGCTGCAAAGCAATTGCTGCACAGGTGCAACAACATGAGGAAAGGAGCCAAAAAACAGTGCACATCTGCATTGGGAAGTAAGAGGATGGCCCTGCCACTGACTTACTACTGCTATTAACCATTATGGCATAGAAACCAAGATTCTTGGGCTCAGGTCACTCTGCTTGTACTGCAAACCACCAGCAGCCCCCAACACTCTAATGTAATCTTTCTTCCAGGTCAGTCTCTGTGTGAACCTTTCCTCTCAGCCTCTTGAACATGGTCTGTGGAGAACAAACACTGAAGTTCTGAGGATTGTAACAGGAAGAAGCAGGTCGTGACACTCATGACTGAGGTTTTCTAGGACAACCCTCACAGCTCCTGGGGTTCCTCTGCATCACAGTCCATCACAGCACTAAGCCTTTGAGCACGGGTAAGCAATTGCGCTGCTGTCCACACTGATGGCATCCTCCAGCACAGCAGTGTGTGTGGTATAAAAAAAACAAGCTAGAATTGGTAACAACTCTCCAGCTACAGGACTGAAAGGCTTCAAAAGCAGCTGCACACAGCTGCCAGACAAACGGGAGTGGAGCTGTGAAGCAGTGCAGGAAAGCTAAGAGGGAAGTGCTTGTGAGAAACCCAAAGGCAGCAGTCCAAGCTCCCAGCTACCCAAGGGGCAACGCTGGCCCAGCCCAGCTGAAGCAAGATCTATAAGGCAGGACTGGAAATAGGACCCTTCCTCAACTTCAGGCTCTTTTACCTGCAAAGGGGCATCTCTGCTGCCCAAGCAGAGTTCTTCGCTCTCCGCCTCAATAGCTTCCAGTGGACTCAGCTGGGTTTCTGCAGAAAAACACCTTCATGTCAGCACAGGTTTGTAGCCCCCAAACTACGTCCTCACTTGTTGATGTGACTTAGCCCATTTCTTAACAGCATTTTCACAGCCTCAAAACATTTTTTTTTAGACTTGCCACAAACGTTATCAGACAACCTGCAACCACACAGCCGGAATAAGGGTTAGAAGTCACAGCACGATGGTGTGAGGACAAAGCCACCACAGCTTTGCAGCTTCATGGGGAGTGAGACTAGACACAGGGAAAGTGTGTGGGACAATTGCTGGCGTAGAGACAAAGCAAGAATAGAGATCTCCCTCACACTGAGGCAAACAGAGCTCCCATTCTGCTGTCTGCCTCGCAGTCACACTTTCTTCAGACCTCCACATCTTTCTTAGCAACAAAATGTGCCTCCAAGCACCACCATGACTTCTCTCTCTACAGCTGCTCATCAACAGGAACAGTCTCTTCATTGGTCTTCTCACTTAAAGCCCTGGACTGGAGAATCTCAAACATGATAGGAGAGTCCAAGGAAGAAAAACTCATTGGTCCCAAACATGTTTAATAAGACAAAAATTATTTCGGCTTCCATGCTTTACATATATCTTGACACTAACAAATCTGAAAATCTCCTGACTGCATTGAAGAGACCTCTCCTGACACCTTGTTTAGAGTGACACCCCCCCACACCCAGCTCCTGACATACATCCTGACGTCTCTTCAGCATCAAGTTTCCAGCAATCTCTGGTCGCAGAACAGACTTTAGAGGAGGTGAGTCCAAAACCATGGAATCATACTAAATTACTCAGATAATTTCAGCCCTGAAAGCTGAAAGAGCTAAGAAAGAAATCTTGTTTTGTTCAAATAACTGAAAATTCTCTTATTTTCTCTGAATTTTTTAAGTGTGTAATTGGTGCAAAGCTCAGAACACTCTCATGTGTCTCTTACCTGGGCAAACAGAGATCTCTTCTTCAGCAGAGTTTTCTGTGGAAATATCTGGGCTCCTTTTACTGCCAAGTGGGGTCAACATGGAGATGCTGTTCAAAACACAAATATAATGTCAATCTCCAATCCTGTAGGCATGACAGCTCACACTTGCCTGTATCCTGCAGTTCAGAACAGTAGATGATGCCATAATTTCCCAGAGATCAATACCTGATAGCCAGAAATTACCAGGATAACAGTGAAATATGGCTATAAAATGCTGTCCTAAGCAAAAAGCCCAAAGGGAACAAGGAAGCCCTTGACAAAAAGGCCTGAAGGGTCATTATCAAAACAAAAATATCTGCTTGCAACTGTAGGACTCTCCTGATTCTTTCTACTCTTAGAAGACTTGGGAGTTGTGCAGGTATCAGCACTCTGTTTCTTTCTGTCTGGGGAGATGAATCCTCAGAGAGGGAAGACACAGGCTTGCTTTATCCTGCATTACCTTCTCCCTCCTCACACTGCTGATTTTCTTTCTTATCACTGTACATGGCAGCCAGAAGCAGCATGGATACACCACAAGGCAAAGCTTCCCTGCATCAGCGTTAGCATGCAGGTTCCCCTGAGCAGCACGGGGTAGCGCTCCTCTTGCTTTGACCTTCGGACTCCTCCTTTTCCTTCCTCCCCCCACACTGCAGGGTGTCTTTCTGAAACAGGCAGGCACTGCTGAGTAAGTCTGGCACCCATGCCGACAGGCTCTGCGCTTTGCGTGGCTTTCCGATTAGTCTGATCAAGTATGCAAGAACACACTGTAAAAACATGAATCCCCACACTGACAAACAGAAGATTTATTAAGCTCAACCACAGGCCTCAGCGAGGAGAGAACAGCCACTGCTGATTTATGATAAATAACAAAATTCTGATAGGAAATCACAAGTGGCTTTTCTCTCTAAATAAAGCATCTCAGAGCATTTGTTATGAATCCAAGCTGAGCATGTTTTACTCTGTGTCTAACATCAGGGCTCACTTCAAAAGGACTCACACAAAACAACTTGCTATGACATTTATAAAATGGGCTAATCAATTTGAAGTCAAACCACATTTCTTGCTACACCAACTATCTCTTGGTAACAAAGCCTATAATCATTTATTAAAACCCCAATCCACCGTGCTCCCCACAAAGCGTAAACCAACCAGGCAGAGTGGCCTGCAGAAAGCAAAGCAGCCTCTTCCCACTGCTGCTGCCTCCTAAAATGCTTCACTACCTCCAGACAGCTCAGAGCCACTTTCTCCTATTAAATGCTGCTGAGGCCAGCCAGCCGGGGTGCTGAGTCCTGCCCAAGAGAGGGCTGCGCTTGGCACACTACCAGGAGCCAGATGGCAACACTTAATGTTCACAAAACTGCAAAGACTGCAGCCATTTCTTGCCATGCTGCAGATGTGCCAGCTGCTGAAGGAGCGGCTGCAGCACCCAGGTGCATCTCAGACCCAAGGGGGGCAGCCAGGAGCACCTAGGCAGCATGGGGAGTGTCCCAAACTAATCTCATCAGCCACAGTGAAGAAGAGGTCCCTCTCTCTCCATGTTCAGCCCTGGCCCCTTCTGCCTTAAGCAGGCAGATGGCCAGCTCTGCAGAGTGCACACCTCAGAGCCTTCTCCGCGAGCACAGGAGCTCAGACCTCAGCTGTCACAGACTCATCAGCCACAGCAGCATCAGCAGCTGCAGGTTCCTCCTGCTCCCCAAGGCGAGCTTTAAGCTCGTTAGGAAGGTGCAAGCAAGAGGGATTTTCATACTCTGCATATTGATATTAACTGCTCAGGCCAAATGCTGTCAGATGAGAGGAAAATTGGCAGGTTTGTTCCAAAGCAGGTTTAAATTATAAAACCTAACAAATTAAAAACATGACATTATCTGCCCTTTCTTGTATCTTGCTCCTTGAATCCTTTCCCATTTGCCTTTCTTCTCCCACAGCCTTTGCTGCAGAATTGCATCCATAGGAAGAAGGGAAAAAGAAAAAAAAAAAAAAAAAGGAAAAGAGGAGTAGGCTTAAATTTGAAGAAAATCATGTTGACTTGTCCCACACCTGTCATCTGCTGAAGTGGCTTTTCTGGAGCACAGCACTCTATCTTTGGCTGATAGGCAGTGCCGTCTGGCTTCCTCCTCCTGTCTTTCCTCTTCAGCAGCAAGGGAAGAACACAAAAATACACACAGCAATCCAGTAAACCCTCCACCATGCTGCCTGTGTGCACCTTCACAGGCAGACCACGTGATGACATTGCTGTAACTCACCTTCAGCTCACCTCCCCATCTCCACAGCTTTACTGCACCATGTCACATTAGCTTCAGAGGGCAAGGATCAAGTCCTTGCACTTGTACTAGGATGCACCTTGCACGTTTTATAAAGTAAGAGTAACTTGATCTCTTCTCCCCAGTTGTGTTCCACCTCTCTCCCTCACTGCTCCAAAGCCATGGGTTTCCAGGGACACCTAACAGCAGCAACTGCAGATAGCTGTTCCAGCAAGCCCTGCTGCCAGGCCCTGCAGCAACTGCAGAACTGCAACCTGAAACACTCCAGGGAGAGTGGGGGAGCCCACGTCAGAGTGGGCCTGCAAGCCCCACGCTCTGGAATCACCCTTCTCACCTCTGTGCTATTTGCATGGGTTCTCCATCTTCACCCACATCCTCTGCAGGCAGCACCTGGGAGGCCTGGAAAGGAAAATTCTGGTATTATTATAAAACAATGTACACAGCTAAGCGGGAGCTGCTGGGTCATCAAATTCTGTGCATGACACTGCACCCAGCCTGTTACCTATGATTTTCTGAAAAAGGCTAAGCATCCATCCTAAACTAGTCAGCTTTTTCCTTCCATCACTCTGGCAGTAAGGCGGTTCAGCACCAACATGAAATAATGCCTGGCAGTACTTTTTGCTACCTTCTTGCCTGACATGTTCCTGGACAGTCCATGCCCATCCCTTCATGCCAGCTCTATCCATCACCTTCCACACCTTCTGCCTGTTCCTAGCATCTACCCTGATGTACCTGTAGGCAGCAGCCACAGCACTTCTCCACCTCCATTTGTGCTGAGCTAAAAGACCAAAGGATTTTAGTGGCCCTTTGCAATCCCTCAAGCATCCCAGTGACCCTTATCTACTCCAGTTTAAAATCTATTTGCCTGAGCCAGGATGACCTGAACAACTGGTACAGCTGATGTTTGACCACAAGAAGTGCTTTCCTGAAATTCCATACAGATAAAATCTGCTGCGTTTTTGTCTGGAACAATCAACTGTCCCATCAAAGAGAGGGAACAGATTAACCTGCACAAGCTACAGCTGGCAAATCTGTGTGCATTTCATCTCATTTTTCATTTAGCTCTACGACTCCACTTATTCTTTCCTTTAAAATTTGTTCAAAAGCCTTATGCACTGCCAAGGTCAGGCTAACATGCCAGTCATTACTCAGATCCCTTTCTTCTTTTTCAGTGTACAGGTTACACCTGCCATTCTCTAATCAGATGGAATTACGATGGTTTATTAGCAGTCCTTGCTGTCAGGCCCACCATTTCTCATACTAGTTTTCAAAGAAATCCAAGGGGTTTTCCTCCTCCTTCCTTCCTCAAGTCTATTAAACTCTCCGAGTTTGATTGCCACCATAGGTTCCAACCTCAATCAGCTCACTCCTGGATGGCTGATGTACCTCCCCAGCAAGCCCCAAAACAAAGCTTCCTCTCAGATTTCCTTAAAGTGACTCCATCTCCCAAAAATTCTGTCTGATCCATGCTGTTCTTTATTTCTCCACAGCCTAACTCATCATTAACACAAAATTCCACACATCCTCCTTCATTTTTATTTCCTTTTTTTTTTTTCCTGAACTGTGCATATTTTAACAATGCCTCTGCCCTGGCCATGAATACTGGGCCATGTTTCTATTTTTCCTAGTACATATGTCAAAAGATACGGCACTAATTCAGGTCACCAGACTAATTCTCCAGAACTGGGCCTTTTCCCTCTGAATCTTTTAAAGACCAAGAGTCCTCTAACCTTATTTGAAAAGCTATGAAGGAATTGATTCTATTAGCATTGAAGTTCATTAGTGCAGGTTCACAGGCTAGGAGATCTCCTGACAACCAGAATTTGCTCTGTGCAGTTGTCCCTTGGCTGTGGGTGGCAGTTGCAGCAGTTGGCCACTGCCAGGGTGGAAGGTTTCTGCCCACTCCAGGTGAGTGTTTTGAAACAGGGCTACAGGCAGGCTCCCTCAAGGACATCATTTACAGCTTCATTTCACTGGCTCAACACACAGCACAAGGCTTTTTCAAGGACAGTTTGGAGTCCCTGTGGATGATTCCTAGCCTTGGCACAGCTCAAAATCTCCACCAACCCCACCAGCAAAGTAGCCCAAGTGGCAGTGGGGGAGCTCCAGGGCAGCAGAGGCAGCAAGGTCTCCAAGCAATGCAGCACAGCAGGGACACAGCTGCTCTGGGCACCTCCTTTGTCACTGCTGGCGAAATTGTATTTGATAGAATGAAAAAAATGGAGACGAGGCAGAAGCAAACATCAAACATATTGATCCTGAAAGTAAATCACTTGCGCTGGCCTCAGCACGCGACTGCACAGAAAGGCAGGAGGAGGGAGCAGCCTCTCAAGCTGGCTGTGATGAGGCAGATGAAAAGGCATTTAGAAATTCTTTTCTCTCAAGTAAATAGAGGATTGGCAAATTTGGGGCTAGGGTTGATCCTTCAAAGTTTGCTTCCCCACCTGCTCCCTTATTTTTTTTTTTCAACCTTAAAAATATCAGAAGGAGTCTATCTACATACAAGCTTTTTGAAAGAGCTCTTGTGGTCAGGATGAGCACATTACAAGTTCCCACTCAGCACTGCTAAAACCTCTTTTCTCCCCAAGAATTAATTAGGCATTAGCATTACATGGATAATATACAAAAAATACCCTACAATTTTCAATACTGATTAAAGGTTCCCAGCTGCTGCAGCTTTCCAAGGGCTTTAGTGTATACCTCCAGAGACCTGCAGTCACCCCAATCTTCCAGATTAATGACATCTCCTTTTCCAAAGGAAAAGACACAGAAGAAAGCAAGCAGTTTGCCTTAAGAACCTTTCAGGTCCTTTGTATCTACCCTATAGAAATGAAAAAGGGCACAAATTAGTTTCTTCCCCTCTGCAGGTCACCTCTAAGGCTTGTTTAAATCTGTAACTCCTAAACCCAAGCCAAAGCACTCTTGTGAAAAGTCACATTTCAGCACAGACTGCTCTGCTCTTTCTGCAAGCAGAAAATGCAGACATGACGTTTTTCCTAAGTGTTCAATATTACAAGACAGAATATAAATATCACAAAACAAGTTAAGTATCTTTCTAACACCAGGGTAAATGATCAAATACACTTGAAAACAGGAACAACAGAGTCGAGGCTTCAGTCATAGAGAAGATAAAGTTATACAATGATCCGGGAGTGAAGTCATTATGAAAAATGAGGGTTGGAAAAGGCTGACACAAACCTAAAATACAGCAGTAATAAATACTTCATCTGACTAGCAATCTGTTTAAACTTAGCAGTGACAGAAAGCTGCCTTCCGCTCCACCAAGAGAGCTCTGATGGAGACACATGCTGACACCTAGTGTCTAGCAGCCCCAGTGAGCAAGCTGGGGAGAAGGTGCCCAACCACCAGAACAAGGACGACGAGCACGCCACGATGACAGATCACCCCGGGCAGCCAGAAGAGGTCTGTGAGCATGCAGAGCTTCTCCCAGCCACAACTGCAGGACCACAAAGGAAAAAGAGCACTTGGAAGGGTGAAGCACGTATGAATGCGGGCGACCATGTAAGTGCAAAAAGGAGAGGCTGCACTGCAGGGCCAAAAGCCACCTTTCTGTCTGCAAAGGAGAACACAGAGCTTCCCACATGTCCACAGGTTTATAAGCTGGTGGTGGTCAGCATCATCTCTGTGCTTGCTGCCCTGACACACTGCCAGGCTACACCCTTCTTGAGAAGGACGTCGGCTGGAAGTCTTTGTCTCAGTGGTGCATTAATGGACGACTGCCAGGCTGCACAATGGCCCCCATCACTTGTGAGCTGGGAATCAGCCCCTACGCTTTTCCACTCCCTTTCACAGTGTGCTGTGTGGACTTCCTCCCTAAATTTAAGAGGTGCATTAAACAGCAGTGCCTGCTTTGCAGAAGGGACTGGTCTCTAAAATGGATGGAAGAGGAGGACTGCTCAACCTCTGCTCAGTGGTGAAGCTCTTACCTGGCAGTAGCTGGTGGTCGGTTCATCGTCAGAAGCAGAGCTCTTCTCTTCTTCCATGCTGTGCCCTGGACTCTCTGCCTCCCTCCTCTTTGAAGGGAGGAGCCAGGTGATGCTCTCAGACTCCTTCTGCCCATCTAGGTCTCCATCTTCTGTATCATCAGCAACTCCATTCTCCCTGTTCATCTGCTCTTCTCTCCCAAGCTCATTTTGGCTCAAGGAAGAACTGGGCACAACTGGGTTACCAAATTCCTTCTTATGCAACAGCTGCCTCTGAGCCTGCTTCAGGCTCTTTTGGTAAACTTCCAGCTGGCACAAGATGACTTTGGTGTACTGGTTGGGGTCCACCCCTTTGGGGCAGAAGGGGATCCCCCAGTAATAGTGCACTGTGTCTCTCACCTCCTCCTGCTTGTGCTTCTCCTCTGCCACATTTAGTACACAAAGCTTAGGGGTACTGTCGGGCACTTCACCCTGCTCTACTCGCTCTGTGGAAGCAGAAGCTTTGGTGGCATGCCTGGGCTGCGAGGTGTGCTTGATACCTGCTCCTCCACTTCTCCTGGGGCTGCCACACTGTTCCACAGCCTGGCTCTTCCAGAGCATGGCTGAGCTACCAGTAACAGCCTCTCCTGCAGAATGGTCAGTGCAGGGCAGGGGCTGCTCTTTTGGTTCATGGCCTGTTGCTTCAGAAGAGCTGGAGGGGCTTCTGAACAGTCTCCGAGGTGTCAGTCGCCAGGAGCCTGAAGATACTCTGCCAAAGACAGGACTCAAAGAGATGAGGTCCTCTCCAAGAGTGCTGGGTAACATGTTACTAGAATCACTTTTTGCTGGTGAGGAAGGCTTTCCACTTGACCTTGTCACAGGCTGGCCCTTCCCCGGAGACACGATTATGCTGGATACTAGCGAGCTCTCAACAATTTCCTGGCTTAACCTCCTCAACACTACCAGGGGGCTCCGGGCGACATCCATCTGTCCACTCCCATCAGCTCTGGTGCTCTGTGAGTGGGAGCTGCACTTAGAGCAAGGGGTGTCAGGGCAAAGTGCCAGACCTCCCAGGATCTCAGAGCCTTCTTTCTCAGCGGGTTGACTTTGGCCTTGCATGCCCAGTGCTTCTGCAGACAGCTGAGGGGTTGCATCAGAAGAGTCTGAGGGCTGACAGCTCTGAAAAACAAAAGGTTGATTCTCCAAGACACATGCTCTCTATCAATAGAGCATACCAAGGACTCCCCCAGCACACTGGCAGCCATCATCTGGACAGCAGACAACCCCCCCAAATCAGAACTGTGTATCTCAAAACAGGGAACAGTGGAGGTTAGATTTCCTATGTCCCTCTTACTAGGAATGGTACAAAACAAGTACTCTGCAACTGCTGTAGTTGCAGCTTGTGCTGGAAATAGCTGGGCATCCACTAAAACCTTCTTTTGTGCAGAGTGGCAAAGCAAGCACAGAAAGCAATGTTGCTGAAGAACCCTAGTAAGCCTCTTCACAGAAGCACACTTACATTAAGGCTCTCAGCAATGGCCTTCCTCAAGAGCTCCTCCTCTTCCTCTTCCTGACAGTTCACTTGTCTGGCTTCTTGCTCACTCATTTTCAGGGCCAGTGCAAACTGTTCCTCTTCAGTCATCTCTACAGCAGATAAAAAAAGGATAATGTCAAGGCACAGCTGCAGGTGTATGTAAATACCCAACATATACCCATCACAGTGGGAGAAATGCCCAAGAGTGCCACCTCCCCAGGAGGAACGAAGAGCAAAACATATAAACCTCAGCTTTCTTTAAAAGGTGTCACCAAAACCAGAGCAAGCAACACGAAATGAAAAAGGTAAGCCAAGTCAAGAACTTCGGTTGGGTTTCTACAACAATCTAAACTCCAGCTACCTGGGTTTATTAACTGCAACAGGTCATTTTCATTGCCCTCATCCAACAACACGCTCTACAGCTGCAGAACACATGCTTAGGAAGAGAGGAAGAGGACAGATTTCCAAAATGTGCTCATTTTTATATTGGACAGGTTCAGCAGCCAGGCAGGATAAAGAACACATCTTTTTTAATACGCTTATTAACCAGCCAAACAGCACTGAGATCGCTGCCTTCTGACACACAGACATCTGCAATACCACAGGAGACCTACCCGAGAGAAAAAGAGCTACGTGTTGTTCACCCCGAGCCGCAGGTGGAAAGCTCTGTGGAGGATAATGTTACTTGCTCGGTGGTATTATGGAGGATCTTTCACATGCATACATCCCCCTTCTGCTCACATCACAACTCCACTGCATCACTAAGTCAGCCATGCATGGGAAACAGGTTTTCTACAGTTGTAACTGCTATTTCAGCAGAAAATTTCTTCCTGAAATATTCCTCTCTCGGAACAAACCAGAAGCCAAGACAGGCTATTTAGAAACAAAGCAGTTAGTTACTTTGGAAAACACTTATTTGCTTAGATTCAAACCAACGCTTCCACTATGCTTAAAATACACAATGCCTGCAGAACGGAGTGCAGCTCGGAAAACAACTCAACAGCACTCTCAGGAGCTGAAAAATACATCTTCTCACTCAAAACAAATTGACAGATTTCCTTCAAAACCCGCTCCCTCTTCCTGCAGGCTGAATCCTGCCCACACCATCTCAAGCATGAACCTAGAGGTTTGCTCTCTGCTGGGCAAGAGGAGCCGCAGGAGACGTGACTGAGCAGCAAGGCTGCCCAAGCACAAAACGTGCCCTCACTGCAGCCACTCTCCCAGGCAGACATCTCCCTGGATAAAGATGTGTTGAGAAGTTGCAGGCTCCCATTTTCTAACTCATCCTCTTCCTGCCAGCTGCCATCAAAATAGAGCAGCACAGGCTCCCCTGAAGCAGCCTGTGGTTCACTGGACTGAGCACAGCCTGTGTGCACCATGGCACTTCGGCATTGAGGTGCATCCAACACGGCACCAGCCTTGCCTTCTCTCTGCCCTTCCCCCAGCTCGTTACTGGTAGCAGGCTGGCTCTCCCTGACTCAAGCAGATTTGAAGCAGTCTTGGACTGTTCTGATTACTAGCAGTAGATTCCTTTACATGTCCTATTAAATCAGCACTAAGCTTTAGTTTGGGGGGGTTTTTTTGTTGCCTTTTTTTTTTTTAATTTCATTTAAAATTAAGAAAGAGGTTCAAGTGAAGGCAGACTGCAATGCACTCAGGGCTCATGGGGATCTTTTGTCCTTGGACAAAGTCACTCTATGATGCTACAGCCAGGAGGGACCATGGGAAAAAAAAAACAACGCATGCTTTAATGGAATGCACATGACAGTCCAGTGTATGAAGAAGCCTCCCGTCCCTGGGAACACCAGGAACACAGCATATCCACAACATCAAACACCTCCCAAGCATTCAGTAAGTGCCAGCTGATTTGTTTCCCTGCCCAAACCATCACAGCAGTCAGGCCAGATTCTGCAAATTCTGCCACGTGCCAAAAAAAGGGTGCACGTGGTGAGGGCCCTGCAACACAAGACTCTCCACGTGCTTAAATTAAAACGGGGGCTTGAGTGCTCACCAGTTCAGGCTATCAACATCCATGAAGCTTAATAAAAAGAAACATTTTTTGGCGAGTTACTACTGTACATTTTGTTTTCTTCTCCCTCCCTGGCACAGCAATTTCCCCTCTGGGGACACGGAATGTGCCAGACAAATGCTGCCTCTGGCAAAGAAACTAGCGACAAACAAGATGCACTTAGTGCACGTTCCAGTTGAGTAGGTGCTCTGGAGACAGGGGAAATCTAGAGTTTAAATCCACCTGACATTACGGTGGGGAGAGCAAAGAACAGCTCTTCTCATGCCTTCCAGGAGACCTGACCTGCTTTAAGCTGAGCAGTCTGGAGCTGATGGTGTTTTGTGCTCCATGTCTGATCATTTCTCAGCACCATGTGTTTTATTAAACTCGATGTTGATTGCACCGGTCATAATTTAGGATGATTAGAAATCCAGAGCGTTGTGTTTGCCCCCAACCAGTGTGTGCCAGCAGAGCTCAGGAGCACTCCAGGAGCCTGCAGCAGAGGCCAGCCTTGCTCCCAGGCCAGGCCAGCAAGGCAGGGTCTCCCATAAACTGTGGAGGAACGACTCCCCTCTGCCCGAACAGACAGGCTGCTGTACACCCAGCTCACACACATCGTCCATTCCCACTGCTGGCTGGGGAGGCACCAGCACCTCTGGCCGGGAATTCTGCATCTCACACTCCAAAATCCACTTGCCACAGATCCATCCCAACGTAGCATGAAATCCCAGCACCTCTCCAGGGACCATGGAGTCCAAGAAACCCACAGATGGCAAGGAGGGGTCAGGGAGAAACTGTTTTTAAGACACTGCAGCCCTAAACAAACTAAACCCTTTTGGAGTTGTTTTGAATGCTAATATGGCAATTTGCTAAGCGATTCATGTTCCATTTTGACATTTGCAAAGTGAGTTAGATGCAATACCCCACTAGTTGTAGTTCTAACACTAACTAATAAGAGATTTACTTGAAAATAATGGAAATGCAGGATCTCAGTATTTCCACATATCCAAAGTGAAAACATTCAAATGTGCTTTAAAGCACTGACTTCCTCTGGGAAAACAGGAGACTTCTTTAGGGTTTGCGTTTCCATTTATCCTGTCGGGATGAAACGTCACAGATATATTTTAGTTATGGCTCTAGGTTAAAATGAATAAAACCACAACAAAGTAGAAAGGGAAGGATGTGCTATAGAACCAGAGCCTGCAAATATCTGAAATTTTCCAGTTTTGAGGAGGAAGAACTTGCTCTACCCAGAAGCACCGAATCTTCACAAAAGAGCAATTCGCCTCGCAGTTCGAAGAATTTATTTAAAGACACTGAGAAAAATAATTACGACTTCAAATCTTAATTTGCCCAAAAGCAAACACCAAAAGTCTAATTATAGCTTCCCATAAACGAGAGAACAGCCCCACTATCACACAGGCTTAAACAAGCGACCAAGCAGCACCAGGCACCCCCAGCCTCCTGCGCTTCCAGGAGGCAGACATTCACGCTGGGGAAAAAAAAAAAAAATAGGCAGCTTTTGCCCCAGGAAATGAAAAACTATTATCAAGAAATTCAACATCTAGAAACACAGCAAAACTCTTCCTTATCCAATGAGTAGAGAGCCAGCCCTGTCTCATGCAGATTATTTTCTGGAGCACTCTGAATGCCTTTCGCAGGGCACCTGCTCCCAAAGCCTGGTATACTCAGTGCAATGAGGACATCCAACTTCAGCAGCTCCCTGTTCTCAGCACCATATGTTTGGTCACGTTTTAACAGCATCTCCAAGGGGGGTTTCAGCTATTATTTGGCGTTCTGTTTGTTTTGGGAGAAAAAGAAAAGGGGAAAAAAAGCAACCAACCAAACAAAAAAAACCAAAACTCTTCTCCCATCTCTGACTTTGCTGTCTCACTTGTTCCACACAGGACATGCACAGTGGGTTTCAGCTCCCACAAAGAGCCAGGCTGTTTCATGCTATGGCCTTAGGCCTCTATTAAAAACCATTTAATTCACACGAGCCCTCTGAGGACTGACAAGCCCAACTGCTGCTGCTGCTTGCAGAGCAGTGGCGTGCTCCATTTTGTTCAGTGATTGCTTTGGGTTTTGCAGGAGACAGCATCTCTCTCATTTTAAAATTAATTTAACATGCTGGATGGGCCACACAGCCTTGCAGAGCACAACATTGCAGGCACAGATCCTCTGAGGCAAAGCAATGTCCCACCTGTCCAGCCACTCTGACACATGGTGCTGTACCAGCAAGCCTGGCCACGCTCAGCAGCGCCTTCTGCTTGTACATCCTCAGCATTCTGAAACACTGTTTGCAGAATATGACTGGGAATATCCCAGCCTGTTCCCTTGAGCACCTCTTTATAGACCTACTGTCCATCAATACATTTAATCCCTTATTAAAGCTGCCAGTACTGACCCCTCCACAAATTTCTGTAACAAAGACTACCAGGAGTGTGAAGCATTACTTTCCCTCACCTGCTCTAAACCTATTCCTGCTATTTCCACCAACTA
Source organism: Indicator indicator (assembly GCF_027791375.1). Lineage (NCBI taxonomy): Eukaryota > Metazoa > Chordata > Aves > Piciformes > Indicatoridae > Indicator > Indicator indicator. The sequence continues at coordinate 7,033,100 of NC_072027.1, forward strand.
CACACCCTGGCTGCAGGAGCTGGTAAACAACAGCTCTGTGTTCAGCTGAGGCACTGCCTTCCTGGTGTGAACTCTGATCCCACCTTCCTCACCTAACGGAGCAGCCGCAGGCTTTTCAGTCACTCCTCCTAAGGCAGCTGCTCCCTCCCCTTCATGACTCGGGTTGCCCTTCAGCAACGTCCCTTAGCTCAACTGTATCTTCAAGACATGGAGACCACAGAGCATTGTTGATGTGGGTGCACCAACACTTTATATAACAGCAAAATGACGTAAAGCAAATCTCTGGCTCTCAACACCCTTCCTTATGATGCCCAACGTTGCTGGCTTCTCGGGCTGCCCCCGCGCTGTGAGCCGATGATTGCAAGGAACTGTCAGCTGCGACTCAGATCTTCCCTGAGCTGCGACTGTCAGGTCAGGGCCTCACGACGTTTCAGGGAAAGGCAGCAGCTGAGGGGCCTGAACAGGAAAGCAGCTTGTGACTGACAGTGCTTTCAGATCAGCTTCAACCAGTTTTGAAAGCCAGTGAGGTACCGACACCCTCGCACACTTATTTTGGAAGTGCTCCAGCCTGTGCACACGTCGCCTGGGGAGAAAACAAGTGACAGTGTGCCTATTCAGAAAGGCAAATTTTACCCCTGAGAAGGGTCTTCTCCAAGAGCTGCATCCCCAGCCACTCACAGCCTTTCTGCAAGAGAAATAATCTAAGACAAACAGCAGAAGCTGCTCAGCACCCGTCAACTTCCCCAGCCCCACACTTGAGACCTACGTGTAATTTTTCTTTTAGCAGCAAACTTCGCTCTCTCCAGCTGCTGTTTGGATCTCTTCTTTTGCAATTCTCTCTCCTCCTTTGACTCCTGCTGTAATGGAAAAAAAATATAGCGAGAGCACATAACATGTAAGAAATACTACCAGCTCCCCCCACCCCACTCAGACACAAACATTGGTTCAAGAACAAGCCTCCATTTGTGTGAAATTTGAATTTCAAACATAATTCAAGCACATTCTGTAACTATTAAAAGCTATGCGACAAGCATAAGGAGCAAGAAGTTACAGACTGACATAAACAAGGAAAGCAGGAGAGACAATAGACTTCATGCCAGTCACCAACATGCACTGCACCTGCTGCCCATGATTCAGAAAGAATTTGTTTGGCCTTGCTAAAACAGCAGTATTTGGAGCACTCAAAACGGAAAAACAAATTCTTTTTATAACTGAACATGGCACACCTGTAAGCCAGGACTTTTTCCTGCCAGGCAGCTTCTATTTCTCAGCCCAGACAACTTCAGCTGACCAGAACTAGAATCCTAACCCTTTTGGGGGACCCAAACTAATGGACCCCAAGGACAGGAGAGTCAGCTGTATTTACACTTGGTGCTATTCTCTCATTGTGCTGCCACATGTGTTTAATTTCTGAAGCTTGAATACTTCAGAAATTTGTCATTTCAACGCCTCCTGGAATAATACCCACACAAACAACTCAAGTGCTTGCTGCTTTAAGCACAGGAACTACAAGAAGAATGGTCACAGGCTTAATTGGCACACATTTATGCAAGTTGCTGTCCTAACGGCTTAAGCGAGGGCATACACATTACCGAAGGCTGGCACTGGACCCCCTCCAATTTGTCTCTCTAAATCATGTAGGATTAGAATCAAACCCAGCATTTCAGGCAGAGACCCACGCCTGGCCAGGATGGGGCTTCACACAGCTCTGGCTGCAGCTGTTTTTGCTGTCCATGAGACTCACAGCAAACTGGCCACACAATTGCACCTCCAACCACCTCCTGTGCCTGGAGGGGGGCCTCAAGGTGGGGCATGGGGTTTGCACTACTTTAATGCCAGTAGACACACTGCTTATTTTCAAGAGTAATTGATTCCTGGTGATTCTATTGCTCATGTCTCTGAATTTGGGAAGTCCTTTGGAGTGCACCTCCATGCTGAGTTTTGTCCAAGACATCTCCAGCTTCAGTGTTATCTCTGGGTTTTATTAAGGTATATACACCATTTGCTCCCTCTTACAGATCATTAATGGGGATGTTAAAATGCACACAGACCTAATATTGATCCTCTTGGCCTCAGCTTTACATCTCCCCCAAACAAGCCTTTCTTCTGCTCATCACCAGCTTTTGCTGACAGTCTTTTAGCAGGATTTCAATCCGGGAATGTTTACTACCTAGACCAAATTGAATTATTTATCCAACTAAGATTTTGCAAGACATACTATTAAGTGGTTTCCTGAAACACTAATACATTACAGCTTTTACATGCCCTAATACCTGTCCCAGTCCTCATTCCACTGATTTAAGAATTACCTCACAAGGCAGCAGTCATATTCAGCAAGTCCACACACACAGTTGTGCTTGCACCTAAGGGTTTCTTCTTTTGACCAATTCCTTCCCTTCTACATCCAGCCTGGGTTTGATTTCTTAGACCTGCCACCGTGTCTCCAAAAGGCTTCTACACAGCCAGATTCTCTTTTCCTATAAGATGGATGCTCTCTTCTTCTGAGCCTGCCTAGCTCATGCTCAGTAGGTAAAATCCTCTCTCCCCCAGGGCCCTGGCACATCACCCTTCTCTGCAGTTTTCCAAAAGCCACCAGTTCTCCTACTCTGAATTGCTTTGCCTGGGTCTGCAGCAGCATCTCCATGCTAACCTTGTGGGGAGTTCAGACCTAAGGGAGCAGGAAACAATCTGTGGGATCGCACCAGGACCACACTAGGATTATATGCTGGAGGAGGTTAAGTAACAGCTTTTCCACTCTCCCTCAAAGTCCTGTCTAGCAGTGCTAAACCTGCTCCAGTTTAAGACAGGGGCAGTTTAATCCTAGCAGGCTCTGCAAATCCCCAGCTCTTCTCTCTAGGCATCAATCTTCTCCTCATCACTCTTGCACTTGCTGGAAGGTCAACCCTGACACTCTCATCTGCAGCTCTTTTTCAGGGCACGGATGTGATTTATTTGAGCAAACCAAACTTTCCAGGGCTGCCAGTGTCTGCTCTGTGCACAGAGGCACACATTTACAACATGCACCACAGGACAAGACGGGGCTCAAACACCTCCAGGGCTTTGGAGGGAAACAGCATGCCCGGTGCTGGCCAGCTGCCCATTTTCCCTGCACAACTGAGTATGTGCCTCGGTTCCTCATGCTGGGTCCTGAAGAATCTCGACATTTACAATGGTAGCAGGAGCAAAATTATTGCAGGACACGTGTTGTATGAACCTCATACATTGGAGAAATGTTTAAATTGCTTAGCAGCGTTCTACCAAACAGCCACAGTAGAGCGAACCACTGAAGCAAATCCAATTAATCCTGATGGGCCAAAATATACACACACATCTCAATTCCAAGAATTCTTAAATCTTCTTTATTTTTAAACCCAGAAAATAAAACATACCTTTTAATTAGGATTTATGGCTGTTTGAACCTCTGCTGGGAGAGAGCCCCGCAGGCCCTAGAGTGCTCTGCATAAATGCAGGCATGGATGGGAGAAGCAGAAGGGGCCAAGCAAATTCAGAGAAGACAACAGGGTTTGCTCTTTCTGACCCAACCTTTTAATGCTCATCTGTCTACAAGGATAATAGGAACTCAGGGGGCCACTCAACCAACTGCCTTTCTAATAAGATCACTAGTCCAAAAATAATCATAATCAATTAAAACATTCCCAAACTGCAGTCAATACTCTTAGTTACAAGGTCATCTTCAAAACACAACTTCCAGGGAAACTAATTACTATAGTGGAGGCAAGGTAGGAACTGCACACCTCTGCTCGCTGCCAGCCTGGAGACCACCTCTCCTCCTCTGCCTTCAGTTTGAAGCCTAACGGCCAGAAGGAATCCAAATTCTCTTCCTGTGTGTCAGGCTCTGCAGTTTAATTTATGATGCTCTCTTATGAGCAATTTCACTGTCAGCATTGCACAAAGATCAAGAAAAAGATGGGTTTCAAAGTTCCCTACACATATAGTGGAAAGCAGCTGCTATTCTGCCTTGAGGTTTTGTTTTGTTTTTAACCTGTTTGGTTTCACCAGACAGCAGGAGATCAAATTCCCATTTTAAAAATGCTTTTGCACATACTTAAGAGAACCTGACTCTGCTAGCAGAAACAGATACAGCTCCACTCGCTTGTAAAAGCCCACAAATGGAAGCCAGTAGCCAGGCTCCCACATCCTGCTCCCCTGAATCTACATCATAAACCACAGAAGTCATCTTCTGCTGCCTCAGGGAAGGAAGGGCTACAGAAGAACATCTCCGTGGCTAAAAGTGTAGACTGCAAAGTCAAAAGGTCTGGGTAATTTTTCTGCTCAATGGCAGTTGAGATCATCTAACAATAGGGTAAACCCAAACATCACACATTCTGCATGGGAAATATGCAGATGAAAATCAGACTCATTTTTTTTAAAAGCCAAATAAGATATAGAAAATGCCACACTTCACCCTAGCCAAGGCTACTGCTGAAACAAATCTCTCACCCTACTTTATTAGTCTCTGCCTTCAGTTCAAAACATGTTTCAGCTCTGCTCTATCTTTCAGCTCATTAGAACAAACCCACTGGAAGTGGAGACTTGAACAGTGACACTCAATGGGGCTTGTGCCAGACGTGCAGTTCCTGACACATGGGAGGGAAGCCTCTGTAGAAAAAAGGGTTTTTACTGGGCTGTGAGGAATCTGGATTCAGACCAGCCTGATTTCCAAGGAGTGAGCACAGCAGAGTTGTGGATCCTCCCTGACAGCACGCTCAATGCATTCTCCACTGGGAACTGGAGGCACCAGGTCCCTTGGTACCACAGCAGAGCCCATGGGGACAGCAGGGTGCTGCAGCAGCACTCCCACGAGGCTCTGCTTCACTTGCTTGGTCAGGAACTGCCATCCCAGCTGTGAAACTTCCAGCACCACCTTCTCCATAGCAAGATGTCCCTGAGGGCATGCCTGGTCCCAAGGCAAGTGCCCACTGCCACAGGTGATGGAGACCAGGGGAGGGCAATGGTCTGGATACTCCAGCCAATGCCCAAACACACCTCCCTCTTTCTACCAAAACCAACAGCTCACCTGTAATGTCAATTCACACTGCTATGGGGGTCTGTCTCTTCTTCCTTGTAGCAAGTGATAGGACAACAGCAGCCACAAGCTGTGCCAGGGGAAGTTTAGATTGGACATTAAGAAAGATTTCTTTCCTCGGGGGGTTATCAAGCTCTTGAACAAGCTGCTCAGGAAAACAGTGGAGTCACCATCCCTGGGGGGATTTAAAGACATGTAGATGTGACGCTAAGGAACATGGTTTAGTGGTGACTTGGCACTCTTAGGTTAACAGTTGGACTCAAAGATCTCAAAGGTCTCTTCCAACCAAAACAATTCTGTGATTCTATCCAGACTGTATCTCCAAAACACAGAACTACTCAGGCAAAGGGATGTTCCACACCAAAGGGAAGACAGGCCATGGATGCCATGCAGAAATAGATGGCACTCATCACCCTGGAGTCTTATCACCTGTTCCCAAGGGCTGGTGTGGCAGAAAGAGCCTGTGGGACTTCATGCAAATGCTCTGAGTGAAGCCAGGTACTTCCAAAACTCCCAAAGGATCTACCCACGAAAAACTGACTCTTCCAAAAAGTCTCACAGCAGATCAGCAGCATTTTGGGATCAACTGTACTGCAGGCTGCAGATCAGTCAAACTGCTTAGCAAAACTGCTGGGCCTCTGTCTGTGCTCAATACTCATGCCTGGCCAGGCCTCCTGTGCATGAGAATCATCTTCCAGAGGTGCCTTCAGAAAGTCTTGTGGGTAGAAAAGTCTCTATCAACAGCCCAGTTCAAGAAGGAGGCTGATGAGACAGACCAGGAATTGCTGTGCTTGGAGAGAGCATCGCTGGGCACTCCTTGAAATATTGTGACTTTGTGAATGACCACCCATCTTCTGGCATGGGCAATCAATTCCCCACAGGATTTAAACAGTCAGGGGAGACAGGAACCACTTTGTTCATTTGTCATGTCTACGTTTTCAGAGACACAATCTGCATGAAGAAGGTCATCTCCTCTTGTTTCCATAAAGCCAGAGAGACTGTTCTTATTTTGTATGACCCTTCCTCAAAACAGTTAAGTGTTCCCTGAATCCAGGATTATATATAGCAGAGATCAGAAAGCCCCATGTCCAGAAAAATTCCTCTGATGCAGCTCTGCAGATGCCACAGCACAGACATGAGAAAAGAAAGAAAACTTGGCAAAATAACATGGATGAGCTTGATAATCCAGCATGACTGAAAAATTCCTGGGAGAGGCAGTCTGCCAAAGATCATCAAAAGTGAGAAGCTGGAGGCTTTCCAGGTGCAGCTGCTACAAGATCTGCTGGTCTGGAAGCAGAACTAGGGACTTGTTCTATAGATACCTGCCAAGAGACTGCCAAGGAAGAAAGCCATCGAATCAATGATGCCCAAATTGTCCTTGTAGCTTTTGATTCATAAGGAACCATGTCCTAACAGATGCAAGATTAATTGAGAATGTATTGTTCTCTAAAATTGCTATTGATCTGAGCTTCCCACACCTCTTCTTGAACACCTAACAAGGTCTTACTAGAGCAAGAACAACAGATACAAGGTTTGAAATTGAAATTCAACTTGATGTATGCTGAAGAGTTGAGACAGTTACAGAAGCCAGACAGTTGGGTTTTTTTGAGATCCCAAGTAAATCACATTTTGGGGGTTGATTTTGCAGAAAACAACACGACAAGAGACTGTGGCACTGGATCTGGAAGCTGATGACTCACAGAAAGAAAGAGACTGAACTGAATAAATCCACTCATTCGACTGACTGAACTGTTGTCACTTAAAACAGAACCTAATTGGCTCTTTAACGGCCTCTCTGAGCATATCCTTTTCTGTAATATGACCGATTATGCCATCAGAATTTATTGTTTATAGACAAACTTACAGAACAGCCAGGGAGCCTAACCTTTTTATAGATGTGTTTTAAGAGACGTTTGTTTCCTCTTTTTCAGATACACGCACATTGAGATGAATAATTGCAGACAATAACAGGTCCTGATCTTTTATGTACTGCAGCAGCTCTTATAGCTGCTGATTTCTTTTTTTTCCTTATAGGTTTCACAATAAAGGCCAGTGATGCAGCAGACATCTGAAGTTAACTTAGCATATTGCAGAGCTAAGGGTTTAACCCCACTGAACTATTACTGCCATATGTTCCATTTCTTTCAGGGAATTTCCCAATGGGAAAGAACTCAGACAATGTGAAGAAAAAAAAAAAAAACATCCAATATCATTTGCCCTACAGCTTTTTACTGTTTATTTCTACTTCTTTTCCCCTCCTCACATGATAATCGCCTTATTGTGGAGAAGCACGCTGCAGATGTGGGAACGAAAGGGACTTGATTTAGGATCTACAGCTTGAGAGTGAAATGAAATGCTCTTGAAAATGGCAGAATTACAGAAAGCAGCTTAGGATCCCAAATCACTGACAAGACAGAGCAAAGCCTTAAAGATCATGCCTAAAAATATCGATTAGAATAATTTCCTCTCATGTACCTCACTCAGTCAAGGACATATTCTCAGGGTTGTGGGTTCCCCCCAGAGGGAGTTCCTGCACTTATCCCAACAGCAGTGTAACAGACACAGACATTTCAGCCTTTCAGGGTAAGGCTGACGTTTGTAAAGGGATCAGAGATTGGAACCTTTATGTCTTAGCCAGCCACATCCATACCACAGCTCACCTTGACACCCTATGGAAGCAGGTTACAAACTCAGGCTTCTCTAATTCAGGATCAGTTTACCAGACACCAGCTGTGCCTGAGCTACTCACAAGTCTGTGGTTCCAAGTCATTTTCTTTCTATTTGCACATAATACAGAATCGTGTTTCTACGGTTTAGCTGGAAATCAATCAAATAAAAATTATGGAAAAAAAAAAAAAGATTTGTAAAGGGATTGAGGAAAGGTTACTTTTAAATTACGTTTCACATTCAGTTCTGAGAGGATTTGGTTATCAAATCCCAGACTCATAACTCACCCTCACGAAGTACACCATTCATTTCCTAGTCAAATAGGATTTGATTCATCTCATATGTAAGAAAGGGAACAGCATCATAAGCTCTGCACAAAGCCTGACCCCAGCACATACAGCATGGAGTGCTCAAGGCACAGCACAGGCCCTGGGCACCATGAGCTGATCACTGACCTCTCCATCGCTGTCGGATATAACAATAAATGCATCCACAAAACTGCGCTTCTTCTTGGCATTGCTGAGGTTCCTCTTCTCCTCCTCCTTCTCCTCCCCATCCTGACCTCGGGAGTCCAAGCCCTCTGTGGGCTTCTTCCTTCTTGGCATCCTTCACTCTAAACAGAGGGAAAGATTAAAAGCCATTTGTTTCCTTCTGATTTAGATTTCCCCTAACAGTCATCCTTTTTAGGCTATTTTTAGGCAAAATACCCCAGGCATTAGAACCTTATTACAAAGTGTGGTGGATTTAGCATTACTGGGAGCCACATGTACTAGTCACCACTCATCTAGTTAAGAATACTTTATTATAGTTGATTGCTATAAAGAGGTTTCAGGGGAACAGCAACGCAGACCAAAGCTACTCTGAATGCCCTTGCTCCAAAGCAATGAGGCTTCCTCTTAAAGATCATCAGCAAACTCCTCCAGAGCATCGCTTCATGGAAGGTCTCCTGTTCTCCAACACAGCCCCAAACAACCTTTCCTCAGTCCCATAGCTCCACTCTCCTGGCACTGAACACACCGGGGCTGTGGCAGCAGATCAAGCTGAAACTTGCATACCAGAAGCCACCACAGCACAGCTATTCGTCAGTTTTCATAGTCAACAAAACAAGGGAAAAAGGCACGTTCCCCAAACAAAGCTGTTTTGCTCTCGGCACAGCAGCCTGGTGGAAGGTTGCACCAGCAACTACAAAAAGGGAAAACGCCAGCAATAGCAGTGGCAGGCTGGAAACAAGACAAGTTTATCTGCAGCCTGGATTCCTCAATAAGCATCAGCCTCCGGAAGCCCTCTGCACAGACATGCCCAAACCATTTGTACTAAAGAAGGCACTTGACGAGCAGGGAGGAACCTGCTGAGCGTTATTAGTGCAAACCTAAGTGCTCTATGAACAGCACAATTGAGGGCAGGTGCCCACACAATGAGAGCTAGTCCTCCAGCATCTCCTTCCCTTGGCAGCCCATAGACTGCTGGAGAGATGCACAGCAAGCATTAGCTGCTTGGATCAAAAAGGACTCAGATGAGAGGATGAGGAGGAGATCTCAGTGAACAAGAGAAGCAGGATGGCACACAGAGTTAAGCCACCCTTTTCTGTCTGTTTGCTGTTTGGCAAGTAACAACATTCAGTGCCTCACAAAGCAGGCTGAGCACGACCAGCTCTGTTTAAGATAGAATTAAACATGTGCAGAGCAGTTAGCAACAAGCCTCTTGTTACACACCAGAGGATGGCAGAGCTGGAAAAGCAAGTTAAGTTGGCCAGTTCCCAGACCAGTGTCCTTCCACAAGATCATTTTGCCTTCCACTGAAATAGCTCAGATGTGCTGCTTACATCTAAAATCAGAGTAACATAAGATGCAACAAAGAATCTATGTTACCCAGTATAGTATGGAACCCTTCTATGTAACACCATAAAATTGCAAATAGACACTGCATGTAGAAATACCAATGAGCAAGAAGTTTGAAATCCCCATCAGCACTACAAACAGCAGTGCAATGCTCCATCTACAGTCCGAGGCAGCAAGGTGAGGCTGAGAGGAACACGTTCAAAAGCTCCCCTAGCCCCTCTGCCTTCCTTCTTCGGCAAATACATGCACACGCATGCCTAGAGACAAAAGACAATTAGCCTGGTGAGTCATGATTTGAACTGAAGGTTTGCTGAGCTCTCTGAAGACAGCATATTGTACAAATGGCATGCACAGCCCCAGAACTGACTGCAACAACCACTGCAGTCCAAAGGTTTGCCTGTTTAAGCGAGAGGAAACAACAACAAGCACTGCTTTTGTAAAAGCACTGACTCTTACAAAACAAAGCTCCAGCTGAGCTGAACTCAGGCCTTCCTGGAATATGCTCATTATACTTTCTCCTTTTTTTAGCTTTTGCTCCTAATGGTCTCTTTGCCTTCTGTCCAGTGAAATGAACCAAGCCTCACACCCAACTGCCACCACAAAGGGCGTTATCCATCGTGGTGGGGAAGGTTCCCTTATCGGAAGAAAACCACTTACACAGGCAGGCATTTAGGAGGAACACTGGGCAGGCCCATGCCTCCAGTAAGTGAGCCTGTACAAGGTCACAGTTTTTGGAGGCAGCCTGTAAATCTTTTTACCAGCAAAACAAAAGCAAACAGAAACAAGCAACTGCCATGCTGCCTTGTTTTTCAAATCCACGCTGGCACCACTAGCTCTCCTCTGACTCTGCAATACATCTTCTGCTCAATGCACTGTGCTAAACAAGAGATCACTGAAAAATATCAGCTGGAGTTATGATGAGTCACCTACCTTCAACATTTAAAGGAAAGGGAGGGAAAAAAAAAGAAAGAAAAAAAAAAGATGTAAGAGATGTAACCACACAACTCCCACAACACTTCTGAAATTGAAGGGACTTGTGGCAAAGTGAGTCTCTGTAAACGTAACTAAGGGAACAAGACAAGTAAGAGATCACTTGTAGCTGTGCTCGTCTGAGGCTATGAGTAGGAGAGCAGTAATAGCTTTTATTAGACAAGCTGGTGCAGCTGAGGGAAGAAAACATGCATTAGAGTACATCCCCCCTTCTTCAGGTAGGGAAGTTAAGCACAGAAGCTTTTAGCACTTGGAAGGACCAGCTGCTAGTACCCAAGGTGACAATGCCTGCTTTTAGGCTCAGCAAAATAGGCCAAAGACTGAATTATCTACAACTACCTTTGCAGTTTGGCTCTCAAGCTTGTTTTCCAGTTATTCAGGGCTTTTTTCCAACTCTGAATTTAAGAGAATTTCTTTGTAAATACTCTGACAGCAAAGGTGACCTCCTGACAAGGGGCCCCACACATGCCATGCTTCTCCAGTCACATTTTTAGGGATATCCTTGAAGATCCCCAACTTATGATTATTTGTCATTTTCCCTCTCATCTATCATTTTGATGAATCAGAAAGCAATTACCGACAGAATAATTCTAAATCTTGACATTGCAGCTACAGACCTGCCAAGCTGTGACAGCTTGAAAAATGCTTGAAAATGAAGCCAAAAATGAATGACTCTCATCCCCGGATGAGTTTCTGAGCCGTTTGAGGCACAGGCTGTCGCTTTGTAAACAACTCCCCCCCAGCTCAGAAAGAAGAGGCAAAACGCTCCCAGGCAGCACAGCAAAGAGGCTCAGCATTCAGGCAGGGCAAGCACCGCCTGCCTCCCGGGAAATATCATCCCTGGACCCTCTGCTCGACCCAGCACGCAGGGCCCAGCTGATGCTCTGTGCCCAGCAGGACACGAGGGCTCACAGCACCGCAGGGGGAGAGGAACTGTTTACAGGATCGATCCGTTTGTAGAGCTGTCTCTTCACAAGAAGGGACACAGGGACTGCAGAGGCCACGCCGTGCATCTGCAAATGCTGCTGAGCTCTGCAGGAGATCCTAACTGCTCAGCTTCTCTCTAGTCCAGCACAAGCAAGTCCCGCACACAGCATCAATCCCTCCTTCAGCAGCAAGCTCCGCATAGGGGGAGAGCAACCCTCTCCCCAACACCCACCCGAGGTCCTCCCCTTCCCAAGCAAATGCCTTCAGGCATAGAGGGCTCTGCAGCGAGATGAGGGCTGGGCTGACAAGGGCGGGAATCTGGACAACTCAACAAGCATCGAAGTGGGAAGGAAGCATGGGGAGGGTCCCAGGACAGATGGAGTAAACCAAAGAGATGGCAGCCTCTGGAAAAGAAGCCAGATCTGGCAGGGAGAGCCAAGAGGGGCAGGAACTGCCCCCAGGGCCCAGCCTGGAGGCGTATCTCGGAGAATGGGGCCAGGGGAGAGCTCTGGGGGATCGTGCTCGGAGTGGCCTCCCTAGGGGACTGCCCCAGAAGAGGAGCACTAGGACAGCTCTAGGGCAAAGGGCACAGAAGCAGGGTCCCCTCCAGGACGAGGGGCTTGAGTACAGCTCTTGAGGGGAGCGATAGTGGAATGCACCCCCACCCCCGGGGCAAAGGGCTGGTGCGGGAGTCCGCCGGTACCCGGATCACCTGGGGCGGGAGCCGGTAGGCATGCCTAGTGGGAGGTCAGTCCTGGAGCAGCCCCAAAGAAAGAAACGGCCACGAGTAAGGGAGTTCAGCGCACAGGAGTCCCAAGCAAGCCCCGGGGCAGCGGGCTCGGCGCGGAGCGGCGCGCCAGGCCCCGCGGGGCACAGGTACTCACCGGGCCCGGGCCTCCCGCGGCCGGCGCCCCGCCCCCGCCGGGCCGCCCCGTTGCGCGGCCACAGACGGCGGCGCCGCTGCCTCCCCACCGGGCCGCCCCGCCGCGTCGGCCCCGGTCGGCGGGTCTCTCACCCGTAGTCAAGTTGGCGGAGGAGGCCTCATTGCCCTCACCCAAGATGGCGGCGGCGGTGGCTTCACGGCGCGTCACATGGCTAGCGGGGTGGTGACGCGGGCGGCGCCATGTCGCGGGCGGGCAGGCGATGGACCCAGCTGTGAGGTGCCGATGGGGCCCGGCGCCACTTTCTGAGGTGCGGCTGCAGGTGCTGCCGTTTTCTCAGCCTGGTGACGGGTGCTACGGGCAGAGAGGCGGGCGCCGGTTCCCTGGGAGGAGAGAAGCGTGATTTAGCAAGACTTCAACTCCCTGCCTACGAAAACTCAGTGCCTCAGGGGTTACTCCTACGCTTAACGCTGTTATCGCAGCGGAGACGCCCACAAAGCCCAAGCCCCGCGGGCCTGCCAGAGATGCTCGGGGAAACCGCAGTTTCCTTGCCGCCCTGCCCACAACCGACATGGCCATCACCGCCTCCACCGGCAAGGGCGCACGGGCCTCTCGCGGGAGCTCGCTCCGCCGTTGCTAGGCGAGGGAGGGGCGAGGGTGCGTGAACGGCTCTCGCGAGAGCGGTGAGAAGTGGGGCGGGGCCGACAGAGATGGCGGACGGGGCCGGTAGCAACGGGGACGCCGCGGGGCTGCCGGTGGGCAAGGAGGCAGGTGAGGAGAAGGGTAGCGAAGGCGGGGGTCGCTCTTCGGGGCCTGTAAGGCTCAGTGCGGCTCGGCCCAGATGCTGACGCGCTGGTTGTGTCCCCCTTCCCCGCCCCGCAGTGGACCGGCTGATCCGGGAGAACGGGCACATCTTCACCGAGGCCCAGTGCAAGGTGTGCAGCGCCCTGCTCATCTCCGAGTCCCAGAGGCTGGCCCACTACCAGGTAGGAAGCGGGGAGTCGCCGCCGCCCGCCGCCGGGCAGCGCGGGGTGCTGAGCGGCGGGGCCGGCGGGTTTCTCTCTGCTTTCTCCAGAGCAAGAAGCACGCCAACAAGGTGAGGCGGTACCTGTCCATCCACGGCGGAGAGGAGCTCGCCCACGGGAAGAAGATGAAGCTGGATGTGAAGCAGGTGAGAGGAGCTCTTCAGGTCCGAGTACCGACAAGCGGGGCCTGCTGTTGTACGGCTGGGGCACCTTAAAAATAGATGAAGAAAACCTGCTCAGAAAGGGCATTGTGAGAGCTGAGGAGCTCAAAGACAAGTGTATTGTCAAGGCCTTGTCTCAACGAGCACAGTTCCTGTTGCCCTTCCCACTTAAACAGCCTAGGTGAGAATGTCTTCCCCACTGAAAGAAATGTACATTGCTTTTTGTTGATAGTCTTGTTTGAAAGAAAAGGGGAAAATGAGTAAGAGTGACAGCTTGTCAGGAGTATCATTGCGTAACCTTTGCTGTCACAGAGAGCACGTTGGGTGGGAGCACCTCAGCTATGAGGACAGGCTGAGGGAGCTGGGCTTGTTCAGCCTGGAGACAAGGAGGCTCCAGGGAGACCTAACAGCAGCCTTCCAGTACCTGAAAGGGGCCTACAAGAAGGATGGAGAGAGACTGTTTACAAAGGCATGCAGTGATAGGTCAAGGGGTAACGGCTACAAACTAGAGAAGAGCAGATTTAGATTGGCTGTTAGGAACAAGCTTTTTACTATGAGGGTGGTGGAACACTGGAACAGGTTGTCTAGGGAGGTGGTTAGGGCCCAATCCCTGGAGATATTCAGAGTGAGGCTCGACAGAGCTCTGGGCAGCCTGGTCTAGTTGAGGATGCCCCTGTTGACTGCAGAGGGGGTTGGACTAGATGACTTTCGGAGGTCTCTTCCAACTCAGACTATTCTATGATTCTATGAATTCTTTTTCCACAGCAATCCATTTTCAAGTTTCCTCAGGCTGTGATTGGAGCCTGTTGGTCAGTAAAGGCACCACATTCCACTTGGCCAGCTGTCTGCCCCATGACTCATTTGGGAAACAGATTTTACTTTTATGATCACTTCAGTTTTAATCCCTAATTCTCCAACATTTGCAGCAGGGGATAAAGGCAGATGCCTTTGCACATAGTGCTAGGCTGAGAACTGACTGCTGCTGCCTGCTCCAGTGGTGTCATGTTGCAGATGAATGTTTGCCTTGCTTGGTTCACACCTTGCAGAGTTAAAGGCTGCCTATGCCAATACTGGCAGCTACACACTTAACCTTGTCCTTAACCCATACAGGCCAGAGCTGCCCTTCTGCCTGGTATGGTTCACTAATAGCTTTAAAAAAGTCATCTGGTGCAAGAATATTCTCCAGTGAAGAAGAGGTTGATGCTGAAATCCTGCTTGGTCACATTTCTTCAGCTTAATAATCAAGATAAACAGAGACATTCTATTGTTTAGACCCCTATGGCTTAGTGATTCTTCTCGTGACAAGGTTGGATGAGGTGACCTGCAGAGGTTCCTCCCAAACTCCAACCATGCTGTGATTCTGTGTGCACAGGACAGCAAGCAGGAAGGCAGCAATGGGGAAGACAGGAACAAGTGTTGTCCCATCTGCAACATGACCTTTTCTTCTCCAGCCGTGGCAACATCTCACTACTTGGGCAAGACCCATGCTAAGAACATGAAGCAGCAGTCCCCCAAAGTGGAAGGTATGACTGTCTGCAGTGGTTTTGTGTTGCACCAAGTGGCTGCTCGAGCAATAAAAAAGCTGAGAGGCTCACTAAAGCCCAAGTGTAAGTTCTTGTGAGGATGTCTGGGCTCTTTAGTGCGACACAGAGTAAGCCAGCACCTCCAGAGACACAGCATCTCTCAGCAGCCATCATGCTGGGTTAGTGTTGGCAAAAAGTGGAGCAGTTTTGTTTTGCATTGTTTGAGAGAAATGCAGCTTGCAGCAGTGTTGTACCCATCCCTGTGTGCAGGAACCAGGAAGGAGCCACTCTTCAGAGAGGGTGATGTTAAGTGGTGGAAATGCTTGTCATAGGGTATTATGCTCATGGAAAGCTTACAGGAGCTGAAGTTGACTGGTAAAACTCTGATGCAGCAAATTCATCAGGCCTGCTCAACTGCAGAGATGTAGCCTCTGAGATTCAATGACTTGTGAGCTGCAGATAGATGGGAACTGGGAGAATATAGCTGGGAAGCATCAGCATGTACCTGTCCTGACCTTGTGCTTTTCCCACAGCACCTGCTGTTGACCTCTCTTACAATGGCATGCAACCCTGGCAGGCCTCAGCTCTGACCTGGTGCAGCTGCCTGTGTGTCTCATCCCTTTTCTAGCAGATGGAAAGGCCCAGTGAGTGGGGAGGGAGATCCTCTGTCTAAGGCGAGTAGGAGCAGCCAAGAGCCTGGAGTGCTGTAGCTGGTCAGGACAGAGTAAAAATGCAGCGTTTGAGTGTGCCTGAGGATGGCAGCTTGTGTTAGCTCTGAGCTGTGATCTTCCAGGCAGAAACAGGATTCACCACACTAGTCCCATTTTTGTGCTATTTCTTAGGCAAGATTCCTCATGACTTTGGTTCAGGATCAAGTTCTGCAGCTGCAAGGTGTTTCCAGAAACCCACTTGCCTTTGTTGCATGGGGGCTTGTACCTGTGTTCTAGCTGGGTGATGGTAATTGCAGATGGAAGCTCATTCATGCCCAGTGTTTCTTGAATAGGGCCATGCTTAGGTTAAGAAGAATAATGCAAATCAGCTGTTTTGGGTTTTTTTAACCCTTAAAGATTTTCTGGGCTACTTTGACTTGTCTTACTACATGCCTTTCAGTTCTGCAGTGTTAAGGGAAGAGGTAGAAGCAACATTAATTTGTCTCCATGTCCTACATTCCCTGTCTAGGTTTGGGGTTTAGGTGTAGTGGGATATTGTTTTTTTTAACATGGGTTTTAGGGGAATAAAGTGACTGTTTTTTACTTCTGAGTTTTGTGGCTGACCAAGAGTTTGGATTCACCCTACAGAACCAGTGCCCCCACAGAAGCATCCTGCCACCCTCCCCACTTCTACTGTGTCTTCTAACGAAGCAAACAAGGACATTACTGACCCAGACAAGTTCTGTAGCCTCTGCCATGCCACTTTCAACAATCCCCTCATGGCAAAACAGCATTATGTAGGCAAGAAGCACAGAAAGCAAGAGACCAAACACAAGCTGATGGCACACTATGGTCGAACCCCTGATGCACCAGCGGCGTCCTTCATGGGTGAGTTCTCGGCAGGCAGGCTAATAAATAGCTGAAGAGCTGGGTGGGAGAGCAATGGTATGTGTCTGGCAGGTCTTCAGATGAGGGAGTCCATGCTGGGGGAGCAGGGCAAAATTGGTGATGAGGATCTTGATCATACACCGTAAGATTGATTTGGTTGATGTAATCACAGTCTCACAGTATATCAGAGGTTGGAAGACACCTCAAGAGATCATCAGGTCCAATGCCCCTGCCAGAGCAGGATCACCTAGGATAGTCTGCACAGGAATGCATCCAGGTGGGTTTGGAAAGTCTCCAGAGAAGGAGACTCCACAACCGCCCTGGGCAGCCTGTTCCAGTGCTCTGTCACCCTCACTGGAAAGAAGTTTTTCCTCATGTTGAGGTAAAGTCTTCTATGTTCAAGTTTGAACCCATTGTTCCTTGTCCACTTTGAACCATTGAAAAGAGCCTGATCCCCTCCACTTGACATCCACCCCTCAGATATTGATAGACATTGATGAGATCCCCTCTCAGTCTTCTCAAGACTAATAGCCCCAGGGCTCTCAGTCTGTCTTCACAGGGGAGATGCTCAAGTCCCCTAATCATCCTTGTGGCTCTCTGTTGGATTCTCTCCAGCAGTTCTCTGTCTCTCTTGAACTGGGGAGCCCAAGACTGGACACAGTATTCCAGGTGTGGTCTCATCAGGACAGAGTAGAGAGGTAGAAGAACTTCCCTAGACCTGCTGGACACACCCTTCCTGATACATCCCAGGATCCCATTGGCTCTCTTGGCCACAAGAGGAAGAGAGATTCCCAACAGCAAGAGAGATTTCAGGCTATAGTTAACTTGTGACAAGCTTTGGGCTGTGCTTTGCAATGTTGTCTAATTGGGGATGTATCATTCTTATTCTTTGTGCAGATAATCCAGGGATTTTGGCCAGGACTGTTTCTAACTAGGTAATTGCATCCAAAATGGAAAGATAAAAGTGGCATTTGATGTCTTTGGAGGGGACTAGCCAAAGATGGAAGAAATAGGTTTAACTGCACCTGCTGCTTCAAAGCACATGAAAGCCAGAGAAATTTCTCCCTGAATGCCTTTCAGCCTCTGTGTGGGCACTTCCATCTGATGAACTAATGCAACTCTCTCCAGAGCAAACAGGAATGTGGGGGGAGTAAAAAAAAAAGGGCTGTTAAGGAGGAACTTTAGGCAGACAGTTAAAACTCATTTGGTTTATGATCTGCTGCTTATGAGCAGTTCTGTGTGATGAAAGCCCTTGGAGTCCAGCAAAAGCATTAGGAGCTCATGGTAAACTCCCTTGTTCCTCCCAGCAGCCTTCTGTTGGACCAGGAAGTCTAGTACCTGCTGGATACTTGAGGTAAATAATAAGCAGACAAATCATCTTAAAATCTTCTTCAAGGGCTTCTTTCTCTGTCATAAAAGCCCACACAAGCAGAAGATTAATTATTGTAATTCTTTGCCAGGCCACCTTTAGATACCAGTAGCACTTACAAGAAATGAAGCTCAATTATCTCAGTAATATTCTCTCCCACATTGTGTAGTCATGTGGGAGATGGAAAAGGTGCTTGGTATCTCACATTACCCATCTGCTCAGTACCTAATTAGAGGGGTCTGATGAATAGTTCCACTGTGGTGTGACAGTGGCAGGAGCCCTAGCCCAGGCAGGCTGGGTAGGTGGGCTGTGCCCTTGCCTGTGTGAGCAATGTCTGCTATGAAGTGCCAGCAGGACAGTGCCCATGACACACCTCCAAGGCACTCAAGCTGTTCAGGTGAAGTTTCCGAGCCTGGGCTGTTGTCGGAGGCTGTTTGGATGTGGTGGGCTGCAGTCAAGGATGTTTCTCCTCTCTGTTGCCTCTGTTTTCTGACAGCCATGCCTGCCCCTAAACTTCTCTTCACTTGGGATCTGTGGCAGCAGGTAAAAATATGTTCTTTACAGTGCAACACTGAGGTGTTTGTCTGCTTACAGCTCCTCTAGGTACTGCTGGTTTGGGACGTAGGAGTGCAGTTTAGACAAGTTTGAGCACACACCTGAGTTGGTACAGGGAGATGTTGACCTCAGTCATGCAGGGAGGCAGACCCAAGGGTTGTGACAGCTCCTCTGGCCTTTGCTGCCCAGGCCTGGCTCACTTTTGAGAATTACATGTCCCACTAGTCTGAAATCACTGAGGTGCAGCAGCTGGGTGAGGAGGTGTCTGCTACATCATGTGCTTCTCACTCTGTGATCATGCTGCTCTGCTCCCCTGGTGGGGTGAGTCTCCTCTTTCACCTTAGGGAAATGTTTTCTTTGTGAGACTCCCAGAGAGCCAAAATTTTAAGAGTGCTTAGTGTCTTGAGGACAACTGCCAGGATCTTCACCTGCTCTGTGCTGAGCTGTGCTGCTATGCTTGGCTGTTCAGTATCTGCAAACTCCTGAACTTTCATTCCAGCTGGAGTTGTCATGTTACACAAAACCATTGATCTGTTTAGTACAACTATTGTTGGAAACTTTTTTTTTTTCCCAGTTCACTGATACAGTGACTGTAACCAAACTGCTCAACGATAGAGCTTCATGTTCTCAGTTGGCACCTAAGCAGGGCTTAGCAGAATGCTGCATTGTGCAGCTGGACATTGTGTGTAATTTCCTCTTGGTTGCTTTTTTTAAATTATTCTTTCTTTATTTTTATTTAAACGCTTTAAGCTTGCAGTTATGTATTTCCCTTATCTGTTCTGAGATGTACAGATCAAGAAGAAGTACACATTTGAGAGAGAAATGAAGCCGTGAAGGCAGCATAGCATCTCTCAATGCTGAGACTTTTACTATATCTGATACTGTGAAAGTTTACAGGAAATATGTCTTTGTTTTTATAGGTAAACAAACCCATGTTCTGACCTGTAAAGCTTTTCTGAAAGGCTTAGTGATTCCCTTCCAATGCCTGGCTGATACATGGTGGGGTAGTGGGATTCTGTGGCCTCCCCGCCTGGACAGGCTATTGACTTGCTACTTGACTTTGTTTAGCGGCTGTTTAACACATCAAGTGATTGATTATCTCACTTGTTTCTGCCTCAGGCACCCCGTTGTTGGCTAGCTGTGTGTGCTAACATTGATGTCTCTTTCAGCTGGGAAGGGGTACCCCTGCAGCACATGTAACATAGTGCTGAACTCCATAGAGCAGTACCAAGCTCACATCAGTGGCTTCAAACACAAGAATCAGTAAGTAATGTTGGCGTCTAAGCGTTTTTCCAGCCTTTCCATTCAAATGGCAGCTTGAATATAATTTAAAATGCAGTTCTGAACGCGTATTTCTAGCTGACTTGCAAGCAGAAGAGGGCCGGTGTGAGCTTGCGTCCTGAAGCCGATCCCTTCCTGCAGCTCCCTCTGCAGGCAGCTCCGGGATGCTGCTGAACTAGAAGGGCCCTGCAGTTGATTTCGTTTCTTGAGCGTTCAGCTCAGCCTGGATCTTTGCAGTGCAGCTCAGCCTGACACTCATTAAACACGGTTTCTCTCACAACCGAGATTTTAATTTAATTAAAGACTGGCTCAGCGGAGCTCTACTTGCCATTCTAACCTCTCGAGGGTTTACTGGTCTTGAAATTTGGCATGTGGTCAAGACCCACTGGAAACCTAACACTGTATTCCTGAACTTGCTCTCACGGCTGATAAGTTAAATAATGGCATTCCCTGCATGTATTATGAATCGAAAAAATATTAGTCTGGTGGATGATTAGTACCAAAAGTAATTGTTATGGACAGGTAAAGTTCAGATCTCTGATTTCAAAGATTTCACTGAAAGAGGCTCAGTAATGAGCCTGGGTTCATTACAGAGCTGCTTAGAAGATATTAAGAAACCCTGCCTCGAAGTGAGGACAGGAGGAAAACTGGCATCTGTTGTTGCCTTATCTGTGGAATAACAGCCCCATGCTCCTGTGGCTCTCTGGAAGACATATGCTCCATCCGGCATCCCAGAGAGTTTCAGCTCTTGAACAGCACAACCAGATCATATCAAAAAGTATCCCATTCCAGAACAATAACATTGAGGATGTTCCTAACACACCCCCATAAATATACCCTTTAAGGACATAGATGTTGTCTGAGTTTTTGCAGCCACACAACTCCCTTCCAGAAAGCTGCTCCTGGCTTCAGCCACTCAGTCTTGTTCCAGGCCAGCTTCTGCAGTCTGAGGAGAGCCAGGATACTTGCTTTGTAATAGAAGCTGGTTAATCTTCCTTGAGCTGCACAATAGCTAATTCTGCCACACTAAAGGTGTCTGTTTACACACAGGCACAGAGGGCAAGGATGCACTTGGAAGCTTTTCTGGCAAGTTGTTGACTTGGCTACAGCAGGCTGTTGCTCCACTGACAGCCATGCCTGCTGAGCAGTGATTGCAGTTGGCACATTTCAGGGCACTTCTGACATTGTCTCTTTTTTTTTTTCTTCTCTTCCTCTTGCTCCCTTCAATGTCCAGGATGCCAGGAGCAGTGCCAGTTGTTGGATCATTCGCACCACAGCAGTATGTCCGGGAAGAGTCAACTGCCCCAGGAGGCTACAGTTATTTCAGCCAAGACTTCTAGAGCAAGTTGCAGCACTGTTCTTGGAGTTGTTGGTGTCCCAAGAACACACATCCTTTGCCAGCCCACAATGGTTTCATTATCCCTCTGGATAAGCAAAGCCCTACCCTCCTGTATGCACCCGTTGAGCAGAACGGGGACTGAATCTATCAGGAAGAGGATCAAGTTGGAAGAGACTTGCTAGACAGCAAATATTTCACTCCCTTAGAGTAGTTTTCATTGTATAATTGCTTCCTGTGAAGGTGGGTGCAGTGTGAGAGGAGGTGTGTATCTGGTATAAGGAAGGTTTGGCAACAAGCTGAAAGTGGCCACCTCCTCCCTCACCAGAGCAAATAATGGATTCCTGCACCTGGAGAGCCAGCATCCCATGCTCAGAGGTCACTTTTACTGGAGGAGAGCTCCTAGACCATAATGAGTAGTGCTTATGTGGGACACAGTGCAGGTTGTCTAGCTTTGTACAGGCCAAAAAAGTAGGAACTAACCAAAGTGGCATCTCCTTCCATGCTTCCCTTGGTCAGGTTTGTGTGCAGAATTTCATGAGCCACTGGTTGCCATCAGAGCCTCTTGCAGTACCACCGCCGTTGGTTCTGGTTGTTTGGGTCTAACAAGTGCAAGCTGCTGTTGGTGAGAGTGGAGGGCTGTAAGAAAGGTTTGAGATCCTGGCTCTCCACACAGCTCATCCTTCTGTTGTGAGGATTTCCATGTGGAAGGAAGTAACTGTTCAGCCTGGTTTCCTATGGAAACAGGTGTACGTGATCATTCACCGTGTGTGTCTTTACCCCCTGTGACTTAAACTAATTTCAGCCAAACTTGGCAGCAATGGAGATCTCCAAGATCTGCATCTGATCAGCAGAGGAAGGTAGAGCAAGGGTGAGTTCATCTCTAATTCTGTTGGGATCTGCATGGAAATGCAGCATTTTCCCTACTGCCACCAAAATACTCTGGGGAAGGAGGGTTTTAAGGGGGGGGGGGGAGAAGAGAGGAAATAAATCTAGATGCAGCAGAAAACTAGTATAACTTGGTCAAATCATTAGCTGGTCATTAGCTGTAAATCTTTGAAAATCTACCTTCATTAGTCCTTCATTAGACACTACTTGCCCAACCCCTCTCTTCAAAATTCTGACACATTTGTATCATCCTGGAAAAGGGACGTTTTGTATTTCAAACCCAGAAATTAAGACTGATGGTCTCTTTGTGGTGCTTATGTACCACGGAAGGAAGGGCAGGCATCTGAAACTGCTGTGCATCGTGGATGAGCTCTTTAGATGTTTTGCCTTAAGCTAAGGCATTGCCTGTTCTCTGCTAGCCCACTGCAAAGCTATGTGCCTTGGGCTGGCTTTGTGTTTGGTGCCAGTGCTCTGAGTTGGGCATCCCATGGCTTTGTCCCAGCATCAATGCCTCTGGGAGCTGAGAGTTTGCTAATCCATGGCAAACGTCCTGCTGTTTTTCTTCTAGGAGGCAGAAGGACACAGATGTGGCCTCTCTGAGAACTTCTCTGGCCAGTGGGGCTGGCAGGAGCATGGGTGACAGCCGCAGGCACACTATGCTGCCAGGTTGGACTGAGCCAAGTTGCTGCCTCTCACTGTGTGAGCCCAGCAGCTGCTGGAGGGCAGTCTGGGGCCCTTGACTCCCAGTGTTGTGTGCCAGGGGAGCAGCTGACACCTTCACAGGACTGAGAGCTGGGCTGTAGAGGCACTTCTAAAATCCAGTGTGTGCACTGGTCAGGTTATGTAAGGGGAGAGGGAGCTGGTTGCTAATCTCAGTGCTTGGGGTGAGTGCCTTTCCTTCCCCACTCCAGGCTGTGCATGAGCTGTTTTTCATCACCCTGTACAGAATCTGCCATCTTCCCTTAGGACAGGCTCCTGCTGGTCTCGGTTTGCCTTCCTAGTGTTTTCCAACCTTGCTCTACTACTGAAGTCTAATCTTGGACTCCCTCTGTGGCAGGAGACTTCTTAAACCTTGCAGGCTGATCAATGAGCAGAAAATTGACGAACTGAAGGAAGTATTGTATGCCTGGTAGCCCTGGATGGCCTCCAACTCCAATCTCCACTGCCTGGCTCTTGTCCTGTACCAGGGCAGGTGCCCGCTAGATGTGCTGTGCGTCAACACCAGAGAGGGATCCATTTCCAGCACTGCCCAGTCCAGTCACTCCTGTCTGTGTACTGACAGTTTTGCCTTCCCCTGTACACGGTGTTTGTGTTTCTGCTGTTTCCCTAAGATGAAGCTCTCCAAATAGAGTGTTTATTACTACTTCTGGGTGCTGTGTTTCTGCTAGAGCCCTTCCTGGGATTTTGCCATACTTCAAAGCAAAGAACAGGATGCAGACACCTTTGAAATATTTGGGAGGGGCGGGAGTCTTGTGTTCCCATCCGCCCTCCTTGAGGCCCTGCTCTCATCCCACAGCACCCTAAGGTACAGACAAAGCTGGTAAGTGGCCTTGGCTGGTAAAGTCAGCGTTGCCTTGGGCACACCACAGTCACCAAGGGGATGGGTGACAGGACAGTCTGGGCTGGGAGACTGCTGGCAATTCTTCAAGTCCAAAATAGCCATGACTCCTGCAGGACATAGAGCTGTTTCCTGGCACTGCCATTGCAGCACAGGACTGGTATCACGGCAAGCATGTCCAGCTGCTGTCCCTTCCAGGGCAGCTCACTCACTGTGTGCCTGGGATCAGCCATCCTGCCCCACTGCAAGCAGGTCTGCAGCTGAGCCCAGGGACTAGTGTTCTCAGGAGCAGTGCAGGGCCTTGTGCTGGCACTGCAGGTGGTACTGCCATCAGCTATGTGGGTAGTGCTGAGTGGGATGGGCTGCATCCTTCCTGTGGTGCACAGTGCTGCCAGGACAGTGTGCCTGCCTGTCGCTTGCTGACCTTTCCCTTCTTGCAGCAGGCCTGTAACTTGCCTGTCAGCTCTCAGATCTGGAAGTGCAAATACTCTCCAAGTCAGGTGCAGGGGAGAAGGTGGCCACGGGGCTGCTTGTACCCCTGGCATGTCCCCTTCCCCAGCAGGAGCATGGCTGCCAGCAGGTGTGCTGTGGCACCCATAGCCAAGTGGCCCTGCCAGCTGTGGTTGGGACTCAGTGCCCATGGCCCATGTCCTAAGCATGGATCAGGTGGGTGCTGAAATCACTGGTGTCCCCACTCTGCTGGCTGCCCATCCTGCTGGTGAGCTGCTCCTGGGGGAGCCAGCACCCATGGGCACCTTCAGGCAAAACAGGAGGGAAGCTGGAGCCTGGCTGGGACCAGAACCATCCATATGCTGGGGGAGGCTGAGGATGGAGCACGGCCCTTAGAGTCCTTCAGCTGTGCACTGGTGCCAGTGTGCCACCAGCCTGGTG
Source organism: Indicator indicator (assembly GCF_027791375.1). Taxonomy (NCBI): domain Eukaryota; kingdom Metazoa; phylum Chordata; class Aves; order Piciformes; family Indicatoridae; genus Indicator; species Indicator indicator. The sequence continues at coordinate 7,057,575 of NC_072027.1, forward strand.
CTGCTGCCCAGCTGCAGCCAGGGCTACTCAGTAATGCTCCTCCCTCCCAGGGCCTCTGCAGGCTGCACTTCACTGGGCCGGGGCTCTGGCTGCCTGCACCAGGCTGAGCCCCAGCTCCTTCCGAACTGGAAGGCACGGCACAGGGCACAAAGCCACCCAGCAGCCACATCCCCCACAGAAGTGCCAGCGTCCCCTGCCCATGCTCAGCCAGCTCTGTGGGGCCTGTCCATCTGAGGAGCTGGTTCCTCCACCAGCAGCATATGGGGATGGGCCCCAGTAACACCCCCTCAGCCAGGGGGAACACAGCCCTGGCCACAGCCCCAACCACTGCCATCCCTTGTGGCCCCACTGGCTCCAGTGAGTAAATCAGGTACAGATGTGGAGGCAGGGCCAGGCGCCTGCTTGCGGTTAGGGGCTGGGAGCATCGAGGTGGCCCCATCCCTGCCTCACAGTCCCCTGCCGTGGCCATACTGCTCCCAGGAGAGGCCCTTGATACCCTGTGGGGGACAGGCTGGAGGACAAGGCTCCTGCTTGCTCAGTCCACAGATGGGCACTGCGGTGTGCAACCCAGCACGTGGCACCTGCTGTGTCCCTAGGGGAAGCAGTGCCCATCCTGGCCCCATGCATCCTGTGCCAGCTGCAGCCCCACTGCTATGCAGGGTAGCTGAGATGGGCAGGAATGACAAGGCTGCAGTGGAGGCAAGTCACGGCACAGCCTGCTCTTGCTGTCAGGCCAGCTCCAGCCTTGCATGCTCCCAGCTCGTCCCTCACTGCCTGAATCTCTGGGTGCTCCTGTGTTGTGTTGAGGGCCTAGCCAAAGCCTGGGCCCTGGTGTCCCTGTCTCACTGCCCCTGTGTTGGGCCCCACGTTCTCAGCTTCCCAGAGGGAGCAGTAGGTTTGTGTTTGCCAAGTTTTGCCTGGTTAAACATTAACCAGGACAGGTTGCTCCATCGGTCCCTCCCTGCCAGAGATAAGGATGGCCAGGCCTGGCAGGAGCTCAGTGCCCTGTGCTTGCCTCCAGCACAGGACCCAGTTCCTATGGAGCATCCTGCCCCTTCTGCTTGGCTTCTGCCTGTGTAGGCAGATCCATACTGCTACGAGAGCAGCAAGTTGGGGCAAGGGCTAAAGCCTGTCATATGTTAAGGCCAGTGGGGCTGGATGGAGCTGGAAGCACTTACGCTAGGGCAGCCCAGGACCCCTGTGTTCCAGGACTGACCTGCTCCTGTAGTACCAGGGGCTTCACTTAGCCCCAGAACATGGAATGAGCTTGCTGGGTCTCAGCCCTTGAGGCCCATGCACGTATGGGGTGCTGGGAGCTTGTGCCCCAAACAAGAGCTGTTCAGGGGAGGCCAAGAGAAACTTCCATGAGGAAAGAGCCCCCTGGACTCCAGCCCCCCCCAGGAGCCACTGTGCCACGCACACTCCTGCTGGCCGCAGGTGCCACCACAGCGGGAGCGGCGGCAAGCACTGGGGCCAGGCACAAGGGGCTGCTGTGTTCCCGCAGCCCCGGCTGCCTTCCAAGAGCAATATTGTTGGCACCAGGCAGGCTCCTTGCGCCGGCAGCACATACATGGGGCTTTCATGAGTGGAGCAGGGATGATTTACTGCCTGGGGAAAGGGGCAGGGGTGGGAGGATGGAGTCCCAGTGTCCTGGCGCCCAGCTTCTTATGCATGCTTTCTGCCACAGGACCCTGCACATGTAAGCAAGGCTAAGACTCTGGCCAGGGGGCCACCTCTCTTCAGCCGTGATGGGAGAGAACCATCTACACCATGCCAGCCCCATTTCTGCCCCATCTGTGGGGTACTGCAGAAGCACTCCTTCCCTGGGCACCCCACCTCTGGTACTCAGTGGATTCATGTCTCTTTGCCACAGCTGATGGGAGCTGCCCACAGGGCTATGGATTACAGAGGCAGCAAAGGAGTGTGCTAGGGCAGGGGTGCACCCGCAGCATGGGGTGCTGGTGCTGGCACAATCCCCCCTTGTTGTGCCACTGGCGTGGTGGAGGCTGTGTCAGTGCTGGCAGCAGCGGGTGGCAGGCAGTGGGGCTGTGCTGCCATGAAGGGCTTTTTGTTTGCCATCAGTTGCTGTTATAAATCAAGCCAGGCAGCCCGACCCCCGGCCCAGCACTGCCGCACAGCAGGGAGGGGACTGGATCCTAGCCACCCGCAGTGCAGCCTCACTGTGCCCCAAGCCTTCACTCAGCATTGGCCTGGCCTGGCAAAGATGCTTGGTGTTGCACAGGGCGAGAAGCCAGCACTGGTGCCTATGCCCTGCTCCTGGCCAGCCCTGTACCCAGTACTGGTTGGACCTAGCCAGGATACAGGGGGTCTCTCCATGCCTATCCCTGGCAATGGCTCCCACGGACTCTCCTGAGTTCCAGCTCTCCCCCAGCATTCCCAGTGCTTTGAACAACTTCTTCTCTCTGGTTTTAATTTGGTTTCGGTTCGAATCAAGCTGAACCCAAGATTTTTCTGTGCTTCCAGCATGCTGTGAGCTCTGCAGGGGCGGCTGCTCCGTGAAATTGATGTTCTCGTCTGCTTCACGCACAGGCAGGAATGAACAGCTGCTGGGATCTGATGGCCCCAGGGAGTGCTCCATGTGCCCCTGCCCCCCAGGGGTGGACCAGCACCCAAGGGTGGGCACCAGCACCCCAGATGAGAAGCAGCATGGGGTGGACATTGCTATAGGAGATTGTGGCACAGATTAGCCCTTGCAGTGAAAGTCTGTCGTGCCGGAAGTTGCTGATTTTCCATGCTGGAGCACCACAGGCTGCAGGATGAAGGGATGACAGTTGTACCGTGCTCACACCATCTGAAGACCCATGCTGAACAAGGGAAAGGCTCCTGGAAAGCAGAAAAATGACAGCTCTAAGGCCAGATCCTGACCATGTGCTGGGGTCACACTCTATCCTGTCTTAGTGACAGTAGGATGCTCAGGGAAAGGTGTGCCTGGGGACTGCTGTGCCTCAAAGGGTCTGAGGCCCAGAGATCCTGCTTGGGAGGGCAGGGAAGCATATGGGTAGCAGGGCCTGGGCATACTGGGATCTGCCTACCTCGGCGCAGGCAGCAGCATGAGGAAAGCAAAAGTAAAAGTGTTTATGGGTCGGATTAGGGCCACTCCAGCCCTGGCTTGCAGCCTCGTGGTGTTTTACGACGCTCCGTTATGGGCCTCTAATGAGGGTCACAGCCGCTTTATAGCACCGGTAGCGATAACGCTGCAACTAATTGCAGCACAATTAGTGAGCGGGCTGCCGGGCACCCAGCAACGCTCAGCACCCAGCCGTGGCCACCCGCTCTCAGCATCTCCGGGGCTGGGGTGCTGCCTGTTCCCAGGGTTCCACGGAGGGAGAAAAAGGGCACAGGCGACTTTGCTGCCCCTCTTTCCCCCCAGTCCCGATGTGCTGCTCCCGACGTGGAACCCCACCATGTGGGGTCTGCCTGGGAGGCGGTGGAGGAGAGCGACCTCGGGTGCTCCGCAGCCCACCTCGTTTTCCACCCACGCGGGGCGATGCTGCCGGGGGTTGCCCGGGGGGTGTCGGTGCAGTTCACTTCGCTCTCCCCGCCCCAGCTCGGCGGCAGCTGAGTTTGCAGAGGAGCCGGCGGAGAGCGCCCAGTCGCAGCAACCGCGGCTAGAGGCCGGTCCTCGCCTCACCCTCCCCTACCCCCCCCCCCTCATCCCCCCCGTAGCTCCAGGCGGGGCGGGCGGCGCTGCTGTAACCCGAGCGCGCTCCTACAAAGTGCCCGCGCCCGCCGTTGCCGCGGCAGAGCGGGGCTGGACCGAGCCCGGAGCTGAAACCCGCCCTGGTGCAGTGCTGTTCCGTGCCGTGCTGAGCGGAGACTAGCCTCATCCCGGAGCCAACCCCAGCCCTGCCCGCCATGGGGCCGCGGCGGCGCTGAGCCCGCCGGCACCCGGACTTTGCCCGGGCCCTCACCGCGCTGCGCGGGCGGCTCCGCCGAGGGAGCCCGTCACAGCCGGTAACGCCGCCGCTCGCGACCCTCGCCCTCGGAATAGTTCCCCGCGATTCCCGTCCCGGGACACTTTCCCCTATCCTACTCACCCCGACACTCCTCTCCCCGGGACCCCCCGCGGCCCACCCGCGTTGTGCCCAGCTAACTGCTGCCGGCTTCCTGGCCAGGCTGCGGCTGGCCGGAGTGATCGCGTTCCCTGCACCCAGCTGGGGTCCCCCGACCCGTGCCGTGTCCCGAGGGAGCAGGCTGGAAGAAAACTCACCCTACCCAGAGTCCTCCGTGCTCCACGCACGCCCACCTCCGGGCTCCCCTGGGGACGCCGCACCGGTGCTCCACCGCTCCCTGGGACCATCCACCCCGTCTTCACCTGGCCGGGGCACGCGTGGAAGGGAGCTGCTCTCCCAACTCCTCTCACTCCGGCCCTGCCTGTCTCGCAGGGTGGGAGCCGGTCTGGAAGATGCGGCCCCTCTTGCAGGTCCTGATGGGGCTGCTGCTGGCGGCTGCTGCCCAGGGGAGGGCGATGGAGCCAGGTACGGCTGCAGGGTGGGCAAAACGGGGCTTGGGGGCGGTGGTGTGGGGGTCCTGCTTTCTGAACGTTTTCTTCTCTTCCCAGCGAGTCTCTGGAACTGGGGGTGTTGTATGCTGACCATGGGCACGCAGCCCCACAGCCCTGACCATGGGGCTGGGCAGATGGGAGATGGGGGGCACGGCACAGGGGGCCAGTGTCTCGCATTACTGGGCGAGGAGGTGTGGAGGCTGGAAGGAGCAGAATGGCTCCAGACAGGCTGTCCCTGCACGGTGTGGGCTCAGCTTGTTCAATGGACATGTGTGTCAGAGCAAGATGGTGTGAGCACTACGGGCTGTCGGTGGTTGTATGTGGCTCTGTAGCAAGTGTCTTGGTGGTGGGTACAGGAGAAAGACATGTCCCAGGTGTTATAGAAGCAGAGGCTCATCTATCCCATATCCCCTCTGTGATACCCACACAGCTGGCTGAGGACGCAGGCAGTCGGTCTGTGGTGGGCTTTGCTATGCTGGAAGTTGGTTGTTTCTGCCCTCCATTTGCCAGCCATCAGCTGATAGGGCACCACTGCCCAGCTCAAGCATTGCAGGGGCCAGCCAGGCTGGGGAGGTTTCAGCTGTGCTTGGAGCACACAGAGATCTGACAGTGGGTGACCAGGAGGGTTTAGTGCCCTCTTTTGGTGAGGCACAAATGGGCTTGAGCACCCTGTGCCACTGGGAGTGGCCCTTGCAGAACAGTGGCGTATGTGGCCTTGGACTGGGACATGGCAGCTAGGGAAGCCATGTCCCTGTGCTCCAGGGCAGAGTCCAGCCCTTGCCTGTGTCTGGGGTGGCAGAGCAGGTACTGGGCTGTGTTATACCATGTGCCCTCACACTGGCGTGGGTCCTGCCATCGGGGAGAAATGAGCACCAGGCTGGACACTCATGGCATCCCTCCAGAGCTATTTGAGAGACCATTGCTGGAGTCAGAAGAGGAACATCTCCTGCTGGATCCAGGCAACACTTTGAAGCTCTACTGTGATGCCAACCAGAGCGGTGCCAACGTGGTCTGGTACAAGGAGTCCCGTCCACTTGTCCTGGGAAATCGCATCCGCCTGCGGCAGAGCCTACTGGAGATCTCAGAGGTTGCCTACGAGGACTCGGGGCTCTACATCTGCCGGGCGCAAGGGACTGGGGAGATCCTGCGCAACTTCACCATCTCCATTGTGGGTAGGAGCCCTCACAGCACCTAGCTGCCCCTTGGAGTGGCAGGGCAGCCACTGCCCGCGAAGCCCTGCAGGCAGTTATGTCCCTCTCAACTTGTTTTCCTTTGCAGACTCACTGGCATCAGGTGATGATGATGAAGACAGTGATGGGGACGGTCCCCACAGAGACCGAAATGAAGATCCCATCTACATGCACAGAGGTCAGTGCTGCTCTCGGCAGGAGAGGACAGCTGGGGCAGGTCTAGGAGTGCAGGGCACTGCTGCCTCCTGCTCACAGCATGAGTGGCTGGGAGAAGCTCCAGCAGCCTTCATGCTGCTCTTTGGATGACTCCTACTATTTGTCCTGCACTTCTTCAGCTCCGTATTGGACTCACCCACACCGGATGGACAAGAAGCTGTATGCAGTACCCGCAGGAAACACAGTGAAGTTTCGCTGCCCAGCCTCAGGCAGCCCCAGCCCCAGCATCCGCTGGTTCAAGAATGGGCGAGAGTTCCGGGGGGAGCACCGCATTGGGGGCATCCGGGTAAGGACCAGGTCTCCCCACTGCAGCCTCCCTTCATAGGGTGTGGTCCCCCCATCACATCTCACCACCTTACCTAACTATTCTGCAGCTCCGGCACCAGCACTGGAGCCTGGTGATGGAGAGTGTGGTGCCCTCTGACCGTGGAAACTACACCTGCCTGGTGGAGAACAGGTTTGGCAGCATCCACTACAGCTACCTCCTGGATGTGCTGGGTAAGGGCTCCTCAGTACAGCACTTGTCCTGGCTCTTCACTTCCCCTTGAGGGGTCAGGGGCATAGGAAGAGTCTGGAGGAACCTCTATTTGTGTCCTCTCCATCAGCACAGTCTGCATGTCCCTCACACTTGAGGGATGTGGGGATGGAGACCAGGCTCCGGTTGTGCTGTTCTGCTCTAGGGCCAAAGAAAGGCTCTCCATGGCTGGGTGGAGAAGGAGGGAGAAAGGAGCCTCTGCTCTGGGCCACTGTGTTGGTGACACCACTTTGCTCTCTTCTGCACAGAGAGGTCCCCGCACAGGCCCATCTTGCAGGCTGGGCTGCCTGCCAACACCACAGCCCTGGTGGGCAGTGATGTGGAGTTCTTCTGCAAGGTCTACAGTGATGCCCAGCCCCATATCCAGTGGCTGAAACACATCGAAGTGAATGGCAGCAGCTATGGTCCTGATGGGGTCCCCTATGTACAAGTGCTCAAGGTAATAAGGGCTTGAAGCACCTGGTTCCCAGATGCCCACCCCAAAGTGGTGACAGGGGAGAGCACAGAGTCCCCTGAGGAGGAGGAAGGATGCTGACTGTCCACATGTCTCCCTGGCAGACTGCAGACATCAACAGCTCTGAGGTGGAGGTGCTGTACCTACGCAATGTCTCCATGGAGGATGCTGGCGAGTACACCTGCCTGGCCGGGAACTCCATTGGCCTCTCCTACCAGTCTGCCTGGCTCACTGTCCTGCCAGGTAGGAGTGAGGGAACTGATCTGGGAGCTGAGACCCCCAGCATGCAGGAACCATGGCTTAGGCCAACTCATTCACTCCCTCTAGAAGAAGAGCTGGTGCGGGAAGCTGAAGCCCCTGAGGCCAAGTACACTGACATCATCATCTACACCTCGGGCTCGCTGGCTGTGGCCATGGCCATCATCATCGTAGTGCTGTGCCGGATGCAGACTCAGTCAAGCAAGCAGCCCCTGGAGCCCATGGCAGTCCACAAGCTCTCCAAATTCCCACTCATCCGACAGGTGGGTGCTAAGCTGGAGTGTGTGAAGGGACCTTAGCAACCAACTGGCTCTGTGAGTGCCACCTAGGCCTATCATAACCTATACTGCTGCCAGACCCACTGCCTCTGGTGTCTCCCTTGCCCTGTTGCTCTGAGTGAGGGCCACTGCAGCACCATTGGGCTTCTGTCCCTGGAGCACGGGGCAAAATGGTTAAGGTGTCTTGGTCTCTTTTTGCAGTTCTCCCTGGATTCCAGCTCCTCTGGGAAGTCCAGCACATCCCTGATGCGTGTCACCCGTCTCTCCTCCAGCTGCGCTCCAATGCTGGCTGGGGTCATGGAGCTGGACCTGCCCCTCGATGCCAAGTGGGAGTTCCCTCGAGACAAGTACGTTGCCATGCAGGGCAGGTCTGGGACTGGGGCCTGCTCTCCCCAGCTACTCTGGGGGCAGAAGCATGTGGGTGCTGGATGAGGAGGTCTCCAGCCACCACTGGATACCACAGTACTGCCATACCCCAGGGTTCTTGGACTCAGCTTCAGTAGTGTGGGGTAGCCGTGCTGCCCCTGCCCCTTGGGTTTTGGCCATGCAGTGATAGGGAGCAGGGCCATCCCTGAAATCTCTCACAGTTCTGCCTGTCTCTGCCAGGCTGGTGCTGGGCAAGCCCTTGGGAGAAGGCTGCTTTGGCCAGGTGGTACGGGCAGAGGCTTATGGCATCGACCGAGACCGGCCAGACAGAGCCATCACCGTGGCTGTCAAAATGCTGAAAGGTAACGGCTCCTCTGCCAGTGTCCCCAGGCACAGAGGTGGCATCCATTCCAGCTTGGTGCCACCCCATCTGGCACAGTGACACAGCCCTCCTTTCCCAGACAGTGCCACTGACAAGGATCTGGCTGACCTCATATCTGAGATGGAGATGATGAAGCTCATGGACAAGCACAAAAACATCATCAACCTTCTGGGAGTCTGCACGCAGGATGGTGAGAGAACCCTACAGGTTGTGCTTGGGCAGGAGACGGGCAGGACGCAGGGCTGTTGGGGAGAGCAGCAGATGGATGCTGGGCTGGGGCAGGGGCTGAGCAGAGCTGACACCCTTCCCAGGGCCGCTGTATGTGATTGTGGAGTTTGCTGCTAAAGGCAACTTGCGTGAATACCTCCGTGCCCGCCGCCCCCCAACACCTGACTACGCTTTCGACGTCACAGTGATGCCTGGGGAGCAGCTCTCCTTCAAGGACCTGGTCTCCTGTGTCTATCAGGTGGCCCGTGGCATGGAGTACCTGGAGTCAAAACGGGTAGGGCTGACAACCCCCACAGGCTTCCTGTGCTTTGCAGTGTCTGGGATGGGCATGGCGGTGATAGAAGAGCTGTGTCCTTTTCACTTTCCTCTCTCTGAATCGGGAAGAAGAGCCCATCCCTTTCTCCTTGGCTGTCCAGAACCTCCCAAACACATCCAGTAAAGCTCAGGGCAGCATCTCCCCAGAAATTTGTAGCCTATCCCAGCCCCTGGGTGTCTCCCAACTGCTGTGCCTATTGCTGCAGCCAGCACAGCATGGGGGTGCCCCCACTACTGCCAGGGTACCAGAGGGATGTGTGGGAGGGGAGCAGCAGGTCTGGGTATGGAAAGGGGCACATGGAGCTGGAACTGCCATCTCACACCTCCTGTGGGTGATGCTCCCCTTCTGCAGTGCATCCACCGTGACCTGGCTGCCCGCAATGTGCTGGTCACAGCAGAGAGTGTGATGAAGATTGCTGATTTTGGCTTGGCCAGGGATGTCCATGACATTGACTACTACAAGAAAACCAGTAATGTGAGTGAGGAGGCATGGGAGAGGAATGGGGCATGGGGTACAGGGAACCTTGTCCAGGGCTGAGCAGAGGGTTTGCTCCCATAGGGTCGCCTGCCAGTGAAGTGGATGGCACCTGAGGCCCTGTTTGATCGTGTCTACACCCACCAGAGTGATGTGTGAGTCCCTGGACTACTGAGCGTGCTGTTGGATGTGGGACAAGGCACTGCCATGGGGTTATGCATTAACTGGAGGGTACCCTTGAGTAGAACAGGGATAGTCCATGGGACAGCAACAGTGAGAAACATCCTTCCTAGGGGTGATGCCACCATTTACTATCCCTGTTCCCATGGCGCCACAGTATGCAGTGCAGTGACTTAATGGTCCTGCCTGCCTAGGGACGGGCCCAGGATGTGGCTGATCCTTGTTTGCCTCATGTGATGCCAGGTGGTCCTTTGGGATCCTCATGTGGGAGATCTTCACACTGGGGGGCTCCCCCTACCCTGGCATCCCTGTTGAGGAACTCTTCAAGCTGCTCAAGGAGGGCCACCGCATGGACCGACCATCTAACTGCACCCATGAGCTGTGAGTACTGGCCAAGCAGAGTGGACAGGGGGCACAGTGAGACCCTGCTGACACTCCCTCACTGCCCCTTCGCCCCCAGGTACATGCTGATGCGGGAGTGCTGGCATGCTGTACCTTCACAGCGTCCCACCTTCAAGCAGCTCGTGGAGGGACTAGACAAGATCCTGGCAGCTGTTTCAGAGGAGGTGAGCAGTGAGGAGTCCAGTAGGTGGTGGGGTGGGCAGCACTGGTGCTGACAGCACTGTCTCTCCCTGCAGTATCTGGACCTCTCCATGCCCTTCGAGCAGTACTCGCCCTCCTGTGAGGACACTGCCAGCTCCTGCTCCTCTGACGACTCTGTCTTCACCCACGACCCACTGCCCCTGACTCCCTGCCTCTTCTACCCCAGTGTGAGGACTTAAGGGGAGACAGGGAAGGGTGATGCCAAGGCCACCTCTAGCCTTAAAGGGAGTGGGTCTGGGTGCCTACAGGTTCCTTGCTTTGCCTGATGTGAGTGGTGGGTGGGCAGGGCCCTGAGCCAAGCCACAGCAGCAGGGCAGGGTGTCTCTGGGCTCTCTTTTGTCTCTGAACCTTCAGTCCTGGCTGAGACCTGCCTGGCATTGTAGGACAGTGGCAGCCAGAGCACCTCTAAGGCAGGCACTGCCTGGGATGCCCATGGCATCACTCAGGGACCCAGGCTTTGGCCAGCACTTCAGTGGAAGTATCTCTGGGTGGGAGCACTGCTGCCTGTGGGTTTCTGCTGCATCTGTACATAGCCATAGAGATGAATATTTATGTACATGAAATGTCGACCTGATAAATTATTTTTTTGGAATAGACCCTGGTACAGTTTCTGGGCTGCTGCTGGGGGATGAAGGGCTGAGCTGAGCTGGGAAGGCAGGTTGGGGGATGCCTCCTCACCCCAGCCAGCGCAGGGGCCTGTGAGTGCTCCTGGGGAACACAGAGGCACTGCCACAGGTGCAGGAAGCGACTCCCCACTCCCGCGCCTCCAGGCCCGCTCCAGCACAAAGCACCCTTGCATCTGTTCCCCATTAGCTGCTGCTGCACTAAGCCACCATGAACTTCGCTACCAGCATCGCCCTGAAACTGATCCTTCAACTGCCGCAGGCTCACAGGCTGGGAAAGCACTCTGGGGCCCAGCCCCATATGCGGGGGACCCCCTGCACCCCCTGCACCCCCTGACCGTGTCAGCCCTGAGACTCTAGATGAAAGTGAGTTACTTGCTCTGTGCTGCCTCCCCAGAGCCCCCACATCTCTGTGAGTGCAGACTGGGGAGCTTCAGCTCCAAGGCCTGCTCTGTGATGCCTGGTCTGCCTTCCCCCCACCCTGCTTAGCCCATGGTGCCCAGCTCTGCCAGGAGCGTGGGCAGGCAGGGCTGCAGCTGTCTCAACCCCTCCTGCCAGCCTGCTCCCTGGGTCTAGGGTTTCATCTAGGGCCGGGTGGCCGTTAGCCCCAGGATCTTATTTCCTCCTTCAGCTCCCAGCTGCACTTGCAGTCCCCCAGCCTGGAAGCTGGTACTTCAGCATGGCCTGCTCCAAACCAACCCAAAGGGAGAGGGGTTGGAAGGTGCTGTGGGGCAGGATGTGGGCCTGGGACAGCAGAGTCCCTGAGACCTGCCCACTGCTATGCAGGGTCCAGGCTTGAGGGATGCAGCTTGTGACTGCCCTTGCATGGGCTCATCTTAGCCATGGGTGCAGTGCTTGCCATGCATTGCATTGGCTGAGAAGCCTAGCAGCCTGGAGAGCCATCCTGGGACCCCCTTCTCATCACAGCCCCTTGCAAGGCTGCTGGGAGAGCCCAGCCTCACCAGTGTGCTTGCAGCCTCCGTCCCCAGCCCTGCTCATCTCTACTGTGAGATGAGTCTCCAGCTCCAGCACAGCAGACAGAGGCAGACAGCCCACGGGCAGGTGTGAAACCTGCCTGTCCCGGCAGCCTGCCTGCCTGGGAAGGATCCCAGCTGTCCTCTAATGTGCCAGAACCAATGCATTTCACACAGCCCTGAATGGGACATTCACATGCTGAAGGGCAAATTGCTCAGGATGGCCAAGGGGGCAGCCTGGCTCCCAGCTGGGACAGGGGATGAACACGAATGGGTGCATGGGAAGGGGTTCTGAACCCCTGGGGGCTGTGTCCAGCTTGCCCCCACCCCACTCCAGGCTGGAGCCTCCATACTGGGGGCAGCATAGAGACTAGGCAGTGCCTTATGTCCAGCATGGTTTGCATAGCTCTTGCTTGCTGGGCAATGCCATTTCTCTGGAAAATGGGGCCACAGCCAATTTCAAAGGGTGAGGCAGAGGTGGGTTCATTAATCCTTAATGCCTGTTGGGCACGCACAAGGGGACATAGTGAGCGGGGTTCTGCTACCCCCTGCCACACAGCCTCACTTAGTCCTCGCTCACATAGCAAGAGTGATGTGTATGGAGGCAGCACATGGGTGCAGGCAGTGCCTCATCCCCTCAGTCCAGCTAAACCCAGGGATGCTTCCAGGGCCCTGCTCCAGCACAAGGGGCTGATCCACATCCTTAGATACTGGTGCATCCCTGAGAGCTGCAGCAGCGGGTGCCAGCGAGCTGTATCAGAGACAACTCTGCCGAGTACAGGGCAGCTGGAGCTGTGGCTGGGCAGGGAGGCAGCCCAGGGCATCCTGCAGCCCCACGACAACTGGAGGCAGTTTTTATTGTTTAACATTCCTGGTATTTTCTGTCAGGGCTGAACCAATTGTCCTTAATCCGCCAGGCTCTGCTGGCCAAACAAGTGTGGCTGAGCCACTGGCATCCTGTCCCCACAAACAGGCCCCTTTTGTGAGAGGGATTTAGCATGTAGCCCAGTAAATCCCACTGGTTTCCTGAGGCAGCGTTCCCACACACCACACCCCCAACCCCTGCTGCCTGTTCCCTGGTCCCTGAGACCTGGCCCTGGGCCCTGGGCCCTGGCGTTGCTCCTCAGCCTGGCCCTGCCCCTGGGCACCCTGCCTGCCTCTGTTCTGAGTCCAGGCACCTGCTGCCTGACCAGAATCTGCCCACCTGGAGGGCTGCCTGTAGCCCCTCTGACCAGGGTCCCCCTGCTTGTTGTTGGGACATGTCTGGGGGGACTGAGGGGCTTCCCAGCTACCCCTCTGCACTGCTGAGTATGGACAGGATGTTGTGGTCCCGGAGGGATTCTATGGTTCTAGGGGATGCTGAGCCCTAGAGGAGATGGCTCTGGTCTGGGGGTTGGGAGAGAATGCTGAGTCCTGGAGGAGATTTGACAGTCCTTAGGAGGGTACCGAGTCCTGATGGATATGGCTCTGTTCCTGGAGGATGCTGAGTCCTGAGGGAGACAAAGCACCTCAGGGGCCAGGACAGTGGTTGGTTCTTTATTCCAGCTCTGGGATGTAGCTCCTAGCCCCTAGCCCAGAGATGCCTTTGCTTAACGACTCTGTTGTGGAGACAGGAGCTGCTGTTGTCTTTTCTCCCCAAAACAAAGGCAACAGATTTTTATCTCCAAGGAAAATCTGGCCTTTGTGAGATGCAGAAAGCTTCTGCCCCTGGGCAGGGAGGGGATGAAAGGCACCAGGCTCTTGCCTCCACCACCTGGCACAGCCTCTCTGCCTGCTGCTGCCTGGCACATACCTCCATGCCCTGTCCTTGTCCCATGCTTGTGCCCCATGTACCCCACTGGTGTCCAGGCAATGAAAAGGAAGGAAAGGTCCCCATAGGCTGATGGGCAAGGAAAGGGGATCCATGGGCACCCATAAGTGGGGGCACCCTATGCTGCTTCCTGGGCCCAGGCTGTGAAGGGATGCAAACAGTGGCAGTTCCTGCATCTCTGGACACCACACACACAGATGTGCACATATGCACAGGTGTAGGCACACACAGATGTAGACACCATTCCCACGCCCATGTCTACACACACCCATGCACACCCATGCCCATGTATGAACACTTGCAACACCCTGCACACAGCAGACATCCCTCTGCACACACTTCTCGGACAGAACCCTCCCCAACCGTAGAAACACACTCTACGGATGCATCCTCGCCTCCAGCCGCGCAAACACACAACACCCCTCGCACACCCCCCATGCACACGTATACACCCCTCACGCACACCCCTTCCACACAACGCCCCCGTACATGTACACACACACGCCCCTACACCCCATGCCAGCCCTGTACATCCTCTTTCACGCACCCCCATCCCACGCACACACCCACACCCACTCTCTCTCTGCACCGAGCTGAGCACCCAGGACGAGCGCTGGTTGTGGGGCCCCTCCTCCAGCGGGGGTCCCAGCGAGCGCAGCCGGCGGGCTGCCCGCTGCAGCCCCTCTCCAGCCGGCAGCATTCTGCGCTCGCCCGGCCGGCAGCAGGCAGGCGAAGCCGGGCGGCGAGCCCCATCTCCTGGCCAGAAGGAGCAGCTCTGCGCCTGCAAGATGGGCAGAAATGAACCCCTGAGAGCTGTTCACCCACACGTTATCAGCTGAGACAGTGACCTTCATGCCAGGCCAGCCCTGGGACTGTTGGTTGGAGGGATGACAAACTGGGCTGGGAAAAATGGTCTGCATCATGGGGTCGGTTCCTGACTTCGTTCTCCATCTCTTTGCCCTTGCAGATGGATGGGGCTGGGAGTGGGGCAGTGCGGGATGTTCAGGTTGCAGAGTGGCACCATGTGCCACTGTCTATCCCACCTACTCCAGGTGATGGAGAGCAGAGTGGAAAGTCACGGGAGCCTTGTGAACCTGGCTTTACCTTGAGTGTATAGAGCAAAACCCAGCAAAGGCTCAGTCTGGCTGCCCAGGGCTGGGCCCAGTACAACCCCTAAGCTGGGGATGGGGGCCAGATGTCTGCCTGAGGGATGGGGGAGCAGGGAGGTCCTTGAGAACAACTGCAGCACCCAGCCAGGTACTCCGAGCCCCACTCCCTGGGGGACTATCCCTGTGCTGCACAGGGTTGCTGGCATGACAGGTCTCCAGCTGACCGCAGGTCAGCAACAGCTCTTCTAAATAGGACAAGCGAGCTCATCACTGATGTATCTTGTCCCCAGCAGCTTGTAGTGTGGGTCCTGCCTCTCACCCACTGCCCTTGTGTGTCCTGAGGCTGCTCCTCCCCTGCCTGTCTTTGGGGCTAACCCACTAAGGTTTGGGGGAGGTGGAAGGAGCAGCAGAGCAGGGTGGGATCATGGGAGGCCGGGGTCACCCCAGCATGAGGAGCAGACCCCAGCACGGGGAGCAGACCCCTGCGCCGGACATGCTAGTTCAGCGAGGAGAAACCCAGGGCTGCCGGTGCAGGCGGAGAAGGGCAGCCCTGCCTGCCGCCACAGAGCTGCAGACACGCACCGGGCTGAGCCCCGCCGCCTGCTTCAGCTCTCTGCCGCTGCATCTCCGGTGGTTTCAAATCCCCCAAGCCTTTCCCGGTGAAAAGGGGCCCCCGGCAAACCCTACGGGCAGGATGCTCTCCTCTCCACTGTTTCCTTCCTCTCCCCGAGCCGGGCCAGCCCTCCCTCCCCCTACCCGCCGCAGCTGCTTTAACCCTTCCTTCCACGCTTCGGGGCACACGCCAGACTCTCCGCCACGGCACCCGCCCGCCTTTCCCACTTTGTGCAGAGCCCCGGTGGGGTCCCCCGGGGCCGCGCTGACCACGCACCCTGTCCGGCCCGCTCTTGCCATCCTCCCGCTCCCCTGCAGTGCCCAAGTGTCTGCCGGAGGTTGGACAGCCGCAGCCGGGGGCTGCTCACAGCAAGCTCACGCTGCCCACGGCTCCCGCGGGACCCGCATGGGCCACAGATCATTCCAAGCTGGGGCGTGGGGCTCCGCGGGACCCCCCCATCTCCCCCTGAGAGAGCGAGCAGGAGCGTCCACCGCGGGGCCGCGCTCCCTTCTGCATCATTGCGGCGGCGGGAAGCAGCCATGGCGGGAGTCGGGGCTGTGCATCGGATGCTGTGCATGGAGCAATGCGGAGCAGCCATGGCGGCAGCCGGGGCCGTGCATCGGCCAGTGGGGAATTGGGGAACGGGGCATCGCCCATGGGGCAACGTCACCAGATTGTGAATGGGGACCTGGGCCTCCAGAGGGAGCCCGCAGTGCCGTCCCGCTCAGAAGTCATTGCCCTCCAGAGCCCCCAGCATGCTCTGGGAAGCTGGGTGGGTGAGACTGGCCATGCGGGGCAGGAGATACGTAGGAGAAGCCCGGCAGCTGGAAATCTCCTGTGAGGCTGCTGTCTGCCCGTGCTGCCCCGCCACAGCCCGCAGACAAAGCCCTGCGTGGCGGTGACAGGACTGGCCCTTACTGCCCGCTGTGCCGCACATCCGGGCAGGAGTGCTGCAGCAGCACACAGGGTGCCATTTGCTTGCTCCTTCGCCGGAAGAGAGGGGATGGGGCCGAGCCCTTCCTATGAGCACTGGCTGTGGCATGGGGAGAGGTGATACAGCAGACAGTGAGTGCGTCTGAGGGCATTCCACAACCCTCACCTCATACCAATAACCACGTGGCTGTAGGAAGCACTGCTAGGAGTACCACAGGGCTCCATTGGGGCACTCCTGGCAGGGAAGTGCCAGGGAGGCAGTGGGATGGGGACAGGCCTAGGGGTACCCCAAGCTACTACCACCCAAGTTGTAGAGCACCTGCCCAAACCATATCTGTGGGGCTGTGCAGTGCCATGTACCCACAAGCAGAGGATTCAGCCCTCAGTGGTTGGCAATCAGTGGGGACAAGAGCTGGTCATGGGGCCAGTGTCCAGGCTGGGATGTGCTCTGCTGGCAGCTCTGGATTTCCCAGCAGAGGGGGCAAATAAGCAGAATGAGGGCATCTGGTGACAATCAGGGCTTAAATCTCTCCCCAGGCCAGCCCTTGCTCCCTGGGTTTTGGGAGCCAGGCTGTGCGGAATATGGGATGCTCTTGTCCTGAGCAAGGCCCTGCCCACTGCTGTGGGGGTTATAAATAAACCATTGACTTTATTTTGGGAACGTGGTGGGAACGTGTGTGGCAGGTTCCTCCAAGAAAGGAGGAAAGTTGCCTGCCAGGTCCCTGCCCAGGTGTGCCAGGGTGTGGCTGCTGCAGCCAGTGCTAATCTGAGGAGACTGTCTGTGCTGAAGGGATCTATCCTTTTGTGATAAATTCAGATGACCCCACACAGACCAGGTGCTGTTCCATCTCTGTGCAGGTGGGGAAGACCATGTAGACATGAGGCCTTGGTGCAGAGGTCATGCAGCAATGGGAGCAGGACAGGTCCCACTCCCACACATCACTGCACCACATGGGCACTGAGCAAGATGGCCCACGGCAGGGTGGGTGCCTCCAGCCAAGCCCAAAGCTGGGGCTTCGTAGGTATAAACATGTAATGAACAAAACCTTCAACTATGGTGCATTCTGCCAAGTCACCCCACCTTCTGTGGGTGTTCTTGAATGGCACAAGACTGAGTGTGGCAATCTCTTGGTGGTGGCAGCACACTGGTGCAGGGACAACAGGTTGGGGCGCTAAGTGTGGCCACTCTGGAACAGATGCTGTAGAGGAATGGTTGCCCCATTGCCAGCTGCAGACTGCACTGGGCCAAAGGGGCAGCTGGAGAAGCCGGGAGCAAGCACGGCACAGGGCTGCCCACAGGTTGAACCCTGCTGCTTTGCTAAGATGCCATCCCACAGCTGCTCCCGGATGGTGTTTTTGGTGGCTGTACCCCACCAGGGTGAAGAAAGACGGGCAGCCGGTGCTGCCCGAGTGTGCAGAGGCTGTTCCGTGAGCCCTACCCAGCGCGGGGGGGCCCGCACAGCCAGGCCGGAGTCGGGGGGTAAACAAAGGGCAGTGTCGGGTGAGTGGGTCCGCCGGGGCAGCGCCGCGCCGAGGCCAGACGAGCCCCGCGGCAGCACCCAACTCCCCGCCTGGCACCCCGGGGGGCGGCCGAGCCCTGCCCCCCGCGCGGCCCGGGCAGCACCGCCCCGGTGCCACATCTCTTGCTCTGCCCCGGCCGCTGCCCCCCGACCGGCCGCCTCCGCCCCGTGCCTGCCCAGCCGTGCCGGTGCGGCAGTGGCGTGGCGCGGCGCCTGGACCCGCACGCTTGGCGGCGGAGACCCCGGCCCCCATCTGGAGGTAGCGACGGAGCCGCCGCCGCTGCCCGCGGGCAGACGAGGGGGGGAGGCGGCGGGGCGCCAGTGACGGCCCGACCCGGCGGAGCGGGCGGGCGCGGGGCCGGCTGCGCGCCGCTCGGCGGCGGGAGGGCGGGTGGGAGCGCGGCGTTCGCTGTCCGGGAGCGGCGAGGACAGCCAGGCCGCGGGCACCCGGGCGCCGCTTCACCGGCAGGCGAGGCGAGGCACGGCACCGCGAGCTCCCCGGAGGGGCGACGGCTCATCCCGCCGGTGCAGGGGAGGGCGACGAGGGGAGCGCGGCCGGGGCGCCGGGCCCAGACCGCAGCGGACAATGGCAGAGGGTGACTCGAGTACGCCGGAGGCGGGCGGTGGCCCGCGACCCCCGCCCCGCTGGCTGCCCATTGGGACCGAGGCTGGAACTGGGACCAGGGCCGAGGCGGGGCGGGCGGCCCGAGCCGCCGGGCAAGAGCCACCGCCCGTCGACTGCCCCACTGGGGCGCAGGGCCCGGCCGACTCCATTTTGTTGGCGCCCGCTCCGCTGCCGCACGCAGGCCCCGCGGCCGACGACGCGGAGCGGGGGAGTGTCGGGCGGCGGCCAACTGGGGCGCCAGGGCCCTCAGGTGAGGCACGGCCGGGCCGCGGCCTCTCGACTCGCACCGTCCTGTCCCAGCGCGGCCGCCTGGTGTCCCTCCGCAGCTGCCTAAGATGGAGGTGGGGACGGCAGGTCGGAGGGTGCAGAGCCGGGCAGGCCGCGCCGCCATGTGCACGGGGCCTGGCCGGGCTGGGCCGGGCAAGGCCAGTTGAGCCGGACAGCAGGCAGGGAGCAGGGCAATGGCGGGGCACACCGTGCGGGGGCAGCACTGAGCGCCCCCTTCCTCACCCCCCGGGGCGGGTGGCGCGCACGGGAGGGTCGTGTGTGGGGGGGCACCCCTCGGGGAGGCGGGGGGGGGTGGAAATGGCCCGCGCGGGCGCGCGCTGATTGGCCACTGCCGAACCCCAAGAGCGGGTGCGTCGGGCGCGCGCGCAGGCGCGGGGGGCGCGCGCCGGCGGGATGGCGGCTGCGGGCGCGCGCATGCGGGGGAGGGAAGAGGGAGTCGGTGGAGGAGCAGCGCTGGCGGGGCCTGGCCGGGCCGGGTCGGCGCGTCTCTTCCTCGTCCCGTACCGGGGGCAGGCGGCAAGCCGGCCGCGGTGGCCGCAGGTGAGCGGCGCCCTGCGGAGTGGCGAGGCGGCACCAGGCTAAAGAGAGCCGTGCCAAGCCGAAGCCGGTCAGCTTGGGCCTAACGCGACGGCGGCGTCGGCCCGCGCGGGGCCGGCGGAGCCGTAGCGGGCCCCCGGGCGCGGCTGCCATTTTGCGGCGGCGGCCGGACTGACCCCATTGTGCTGTGCCCGCAGGTGGATGCTCGCGGCCCGGCATGGAGCAGGCCTGCGAAGTGAGCCGCCGCAGTTGCCTCGTCCCCTTCGGCACCTCGCTGGCGGTCGCCGAGGCCAAAGGCGGCCCTTTCGGCGAAGGCCGCGGCACCGAGCCGCCGGCCATGCAGCTGGCCACTGCTAAGTCTGTCTACAGCCAGGATCCCTCGTCCTGCTACATCCCACTGCGCCGGCTGCAGGACTTGGCCTCCATGATCAACGCCGAGTATCTCGGTGGTGCCGCCGACGGCGCTGAGGCCCTGCCCGACCCCAGCTCGCCACCCCCACGCCTTTCTGTACAGCAGGACCCAGCGGCAGGCGCTGACGGACCTGGCCCAGCGGTTGACGCGCCCAAAGGGGCCCTGGCCTTCCCTCTGCTCTTACGGGACAGCAGAGAGGAGGTGGCGGCGGAGGAGGAGGAGGGTACCGAGACGCCGGAGGAGGAGGAGGAGGACGACGACGACGACTACGAGGAGGAGGAGGAAGAAGAAGAGGAGGCGGCGGTGGACGGGGAGGAGGAGGCGGCGGCCGAGCCCGGCTCGCAGTGTCGCGGCCGCCCCGGGCCGCAGCAAGACCCCGGCAGCCCGCTACCGACCCGCTTGCAGCCGGCCCAGCTGGTGTCGACGACGGTGTTGGACGGCGGCTCCGGGGAGAAGCCGGAGTCTTCCGCCACCGCCGCGGCAACGGCCCTGCAGCTTGTAAGCATCGACGCGGGGGGAGGGGGAGAGGCGTGCGCCGGGCGGGGGACCGCGGCCGCTGCCATTTTGCGGCGGAGGCCGACGAGGCGCGGTGCGGCGGTGCCGTGCTGGGCGCCCTCGCTGCCGGCACCCTCGAGGACGGGCAGCCATCTTGCCGAGGGGACCCTGCCGAGGCGCGGGGGGAGGCTGTGGCCGCCTCGGGTCCGCGGTTCGGAGCTCCTCTGACGGCTGTGCTGGAGGTCGCCGGGCTGTCATCAGGCTCTACCGCACACCTGTGCCCCGGCACGACCAGTTACGCTCCCCCCGCGTTTCTCTCTGCCTTCAGGAGCAAGAGGCACCGTCCTTCCGCCCCGACAACAGTGGATCGCTGCGGAGTTTGGTGGAGTTCTTTTTCCGTTACAGGGTGTTTTTTTTTAATCTGGGACATATCGCAGATAAAAAGGGCAGGAGGAGAGCTTTTCCACTTTCCTGCCTACCCCGGCTTTAACACTGTCAGGCGGCTCTTTGTCTGGCCTGGCTTGAAGTAGCCAAGCTGTGAGACTTTGGCGATGGTTGGGGAGGAGCCGTGTCATGGCTTGACAGACCTCACAGTCAGAAAACCTCAGAATGACTTTTTTCTTTCTAATGTCTTTGTACACTTACAAATTCCTTCAGTTTGTTTTCTGATATTTGCTTAATATGAAGCAAAACCGAGTAACTTCTGGAGTTCTGAGAGGGGTTGGATGAATTCAGCGTTTTTCTGTAATGTGCTTCTGAATGGCAGTTCAGCTTCTGAAAGGGTTTCAGCATGACTTTTTATTTGTAGATACAAGGCATCTTTCCTGTTGTTTTTCAGTAATTTTTTTCTATTTCTTAGAGATGTTTTTTGCAAACTTAAGGTTTGTTATTGAAGGATATTCTGGGTTTTGAGTATTTTTTGATGCCGAGTGAAAATTAACTCGTGTGACAGCACTGACACTGAAACCACCTTGCTCTGTTTAATTCCAGTAGAGCCACTGACGCTGGACAGATGCTACTGGTGCACGTAGGACCTAGGGAGAAACACTTTCTTTTCGCTGTGTTCGTTTGGGAATGTGCAATTCTTGCTGGGTGCTCTGGGATGTGGGGAGTGCTTCTCACTGAGGGCCCACGGAAAGGCAATTTCAGGAAGATGCTGGCAGCAGCTTAATTCGTTTGTAGCACAGTTAGACTCGGCTCTGGATCATGGATCCTTTTGAGTGTTCCTTGGGAAGAATCTGATTCCTCGTGGAGTCTGTCTTCAGTCTTTGTGGGTAAAAGGCTGTTGTTGATCTGAGGTTTGTGCATATACTTAGCTTTGGAGCAAAGCAGGGTTCTCAGCAGACATGTGCTCAGTGATGCGGTTGTGGGAGGGTCTCACTTTGTAAACAGAAGCTGGGAGAGGTACTTTCACACTTGCCTCTGCTATCAGTGGCTTTACAACGTGCTCCACGGAACTGCAGCTTCTACACTGACAAAGTTGCCTTAGTGATTGAGCCCGTTGTTTGAATATGCAACAAGAGGTTGTTTTTTCAGTAAAACTGCCTTCTTGTCTGGTTGTAGTCCAGTGTTAGCTGAATTGTTCTGGTGACTTAAAAGCATAGCTGCTTTCAGATCAAAAAACAAACCTAAACACTTTTTAGCCAGGTTGGAATCCTCTCCTTGAGTCTTGCATTCTTACTTTAGTAAGTAAGTGTGGCTGGTAGTTCTTCATTTTAGCTGTTGCTTGTGGGATGGGAAGAAATAGGGGTTTTTTTCTGTGCCAAGTTACCTTCAAGACAGTTCAAATCTTTTTAATTGTTGACATAGTAGATAAAAATAACCAAACTTGCTCTTTAAATCATATATTCACACAGGCATTTAATTTCAGTCTCATTTGTAGCTGAGTAACTGGAGTCAACTCTTTTTGAGACTCTCTTAAAATTTTAAACAAAAAACTGCCACAAAACAACTACCACAACCCCCAAGAGTTCTACACTGCTGTTTTTAGGGCAGCTTGTCATAGCTGGGCTGCTCTTTCAGATAATCACTTTTACCCAGCTTGATGATGGGGCTCTTTCATCTTACAGTGAGACTTTCTCAGAACTTTTTTTCTTGAAACTCATGGCTTTGAGTATGCCTATTGCTCGGCATACTTTCACCAAATGGAGGAAAGTGTGCACCTCTCTCAGACTACTATGTCTGCCCCTGGCAAATTTTGAGTTCTTCACCAGATCATTGCAAGCTCCTTTGAAAAGCCATTTCTAAAATGTCAGGGGTGCCTCCGGCAGAAGGGCTAACGTTTGACTTAATCTTTAGTGGGATGCAAAGTCTGGCTTTAAAGTGATGCCTCTGGATGGGAGGGTGGCATCAAGTATTGTTTTACATGGGGATTTGTTGATAGCCCAGGCATCCTTTGCACTCCAGACAGAGGAGGGCTTGTTCAGGTAGCATTCAGTTGTAAAGAGGGATGCGCATATTCTGAAGTGAAATTATTTTAAGTGTTAACCTTAAAATCAAGATTAACTTTACTGAAGCTCTCCGTGCTTCCAGCAGCTACTGCCACATTTTGTGTTGGAGAGGAAGAAGTTTAAGCAGTGGTTCTCTGGTCTCATTTCTGCTCCAGAAGTGATGATACAATGAGTGCCAGCTGCTGGGAGCTTACTTTCTTGTACACGTGTTGGGTTCTCACCAGTTAAATGAGTGGTCATTTTTTAATTTTATCTGTCCCTTGCTGTCTTGATGTGAGCTTTTTGGTGCTTTCCCGTCCTTTGAAAGTTGTAGAGGACAGCATTTTGTGGAGGCAGAGGGAGATCTGGGCACAGGCTCAACTGCTGGAGCAGGCATATGGAGCTATGTAAGGTCTAAGTGGTGTGGGTCTTGCTTGAACTTGATTACTGAGGAATTAAAGCAGGTGGGCTCATTTCTAGCAGAACTGCCGTGCTAAAGTTTTGCTTTTCTGCATAATTGCAGATGTCAGTCAGATGCAGTTGGCTTTCACTTTGTCACTGATTTCTAGTTGCTGCCTACAAAGTATGGAAGAGTCATTTGGCTTGTGGAAATGAGCACTAGAAAGCAGAGGTCTCAGATTTAAGCACGTCTGTACCACTCATAGTGTGCAGCATGCAGTCCAGTGTTACACCTTCACAAGCTACTTTTTTTTTTGTCTGTGGACCCTGATGGCTTCAGGCTGCAGCCTGTATGGAGCTCACATGAGGCACTTGCTCAATGTGGCTTTTCATTCTTCTCATACTATTTTCTTGTTGTCCAACTCCATGCTGCAGGAGTGTGTTGTTTGGGTTGTGGTGGTGAGGAAATGAGGTACAGGGAAATCCAGAGCCAGATCTTTCATCACTTTGGATGGCTGCTTCCAGTGTGTGGATATAAGAAATGAGCAGGGCATGTGTGTAAGGGCTTCTGGAACATTTTTGCTTTCTGAGAACCATACTGATTTATTTATTTATTTATTTTAAAATACAGAAAACAGCTAGAGTCATCTCTTTAAGCCTAGAATTAATCCATGATGAACTTCAGACTTCTCTTGCAACCTGCTCCTGTGGGAGAGTACCTTCCTTACAAAACGTTTGTGTCCCTGTGTGAGAGTTACTCTGGTTCTTGGTTTATTAACTGACATGTCTAGTGCCATTTCTCTCTTTGCTAAAAATGAAATAAAGAAACTGATGCCATGTGAATGATACTGGCTACTCCTGTAAATATTTCTGAAAGGATCTCCTACTACAGACTGTTGGTTTGAGGTGTAACTAACTACTGGTAATGTTATATCCCTGAGATACAATAGGCATGGCAGTGGTTTGTTTGAGCAAGGAACATAAATTTCATTGATCAGTTGACATCTTCCTGGTAGGGAGATGAATTCCATTTGGCCATCTGTGCTTTCTGTGGACACAGTCTCCCTCTGCATGCACCTGGCGAGAACAGGTTTTTGGTGTGCCGCTGTCTTGGAAGTGCTCAGAGTGCCTCTGATCTTGCCCACGCTCCTCTTTTCCAGTAAAGATGCCACTGTTTGGAAGGCATTTTTGCTCAGAAGAGCATGCAGCTGGATCTCACCTGGCCATGCAGTCCACTAGTATCCACTGGACACCTGCACTGAAGTGCGTTCATGTTTTGTATAGCTCTGAGCTTACCCAACAAGGACTTCAGCCATGCTGGGCACCTGGAAGAGCAGCTGTTTCCGTGATTAGGTCGTTGTCCTGGGCTGCATTACTGCTTGAGCATAATTTTTTGAGGTCCTTCATGACTTTGGTGCTTTCATGATGTGATGGCACTGCATTGCTTCTTTGTGGCAGTGATAGTGTGAGTGGGTGGCTGTTAAGGTGCTGTCACAGCAGGACTGTGTCTCGCTGAGGTATAAGGAGCAGCTCCCTTTGAGTGACAGCAGATTTTTGAAGTCTGTAGGATCTAGAGCTCTCCTGCACAGGAAGTTGATTCCTGGAAATATTTATTCTAGTATTTGGCTGGGATTGCTGTTACTGTCCTTGCTGCGTTTGTATTCTCTAATCTTGTGTTGTGATTAGGTGTGAAATAGTGTTTGTGATGTTACAGAAAATACTGTGGTTTCTCCAGTAAAAATGGGTGTTCTGGCTACTCATTGTGCAGTGTGAAGTTCAAATGATCAATACCTTTGTGGTTCATCCGCTCTCTGAGACTGAGCCTGACTGCCTGCAAAGAGCAAAACCAGAGGTGTTTTCTTGCAGATTAGGGTAGTCTTGAAGGTGAGGTTTTGCTGAATGCAACGGTATGAACCTCTACGTTGTTTCTGCTTTCTATATTTAAAACTCACTTGTAAAGCTTGGGTGAGAGAGACTGTTCAAGCCATATCCTGGTTAACAGACTGTCTGCATTCATAAGGATTTCAAGTCTTCTAGTGAAGACTGTTGTCAGGGGAGTGCTACAACCATTCTGCTGTGAAATTCTGCTCTATACAGTGTGGCATGCTTTATATATCACCTGCTACTGTTACAGGAAAAAATGGCCAACAGTAGCCACAAAATTGGCTCTCACTGGTGCTTTTTTCAGAATGTGCGCTGCCTCAGCCCAACCATCTTTGTATTTTACTTGCTGGTGATTTCTTTTGGAAAAGAGCATCTTCCAGAGCTTGGACCCTTCTTTTGTAACAAATCTTACATTCCTGAGAGCAGGATTCTAGTTCTGCTGTTGCATCTTCCTCTAAACCCTTGCTAAAATCAATGGAAGCGGCTCAGTTTGATGCTGTGGCAGCAGTGTTTGACTTCAGGGCAACATGCTTCTGTTTTGCATGAAGTCATTGTTGATTGCTTTTTGCACTACAGCAGCTTCTTGTTGCACCTCATTGCACCCCTTTCCCAGAAGTGGGATCAAACTTTGTGACAGCTAACAATTACTAGTTTGGGGGTTTTTGATATCACAATGTTAACTGAAAAAATCTGTAGCTCACTGAAGAGGTGTTAACTCTAAATATGATTAACAAGGTACTTGAGCCCCAAGGAAAAAAAAAGTGTTTTCTGAGTTACAATTGAGACAGTATTGTTTAAAAAGACATTCTTAACTCAAAATGACAGTATCATGGATGATGATCAACTTTCAGTGTCGTTGCTTAGAATGTACTTCTGTTTTTCTGGCCTGTGACTGACAACTTCCTGTATATAATAATTTTGATTGTTTTTTTCAGTTATTCTGACATTTAGAAAGGCACAGGGAATAAAAACACCTGAAGGAACTAACTCTTAGGAGGGGGATTGTCCTGGGAATTTGAAGAAAAAAAAATAATCAAGATATTGCCATTTTTAATACCAGAAAAATATGACCTGTGTTTTGTTCCGTCTGCATGGACCCACCTGTGCTGCGGAATGCTGTCTTTGCTCAGTAAAATGAGAGTTAAGACCTTTATGGTGGTTAAGGCATTACAAGGATTTCCAAGTTAATGGATGGAAAAGGTCTGGAAGAGAGTCTGCTTTGAATTAGAGCAGCAGTTTTCAACCTCTGTTGATTTGTGGGCTCCTAAACACTTCCCAGGTGCAGGTTCTTGTCTAGTGATTTTTGACTATCAACAATAGCCCTGCCTGCTTTCATATAACCTCATGGCACTCGAGGGCTTCTCTGCAGCCACAAGCTTGTTGCAAATGCTAGTTGCAGTGCCTGACCTGTGAGAGTTTTGTGTTGAGTAAAATGGAATGTTGAATTTCTGCTGCAGGTTGCTGCCAGGGCAGGTTGGGGTGCCATCCCTGCCTGACTTGCTGTTGTCCTGTGTTCAGGATCACTGGATAAAAGTTGCAGTGTGCTCTGCTGACATAGTTACTGAAGTATAAATACTTCAGTATTTACTTCAGACTTTTGGGTGGTTGGCATGAGTGTGGATGTTACTGGTTAAGGTCAGGCTGGTGTTGGAAACTGAAGGGAGTGGTGACATCAAAACATGGCTTGGTGCTAGTGCAAAGGTTTTAGGGCTTCTGGAGTGCTGTGGGACACGGCTGTGGCTGGGCACTAGTGGTGCTGTACCACCACTCTTTGGGGAGGGCTGCAAAGGACAATTCATGTTCTAGCTGCAGGGAGGTCAGGGTTGGGTGCAGGTAGTGTGTCCTCTGTTTCTGAGGTTTTGGAGATGCTTGAGTGTAGTCCTTGCAGTTGTGCCTGAAGATTACTGGTGCCTCCTTGCTAAGCACACATGGTTTGCTGAGGAGGGTGTCAGTGGGAGTGTTACCCAGGATGTGAGTAGGGCATAGCTGTGTATTTGGGCTCCCTCAGGAGCATATTGCACTTTTCCCAGCAGGTCACTGCAGCGAGGGACCTGAGGAAACATGACAGAGTTTGACCTGCTTACAGAGCTGTGCTGTGTGCAGATGGACTAGAATGTGGACAGTTGGGTGTCCAACTGGTTCAGTCCTGGGTAGGAGCACAGGTGCTGCTTTGGCTGATCTGGACAGGTACTCCTGACTCCAGTGCTTAGGAGAGGGTAAGACACTGCCATGCATTGCAGCCAGAGGCTTACGCCCTTGGCAGGAGCCAGATGAAGTTTTTCTGTTGTGGTTAAATTAAAAATCCACTTTCAATGTGGGTAGCATTTGCTTTGCAGCAGTGATTAAGTGTGCAACAGAGATAAAGATGGACTTGGGCACATCCATCTCTTGTGTGTCCAAAAGCATTGATGAGGCCAGGAAGAATTTCAGCAGTGTCTCTTGCCTCAATTGAAGTATGAAAAGCACTTGTTAAAGTTGACATTCTTTGGTTAGCAGTAAGATTGCATTAAGATTTATCTCACTCAGGCCTTTGGAAGAATGACAAAAAGAAATGGGGACAAAAGTCCTTGTGTATCATCTCTTTCCCTCAGCAGCTGAGAGGACAGCCTGGCCCTGGCCAGGCACTTTCACTTTTGTCTCTAGCACAGCCCAAGCAGTAGGTTTATACTAAGCTGACCCACTCAGCTTGTTGTCCCAGTTTGGTTGTAGCCTCCAAAGTGGAACTGCATGATCCACAGAGGAATGGCTTGGCCAGCAGCCAGCAGCATTTGTCTGTGACCTCTTTGGGACCAAGTTGCTGCCATGGCTCTGTGAAGCAGCAAGTCTGCAGGAGAAAGGGGCACGACTTTTGATGTGCTGGAATCAGGGAAAGGAGTGGTTCAGGATTTCTGTCTGTGGCTGAACCACAGGGAAAGGGCAGCACATCTCCAGTCCCTCCATCCTCTTCCTCATGGGGTGTAGTTGGGTGGAGTGCCGGGGGAGGGAATAGGAGGTATGGTTGCCAACCTTTGTCTGAATTCTTGATTGGGACCTTGCTCTGTGAGTTATGCATGGTATCAGACAGCTGCAAATGCAGCTGGAGATGGCACAGCCACACTGCCCTGGTCTTCCTGCATCAGGAATAGTGTGGCCAGCAGGAGCAGGGAGGTCATTGTACCCCTGTACACAGCACTGGTTAGGCCACACCTTGAGTACTGTGTCCAGTTCTGGGCCCCTCAGTTTAGGAAAGATGTTGAATTGCTGGAGCATGTCCAGAGACAGGCAACGAGGCTGGGGAGAGGCCTTGAGCACAAGCCCTATGAGGAGAGGCTGAGGGAGCTGGGACTGTTTAGCCTGGAGAAGAGGAGGCTCAGGGCAGACCTCATTGCTGTCTACAACTACCTGAAGGGAGGTTGTAGCCAGGAGGGGGTTGGTCTCTTCTCCCAGGCAACCAGCACCAGAACAAGAGGACACAGTCTCAAGCTGTGCCAGGGGAGGTTTAGGCTGGAGGTGAGGAGAAAGTTCTTCACAGAGTGGTTGGCCATTGGAATGGGCTGCCCAGGGAGGTGGTGGAGTCACCATCCCTGGAGGTGTTCAAGAGGGGATTGGACGTGGCACTTGGTGCCATGGTTTAGATAGGCATGAGGTGTAGGGTGACAGGTTGGACTCGATGATCTTTGAGGTCTCTTCCAGCCTTCTTGATTCTATGATTCTATGATTCTGAAGACAACCAGGTAATAAAATAGCAGTGTAACTTGTATTAACTTTCAGACACTCATCAGAACTAAGGCATTAGTGACTCATTTTTCGTTTTCAGACATGCAGAATTTAACTTTCCTTGTGTGGGAAACAGGAAGTTTTAGTTTGAATAAAGCGATCCCATTGCATGGTGGCCAAATGATAGGTGCCTTTGGGTTTGTTAATCTTTAGGAAAAGATAACAGAGAATTCCTTGTGCAGTAGGATGTCAGTGCACTGAAAAACACCATCTTCTTTTTTTTCTGCTCCTATAGGACCTCTGGTGCTGAGAGTGCAGTGAGGCTCTTGCGCTGAGCTTGAAGCTTACACATTCATCTTGTTTGAAGGATCACATTAATGAATTTCCCACTGTTGGTGGAGAGATAAAAGACTTGCCTATTGCTTAATACACAAGGGCAAGGAGCAGGGTGGTTACCTTCCTTTTAGTAGTTTCTCTGCTTGCACTGTTGTTAATTTGCTGTTTGATTTTGCCAAGCACCTGTTCAGACTTCCTACTATTCTAGCTCATGTGGTGGCTGCCCACAGTTTTCTGAATAGCAGCAGTGAAGTCAGGCTTTCTCTCAATTTTGGTTGGTTGTCCTTTAACAGTATGTACAAATATGTTTAGGAAGCTGAATTTACAATCTAAAGGTTGGGAGGTATCTAGGATGCATAAGTTTGACTGAAGCATGAACCTTCCTCAGGGCATGTCTCTAAGTGTGGCTATGAAGAACAGTACAGTGTAAGTATTGCACTGCAGGTGTTCCAAAAT
The DNA here is from genome assembly GCF_027791375.1 of Indicator indicator. Taxonomy (NCBI): domain Eukaryota; kingdom Metazoa; phylum Chordata; class Aves; order Piciformes; family Indicatoridae; genus Indicator; species Indicator indicator. Next base: position 7,086,719 of record NC_072027.1, read on the forward strand.
TCTGATTTCATTTTTAGTAGGGATTCAGCAAAAACAGTTGAAATTTTAAATGCAAATTAAAACTTAGATTTTATGTAGGCAGAACATTGACAGTTTCTGTTTTGTAAAAGTGGTTCAGTTGGGCAGGGGGGGTTGCATTCTGAATACTACCTTGTTTTGAGGAGGTTATGGTCTTGAGTAAGTGGCATTTTTGCATTGGGACTAGGCAAGTGGAATCATATCTCTTTCTCCTGTGAGCAAATCACAATTTCTGCAGAAGATGAAAATTGCAAGCTCAGGTGAAATGTTTGTTGCTTTCAAAGAACCGCAGGGAATTGCGGGGCAGGGAAGCCCAAGAACCAACAAGTCGTCATTGGTAGTTACATGTTTAATTTAAGCTAAACTCTCAGGGTTGAGCTGTTAAGGTTCTGATAGGGTACTCACTCTTTGTGCTGCATGTACGAGTTCTTCTCTAGTGTTCTCTAGTACTGTTTCGTTCCAGTTACAGCTCAAGCTGCAGTGGATATGGTTTACATACAGAAATTACAACAGCCAAGTTTCATTTTGTGCAGTTCAAATATTTTGAAATTTCATGACTGTATAAAATTGAACATTGGGCTTATCGGATGTCCTGCAAATAATTTGTTTGATAATATATAGAGGAGCACAAAAGTAAGGCTGAAATTAGGGCAGGTCTGATAACTTTCAGTTGGGTTTTTTTTTTTTGCTAGTTCTCTTGACATAAGATATTATTTGATACTTTTTTCTTTGAAACTTAGCAAAGTTCCAGTAGTGCCTGTGGTTCCTCTCTTGCTTGAAGCAATTAGTGCTGAATCAAAGAGCCACATTTAAAAAGAACTTGATTTATAATTTAAAATATTTACAGATAAGCAAGGATGAGAGTCTTCCCTCTGCTTCTCAGGCTTCTGGCAGTGGTTTGAAATCTGTCAGTAGATTTCTCTCCACTGGGGATCTGGGGGACCTCACATCCCTTCTCTCACGTTTCCTTCTGCTACCTTCCTTAAAGCTTGCTGTCAAGTACATTTCTGGTTATCAGGATGCTGAAGTGACAAAGCTTTAAGCTTGCTGCCCCACTGCTCTTCTGTTTAATTCTTAGGAAAATAATCTCTCTTAAGAGAGTGAAACGGGTTCTGTTAACTGATAATTGGTTACCCTAGTGTCTGAAGCTTGGTGTTCTCCCATTAGTACTTTCCTTTAAAATCTGTCTGTTTGTAACTCCTGAACTTGGTAGAAATACTTCAGAATATGAGGATTACCCCGTGTAGTGCAGTCAGCTCTCTCTTTTTGCCTTTCATGTTTGTAGCACCCTTTGCCTTCACAGGCCTAGAAAGGGCTACTAAAAACTCTCCAAAGACAATAAATACCCACAAACATGTAGATAACAGAAGTTTGGTGTGTATCATAATCTCTGCTGTCTTTTTTTGCTAGTGAATATTTAATTAGTGAGTATTTAACACTTCTGTGTGATAATGGTCCCAGATAAGAGGTAGTATACTTTTTCAGACACAAATGTATGTCAGACACCTGTTTGCTTTTTGCTTCAGTGCTGAAGTCAAAGGAAGACTTGAACAGTGGTGGGGACAAAGAGCATGTCCCCTGGCCCCAAGCAGTGCAGGTTGCCTGTGATTTTCCAGCAGGCTTCTCTGACTTCTGTCTTTGACTTAAACCTTGCTGTAAAGTTAAGTGCCAGTATGGTTGTTATTCTGGTGAGGGTGGTTTCAGCAGATACACTGTGCAGGTGTTGTGGTTTGGGTGGTTTGTAACGCACTTACTCCAATTTTGCTTACTCCTTGCCCTGTGCAGGGATTTATTCCTGTAAGTTTTCTCACAGCAGAGTGCAGAGGGTTGTTCTCTGCTTGCACAAATTCAGGTTCAGGGTTGCAGGCTTTGACTGTAAAGGCTTAAAGCAAGTGTGCTTAGTAATGCTACTTTGTACAGAAGAAACCTTGATTGATGACCACTTTTTGCTTAGCTTCAAATATATCTTAAGCTGTGAAGTAGATATAATTTAATTGTCTTTCCATTTTGTCTTTTCCGCTTGATTTGGTTTTTATTTCAGAAAAGCTGCTTTAAAACAAGAATCTTTGCTAATGAGAATTTATTTCTTGGCTTTCATCACAAGCAGTTATTAATTTCAGTTCTTGACTTTGCTTCTGTGTTAATCTCACCTCATTTTTATCTTTCCATGCAATTTTCACAAGCAGAGATTATTTCTCAATTCCTGTCATCTTTCCTTCTATCTGAATTCATTAGTTTCTCAATGCATGAGTGCTGGAACTGAGTGAAATAAGGAACGGTGGATCACTTCTTCCCACCCTCCCATCTTTAGGAGGAGGAAAGTGGTCGGAGCTGTGCTTTTCACTGTTAGTCAGCAGCAGTCTCTGTCTGAGAGTTCAACTTCAGCTGCAGGAAAGCACTGTCTTGTGAAAACATTTGGGATATTATTAGTGATACCCTTCCTGGCTAGTTCTGGGAGGGTTTGTAATAGAATTTGCCCCAGTTGCCTCCCCTCCTTTGTGAGGGCAGAGGGCAAGTAACCGTTGTATGTTTGGTGAAATGTCAGAAATTGGGAGTGGTGAGTCCTAGGAATGGTGTACCTTTGACACCAACCATGTGGTTGGTTGTGTTAGTAGATACTGCTTCAAGCAGATCATTTGGCCTGGGTTAATCCAGCTGCCTTCAGTTGTCATCTCTTCCTCAAGTTTGCTTTGTTTGATTCTTTTTCTATTTTTTTTTCCCTGGTGAGAAGAGCTGTTAATTTTCAGTCATATCTGGGAGGTGGGTTGGTGGCTTGTAGGAATTTGGTGAACTCCTTAAAGGAAAAAATGAATAGTTATTGAACTTTAAGGAAAAAAAGGTGGTAGAGGAGAAGGCAGTGAACTGACCCTCACGAGGGTTCCAGATCTGAGAAGTATGTATTTGGAACAGCTTGTTTGCAATCCCGGGGGTAGGTGGGGGCAGGAAGAAGCACGGAGAGTTGCTGCAGCAGGAATGTGAATGTTTGAAGATAGTGCTGGAAGCTCACGGGGTGGGATTGTGGCCACTTATTTTGCCCCTGGCACTGATGTGGGCTGGCTCGTGTATGGGGCGTGACTTACGTGGAGCTGACTGCTGCGGTGAGATCTGCTCAGGAGATAGCCATACTCCTGCTGCAGGGCCCTGGGCAGGAACCAAGTCCACGTTCAGCGGAAAAGGCTCTTAGTGTCCTTTTTTATACTGTATTGTTTAATTGTCATTTAAATTCGGCCACATCCTTTTGTTCTTTCCCTTTAATTCTGTCGTCCACTTCGTGCCTGTAACAGTCTTAGCAGGATCTTCATTATTTTCAGGGATCAGTGGCTTCTTTCTTGCTTTTCTCCATTGCTCTCACATGCAATCTCTTCTACTGCCCCTGCCTTTCTCCAAAAGCCTGTTCTTGTCCTTTGCTTCATTGAATAATATGTTTGTAATTAAATCAAGAATAAACTATGACAGGGCTGTTTTGGCTGATCGTTTCCATGCTGACTTTCCAAAGCAGAAGTGCATTTGAAGTCTTCTGGGCTACAATGGCTGCAGCTCAGTGCTTGAACTCTGGACAGCTAGGCTCTTTGGGTATATGATACTGAAGATGCTGGCCTGTTACAATCTACATATCCCCTTTGCATGTGTGTGTGGTTTGGTCTTGCTGTGGCTCTGCCAAGATGGTCACATCCCTGGTCACGTTGTCAGGGCATGTGGGATGTCTGCAGCTGTGCCACGCTGCGCTGGAGGTGATGGTGCTGCTCCGGTTACTACAGAGATGAGCAGTGCTGCGGGAAGGGCGCACCCCGTGGCTATCAGCATGTGTGTGTGTTTGTGGACTTGTGCTTTGTGCCACTTCTTCCGGTAAGATTAATGGATTGAACAGTAACTTCAAGTGATATAGCAAAGTAGTTACTGGATAAGTGTTATTTTTGTCACTTTGTAATGATGTGGTGATTTTAAAGGGAAGAAGACTGTTGAGAGGCAGTCGAGCACCAACAATACTATGTGTACAATAAAAAAATCACTTAGAAATGTAACTTGAAAACATTAGCTTTCTTTGATGCTTTTAAAGTTTGTTGGGTTTTTTTTTTGTTTGTTTGTTTGTTTGTTTTTTCCCAACCTAAATGATTCTGTGATTCTGTATCTGCTTTATGGTGAGAATTTCAGGAGGGCAGAGGTAAACTGCTTGTTTAGTTGTCATGAAATACTGAATGTTTATGCTGAGCTGCACTTGGTGAATTCCAAAGACACCACTGTTTGGCATAGTGCAAATTCAGGAGGTGGGTTTTGAGCGTTTATGTAATCCTTCTGCTGAATCTCATCCTGTGACCCCTTCCTCAGTGATCAGTGGTCATTTGAGGTCTTGCATTGGTAGAGAAGATTTGATATAAAAACATCCACAAGTGACATTTTTGTCCTTTCCAAAAATAGCACAAAGTGATCTGAAATACTGTTTGTTGTGTAGAGTTTAGGCTGTTATTTGTCCCATCTGAATAGCTAGTTAATGCCAGTTGATGACAAGAGTAGACAGTATCAACAGCGTTTAGGAGAACATCTAACAGTACAAAACTTATGGTGGAGCTCTCCCCTTCCTTGCTAACTCAGTCTCTTGCCTTCTTTGAATTTCAGTGTATCTTGTCTGGAGTTACAATGTGGTACCTAACTGGTATGCAGCGGTTTATGGGTTTTGTTGATATTTAAATGCTTGAACATTTTCATGTTCTGCAGGTAAAAACTTAGTGCTTTGACCACGTGTAAGGATTACACCTGAAGTTTGTTGGGTTCAGAAAGAATTTTGGCCTTTCCCTACCTCACAGAAAAGTCATCATTACTGCAGGGCTCAGTTTTTGGCCATCAGGATATATTGGCAGTTTGATCTTGGCGCAACATAATAAATGTTAATTGTAACAGGAATTAATTGTTGTGTTCTGACCCAAGAAATACACGCCTTGGGTGCTGTATTTCTGGCATCATACAGCACAGTTTAAAGGAGGAGATTAGCTGTATCTGGAAATGATACTGCTTTCACTCTTTCGCTAGTGTTCTTTAATGTTACAAATCTTAAAACTGTTGCTTTTCTTAAATGTGGAAGTGTAAAGGCATCTCTGGCCAGGTCCTGAAGGTTAGGGAGAGTAGAGAGCAAAATAGCGTGAGGACATGGTGCTTCCTGATCTGCCTCTTCCACCCCTTCTGGGGCCTTTATAGTAGGTGATGATGAGGTCAATAACTCACTGCTTGTGCTGGGAAGGGGGAAGTGAATGAGAATAGCTGCAGACCGCTTGGGAAAGGAAGGTAACTGTTAGGAATTGTCTGAATAGTTTCTTGAAAGCTGGGTTTTCATCGGGAGGCTGTGTAGACTATTGGAGGGTGACAAAGAGTTGATTTAAATGCAGACTTGCCTCTAGGCAGGGGCTGTGGTTGTCCCTCAGGTGAATGGCTTGTTGGCAGATCTCCGGCATGGTTATACTGCTCCATCCAGCTGCCTGTGCTCAGGTTACAGTTGTCAGATGCAGATACATTGTGTGTATGCAGTGTATTTGAGAGAATCAGTAGGGTTGAAAAGTGTGGTGTGCTTGGTTTGTGTTTGGGTTTTGGATTTTTTTTTTTCTTTGAGACAAAAGTCACTAGAATACAAGCTGGAAGTGGACCAAAAAAAAAAGGGGGGGGGAGTTGCATCTGAAAGTGCATCTACATTTTAAAAGCACCAGCAAAGGCAGCACCTCTGGTTCCATGTTCACAGATATGTTGAGGTTTTTTTGTTTTGTTTTATCCCAGAAAACTCTATCTGTGACACAGTAGATGCAAGGAGGCTGCACCAGGACACTGGCAGTGTGAGGGTCTGCAGCCGCCTGCCCTGTTCCTTCATGTTTCCTATTCCTGAGCTCCTGCTCAGCGATAAATTACTGCATGGCTTTTGAATAGTCGTTCAAAAGAATTTCAGCAATGTCATTACCTGCTTTTTTTCATGTAACAGAGAAGGTTATGATTTTATATTTTATGTAACCACGTGAATAAACCCCATAAAACTCAACGTGAAGTGGAATATACCTTTTATTAGGGAGGTCTGTTGTGTTTTAGTTGCTAGGAGGTTGAACTGTGAATTACAAGAGACCTCAGGAAGGGTGGTGAGCAGGACAGAGAAGTGAAGTGAGGAGATATGTATTTGTGCTATGACAGTTTTAATGAGGAGTATGTTGTTGATGCTTTTTGGCAGGAATAATACCTGCAGCACTTCTTACACCGCTTAAAATGCTGAACCCACCTGGATGTGCCGTTGGCTGGTGCTTGTAAACAGGCAGGACACTGCACAGCTCGGCTCTGGGACTCCTGTATTGTGTGAAAGCCTATTGTACCCATTTTTGCTCAGTTAGTCACAACACTGGTAAGCTCCTGAATCCTCTTCTTGGCAGAGGTCCTGCTGGTAGTGCAGTGTCCAGCCAGAGGGTGTGCATACATAGCAAATAGTATGGATTCTGTTTTTTGACAGTAAGAAATGGCATTAAGCAGCCTTAGATTTTTGTGTGTTGAAAGCTTTTGAGGTTCTTACGGTTGCTGCATAGCTATGAGAAGCAGAGTGGATTCAGGTGGCTTTTTTCCCAGAGCTGATACTTATGAGTGGGTTTCGGAGACAGGTGGAAGTCTGTGTGTCTACCTGCTCCCTTGTTTTGGGGGGTGACTGCTGTTTCGTTCCCTAGCTCTGTAGCTTTGGGTCAGAGAAATGGCAGTTTTGGTCATGTAAACTGAAAAATTAGGACATAAGGATGTTTTTCTGATTATACTTGCTTTTGGTTTCAAGTGTTTTATGGTGAAGCTTTTTCCTGAGCACATCTGAGAAACAGGGAAGTTATTAACTTGTACATACTGACTTTTTTTTCTTTTTATTCAATTGATAAAGATTTGATTTGCTGTTCTCATCACCTTCCAGTCAGGAATATTTGTCTCTTACTGCTACTTTTTTGTACACTGTGACTTTTTAAATTAACAAAATTGTGTCAGTGAAATAATAGGGGCTAGTAGTGACTCCAAATATTTACCTGTTTGAATGCAGGAAGTTTGAGTGCAGTCATTTTCCAGAGGTCATGTTCCTTACTAAAAAATAACAAAAAAGCCCCTCTCAAAGCCTGGTTTATTGTTTTGTTCTTTCAAAAAGGTGGAGAGAACTGTTGTGTTCTTTGAAGATACAGGATCCACTAAAATCTGGACTTGCTTTTTAATGTAAATGTCTCTGGTGGCCAGATGTAATCTGCACGCAGGGGGGAGGCAAATCTCTTTAAAAGCATCTGGAGCTTTAGTGATGTCTTGTGTTCTGGTTTTTCCCCAAAGATCCGAGCCAAGAAGAAACCTACTCCAGTGAAGTATGAAGTTGGGGATCTTGTTTGGGCCAAGTTCAACAGACGCCCATGGTGGCCATGCACAGTTTGTCATGACCCAGTGCTGGACTGTCACTCAAAAATGAAAGGTACTGTATCTACTCAGACCACAAAGTGGAGGTGTTATGTATGGCAGAGTGCTGCAGTCTTTCATCAATTTTTTCAAAACCCCAACATTTCTGGCCCTTGAAAGGTGTGAAGAAATAGACTGTACTGTGGAAGGCCTGAGTCTATATAGTAAGCCTAGATCAGGGAGCTGACAGGAAGATGATGGGGCTGAGGCTGGTGGAAGTGGCATAGATAGCTGTTGGACACGTAGGCTTTTCTTCTAGAGTATAGTTGGACTGAGCTCAGGACAGTGCATAAAGAAGAGCAGTCTCTCAAAAAAGATGCAGAAAGAAAATGAGATGGATCAGAGAGATGAGGACAGAGATGTGCAGTGGATGGGCAAGCAGAGCTGGAAGGCCTGGAGTGTGTGAGGACATGGGGAGTTGGCCAAGCTCAGAGAATGGGAGGCTAGAAAGGCTTGAGAAGCAGGCTGTGGGGTAGTGTAGTGTGGCTGATGAATGCCTGAAGGTGTGATGGGAACGTGTGTGTGGAAGTGAAAGTTTTTTGATCTCGTTTGGCACAAGGAAACAAGGCCGTTTATGGGCAAATATCAGAAAAACCTGGATATGGAGCCACATATGTGAAGGTTTAGAGCATAATGTGAGAGGAGGTGATGGGGAAATAACAAACCTGTGTGTGCATGAATGCTGGGGGGGGGCAGGAAGGGAGTCTTAAAAGCTCAAGGCAAAGAAGTGTAGGTGAGTGATGGAAAGAACAGGGGGAAAGCCATTGGAAATTGCAGCTCATTTGAAGGCTCTCACCGTGCTTTTAGGATCATACTAGTTACCATAAGGTGACTGCCACAAATGGAAAGACTTAGGTATATGTTCCTGGCTTTCTCTTCTGATTTTTTCCCTTTTTTTTCTCCTTCTTCTATGGGCAACTAGAAACCCCTTGAACTGGTGCCGTCTGCCATTGATAGCTCTGTTAGACTGGTGAGGTTGCCACTCACAGTGTATTTCTCTCCAATTTTTGTGACCCTTGCCAGCGCAGAAGTGCTGAGTAGACTTTTTCCGAGTGGCCATCATCTTGGAGCTCTTTGCTATTTCTCTAGAGGCATGAAGTAGCTTTTTCTACGTAGTGCTCGTATCATCTCCAAGTATGGTTTGTGTAGTCTTCTCTTATTTCTCCACATTACCCTTTCACCCTTTGGGAAAGATTCATCCTGGGTCGTAATGGTACTGATGTGCTGGTTTAAATAGTCCCTTTTGAGCTCTCAAGTTCCTGTCAAAGATGTTGCCAGAAGATATGCCAAATATATTCTCTCTCTCTATCCCTTCCCATGAAGTTTTGGACAGGATTTAATGTATATAGTTGTGCAGTAATCTCTCAGCCTGTGTATTACGAGGATTTCTAATAAAGGAATTCTGCATGAAGGAAACATACTATGCACAAATTCCAGCAAGGTCTCATCTCCAGCTACACGATAGACTCTCCCATCATGTTTTATCTGTGTTCAAACCAATAGAGCTCTGGGGAAAATTGTGTTTTCCAGTTGTTGCTGTATGTAATCTGCTCATCTGCCCTCCCTGATGCTGAGGTGGCAGAGCAAGTGGATCTGAACTTCAGAGCATTTGGGCAGGGAAAGCTGCCAGGGCTCTGTAGGAGCCTTCAACCTTGGCTCTCCTGTTGCCAAGGGAACAAGCCCTTCAAAACAAGGCAGATTGCTTCAAACTCATCACTTGTGCAAAAACCTTTTCTGCTCTTGGGCTTGAGGTGTGCTGCTTTGCTTAAAGCAGTTTGCCTCTTCTCAGCAAGCTCTTGACTTGAAGATTTTTTTGGACCTGAAACGTTGAGGCTCTGTGGCTTAGTCATAGTACTGTGAATGGGACCGATGAAGTCAGTAATCTCTGCCCTTGGTTTGGCATTGCCCTGGTCATTATTTGTCATCTTCTCAGTGGTCTTGGTCAGAATATCTCCCTGTTGGCATTGCTAAAGGCCAGGCTGCCACGTTGTGCTGGCACTGCAGGAAGAGGCAGCACAAACCAAATGGGCTATGAAGCCTAGGCTACTTGTTCAGAGGGTGAAGGTGTTCCCAGGAGAACATGAAGCACACATAGCAAAATGCAGGGAGAAGTTTATATGCCTTGTTCAAGCCTTGTTTAACACTATTCTAATGCTTGTAACCTGTCCTTTTTAACCAGTGCACCCAGTACTGGTGCAATTCTTAATCATACTGTTTCTGTTTGGCATTTGTGCTTGCACAGAAAGCAGCTCTGAAAAATCTTTGAGCTGTTTTGGTAGAGTTTCTTCTCTTGCGCTGCACTTTTATGCCCAAAGTATGGAGAGATACTCATTGCAGCTAACATTTTGTCATGTTGCACGTGGTCCTTGTGTATGTGTATACCTACTTGAATACTGCTGTCAATGTTTTATGTCCTAAATAAGAGTTTGGTTACAAAGTATGGAACAGCATGGGGTATATTATGGTGGAGGAGGTTCAGCCTGTATGAGTAAATCCTATCCAAAAGGATGTCATTTCTGGGTGTTGCTGGCACACTGCTGCCTTTTCATAGCACAAAGTCAAGCCTTTTCACTGGACTGCTTAATCATTAATCAGGGAGTAGCAAAAATAAAAAAGAAAATGTCCTGCCTAGTTTGTCGTATTTCCCAAGACAAAAATACTTGGATTTTTTTGCAGGTTTTTTGCAGCCAAAGTGTGGTCTCTGCTCTAAGGAGATGCCCCATCTTAGACCTTACAAACAGTCAGTTGGTTGTAAGAAAAGAATGAATTTAGAAATGGAGTAGCAACACAGAACATAGCAGAGATCAAACAGGTCTCCCTTAGTTCTAAGTAGAAATCCCCAGAACATTGATGGCATTTATGTGGGAAGGTTATTAAGAAAAAACCCACTAAAAGTTAACTGGCAAATTGTTGCCTCTTTCTGTGATTCTTTGTATGTCTTTATTCTGTTATATGCAAGGGGTTAATTCTGCTAACTTTCTCAAAATAGTTTCCAATCGGAGACCATACCGAGAGTACTATGTGGATGCCTTAGGAGAACCTTCAGAGAAAACCTGGGTTGCTGGGAAAGCAATTGTCCTGTTTGAGGGAAGACATCAGTTTGAAGAGCTACCTGTTCTTCGGCGAAGAGGAAAGCAAAAGGAAAAAGCCTACAAACATAAGGTGAAAGATCTGTTTTCTCTAGTTTTTTTGTTCTTTGATTCTGCATAGTACAAAGTATTCCTTTATGCCTGGGCAGACCTAGGGCAGCTTTCTTCTGTGGTAGTGACTGCAGCAACGTGGCCAGGAAAGTGATTGTTTGCATCCTTACAGTCAGCATAGTTTGTATAAGCTGCCAGCAGTTTCTAGGCTTCCTTTTGTGTTGGGGTGGGGCCTGCTGCTTTTATTGCCTAGACAGCTCTGAGAGGCAAGAGAGGTCAGGTCTGAGATCTGTTCAGCAGCATAGCCCTCTCCTGATGTCTATTACAGAGCTTCTAAATAACTTCCTGTGCTCTCTGGCAGCCGCTTTTGGCTGATCTGAAGCAGAGGTGGAGCTGCATGCTTCTCTTGGTCACTGACTGAGATCAAGCAGTGGGGTTTTTAGCTGTGCTTCAGTAATTCTCTGTGTAGAAACCTGTAAGGACTTTTAATTTGACTTTGAAAATGCTTTGTCGGTGAGCCTGTGGGAATGAGTTTCGTGGCTCACAGCATCATCTCCCTCTCCAAACATAGCACCCCCAGAGCAGTTGTAGCCAGTCTAATGTAATGTGACACAGGGATCTGTTCTACATCTTTAGGAAGATGACTGGAGAAATTAACTTTTTTCAGAATTGCTGAAGGGGAGAAGTACATAGACTGCTGTATTGCTGTAAGAGAACAGAGAGTCATACTAGGCAATGGTGTCTGTTTTTTTTTTTTTTGTTTTGTTTTAGTTTGGTTTTCCAGGAGGCTTATTAGCAGTTCAGTACTTTATGCAGACTCATCAAATTAAATGTGCCCTTGCAGATGTGAGTCCCCAGGTGTAGTGCTTTCATTTGGTTTTGCTTTTCCAGGGGCATGTTCAGTGAGGACTTCTCTCTTTGTGTTCCCAGCCACCTGACAACTAGTTACATGCTTCCAAGTAACATGCTACCTGCATGGCTAGCATCCCATCCTGTATCTAAATGGCAGTGCCAATGTGGCTGCAGTAGAGGGAATCAAGTGTTTCTTGCTCACATAAAGGTCCAGATTTTCATCCCTGGAATCCAAGACCTGATATGGAGCTGAGTGTCTTTGGCTGTTTTGCTAAAAGGCTCTATAAAACTTTTTGTTGGTGGTAGTGTGGGGTTTCTTAAAAGGAAAAGTGTCAGAAATTTGAGTTGTTCCTCCTGCCTTGGAAATGGTTTTGATTTTAGAAGCGGTTGTGATGCCTTTAATTTGCTGTTTTGTAGCCAAGAACTACACATGTGGATAAGAAACAAGTTTCTTGCTATTTTTAGGTGTTAGCAGAGGTTCCTGTCCAGTATGGAGAGGGTTTTGCTTTATACTGAAGGTACAGAGTTAAAACTGGGACACTTCTGGGCATTGAATGTCTTGAGTTTGATAGAGTACATTTTAGATAAGCATGTGGGTCTCGTGTTTTTACCAGGCTGAGTTGGAGATGGACGACTGAATCATGCTGAGTTGTTTGCCATTTCTTTGCATTTCCGTGTCTGGGATCCACACCTTATGTGTTCACCTTTACTGGCTGTTGTGTTCAAGGTTTGCTGGGGTACCAAGACATCTGGTTCTTAGGATATCTGTGTGTACAGGAACCTTTTTTTGCTGTTTTGGAAATGCAGAGGGATTTTTATTTGGCTCATCAGGACTGTAGGGTATTTACCTAGAAGGAGTATTTTCTGTGTCCACTAGTCAGTCTCTGGGGATCCATGCAATTTGTCTTAAAGATGCACAGTGCAGAACTGTCACTCTATTCTGTGCTACGTGCATCTCTGTCTCACTTCGTTCTTGTTGCTTACCCCATCAAATTTTTTCTTTCTTTCTTTCTTTTATTTTTTTGTCTCCTCCAACTTCAAGGTTCCCCAAAGATTTATGGCTAAATGGGAAGTCAGTGTTGGACAGGCAGAAGACATTCTTCTTGGGGGGCCAGAGGATCAGAAGTGCAGCCAGAACTCCAGCGAGCTGGACAGCGAGAAGGAATTGCAGTTGGAATACTATGCCAATGGCCCTGGAGCAGAAAGGGACAGGCAGCTGAATGGCTGTTTTAAATCCTTGGCGTTTGACTCCAGACACCTGCCCAGTGAAAAAGGAAAATTGCACATTAAGCCACACATGAAAAAGAGCTCTGACAGCAGAAAAAGGACTAGAGTAAAAAAGAGTGGTGCAAGAAGGGAAGCATCTAGGGGAGAAATCAAAGTAAAAACACCAGAGAGCATAGTTAGAAACATGATTGCTGGGGACCTACCAGATAAGCACGCATCTCACGAACTTCGCCGGATTGCCAGCAGTCTAACAGCATCCAGTGGCACCAGGGAAAACCATTTGCTTTCCTCCTTTGGAGAAAGATGTTTTGAAAAGACAACTTTGAAACCGGACTGTGAGAATCGTAAAAACGATGCTCTGAAGAACACCCTCCAAGGGGATTTGTTTTCCAGCGCGTCTTTGGAACGAGAGAAGAGTTCCCTGGGCATTGTGTGCAGTTCCAAATTACAAATACACTATTCTGCGTCTGATACTGGTATTGAGAAAAAGCAAACTGAATCAGATTCATCCTCTTCCTTCTCAGATGGTGGGAGCAGTGATATAGATACCATGGACCAAAGTTCAGAGAGAGCCTTTAGCGCTCTTGAAGTTAGCGATTCTTCAGATAAAGTGGAGAAAGAATTTCCTATGACATCAAGTGGCAACATGAAGCTTTCCATGTGTCTTCCTCAGAAGAGCAACATAAGGGCCAGGAAGAAGTCATACCGAGATCGCAAACCTCTGGGAGGTTCAGTAACAAGCAGACTCGATGCTGAATTTGCAGATCGGGGGACTGAAGTAGGTTTCTCTGATGCTGAGATGTCATTGACAGCTCTTGAGTGCTCCTCAAATGTGAGAAATGACAGTATTGCAAAGAAGCACACTACTCCCCAAAGTGCTTCCAAGGACAGCTCCTGGCCTGCTGTTGGAAATCAAGCAACCTTAAAACCGAAAAGCATGAAATTGTCCCGAATCAGGAGTATAAAATGCAAACATAAAGAAAAAGGTGCTGGGTTGGAGCCTTCTCTTGCACAAGAGGAGGATGGTGTGAATCGCTGCTCTTCTGTTACCAAAGGTTGCTCTGGCCTTCAGAGAGATTCTGTTCAGAGAAGCAGAAAAGTTGATGGCCAGAAACTGTTAAACAACTTGCATGAGAAAACCAGGGATTCTGCTGAAATAGAAACAGCTGTGGTGAAACATGTCTTGTCCGAGCTGAAGGAGCTGTCTTACCGCTCCATGAACGACGATGCTGGCGACTCCGACGCCCCAAAGGCTGCACCTTTACTTTTCTCTTCCGCCTCTGGTCACGGTCGATTGCCTATTGAGCCAGATTACAAATTCAGCACCTTGTTAATGATGTTGAAGGATATGCATGACAGTAAGACAAAAGAGCAACAACTGATGACTGCTCAAAATATAGTCCCATTTCGAAATACCAGCACAGCTGATGGTTCTGGAAGCAATTCTGCAAGTGGTCTGAAGTCCTTGTCTATTGTAGGTCCCCCATATAAAATAGAAAAAAATGGTGATTGTGTCCAGGAAACAGCAAATCCAAACTCTGCTGTAAGCAACTCCTCACTTTCACGCAATCCTCCAACCAAGTTGACAGGGGTTGGTACTGGTAAAAGGGAGCCTGCGAGTGCTGCTGTTTCTGGGACAAACGGCACAAATTGTGCCCCCAAACGCAACTGTTCAAAATCTAAGCAGTCATCAAAGCTTGGAGATAAAACAGTATCAAACAGAAAGGACTTAAAACCAGGAGGGCCAAGTAAGTTGCTAAGTCGGTTATCCAGAGATTCAGGAGAACGTGCATTCCGTGTTCGTGGTTCGGTTACCAGTCCTCTAGGTAATGAAGCAGAAGATACTGAAAGGAAAGAGTCTATTGATTTAACAGCACATTCAACTGATGAAGAGTCTGCCTGTTTATCTGATGACAATTTAGGTCGTGTTGGAAGGAAACCTGAAGCTGGTAGAAATATTGAGAGCTGCACTTCAGCTGAAAATGGGGAGAGTCCAGACTTGGATTCAGAGGCAAATAGTGAGAGCTCTCTTGGTGATGAGTCTAATGATGTAAATCATGTAGCACCCAAAAAGCGATGGCAGCGTTTTAACCAAAGCAGTGCTAGATCTAAAAAGCACACCAATAGATCTAGGGAACAAGGAAACTTGGAGAGTGCCTTTGGCCTGAATTCTCGTGGCTTTTCACTGAAGGGAAATGAGTGCTTGGGACGTAGGCATTCCCCTCATCCAAAGGTGCTTGAGGGAGACCTGACAGAGCAGGACTATGAGAATCATTTAGACTTAGTTGAGAAGCGTTTGAATGTATGTGGTAAGCCAAACAACAGTGTGATGGACTCAGAAACAGAGCTTGGCAACTTTGCTCCCCAGTCTGAATTCTCTGCACAAGGTAAGGGAGCTGGACTTGCACCAGAGTGTGTATTTGTATGCATTTTGTACTTCTCATTTAAAGCATAAGTTATGGAACTTGGGGCTGTTTGACAACATGGAGATGTATGCATCAGAGCTGAAGAAAGTGTGTTATGTTGGTTTGGGGTTTTCTGTAAGCATGGAGAACAAAGAAGGTAGAGTGATTATGGGATTTTGCTCAGCTTCTTGTTCAGAAAGTTTAAATACGTTACAAATCATTGGGTCCTCAACAGTGGAAAAATAATAAGCATCCTTCTGAGTTTGGGATTTTTGGAAACTTAACACCTTCACAATGTGTCCTTTAGAGCTACGTGCTTGGTCTTAGCTGAATAGGTCAGCGCTAGAAAGTTGTGGGGAAACAGCCTCAATGGCTGCTGAGTTTTGTTGGTTGGTGTTGTTAGACAGAGTCCATCTTTGGCTTGTTCTTTAGGATTTCAAATCAAGGTGCTGGTGGGGTGGTGTTTTGTTAGGGTTTGTGGGGTTTTTTGTTGTGGTTTTTTTTTCTTCTTTCTGTTTTAGTGCTGATCTTTATTAGGTGCTAATAACCAGCTGTAGAACCCTGCAGATTTCCTGATATACAGCTATGGTGTGGCTGTCTGAGGGATGAAGGGGTGATCAGAAGAGGGGAGCTGCTGGGGAGGCTATTTGGGAAGTGGGTGTGGAAGATGACAGGCAGAATTAAGGCAGGATCTATGGAAGGGAAGTGACCTAGGAAGGAGGAGGCTTACGAGGACCACAGGGTCACACAGCACTGCCTCTCCTACAGAGGTGGGGACATTTGTTTGTTTTGACTTCAACCAAATAATTGAAGGGGCGGTGAGAAGGAATAGGCCCATCAGAACCATGTTCAGCACACCCTCAGATTTCTGCAAAGAATCAGGGGAAGCAAACCGTAATGGAAACAACAAAATTAAACTTTTACGTAGATGTCACCAAACTAAATTGCTCTCATCTCTTTGCAATGCGACAAGTTAATATAACTTGGCAGGATTTTGAACCTCTGATGTGGTCCTTCAGTGCACATTTTGGTCTGTGTATTTTGCTGTTGGTGGTGGCTAAAGATTACTTGTGCTTTTGTCTCTGGAAAAGGCAGCTTCTAGCTTAGTGGTGTAGGACCTGACCAAGTCAAGTCACAGCAGGCACAGAAAACAAGTCCTTAGGGTGTAACACACCAGGTAAAAGTTCTGTTTTGTAAACATGACAAGCTTAATCATTCAGTGACTCCTGGCTGTAGCTGTGTGTTTAAGCCTTAAGTCTTCACAAAGCAGGCAAGAGAAAGCACTTCATCCTGGGGCTGTCAGGACACTGCCACAGTAGTGTTGCAGCTTGCTGGAGGGAACAAGTTCTTCGTTTGCACTAAGATGCAGCCAGGTTCTCGTGAATTCAGGACGGCTTTGCAGTTGAAGTGTCCTTGTAATGTAGCTATGTGTCATGAAAAGGCAAGGCTACAGAGAGCTAAGAACAATACCTGCTGAGGTGCAGTAATGCATTAAGAGTGTGACTAGTAGGTCAAGGGAGGTTCTTCTCCCCTTCTACTCTGCCCTAGTGAGGCTTCATATGAAATACTGTGTCCAGTTCTGGGCTCCTCAGTTCAAGGACAAGAAACTACTGGAGAGAGTCCAGTGGAGAGCCACTAAGAAGGTTAGGGAACTGGAAAGGCTTACAAGGAAAGGCTGAGAAATCCTGGTCTGTTTAGCATGGAGAAGACTGAGAGAGGATTTAATTAATCCTTGTGAATATCTGAAGGGTATGTCAGGAGGATAGAGCTAAACTCTTTTCAGTGTCCAGTGACAGGACAAGGGGCAGTGGACCCAAACTGGGAAACGGGATGTTCCACACAAACATAAGGGAAAAATTCTTCACTTTGGGGGTGGCAGAGCACTGGAACAGGCTGCCCAGAGAGGTTGTGGAGTCTCTAACTCTGGAGGCATACAAAACTCCTTTGAATGCGTTCCTGGGTGATGACTCTAGGTGATCCTGCTCTCCTGGACAGGTTGGATGAGATAATCTTCAGAGGTCCTTGCGATTCTGTTTAATTTTGGGAGAGAAGTGGCAGAGGAAGGCATCAGGCTCCTGGACAAGGTGACCCAGGTGGAGAGGAGTGCAGAGCTGTCCTGGTGCTGCACATAGGGGTGCTGCACATAGGGATGCTGCACCAGTGAGCGCCTGGGCCTGTTGGAAAAGCAACAGAGCAGCAACTGCAATGTAATCCAATTCCCCTGCCCTAAATAGCATGGGAGCTTTGCAGCACACCTGAAGCTTACCTATACGGGTGTGCTGTAGGGAGGCACCAGAGCCTCCACGTATGAGGAGGTGTCTGGACAGCTGTAATATCCCCAGTATGCTGGTGTGAGTGAGTAAACCTTTAATGCTGTGAAAAGCCCATCTGTGGAAACTAGTCTTCCTTTTGTATCAGGCAAGGCCAGTTACATAAAAATTAGAGAGGGTGATGCTGGAAGTTAGACTAACTGCAGTTTACAGAAAAGTCCTCTCTGTTTGCTGATGCTTTGAGAAGATGTGGCTAATCCTAATGCACAGCAGGCAGAGTATGGGTGTAAGAAATCACAACAGACAGCAGTAACAACTTTGTAGCTTCCACTAAGCTCAGACAATATAAATCTTTCATTGTAGTTGAATAGCAACACTGGGCATGTCTTTGCTACAAACTTTGGTGTGATTTCAAGTAAGAAAGGTGAAAGTGAAGACTGGAATTTGCTGACACAAAATGTTTTTATTATATAGTAGTGTTGTCAGGTACGTGATTTGCCAGTGCCAATCAAGGCTGCATTTGGGATTCTTGTATAGGATTCACTTTGGGGGGAAAAAATGCAGTTAAGCCAGCCCTTCTGGCAGAGTGCTGTTGCGCTCTGCTGTGTGGCTTTGAGGCTCTAAGTAGTTGACCAGTGAAGATACTCATCCTGTAACTGGTTATGTGCTAAAATATGTATTTGACTCAGATATTCCTGTGCAGAGCATTGGTAGAGGCTGAAAATAGATGCATTTGAGAAAGTTGTTCCTTTTGGCCAAGTTTTGGCTTTTTCATACTTGTTTAACCACAATGCCACAAGAAAGTGTAGCAGCCTTGTCCAACATCCCTGTTTTGAAGTGTTGCCTTGGGATGCTTCCTTATAAAATGTTTCCATTCCAAAGAAGCAGAAGCCACCTTCTACAGGTGAAAAGAAGCAAAGAGAATAGTCACTATTTGTTCTGAAACTTCCAGAAAACCATAAATGCTTCCATGACTAGCAGAAATGCTTTGATTATATTATTTAATAAATTTGAAAACTGAAAAAGGGGAAAAGTGAGAGGTATTCTGGGAAGTGAGAAAAAACTTACATCATCTTGCTTTTGCAGCTTGGAGTAGAGATGATGTAGAGTATTGGGGCTTGCCATCTGTTGAGATGCTGAGGTGGTGTAGTGTGGGTTTGGATCAAGGAAATACCTGTTACTAGGTTTCCCTTGCAGTGGTGCAGCATTGTGCAAACACAAAGGCACATGAGCCCTGCAGAGCTTGCAGCCACTGGTGAGGACTGTTCACTCCCTGATCTCATTGTGGAATCTATTGTCAGGAAGCAAAGGCAATGAATGGGCTTGCAGGAGCATATAGGGAATACAAGGCTCTGTATATACAAAGATATGTCATGGAGGGTGGGAAGGGAAGGAGTTCAGTTTGTGTTACTAGTGACAGAACTGTGCTAAGCAGTGTTTTCCTAGGCTCCTGCACTAAAACTAAAGGAGTTTTGGGTTTTCAAAAGTGGTGTGATGAATTGCTAATGGTCTTAGGTTTTGATAAAAATATTGCAGGATGGATAGGTGCAGTTGGTCTAGGGAGATACTGGGTGAAATTCTAGGAGCCCCTTGGTCAGATGTTTAATGTTTCTTGATTTCTTATCTGAACTCCTTGAAGTCCCTTAGATCCTTAAAAATCCCACCTGCCATGTCAGGATTATGGAAAAACAGGAAGCTCAAAAATTGTAAGGCTGTATCAAAGAGAAGTATTAGAGTTCTTCCTGCTGGCTGCCTCTAGAAGAAAAGGCAGGAACAGCTACTATCTACAGATGATGAGGAGAACTTTTTCTTGTGATTGTCTGAGAAACTTGAAGCTGCTTTCCTTTTTCTTAGTGCTTTCAGAGAGGAAGCGCCTTAGAAAGCCAAGCAAACGGCTTCTGGAATATGCAGAAGAATATGATCACTTATTTGCACCCAAGAAAAAATCTAAGAAGGGCCAAGAGCAATTTCAAAAGGTGGGTCAAAGCTTATGTGCTCTTCATAGCTATTACACTGGGGCTGTGGTCTGCAGGCTTTTGATGCATTCTTGCTGGCTGAGTGTTCTTGTAGTGTGCAGTGCTATATAGAATGAATGTTTTCACCAAAATATTTTGCTATGCTAGGTGAATTCTGTGGTGAGGTCTGAATTTGAAGGAGGTCTTCCTGCACAATGCAGTCCTGACAGAGATGCCCAGCGGGAGACAAGTCCTTTGGTTTCAACTCCATCTTCAATCAAAGAGTCCCCTCCTGTCCTTGGAGCAGAGCGCCCCTTCTCAGAACTAGAATCCCATTCCACTGATCCCACTGGTCAACTTGTAGAACAACCTTCAGATTTTCCAGAACTGGTGCTGTCTTCCTCAGATGTTTCTGAAGTTTCTGCTTCTCCAGATGCAGAAGAGAGATTTCTGAAATCAGGTAAGAAGGAGGTTATGTGGTTCTGCTCCTGTAAGTGAACATGTCATAAGTTCAGTGGAAGTTGTTCCTTCAGTCAGCATAAAAAAGTTAGTAGATGTTAGCTGTTTGGTTTCACTTTGCTTCATTCAATGACAATTCCTGGTGCTGGGAATGGAGAAAGGGTAGATGCAGCAGCTGAGTCACAGTGAGCTGGGTGATCACACTTAAACTAACAGTTTTCTGTAGTGTCTGATGATCTTCCTAAGGTCCTGGTGCAGAATACCCTTTTGTCCAGATGAAGAAACTCACAAGTTCAACTCCTTGCCATCTGTGCTTGCAAACAGTGGCATTCCATTAGCTTGAAAGTCTCTTGCTCCTGTTAAAACCCTTGGATGAACACTAGTTATGCTGAGGTTTTACATAAAGTCTGGTCTGCATAGTTTGTGGGGTGTAGGGTGATGTTTTCCTCTCCTGGTGAGTTCAGGGAATTGTAGCATAGAAATTCCTCTGGAGAAGCTTCTTTTTCTTAAAGGTTCTAAGCATCTGTAGAAACTGTCAGAAACTCACATTAGCAACAAGCCAGGGCCTTAGCTTTCAGTAAGGCCCAGTATAAAAAGAGGGAATGTGGTCTGATGAGACTTTCCCCTTTCCAGCAGGGTTAGTATCAAGATCTGCTTTGCTTGTATGTTCGTTCTCCATAGAGTTGGAGAGGATTTTGGAAGGGAAAACTATGGGTGTAAACCTGAGACTGGAGATGCAGAACAGTAACAGGGTGCAGCAGTGGGGTGAACATCCAGTATGCAGAGGTTGCATGGCTCTTACCCTTCCTGAGAAAAATCACCTCTTGCTGAAGTGCACAGAGGCAAGGCGGTGGGTAGAGGTTTGCCTTGAGAATAGCATGTTGTCCCTCCGTTAGGTGTCTGATGCTTAAGCAGTGTAGAGGGGCATGTGTCACAGAAAGGACATGAGGCTGATAAAGCAAGCAGATGAGCAGGGTATGGTGGGCAGCAGGCTGTTTCTGTGGAGCGTTTTGCTCTCATAGCATCATCATTTTCTGGTCACTCAAACTTCATGCTGTTGCCAGAATTACTGTGGATGAACCAAGGTCTAGCAACTTGTTACCTCCTGAATGCCAGCAAAAAGCTTAAATAGGAAACGTTGCTGGTTCGAGCTGGTTCATTTGGGGGTTGTCTTTTCTCAGATAGTGTTAACCAGGAGCATGCCCTTTTGCCTGTTTACTATGCACCACGTGAATGTTGGTGGGAGTGATGTGGGAGTGGAGGCAGGGTTGTGTATGCCAGCGGTGGGACTGGTTTATGCCACATCAAAGCAATTGGGAAATGATGATCTAAAACTGCCCTGCCAGGATGTGTTAGTTGCTGGCATTGACTTCATAGTTTCTCTTCCGTGGGTGGGTTTTTGTATGGCTTGTTAAGGTATGCCTGAAGGTCATGGCAGATCAGGGTCCATTTTTGTGGAAGTGGTACAGAAATGGGTAACAGGCATTTCTGCCCAAGGAGCTTATGATCCCAAAGAGAGGGTGAAGCAGATTGTTTTGAACTTTTCACTGGTATTTGCTTGATAGTCTTGGTCTGATTGAAAAGAAGAAAACCCCCATTTATCTGATGTGAGGAGTTTCATTGCAGGAAACTTTGAAAGCAAGCGTCAGCGGAAGCCCACGAAAAAGCTCTTGGAATCGAACGATTTGGACACTGCCTTTATGCCAAAGAAAGAGGAGTGGACTCCCCCAAAGAAGGTACTTTCCTTCCAGCTCTTTGAAAACCAGATAGTAAACACCTAGACAAGCAAGACTGTGTTGAATAAGACATAGTACTGTAAGCTGTGATTTTGTTTTTCGTTGCCTGTGGGTCAGGAGCAAAGGTCCACCCTTCCCAAAGATATGCTGGTTTCTGTGTTTTGATGAGAAAAATCTGCTTAATACAGATGTGTTCCCTACCTCTTCCTGCTTGTAGTAGGATTGGGTAGTTTTGGCTGTAAAATACCCTCTCTTCATTGATTTATATGAAAAAGGAGTCATCTGGATGCTGACTGGGAAGGTGTGAAGAGAAGGGTTCTGTTCAGAGACTTTCTCTCGCTGTTACATTGCAGCATAGCTTGAACTTGAACTTGAGGCTTTTGTCTTTTTCAATCAGATTTAGTCTGAGCAGCATTTCCTTTGTTATCTATCGGATGGTATGTTAAATGCAGAGCTTGTAGTAGGATGGAGTTGTGTCATATGTGATACACTGTGCAGATGTTTGAAGAAAATGCTGTTCCTCTCCACTGAAGATGTCTCCTATGAAGACAGGCTCAGAGTTGGGGTTGTTCATCCTGGAGAAGAGAAGGTTCCAGGGAGACCTTGTAGTGATCCTCCAGTATCTGAAGGGGCTGTACAAAAAAGCTGGGGAGGGGCTTTTTAGAAAGGCATGCAGCAGTAGGACATGGGGCAATGGTTTTAAGCTAGAGAAGGGCAGGTTTAGATTGGACATTAGGAAGAAGTTTTTTTACTATGAGAGTATTGGAACATGTTGTCCAGGGAGGTGGTGCAGGCCCCATCCCTGGAGACGTTCAAGGTCAGGTATGATGGGGCTCTGTGCAATCTGATCTAGTTAAAGATGTTCCTGCTTACTGCAGGACTAGATGACCTTTAAAGGCCCCTTCCAAAGCAGTTTGTTCTATGAAATACTCAATATTCAGTGACATGGTTTGGGAGAAAGCAGCTTACAAGGAATTCTCATGTGATGGACCTGCACAAGACCTGTTGACACTGCTTCTAAGATTGATTTAACAACGCTTTTCCTCCTTTCCTTTTTCTCTCTGTGTGGCAGTCTTAATACAGTTATCATGGTTGCAGTGATGCCCAGGCCAACGTCATTCAGTCTTGAGCCCCGTAAAAATGTAAAGCAAGAAGAGTCTCTATGTTCCCAGCAGCTTACAGTGTGTTAGCAGCTTTTTTGGGAGAGCTCAGGAAACAGTGGGTGATGCTGGTGAGCACAAGACACAGCAGACTAGTGTTCCTCCCTGGCCTAGAAACTGACTTTTTCATGTGGAATGTGTCACACATACAAAACAAATGTTTTTCTTGTAAACTCTCTAATCGTTGAAAAATTAATGACCTGAACTGTAAGCTACATGTTGCAGTCATTCATAAAGGCTCTGAGTGGCTGAGCAATGTGCTCCTCTGGTTTGCATCTGGTGACTTGACTCTTGTGTATTTACAGGGTGCTGGCCCCTTGGAGAGTGACAGCTCTGAGCTCTACTCACCAGCCCACTTCTCAGATCTGGCGGAAGGTAAGTGAAGGCAGGGCTGTGGGGGTAGATTGCTGCTGACATTTGGACCAGTGCCTGTGGCTTTGTGTGTTTAAGGGCTGATGGGTCCTGGCTCTCGCTGCTCTCAGCTGAGGCAGTGGCAGAAGAAATAAATACTGAGCTTGCTTACCCCGGGTACTGTTACCTCTTTGATTTCTCTATGGAAAGTGATGATGGTGTTCCATTCTCAGTCTGGGTGTTTGAAGTAAACTCCTCAGCACAGGTGCTGTTATCAGTGCACTGTCTTTTGCCTGTTGACATGTGACTGCGTGCACAGGTGGCTGCCCTGGTGGCTGTGCAGTTACGTTGTCCTTCCTCCCCATCTGCCTTTGTATCACGTTGATGTGGACATGAGGAAGTTTTTATTGCAGTGTAGAGGGAGAAGGCAGTTATCAGCATTTCATTAGCAATGTAAGATTTGTGATGGTAGTATTTCTTCTTTTCTGCTTGAGGACTGTCTCAGGAAATTCAGGGATACTGTTCAGCAGCCCAGCAAAAGAAGCTTAAACCATCTCTGATGGTTGCAGGACAGAGGGCAGGCTGCCTGCAGGCTGGTATTGCTCCAGCCTGAAGCTCTCAGAAAGGGTGTAGAACTTGCTGGTGGTGCCTGTAGAGAGGAAATTATTTCTGGCTATTTCTTGAGTGGTCTTTCTGTTGCGTCCCAGCTTCTGAAAAGCTCTTGGAGAAGCAGCGGAAGCGGAAGCGCCAGCGCCACCCCTCCGCTGCAGTGCATTCCAAAAAGGAGAGAAATGAGATACGGCTGAGGGTCACCCCACACTCTGAGGTACTTCTGGGTCTTCCTTCATGTTGTTATCCCTGTAACTTGTCTACTGCTTCCCAGGGTACTTTGAGAGCCCCAGCCAGGTCACCTTGACTGGCTGGTTTGTCCCACTGATGTAGTTGCATGAGCTGGAGTTGAAGATACTACCTTGATTTAGTAGCAGTTTTGATGACTGCTTAACTTGGGCCCAGCTTTTAATCTGCTACTCAGCTAATTCTCCAGGAGGAGGCTGTTCTGATCTGTTGGAACCAGGTTTTGCCTGGCTTTGCATTTCAGAAAGTCCAACTGCTGCTGTAAAAGATCTTCTCTGGTGGTGGTGGGAATATCGCACTTTCACATGCCAATATGTAGCACAAGCACTAGACTGTGGACTTAACCCCTTCTTCTGCTTGCCCCTGCTTGCCAGAGTGAGCCAAGACCATGGTGGAGGGGATGGGGGGAGTGTCTGACTGCTCAAAGGAGCCTCTGATTACGTTCTGCTATCCAGCAGAAAGCGATCACTGGGGCAATTTGCTTCTGCATCCCAGCAGGGTTGGTGTGCAAATATCTCTGACAAGCACATTTTGCCTTTTAGGAATGAGCCAGGTATCACCCAAGTGTAGGGGAAGCAAGACTTTTCCTGGGAGAGGCGGGACACCTCTGGGCCTCTCACCATCGCCTCTCACTTCCAGTGGCCCAGGTTCAGCAGCAGGCTGTTCTGTCAGGATAGTCAGTATGTATTTCAGGAGCCAATTATAGAAATATATTGTTATATTTGTTGTTGTTACACAGCTTCCAGGAGAGCACAAACCTCACACCTCTAAGCAGTGCCAGGCAGCCTGCTGTTACTGCTTTTGCAAAAGGGCATTTCTGATGGGGATGATAAAGTGGGGAAATACCCCTGGGCCTTTCAAGCTTTCCTTTGATGGTTGGAGATCCTTCTGAAGTGTGCTCATCTGGAATCATGTTTCAAAGAAGCCTGTACAAATATCTGTGCCGATGCTGGGGGGCAGTTAACACTGTCTGCTGTTAGATACTCGTTGTGAGACTTGGCTCATCTCTGAGCCAGCAAATTCTCAGTGAATCTTCTATAGGGTAGAAAAGAGGTGGAAATTTAGAGCAGCAAAGCAGCCAGGCCGTGGCTCTGAGTCCTGCACTTTGCTGTTCGCTGGAGAGAAAGCACAGGGAGTCTTAACTGCCTCCCACCTTAGACGTCTGTGTTGAATACCTGAAGTTAAATATGGTAAGCCAGGCCAAAAAAAACCCAAAACAAACCCAAAAATAAAAACAACAAAAACCAACCCATCAATGCTCAACACCTTTTGCCAGCATCCATTTCTTGAGCCACTGAGGTGAGAGTGTTCAAGCCTTGGCCCAGATGAGTGCGTGAGTACTCATGAGTGCTGTGGAGATGCATCTGTGCTTTCATTTGGAATTTGGACCACAGTGGTCCCTAAGTGATTTTCCACACACCAGTCAAAGAACTCTGCTTTGTGCTGAACAGTGCTAGAAGAAATAGATGGTCTGATGATACAGCACAGTGAAGCCTCACATCCAGCTTCTTGCAGAGGAGAGCTGGACTGAACTAAGCAGCCTGTCTGTGGAGCCAGGACTGCAAGCTTACAACACTGGGGCAGCAAGAGGGAGAGAGAAGGGGATGGAAAATGCTGTTGAAATGGTTGTCAAGGTTGTGAGCCAAGGTCAGGCCAGACTTTTGAGGATGTGCCAGATACTGCAGCAGAGCGTGCTCTGAAGGAAGACCTGCCCTCTGTAGGAGGTATGTAGTTTTGCAGTGCCCATGCTAGGTAGGGGAAGGAAGGGGAGCAGTGTGACAGGTTCTTTTGAGCGGTGGCTTTGAATGGTGATCTCCCTGACTGTCCAGCATGAGTATCTGGGCTTGCCCATCCTGCCTTGCTCTGGCATTTCCTTCTCCATGGTTCTGGGAGCTTCATTTAAAATAAGGCAAAGATCCTCTGTGTGAAATATGCAGATTGACTGGCTGTGTGGAACCAGGTGGAATGGGATTAGGCTGAAAGAACAGGGCTGGAGCATGCTGTGGCACACTGGGCAGTGTGGGCGCAGTTGTCAAGGTAGCATTGCTGCTGTTGAATGCTTTCAGATCTGGAGAGGCAGTTGCTGATTAATGTTGTATGACTTCTAGATTTTAGTCTCCTGTTCCAGTAACACATGAAACTTGGCCATCAAGTTTCAAACCAAGGTGTTGTAGCAGCCATGGTAGAAAACAGTCACAAGGATGGAAAGATCAACTGGTTCTAAATCCCTTTGTAGCAAATTTGAGTATGTCTCCTGGCTTCCAAAACACTTACCCGTCACTGACCACAGTACATCACTCTGCCCCTCCTGATTTCAGTGACCGCAAGAGGGGCAGAGCTCACTTTGTGTCTGTAACATTGGGGCTCCAGCATAAACAGAAGCTACAGCTAGTGTTATTTGCCCATACCAGTAGCTGATTAGCCCTGCTCTTGTCCTGCATTACAGTGACCTGTGCAAGCCTGAGGTCACTGCTGAGCAGAAGGACCACCACCTGTGTAGGAAGAGGTGGAGCTGAGCTTTGCAGAGTCCTTGGAGCACTGGTTGCTAGTGCTGCTCCTAAGAGTATTCCAGGAGCAAGTGCAGGGCAAGAGGGCTGCCTTACAGCAGAGCTGTGTAATTCCTAGCAGAAATACAGCTGCAGGAGCAGAAGCATCATAGCACCTAGCTTGAGAAACTGCTGTTACACATGGAGGTGAATGTGGCTGTTGTCTTAAATGGTCTTTTTGCCAGTGCTTTGGAGACCTTTGCTTTCCCTCTGCTGGGGCTGCTAAGGTGGCAGCAGCTTAGGTACTCCTCATCAGTATTCCTGCAGGCTGCTTTGTTGCCAGCCTTCCAGCAAGGGTGTGATGGTAGTCTGTAAGGCTGTGCACCCTATGGTGTGCTGGACTGGCTGTAGTCTGGCTGGGACTTTGTTTTTTTTTGTGCTGAATAAAGGCAATTTATAGCTTTCATCTTTGTACTATGTGCTTTAATAGACCATCAATGTACCTGCGCATCACTGCTCCACAGAACTCAAGTGGCTTTGAGATGTCTGTAAGTAAAAGGACACTGTTGCAATTCAGGAATGAAAAAAAACCTCACCTCACTAGACAAAAGGAGCATTGTTATCTGACCACAATGCCAGGTCCAAGTTCTTCTAACTTTAAACCTCAGGCAAGTTTGGTCTTTATTTTGCCCAGACTGATAATGTGTTCAGAGGGCATTCAGTTCAGCTTATAAGCTATAGTATTAGCACTGATGTTCTCCCATACAGAAAATGGTGCAAAGCTCCCTCTCGTGTTTGTTAGCAGGACACCTGGCACCCAGCAGGCTCTGAAGGTATGAGAGTGATGGCTGCTGCTCCTGCCAGCAGTTTGAATTCCATACAAGGTCTCTTCAGGTGTACAGTTCATGTCTGGACATACACTGGGTTTGACTTGGTGACCCAAGGAGGAACTGACAACTAGCTGCAATGAGCTGAGCTATTAAAAAATGGCAGCGTCTTCAAAATGTTCTTGCTCAAAGCGCTTACCTGAAAGGCATTGCTTTTGTGCAGCATGAATGGCTGTTAAGATGTACCCACTCTGGAGTGGCAGCTGGGGCTGATGAGACCACTGAAGTATTGCCTAGACTGTGCCCAAGAGGCCTGGAAGCTGGTGGGCTGGCATTTCTTAGCTCTTAGTTGCCCATCCTGACAAAAGCAAAGGCAGAGCTGCCACATGCAGCTCCAGGACAGAAACAACTGTCTATGGGGTACCTGCCGCTCTCCTGCCCTCTAATAGCGTCTGGACAGGTCCCAGGGACACATTGGAAGTTCCACCTTGGGAAGCCTTATGGCAGGATCCCTCGCTTGGTTCGTGAGGGTGCAGTTGGGCCTTTATTGTTTGAAGCCCATCTTCTCAACAGGATGCTCTTCCACCAGCAGATGTTATGGTCAGTGCTGTGGTACTAGGATGGATTTTTATGGCATAAGTGCTCTGCTGCACTGTCCACTGTGTTACTGACTAACTTGTTCATGCTAACAGAGGTCTTGAGTATCTATGTGCCTGTGTTTTACATGGATTAGGACAGAGACAGGTCTGGGGAAATGTCTGGCTCATTTACTGGGTGACATCAGTAAAAATAATTTGCAGTTTCTCATTCCCGTGTGCAGTGCAAGCAGATACCAGCATGCAGGATGCTTCAGATTGTTCCAGCCTACCTGATTTGTTTCTGTGCAGGACAGCATCTTTCTTTCTGAGTCATGGTTCCTTCCTCAGAGGGGTTATGCACAGGAAAATAATTGTGTTGAATGTAGATTTTTAAATAATCTAGTAAACTAAGATGTATTGC
Source organism: Indicator indicator (assembly GCF_027791375.1). NCBI lineage: Eukaryota > Metazoa > Chordata > Aves > Piciformes > Indicatoridae > Indicator > Indicator indicator. The sequence continues at coordinate 7,114,887 of NC_072027.1, forward strand.
TTTTTCTTTCTTGTGTTTTGGTGGAACGATATGGGGGATGTTGTCTCCAGGGTGGGTAACACACAGAGCCAACTGCCAAACATTATGTGTTCAACAGCTGAATTTGCAGTTTCCAAGTCAGGACAGGAACTGCTAACAACCCTGACTCTGGATTTCTGTTTTAAGGGGGAGACACTGGTTCATGGAACTTCTGTAAGCCCCAAAGAGGGTAATGAAGAGGGGTCAGAGAACGACCATGGAGTGCCTTCGTCTAAAAAGATGCAGGGGGAGCGTGGAGGAGGAGCAGCTCTCAAGGAGAACGTGTGTCAGGTAGAGTCCATCAAGCAATCGCTTTGAAACTTTACCACTGTAAAGTTTTCTGTAAGTCCTGGGACACAGTAGCACCCCAGATAAGCCCAGGTAGTCTCAAAGTGCTTATTGTAGAATTAACAAGTTTTTTGTGCTCTCAGCTGAGCCTTTCCTCTGAGATTGCCTCTCCAGCTAAAGTTCACAGATGTTAGGGTGATGTGACCAGTTTAGGATTAATTGTAGCTGATACATGGTAGCAAGGACTGGATGGCAAATGGCCACGCACAAGCCACCTGAATTGATTGACAGAAGGAGAACTTAGCATTCTTCTGCAGAAGTCTCTGTTACCAGTTCTGGCCAGCACATGGGTTGTTGCTCTTTGAGGTGAGCTGGGGAAGGAGGTTGCTTGGAACTGAAATTGTGCTGCTTTCCCTGCAGATCTGCGAGAAGCCAGGGGAGTTGCTGCTGTGTGAGTCTCAGTGCTGTGGTGCTTTCCACCTGCAGTGCCTTGGGCTCTCCGAGATGCCAAAGGGCAAATTCATCTGCAATGAGTGTTCCACAGGTATGGCAGCTTTTGTGAGTGCAGGACAGGGTGCTTGCTGCATGCTTGCCTGGTGCTTCTTTGCTGGAGTAATGTGCCTGCAGTGGGGCTGCTAACTGCCTCTCAGTCCTCTGGTTGGTTGATGTTTGGTAATTGTTACTGCTGATTCAGGAATCTGGGTTATGAAGAATCCGGGATCTGGTGGGAAAGAGAGGGTAAATTCTTACCTGGACTTAACAGAAGGAGGGCTGGTGGAGAGGATGAGTGGAACAGGCTAGAAAGGTGGGGGGAATGTCTTTAGTGAGGTTGTCAGTTTTTGGTTTTCTTCTTGTATTTCCCTGGCCTGAAATCACAACTATAATAATAATTCTTTTCAACCTAGAGCTTTATTGCAGCTGCAGGCAAAACCAGCCTGGTGCAGAGAGCTTTGGGATGGCACAGCAGGTTGGGAAGGTGTGCTGTGCTAATACACAGCCTGATGAAAGGATCAGGTCTTCATTTAGCCCTTCTGTGCGACTGGTGTTCATCTGCTGCTCTTGCTCCAGGGGTCCATACCTGCTTTGTATGCAAGACCTGCGGGGAAGATGTGAAACGGTGTCTGTTGCCTCTCTGTGGGAAGTATTACCATGAAGCCTGCATACAGAAGTACCCCCCCACAGTCATGCAGAACAAGGGCTTCCGATGCTCCCTGCACATCTGCATGACTTGTCATGCTGCTAACCCAGCAAACATCTCTGCCTCTAAAGGTACCAAAACCTTCTCGGGTGGTCTAGGGGGTGCAGTTACAAGCTTTTTCTTGATTTCCTGTCTACTGTTCTTTATGTTGATACTCTGTCCTTGTCATAGTGCTCGCTGTGGGAATAGCTTCTCTTGGGAGTGGAAGGGGGTGGCCTCGGTATGCGAAGTGGTTGCTCATCGGCACTCCTCGTGGTCAGACATGGCAGCTGAAGTGTTGTTGTCTGTCCAGACTCGTGGATGCCTGCACGTCTGGTGATACCACATGCCTCACTGGAATTCTGAATAAGTCTCTGGAGCTGTGTGGGCACTCTCATGCTTCTCCTACCTGCTTTTGACTGTGCCAATGCTGCAGGCAGTGCCTGTTTAGCAGCACTGCCTATCAAGGCAATGGCACAGAGGACAGCATAGTAAAAACCATGATACCATTCTTGATTAATAGTGCAAATTCTTATCTTATAATAGTGACACCCTTGGGCTAAGTGTATCAGGCAAATACTTGTTTGAGCTGTTTGCAGTCATATCTTTATCTCACATGATTAAACTTAAAGCTTTCATGGGGCTGCCTTGTATATTTGCTTCTAAAGCTGCCTTTCTTTATATTCTTCATCTTAAAACAAGTGACAGTAAGACCAGCTCTATTTTTATTCTTGGAGTCTGTGTTGAAGTCGTTAAAGTTGTCCGCTTCCCCACTAAATGGTTGCTGCTTCACAGTGGTCAGCTTTACCCCTTTACTCCTCTCTCTGTTTATGGTCTCCTGTGGGGAACTGAAAGCAGGCTCTCAAAAATCTGGGGTAAATTAGGCCTGTAGACAATTCTAAATTCTCCCTTCTGGAATTTCTGGTTAAAATCTGATAAAACGGAGAGACAAATGCTGATGTCTTCAGAAACTACCTGGATTGCTTTCATTATGTGCAGCTAACCACTTAGAACACCCCCTCTGTAATTACTGTCTGAGCTGATTTACTAATTATTTGTATATGATAGGAAGCAGTCCCAGTCTGTGAACTCTTGAACTGTTCCTGCATGGCATGCAGGAGGTTTTTCACTTCTAAATAACTAATTTTTAAAATTTACATACAAATCTTACGTATTAAATGTAGTTATATATATAATTTCATAGGAATCTATCAAGTATGTCATGGGTGGTCTCCAGAAATTAAAAGCCAGTTTCCTTTTTCCAAAGATCACCTATAGTTACTTGTTCTGAGCTTGGGTATCAATAGAGGCTAGTGTTGTCAGGAAATAAGAAGTCATCCTCCAGTAGAGGTTCACTGTGTTCCTGGTATCTTCTGATGCCAGGTCGCTTGATGCGCTGCGTGCGGTGCCCGGTTGCCTACCACTCCAACGACTTCTGCCTTGCTGCTGGCTCTGTGGTGCTCGCCTCCAACAGCATCATCTGCCCCAATCACTTCACTGCAAGGAGGGGCTGCCGCAACCACGAGCACGTCAACGTCAGCTGGTGCTTCGTCTGCTCAGAAGGTGAGATGGTTTACACCAGGGAATGCCCTCACAAGAAGTCATTAGATCAGGCAGAAGCTTTACCTGTCCAGAACATGCCAGTGAGGACCACAGAGAAGAGATTGCCTTCCTATCCAGCCCCATTTAAGTCCAATGTAAGGCTAGGACTTTTTCTTGGAAAGGTTCTTTTTGCAGCATGAGTAGGGTGCAACTTTTGAGAAGGGCTCACAGAAGAGCCTCTTGCCCTTTTCTCTGCTGTGTCTGTCTAGAAGTGTGGAGTCCAAGGCTTCTGCACAGTGACTGATGAATTCCTCTTCTTTGCAGGGGGCAGCCTTTTATGCTGTGAGTCGTGCCCGGCTGCGTTTCACCGTGAGTGTCTAAACATTGAGATGCCAGAGGGAAGCTGGTATTGTAATGATTGCAAGGCAGGCAAAAAGCCACACTACAAGGAAGTAGTCTGGGTGAAAGTTGGGCGCTACAGGTAGGTGAAGGTAGAACAGACTTGTCCCCATCCTTTCTTCATGCAGTGCTCATGGTGGTTGGGGTGAGAAGCTGCTCCCCTCTGCAGGGTACAGTGCAGCAGTCTCTGGCATTTTTGCATGCATGTAGTAGCTGGTCAAATGCATGCTTTTCTCCTTCAGAGACCTCTTGTCTACCCACCAGACATGCTGGTAGTCGTCACACACATTCTCCCCGTCATCATGCAGTAGCGTACATCTTGAGGTGGTTGGAAGCAAGGATGCCAAAGATTCCGTTTGCACTTTCCTGTGTTGCAGGTGGTGGCCAGCTGAGATTTGCCATCCTAGGACAATTCCTGTCAACATCCAGAAAATGAAACATGACATTGGCGAGTTCCCTGTGCTGTTCTTTGGCTCCAAGGATTACCTGTGGACCCACCAGGCCCGAGTGTTCCCTTACATGGAAGGTGATGTCAGCAGCAAAGACAAGATGGGGAAGGGCGTGGATGGCATATACAAGAAAGGTAACTTGTCTTTGTCCAGGGAGATAAATGTTCTTTTTCTCTTCCTTCCCATTTGGAGAAGTGGCATTCTTCTAACAGAGAAGAGTGTCTTCTGTAGCTAAAGTGAAATTAAAGTTGTAGACTGAGCTGCTGCTTATCTATCATCTAGTGCACTCAGGAGTGTTTCTTTTGGTTTGACTCCAGAGAGGGAGAAGGGTGCACAGATCTTGAATGCTTCTCCAGCTCTGATATCCAAGTGAGCTGCTGCTTTGTCAATTTCCCTGTATCCACAGTCTTTATCTGTGTGTGAAAACGTACTTGGGAGTTGTGAATGTGGCTGCCTGACACCTCTGCCCAAAACCAGGAAAGTCAGCTGACAGTTTGGATGCTTCATCTCACCCACAGACAGATCCCTTCCTGTAACTCTCGTGACTGCTGTACTGCCCTGACATTTTCTTCACCCTTCTCCAGTGAACCTCTGGTGTAGGTGGTCAGGGAGGTTTGCTGATTGAGCTGTGAGTGTTGGGCAGATGTGGCAGCCCAGTTCCAACTGAGCGGAGGGAGTTCCATTGTAATGCAGCTTGTTGTCTCACTTAGCTCTTCAGGAAGCTGCAGTAAGATTTGAAGAATTGAAGGCACAGAAAGAACTGAGACAGCTCCAGGAAGACAAAAAGAATGACAAAAAACCTCCTCCCTACAAACACATCAAGGTGAGGGCAGGTGGATTTGGTAAGGGGTGGGAGAAAATTCTGAGCCATTGGTGCATGTGATTTACGTGTAATCGGAAACATTTCTGCTGTTTGGGTGTCTGGCTACATTTCAAGGTTGTTTTGGGCCTCTGGGCATCTTGTCATCCTCCACAGAAAGGATCTGTGTATGCACAGAGCTGTATGAAAGCTGGAGACCAATAGCAGAGGTATTCTGATTTACTGGAACAGATCTGGACATCTTTGTGCTGTTCCTTGTCAGTTGTATGGTCTGAAAAAAGTCCTTGAGGTTGGTGTATGATGGGAGATGGTCAGGATGTAGTGGAGCAGAGCGCCCCACTGTATCTTGTTTCATCTCAGCTGTTTTACACATCTTTCTGTATCAGTTGGTGAAATACTAGAAGTATCAGTACAGAAATACTAAAGCAGATGTGCTAGCTGGAATATTAAGCACTTGCTGAGTTCTGAGGAACCCTTAATGTTTAAGGCTGTTCTGAGATAGAATTGGAGCAGCTGTGGAAGTCCTAGAGGATGGACGTGACTTGAGAGCTGGAGCCATGCATGTGCTTGAGATATGTGTCCACACTGCTTAGAAACCAAATGATTCAGGGACTTTTTCGTTGGCTCTGTTTGCTCCTTCCCTTTTGTATGTAGCAAACCAGGAAAGCTTAACTGATTGCTGGCACCACTTGGTTCAAAGCAAGGATTTCTAGGCAGGCAGGTATTATCCTACATAAGTTTCTGTACCGTGTAAAGAGAGCAGCTGAATGCTGTGGCAGCAGTATGGGCCAGGCAGATTTGAAGTAGTTCCTCATAGGTATTTTAAGCCTGTCTCTGGTCACAGAATGCAGGAACTTGAGAAGCAGTTTGGAGACTTCAAAAACCCCTTTTAATACAAATAATAACAATTATGGTCATCAGCCATGACACCTGGGGCCTGGCTGCAAACTCTGTCTCTGTGAAAGCAAAACCCTTTGCAGGAGTATACGGTGGACTGCTGAAAGCATCTGGGTGAAATGGCTGAGGCTGTCTACACCTGTGCTGTCCTTCTAAGGAGATCAGTACCTCAAGAGTCTACATCAAGGAGCACCAACACAAGAGGCTGCTGCAAAATACGCTTGGGATCCTTTATCATATGAGGAATGTGCCTAGTTCAAGCAATGACCTGCTTTGGAACTGCTTTTGTACCAGCAGTGTCCTGGGGGAAGCCTGCTGGGCATGCTTGCAGTGATAATGCCAGAGCTATCAGCTGTCCCCCCAAGCAGGGCACCTCTGTTTACCCTGGTTGGGGATAGCCCTAATCCTATGTGTCACTGTTAATGAGGTGATAAACGAACAGTTTGAGCAAGAGATGGGAAGCAGCAGAGGAGAACCCGAGAGTGATAGGAAGGTTAGAAGTGGGAGGCAGAACTAGGAGGAACAGGAGATTGTGTTGAAGAGATTAATCAAGTGTTTCTACAGAGTTTGCTTTTAAACAGAGGAGGAGGATTAGGGCTAGGCCAGCCTCAGGCAGGCTGCCAGCCTCAGGCAGGCTGCCAGCCTGGAATCTTTGCCTGGTGGGTGGGACTAAATAAATTGTGTGGGGCTGGAAAGAGGAAAGGGAGCTGATGGTATTGCTCACCTAAACAAAGAACATCAAGGAGCTTTTCTTCAGTGTCTCTTTCAAAAGTCCTGACTCTCTGTTGCCTACCTTTCAGCGTTCGCTGCCTTTAACCAAACCCAAAGGACCCTGCTCATGCCACAGACACGCCAGTCGCTTCTCCACCTGGTGCTGCGCTCTGCTTCCCTCTGGAGCGGATTTTAGAGAGCTCCTTGGCTTAACTCTGAGCTCCTCTTTGGGCCTTCCAACCCCAGCCCTGTCTGGTTTTTCTTTCATTTCCACCTGCAGGACAGTTGGGTAGGGAGCTAACTGCTTGTGGCCTGGTGTGTAGGTAAGCCCTCTGTACTCTGTCAGGGGCATGCCCGCCTGGTTCTTGTAGCGGCAGCTGAGAGCACAAACCAGCTTGAAGGTAACAAATGAAAAGACGAGGGCTGTAAGGAAAAGGGTCTAGCACTTGGAGACTGACAAGGTGCTTCTTTAATGCAGAAAATGGCTTGGTGTTGGTCACAGGTATGGTGTGCACCCAGTGAGAGTGCCGGGCCACCTGGGCTGAATGTAGGCACAGTGGTGATGGTGGGGGGACAATTGACAATCGTTCCTCCGTCTGTCTGGGATCACAGAATACACAGAGCACCAGGTGATGCTAATGGGGGACCTGTACCCTCTCTAGCTCTTCCCTCTAATCATGTGCCTCTTGAAACAGCATGCCCAGAAGCACACATGTGCCTGTACCTGTGTCCTTCTGCCTCTCGCTGTGACTAACACGTGCTGCAGCTTCTCAGCTCATAGGCAGGGGTTGAGTACAGAAGTGACTGTCAGGATAACCTGTTCTTAAGAGCTAACATCCTCCATGTGCATTCAAGGTGAACCGGCCAGTGGGCAAGGTGCAGATCTTCACTGCAGACCTGTCCGAGATACCACGCTGCAACTGCAAGCCAACAGATGAGAACCCCTGCGGCCTGGACTCGGAGTGCATCAATCGCATGTTGCTCTATGAATGCCACCCCTTGGTGTGCCCTGCTGGTGAGCGCTGCCAGAACCAGTGCTTCTCCAAGCGGCAGTACCCTGAGGTACAGATTTTCCGCACACTGGCACGAGGCTGGGGCTTGCAAGCCAAAACAGACATCAGAAAGGTACATACTCTGTTTCTGCCTGTGTTTTGTTTTGTGTTGGTGTTTTGTTTTGTTTTTTTTTTCCCCCTCTTGTCTCACTTCTCTTTTGGTCAGTGTTAAGTTCAGTAGATTTGAAAAATTACAAATTTAGGTAATTTGAAGGCTTCTTGCCATAGAATGCAATTTAGGAAAGAAACGGATGAACTTAACTTTTTTCCAGATCTGACAAGAGCATTTTGACTGAGCTAACTAAGAAAATGGTTTGCATGTTGGTGTCCCATTGAGTAATAAAGATGATTGTTTGAACTGTCTACTTATATGGATGATGGACTTCATGAGTACACCAGATCCCTGGCTTGGAAATGGTGCTCAGGATTTCCCGATGGGGAGTAGTGATTATATCTTCTCCTTTTTGAGTAGCCAGGCAATCTCTTGGAGATGGCTGTTATTATTAACCAGTTAAAACACTTTTTTTTTTTTTTTAGCTAAAGAAGGGTGAAATGAAACAGGACAATTAGCATAGTAGGAGAAGGTCTGAAAAAGGAGTAGGGACAACATGCTATGGGGGAGGCCTCAATATCAGAAGGAAAAATTCATCTGTCTTGTCTAGGCTTTGCTGCCTGCTGGGATATGTTAAAGGATCTCTCTGTCATTCTATGCATTTCAGTTTCAGCAGACAGACTGGAAACAACACAACTCAGTTATTTAATGGAGGCTTCTTCTAGCTGCAGTGGAGCAGAGCTGGGATTCTCTCTGAGGGTTGAAGTATGACCTCTGCAGTGCTGCACTGCAGGCAAACTCCATGGATTCCCTGCAGGAGCAGGTATCCTAGGTGCATCATGCTCAGTGCAGTTGGTCCCCAAAGGGCAATCATTTCCAGCTGGATTGCAGTTAGGCAGCGCTTTGAGCTTTGCAGCAAAGATCTGTTGTTGTGGTTTACTTTTTGCTGTCCCTGAGTGTTAATTCTTTCCATAGCACAAAGAATAATCTGAGGACTGTTGTTGCTTTGATTTATTTAAAGTTACTTGCTGAGTGTGTGAAACAGATGTATGGTTCAGGGCTCTTAGTGAAGGGCATTGTTCAAATTGCTGTAAAGCACAGAAGAAGAGTAAAAGGTTTCCACAAAGGAAATGGGAACTAAGTTTTAGCACAAAGGTGGACGTCCCTCCATCTTGGAAGGGAATTCGTCTTGACTTACCAGCTTGTTGTTTTTTCTCTGATAGGGTGAATTTGTTAATGAGTATGTTGGGGAGCTGATTGATGAAGAGGAGTGCCGAGCCCGAATCCGCTATGCTCAGGAACACGACATCACCAATTTCTACATGTTGACACTGGATAAGGTATGTGGAAGGAATTTCTCTTGCCATCATCATAGACATGAGTAAAATGGTGGCAAGGAAGGCATGACAGTGGTTTTCTCCAGCAGATAAAAAAAATAAGAGTTGCTCATGAGCTGGTCTGCACATCCACTAAAGAGAGGACTGAAAGAACAGACTCTCAATCTGAAGTTGTTGTGTGTTACTTTTCCCTCGATTCTGTGTTGGGTTCTGTGTTGCCAGGTTAACCCACTGGTTCGGTTTGACCTGTTCTGTTCTGATTCAAACCTTAACGTATATTTAGACTTCCAACTTGTGGCATTAAAAGCCCCTGTGTTAATTAAGACAGTCACCTTTTGGCAAGAAACGAAAGGATTGAGATAACTAAAAAGAGACATAATAAGGGCATTCAATTAAGGCTTGAAGCTTGTTAATTTGATGATGTTTTTTTCCCCTGTGCTGTGTTCACTGTGTTGGAGTATTTGCTTTCTGCTGGCAGCTGGCTCTGGTGTGCTGGCATTTTGTGTATATTCTTTCTGGTGATGAGCTGTATCTCAGGGGAATGGCTTGTAGTTCTGGTGCTCCTATGTTGGATATCAGCAGACCAGGGTTTTTGCACACCAATACAGGACTTTCTCAAGAATATTGGTGAGAGATCTGCCCCGATGCTGAACAATAAGGAGTGGCAGAGTGTATGGGAATGTTGGAGTAAATTCCTAGGGAGTCCTCCAGGGGTTTGGAAATTCACCCCTGAGCAAGTGTAAACTCCTGACAAGCTGGTGAAGCATTTGGAAAGAGTCTGTTGTCAGCCTGTGAGTTCCTGAGAGAAACAAATCATGGCACTTCGCTGGGAATTAGCACATGTATATCGAAATCAGAGTCAAGAGTGCTCAGGAGCAAGAGAAGGTCTCTGGGCCAGCAGACGTGGCTGCAGCAGAGAATCAGCCTATGCCAGTACTAGCTCCCCCTGTATGGAAAAAGAAACCTAGAGGGGAAGCAGCTTTTGCTGCAAAAGATAAGGACAAACAAGGGCCATCATGGGAACAAGAGAAAGAGCCAGAGCTGCTCAGGCACTCCTTATTTCTGGATTTGGAAGATGGCCAAGGACAAACAGTGGATGAAGCAAAGAGATGTCCTCAGCAATGCAAGGGAGAAAGCATCTCCTCCTCTCTCCAGGCCTGTGTTTCATCTGTGAAAAAACTGTCTGAGGAAGTCCATCAACTCAAGAACAACATGTTCTACTCCCCACCTGTATGGTCCCATTTTTCAGCCATGAGGAGCAGGTGCCTCCCCTGTCCAAGGGAGTGAATCTGGGAGGTACGCACCATGGCATAGCTGTGGTTTTACTTGAGTGACCATGGGGAGGACATGAGGAAGTGAGACCAAAAACCCACTTCAGTCCTAGCTGCACGAGTACCTGAATTACAGGGAATTCTCCTCAGAAGAATGCTGCCTCAGTTTCCGGTGGAAAAATCACTCAAGAAGAGCAGACAAGCTGCTACTGATTCTTCTGAAAAGACTCCCTAAGCATCTTTACAAGATGCAAGTGATTCCGGTCAGAATTAGAGGGCCCTGCCTCCAAACACATGGAAGGGAGGGACAACTGGGTTTATTGGACTGTATGGAAACAATGGCTTGGCAGGCTGAAGAGGTGGAACTCACCTTTATTTGTGGTGTGACAGACTCCTGGATGTGCTGAAAGTCGAGCATCAGAATGAAGCCAGTTTGCGTTCACTTAGAAGGGTGGAAGAGGAGTCACTGGACTCAAAATGAGCCACTTGACTGCCCCACAGGGGTGGAAACAGCCCCATGTTGGGCACCAATTATTTCTGTCCTGGTTTGAGCTAGCAGCACAGGACAGAATGTAGAATTTATCCCAAAGGAGTAAATAAAAACACTCACAGTGAATTGGAAGTTAAATAGAAATAATATTTGCAAAAGTAAATGTACAGAAGTATTAAGGGCAAAGATACATACAACCAGAATCAGTGATGGCCTAGCCCTCCAGACTAGGCTCTGAGGTAGGCCTCACTATGCAGCAAAAAAACCTTCCTGCCACCAGCAAGACCTCTCTCCCACACAACAAGCAAAAGCTAAGAGCTCAGAGACAAGAGAGCTGACTGGAAGGTCTGCTCCTCATACAGGCATAATACAGGAAGAGGAATGGAATAACATATTACAATATCCGATGCTTCTCTCTGGGGACTCTCCACCCCCTCTGGAGGAGTTCCATCTCTATGGTGTAACAGTTAATCCTTAACCTACAACATAACCTCAGGACCCTTCTCAACATCTGAATTCTGGAGAGTCCACAACTGGAAGGCATCAGTCCTCAGGTGCACAAGTGTCAGCCACAGTGAGAGACCCTGATGTAAGTTCAGATCCCAGGTCTTGCTGGCCTTCATAGAAAGGGGTGGAATTAAACCCACAGACTCTTCAGTGGGTCCTGGAGGCCAGATTGTTGGTATGACTTACGTAGTTTTTGTCAGGTACCTTACACAGTGTGTGACTCTATGATCTGTCAGCCCCAGCCAGAGACATCAGTGTGTGGAAACTGGTGCCTGTCAATTGTCCAGGCAGCACAGCCACACTTGTCACTTACACTGGGTTAAAACACATTCACATACAAACTCTGGTGCTTTGCAAGCATCATCAGATGCCTCCATTGTACTTTTTACTACTGTTCGTGCTTTCCTGGTACAGTGGTACCCATGCTGTGATGGCTTGAGGAGGAAATGACAGTTCATTAAATGTGTTTTTCTGTTGTTTTAGTTTTGTTATGGTTGGGTGTTTTTGTTCCATTCCAGGATCGGATCATCGATGCTGGGCCGAAGGGCAATTACGCTCGGTTCATGAACCACTGCTGCCAGCCAAACTGCGAGACTCAGAAGTGGTGTGTGAACGGCGATACTCGCGTTGGGCTCTTCGCAATCGTGAACATCAAAGCTGGTAAGAAGCCCCTCTCTCTCAGTGCCTGCTGGGGTGTTTCTGTAAGGAAAGGGGGAGGGCTTGCAGTTCCCTGGGAAGATACTTAATTTTTGTTTTCACTTAGGCAGTCATGAGGCTTAACACCAGCACTGACATAATGAAACACGTCCATGGTATAAATGGAGGTTCCTAGTTGTAATTTGAAGAGTCAAATAATAGAACCAAACATGCCACAGCATGGGGACAGATGCCCATTTTGGCTGTAGCATGTGGTAGGAGTGTGAATTTTCAGTGCGCACAGATCTATAGGGAGATTAATAATTGGTATCCTGGTGTAGTTGTGACGGTAATTTGTGGTGTTGTATTTCTAAAGTGCTTTTACTTCAGCAGCACGAACATGGTTCATTACGTATTGCTTGGTTTTGATCTGCTTCTGTGCCAGGGACTGAGCTGACTTTCAACTACAATCTGGAGTGCTTGGGAAATGGAAAGACCGTTTGTAAGTGTGGTGCCCCAAATTGCAGTGGCTTCCTAGGAGTACGGCCAAAGGTATGATACCTCTTTTAAGCTTTTACTCTTTCCAGTCATCTCTTTGCCTAGATAAGCATTATTTGTTGCAGAGATCTCATGAAGGGTAACCTGGTCTCTGTGACCATCAAAACACTGCGTGAAGTGAGTTGAATATCCAAGTTTACATTCTGAGCATACAGATGAGATAAGTCTCATCTAAAATGAGATTCTTATTAGAGTTGCTATGAATAATGAGAGGATTTTGTATTTTACAACAAAAGAGTACATGAATTTTTTTTTTTATTATTATTCCCTTGTCTCCCCACCCTGAATTTTCTGCTTACTAGTATGACAATTTCCATCACTTTAGAGGGGAAATTGGCATGGAAAACACTTCCATTGTATAACTAAGAAACCGTAACTCAGCCCAAAGGCCTGATTAAATTGTGAGCATTGCTGAAAGGCCAGCAAACTTCAGCATTCCTTCAGACTTACAGTTGCTTCTGATCTAGAAGGCTTCTACATCAGTATGTTCACTGCAGTAAGAAAGTTCTTGGAGTTTATTTCTCCTTTTAGTTAAGCAACTGAACTGCACGCATCATACAGAAATAAGTCATATGGTAGAAAAATGCCTAGCATTCAGAATTCAATGGCTTTTCAGAGTTTCGTGGGGTTTAACTATAATGTGGCAGTAACAGGAGTTGATTTCAGTTACAAGTGAGCTGGGTTCTCACTGGGAAAACAAAGTAACAGGAGCAGTTGGCTGAGTTCCCAGCTGTCACCAGCTAAATATGTCTCAGCTGTTGGTTTCTTTCAAGACCCTCACCAAATCTGTCTGTAATCCTGCTCTGGCATGTGGATACTGGCAGCTGGTTTACCCACACTTCAGGATTAGAAGCTCCAGCAGTGCAGTTGTTAAGTTCCATCAACATATCAGCAAGGTTTGGTGAATTCTCCAGAGAACTTAGTTCTGCAGAAAAATCAACTTACAATAAAAAAGTGCGATGTCTTGGAAAGCTGACAGATGAGGGAAATTACACATCTGATGTATTTAGTTCCTTTTTGGGTTGTGATTTAAAGTTCAATTGATTTTGTGTTATATACATGGTTTGACTGTCATTTTTACCCTGAAATTGCAGGTCGCAGGATGGAGAAATGTGCCCCTTAGTTCGCATTAATATTACATAGTGATGCCTGAGGCAACTCATTCCATCTTGATGAGATGGGCTAAGAAACAATACTCGAGAAAACAGTACCTTGGGGGCTAGTCCTGTGGGTTTTTTCAAATTCATCTGGCAATAGATGCATTTTTAAGCTTCCTGAAGAAGCTGATTGTACTCAAGTTCACCTTAAAAGTGACCTTTCTAACTGGGACTGTGGAAGAAAGCTTGGAAGTCTATTGTACTTCAGTGAGCAAGTGGGAATCGCTTAGTCCAACTGTTAGACTTTGCTTAGACATTCAAATTAGCTGTGAAAGGTTTTTCTTATTCTCTTTGTAATTAGCCCGGCCTGAGGTACTAGACGCTGAGAATAGGTGGAATAGTTTTAAGTGGAGCTGTCTGCATTTTCAATGAGAAGAAAGGCTTGACTTGTCCCCATTGTCAGTGGGAATGATGGTTTGAAAATGGAAACATTCACATGTGAAGGGGAAGACTATAGTCAGGAAGATGTAACTCCCTGGTGGCGGGACAGCTGAATAACCATCCCTGATGAATTCTGAAATTCTAGGTCTGGAGATAAAGATTTTTAAAATATTTTGGTGGTCATGGCTTTATTCTTGATAGGAGAGTGATGAAAATAGTGCCCAATAATTATGCAGAATAAAAGATGAAAAACATGTCTTGTAAGCATCATCTCAGCACAGAGATGTTCTGGGTGGAGAGCATATTTGTACATGAATATGTATGGAAAATGGCATAAAATGTAGTTCTTGTCTGCTCAGGTAAACAAGAGTGATAGTGCTTTGCTGAGATCACTCACTGGGGACAGGTAGCATCATCTTTGTGGAGTTGAGTGTTTGGTAGGTACAGTGGGAGGCTAAGCTTAGACAGAATCTGTGATGAGGCTTAGGGAAGTGGTCTGAGGACCTAGCTTGGGATGGAGTGTGGGGGGTGACAGCAATGGAGGAAGCCTTACGTCAGAGAAGAGATGACTTAAGCCATATAGCTGCCAGTCTTGGATCTAGTTGTGATTATTTCATTACTGCCTGTAACAACTGTTGGAAGCGTGGTGATTAACCTGTACTGATGACACAGAGGTGATAGATGTCATCAAAGTGGGGGAAGAGGAGGGTGGGGCAGCTGGAAAGGAGTGAGGTTCACTGGGAATGGGCTGCAGTTGAATGATTAAGTACAGCAGGGTACACACCTGGAGGGTGATAGCAGAAACACATCTGCTGTGAGAAGGTCATTGTTGAACAGGCAGTGGGGAAGGAGCTATTGTGCAATTCGGCTGCCACAGGCCTGAGCTGCTATTGTGATGCAGCAGTGAAAAGGCAAATGCTGGTGGTGCTTGGGAAGGGATTTCTTGTGCTTTGGGAGAAGTATCGATGTCATTAAACAGGCATCATCTGAAGTGGCATGTATAATTCTGTAACTTGTGAGAAATAAACTCAATAAGGGCAGAGAAAAACCGTCAGGAAGACTGAGGGTGCAGACTGTGGAAGTGTTTGGTTTGAGAGGAGTGGTGTGCATCCCAAACTTCTGCCAGAAAAGAACAGCACTGACATGAGAACAAATAGGTCTAAACTGATCACAGATAAATTCAGATTGAAAGTGGAGAGAGGGGTGAGGACTGTCTAAAAGCGCAGAAAGGCCTTGGAGCAACTTCTCACGAATCACGGGTACAAGGTGACCTGACTGCTTTGACTTAGGACCTGAAGATTTTGTGGGAGAATCAAGCTTGGTGATACTAGACAGCCTCAGACTCTTTATTCTACTGTTGCTAGTTGTTTATATCCCATGTTTAACCAGGCTTTTGTGTAGAGCCTCCAGGCTCTTCCAGAAAACAAACCAACCAAACAAACAAAACCCAAAACAAATCCAAAAGAACCCGCTCCACAAACAAACCCACAAAAAACCCACCCTGACCTATTTGCTGTAGTAAATCAGTTGCCAAATATTAAGAAGCTCTGCAGAGACGCTGTGTGCATTTCAAGTATGGCTGGCAGTGCAACTTTTATTTGCAGTTATGTCCACTGTAGCAGAAAGTGAAGAGATGAAAGGGGCAGAGACCTGTATTAACTGACAATTCTCACCCACAGAGCCAACCCAACGTTACTGAGGAAAAGTCCAAGAAGCTAAAGAGACGGCCACAGATGAAGCGCAGGTCGCAGGCAGAGGTGATGAAGGAGCGAGAGGATGAGTGTTTCAGCTGTGGGGACGGAGGGCAGCTAGTTTCTTGTAAGAAGCCAGGCTGCCCCAAGGTATACCATGCAGACTGCCTCAACCTGACCAAGAGACCTGCAGGTCAGTGCTCCGCACAACTGAGCTCCGCTTGGGTCGCAGCGCTGGCTTCAAGTGTCGCAGACACTGCTCGTTACTTTGCACTCACTTCACTGTGTCTTCAAATTTAGAGAGATCTTTCAGGCTTGAACTCACTTGTGTCAACACTACCCTGTTTGAACGCCACTGTGACTGCAAAAAGAGGAATTGCTGAAAAAGGAACTGGTCCTAGCCTAAGAACCTTGTTAGCTGACCTTATCCTGGCAAAGCATAGTCCCCACACTAGCTGTGGTCTGAGGTTCCTCAGACTCTCATTTTCCCAAATTTGAAGACAGTTAGGTGAATTGAAGGGTGAGGAAAAGTACTGGTGGAAAATAGGAGTTAGAGAGGAATGTTAGATGTCTGAATAGTCAGGAGTTCATAGTTAGGGAGGAGAATGGTATTAAAGCATGTTCTGGTTTGACGTGAAACGAGGGCAGAAGTAATGAACTAAAGAGAAAAAAATACTGAAAGAGTACTCCTAGTTGTGTGCAGAGAAATAAGGAGACTCCCTATATGAGTTATAAAACAGCTTCATTAGATGCAAAGTAGCATTTATTAGAAGGAAAGATTTAAGTTGTATTTAAAAGCCTTAAAGGAGCTGGTTAAGGGGAATGTTTGTTGTTTCAGTTTTGTCTTGGTTATAAAAGGAGTTTCTGTGACTTTGAGGTGTTTTCTGAACACATCAGTCAGTGGCTAGCTAAGAAACATGGAACCAAGCAGGCCCTGAAAGTAGCTGCTAGGAGAGTCACTGCAACAGTGTTTTTTATCAGCATGCCACATAGAGCCAGAACTGGGCATTCAGCACTTGTAGCTGAAAATTGGCATAAAGTGCACAAGTGCTAGTATCATGTTTTGTATATGACAGCAGTTGTGCATGCATGTGAGTTTTGAGAAGAATACGGTGTTTGTACAGAACAACTTGGATTGCTCACGAACACATGCTGTAACAGAGCCAAGTGAAAGCCAGTGGGAGTGCAGGTGACTCCTAAGGAACATTGCCATTCTGGCTGGGGAGGGAGTCCCAATTATCACCTTTCTGTCCATTTTTGTGTGCTAGGATGTGGCTCTTTCAGCATCCTGGCATGTTTTTCCATGCTTTGAAGTCTCCAATAAAGGAGAGTTTAGCCTTTGGCCTGTTTTCCATTTGAAAAGTTTCTTGCCTAGTAATGGCTTGATTTGAAAGAAACAAAAGATTGCCATTTCTCACACATCCTTTTTTTGTTTGTTTGTTTGTTTGTTTTTTTACATACTGGGAGGCTGTGGTCTCCTTAGTCCCTTTTCTGGCTTAAACAAACACAGCCTCTCCTTGCAGCTCTTATTTTCTGTGTTCTTGTGCTTTACATAAAATTTCTCAGGAAATGAGATTTGACTTGTTTTGCAAAAATAACTTTGATGTTTGTGGTTTCACTTGAGTCCTCCTCTTGACCCTTTTGAAATACTTGTTTTATTTCTTCTTCCTGCAGTCCTGCTTTGCACAAGTCTTTAATTGCACCTTGCTGATACAAGAGCAATTTGTCCATTTTAAATTCTGAGCCTAACCAGATTTTTGCAGTCCTTCACATCCTTGTTGGTATTTACCCATTTCTTGTTTCTGTAAGAGTATTTACTGTTCTGCTTCCAGAAGTTTTAAATGAAAATGCAGACTTAAAATAGACTTCTGAAGGATGTCTTTGGAAATGCCTCACCTGTTTGCTCAAGACCATTAATAGTTGGGTTTTGGGAGTGACTTTGTCAGTTATAGCTATTTTACTCTTTCTACTGTATTAATTTGGGGAGCACCCTGCAACATTTACATATAGACTATTTTCATAGCCTGCTTCTTTGAGTATTATGCAGGACATGAAAGGTTCAGCACTTTTTTCTTCAGTGTTTCCTCTGCCATGGGTATTGCTGTCATGTAATTGGAATTTCTTGCTTGTTTACATGTTACTAATTGTGTGATCTTACTTCCAAGAGCTCCTGGCTGTCTCTGAAGAGGCTGCTTATTCATTAGGCCTTCTATCCTGTCAAAGACCATTAGAGTGGTTTGATAGGATTCATCCTTCCTCTGACATACTGGCAGGTTTTTACTTATTTTCCATCCTTACAAATGACCTCTATAATAATAGTCCCAGAATCTTTCCAGTGGCCAGAGTGAGTATTGAGTGTGGCTCTGGGTTGCTAATGGTGTGTGGGGAGCAGCCTGTTCTGCAGCACTGTTGAGGCTGGAACAGGGAAAACCCTGTGTAGCATTAAACATCCTCCCTCTGAAAAGGATGCTGAAAAATTAGAAAAGACACAGAAAAACAGTGTACATATTTTGAGAGCAGAACAGAAGCCTTGGTCTGGCTTCAAAGGCGGTGAAAAACATGCTATGTGTTGTCTCCAACCCCAGGAGAAAACAGCATGAGGGAGGGGAGTGGAAAGCTGATGTGCATGGAGAAATGCTCACATCTGTTCAGTGCTGTGCTGCATCCGCATTCCCTTCCAGCCTCCCTGGAAAAGAGCTGGTAGCCAAAGCCACAGGTATGTGGGCTTGGTTCAGGGAGGCCAGGAAGTGCCCTGGCTCTGTGTCTGAGACTGTTCACCATCGCCAGGCCTGTGTGAGGACTGCTCTGCAGAGAGCTGCTCATCACAGCGCTGCAGGGAGCTGGCTGACCATGGGCATATGAGCTATTGGGGGGGCATGGGGCAGGAGATGTATTTAGAAAGGCAGCTGAGCTTGATCCAATAGTGAGAGGCCAGGAAGTTGCCATTTTGTATCCTCATGCACATGGTCTCACTGTTCTTTGTGTCCTCAAACTGGTGAGAAGCCTTTAGTAGAAATGGTTGCAGCCTTGGCTGAAGGAGCAGGGGAACTGAAGCAGTGAAGTCATAGAATCAGTCAGGGTTGGAAGGGACCACAAGGATCATCCAGTTCCAACCCCCCTGCCATGGGCAGGGACACCTCACACTACATCAGGCTGGCCAGAGCCTCATCCAGCCTGGCCTTAAACACCTCCAGGGATGGAGCTTCAACCACCTCCCTGGACAACCCGTTCCAGGCTCTCACCACTCTCATGGTGAAGAACTTCTTCCTCACTTTCAGTCTGAATCTCCCCACTTCCAGCTTTATTCCATTCCCCCTACTCCTATCACTACCTGATATCCTAACAAGTCCCTCCCCAGCTTTCTTGTAGCCCCCTTCAGATACTGGAAGGCCACAATAAGGTCACGTCAGAGCCTACTCTTCTCCAGACTGAACAGCCCTAACTCTTTCAGTCTGTCCTCATAGGAGCCATCTGATCCAGCCCTCTGCTCATCCTGGTGGCCCTCCTCTGGACACGTTCCAGCATGTCCATATCCCTCTTGTAATAGAGGCTCCAGAACTGGGTGCAGTACTCCAGGTGGGGTCTCACCAGAGCTGAGTAGAGGGGGAGAATCACCTCCCTTGACCTGCTGGCCACACTTCTCTTGATGCAGCCCAGGCTCTGGTTGTGTCTCTGGGCTGCAGGAGCACACTGCTGGCTCATGTTGAGCTTCTCATCCCCCAGCACCCCCAAGTCCCTCTTCTCAGGGCAGCTTTCTAGCCAGTCACTGCCCAGCCTGGATTTGTGCTTTGGATTGCCTCTACCCAGATGCAGGACCTTGCCCTTGGTCTTGTTGAACCTCATGAGGTTGGTTTGTGCCCACCTCTCCAGCCTGTCCAGGTCCCTCTGGATGGATCCCTTACCTCCAGCTTGTCTGCTGCACCACACAGCTTGGTGTCATCAGCAAACCTGCCTCTGTCCATGTCACCAACAAAGATGTTGAACAAGCCTGGTCCCAGGACTGATCCCTGAGGGACTCCGCTTGTCCCTGGCCTCCACTGGCACATGGAGCCCTTGACAGCCACTCTTTGGGTGCAGCCATCAAGCCAGTTCTGTATCCATCTCGTGGTCCACCCATCAAACCCATGTGTCGCCAGTTTGGAGACCAGGATGTGGTGTGGGACAGTGTGGAAGGCTTTGCTCAGGTCCAGGGAAATGACATCAGTTGCTCTCCCCTCATCTGTTAATGTTGTGACCTCGTCATAGAAGGCCACCAGGTTTGTCAGGCAGGATTTGCCCTCGGTAAACCAAATCACCTCTTCACTATTCTTCTGTCTCAGTAGTGCCTCCAGGAGAATCTGCTCCATGACCTTACCAGGCACAGAGGTGAGACTGCCTGGCCTGTAGTTCCCTGGTTCTTCCTTCTTACCCTTTTTGAAAATGGGAATAATATTTCCCCTTTTCCAGTCAGTGGGGACTTCCCCAGACTGCCAGGACTTTTGGAATATAATAGAGAAGGGTTTAACAACCTCCTCTGCCAGGTCTCTCAGTACCTGTGGGTGTATCCCATCGGGTCCCATGGACTTGAACACTTTCAGGTTCTTCAGGTGATCATGAACCTGATCTTCACTTATGATGGGCAGTTCTTCCTTCTGGTTCTTGCCACTAGCTTCCATAACTATTCCAGGAGTGTGGCTGGAGGCCCTTGCAGTGAAGACTGAGGTAAAGAAGTCATTGAGAACCTCAGCCTTTTCCAGGTCACTTGTGACCATTTCACCTGTTTCCTTTCTGAGGGGGCCCACACCTTCCCTAGGCTTCTTTTTACCATTAATATACCTGTAGAAATTCTTAGTGTTCCCTTTGACCTCCCTGGCTAGATTCAATTCAAACTGTGCTTTGGCTTTCCTAAGCAGGTCTCATGCTGCTCGGGCAGCTTCCTTATATCCCCCCATTCCAGCTGTCCTTTCCTCCACTCCCTGTAGAGTTTCCTTTTAAGTGATAGTGTGTCCAGCAGCTCCTTGCTCATCCAGGCAGGCCTCCTAGCATTCTTCCCTGCTTTTCTCTTGGTTGGTATACATTGCTCCTGGACGCAGAGGAGGTGGTCCTTGAATACTGACCAGCTGTCCTGGGCCCCTCTTCCCTCTAGGGCTTTGTCCCACGACGCTTTGGCCAGCAGATCCCTGAAGTGATCAAAGTCTGCACGCCTGAAGTCTAGGGTTGTAAGCTTAGAATATGTCCTCCTGGCTGCCCTGAGGATCTTAAATTCAACTGCTTCATGGTCACTGCAGCCAAGGCTGTCTCTGAGCCTCACATTGGTTACCAGCTCTTCCCTGTTGGTGAGAACAAGGTCCAGCATAGCACCTTTTCTTGTTGGTTCTTCTACCATTTGGAGGAGGAAGTCATCTACAAGTGAAAAAAAGCAGCAACATCTGAAGTGTAATGTTGGCTTTTTCCTCCATGATGGTGTTGATACTGATGGTGAACAGATTCACTGTGGATGTGGAACTCTCCAAGGAGCAGTTTGAATGTGTTAGGTGTTTATCATGGCCAAATGCACAAGTTAAGGAAGAAGCCTTTGAGTACAGAGACAATAGAAACTTACTCCCTTTGTGAACAGTGCTTTCTCACTTCTTCTTTCTGATAAACTGGAAGAGAAGTTGTTGGCCCAGAATTAAAAAGGAATTAGATGAACTCAATGCATCTACTTTAAAAGTCCATTGGGTGCCTTATGCATGGGTACAGCTGTTGTCTGCAGATAGCAGAGCCACAGAGATGTGTGAGCTGGGGGTGTCTACTCTTTAAGCAGCTGTATTGGTTAGTGTCATGCTGGAGCCAGATGGGCTTTCATCTGACCTGGCATGGCTTGTGTTTGTCATTATCATTGCCCTTGTTGCTTCTGAAGATACAGGCTCTTGTTCAACTGCCTGTCGAGCCTGGGAGCTCTGAGAGAAGCTGAAGACATGTAAAATAGTGTGGGAGTGTTACAGGATGTTCCCATTCTCCCCTGAGCTCCTTTTGCAGCAGGCCTTGTCTCTTGCCCATGTACCGTTTCTAAGGGATGTCTTTTCTCCTGTATCTGTGCTACAGGAAAATGGGAGTGCCCATGGCATCAGTGTGATGTGTGTAGTAAGGAAGCTGCCTCCTTCTGTGAGATGTGCCCCAGGTCCTTCTGCAAGCAGCACCGGGAAGGCATGCTCTTCATCTCTAAGCTGGATGGACGTTTATGCTGCACAGAGCACGATCCCTGCGGGCCTAACCCTTTAGAGCCGGGAGAAATTCGTGAGTATGCGCCTTCCATAGAAGCCCTGGCTGATGGTGAAGACACCCAGCCACCAGAGCAGCCACCTGCAGACACAGACCTGAGTGTTCAGCCTCTGGACAGCCTACCTCAGCCTGTGGCACTCAGATTGCAGTCACCAGAAAAGCCCCCTGCTACGCTAGCGCTGAGGCTGCCGCCAACAGACAAGCCCCCCACCACTGTAGCCCTGAAGTTGCAGCCGTCAAACAAGCCCCCCACTACCCTGGCCCTTAGGCTACCTCCACCAGACAAACCACCTGCCACCCTGGCACTGAGACTGCCACCATCAAATAAACCCCCCACAACCTTGTCACTGAGGCTGAAGCCATCCAACAAACCCCCCACCACCCTGTCGCTCCGGCTGCAGCCTTCAGACAAACCTCCCACCACCCTGTCACTCCGCCTGGAGCCATCAGACAGGCCCCAGGCTGCCCTGTCCCTAAGGCTGCAGCCAGAGAAGCAACCTGTCATCTTGGCACTGAAGCCTCAGGAGCCTGACAAACCTCCTACCAATGCAGTGCTGTGGCCGCTGGATGAGCCCTCCGGTGAGGATGCCTCACAGCCTCATCTGCAGAGCAGATCTCCTCCAGGAACTCCACCATTGTTGGATGAGTCGCATGTTAGTGCTGGTGCCCTGCAGCTCCAGCTGTCAGATGAGCCTGAAGCTGACCCTGAGGTTATGGGGTTATCAGCCACGTCTCTCATTGACAGCAGGACCCAGCACTCTGAACTGCTGGATGAGTTCCCAACAAAATACCTGCACCCACAACTGTCAGACAGACTTCTCACCACAGTGGAGGCCCTGCAGTCCAAACCAGAGGATGAGCCTTCAGCAGCTGATCAGCTTCAGCCATTGGACAAACTCTCAGCTCAGAGTCTGCAGCTTCGGTCTATGGAAAAGGCTTCCAGCTCTGTGGAACCACAGGTCCCGGCGCTAGAAATGGTGCCCAGTCCTGGGATCCTGTGGCCTCTGCCCACTGAAAAAGTCCCTGGCTCCCCAGTCTCAAGGATCCTGCCAATGGAGAAGGCTTCTGGATCAGCTGTGTCACGAACCCCACCTCCAGAGAAAGCTTCCTTCTCTGGGCTAGTGCGGGTCCCATCCACAGAGGACGCTCCCAGCTCTGGGGTGCCACGTACTCAGCCTCTGGAGAAGGCTGCTGCCTCAGGGATGCCACAGGTGCTGCCCATAGAGAAGGCTCCAAACTCAGGGCTGCCACGGCCCCTGCCTCCAGAGAAGACTTCTGGCTCTCGGTCACCACATGTTCTGCCCACGGAGAAGGCTCTTGGCTCAGGGGCCTTGCGGATCCCACTCACACAGAAGGCTCTCACCCCCGGGGTGCTGCGGTCTGTGCCTCCAGAGAAGGCTGCTGACTCTGGAACCCTGCGGGTCCTGCCTCCAGAGAAGGCTCTTGGCTCTGGAGTGGCTCGGCCTCAGCTCTTGGAGAGGCCTCTCACCCTTACAGTCCCGTGGCCTCAAGCATCAGATAAGCTGGCTGCTGCTGTGGCTCCTCGGCCTCAGGCCTTGGACAAGCCTTTGGCTATGTCAGCTCCAAGGCTGTTGCTGTCAGAGAAGGCACTGCGGCCTGTCGATCAGAATGCTCAGCTGAAGGAGAGAGGAGCCTCAGCCATGGAGCTGAGTCCTCAGCAGAAAGAGAGGACCATGTTAGCTGGTGAGCAAATCTCTTGGTCTGCTGGGAAAGCAGTGACACATGTCGGACAGGCATCTTGGCCTACAGAGAAAGTACAGACGCATGAGCAAACTCACTGGCCCACTGCAAAAGCCCTGGCGCCTGCAGAGCAGCCTCCTCGGACAGCAGAGAAACTACCAGAGCCGACCCTTCAGCCCAGTTGGGAAGTTGCCTCAGCCCCTGCAGAGCAAACCCCTTGGACATCAGAGAGATTGTGTGTGTTCGAGCAGACCCCTCGGCCAGCCAGGGAAGCACCGGTGCCCCCTGAGCAGATGCAGTGGCTTGTGGCAAACATTCCAACAATTGACCAGATTTCTTGGCTGAGTGGAAAAGCACAGACTCCTCGGGGGCAGGACCCTTTGCCTGAACAAAACACAGCGCTGGCCCGTAACCAGGATTCTGTCTGTCGTGAGTTGGCCGACTCAGAGCCAAAGTGAGGTTGGTGAACATGGGAGGCAGGTTTCAGTCTTTTAATGTTTAGGGAGGGGGAATCTTTGTTTTATTTTGTTTTGGGTTTTTTCATTCACTTCCCTGAGCCCAGCCCCCTAACCCGTGCACATCACATCCATATTCTCTTGTGACATGAGCAAGGATATTCTCTTCAGCCTAAGTGTGGCCCAGCCAAAGGGAGAGAGTATTTGTGACCTTTTCCTTTTACAAGCGGTGAAGCTGAAATAAAGAATCCCCTCTGGGTAAAAGTCTCCAATTGCATTGAAATGGTCACATTTTACTGATCCAGTGTGTTCAAGCTCCAGCTCTGATTTTTAGGGGGGTTCCCAGGTGCAGTTAGGGAGCTTGCTCTTCATACTCTATGTAAAGGAATCAGATCAGTCTGGGACTGGAGATGTTTCCGAGGTCAGGCAGCGAGCAGTCAGGTGTATGCCCTTCCCCGGCTTTGGTAGAAGCAGGAAAGGGATTTATTTCTTGTCTGCCTGGGGTCTCTCTCCCTACAGGGTGTTGTTTTGTGAGGTTTGTCCATATGTTCACTGGGATGTGCTGTGTGCATGGTTCACTGAAGGACAGGTATCATCTCCAGCCAAGCTGGGAGAGGAGCCCTCTGCGCTTGCTCATGCAGTTTTCTCCAGCAATAGACAAAATCCATTTGGGCTTCTTTGTACAAAGCAGCATCTGGCCAAGCCCAAGAAAGAGGGAGTCTGAAGGACGTCAGGGAAAAGAGGTCTCGGAAAAAACCATCTGGCAGGTTTTTTTGTTCTTATGTCTTAATTTTTTAGCACAGGACACACAGAGTGTTTCCTGCACTTAAAAAACATTGTGACCTATAAAACAGCAATAGTAGCATAGGGCAGGGTGGGTTTCCCCAAGGTGCTGAGCACCACCCTGGCAGGATGGTGGTGCTCCCTTTCAAATTTCCATCCAGTCTATTCTTCTGTTGTCACCGTGAGCCAGCAGACTGAGCACTTTTTTCTCCCCTTACCTCAGACGTGTTCAAGACGTGTTTCCATCACACCTGGTCTTCTCAGCAGCAGGATGTGCTGCCGGGCAGCGAGCGAAGCCTGTACTGTTCGCTACACAGCATGGAGGCAAGATTGCCATAGCTGTCAGGACCCACCTCAACACCTTCCTCTTGGGTAGCTTCTGGCCTAACTCTTCTACAACCAAAGGAGACTTGAATTAACTGGACTGTGTTGGTGTGCATGTGTGTGTGCGTGTGTGTCCTTCCAACTGAATAGTAGTTCTCACACTGGAATGCAGTGGGCTCCAGCAGCTGGCTGGCTTTCTTTTTTCCTCTCTTGTCCCTTTTCCAGTTAAGATGCTTACCACCTGGTTTTACCAGGCTGGTGTCCAGACTAGGCCTGCTGAAAGCCATTTACTCAACCATTGAGGCAGAAGTTCGCTTGGCTATGGTACTCGTGAGGCAATCAGTAGAATCCTAGGGACTTGCAGAGTGGCATTTGCGACCCTCACAGGCAGGACAGGCCTCCCTGAGTGACATGGCTCAGTCTGGGTGGGTTCATTGTCCTGCCAAGAAAGCACTGCTGACCAGCTCACTCACCCACTCTCACAGCACATTACCTCTGTGTTTTGCCGATCCAGGCGCCACAGCCTCAGGTCTCCATGCCTGCCACCAGACCCTTGCACAGCTCCAGTGTATCATTCTTCCAGACAGACCCTTGGGTCCCTGCCTGGAAAGGGAACATGGGGTTTGAGGCTCACCCTCTTCCTCTGTTAGGCGAGCAGGTTCTTGTTCCCACCTGGTTTGCAAGTGCCTGCTGCTGCCAGAGCAGGTGGTCATGAGCTTTGCAGTTTTCTATGAAGGGACGCAGACACTTGTGCTGAGACAAATCCCAACCTATTCTCCTTTCTTGATATGAGCACCCAAGACAACACCTTGCTGTAAAGGCCAGGTGTGCTGGACATGAGGGGACATTACCAGTGCTATGGTGCATCTCTTTCTAGTCCAAATCATTTCAGATCCTTTGTAGAATAGCTGTTGACTTCAAAAGCTTTGTGGCTTATGGAAACTTACTGTTTAATGTTGTTTTTCCGGGAAGACTGGCAGGTCAGTTTCTGCTTGCTGCTGAAACTGGGGTAAATGCAAGCAGTTTGTGTTTCTGCATGACTCCTGCACAAAGGGAATCAGGACAACTCCTCAGAGCTGTTGAGAGAGAAGATAATCTAAGGGCATTCATAACTTTTTTTTTTTTTTAAAAAGACAAATTTTAAAAATAAATAGTAATGCTGTTCAGTATATTAAGTATTTATCATGTGTGAGAAGGAAAATAAATCTTGAATTTACATTTATAGGCCTTCCCATGAGCTGGACTTAGTCATGTAGATTGTGTAAGTAGGGTTACCTCCATGCCAGCCACCCAGCCAGCTACAGCTGTAACCAGAAAGGTTATCTGCACTGCTCTGTCCACCTTTGCTTTGCATTGTCACGTGTTACCTAGTTACTTGTTTCATGAAAAAATAAACTGTGAATATTTTTGGTGCAGGCTTTTTTTAAATCTGTAAAATTGGAGAAGTTCTTGATGAATTCTCACAAGTGCAGGTTTGGAAAAAAAAAATCACTTCTCTAAATCGTGTGCTCATGTAGTAGGGTGAGGCTCACAGCAGCAGCAGGCTCTTACCCAAAAGCTTGTTTTGAACAGTGAATGTGGATTGAACTGTTGCATGGCATTTCAGACCCACAGCCTTATATTTCTTGCATCTGTCCACAGTCTGCCTGTCTTCTCCCTTCAAGCCTTTTCCACAAGGATCCAGGTTTCTGACACGCTTCCTTCTAGCCACTCTCAGAAAGTTGACTTCAGTGTAGCTGGAAGGCTGCTCAATAAAATCAGCAGTTGGAAAATTGATTGAAGGAGGAAGCCAGCAAGCTGCTCTTCCCTCCTTGTCCTCCTTGGGCCCCTGGGCTATGCTCTGTAAAATCAGGAGGGCTTTTTTAGATGTATGTGGGGCTTTCAGAGGGGGTAGTGGTGCTTTTAAGAATTAACATCTCTGCTGGGTCACCTCAAGACAGGCAAAGCCTGTCCAGGTGTGAAGATAGGTCCCAGGAGTTGTGCCCACCCAGTCTGCTCTGTGGCAGCAAAACCCTCACAAAGGCAATCTGGGGCTTCTTCAGCACTTGAGGCAAATTGCTGTTGGCGGCAGCTGGTAGCACTGCCTTGGAGGAGGAGAGGGAGATGACCGTACCAGAGTAGCTGGGTTAATTGGTGCCTTCAGAGCTCAGCCAGTTTGAATCATTGGGGGTTCTGAAGGCAAAGGAAAGCAGCAGCTAACACACCACCCCTGGCAGACCTCTCCTGTGGCTGAGTGCTGCAGCTCTGCTCTGGCCTCCTCAAGCCCTTGCCCTGGTCTCGGACAGCTTTGCTGCAGCCCCATGGCTAAGGCTGCAGTGCTTATTTTCTGCTTCCAGTCACTTGGGCACTAACAGCTCTGGGTCAGCTGTAATTGCACCCAGGATGGGCAAGAGCTGACTCTTGTGTTCATTCACTGTTGGGGAGAGTTGTATACCCAAGCAGAAGCATGGGTATAATTAATTCTGCTCAGAGCTATGTCCCTTCTCCTACTGTCCCAGGGACACGCATGGGAACTTCCAGGCTGATGAGCCCACTCATAGGAATGTCTCTCCTAGTTCTGAAGGGGATGAAGAATTTGTTCCCATACGTTGCTTCACTGCTGTGAGCATAGCTTGGCTGCCCCTGCTCAGAGCAGTGGGCTAGGGTCACCAGCTGTCCCACAGTGGAACTGGCTTCCACGGTGGATTTTCATGGTGGGCAGATGCCTTCGGTGATGGAGGAGCTCTGGTGAGGGACTTGGGTGGACATAGGTTAGGGTCCCTCTGTCCAGGCAGGGGAGGAGGAGCCACTGCAGGGCCTGTGGGATTGCTCCAAGAGGGAAGTAGCCATTGTCCTGTGTGGCTTGTCCTATCTGGTACACAGCTGACTACCAGTACTGTCAGCTAGTGCACTGGTGAACCTAGCAGAAAAATGACCACTGTAAGAACAATTTCCTACTGCACAACTTCACTAACTAGTTCGTGGTAGCTTGCTTTATTGGTGTTCTTGAGATAAAACTTTTCCTGTTAAAAAAACTCCAAGAACCAGATTCAGTGCATAAAGTATTCAGGTGGTGCTGTGGGTGCATGGGTTGCAATTCAGGGTTAAGCCAACACAGGCACAGACTTTGCTTTGAGGGTGTGGCTGCTAGAATTCACAAGATGAGAGAGATGGTTGAATCTAAAAGATGGTAATGTACTAAGGTGAGACAGCAGGGACTGAGGGTGCTAGAACAGCTCTGTTTCACAGAAAAAGAAAAGAAGAAAATGCAGCCCTGATGCATCTCCATAGCGTTTTGACCCAAGTATGTGGATGTGTGCTCCTTCCTGGGCACCCCACCAGTATTGTGATGGGCCATGGGGAGTTTGAGAAACTTCAGACCTTCAAAACCTTCTGTTTATTTTTAATTTCAGCCTTAACTTCTGATTTTGCTTGGTGTTTGGAATAACCCTAATTGGAATCTGCTTGTAATGTGCTTTGCCCTAAATTACTGATGAGGCTTTGCCAGCGAGTGTTAAAGTGGCAAACTGTGCAGCTACTCCCAGATGTATAGAGGGGCCTGCAAGGCCTTGCACCATGTTTGATTGCCTGGGCTTCGTCCATGCTAATTGATCCCTTGTGATAGCGATAACACTGGTAGCAGCATTTGCAGCCAAGGCTGTGCTTCTTGCAGCAGCATGGCTAGGGTGATGGGTGCTCAGGGCTCCCAGGGCCTGGGACATGGCATGCTGGAGCTTGGGGACTGCTCTACTGCTTGCCCAGCTTCAACAGCAGTCTCACCTGGGGGGTGGCAGCATCCTCGCTTAGGAGAAGGTGGGAAAAGGCAAAATTTCTGCTTGTGATCCTCTAAAATAATGATAGAAGCAAAGTCCAGTGCAGGGGGACAGAGTGCATGAGCATGTGGGCTGGAGAAGTGACAGTGATGGACAGTCCCTGCAGCACTGAATCTACCTCCTAGGGAAATCTGAGAAATGGGTGTTGTGATGGCCTATTTCAAGGTAAAGTTTTAATCAGTTTGCCCTTGGCAAAGCACTTGGGCTATTGTGGTGCTATTGTAACCTGTTCGGCAGCTTAGCACAGTAGGGCTGAACTCACAGCTCCTAGCCTGTGGGTTGGGGGCTTCTTTGCCAGTTGAATCCTGTTCCCTGATAGCTGGGGCTGGGCTTCAGCATGTGTGACAGCAACAAGGCATGACTTGGTTCATTCAATGTGTGATGGTTTTGAGACTCAAACCAGTGTGCCAGTGGACCCCCCGAGCATAGGGAGCGAGTGGAGCCACATGAAGCAAGACAGGCATCCGCTAACTGCATGTTCTTTGTGTCCGTTTGGTACTGAGCTGGTTTCAGTTTTTGCCTCTTTTTTTTTTTTCCTTTTTTTTTTCTTTTTTTTTTTTTTTTCCTCCCCTGGTGTTTCCAAGTTGTTGACTTCAAGGAACTGGGTTTTGTGTATTTTTTTAGACACTGGGAACTTGTTAAAAGGAAAAGCAGCAGCACCGGGAGACTAAAGATGGAGCATGGCTGGCACTGAGGGCAGACCCTGCTGACATGGGTTGGGAGGTGAGGTGCATTGGAGCAGGCAAGGAGCAGCTTTGCCTGCCATAGGCTGCAGAAGCCTTTTGGCAGCAGTACTCCCGGCTCTGCTCAGCCACAGTGCTGAGCTCCGTGCTCTGCCAGCCTGCTTGCCTCTAAGACACTAAATGTGTCAACATACTGCACCTGGCACTGAATGTCCCCTGCCACCGGGGTCCTGGATGCCTACTGCCCAGAGACATGAGGGGCCACCTGTGGCAGTGGTTGAAGCTGTGAGCAGGTTTGCTCAGGGAGTGGGGGAAGGCCTTGGTGTGAGCAGCCCCATGCTGCATTTGTCTCCCATTAAGGTCTGCTGTTCATGGAGACTGGTGGCAGAAAAGGGGTCCCCTGGAGGATCTTAACCCCCAGAGGAAAACCTGATGGAAGTCAAAGTGCCCGGCTGAGGCAGGGGCTAGCCAGAGCTACAAGCAGGCACTGGGGGGTGAGCACTGCAGGGGGCATGTGTGGCTGCTTGGCCCTGGCCGGGCTGATCTGTCAGTTCTAAGAGGGGACACCAGAGCAGGTGAGAGAAACCTACATATTTCCAGCATGTATATTATTTTTAGAAGAGGGAGAGGGGGGAGTCTTGGACCATTGATTACTTTCATTTTGCTCCCCTTAGACTGTTGGCTGTGTATGTGAAACTTGTAATGAAAAGAGGGTTGCCCTGCCCAGGTGCTCCCAGAACATGTACTGTAATTCTTTGTACATAGAAGAAAAATTACTGTAAAGTAAAGTTTAACTTTACTCTCGATGTCCTCTTGTGGTTTGTCTTGCTGCGCGGAGGGAACTGGGCTGCGCTTGGGCACCCAGGGCAGGGATGGGAGAACCCTGGCAGCAGCGCAGGCAAGGGGCTGGCTCCGACCACAACGTGTTTTATTTACATTGTACACCTCCAGAGAAGACACTTAAATCTGCAGAGAATCGGGAAACGTCTCTGAGACAATAAGTTACAGCCCCTGCTGGGCCACAGCAGTGAGTTGGGGAAGCAGCTCCTGCAAATGCTGGATGACACAGTCCCCAGGGATGATGTCCTGTGGCTCCCAGCCCTGCATGGCACAGCCCTCTGCCAGGAGGAGAGCAGTCCATGAGGCTGCACATTGCCAACGTTGCGTCTGGGCCCATACAGCTAAAACACAGCAGGTAAAAAAACTGAGGGTTCCGGTGCATGCCAGCTGCCCAGTGGACAGCAGCAGTTCCCTTTTGGCAGGAGGTCTCAGTGGTGGCAGCAGCTGTAGAAGTAGGCACTGCTCCTCTGCCCCAAGTCGACACTCTTCTCCTCTGGAAGAGAGCAGGGGTGCAAAGCTGCTGGCACATCCATACCATGGCATGTCCCAGGGGGGAGGGATTTGGTGTCCCAGCAGAAGTGGCAGGGCTCAGAGCCACAGCATTTCCCA
This sequence comes from Indicator indicator, assembly GCF_027791375.1. Lineage (NCBI taxonomy): Eukaryota > Metazoa > Chordata > Aves > Piciformes > Indicatoridae > Indicator > Indicator indicator. The sequence continues at coordinate 7,145,770 of NC_072027.1, forward strand.
GGCATAACTGGGCTGAGCATGCCTGGACAGGCCTGGTGCAGAGCTGAGTACTGGTCCTGCCAGACCATGGCTGCTTCCTAGCCAAAGGCCATCTGTGGCCCAGTTGGGCAAATGTGTTGAACTGGGCCTGAGCAGAGGTGATGCTACCAAGCTTGGCAGAACAACCCCAGTATGAAGCTGTAGCAGCCTCAGAGAGAGTGGGGTTGAGGAAAGTTGCTACCCCAAGTACTGGTCTTCCATATCCTCCTGAGGCATCTGCACCCCACAGGGTGCTGAGGGAAAGACAAATTCCACGTGCTCACCTGTCATCAGCTGGAAAGCGGTGAAGTGGATGTAGTCCTCAGCCACCTTCTGGAACAGCTCATCTAGGGAGAGAGAGAGGGGTAGGGTAGGTGTGGGCAGTCCCCACCACTGGGCAGGACAGGGCTGGGAGTGAGGAAGCTACTCACCTACACTCTGGCCTGTCTTACTGGAGGTCTCAAAATGCTCTGCTTTGATCTCTGAAACAAGGACTCAGGTTAGTGCTTGCTGTAGGTGCAAGATGTGGCCCCAGGGGCTCAGGTCCTTCCAGTTACCCCTTGGACCCAGCCGCTGACAGCAGGCTGGCAGCAGCCCAGGGTAGGGCTCCACTGTTGTCCCCTCAGCCTAGCGGACCATATGCTTGCCCACGTCAAAACACGCTGTGCCCAGATAGGTCCCTAGCAGAGCCAGGGCCTCACTGCCAGTGCCTAGTGCCACCAGAACTGCTGTAGATCCAGGGCAAGGGTAGAGCTCCTTGTACCTCCCAGATGCAATACCTCCATTCCACTCTACACCCATTAGGTGCTGTGGGAGCCTGAAAAGGGCTCACACTACCCAGCTTACAAGCACCTCTCACCCACACAGTGTCCACTCATACCATCGGCATAGTCCTGCACATCGTGGAAGTCCATACCCCGCTTCCTCCTGTCCTCCTCCAGCAGATCACTCTTGGTGCCACACAAGTAGATCCGGCAGCCCTGCAGCAGGAGAAATGTGGTCCTGGCATTGCCACCGGCACTGCCACAGTTCCCCTTCCCCTCAGACAAGGCTCTGCAGCCTGCCCTGCCCAGCTCGGCCATACCTCCTCGCAGTTCTGCAGCTCATTAACCCAGAACTTGGCTCGCTGGAAACTGCTGCTGTCAGTGAGATCTGGAGAGAGGGATCAGGGTCTGTTCCCTCCATCGTATGCACAACCCTGACCAACTGGTGTCATCCCCTGCCCATGGCACAATGCCCTTACCGTAACAGACGACGGCAGCCCGTGCACCACGGTAGTAGATGCGGCTCATGGCCTCATAGCGTTCTGAGCCAGCTGTGTCCTGGAGGTGACAGGGAAGTGCTCAGATGGTGGCCAAGGGTCTCAAAGGTCTCCATGCACTGGGATGGCAATGAGATGCTGGGATGTCCCTCACCCCTGCACTCACCCAGATGCCCAGGGTCACCGTCTGTTCCCCTACAGTCATCACCTTGGCCACAAAGGCAGCACCGATTGTCTAGAAGAGAAGCAGCAGTGGGAGCCGGCCCAGGGAACCGGCCCGGGCACGCGGTAGGATCTTACTTAGGGATGCGCAGGACAGCTGGCCCGTGAACTCGCGGGAATCCAGCTGGGAATGCGGCAAAGGGACAAGGGGGACAGGCCTTGGGAACATTGCAGTAGGGCACTGGCCCGGGGTCGCGGGAGGCATCGACACGGGGACGTGGAGTCCTGCGCGGGGATGCGGGGGCATCTGGCCTGGGAACACGAGGGGAACCCGAGGAACGGGAGGCACCGGCCCGGGGAAACAGTGGGAAAACGAGGGGATCGACCCAGGTAGATGCGAGGGATACAGGGGTTCACCAGCCCGCGGAGAGAAAATAGACACGAGGGAACTGCCCCAGGGACGAGAAGGAACCGCCACGGGGCCGCGGGGGCAGTCCGAAGCGGGGCCGGTCTGAAGCAGGCCCAGTGCGCGGTGACTCACGTTCTGGTAGGGCCCGGGCCGGAAGCGGCGGTGGGCGCAGCGCTCCACTAGGCTGCTCTTGCCCACGCCCTCCTGCCCCAGCAGCACCACCTTGGCGTCCACCCGCCGCCCGCTCATCTTCCTACCGCGCCGCCGCCGCCGCCGCCGCGACGGGGCGGGGCCGACACCGAGCGGGGCGGGACGGGCGCGGCGGAAGCGCAAGGTACGATGAGGGCGGAGCCAGAGGCGGAAGTGCGTTGCGCGAGGCGGAAGTGTGCGGCGGGGCGGGCGGAGGCCGCATGGCGGCCGCCCAGCAGGCGCGGGCCGGAAAGGGAACAGCGGTGTGGGCCTGAGCGGCGAAGGCGGCCTATGGGGAAGTACTGTGCCAGCCTGGGCGTCCTCAAGGGGCCCTGGGACCAGGTCTTCGCCGCATTCTGGCAGCGCTACCCCAACCCCTACAGGTGCGCCGGACCCCTCCCCGATATCTGCCGCGGCCTTCCGCCCTCCTCCAAGGGATCCTCAGGGTTTCGTGTCCCCCACCCCGGTCCGTTTCGCGGGGGTCCACCGGGATGAAGGCCCTCTGCCTGCCCCATTCCAAAGTGGGTGCCCACACTAGGGGTTCCCTGTAGGACGCTGGTTCCTCTTCCCCCTTAACACCTCAGCTTTCTTTCCCTGCAGTGCCCCGGGGTGGTTGTTGGCCAGGAGGAGAGCCTGATATTTTCTTCCTCCTCTTCATTGTAGCAAACATGTCCTGACCGAAGACATTGTTCACCGGGAGGTGACGGCGGACCACAAGCTGCTCTCCCGGCGGCTCCTGACCAAGACCAACCGGATGCCCCGCTGGGCAGAGCGCTTCTTCCCAGCCAACGTCGCCCACTCCGTCTACATCCTGGAGGACTCTATCGTGGACCCCAAGAACCGAACCATGACCACATTCACCTGGAACATCAACCATGCACGTCTTATGGTAGGTGTCTGCAAGCAGGCATGCAGTTTGGTGTGTGCCCAGGTGCTGGTCAGTGCTCACAGCCAGGTTGTGCCTTGTGCAGGTGGTGGAGGAACGCTGTGTGTACCAGGTGAACCCAGAGAACAGCAACTGGACTGAGGTTAAGCGGGAAGCCTGGGTCTCTTCCAGCCTGTTTGGCGTCTCACGGGCTGTCCAGGTGAGCACTGCCAAACACTGAAGTACCACTAAGTATCGCCTCTCACTGGAGAGACCTTAAAGCTGCTGCTCCCTTTGCTCTACCCTTTTCCTGTGCTGTTTTTTTCCACCCTTTACCCTCATTTCCTCCATACTTATGAGTTCTTGGGATCCCAGAACCATAGCTGCTGGTGAGCTTGAGCCCACAGGATGTTTGGGACTGGTCAACCTGGGACAAAGCCCCAGGGGCTGTGTGTGACCAGGGAGCTGGACTTGCACCTTCACTAAATTTTCCCTTGCAGGAATTTGGTCTGGCCAGGTTCAAAAGCAATGTGACCAAGAGCACCAAGGGATTTGAATATGTGCTAGCCAAAATGCAAGGTGAGCACCTGAGAGCAGGCTGGGACTAGCTAGAATAGGTCTCTTGGAGTTACAGGTCAATGGGCACTCCAGTCAACGGGCAGGTCTTGAACTAATCCAACTGTGAAATCCTTGCCTTTGCCTCCATGTCTTGGCGCAGGCTGCTTTTCCTAAGGAAAGCAGCCAGGCAGCTCTGTCAGGGCTGTGCAGGGGTGGAGCACAGGCAGAAGGGAGAGAAGCAGTCACGTGTCTGCTGTTCCTCTTTGCAACATGCCCTGACACACGCAGGTCAGGAGCGCTGTGCTCATATTCCCCACTATATGGGGGAGTGGTGGGGCCAATGTAGCTTGCATCAGCTGCCACTCCTGTGCCAGTCAGGGCAGGGAGCTGCTGGAGCTGGTTTAACAACTTCCATGTTACAGGAGAAGCTCCGTCCAAAACACTGGTGGAGACAGCCAAAGAAGCGACCGAGAAAGCCAAGGAGACAGCTCTGGCTGCTACAGAGAAAGCCAAGGACTTGGCAAGCAAGGCAGCCACCAAAAAGAAGCAGTACGTGTGAGGGGCCCAGCACAGGTGGGCACTGGCTGCACCAGAACAGATAGGAGCCTCCCTAGATTTTATATTTTTAAACAAACTGTATAAATTTGACAATCAGCTGCTGTTAGATCTTCTCTGAGATGTAATTATCATTAAAGAATCTGTTCCCACCTCTGATTCACCCTGGGGCTGGCCTGGCTAGAGAAAACTTGGTGCTGCCCTCTGCTACAGAGGCCCAGCCACTGCTGGGTTTCTAGGCTTACAAGCAAAACGCAGGCAGGGGTTCAAGCAAGTGCCTTTACTAGAATAGTGTTGGATACATACAACAGAAGGGAACAGTCGTGGCAGCATGAAGGCAGGTTGCTTAATGCATTCATTTTCCCTTCCTGGCTTTCCAGGTGTGGCAGAGTCCTCCTGTAGCTATGCCTGCTGGGGCCCACACCCATGCCAGGCAGCCTCCAGCTTGCCCAGGATGCATGGGAGGGTGTCTATGTGACAGCCAGGCCCTATGACAGTGCATTGCATCGCATGCTGTGTGCCACAGTGCTGTGCCAGCCCTGTGCACCCAGCACAGTGGCCAGTGCCAGTGCCACTCAGCAGCCCAGCAGTGGAGGGACCAAGTTGGGTACTTGCCCCCACCTGTGACCCTTTACCCGGGCAGCTGTGAGGAGCCCTGATGAGGCTTTATTTCCTGCGGAGGTCAGCAGGGAAGAGGCGAGCAGGCAGTGCAGGGAACATAGCAGGCACTGTCAGGATGCGAGGCTGCGGGAACTGGAGTAGCTGTGGTCCCTCCCGGTGCCGAAATTGGGCAGCAGGTCCCCACCGAATACTGCACCAGCCACCTCTATCTCGTCATCCTCTGGCCACCGGAGAGCCCACGTCACGCCTCTGCCAGGCTCCCCTCCCCTTTCCTGCCCGCCCACACTGCCTCGACTAACCTCCCTCAGAGGGCTCCGAGAGCTGGAACGAGTCTAAGCTGTCAGCCCGCGTCCGTTCCCCAGCACCGGCAGACGAGAGAAGTTGTTCTAGTCGCTGCCGCAGGCTCCGCTGCCGGTTATGTAGCCGGTCCTTAGCCTTCCGTGCCCTCAGATCCTGTTCTTCCAGTCTCTGCGGAGATCCAGAGAACTGTGAGCAGGGTCCGGAGCAGGGCCGCCAACTTGGGCGGCCCCGAGAGCCACCAGGGTCTTCCCACTTACCTGGATGTGAAGCCGGGCACGGTGTAGGAGGTTCAGGGTGGTGGAACGAGCCGACCCCGTGCCCACTGGCACCTGCTGCTTCAGTCGTTCCAGGCAGCACCGGAGCTGGGCTCTCCTGCGGCCGGTAGTGGAGGTGGACGACACGGCGGTCAGCCCTAGAGCAACGCGAGCATGGCCACCCTCCTCCCCACCGCTACCCCACGCCACATCCTAGTACCTGTGCTTCTCCAGCGCGTTGTGCACCGACCTGCGGGAGAAGCCCCTGGTGATCAGAACCGGCACTACCGGCCATGTTATCCCTGGTGCCCCCTCCCCGTTTCCCTCTGCCCCGTCGCTCACCGGACGCTGCCCAAGGGCCGGCGGGACCGCGCGGGGCAGAGCGAGGCGTAGCCGTGCTCGGCTTCGGCTAGGCCCGGCCGGCACCGGGACCCGGCCGCCCCGCGCTCCCGCCGCTCCAGGAACTCGGCCGCCTGTAGCAGCACCTGGATGCTGGTGACCGCCGGCTCCATGGCTGCGGTTGGGGAGGAGGAGGGGGCGGGCGCGGCAGGGGGACGCCGCACGCCCATTGGCTGCAAGGAGCTGACATCAGCACGGCGGGGAAACAACTTCGGGCGGGAAAGCTCGTGCTTCAAATTTGAATCGTGGGGAGGGGCGCGGCAGGACGCGCCCCCTAGCGCCGGGCTCCGCCCACCAGTGGGATACGCCTCCTTCGCTCGGGGCTGGCGCTTACGCCCGGGCTGCGGCGTGTCGGGGCTTGTGTGTGCGCCCATGTCACCCAGGCAGGAACGGGGACGTGTGCATCCCGCACGGCCACCCGGCCCATTCGGAGCACCCACTGTCCCCAGCCTCTCGCCCACCCTTCTTCCTGTAACTCACAGGTGTCTCCGGGCCCGGATCGGCTGCCCCCGCAACCTCCCTCCCGCATGAACCGCCGCGTCTCCGCACCACAGCGCCCTGACAGGCGGCTTTAACTCTTTATTAAAACCATAGGGCGGGGACGGAGATGAGGGAGGGGAGCGTCGGTTCCGCGGGCCAGGGCCAGTCCCAAGGCACTGCACGACCCGGCCCGGGGCACCCGCCGTCACGTGAAGGCTGTTTGCACCTTCTCAGGACAGGCCCCAGGAGGAGACTCTGCCCCGGACCCAACAGCAGCCAAAGTTCACCTAGAAATAAAAGCCACCACGAAGCAGATTTCCCACACGTTTCCAGACGGGGGGCAGTTACATGGCACTGGCCGACTCTCCAGGAGCAGGGCATGGCTGTGGTGCGTCTGGTGAAGCGATCCTGTGCCTACCATGACCCTAGCCATGGCCGGTCCTACTGATATGCATGTGCCCTGCTGCCATGTGTGGGGTCCTACCACCATGCCCACCCAAGCCCAAAGGGAGTTGTGAGGCCACGGAGCTGCCCAGCAGCCCCAGTGTGGCCCCTTCTCCCCAGACCAGGCCTGCAGCCTCCTGCAGATGTGGATCTGGCACAGGGGGCTCTCACTGGCTCCAGGTGCACCGGGTTGCAGGCAAGAGGTGTGTGGCATAGCAGTGTGTGCAGACACGGACAGGCTTCAGTTGGCCATAGTGCGGCAGCGCCACAGCGTGAGGTGAGCAGCGGGCACAGAAGATCTGCCATGAGAGGGCGAGAGCAGTGCTGAGTGGAGCCAAGTCTCCAGGGGGACCCCACACCCCCAGTCTGATCTTCCCCTACCTTCCCGCAGCTCCGGCAGTGGTGCCGGCGACGGAGCAGGGTGAAGGGTGAGCGACATGCAGAGCACTGGCTGCAAGTGCTGTCTGGCACCCACTCAGGCAGATGGTGGCCACCTGTTGGGCAAAACATTGGTTAAAGCTCCCCATCACTGCTTTAGCCCTAGGAATGTCCCCTACCCCGTGGCGTGACCCATGCTCCAGTATGTCATGGGGCTGGCTGCTCTGCTGAGACAGACTCAGGCAGGACAAGGCAACTGTCCCTGTGTTCCTGGGGCTGCCCAAGGTAGCCAGACCCTCCAAGGCAGGATGGGGGCAGGATCAGCCACAGCTTTGCACCCTGCCACAGAGCCATGGCATCCTGGGCAGCCCCCTACCTGCCCTCTGGAGCCTGATTTCTTCTGCAGGGCTGGAGCACAGGGGGCATTCAGTCACACGAGGAGCATCTGCCACACATGGGTCACTGATTTCTGCAGGAACAAGGGCTGTGGTGATCCAACCAAACTAGGCCTGGGTCAGCCACACAGGGCTAGGCACTGTGACCACGTTGTTCCTATGCCTGGGGCAGCAACTTTGTCTCACCAGGGACGGGCAATGGGCAGGGCAGTAAGCTGCCATCCTTTTTGTCTCTGGGGGTTACTCACGGCTGGTATTTGGCTCCTCTGAGGGCTCCGTCTGTGAGGCGATGATCTTGAAAACCGTTTTCAAGATGCTTCGTAGGTCACTGGCAAAGTTGGTCTGGAGCTGATCAGCTACCCCTGCAACAGGAGTGCAGCGGAGTCAGGGTGTTGTGTTGGGGGGACAGGGTGCTCGAGGGGTATGTGGTGAGGCAGTCACTCACCTGAGATGCAGACGAAAAGGGTGTGCAGCATATCCTTGGTGCTGCTGTAGCGGGAGCGCAGCTCCAAGCAGCAGGCACCTGGGGTGGCATCTAGCCCCAGGCTGCTCCCAAGGGGCTGGGAGCTACATGGGGGAGAAGGTTACTATTACCCTAGGAGTGGTATAAGAAATCCCATTCCAGAGGGTAGAGAACTGCTATCTTGGCCCTGCTCCCTCGCTGCCACACACCTCCACTGCCAGTTGGTGCCTGCATCATCCCCCACACCAGGAAGTCCACTGGGGAGTGCTGGAGTGGCATGTGTGACCTCCAGGAGACCCCAGGGAGGAGAAGGTTCCTCTCTGGCCACAGCTGCCCCCCAGGCTGGTGGGGTGGCCAGATCACAGGGGTCCGTTTCAGCTGTGCACAGGCTCCTCTCCAGCAGGCAGAGCTCCTTTGTGGACAGCACCCGCAGCAGGTCCCTGTCGTGAGGGCACAGCATCAGCCCCACATCATGGCTCCAGTGATGTCCTGTGGCTGCACCCACAGGTGCCCATTGTCCCCCACCACATACCTGATCTTCTTCAGGAGGTTGTAGAAGGGGCTGAAGACCCGGGACATCTGGTCAGGGCTCCGCTCCAAGCTGAGGGGACCCTCGGGGTAGATAAGGAGGCCACTACAAGGGGATAAAGCCCGATACACGTCAGGGCATTTCCCAGGACCACACGTCCCCAAGGGGAGAGGAGGCTGGTACAGGGCAGAGAACACCCAGCCATCCCTGGTCATTCTCTTCTCCAGGGGGCTTCACTCACCTGATAATGGCCAGGCGAGGGATGGTGAACATCAGCAGTGGTTCATAGCCATCAATCATCTCCTGAGTCAGGTAGCCCAGGCGCAAGGCTCTGAGAGGGAGGATGGACACCCTTACAGTGGGGCTGAGCCCTGGGATACTGCCCCATTCCTGGGACTGGGGTCACTGCAGTTCGCCACCTGGTGTGTAGTACTCCTTACCTCCCAACCGTCTCACAAAAGAGCACAATGATCTCCTGCTGCCTGTAGATCTCTTCAGGAGACTTCACCACCACCATTGAGGATACATAGCTGGAGAGATGGAGGGACCATGAGGATCCTTTGGCCCTGCCACAGCTTCCCTTGCTCCCAGCACCCTAACTCTGGCTCCCACCTCAGCTCAAACTCTGCAAAGAGACGGTCAAACTGGACAAGCACAGCCTGGACAGGCTCTGGGTAGAAGCTGGGCTGGCTCAGGCTCTGCTCTCGAAGCACTGTCCTCACCAGCTCCAAGCTGGACAACAGCTTCCTGGCCTGGGGCCGCAGCTGTGCCCCATCTGCCTCCTCCACCTCCAGGAAGGTCCCAGCCAGGAGACACTACCAGGACCAGGAAAATTTTCAGAAGCCAGCATCCAGGGCAGCACAGCCACTACCCCATGGTCAGCATGCGGTGAGGTGTGCTGTCCTGGCTGGCACCCATTGCCTCACAGCCTGGGGGTGCCAGAATCCATTGCCTACCCTGGGACAGCATCCTTGAGCTCACCTCAGCAGCAAAGAGCATGTGGTTCCCCAGGTTGCCTACCAAGAGCTCCTCGGGGAACTTGACTAGGTAGTCACGACTGTGCCGCTGTGTGGGAATGCACTCCTCCATGATCTGCTCCAGGACAGCCAGCAGGTGAGCCTGGGGAAGGCAAGGATGTCACCCACAGCCACCTGGGGAGACTAGGGTGACACTGCAGCCCAGGTTGTTGCCATACCTGGCTGAGATGGAGCTGGTTGAGGAGCACCAGGTACTGCTGTGGGTCCAGCTCTGCATCTAGCCCGTTGATTTCAGCCACCACCTGTGTCACCCTCTCATCAGCAAAGAAGAACTGGGAAAGCAGACGAGGGTCAGAGCGCTGTGAGGAGAGCAGAGAGGCTATGGCAGGAGCACCCTCTGGGTGCTGGGCCAGCGGAACCCCAACTCTCCACTGCCCGCAGCCAGGCATGGCAGTGGATGCTAGGGTTTGCTCTCCTGCAGACAGTCCCTGTGGGGCAGCTCCGGGTCCATGAACACCCCCTTGGGCAGGTACATGAGACCACCACGGCACCTCCAGCTCTGCTGAGCTGTGTCTGGGCCCGGGGACAGGCCGGGAGGACCCCGGCCGAGCCCTCCCGGGAAGCGCCGCAGCCTCCACCCACCCGTGCCTCAGTTTCCCCAGGGGCAGAACAGGATGAACAAGCTCAGCCGCATCCCGGCGGCGTGGGCACGGATGCGTGTGCGGCTGTAAACACCAGCTCGGGCTGAAAGGTCTGCGAGGGGACTGGGAAGCCCGGAGGGACGCTCCTGGCCCCATCTCTCCCTCAGACCCCCGCGGGGTCGGAGGAGGCCTGGGAGGGATCTCCTCGCCCCGGGATCGGGCGGTACCGGCACGGGCGCCGAGACGCCCGATCCTGCCCGCACTCCCACCGCCCCCCAAGCCGCGGGGCCGGGCACCACTCCCTCATTTCGCTCCGCCCCGAGGGGGGCCCGCCGCCCCCCTGAGCTCGGTGCCAGCGGAGCCTCCGGGCAGCCTCGACGGGGCGGGGAGGGGGGGGGGGGGGCGCTACAAGTCCGGTGCCCTCCCCCCTGCTCTTACCTTGGGCCGGCGCAGCCAGCGGCGGAGGGCGGCGGGCAGCATGGCGCGTCCCGCAGCTCTGCCGCCACCCGGCTCCCCGCGCCCGCCGCTCGCCGACGGGGCGGGTCGGCACCGGGCACCGCCCGGAGGCGGACCGGAGCGGGGGCCACCCAGTCCCAGCACTGGGACGACTCAGTGGACCGGTCCCTTCCCCCCGGCGGGACCCGTGAGTTTTCCTGCTGCTGTGTGGCGGGAGGCTGCTGCCGCTCGACGAACCGGTTCCCTGCGGCGGGGTGGATGAGGGCGGGGGCCCTGTGGGGCTGGCAAGGTGCCCCCTCTGGCTGCCCCAGCTCTCCTAACCGGTGACACCTTCCAGTCTTGATTCGTGGCTCCAGCTCACAGATAGAATCCCTCAGGTTCATGGTTCTCCTCTCCCGGTGCCAAGGTCGTCCCTTCCCAGTTCTGCAGCCCTCCTGATTTCCCTCTTTACGCAGCCTCCCGAAGCTGAGTCTTCTGGGGGCAGGGACACCCTATGGATCCAGCCCTATGGCCCCTCTAGCACCGAGCATCCTCGGGCTGGTGGGGGGCTTCACAGAGGGAGGCTCCCGCAGGTACGCGCCTGCTCTTTGTTGCACGGGCTGTGCGGGGTGTGGTGAGGTGCAGCGGGAAGGGGGCATAGCAGCCTTTTTGGTGGGAGCAGAAGGGAACGACTGGTCAAAGCACGGCAAACTACCCTGTCTATGCAGAAGAAGGCAACTGCTCCTACACCACACCGGACCTGGCACTGCTGGGCACAGGATGTGGATGCCGATTATTCAGGTGGCTGGAAGCCTAATGGGGTAGATTCACCAGTAAAAAATCCACCGAAGACGATTAAATAAACACGGTGACACCACCTAAGCTTGAGGAAGTGTCTGAGTCACAGCAGCCCCACAGCACACAAACTGAGCCAGCCAGCTGCAGGTGCAGGACCAGCCCTGGTGGTGGGGCTCTGTATGTCCCCACAGGCTCTGGGCTCTGGTTTTGGTTGGACAGCTTGTGCTGCTTGCCATGGCTGGGAGTCCCTGTGCAAACAAGAAGCCTGGAGCACTGCCTGTCCAACAGCTGTGGGCATGTTTGTGCCATTGTAGGCTTTTTATGGCGGCCAAGTGCACCAATCATCCCTGTGTCACCAGCACCAAACTCCACCCCACCCCAGAAGTGCAGCTCCCATGACAGAGTGAGGTGTAGCCTCATGCAGACCAGTGCCACAATGAGAGGCTTTGGGGTGATGGGTGGCACAAAGGGTGCAGGGATGTGAGGGTGTGATCTGCCTCCAGCTCCCTTGGGGAGGGCACCCTGGGGGTACCCCAGAGCTGCAGGGCCTGGTGTAGTGGGCAGCGGACCCCAGTGAGCAGCCTGGGCTCAGGAAGCAATGGGAAAGCTGGGGCAGTGGGCATGTGCTACATGGGAGGAGCAGGAGAGCCCTGCTGTAGGAACAGTGCACAGGGTGCAGCATGCAGATCTTGTCCTGTCTATGTAGGGGCTTGCAGCTCCAAGGATACCCTGACACTGAGCATGGGGCTGTACAGCTGGGATTCACCCATGGTACTGAGGGGCATTGCTACACAGAGATGGGGTGCAGAAGGTCTGGAAACCCACATGTGTGCCATGGGGTCTTCCACGTGTGTGCCATGGGGTCTTCCACCCCTGGGAAGGCTGAGGCCATGGGCATGTGCTTATCACTGAGGATTAGCACTGCCCTGGTCTTTACCACAATGCATACATAGCTTCCAGCCTCTCTTGCTCTTCATCCCTATGTACCAGAGCACTCTCAGTACTGTGGGTGTACCCCTGCACTGCAACTTCCTCAGCCTCAGACACACTGCCTGCCAGGTACAGGTGTGTTCACAGCTCGCCTGCACCCCGGTCCTGCTACGCTGGTACCACCAGTCTATTGCAGATGTCCAGCACACTGCCCACTGCCTTGGCCTTCCTACACGACCCTAGAGTGCGCGTGTGTGTTCCCAGCCCGTCTGCACCGCCGCGTAACGATATTATCCTGGTTCCCGGAGTGTATCCCGGCTGTGCAGCGCCGTGCTTAGCGAAAGGACTCGGGGGAGTGGGAAGGTAGGGCTGCAGCCGCCGATCACCACGGCGCCACCACCGCCTCCCCGCCGACAGGTGGCGCGCTCTCGTGTGATGCTGCCCTCTCGCAAGATGGGGGAGGCGGCTTCACCTTGTCGGGTCTTCCCCCTCCCCTTCTTTCCCCCCGGGCAGGGGCCTGACGGGCCGTGCCGCCATATTGGCTGTTGTCCTGGCTGCGGCGGGTGTTGGGCCGCGCTCGCCATGACTCGCAGGCGGAATAAGGCAGCAGCAGCAGCGGCGGTGGTGGCGGCGGCGGGTGGTTCTGGGTTTCGCCGTGAGAGAGTGACGGGTTCCGATGGCGGGCCTCCTCCCCCTCCACCACCGCCGCCGCCAGAGCCGCCCGCCCCGCCTGAGGTGGTGGTGGCAGCGGGCAGCAGCGGGGAGTCGGGCAGAGCCACCGCTCAGGTACCGAATTGGGCCCTGCGGCCCTGCCTCTGAGGGAATCGCATTCGGTTCGAGGATGGGGTAGGGCCCGGGGGGGGCCTCCCCCGGATCCCCATTGGGCCCTACTCCATCCCCGCACTGACTCCCACCTCGGAGTATCCCTGAGGCACACCCTTGCTTGAGGCACTGCTGTCTCCCATCTCCCCCTTCCCACTTTGGGAGGGTTCTCTGCACCTTCGGAGGTCGTGGTGGGGAAGCCACGCTGCCGGGGTACCCCTTAGTGGTGCTGAGATGAGAAGGGAAGGTGGGAAGTGAAGTCACAGCCCTTCTCTGGGGAGCGTGACCGCCTTGGGATGTGAAGGCTGCTTTTCACAGCGTTCTGGGGCATGCTTGGGGCTGGGATGGGTGTGCGGGTAGCGTCCTGACCTTGGCTTTGCTGGGCTGGGTGGTGGAGTAGCCTTGGATGTGTTGAGCTGCAGCGGGACTTTGTGCTGCCTCTTGGAGGTGGCTGGGGTGTTGGAGGTTCCCACTAACATGTGTCCTGATGGAGGCTTGTCTCCCAGTCATTCAGGGAAGATCATCTCAGCTTTTGCTGGTGGGGGTGAATGAGCCAGGGAGCCAGTCCCCCACCATTGCATGCTGCTCCCCTCTGGCAGGACCAGCAGTGCTCAGCGGCGTGAAAGCAAAGGGCTTTTCTAGTCCCAGGGTCTGTGCACCCTTTACTCTGTCCCTGTATGTAAGGAGAGCTTGCAGTTCTGCTCGTGAGACCTGTGTGCACTTTGGAGAGCAGAGGCCAGGGCTTGGGGACAGGGGTGCTTGCCTGGGTGGCATGGTGTGCTTGAGGGAGCGTTCCACAGCTTCTTGCAGAAGGGATCCAGCCCTGCTGATGGCAGGTGGCTTGAGCATCTGCTGAGCAGGCTGTGGGCTGGTTCCGGCACCTCTTGCCGCTTGACATCTCCCAATACACCTGGCTGCTGCTGCCTGCTGCAGGTCGTGGGCAAGGAGCACAGGGGTGGCCTTGGGTCTGGATGCGCTGGGTGGGTCGTGGAGAGCCATTCTCTTGTGTGCGGCAGTGTCTGTGCCAGCCCCTTCTGAGACACAGGGGGGCCTGGGAGCCCTCTCCTCTCCGTGACCGGCCGGGCGGGTGGCCAGGGGAGCTATGCGCCCCTTCTGCTTTCCTTGGCCTCTGACCTTTGCCTCACCTTGAGCCCGGGAGACGCCATCTGTTTCACAGCAGCAGTTCAATGTGCGGCTCATCGTGGCGGGGCCCCGCCGCGGCGGCAGACAATGGGGGCCCCTCGCCCGCGCCACTCCGGGCTCGTCACGGCTGTCAGCCCTTCAGCCAGCCTGCGGGCTGTCGGACCGCTCCTGCCGCAGCGCTGGGCGGGACGCCCCAGCCTGCCCGCCCCGTGCTGAGAGCACGAAGCGGCACCGGGGGCTGCACCCTACCCTGGCACATCTGCGCCATGGCCTATGCAGAACAAAGGGGTGGGTGGGAGGGCCTGGGGTGTTCGGGTGATGCAGTGGGGGGTCCGCGATGGGCAAGGAGCAGGGTTGTGACTGCCAGACCCCCTGTTCTGTACCCCTGTATGGCAGTTTCTGTGGTTCTTGCTTTGCTCTGCAAGTCTCCTTAGTTCTGCTGCACTGGAGGTGAGAGTGGGAGTTACTGGTGGCCTCCCAGCTTTGCTTGGTGTTGGGATTGGCTCTTTAACATGGTGTAGTCTTCCCAAGGGTCCAAAATGCCTCCTAGGTAGCACGTGGAAGGCTGGCAGTAGCTGAGTAGTCTGATGCTGCTCTCCTCCTGTGGGAGAAGGTGTAGTGCCACATGTTATCCTTCAAGAAATTGTCTGGTTTGGCGTCCCAGGGTCTCATTTGCTGCCTCATTTGCCCCACACCTGTGCCGACCTGGAACACTGCTGTGTGGCAGGTCATATCTCAGGTGACTCATAGTCTGTGTGTCCTTCTGCAGGTGCTACCCACAACCAACCAGTCAGTGCAGACATGCTGCCTGCTCTGTCACCGGGAGCGCAAGGACTGGGGAGGACCATCCCACAATGGGCTGGTCTCCCCGGGTGAGAGGCTGCCACCAGACTTTGTGCCAACGCTCGTACAGAACCTCTTGGGAGAAATGCCACTATGGATCTGCCAGAGCTGCCGGAAGAGTGTGGAGGAGGAAGAGCGGCGGGCAGTGCAGGAGCAGGCCCTGGCAGTAAGCAGTTATGGAGCTGGGTTTGGAAAGGCTGGGGCTTGTGGTCCCCACCACCCTGTAGCACTGGCTGGCCTGGTGGGTCCCCTCCTTGCTCAGAGCTGAGCACCTCAAACATCTCAGCCTTGCTGCTCCCTGCAGCTATGCTGCCCTCCCCAGGGCTGCTGCTGGCTCCTTGTGGAGAGATTGTGGTGGGGCAGACTGAGGTGCTGTGGAGGCTTGCCCACCAGCCTTGCTCTGTTGGAGCTGCCTGCCTGGCGAGGCTGACAGTGCTACTGCTTTTCTGCCAGCTCTGCTCAACTCTGTATTGTCCTGCATCCCCTCTGTTCCTGATTGCTCTCCACTGTTACGCTGAGTCTCCCTGGCACAACAGCACGTGCCAGGATAGGTGTCTGCCCATGCATGGAGCTCAGGGGAAGAGCAGCTCCTTACTGCTTGGCTTTTTATAACCTCAGCCAGGTTTGAGTGGCTCCAGAGCAAGTGTGTGGCCCTTGGCCTGGCACAGCCATGCTGGTAGGGGCCCTGGGAGCCAGACTGTGCTGCTGTTGGATGGACTGGCTGTTTGCCATCCCCAAAACAGGAGCAGTTCCTGTGTGCTGGGGCCTTGTTTCAGGGCAGTAGAGGAAGTCTTGATGCTGATGCCCTGGGGATAAGGGCCTCCCTTCCCAGCCTGCTGGTGCTTCACTCTGTGTTTTCCTTGCCAGGTCTCGTTATCCCACACATCCTGCAAGTCACAATCTTGTGGGGGTGGCCCCCACTCCTCTTCTTCTTCCTCCTCCTCTTCTTCTTCCTCGTGCCACGGGAACTCAGGGGACTGGGACCCCAGCTCTTTCTTGTCTGCTCACAAGCTCTCGGGCCTCTGGAACTCACAGCACACCAACGGGGCTGTGCAGGGCAACCCCCTTGGGGCCCCCCCTTCTGTACTAGGTGAGTTGAAGCTAGCTGTGGGGTTGAGCAGAGCTTTCTGCCTGAACTTTGGCTTAGGTGGGCACCCAGCAGGGTCAGGCAGGCTGTGTGTCTGAATGCCAGTGCCAGCAGGATGCCTCAGCCCTTTGCAAAAGCAGAGGGTGCTGGGAGTTGGCCCTAGCTCTGCTTTCCTTCCAGGTGACAAGCACTCCAGCTTTGCTCTTTCTCCAGAGTGTGCCAGCCAGGTGCCTGCAGTGGGTCTGGGGCTCAAGGCCTGTCCCTACAGCCACACAGCATCTTCCACCTCCAGCAGCACTGCCCCGGGCTCACCTCTGCCTACCTCACTTGACTTTTGCAAGACGCTGCCGAAGCAGTTCAAAAGCATATGCCGGAGGGCCACCCCACCAGGTTTGTGCCTAGGGGCAGGGTGAGTCTTATCCTCCCAACCCACACAGTCCTCAGTGCCCCAGCACCTTCTCCTTCCTCTGCCTTCTGGGGGCAGGGGTGAGTCCTGTGGGGAAAATGAAGTGCCACCAAGGCTTCTTGTGAGCCAAGATAGCTTTTAGGCCTGGGTGCTCTACTACCTGGGATGAGGCAAGGTTTGTCCCATGGAGAAGTGGGCCATGCAGAGGTGATGGTGGCTCTAAGCATGTTCTGGCCCGTTCAGAACAGCTGGGGTCTGACTGTCTCTGCTCCTTCCTGCAGGTGAGGTCTTCCACTCCTCAGAGCATCATCAGCACTCGGACCTCACTGCTCCTCCTAACAGTCCCACCGGCCTCCCCTCCCAGCTGCCAGCACTGATCCCCTCCAAGCAGACGCCTGCCCATCCAGGGCCCTTTGGTTCCCCACCTCATGTCCCACTGGCCACCTCTCCGCAGGCTGCTCTCTTCCCTGTGCCCAGCATGCAGGCAGCAGCCCCAAAGCCAGCATCTGAGCCCCTTCCTGCTGGCACGGTCTCGCACAGCCCAGGGTCGTGTAAGAGCCCTCACCTGCCCCCTGCCAACGTGCCACTGCTGAAGATGCCACCTCCCCTGTCAGGCTGCACTCATCCCTGCAATGGGCACTGCAGTACTTCGCTCATCCCTCCTCCCACCTCCCACCAGCTGCCCAGCACAAACAGGTGAGTAGAGGAGCCCTGCCTGCTTCTAGCCTATCTCCTTGCTGGCCAGTGTGCCCTTTCTCCCCCCCTGTCCATGGATGTGCTTTTCCCTGCAAAGGGACCAGCTTCCCTGGCGTGGTGGTGTGGAGAGCCACTGTGTTTGCGAGTCAGTTTCGCTGCTGCAGACCGCTGGTCTCTCAGGGTTTAGCTCTTTCTCTACCCACATGTCTTCTCCCTGCGGTTGTCCTTTAGTACTGTGGTGCAGAAGAGACTGTGCTTGCTCCTCCTCCAGCTAAAAGACCCAAAGGAAGCACGTGGTCAACCTGCTGTTGGCCAACAGGACCTTTGTCAGTGAGATCCGTCGGGCAGCTGTGGCACTGAGCAAAGGTCCTCGAGAAGATGAAGCCTGTGGACTTGTTCTGCTCACCTGCTCTCCTGTCCCTCTCTGGGCTGCCTGTGCCCTGGAAGAGAGCACACTGAGTCGCGGGCATTGGTTCCTCTCTGCTGATTAGTGCTCCTTGTGGAGAGCCAGCCAGGTCCCGAGCTGGAGCTCGAGGAATTGGTGCTGTGGGCCATGCCCTGGCCTCCCTGTCTCTGAGCTGGGTAGTCTGTGCCTGTGGGAGCCGGGCCTGCCTGCACGTGGGGCTGTCTGGCAGCTGCATGCAGTTCCAACGTTTCTCACCTGTGCTACCTGCTGCCCCCAGTGAGTACTGCTCCCTGCCCTGGAATCAGCTTGTGGCCTGGCAGAGGGACATTGTTTTCTGGAGCTCTGGTGCACCAGCCTCCTGACTGCCGGAGGCCCTGGGGGGCGAGGAGCTACAGATGTCTTCTGTTGAGAGCTCCTCTGCCATCTTCGGAGGAGGAGGAGGATACAGGGGAGGGGGTTTATCTGCTCTGCGCATCCTTCTACTTGGGCACAGGCTGCCCAGGAGGACTAGTCCTGCGTGCATAGTGGGGGTGTTTTTTGAGACGTCCTGGCTCCCACTCACCTCTTGCCTTTCTGCCTTTCTCCTCAGGGAGCCCTCTTGCAAAGGGCACAAATTCCCAAATGGTACCAGCTGCCATCCGCCACAGCCTTGTGAGGCAGATGAGGGACTCGGGGAGGATGAGGACAGCAGCTCGGAGCGCAGTTCCTGTACCTCCTCCTCTACCAACCAGAAAGATGGGAAGTTCTGTGACTGCTGCTACTGTGAGTTCTTCGGCCACAATGCGGTGAGTGAGTGGCTGGTCTGCAGTCCCCCCTGGTTCTTGCGCTCTGCTCTTCTGTGAGATGTTGCAGAGTCTGTATGCCAAGAGTGTGGAGGTGGGCAAGTCTGGCCATGGCTATTCCCTGCTGGCACACGTATCCCTCATTTTGTTGCTATCTTGCCTCAGCATCCAGCTGGTCCCCTTGCTCCTGACTCATAGCCACCTGCCTAGCCCTGGGGCTTGGCATGACCAGCCAAACCCTGTAGCTTTGCAGTGGGAATGAGTTCAGAGGGGACTGTACCAACTTGTTTCACTGAGACCTCAGGGAAAGGAACGGTTGGGGAGGTTGGTGGAGTCTTCTGGGGGATCTGGGGCTGCCCATGTGTGACCCTGGCTTTGGTGCCTGGCTGACAGCGCTTGCCTCCCGCAGCCCCCAGCGGCTCCCACAAGCCGCAACTATGCTGAGATCCGGGAGAAGCTGCGTTCGCGTCTCACCAAGAGGAAGGAGGAGCTGCCACAGAAACTAGGGCACAACAGCAGCTCAGGAGAGCCTGCTGTGGACCACCGCAATGTGGACGAGCTGCTGGACTACATCAACAGCACAGAGCCTAAGCCCTTGAACAGTGCCAAGGCAGCCAAGCGGGCACGACACAAGCAGAAGAAGAAGGTGAGGCTGGGCAGAGGGAAGTGCTGCAAGCTGCAGGATGGAGGTTGGGGCAACTCTCTTGCAAGACTTTACCATCTCACCCATGTTTGATTTGAATGCCATGTCCTTCGCTGCCCCTCTCTTCCCTGAGGTGACATCAGTGGCTGGCTCTGTACAGGGCTTTGCTTGCCTCTATTCCTGCAGAGGCACAGCCTTCCTGGGCTCTTTGGACTGCACTGTCCTACTTGTTCTGTGCCACAGCTGTGACAAACACCCGTGCATCTGTGGTGGAGACAGACAGTGCCATGATGGCTCAAGTTGAGGCTTCGTGCCCAGAGCGGCATCTGGCTGGCATGGAGTGTGGTGGTTGTTGCAGTCCCAAGGAGGACACAAGACAGTTCTGAGGCTGTGGAAGACATGGGGTGGCCATGCTGAGTGATGGCCCTTTGGTTGGCTGCATGAGAAAGCTGATGCACACCTAGGCTCGTGGCCTGCATGTGAAGGGCTGTGGCCCAGGCAATATGACCCTAATGGCACCTGTGTTGCAGGAAAAGGAGAAAGCCCAGCTGGAGGCGGAGGCCCAGAAACGGGCAGAGCATGGCCCTGCAGCCATCCAGGCCAGGGAGGTGGCTGAGGAGAAGCTGTTGGAGTGGCCAGAGCTGGAGTTGGAGCGGGTGAACAGCTTCCTAAGCAGCCGGCTACAGGAGATCAAGAACACTATCAAGGACTCCATCCGGGCCAGCTTCAGTGTCTATGACCTTAACCTGGATGTTAATGACTTCCCCAAGAAGGCAGCTGTCCTGGAACAGAAGAACCTGCTCTCCCACCTCAATGGTTCCTCTGACCTCCAGGACATAGACCTAGCCCTGGCCCCACTCAGCCTGGGCCCTGCCAAGAGCCACACGCTGCTGCAGGATGAGCTGGTTCCCCGATGGGGTGAGGGCCCTGGGGAGCCACCACCAGCCCCAGTGGCAGCCGAGAATGGGGTGGTGAAGCGTCTCAGTGCCGTACCCAGCCTCTCCCGTATGATCTGGGTGCAGTCCAAGACTGCAGACTCTGCTGTGGATGACAGTGAGCTGAGCCCAGAGCCCAAGGAGGGGCCACAGCCCAAAGGGCCAGAACTGCCAGTGCCAGTGCCTGCAGGTAGCCGGCAGCGGAAGAGCAAGCGGCAGGGTGGGCAGGTGAAGAAAGGGGAAGGTGCTACTGCCATGCCTAGTGGACAGGGCTGGCTGGAGAGCCCTGGTGCAAAGGGGCAGGTGCTGGCAATCAAGCACCCTTCCAAGGCAAGTGCCCTGGAGCCACAGCGGGCTGGCAGCTGTGCTGAGCCAGGGGAGAATGGCAAGGGGCAGCCCTGGGGCTGCAGCAGCAGCAGGACAGAAAAGGAGAGAAGTGGCGAGTGGAAGGGCCGGAGGGGAGAGGGCAAGGCAGAGCTGCTGGAGCCAGTGCAGCAGCCACCTGCCCTGGTTGCTGGAGACAGGCAGCTGCCTGCCCTCCCTGTGCTGGGGGGCTCCCCCCAGCCCAAGGGCAAGAGCAGGAAGAGCCGGAACAAGGTGGAGAAATCCAATACCTCGATTGGTGAGTGCTGGGAGCACTGCTTTGCCCTGCCATCCACCCTATGACATTTGCCAGCCCCTTGCCTGTACAGCCACACTGACCCCTCTCTCTGCTTTTATAGATGATGTGTTCCTGCCCAAGGACCTAGACGGGGTGGAGATGGATGAGACTGACAGAGAAGTGGAGTATTTCAAGAGGTGAGGGGAAGCTCCAAGGGCTGAGCCCTGCCAGCAGCAGTGGGAAGGTGCAGAGGGGCTGGCAGCTGACTGAGGCTGTCCTCTCCCCACCAGGTTCTGCCTGGATTCGGCCAAGCAGACCCGACAGAAGGTGGCAGTGAACTGGACCAACTTCACCCTGAAGAAAACCACTTCCAGTGCAGCCCAGTGAGGTGCAGGGGGACCACCCCACCCATGGCTGCTTGCCTCTCCTCACTGTGCCCCCCGCCCTGCCCCGCGGGCCCCCCACCCAGCCTCGGTGGGGTCCCCTCCTCCGCGGGGGGCCCTGGTGCTCTCCTGCCCCGCGGGGACCGCCCCATCCTCCTGCCCCACATCCCCCGCGGGGTGACCCCCACTCCCGGCCGTCTCGTCCCCCTCTCCGTGGGCGTGGGCGTCTGGCTCCCAGCGCCGCGGGGAAGGATCGTGCTGGCCCCAATAAAGAACTTTTTAATTTTTTTATTTTATTTAAACCCCGCTGTCTGCTGCTTTCTGCCGCCCCTGGGTGGGGCGGAGGCGGGTGTCGGGGGGTGGGTGGTTACGGCCATCCTCTTTCTGCGTAAGCTTGGCCGTCGCGGAGGCTCGCCGGGCCCTGTCTCTGCTCGCACCCACGGGGGCGTAGCGACGGCGCCCGTGCCGCCAGGCGTCAGTTCCGGAGCACGGGATTTACGTCCGGGGCGCCGCGGGTGTTGCGTGGAGACGGCGCTATGGAGGCCGGGGCTGAGCGGAAGGTAGGGCCGGGCCCAACCTGGACCGTACCGACAACCAAGGGGCACTGAGGGTGGCTGCGGGGGACCGGCTCCGTCCTGAGCCGGCCTCACCTCTCGTCTTCCCGCAGAGGCAGCGGGAGGAGGTGGCGGAGACGTCTGACTTCTCCGGAGAGGAGGATGAAGACTATGTGCCCTACGTGCCCGTCAAGCAGCGCAAGCAGCAGATGGTAACGGCGCTGGCGGGAGAGGGCTCCGGGCGTCCGTCCCGACGCGGAGCCTCTCATTCTGACTCGATCTGCTTCTTTCCAGCTGCAGAAGCTGCTGCAGATGCGACGGAAGGTGGTGTCAGAGGAGGAGCAGCGAGACAGCGGGAGTGAGCAGCGGGGTGACGAAGACGATATCCCGCTGGGGCCCCAGTCCAACATCAGTTTGTTGGATCAGCACCAGCACCTCAAAGAGAAGGCAGAAGGTGAGGGAGTGGCTGGCTGTATGGCCAAGTGGCTTTTGGAGGGACTGAAACCTCACTGGTTTTCTAAATCTTCCCCCCAGCTCGGAAGGAGTCAGCCAAGGAGAAGCAGCTGAAGGAGGAAGAGAAGATCCTTGAGAGTGTGGCAGAGGGCCGAGGTGAGTCAAAGATCCATATCTGAGACCTGTGTCCTGAGGTGTCTGGACAGTAGTAGGGGTATTATGTACCTTGCAACACTTAGGGCTGTTCACGCACAGGAATGAGGCAGGAGATCATAACAGGATCCTCTGGTTGGCATCTTGATTGCCTGGCTTAGCTGAGACGTTTCTGTGTCAGACCTCTGGGCATAGTAGGCTGCAGAGCCTGGTGTTCCTGTACTCAGGAACTGCTAGGAGTGCTGCTTTTCTCCTCTGTCTCCATAAATAGTCTCCCAAATGGTCTGCCCAAGTAGTTCTTTGCTGACATTGAATGTATCTGGAGATGGAGAGTTTGCACTGATCTCATCAGCTTTCTTCTTGCAGCTTTGATGTCAGTGAAGGAGATGGCAAAGGGCATCACCTATGATGATCCGATTAAAACTAGGTGAGTTTCCCTGTACAGAGGTTGTCTTTCTGACAAGGTTACTTCCTCACAGCTAAAGAGAACTAGAGGCCTTGCAGCCTGGCAGGAGGAGCACTCCTCTGTGGCTGATAGATTTCCTTTCTTCACTGTCTGGCTTCATACACTGTATGTAAAATCAAAGGCTGCTCAGTTGTTGTGGATGTTGTTTTATATACAGTAAGGTTTGCTAGAGTACCTTTATATTAAAGCTGAAGGTTGGAGTTGAATCTTCATATCCTGGAGGTGACTAAGCTAGAGGAAGAGACTAGGGCAGCCCACAGAGCCAGTGCTGTTCTAGGCAGTGTCAGAGAGATGATTGAGATGTGCTCCAAAGATTTTGGCATGTTCCATTCACCATCCATAAACAATTCTCAGCTCTTAGCTTGGGAGTTCTTCGTCAGACTTAGGGGCAATGCTTAATGCATGGAACTAGCTTAGATCTGCTGCTGTGCTCACACCAGGAAGTCCCTTGGAGTTACCTGCTTTCCCTGGAATACTTGAGCCCCACAGGGAGTTCCTCAAGGCCTCCATGTTGGCTGCTGGCTCTGCAGTTCCAGCCTCATTCTGTACCATGACTTTCCTCTGTTGGCTTTGCAGCTGGAGAGCACCTCGTTACATCCTGGGCATGACAGAGGCACGGCATGACCGCGTGCGCAAGAAGTACCACATCCTGGTGGAGGGGGAAGGCATCCCTCCCCCCATTAAGAGCTTCAAGGAGATGAAGTTCCCAGCAGGTGGGCTGGGAGAGGAGCCTGGCAGGGCACACAGGGCAGTGTTCTCCTGGGAAGTGCAAGTCAGTGAGAGAAGCTGTTGGATCTTTAATGCTTGGTGTTAGAGGTATTGCAGCTTGAATTCCCAGCAGTGGCTGCATCACCTAACTGCTGGCCCAAGAGGTGTTTGTCACTGGTGGAAAAGGTCCTGTTAGTACGTGAGTAGGAGGGAAAGGGGGAAGACCTCATGTCATGAATGCACATGTCCCTTGTTTTCTGACAGCTATCCTGAGAGGCCTGAAGAAAAAAGGAATCCAGCAGCCCACACCCATACAGATCCAAGGCATCCCTACCATGTGAGTGCCCTGTCCCTGTCCCAGAGCAGGTGCGTGCTTCCCTGCAGCCTGCCCAGTGGTGTGGACAGGGTGGTTTTCCCTGGTGACAGATGCACCCTGTCACCTTGCTCAGTCCTGGAGATCTGAGCCATTCAGTGATGCTTCCCCTCACCACTGGCCTGTTTCTCTGCCAGCCTCTCAGGAAGGGACATGATCGGCATTGCCTTCACTGGCTCTGGGAAGACCTTGGTGTTCACCCTCCCAGTGATCATGTTCTGTCTGGAGCAGGAGAAGCGGCTGCCATTTTCCAAGCGAGAGGGACCCTATGGACTCATCATCTGTCCCTCAGTGAGCATCAGGGGCATGATAATGCATGGGAGTGCTCTTTGACTGATATATTCAATGACAACCCCAGATCCTCCCTGTATGATGATGTAGGAATGAGTAAGTTTTATCTCCATAGCGGGAGCTGGCCCGGCAGACCCATGGCATCATTGAGTACTACTGTCGCCTGCTGCAGGAGGATGGCTTCCCCCCACTGCGCTGTGCCCTCTGCATCGGGGGCATGTCTGTCAAGGAGCAGATGGAGACAATTAAACAGTAAGACATTCTGGGGTGGGAGGTTTTGTGGGGCTGAAGCTGTGCTCTAGCAGAGGGCTGAGAGGTGACTCCTGGGATAAATGGCTTCAGGAAAGTGGGGGCAAAGATGATGTGCCAGGTGGATGTTACTTTCCCTATGTATTGCTGCATGGGGTGGGAATACAAGGGCCTGATGCTTTCTCTTGTCCTACAGCGGTGTTCACATGATGGTGGCAACCCCTGGGCGCCTGATGGACCTGCTGCAGAAGAAGATGGTGAGCCTGGACATCTGCCGTTACTTGGCCTTGGATGAGGCCGACAGGATGATTGATATGGGCTTTGAGGGTGACATCCGTACCATCTTCTCCTACTTCAAGGTACTGAGATGGCGTGATATGAGCACTCTGAAGCTCAATCCTTGTACCAACCCATGTGAGTGCTAAATCCTTACCCATTCCTCGTGCAGGGCCAGCGGCAAACCCTCCTGTTCAGTGCTACAATGCCCAAGAAGATCCAGAACTTTGCTAAGAGTGCCCTGGTGAAGCCCATCACTATTAATGTTGGGAGAGCAGGTGCTGCCAGCCTGGATGTTGTGCAGGTGATGTAGTCAGAAGCTCCCCCATGACTCTGTGGATGGCCAGCACTGTTCATAAGGGCATTTGAGGCATCCCTTGCATCAAAAGGTTCCCAGAAGCTTAAGGAATACAAAGTGATGGCAGTTTCTCTGCTGTCTGCGTGACTTGTCTCTGTGCTTGTTTCTAGGAAGTGGAATATGTGAAAGAGGAGGCCAAGATGGTGTACCTCCTGGAATGCCTGCAGAAGACTCCACCACCTGTGAGTAATATATTCTGGCTGCCCTGGCAGCATGGGCACATGCAGCCCCAGGATGCAGGTGGAGCTGGCAATGGGGATACAGCTGTGATGCTGCTGGGCTCTGCCATGGGTGGGGTAGGCATGTGAATGAGTTGTGCTCCGTGTACAAGCAGGTCTTGGGCCCAGAGCTGGTGTGTACTCCCCTTAGCAAAAGGGAATGGGTTTCCTGGGGGGTTGTGCTGGTGCTAGCAGTGCCAGCCTGCAGAAGGTCACCTCTTCCACAATGTCTGTGCTGCTGTAGGTGCTGATCTTTGCAGAGAAGAAGGCAGATGTTGATGCGATCCACGAGTACCTGCTGCTCAAGGGTGTGGAGGCTGTCGCCATCCATGGAGGGAAAGGTCAGTGAGGGTCCCAGGGGAGGCCTGGGTCTTGGAAGTCCTAGGCTGCAGTGTGGCCCTGCCTGACCCCCACTCCTGCTGGAGTAGTACATGGCCACGGGAAATCTCATCATGCAGCAGTTTGGTGGAGTGAGGCCAGGCTGTGGTAGTGACTGGGGCAAGTGCTACATTGCATGTAGTAGGCATCGGCATGATGCAGGTCTCTATGGGACCTAGAGGACCCTCTGCTCATTTATTTGGGCAAAGGTTGCGTAGGCTCTCTCACCGAGGAAGGCTCTGAGGCCATAGTGGTTGTTGCAGTAGGTGGGACTTGGGAGCTCTGCCCTTGCTGATCTTCTGCTGGGCATTTTGCAGATCAGGAGGAACGGACAAAAGCCATTGAGGCCTTCCGGGATGGGAAGAAGGATGTTCTGGTTGCCACTGATGTTGCATCTAAAGGCCTAGACTTCCCAGCCATCCAGCATGTCATCAACTACGACATGCCAGAGGAGATTGAGAACTATGGTGAGGACTGGGCCCCATAGGGGACCAATGAATGTGTGGTGGGGTGGGTGTAGAGGCAAGCAAAGCTTTGCTTTTGTCTCTGCAGTGGCCAGGGACAGGGGTGGTCTGTAACATCACACTCACCCAGGTCTGATCCTGTCCCTTTCTCCACAGTTCACCGTATCGGGCGGACAGGCCGTTCGGGCAACACTGGCATTGCCACCACCTTTATCAACAAGGCCTGTGGTGAGAAATGGTGTGCAGCTGGGGAGACTGTGGCTGTATGAGGCAAGCTGGAGGTGGTGGAGCTGCCTCTCTCTTGGCAGCAAGCAGAGACAAGTCACTTTGGCCTGTGGAGGGGAGACAGTGGAATGGGGCAGTGCCCCCACACCTGCGCAGGCAGTGTCTCATTTATATGTCTCTCTCCAGACGAGTCGGTGCTGATGGACCTGAAGGCCCTGCTCCTGGAGGCAAAGCAGAAGGTGCCACCTGTGCTCCAGGTGCTGCACTGTGGGGATGAGACCATGCTTGACATTGGAGGTGAGAGACCCCAGGGTGCCCAGGCAGGTTCTACCTGTGTTGGGACTGGCATTGCCTGGCCATGTGGATAGCCTGATGTTGCAGCTTCTGGGATTGGGGGGGACTCTGCTGATCTGGCACAGCTTTCCCTGACTTCATCTCTCTCCTTGCAGGTGAGCGGGGCTGTGCCTTCTGTGGTGGCCTTGGCCATCGCATCACTGACTGCCCCAAGCTGGAAGCCATGCAGACAAAGCAAGTCAGCAACATCGGACGCAAGGACTACCTGGCCCACAGCTCTATGGACTTCTAGCCTGGGGAGCGTGCTGCCCTACACTCCCCTTTTGTGGGCCTTTAATCCCTTTCAGTCAGGGCACTTCCCAGATGGCTGTTCTGCACAGCTGTGGTCCCCTTTTTCCAGGCATTTGGCCACCAGGGCTGTTGCCAGCTCAGCCTGATAAAGCTCTTGCGCTGGGAGGAAATCTTTGGAGCTGTGCTGCAACAGGCCTTTACGTCAGTGGCAAGTTGGGCAAGCAGGTAGCGGTGCCTCAGGGGAGGAGGAAGAAGCCTCAGGTGGAGCAACTGGTCTGTGGTTGACTCATGGTGCCTCATGGTGCCAGCAGCAGTGGGGCCAAGATTTTGCATTGCTCCTCTCCAAAGCACCTCCACAACTCCAGGACCATTCCCCTTACCTAGTTTTGTTCATCTTCAGCTGCTGGCAGTTCCCATATGCCCCAAACACACAAGAGGTGCTGTGCTGGTGTTGGGCGGTCCCCACAGCGCTTCCTGCGCTCTGCCCGCGCATGTTCTGCCCCACTGCCCTTATGTAACGGGGAGGGCAGACAGATGGATGGACACCTCCTATGGCCCAGCCTCTGCCCCTCATCCCACACAGCAGAAAGGGGAAGTCTCTGAGAGAAGGAAGTCTGCCCCATGCAGTTGCTTCAGCTGCAGCAGTCACATTTTCTCTGCTGCTGGTAGCTCAAGTCCCGAGCATTGTGCTGGCTGCCAGGGCAGCACTGGGCCTATGGAGAAACCTGTGAAGGATGGGATCCTCTATGTGCAGCACAGCAAATTTGGAAAGGTAAAGATTGGATCTGGGGTTGGGTACAGGGTTTGCCGCCTTCTATCTTGATGCCAGGTCTGGGGTTGGGCCCTTGGCAGCTTGGGAAGAGGGTACTGGAACCAAATCCCTCAGAGCTGCCCTGGGGAGGCCCTGGACTCTCTCTGTGGCTGAGGGGACTCATCCTTGCAGGAACATTCTTGGCCTTGTCCTTCTTGCTTGGTCACCGCATGATTTGCAATGAAACAATAAATGTGTGTTAATGAGGTGCAGTTCCAGCATGTGTGTGGGAGTGGGGCACCCCAGGGTAGTGCATAGGACATGGCTTTGTCCCCAGCGCTCTATCAGCATGGCTCTGGGGTGCCAGTGCCAACCATGGGGCACCCCTCATGGCTTGGCCAGCTGCCCTGTGTCCTTGGAGTGGCAGCCAAGCGCTATACTCCTCTGGACGCAGCATGGGTGACATAATGGGAGTGTCTGCAAGGTCAAGCTATCTCCAGGGAGCTGTGAGGTGGGTGTTGGACTAAGTGGCATCCCTTTGGCTGTGGTGGGTTGGGCATGTCCTGATGAGGGGCTCGGTGGATGTGCTGGGCTATGATCACACTGTGACCTCACCCAGTGAGAGCTGAGTCCTGGAGCTGAAGCAAGCAGGGCCTGCCTGGGCAGGGCCTGGTGCCCTGGCCGTAGGAGGCAGGGGAGCTGATGGTAGTGGGTATTTTGGGTGTTCAGCTGTGTCTGGTTTCTGCAGGGTGGAGGCTCTGCTGTGCTTTTGAGGTGTGTGGGGGCATGCAACCCCTCTATCCCATGACAGGCTGGGAAGGTGCTGGTACCACAGAGCCTCCCCTGGGAGGAAGCAGGCTATGAGCTATGGGGCCTGACCAGGCTCAGCAGATGTAAGGCTGCCAGCAGGAGCCCCACCAGCTCAAAATGGCTTTAATTTGCATCAAGGTCTGTCCTGAGAACAGCTTGAGAGCTCAGCTGCAGCAGCAGCAGTAGGCCAGCACTTGCAGCAAGGAACAAAGAGGAGGACCTGGTGCTCAGCAAGTGGGGAGTGAACGTGACTCACCTAGCAAGCCAAGCTGAGCTCCCTCCCCCTTCAGCCTATCTCTGGTACTGTCTTGCCCCACAGATGCGGGGGTCTGCAGTGGCCTTGGCTGTCTGTGCCCTCCTGCAGCTCCCAGCAGCTGCTGGCCAGGATCCTTTTGTGCCCCTTCCTGTCTTGTACAGCTATCACTGAATACTGCTGGCCAGGATTCCGTTGTACCTGCTCCTGTCTTGTACATCTTTCACTGAATACTGCTGGCCCTGCACAGAGGGCAGCACTATGAGGATGCAGCAGGCAGCTCTTTGACCATTTTTTTCCCTGCCAATGACCTTGCTGTGTCCTTCCCGTGCCCCAGAGGTCCTGGAGGAAGATGCGAGCCCAGCTCTTCGCTGCCAGCCCCTCTGGTGTGGCCCGCATGGAGAAGTTCGACGTGCGGGACGATGGCACTGCCCTGGAGAAGGGCTCCCTGCGATGCTGTGCCCGCAGGATCATTCGCCTCTCAGACTGTGTTTCTGTGGGCCCAGCAGGCACTGAGAGCTGCCCAAAAGCCACTGCTGCCTTCTACCTCAACACCACAGAGAAGAGCTACTTGCTGGCAGCGGAAGGGAGGGATGAGTGGATCACCCAGCTCTGCCAGCTGGCTTTCCAGGTACCATGAGGTCCAGCACAGCCGGGACCCTTCCTACTGAGGAGCTCTGGGGTGCTCACCTAGTCCGGGTGCACACTCACATCCCTCTGTTTCAGGGCACAAAGGAAACAGTGCAAAGCAGTGCTGAGACCCAGCCCAGTCTTGCTGTCCCCATGGAGGAGAACTCTCTCTACACCTCCTGGCAGGAACGTATGTACAAGGGCAGGGGATAGGGCTGGAGTGGGCTACAGCTCCGTGCTGCAGTGCTGACCCCCTCCTTGCTTTACTCATGTAGTGACTGAATTTCCAGTGATGGTTGTCCAGACAGATGCAGCTACCCACTGTGGCCTGCACGGGCACTACCTGCTCTCAGCCCTTCCCCAGAGCCTGACACTGAAGGATCCACAGTCCCGACAGCCCCTGCTCACTTGGCCCTACCCCTTCCTCCGAAAGTTTGGACAGGAGCAGGTGCGTATCCCCCTCACTTATTGGGGCTGATGGCTGCCTAGGGTGAGGGCCAACCTCTCCCCCTCCCCTCTCTCCCCACAGAGTGTCTTCTCCTTTGAGGCTGGTCGTCGCAGTGACTCCGGCGAGGGCACCTTCACCTTCAGTACCCCACGGGCCCTGGAACTGTGCCGTGCTGTGGCTGCTGCCATTGCCTGCCAGCAGCAGGGCAAGGGTGCCCCAGACTCCCAGTTCTTCTCTGCCTCGGAAATACAGGGCCTTGAGCACCAGCCCTGGGGACCCCGGGCCGAGGAGCTCCAGCCTACCCTGTCTCGGGGGGGGGCCCAATCTCCCTCCCCCCTCCCCACCGGCTTCCTTCACTTCCCCAAGCCGGAGGGCACAGGCCCTATTGTCTATGCCTCCATTGCTCGGGGCCAGCAGCCTCTCTTCATACCAGGGCAGCCAGCCTCTGGGGAGCCCTGGGCTGTGGGGAAGAGCCCTGAGCATCTCTATGAGAACATCTTCAGTTCGGAGCTGGACTCAGCCAGGGCACAGGAGGAGGAGGCAGAGGATGAAAGGCAGTGGGAGGTGGAGTGCCGGCAGGCTCCCGAGGGCCACAGCAGCGACGTGGGCCCTATCTATGACAATCAGGCCGCCTTAGCCCAGCTGCCACGGGGCAGCCCCCAGCCCCCGGAACACTGCTGGGGCCGCGGGGAGCAGGAGCTGCTGCCGGGGCGTCCCGGGCACAAACCCCAGAGCAATCTCCGGGCCAAACTTGTGCGGCTGCTCAGCCGGGAGACCCCTGGCCCCCGGGACTGGCCCTGAACCCGGCCCGGCTGCGGTTCGGTGGTACACTGCGGAGAATAAACAGCTTGGGACGGACTCGCCTCTGCTGGTGCTGGGAAGCGGGGCAGGGCGGGGGTAATCCACGCCTCCCCGCCAGGGGGCGCCGCTGTGCCCGCCCCGGCAGCCTGGCGGACGCGGTGATTGGCCGAGCCGCCCGCCGGCTCTGCCCCCTCTCGATCCTATATAAGGCGGGGCCAGGGAGGGGTGGTGCTAGGGATTGAGTCTTGTGTTCGCCGGGTTCGGTGTGCTCCTGCTGCGCTGCCGCCCGCTCTGCCTCGCTCCCCGGGGGCCCGGCTGGCCGCGGGTAAGTGCAGGAAGGCCAGGGTGGGCTGCGGCAGAGCTTGGAGGTCGTCGTCCTCTGGCGGGGAGTCACGAGGGGTGCAGGTCTGGGGCCTGGGTCGGAGGAAAGGTGGTTGGCTGGAGTTGGGCCCATGTCGGGCAGGGCCGGGGTCCACGGCCCCAAGGAAGAGAGAAACTGTGGGGCACGGAATGGGGAGCGGGGTTTGAGGGTCCCCGCGGGTCGGGATGAAGAGCGGGGCCCTGAGGACCCGTGGGGCAGGACCAGCGGGCCGGCCTGTCTGCCACTGAGGAGTAGGAGGGCGTGGGGGTGCTGGTGTTCCCCAGCCTGAGCCCCGTGGGGGGCTGCCTGCCTCCTCCGGCCCCGGCGCCTAGCTGGGGCTGGCGCGGCTGCCGGGAATGCCTGACACGCAGCCCTCCCCTGGCCCTCCCGAGCGGGGAGCGGGCCGGTGTCGTCTTACACGCCTTATATAGCCCTCGCCGGCCCGGGAAGAGCGGGGGCACGCTGGCCTCCGGCCTTACACCCTCCGCCGCCTCCCAGCTGAGAGCCCCGCTGGCCTTGAGAGAAGGGCTGGCAAGGGCCCAGGGTACCCGGGGCTGGCCCTGTCCCCGGTCTGGCTGCAGTGGAACGAAAATCCGGTGGGGCTTCCCAAGGGCCTCGGCGGCTCCTTTCAGGTGAGGGGTGGCTGGGAGGCGAGGGCTGGTCTGTCTGCCCGGATGCTTGGCCAGCTGACAGCTGTCAGCACGGCCCTGGTAAGCAGGGGATCGCCGGGATTCCCTCCCCGACGGAGTCTCAGCTCCGTGTGCGGAGATGGGCTCGCTCCCAGGTGGCAGCTGCTCGGCCGGCTGCTGGAGCACCAGCCTGCCTGCCTGCTCTGCCAAGCGCCTTGGGTGGCATCACGCAGCTCCTGTGCTGCTGTTAACTCACCCGGCAAAAACACTTCTAGTGCCCATTCGACGTCTGCTGTTTCTTCTCTCCAATCTAAAACGGTCTTGGTTTTCAGCAGTGAGAGTTTCTGGGCTGCCACATGGAAGAGCACATTTTGGATTTGGGAGAGGGAGAGCAGAGCCCATGGGAGGCAGCAGGGCTGCGCCTGACTTTCTGACACTAATATTAGCCTGGGCCCCTCAGCTCTCACACTGCTGGAAGAGATGTTGATAGATTTGGGGTGCGTCTCTAACCACGGTGTGGGATGGTCAGGGTGGAGTTACTGCTGGAAATGTGACCTGTCTTATTCTGCTCCATCCTGTTAGCCACCAGCCCCCTCCTCACCTACTCTCCCAGCGTTCTTCCCATGTACCCTAATACCAGGGTCATACTCTCTTTCCTTGCAGAGATGGGTGACATGGAGTCCTATAAAGTGATGCTGAATGGGCCAGCACCGTGGGGCTTCAGGCTGCAAGGAGGGAAGGATTTCAGCATGCCACTTTCCATTTCCAGGGTAAGAAAAGCTGAGACCAGTGATACGCATTCTTCCTCCTGTGTTTTGGGTGGGAGGCTGTGGTCTTGGTAACTGAGGCAGAGCCATATGGGGGATGCAGATGAGCTGGGGCCCTGGGAGTGCTGCATCCTGTCCTGTTTGGCCCTGCATAGCCTCCTTGGTGCCTTATCAGCTGCAATCCGGCTCGGGGGTGTTCCGGGCAGCAGACTGCAGCAGACATGAAATGCTGCACAGTGTCTGCAGAGTCACTCTTGCTGCTGGAGGGGGCAGGGGAGGCTCCTTGCAGAGCCCATCGCAGGAGGAGGAGAGCTGCTTTCACCATTTTAGAGCTGTAAGGCTGGCCTCCTGGTCTGCACCCTGATGCTGGGCTCTGCATCCTGGGACCTGGCTTGGGCCCTTCTGCCCTTCCTCTCACTGTGTGGATCCCAACTCTACACCTAGGCTGACTCCCAAAACGAGCAGAGAGAGGAGGAAGGTTGTGGTGCTGTCTGCACTGGGCTGTGGTTCCCTCCACAAAACCAGCCCATTTCTCTAGCATGACCTATTATGCTATCAGCTGGTTGTGGCTGAGGCACCTGGTGAGAGCTGTTCCTGGCCCCTGGGTTTGTGTGGTTCCCTGTCCCTGGGTGGCCTGGGTGGTTGCTGCTTGCAGCTCTGGCCATGCAATTGCCTTATAAGCCTTGGAATGTGACTGCATTGCCTGTGTAGCTGACGCCTGAGCAGCTGGCACAGAGGTTTTCTCAAAGGACAGCTTTGCTTGTGGCACTGAGTGCTGCATGGGGACCTTCCCTCTGTAAGAGCCCAGCACCCTGCTTGTGTCCTCGAGGACATGGGACCTCACAGAACACCAGCATGGAGCATAGACCCTGAGGGTATTGTGCAAAGCTGGAGTAGCCAGTGCAGCTGCTGCCCCAGGGCCTACTGATCTCTGCTGAGCATGCTGAGATGGCTTCAGTGAGTTTATTCTCTAAAAAATGTTTCTCTTGGCTGCTAGCCAGCACTTAACAAAAGGTCTGGTTGGATGGAGGAGCCTCCCAGGGCCCAGAGCAGGGGCCTCATGGAGCAGTGACCTGCTGTATGAACAGGCCAGCTCTGCCATCCAGGGCAGAGCAGGCAGGCGCAGCAAGGGCATTCCCAAGGGGTGTACCCAGCTTTCGGGGGCTTCTCTAGGGAGCTTGGGCTGTGTGGCAGGGCAGCAGGCTCTGTCTGAGAGGAAGAATTGTAGAATCTTAGCACATAAGGTTGGAAGGGACCTGAAGGGTCATTTGGTCTGACCTCTCTAGGTAATAGCATAACTTGAATGAGATGGCCCAGCACCCTGTCCATCTGAGTCTTAAAGCTGCTGCCTACTCCAGTGACATCCCCAGCCCTAAACCTTCTACCTGGAGCATGCTGCTGTCCTTGGCCACTGCTTGCCTGAAGCAGCAGGGCAGGCTGTCCTGTCAGGCCTGGGCTTGCGAGAGCAGGCTGGGAGAATGCATCCTGCCCTGGGCTTTGGGGGCTGCAGTGAGGTCCTGCTTTGTGGGGCCTGGGAGTAGAGTGGGGAGAAGTGGCACTGGCTCCTGCTTTGGCTTTCAGCTGTGTCTGTTACTGTGGCATGACTCTGCTAGAGGAACTGTGAAGCTGCTTCAGCTTGATGGTCACACAAAAGAGGTGCCATGCTGGCTCTCTGTGCACACATTTCTTGTGGCAAGGAGTGGTTCTGGGGTCCTGATGCCTTGGCTAGGCAAGCTTGAGATTGTAGCCCTGAGCTGCTCACAGTGGAGCCAGGATATGGACTGGTGTTTGGGTAGCTGGATGCTACATGGCACATGCCAGCATCTGCGAGCCAGGGAGGGAGAGGCCTTCGGTGCTGCAGGCAGGAAGGCGGTGGGGGATGAGGCCTGGGCCCTTGTGCAGGGTGAGCCTACTCTCTACACTGGATGAGACCCCCTCAGGGTGTGTGAGCCCTGAACAGAGGTGTCCAGCAGGCACCTCACTGGGTGTGGTGATGGAGGTAGAGACAGAACAAAGAACTGGCTGGGCGGAGGAGAGGAAGCGAGCCCTGGGTAGCGGGACCAGGCAGGAAGCAGGAAGGCTGGCACTACTGTGGCTCTTGGCTGAGCTGGCACCTGCCAAAGGGGTTTCCTGGCGTGCTGGTGCAGAGAGGGAAGGGGAGCATGGTGGTGCTGGCCAGGCTGGGCGTGCCTGTGTGACGCAGCCGGCTGTGCTCTCCCCTTCTCGGGCAGCCCTGTGAAAACCTCTCCCAGCTCCTGCCTCCAAACCTACGCAGCCACCCCGCGTCTTCCCCAGCCCTCCAGGGCAGCAAGCTGGGGCTTGCAACTGTGTGGCCAGGAGCAGGCTGGTGCCACTTGCTACCCAGCCATCAACCTGTGCCAGGCAGAAGGAGTGGATGCTGGGTGGCATGGGGGGACCAGAGGAGGGACTACTCGTGTTCTGCTGGGCATGGCAGTAGGCTACAGATGGAGCCAGGCTGTGTCCTGCCAGTGTTTGGCTTTACGTGGAGGGCTGGTGTTGGTGTGGGGAAGGGAAGCATGGCTCTGGGGCAAGCTGGGCCCTGCACAAGGGCAAGGAGGAGCCAAGGCTCCAGCAACAGGGATTTTTCAGCTTTCTGATGGCGCTGGGAATCTGGCTCGCTCCTTTTATGTTCATGTCAAACAAGACTTGAGGAAATACTTGGTCCAAGTCCAAGTGCCTCAAGTTCTTCCTTGCTAGAGAAGCAGGAATGGCTGCAGCCTGCCCACGTCTGTCTGTCTGTCAGTGCCTGGGAGCTGCATGCCTTGTTTGGGGCCCTGCTCGCCTTTGGCTGTGCATCCTTAGCAGAAGGGGAAGGCAGCCTCTGCTTCCCAGCACTGGGCTGATGTAGAGCCCTGCAGTAAAGCCAGTTCAGGGGCAAGGCACATTCCCAGCACCATGGCTAAGCAAGATCCTGTGGCCATGCTCCCAGCTGCTCTGGTGGGGCGAGGTCTGGGGAAGCAGTGTGGGTGGGAGCTGGTGGCTCTGTGTCCCCAGGGGGCTCCTGCTCCTCTGTGGGGATGAGGTAATGTCTGCTGAGAGGGAATGGGATGTGAGTTTGGGTGGTTGTAGGGAGCACCTAGGGGGTGTCTTCCCTGTTCCCCACCTTACCTCAGGAGAAGGACCAGACATGCCTGTGGTTTGCAGTGAGATGTGGGCTGCTTGATGGGCCCTGGCTCACTGTGCTCCCTTCCCACTGCGGGGATGGCTCCCAGGGGCAGGAAGGCCTCCTGCCAAGGCTGAGCTAGTGCTGCTTCCACTGTCAAGTGATGGGGATAGGGCTATGGGGTGCTGGCATAGCTCCCAGTTGTGCCAGAAGGCAGGGGCTGAGCAGTGCCCTGGGGTAGTGCTGAGCACTCTGCTGTTGCAAAGGGGAAGAGGCTGCTCTGGGCTAATGTGCTGGGAAATGTCGGGGTGAAGGGGTGGGTGTGTTCCAGGCTCCCTGCATCCCTGTGGGTCAGACCTGCGTGGGTGTCCTGTACTGGGCTGCACCTTGCAGGAGGGAGCCTGAGTCCAGCAGACCCCTGCTTTTGTGAGATCAAGGGTGTCCCAGCACTTTCTTGGCACTGCTTGGCTGGCCTGGCTCTCCCTGACTCTGTCTGTCCTGCAGCTGACACCAGGCGGGAAGGCAGCCCAGGCTGGTGTGGGAGTGGGCGACTGGGTGCTGTACATCGACGGGGAGAGCACCAGCTCCATGACACACATCGAGGCCCAGAACAGGATCCGTGCCTGTGGGGATAGGCTCTCCCTCACCCTGAGCAGGTAGGAGTCATGGGTCCTGCAAACTTGTGGTCCTGGTGTGGCCACTCTCCTTAGTGCCATTTCTTGGCATCACTATCTCCCAGCATCACTGGCTCCTTGTTTGGAGCTTGGCAGCCTACAGCTGGGTCCAAGGGCTCTTCTTGGCTGGATGAGCCTTAGCCTGGCTGCCAGCCCTCACCTGCAAGCCATGGGGCAGTGCCAGCCAGTTGTGGCTCCCCCGGGCAAGTGCTGTATCCCTGGGATACTGCCATTGTGGCAGTGGGTGAGCCAGTTCCAGCACCTGCCCTGCTGTCTTCTCTTTTGCAGAGCTCAGAACCAGATGGGGAAGCCACAGAAGGTACGTCTTGCCCTTGGTGCTGCAGCAGGAGTTTAGCCTTGTCTCAGGGAAGGGAGAGTCTCTGAGCATAGACAGGCAAATGAACTTTGCTCCTGGGGGACTGGGGTGTGTTTGGAGGGCTGGAAAACTCCCTGTTGGAGGAGCAACGCTGACTCCTGGCACTGCAGGGATCAGAGGGAGTGGGGTCTGCCCAGCAGGCCCCCAGGCCCTAGTTGCTGCCTGTCCTTGACCATGCTGGGTGTGGGCAGGGGTGTAGGAGGGACCAACACAGGGAAGGAGATTCAACAGCCTCAGGGGCCCACGTTTGCTAGTGCTGGGGAGTGCCCTGGCACGGGGAGGCAGGCTGGGGCCAGTGACCTGTGGCTCCTGGATGGAAGTCAGCCATGCGCGTTCAGCTTTGTGCCACGGGATGGTTGTGATCAGTGTGTGTGCATGCAGCACCTTGCCTCGGGCAGCAGCGAACGCCCGAGGCACAGACTAATGCTCCAGCGATCCCTGGGCTGGGCTTGTGACCGCCTGTTGCTGGGCCAGGTGCCCCGCAGAGTGAGATGCTGGCCTGGCATCTGAGGTGCATGTGCTGTCCAGCTTTCTTACCTGGCTGTTTGCTGCACTGCCTGGCCCAGGCCTGCCCCTTGCATGCTGCTTGACGTGTGAGCCTGTGTCTGTGTGTTTTGTCTCGCTCAGGACTCACTCCCCTGCTCTGAACCCCTGAAATATAACTTCGCTCCCAGCACCGCCCTCAACAAAACAGCTCAGCCCTTCGGGGCTGGCTCGCCTCCGAACCCACGGCCTGGGCTGGTGACGAAACCTGTGACGTATGCGCCCCTGGGGCCCACCTGCACTCCCCAGCACAATGGGTATGTTGCTGTCCATCCTGCTCCCTGAGGATCGGCGGGAGCCCGCTGCCTGATCCTGCTGCGCCTTGCATGCCTGGCACCTATGGGTGGGAGTGGGTGATGGTGCCTGTGCCCTGCAGGGTTCCCCGATGGCTGGTGCTGAGGTGGTGTACAGGATTGTCGTGCGTGGGGACACACAGCCGTGCACGTGATGATCCCTGTCTTGGGGACATGCCAGGAGACCTTTGGGGCACAGAAATTTTAGCAGGACGCTCACTGGTGTCCGCAGTGGCAGGGAAGTGGTGTCTGTGCTTACTCAGGAGCATCCTGCTGGGCCCCTGACTGCCGGATGGGCTGGTTGAAAGCGAGCCCTTGACCTCTATGCAGTGCCACTTTTGTCCTGCTCACAGGGAAGAAGCTCCTGTCTCTGCAGACTGCTCACCTGGCTGCTATGTGTCAGGCAGCTGCCAATCCGTGCCCCTCCTGATGAGAGCTGCTGTAGTGCCCTGAAACTGGGTGGTGGTGGGGGGAATGTGGCCACAGCTGCCTCTGGCACCCAGGCCTGTTTTGGGGGGCTGAGGGAGACATGGTCTAGTCTGTTGGCATCTGCTCTTGCATCCCAGTGTGCTCCCAGCCCTGGGTGAGCTGAGCATGAGTCTTCGGGGCAGGGGGACCATGGGTTGTAGGTGAGCTCTGGAAACTTCCTATGTGCTGCGCATCTAATTTCACCTTCCTTTTTCTTTCTTTCTCTCCTCCCTTTGTCTTTCCCTCTCCCTTACAGGTGCTGAGCCTTGACAAGTCAGTAAGCTTTTTGACTGCTCTATCTTCCCTGCACACCTCTTCCCTGCTAGTGCCCCATTCTCTGGGGCCTGGGGACAGGCAGCATATGCTGTTCTGCCCTTAATGGGTGGGTCTCTCCTGACAGCAAGCTGTCCCTAGCCTGAAGGGCCAGTGCTGTCTGTCTCTGCTGGCTGATAGGGTCCTGGAGTGTCCTTGTGTGTGGTCCCTTCCCTAAGACTTGGTTCAGCTGGGTGACTGCTGCCAGGTTGTGCTGGCCACCTTTCCCAGGGCCAGGCAGGAGGCTGGCACTGCCATGAGCACCGTAGATACTGACTGGACTCTCGTGTAGCTCTACTGCCAGTGGTTTTCTGGCCTCGGCTTATTCTTACAGTGTCTTTTGTCATTCCTGGTCCTCAGGGCCAGTCTCAGACTGTCAGGAATGGTGGTTAGTCCTGTATCAGTCCTTAAGGGGCCTTTTCTGCTTGGAGAAGAAGTAGGGGGTGTGGGGAGTAAGGTAGTGTACAGCATCTCAGGTACTGGTATGCTGTGGTTCTGTGCTGGGGAAGGTGTGGAGCATTCTCAGGGTGATGATGCTGTGGGTGAGGATCTGTCAGATTTGACAGGCAACTCTGTCACACACAGGCAGCCAGTGGAACCCCCTAGCACACCTGTCTATGACCCTGAAAAGCTGAGGCTGATAGAGGATGCTGCGGACTGGCGACCCCGCACTGGGACCTCTCAGTCCCGCTCCTTCCAGAAACTGGCCCGGCTGACGGGCACAGATGGCAGTAAGTTCCCACAGGGCCTGGCACTGCCTGGCTGCCCAGGGGTGTCTGGCTTTGCCAGGGCAGCTGGAGCTGTATAAAGATCATGGCACATCATGAAACCAGAGCCTTAGTTTTGGCCCTCTGTGGCTGCTCTGGAGCAGTTGAGCCAGTGGGAACTACCTGGGGCTGTGTGGGCTCATGGTAATGCTACTGGGCCAGGACTGTGCTCTGCCTTGGGGCTGGGCAGAGCTGTGTGTTGGGACAGGTGGGTTTTCTCCTTTCCCTTCCTGTTGTCCCTGGGCTTTGGTTGTTGCAGACTGACCCTGTCTCCTCCTCTCTCTCGTACTCAGTGGAGGAGCATGCGGATGAGCTTGTTAAAAAGCCCAGGTAAGAGGAGTGTGTGTCAGGGTGGCAGCAGCAGCCATGAGGGTTCCCACTTGGGGATCAGCCCATCAGATGGTTTGTGCACACTGCTTTTGGTGACTGTGGGGCAGCACTTCGCCCTCTTGCTGTTTCTTTTCTTTCCTCCTTCTCTGTCCTCTCCCTAGAGCTGAGCTGTTGGCAGAGCCACATGGCAGGCACTGACACCTCTCACCCGCTGTTGTGACCCTCACCTTGGGGAGAATCCTGGCCAGGCATGCACATGCTAGGCAGGCTGTCTCAGACAGGGTGTCTCTCTGCTGGGCGTGCTGGGCAGGACCTGCTGGCACTGTTGGCAATGAGCTGGGGAGGCTAAGCTGTACCATGACTTCTTGAGCAAATGGGATCTGGAGGAGGCTGATAGCACTGGCAACACCTTACTGGGGGTGCTGGGAGGTGCTGGGAAGCACCTGGACCTGGGGCATGGTGTTATATGAGTCTGCTGTGGGGCACCCAGGTGGAGGTGGGTGAGTGTCACTGGCTTCTGCGTGGGGTTTGTAGTGCATATGGGAGGGGTGGGCTGAGCCTGGAGTCAGCCGTTGACTGCTGTGTTGCCCTTTTTCTGATGCCACAGGGATGCCCGTGGGTCCAGCCAGGGCATAGGGGAGCAGTGGTGAGTGCTGGGTCTGGTGAGGGAGTCAGAGTGTTTGAGGGCAGATTTGGGATCACTGCCCTGTGCCAAAGCAGGGTCTGGGCACGGTGCTGGCTGAGCACCTGCCTTCTGTCACTCACAGGCAGCCCCTGCAGCCGCTGGAGCCCTCCAGCACCCCTGTGTGTGACCCTGGGAAACTGCGGCTGATAGAGGACGCTCAGGACTGGCAGCCCCGCACCAGCACCTCCCAGTCCCGCTCCTTCCAGAAACTGGCCCAGCTGGTGGGCACAGAAGGGAGTAAGTTCCCACAGAGCCTGGTGCTCCCTGGCTGCCCAGGTGTGCTTGGCTTTGCTGGGGTAGCCAACAAAGAGCCTGTGGAATGATGTGGTACCAGGGCTTGATTTTGGCCCCAAGTCAACCCTTCAGGGAGACTGAGCTGTCAGGAGCTGCCTGAGGCCATGTGTGGCTTCATGGTGGTGCTGCTGGGATTGGGGCTGTGCTCTGCCCTGTGGCTGGGCAGGGCTGTGTGTTGGGGCAAGAGGGCTGCAGGGTGAGAGGTCGGTTTTGCTCCTTTGTCTTCCCTTCCTTGCTTTCCCTCTCGTCACTGGGCATTGGTTGCTGCACACTGACCATGTCTCCTCCTTTCTCTCCTGCTGCATTCAGTGGAGGATCATGAGGATGAGCTTGTTAAAAAGCCCAGGTAAGGGGAGCATGTGCCAGGGCAGCAGCAGCCACGAGAGTGCCTACATGGAGCTCACCCCACTTGGCTCATTTGAGGTCACTCTTGCTGCTTGTGGTGGCTGGGGCAGCTCTTTGCCCTGTTGCTGTTTCTTCTCTATTCTCTTTCTCTTTAGAGCCGAGTTGTTGACAAAGCCACACAACAGGCACTGCCATCTCATAGACTGTCACCTCAGAAGTATCCTAGTTGGGCACATGCCTGCCAGGCAGGCTGTCCTTAGCCAAGTTGTTCCCACACTGAATTGTCGCTGTGCTGGGCAGGACCCACTGGGCACTGCTAACACTGCACTGAGGAGGGCGAATGGCAGCATGGTGTAGTGGACCCAGTAGGTAGGAGCAGCTGATTCCACTGATGCCTTCTTGGGGGTGTTGGGAGCTGCTGAGAAGTGCCTGAACCTGGGGCATGATGTTCTGTGGGGCTGTGGAGTGGCTGCAAGGCTGGTCTAGAGTGAACCCTGCTGGCCTCTTCCTGGGGCTTACGCTTCTGCAGGGCCAGAGTTGTGTATTGGAGGGGTGGGCTGAGCCATGGGTCAAACACTTGACGGTTGTGCTACAATATTTTCTGATGCCACAGGGATGCCCATGGGTCCAGCTTGGGCACAGGAAAGCAGCGGTGAGTCCTGGGTCTGGTGAGGGGATTAGAGTGTTTGAGGGCAGATTTGGGATCGCTGCCCTGTGCCAAAGCAGGATCTGTGCGTGGTGCTGGCTGAGCACCTGCCTTCTGTCACTCACAGGCAGCCCCTGCAGCCGCTGGACTCCTCCAGCACCCCTGTGTGTGACCCTGAAAAGTTGCGGCTGTTAGAGGATGGTGAGGACTGGCAGCCCAGCGTCTGGAGCTCCCAGTCCCGCTCCTTCCGCAAACTGGCCCAGCTGGTGGGCGCAGACAGCAGTAAGTTCCCACAGAGCCTGGTGTTGCCTGGCTGCCTCAGTGTGCCTGGCTTCACTGAGACTGCTAGTGCCTGGTAGTGATGTGGCAGCAGGAGACTTGTTCTTGGGCCTGTGTGGCTCCCCTGGGGTGGCTGAGTCAGCAGGAACTCCCTGAGGCTGTGCATGGGCTTGTAGTAGCAGTGCCATTGGGCTGGGATCATGCTCTGCCCTGTGGGTGATCAGGGCCATGCCTTGGGGCAGGAGAATAGGTTGGTTTTCCTCCTTTCCCTTGTTGTTTCCCTTCCTGTTGTCCCTGAGTGTCAGTGGCTGCAGACTGACCCTGTCTCCTCCTTTCTCTCCTGCTTCACTCAGTTGAGGATCATGAGGATGAGCTTGTTAAAACACCCAGGTAAGGGGAGCGTGTGCCAGGGCAGCAGCGGGAACTGTACAGGGCCGCATGTCCCATGCAAGCCTCTGGGCACTGCTGGCGCTGAGGAGACCAAGCTGCACTGTGGCCTCTTGGACAAACGAGGGAAGGAGGATGCTACCACTGGGAAAGTCTGGCTTAGGGATGTGGGAAGATGTTGTGTAGCAAAGAGACTTGGGTCATGACATCTTGTGTGCCTAGTGTGGGGACGCCAGGTGACTGGGCAGAGTGGATCAGTGCCACCAGCAGTGAGCAGTGCCCTCACTACCAGAGATGATTCTGGGGAAGCTGGGAAGCTCTTCACCCTGACCTTTTGCTTTTCTCCTCCTCCTCCATCCTCGTTACCTCTTTGTCCTCTCCTCAGAGACAAGCTGTTGATATAGCCACAGAGCTCACCCTGCAGTCACCTCATAACAGGCACTGCCAACGCTTAGCCACTGTTCTGACTTCCACTTTGGGAGGGTTCTGCCAGGCAGGCTGTCTGCAGCCATGCTGTCCCTATGCCAGATGTGCTGGGCAGGAGCCACTGAGCACTGCTGACACTGAGCTGAGCAGGACAAATGTCAGCATGGTGCACTGGATGCAGTGGGTAGGGATAGCTGGTGGCACTGGTAACATCTTGCTTGGGGTATGTTGGGAGGTGCTGGGAAGTGCTTAGGCCTGGGGCACAATGTGCCATGGGGCAGTGGGATAGCTGCTGGTCTGGTCTGGAGTGAATGCTGCTGCCATCTTCATGGGGCTTATGTCTCTGTGGGGCTGTTGATGCATTTAGAAGGGGTGGGCTGAGCCGGGAGTCAGCCGTTGACTGCTGTGCCGCCGTTTTTCTGATGCCACAGGGATGCCCGTGGGTCCAGCCAGGGCAAAGGGGAGCAGTGGTGAGTGCTGGGTCTAGTGAGGGAGTCAGAGTGTTTGAGGGCAGATTTGGGATCACTGCCCTGTGCCAAAGCAGGGTCTGGGCACGGTGCTGGCTGAGCACCTGCCTTCTGTCACTCACAGGCAGCCCCTGCAGCCGCTGGAGCCCTCCAGCACCCCTGTGTGTGACCCTGGGAAACTGCGGCTGATAGAGGACGCTCAGGACTGGCAGCCCCGCACCAGCACCTCCCAGTCCCGCTCCTTCCAGAAACTGGCCCAGCTGGTGGGCACAGAAGGGAGTAAGTTCCCACAGAGCCTGGTGCTCCCTGGCTGCCCAGGTGTGCTTGGCTTTGCTGGGGTAGCCAACAAAGAGCCTGTGGAATGATGCGGTACCAGGGCTTGATTTTGGCCCCAAGTCAACCCTTCAGGGAGACTGAGCTGTCAGGAGCTGCCTGAGGCCATGTGTGGCTTCATGGTGGTGCTGCTGGGATTGGGGCTGTGCTCTGCCCTGTGGCTGGGCAGGGCTGTGTGTGTTGGGGCAGGAGAGAGCAGAGGGAGGAGAGGTCGTTTTCTCTTTCTTGCCTTCCCTT
Organism: Indicator indicator; assembly: GCF_027791375.1. Lineage (NCBI taxonomy): Eukaryota > Metazoa > Chordata > Aves > Piciformes > Indicatoridae > Indicator > Indicator indicator. Next base: position 7,188,765 of record NC_072027.1, read on the forward strand.
CCTGCTGTTCCTGGGCCTCAGTTGCCTCAGACTGACCCTGTCTCCTCCTTTCTCTCCTGCTGCTCTCAGTGGAGGATCATGATGATGTGTTTGTTAAAACACCCAGGTAAGGGGACTGTGTGCCAGGGTGGCAGCAGGAGCTGCACGCAGGGCTGCATTTCTTGTGCAGGCCTCTGGGCACTGGCTGGCACTGAGCTGGGGATGCTAAACTGCGCCGTGGTTTCCTGAACATGGTGGGTTGGGGGCAGCTGATGGCACTGGCAACACCTTGCTGGGGGTGTTGTGGGGGGGCAGTGCCTGTACCTGGAACACAATTTCCTGTGAGCCTAGCATGGGGCTGGACAGAGCTGGGCAAGTGTCACTGGCTTCTCATGTGAGTGCAGGACAGGGAGCTGAGGCTGGGCCTTGCCCCATGCAGGGGTGGTGTACATTGCCCCTTGCTTTTGCCTTTGCTTGTCCATGATGTCTTCTGCCTAGTGCTGTGAATGTTGGGTCCCAGTTGTACCTGGTTCACTCTGCCACAAATAAATGCTCCTGGTTTTGTAATTGTCTCTTTGTCTTGAAGAGGCATGACACCACTGGCTCTGCCTCTGTCCATGGGCCATGCCTCTCTGGCCTCAGCTTGCCCTGCCTGTGCCCAAGTCCAGTGCTGGCAGCCTGCCAAGTGGCACAGACCTAACCTCTCTGAGGACCAACCTGGCCCTATCTCTACCAGAGCGGGACCCTGAGGCTCCCCATTCTGTGTCAGGTCCAAGCCCCTTTGCACCCTGATGAGGATGGGGATGGCCATCATGTATGAACAGGTAGCTGGGGTCTCTGTGGTCCCAGGTGTTTCTGGTCAGTCTGGAGCAGCCCAGAGCCGGGTGTGGAACCCTAGGATGCCTCTACTTCCCACAACACCATGATAGGTGCTATAGACCCTGGGAGTGCTGTATCTTTACAGGGCTGAAGGCACTTGGCTTGGTGTACTTCATCACCAAACTAGCCACCAGCTAAGCATGGGGGTTTGGCCAGACACTCCTGCCTGCTTGTGGGGGTGACGGGGTGCTGCCTGCATGCACAGGCCTGCTGGGCAGTGAGGGCAAGCGGGACAAGCTGGACTAACTGCTTGTTCTGTAGCCAGGTCTCCGTGCTGGACCCGTCCCCAGGAGCAGCGATGAAGACTGAGCCAGGACTGGGTAAGCAAAACGTTTCCTCTGGGCTCAGGAGGGAGAGGGATGGTGGTGCTGGGGGCTGCTGCTTGCACAGCCAAGGACACTGGGAGGGGGTTGCTAAGGGATCTGGAGCACTGTCCTAGAGACTTAAGTGTGTGTGCAGCCCCTAGGACCCCTGCCGCAACCCCTGGCCCTACCAGCCGCCCACCCTGGGCTGTAGACCCCTCATTTGCTGAGCGCTATGCCCCGGACAAGACAAGTACGGTGGTGAGCAAGCACAGCCAGCCAGCCACACCGACCCCCATGCAGAACCGCAGCTCCATTGTGCAGGCAGCCCAGCAAGGCCCCGAGGGTTCCAACCGCACACCCCTCTGCTACAAGTGCAACAAGGTCATCAGGTGAGCCCTGGCCACCACCGCTGCTGTGCCAGTGTTTTGGGCCCCAGCGTGGCTGATGTGATTCTGTCCTGCTACAGGGGACGGTACCTGGTGGCACTGGGACATTATTACCACCCTGAGGAGTTCACCTGCTGCCAGTGCAGGAAAGTGCTGGATGAGGGTGGCTTCTTTGAGGAGAAGGGCTCTATCTTCTGCCCCAAGTGCTATGACACGCGCTATGCGCCCAGCTGTGCCAAGTGCAAGAAGAAGATCACTGGGGTGAGTGTCCCTTAGCCTGTCCCACACCTGTCCTTATTCTCCATTCCCCTGTGGGTGCCTGGCTCTGTCCCGTCCCTTTCTGCCTTCGTGAGGATCCCCTGTAGCACAGGGTGGTCCTGCCCCTGGCTGACAGAGGTTCCTCTTCAGGAGGTCATGCATGCACTGAAGATGACCTGGCATGTGCAGTGCTTCATGTGTGCTGCCTGCAAAACTCCCATCCGCAACCGTGCGTTCTACATGGAGGAGGGGCAGCCCTACTGCGAGAGAGGTAGGACCCAGGGACCGTGTGTGCCACTCTGCATGGCCATGGGACATCAAGCACTATCAGGGCTCGGCAGCAGCCCGCAGGGGTGGGGCACGAGCTGTTCTGCACTGCAGGGTTCTCCCTGGGCCGTAGGGAATGTGGGGACCCGCTTTTTGCAGTTCTGAGCTCGCTGTTCCAATCCTCCCTGGCTGCCACTGGGTAGTGCCATTGTCTCTGTGTTGCCATGGAAATGACGGAGGATGTACATCAAAGGCGAGCACTGCATCCTGGGAGATGAGGTTTGCCTTCTCCCTGCAGCCACCCTGTGCTGCACAGGCATCTCTCCCTGGTGTCTTGAGCGTTGTCTGCCCTGGGGCTGGTAGTGAGTTTTCCACAGGCTGTGCTTGTGGCATATGGCTGTGCTGCAGCCCTGCTCCCCTGGGAACACTGACCTGGTCTCTGCCTCTCCTCACAGACTATGAGAAGATGTTTGGCACCAAGTGCCGTGGCTGTGACTTCAAGATTGATGCTGGGGACCGGTTCCTGGAGGCGCTGGGATTCAGCTGGCATGACACTTGCTTTGTCTGTGCGGTGAGCCCTGTGCCTCCCTCTCCTGCTGCTGATGGGGCCTGGGGCTGTTCCTGGCAGTCGTGCCCCACATGGTGTATGCCAGCAGTGTGGGATCCTTGCTGCTGCCAGATTTTCCTCACTTGGCTCCATGCTGGTGTCTTGGGACCCTGCTCTGAGCCTCCTGCTCCTTGGCAACTGTGTGATGCCAGTTTTGAGCCCTGGGTCTTAGGGAGGGCACCTGGGGACTGTCTCAGCCCCCCTGACCTGACCGCCTGCACTCTCTTCCCCAGATCTGCCAGACCAACCTGGAAGGGAAGACGTTCTACTCGAAGAAGGACAAGCCGCTCTGCAAGAGCCATGCTTTCTCCCATGTGTGAGGGGCAGGAGTTCAGCTGTGCCCACACATGCCCCTGGCCCTGCATGCTCTTTTCCCCACTGCTGCTGTGCCCAGGGAGCCAGGCTGGGCCCTCACCCCTATTCCTTGCTCCTTCCTCTTCCCTGACAGCTCCTCACCCAGCTCCAGCTGGAGAGTGCTGGGTCCAGAGCCCCTTATAGCTGGATGGCTTCTTCTGTGCTCCTCAGCTCGCCCTAGGAGCCTTGGCACTGGGACACTGCATGGGTCTCCTGCCTTCTGGCCCCACAGCATTGTGGCTGCAGCCCTGCTGAGGCTGGAGGTGGGGAGGTTCTGGCACAGCAGGGGCCTACTCCCTTGCTCAGTTGGAGCCCATCTGCCTGGCAGTTTCAGTACTGGGGTAGGGATGGTCGCAGCACGTCCCTGATTGGGTGAGGGCCAGCCCACCCCACGTTCCCTGCTGTGTGCTTAGTGCATGGCTGGAGACTCAGCCCTGCTCCCCTGCCAGGGCCCTGCCTGCAGCAACACCCTGGCCATCCTTACACCTGCCGCCCTGGGTTCCTACCTATCTGTGTGCTTGAGGGTCTGTGCTTCATGTGCCCCAACCCAGCTGGCCTGCTAATTCCCTGGGCTGGTGCAGGGGGGCTGGCATATGGCAGCACCCCCACACTGGCTGTGCCAGGGAGCAGGGCAGCACACCAAACCCACCTGGTGGTGGGCTCACAGCATGTGCTGATGGCTGGTGGGCTCTGCAAGGCTTGGGCATGGCTTCCTACCAATGAGTGCTCTGCCACTGCTGTCACAGCCTGTAAGTGCCCCTCCCAAACCCACACTCTTCAGTTGGGCTGCTGCTGATGTAGCCATGGTGCTTTTAGTGCCTTTAATAAACACTTCTCTGCAAGTGCTGGCTGTCTGCAGGCCTGCGGTTTCAGAATGAGGTGTAGCCAGCTGGGAAGGTCATGCTCAGCCCTTGCCCTGTTCCCTTCTGGGGACTGACTCAGCTCCTTCCTGATTTCCAGGAGACCCAGATCTCCAGGGAGAACCTTCCCCTTGGATTTTTCTGCCTGTTTCAGCTGGGGCTGGACCCCTTATGTCACCTACGTCACCCCTAGGACCACTACTGGAGGCAGTAGTTAATGCAAAGGGCAAAACTACAGCAAGAGGTCATGGGGCGGGTGCTGGATCATGCAGCCCCTTCCCCCCCCCTTGCCTGGCAGTGTCCCTAGTCCCTGCTGTGTACTGAATGCTAGTCCTGTGCAGGGGACAAGCAGTGATGGTGGGCACAAGGGCCACGTGCAGCAGCTCTGGGCGTGCTCTGGTGCTGTACAGCCAAGCGTTGGCTCATGTGCTGCAGCTGCTGTCCTCTGGGACGAGTGTGAGGCCACACCAGCACCTCTGGCTGGAACAGGCTCAGGGGCAGTGGCTCTGGGGAAGAGCCACTCCTCCTGCTCTAGCAGCTGTAGCGGTCATTAATAATTGCAGCTCTTACCATGATGAGCAATTGTAAGGAAAATTGTCTTGCTAATCTACTGGAAGGTTCTGCTGGGGGCAGGATCTGGCTGCAGGAAACCAAATGCCTCCTGCTATCACCCAGAGCTGGCCTGCAGCTGCCATTCCACATCTCCCTGGTGCTACATCTTCCTCATGCCAACTGCAGGAGTGCAAAACTCATCAAAAACTAGGAGGGGAAAGTGAGTGTGATGGAGGCAGTCTGGGGTGGGGATGGGCAGTCGAGCTGGGGCAGAGCTGGCTGATGGAATGGTCACACCAAGAAGCAACAGCCACAGCTGTGAAATGGGACAGAAACGGACAGTGCCAGCCTGGCACAGCCAGGGCAGACAGGGATGTGGTAGGTTCCCAAGCTTAAGTCCCAGATGTGCAGCCAAGGTCACAGGAAGCACAAGGGAAGGTGAGGTAATTGTGTCCCCATATGAGCAGCTACTGAACCAACCCTGTCTCAGCCAAGACAGCAACCTGTGAGCAGGGGGAGGCAGCCATGCAAGATGGAGTCCTGGAACAGGTTGTGCCAGCTCAGTTCTGGGGTACCCTGCCTTGGAGCAGGGCCAGGGTTGAGCTGTGGTACTGCAGCCTGAGGGAGGACCTGCACCAATTGGGGGCTCAGCTAGTTCTGGTTGGCATCCTGTTGCCTCTGGCTCCCACCAATGACACCTCAACCACCCAAGGTGCTTCCATGCTTTGCCGAGAGTAGCTCTTGTGCACCATGTGAGGAACTTGTGCAGAAGGAGGGTCTCGGGTGGGCTGCGGAGGTGGAGCCTGGGGAGGGGCTGCAGCCGTGCTGCTCAGAACAAAGCCTGACGGCAGCAGGCTCAGGGCTCCAACCCTGTCTTTGAGATCTCACCCCATTCACACTCAAAGCCAGCTGAGCCGCCTGTGGGGCACCTACCGCAGCCCCATCCCCCGCGCTGGCCCCGGCAGCTGCTCCCCAGCTGCTCCCAAACTCCTGCAGCCTCTTAGGGCAGCTTCGAATCTGGCCTGGCTTGGAAATGCTGGTGCAAGGAGGGCACGCAGGAGGGAGCTTAGGCTCAAGAGCTTGGGGGGCTTATCCACAGACTGCTCACTCCAGCCTCCGAGTATCAGGCCCTGTACACTCCCCACTGTCTCTGGCATGGAGATCTCTTCAGTACTGTTCTGATCAGGGCGAGGGCAATGCTAGGGGTCAGGGAAGCAGCCTGAGGCAAGGCAATGGTGCCTCTCCTGACCGGAGCATTTGGGCCCAGCTGGGAGCTCCTAAGGAGCCCTGTGCTGGGTCAGCACTAAAGCAGTTACGTGAATTCACGTAGAGACAAAACCTCCTGGAAAAGACACGTTGTACAAGCCTGGCAGGGTCCTGCAAAAGGGTGCTCACAAAGGCTGCACCCACTGGTACCTTGCACAGCAGCAAGGGCATGGCTCACTGTACCGAGTCCTTGGAGAGGAAACGTCGGGGTAGAAGGGAGCTGAGGGCACAGAGTTCCCAGTGTGCTATGGCCCCAGGGTGGGGGGGGATGTGAAGCAGGGGAGGGTCTTGGGTGCAAAGGAGCATCCAAGCAAGGTCCCCAGGTTGCCGTGTCCCCAGGAGGAGGTAGAATGGGATGCTGGTCCTAAGGGCAGAGAAACCATATGGAACCACAGGGGGTGCAGAGTCCCTGAATGGAGTCGGAGTCGAGCTGGGGTGCCGGTTTCTGGGGTTCAGGGTCCCTAGGGTGGGAGACGGTCCAGGCTGCGGGGAATGGTCCGAGATGCAGGATCCCGAGGCAGGGGCGAAGCTGCTCGCACCCCAGGGGTCTCGGTGAGATGCCCGGCGGCACGGCGGGTGGGGTGCCCCGGGGGCGCGGCGGGGGCCGGGGCGGGGGCGAAGGCCGGTGCTGGAGGGTGGAGGCGGGGTGGGGGGGCGCCGTTCACGGCGCTAGGACCGGGCGCGGCGGCGGGCGGAGCCTCCCCGCCGCTCGCCCCTCCGCCCGGCCGCTGCGGCAGTGTCTCGGAGGCGGGCAGGCGGCCGGTCCCTCCGGTCCCCCCGGCAGCATCCCGGCCCTGCCATGGCTGGCGTCGGCTTCGCGGCGCATCGCCTGGAGCTGCTCGCCTCCTACCAGGACGTGATCGGCGAGGACAGCCCCACCGACTGGTGAGCGCGCCCGCCACCGCCCCTTTGTCCCCGCCGCCGCCGCCCTTTGTGCACAGAGCCGCCCGGTAACGCCGGCCGCGCCCCGCGCTTCCCCGGGCCCGCGGTGCCGGGAGCACCGGCACACAAAGACGGGCGGGGCGGCGTGGGGGTGGCGTGCCCGTCCTGCCGCCCCCGTTACCCGCACCTGCCCGCCGCTGCACCGGGACGGGGCGCGGTCCCCGCTTTGTCTGCACCGGGCCGGCACGTGCTATTGCCGGGACCCGCCGCTCTCAGCAGCAACCCCCGGAACGGCCCGAACCCCCGCCGGGGCAGCGAGCGCGGGCAGCAGAGGGTCCGCTCACGGAGGGGAGGGCTCGCGGCTACCCGCCCCGGTGCTGGGCCCGGCCCTGGGACCCATGCTATTGTCTGCAGCCGGAGCTGCGGGCAGGGGCGCCCGGAGGGAGGTGTGGATCGGGGCGGCCCCAGCCGGGCCCCGCTCCCGGCCGGTCTCACGGTGCTCCGGCAGCAGGCGGCCCTCTGCCCGGCAGAGCGAGGCCGGCGGCCGCAGGAGGACCGAACATCCCCTCCCGGGGCCCGTCCCTCAGAATCCTGGGGTGCCTCACACCCGGGAGGCCGCGATGCGTCGGCCCAAGACTCCCCGCCGGGCTGGGGCTGCCGCGGGCTCGGGGCAGGGTTTGGCCTTCCCTAGGGGTAGCCCCTGGGCCCCCATGCCCTGCCTGCATCCCCAGTACGGGGCACCCCGGGCTGCGGGAGCCGCGCCCCGGACAGATCCAGGCCCTGGTGCAGCCAGCGCAGCAGCTGGTAGGGATCACCCCACCACCACCCTTGTTCTTCCAATGCCCACCCACATCTTCCGGCCCCACCCTGGTGCTGTGGGGCTGGCTGTGACCACCTGCCCCCTTCATCCCCTCTCCTTGACCCTCAAGAGTGCTTGGGCTGTGCAGGGCAGGGAGATGTTTCTGGCACCCTGGGGTGCAGCCGGCTGAGCAGAGATAGGTTGATGGGCAACGTTGGGTGATGCTATTCTCTGGCAGGGGTGCCTGCTGTGCAAGTGGGCACCCACCATGCAGCTGGGGGGCATCCAGCACCTGTTCAGGGTGCACCTACCACCCAGCCGATGGGGATCCAGCATCCAGCTGGGATGCACACCACTGTCTAGCCAGGTTTCCTGCTCTTGGGACAGGGCTGGGAGCCTCCTGGGCTAGGCAGGCCAGGGAAGATCCTGCTTCCTGCCAGCCCCGGGTCTCCGGAGAGCTCCTCAGTCCAGCAGCCAGCCTAAGGGTTCCGTGGGCGAGCAGGGTGCATATTGCCGGCCAGGAGACAGCTGTCAGCTCTGGGTACATCTCGCTTCCCGGCATCCGCTGCAAAGGAGCCCTCCCTGCCAAAGCTGCTGAGAGCAGCAGAAACGGTTCCCGGGAAGGCGAGCACCGAGGCCGCCCCCCCGCCCCGTGCTTCCAGCGCTGAGCCCTGGCTGGGCGGTGAGTCCCAACCATCCCCATCCTTGGGGCCGAACTCACCCCATCGTTCCCATCCCCTCCATTCCATGGTCACCGGGGGTGCCCGGAACTTGGAGCCACTAGGAGCAGCATCCCTGCTGCAGGGCCCAGTGCCCGGGTGCGGGATGAGCGGTGATGATGGAGGGGGCTGCATCAGGCAGGGTGATGGAGACCGTCCCTCGGCAGTAACACAGCCTGGCTCAGCCGAGGGCTGTGAGGACACTGTGCTGGAGCCCGGCCGTAGACTGCTGTCGGGGGATGCCGTGCTCTTGCCCGTCCAAGATCCGTGTGTTTAGTCTGGGATTCCCCCACTCCAACCCGGTCCTGGAGGGTCCGAGCGTCCCCTCCCCCTGCCCGGCCCCGCGGAGGCTGCTGGGGCCTATTACTCGATCGGAAAGGAATTTGGTACTGCTTTCCGAGCACGGCGAGTCCCTGGAGCTCCCAGCCACATTGGAAACACATGTGCCCGGGCTGGGGCAATGCTCCCCCTCCCCAGACATGGTATGAAGGGCAGGCAGCTGCAAGTGCCCCAGACGCTGGTACCCGTGTGCTCTGCCAGCTCGGGTGAGCAATGAGGCCATGTAAGGGCAGCAGAGCTGGGGATGGGGAATCCTCACTGGAGTCTCTTGCCTCCGTGAGCTGCACAGGGCACCTCCACCCACAGGAGCCCCAGGGTTTGGGAAAAGGATGGATCGAGGGTTAAAGCCTGTGGAAAGGGACAAGCTATGCATGCTGCTGCCTGCACCCCCTGTGGCACAGCTGTTCCTTGCTGCCAGGGCTTGTGGTCTGCTGTTAGTCTGCTGGCCTGAGCACAGCCCCACTGGCACCTGAACCGGAAACCTCCAGATCATCCATCCCAGCAAGGGGTCAGGCTGTGCTGCTGGGCTGTGTTCAAAATAAGGCTCTGTTTCCACAGCAAGCCCTAGCTGCCCTGGGAGCCCTCCTGCATGCAGGCAGCAACACTGTGCTCAGATACGACCCTGCATGGTGGGGGAAAGCAGGCAGTGCCCCAGCACCCACCAGGCTCCCCAGGCAGTGAAGCCGTGGCTCTGCCATACTTGTTTCCTCATTTCTGCAGCCCCCTGTGTCCAACCCTGTGAGACCCAAACCCTGGGCTTCCCTCAGATGATGCCATCATCTCCAAAGATCACAGCAGGTGCCCTAGGCTGAGACTGCAGTTGGAGTCAGGGGCTGCGTTTGCTACCCTTTCTCGGTGCAGACATAGAGACAGCGCTTTGCAGCAGCTTTGCCAGCTCCAGGCTGGGAGCTGGCGCCGACTGGGGAGGCTGATTAGCAGGATCGAGATGTGCGGATTAAAGTCAATCTTGTTGGTGCAATTATCTGTGGCTGGCTGCTGGGGGCTCAGGGCAATGGGTACCAGGAGGTGGAGGGAGGCCTCCTCCATGTTAGGCACATGCCTGCCTTCCCCTTGCATTTTCTTGTCCAGCTGTGGCCCCAGTTTGGCAGTGCCTTTGCCTGTAGGGACCTTCCTGATTCCTGTCCCCCAGTCTCTGGCTGGAGGCTGCAAGCTTGGGTGAGGATGGCTGTGCTCGGCACCACAAGGGTTTTGGCGCTTTGGCAAGCACTGCACAAGTGCTGCCAGCCAAATGCCAATCAGCAGAGCCACCCACTGTGGTGCAGGGATGGTGAGGGACATCCAGCACGGGTGGCCCTGGCTTTCCGGGTGCAGTGCGTGATGGTGGCAGGCAGGTTTGGGTGCCTGCCAGGGCCTGGCAGGTCCCCGCTGCCTGCCTCCCCCGCTCCCCTCCTAATCACCTCGTCATCGGGGCGAGTTGCATCCCAGCTGGGATGGGGGGGTTGCCATGGTGATGGAAGATGCTGGTTGCCTGGCAACATTCATCCCCTCGCCCACCCGCCCTGGACCAATTCAGCATGCATTCTCACCCCCCAGTAGTTGACTGCATGCCCCTGGGGAGGTGTGGGCTGATGGGGGTCCCCACGGAGCCCCAGGGGTGGGGCTGGCCAGGGCACAGTGGGAGCAAGAGGGAGTTTCCCATCCACTGGGAATGGTTTCCAAGGAACAGTCTCCATGACGGCCCCATCACACCCCGGCAGCACATTGATTTGCTGCTGCTGGTGCTCCGGTGTCCTCCCCCAGCCTGGTGCCTGCCGGGCCGGTGGCTCACGCAGCCTGGCATGTGAGCAGTCCCAAGTTCCCCACTGGGGCATCGGGCTGTCCCCAAAGCCAGTCAGTAACCAGCAGGGTTGGGATGGGACAGGGATAGGCACACAAGGGACTGTAAGGCTTGTTGCACAGCATGGTAGCCAGCTGGTTCCTGTGGCTGAGTAGCCCTTCTGTCCCCACCCTTGGGACCCTGTCCCACAGCTGCTAGCCAGCAGGCTGGAGAAATAGGTCCTGCCCAAAGTCCTGCTTGCTCTATCTGGTAGCCTGGTCTTTCACGGTTATGATGGACAAGGGGTTGATGTAGCGGTGTGACTGCTTGTGGACACCTGGCCAGTCCCCTAAGACCTGTCCTGACCTCAGCATTAGCAGAATGGGGAAGTGGAGGGGTGCTCCCTGCAGCTGTGGCTCACTCATGCTGTCTCCCCAGGGCGCTCTACACATATGAGGATGGCTCCGATGACTTGAAGCTGGCAGCATCAGGAGGTAAGGTCATCTGTCCCCACAACCAGCTCAGCTTTTCCACCATTTTCCCTAGCACCCATCCTGGTGCTGGGTGGACCTGGACTGACAGTGCTGTGCCAGGTGGAGGTTTGCTGGAGCTCTCTGGCCACTTCGAGATCCAGAAGGTGATGTATGGCTTCTGCAGCGTCAAGGACCCCCAGGCGGTGCTCCCCAAATATGTCCTCGTCAACTGGGTGAGTGTGAAGGGGGCCATGCTGGGTATGCCCATGCTGTGCCCAGCAAGGCTACAGTGTTGGCAGGAGCATGTCTGAGTGCAAGGGAGGAGCCTATGATGGCCAGAGAAGTGTGGGTTCCCCGCAATCCCTCTGCCCTGTGGTGATCAGTGGGGTGGGGGTCACTTTGCCACCCCTCCCCAGCTCAGCCCCTCCCTGGCTGCCACAGGTGGGTGAGGATGTACCGGATGCCCGCAAATGCGCCTGCGCCAGCCACGTGGCCAAGATTGCTGAGTTCTTCCAGGTGAGTGACTCTTGGGAGGGGGATGATGCTGTGGAGTCACCAACCCTGGTCCCTGATGGCTGCTTTTCCCCCCAGGGTGTGGATGTCATTGTCAACGCCAGCAGCGTGGAGGATATTGACCCGGGGGCCATAGGGCAGCGGCTCTCCAATGGGCTGGCTCGTGTCTCCAGCCCCGTACTGCACCGCCTGCGGCTGCGGGAGGACGAGAATGCTGAGCCCGTGGTAATGTCCCCATGGCAGCGATGGCAGCAACGGTGGCAATGGGTGCAGGGCATCCCTCCTGCCTAGGGCTCCTGTCTGCCACAGTCCGTCACCCTGTGTGCCGCTTACTGTTGTTCCCCCTCACTGATCCCGGCCCCTCCGCCCTTCCCGCCTCTCCTCTGTCCCAGGGCACCACATACCAGAAAACTGATGCCACCGTGGAGATGAAGCGGCTCAACCGGGAGCAGTTCTGGGAACAAGCCAAGGTGGGGTACGGGTTGGGATAGTGGGTAGTGCCAGTGAGGTGAGCTGCTGGTGGGCTGATGGGCAGCCCTGTTCTTCATTTCCCCCCTGCCAGAAAGAGGAGGAGTTGCGCAAGGAAGAGGAGCGGAAAAAGGCCCTGGATGCCCGGCTGCGGTTCGAGCAGGAGCGGATGGAGCAGGAGCGGCTGGAGCAGGAGGAGCGGGAGCGGCGCTACCGGGAGCGAGAGGAGCAGATCGAGGAGCACAGGCATGGCGGGGGCCAGGGAGAGACTTGGGCTTCTGCGGGATGTCTCTGCATGTGCTGCAAGCATCTGGGTGGGCGCATGGGTGCATGTTCCTGGCATGGGGTTGGGGCAGGGACTGTCAGGAGCCAGTGCCCAGCCCCTCTCCTGTGTGCCCATCGCAGGCGGAAGCAGCAGAGCATGGAGGCAGAGGAGGCTCGGCAGCGCTTGAAGGAGCAGTCCATCTTTGTGAGTGCTGCAGTGGGCGTGGGGCCAGGGGAGGAGCTGGAGCTGCACCCAGAGTCACACCCTGGGAAGGGCTGTTCCCAGCCAGGTTCCAGGGGTGTCTTGAGGCTTTGGCTGTTACACCATGTCCCTCCCCAGGGGGACCAGCAAGAGGAGGATGACAGACAGCAGCTCAGGAAATCAGAGTCAGAGGTGGAGGTGAGTGCAGTGGCAGCCATGCCTGATGCTGACCCTTGCTCCTTAGCCAGTGGTGCTCACAGCCTCACACCACTGGGGCAATGGGTCTCAGCCTCCCTTGTGCCTGTCCCCACAGGAGGCTGCTGCCATCATCGCTCAGCGGCCCGACAACCCCCGGGACTTCTTCAAGCAGCAGGAGCGGGTGGCATCAGGCAGCAGTGATGCTGTCTCGCCAGGCAGCCACAGGACAGGTGAGGGGCTGGGGGACTGCAGGCACTGGGGGGTTGTAGAGAGGCCGAGAGGGGATGCAGGCTGTGGAGCAGGTGAGTGTGGTGCTTCTGGGGCTCCCTGCAGCTCAGCAGGTCACAATGGGGTCTTGGGAGGACAAGGGTTGTAATGTGAGGAGGGGATGTCCCCTCTGCTGTCTTCAGTGCTGTCTGGTGCTGAGGGCAGAAGGACAGCAGGAGGTCCTGCTCTGCTGTGCCACCATCATCACCAGTGCCACTGCACCTCATGTGGCCCCTGCAGCTGGGGCAGCTCGGCAGGGGCTGGATGCAAGGGCGTCTTCAGCAAGAGGGGGCCTGTCCTGCTCCCTGTTGGGATGTCATCCACTCACCTGTCAGGGCATTGTGCCAGCAGCCATGCTGGCAGCATGGTCAGTGTAGCATGGGCAGGCAAATGGAAGTTTGAGGGTGGCGTGGGAAGGAAACTCATCCCACAGGGGAAGCTAAAAGGAGCACAAGTGATGCAGGTGTAGGGCACCCAGTGTGCCCCCAGCTGACAGAGTGTGCCCCCAGCTGACAGAGTGTGCTGTATGGGGAGGCTAGGCTGCTCCACAGCCTGGGGTCCAGTCCCAGGACTCTCTTTGCGTCTCTAGGACAGGGACTGGCTGTCCTGGTGGATGCCTCTGGCCGTGGGTCCATGTCATAGGACTGTGCTGAGGGTTGTGCTGGGGTGCTGTGATGGAGGGGCTGTGCCAGGGCGGAGAGGGTGCTGTGATGTGTGTTCTTGCTGTGGGGTCATGCCATGGGTCATGCCATGAGCTGTGCTGTGGGGCTGTGCCCTGGGTCGTGCTGTGGGCTGTGTGCTGTAGCTGTGCTGTGACGTGGGTTGTGCTGTGGGTTCATGCTGTGGGGGCTGTGCTATGCCTAAGAAGATAGTTGATCATGTGCCTGTGTCCAGGCCTCTCTCCCCACCTGGTCATGCAGCATTGCCTCCCATCCTTCTGTCCTGCTGTCGTTCCGTCCTCTTGTCCTGGCATCCTCCCACCCCACTGTCAGAGCTACCTCCTGTCCCAGCACCCTCCTGACCTGGTGCCCCTGTGCCCTGGCCCCACCATGGCTGCACTGAGCAGGAACTGACCCATATCTCTCTCTCTCTCTTTCTCTCTCTCTCCCTCTCTCTCTCCCTCTCTCCCTGTCTGTCCGTCTGTCTGTCTTTCTCTCAGCAGGTCGTCTGCACTGTCCTTTCATAAAGACAGCTGACAGTGGGCCACCTTCTTCCTCCTCCTCCTCCTCCTCCCCCCCACGGACCCCCTTCCCCTATATCACCTGCCATCGCACCCCAAATCTCTCCTCTTTCTTCCCATGTAGGTAGCTGGGAGTCCCCAGGCATGCAGCTCTGGGGGACCAAGCCACGGGCAGCTGCCCCACAGCCCATCCCAGCCCCACAGCACACCGGACTAACAGCAGTGGCAGCATCCCTCCCATGGGCACCCCAAAGGGGCTGGGCACACAGGCAGGGGCTGTGCCTGCACTCACTAACACCCTGCATGCCCCAGCTGGCCCCACAGTGGGTGCTGTGCCCCTGGGGTGGGGGTATGCAGCAGGCTGTGACTATTGGGCAGGTTGTGCCCATGGTATGGGGAGGCAGCACTGGGCAGTCTGTGTCCCTGTAACAGACACTGAGAGGGCAGAGCTGTGCCTGGTGAGATGATGATCTGCTGTGGGATGGAGCAGGATGTGCCCATCACATAGAAGGAGTACAGGGCATAGCTGTGCCTGAGGAGATGATACTCTGCCATTAGACAGAGCAGGCTGTGCCTATGGAACAGAAGGGGCACAGTGCAGGAACAGAGGCGGATGGAGCAGGCTGTGACCATGGGACAGAAGGGGACAGGGCAGGCTTTGCCCTGAACCATGCCGGACTCTGCCCATGGAGATGGAAAAATCTGTGCCCAGGATCATATGGGGCTGTACCTGTGGAGCAGAAGGGACCAGACAGTGCTTGGGGCCATGTGGGTCTGTGCACCCCCAACCAAGGGTAGCAGGGCGCAGAGCTGTGCCTGCAGAGGCCAGGCTGTGGTGATGTGTGGGCAAGGCCACTGGGCACCATGGCAGGTATAGGGCTGCCTGTCCCTGTACCTTGCAGACGTGGGTGCTGAAGCAGGCCCCATGTAGATGCCCAGAGCAGGGCATAGTGGTTGCTGCACCCATGGGTGCCTCTGCCCAACCACTGGAAGGGACAACACGGTGGCAGGTACATGCTGACATGAGTTTGACAGCTGAGGCCTGGTCAGTGTAGGGCAAGAGGAGGGGTGGTGCTAGGGTGCTGGTCCTCCCCTGATACGGACAGTCCTCCCATGGCACCCTGTCTCCCTTGTCCGCAGGCAGCCACTCGGACACCTACCGCAAGGCCTCAGCAGCGGGCTGCAGCCCCTGCGAGTCCAGCCCGGCCGCCACGCCGCTGGCTGAGCCGGGCACCCACGCGCCAGGCAGCAAGACGCCAGCAATGCCCAAAGGTGGGCACAGGGCTGGCACTGCCTGCCCCTGCCGGGGGCTGTCTGGGCACATCCCTGCGGTTCCCTGCAGCGCATTCCCCACTGCAGCCCCCTCAGCTCTTCTGCAGCCACCACAGCAGCCCAGTGCTGCAGCCCTGCTGCCCATCCCGTGCCCTGCTCAGTTCCTCTCAGCTCTGGCCCTGCCGGCTCTGCTGCGTCCCAGCACGTCCCCACTATACCCACTGCTCTGCGTCGCTGCATCCCTGCCGTCATTCTTGCATTCTTCCAGTGCATCCCAGCTGTCTCTGCTGCATCTCTCAGTGCAGCCCTGCCAACATTGTTACAACCCTGCTGCCTCCAGTGCATTTTCTAACACCAATGCATCTCTGCTGTCTCTGCTGCACAGCCTCCCCGTGTTTCACCCTGACAGTGCATTGTCAGTGCATTGCCCCATTCAGTGAATCTCCACCATCTCCATTGCTGCAGCATCACCCCAGTGCAGTCCTGCTGTCTGTGCTACATTTCCCAGTACATCCCTGACAGTGTTGATGTCTCATCTCGTGTCTCCGCTGTCCTGCTGCATCCCAGTGCATCCCAGACAGATCTTACACATTTCCTATCTGTCCCTGCTGCGTTCCACTGGGTCCTTTGTATCTTCTGCTGCATCCCAGCTTTCCCTTCTGCAGCTTCCTAGTGCACTCCTTCCAGTCCCCTCCACATCCCTCTGTGCCTCACAGATACTCCTCCCACCCCAGTAGGGTCCATCCACCCTTCAAGGAATCCCTTGCCCCCACGCCTTCCCTCTCTTTCACAGCCCACACCCTCCCATGTCCCCTCAGGCCCCTGGTACCATTGGTCTCCTTACCTTCCCAGCCAGTTGCACTCATCCCAGTTGCTCCCAGGACATGCTCCCCCACCCTGCCCAGCTGCAGCCCTGTCCCCAAGTGTCCCCTAGCCCTGGATAAGGGAAAGAGGGGTCTGCCCCCACTGACTACTGTCCCCACCTTGCAGACTCCCCCAGCACCCAGGAGGCTGAGCCAGCCACCCCCGAGCAGCACTGGCCCTTCCCAGGGCTCGAGGACAAGGCCACTGAGCCCCCCAGGGATGAGCCCAGCCCCAGGCCAGTGTGGACAGAAGGGGGTGATGCCCTGGGGGACCTGGTGACCCTGGAGCCTGCTGAGACCACCCTACCACCCATGGCCACCGAGTCCCAGCCTGAAGGGACCCCCAACCCTGAGAGCCTCATCGACCTGTGGCAGAGCGACGGGGTGATCCCCCCAGCTTCCTGGCCCCTGCCTGCTGCCCCTGTCCCTGAGGGTCCCCCAGTTGTGCTGCCCAGTGAGGGGGCCCTGCTGAGCCTTGATGAGCTGCCTGAGCCCCCTGCCACCTTCTGCGACATGGAGCAGGAAGAGGAGACAGCCGACACGGGGGACCCCCAGCCTCGGGGGCTTGACTGCCAGCATGCCCCTCAGGAGGACAACTTGGGCCGGGAGACCCCTCCCATCACCAATGGGGAGATGGCCCCCAAGGATGGGACACCAGGTCGTGGGGAGCAGGTGAGCATCGGTGGGAGAGGGTTGGGTGAGGAACGATGAGGTGGCTGGGAGTGGGGGGTGGGTCCTAATGGCCTGCCCCACCCCAGGCCAGCGAGGGCTACTTCAGCCAGTCTCAGGAGGAGGAGGTCCCCCCCCCCGAGGAGCTGTCGGCCAAAGCTCCCCAGCCTGTCTTCTACAACAAACCCCCAGGTGAGTGGGGATGGGGGGAGTATGTTTGTCCCTCCGTGGGACACCCCACACTACCTTGAATCCCTCCGTGGGGCATCTGATGCCACCCTCATTCACCCAACCCCCACCCTGCCCCCCCAGAGATCGACATCACATGCTGGGACACGGACCCCCTGCCCGAGGAGGAGGAGAGCTTCGGGGGGGGTCTTTAAGCCTGGGCCCCACTGCCGGCGCAGGCAGCTCCTCGCCCCAGCCGGCGTGGGGCATAGCGGGGGCCGCAGCCAGGGGCTGGACCCACCCCTCACCCCTCCGGGGCCCCGCAGGATGAGGTCTCCGGGTAGGGGCCACCCTGCTGCGCCCCCGCCTCGGGGCACCTTTTACAGCCCCGCCCCCCTTCTCTTTTTTAAGTTGTCGGTAGGAGCCGTGTCAGCCCCCCCCAGCCTCCCCTTAGCAGTGTCCTGCCCCAGCATCCTTTTGTGGGGGGGGGGAGACACACGCTCGCATCCCTTTCCCGGCTGTGGGACAGGGTCCTCGTTCTCATCGTGCCCGCCCCGAGAGCCCCTCCCCCCCAGTACTTTGCACGAGTTAAAAAACAACAAAACAAAACACAAGGAAGAATAATAATAATAAATGAATATGGCAATAAAGTAACCCGACCGAGGCGAGGCTGCGGCCGGCAGCATTTCTCCCCCTCCCCCCCAAAAACCCCGGCAAGGAGCTGGAGCTGGCGGTGGGCTTTTTACCCATCCACTCCTTCCTCGCTGGGACCCCCTCTCTTCTCCCCAGCTTGGCCCCTGCTTGGCCCTTTCCTTCCCCCTTCCCCCCAGTAACTGTTTTTGGAAAGCACAAGTTCTGTACTGGCGGTGTGCTCATGTCTGTTAATAAATAAAGCGACTCCCATGGGGGCTGCAGCCTGCTGGAGGGGGAGGCAGGGAGGGTCGCGATGGTGGGGGGGAACTGCCTCTGCCCCGCGGGGGTTTTGTGATGCCAGCCCGTCGGGAGGCAAACCCGAGCCACAAACTTTTATTCTCAAACTGTAACAAACAAAAAATTTAAGAAACAGAGTAGAGTCCAGGTCCCCAGCGCCCCCAGCCATGGGGGGGCCCCCAGCCATGGGGAGGCTGGCAGGGGCCAGATGGGGAACCAGCCCCTTCCACGCCGGCAGCGATGGCCCATGCCAGGGCTGGTGTCCCCGGGGTGATGTGGGCAACCAAAACCACACCCCTAGTGCTGGAGAGGTACCCATGGCAAGGTCCGGGGGTCCCCCGAGGTCGCTGTTAGACAGCGGTAGTCCTCCCGAAGAGGGGCATGGAGACTGGGAGGTGCCAGGGTCCCGGTTCGTAGGTGTCCCTGCTGCTGAGCTCCGAGTCCGTCCAGCTGGGAAACATGCGGGGTGAGCACTCTGCCTGCAGGTAGAGGTCCGGGCAGGCATGGCCGGGGCTGGCCGAGCGGGGCAGGTGCAGTGCCGAACCGTAACTGGCGTCCAGGAAAAGGGGTTTGTAGCTCGGGGGCTGCTCCTGCTTCTCCAGCCGCTCGTGGCTCAGGAAAGGGGCGTTGATTTTGCGGTAGAGCCCCCGCGTGTCCATCAGCACCTCGCTGTACGGCGGCGGGGGCTCCGCCATCAGAAGGGCTTCCTCGTAACACGGCGGCTTTGACAGGTCTGACTCTGCAAGGCAAAGCCCCCCCCGGACCCCTGCTGCCGTTAGTGCTGCCCCCCGGCTCTCTCACCATTTCCTCCCCAAAAAAATCCCACCCGAGGACACCGAAAACCCCTCTCTGCTCCTTACCGTGCCGACAGCTCCAGGGCCGGGGGGGTGGGATGTGGTGAGGGTGATGATGGTGGGGCTCGAGGCGGAGGCGGTGGGGAATGGCGATGCCGGGGGGGCTGCCCCCGTAACCCTCGTAGTGCAGCGGCTCCAGCTCCAGCGCACGCAGGCTCTGCTCCCGCAGCCGCTCTTCCTGCTGCCGCTTCACCCGGCGCCGCAGGTAGCTGCAGAAGCAGCACAGCAGCACGATGAGCCCCCAGATGAGCCAGAAGCCCGCGAAGCAGGTGAGGAAGGTGTAGGTGCCCTGGG
Organism: Indicator indicator; assembly: GCF_027791375.1. Taxonomy (NCBI): domain Eukaryota; kingdom Metazoa; phylum Chordata; class Aves; order Piciformes; family Indicatoridae; genus Indicator; species Indicator indicator. The sequence continues at coordinate 7,207,609 of NC_072027.1, forward strand.
ACATCACCATCTTGGCTGCCAGCCCGGGGGGAAGGCCCCTGCCTCTCTCTCTGCCCTCGGGGTAGGGGACGGGATGCTCAGGGCGGCGGTGGCAGGGCCAGGGCAGCACCCGATGCTGTCAGGGCTGCCGAGGGCATCTCCTTGTGCCGTGCCCAGCGGCTGCGTCTCCTTCGACTCGTGGGTGCCCACCGTCAGGGGTCCATCCTCGCCATGGAGCTGTGGGGGGCTGGAGCAGGTGGGTCAGGCCTGGGTGTGCTGGGTGGGTGGTGGGGCAGGGGGCCGGAGGGGTGGGCGGCGGGGGGATGGGGCCAGTGGGGTCCCACTGCCCATCGCTGGGAAGGGGTCGTCGGGGAGGGGACCCTGCAACGAGACAGACGTGAGTGTGAGTGTGGCGGGGACGCGGCAGCCCCGTTCCCATGGTGATTCGTTCCACATGCGCAGCGGCACCCGCAGCCGGTGGGGAGCCATGCTCAGCCCCATGCACACCCCCGCCATCGCCCCCATGGCTGCTAATCTGCACCCCTCCCAGCACCCTGCCGTGGTGGTGCTGGGCCCTCTAGGGCAGAAGATGGGTGCTAAGGCCCCACAGCATTGGTGCCTTTAAGATCATGAGGCATCTGCTGACATTGCCCCCTCCTCCCTGCCCAGAACGCCCCAAATCGGCTGGAGAGCTCAGGCAACTCGGTACCCCACGCCACCCCACAGCAGGCAGGGTGCCTTGGGGAGGAGAAGGGATGTGTGGAGCTGCCCACTGTCTCTGGCACGTGGTGCTGGCATGAGCACGTGCACCATTAGCCTCGTGGCCAGAGGGAAGGATCAGGGGATGTGGCACCCTGACATGGTGATACATGGTAGGGGGTGATGGCAATGGGAAGCGTCACTGGTCGGGTCCCTGTCTTTAGGCAAGGTGACAGCTCAGTCATGTCCAGCCAAGTACTGAACAGGGACAGCATATGCCAGTGGGAGCATGCACATCACTGAGCTGGGAGCAGCATCCATGGGTGCTTGCAGGCAGGCATGCAAGCACCCATCATGATTATTATTATCATAGTGTGGGAGAAAACAGGCTCAGCAGTGGGAAGGAGAGCAAGCAATAGAAAGGTGGCAGCTGATGGCAGGGCCACCATCGTGTTCCCATGTGCCTTTGCTCAGCGAAGGGGTGTGGGGTCTCCCACTGCCCCATCGATCAGGGTCATGCTGCTGGCAATGGGACCCACGGCAGAATCAGTGGGTACCGAAGAGACAGGTGAGGAAGCAGGAAGGACAGTGGGGCCATGGGGCCAGAGGCCAAGCCCATCCAGAAGGAGGGATGGGGGGGAAGAAGAGGTCGGGGAACCCTGGCCCCACTTCGGCAGGCAGCAGCTGGCACTGCGGGCAGTCGTGGGTACTTCATCATGTAGATGAAGGTGGGGTCAGAGGCAGCATTGGGCTGTGGGCGTTTGGGGAGGGGGTGCCCCTTCTGAGGTGCCTGGCTAAGGCTAGCTCGTCGCGGGCAGAGCTCACTGACCCCAGCTGCAACAGGCGCCTGGGGATCTCCGCAGAGGTATCCCGGAGCGGAGGTGAGCACCGTGCGGGAACGGCCGTGGGCCGAGCACCGGGGTAACGGGACACTGAGAACTAGGGCAGGGCGGGCTGGCGGCGCGGAGGGAACGGGGGCGTTTGCAGATGGGGATGCGGGGGGGAAACGGAGCTGCCGGGGCTGGGGACGTGCGGGCTGGGGGAGGCGCGGGGGCCGGTCTGGGAGACACCCACGCCAGGCGGGGAATGGACTGGGAGCAGCCGCCGAACAGGGCCCCGCCGGTACCCCCGGGCCGCTCCGCAGCTCTCCCCGGCCGCGGCCTGGGCTCCGCTGTCCGCGTCGCATACCCGCCCGGTGTCTCTGGCCTGAGGGGTGAAACCCGCCGAGGACCTCCCCGGTGCCGGGCGCGACGACAGCCCTCTCCTTCTCTTCCTCCTCCTCCCCGGAGGCGCGTGCCCCGCTACGCGCCGCGCGCCTCCGCCCCGACCGTCGGTTCCCGGTGATGGAGGCCCCACGCTCCCCCGCCCCGGCCCCGCTGTCTCCGCTCCGCGCAACAGGCTGAGGCGCCGCGCCCGCTCCCTCCGCGGCTCCCGTTACCGGCGGCGCACGTGGCTCAGGCGGCGGGCGGCGGCGGCTCCATAGGGCATCGGCTGGGAGGGGGGGCAGGGTGGGGGTGGGGGTAAGGGAGAAGGGACCCCGGTGCGCGCCCGGTGCGCGGCGCCGCCGCCGCCTCCCGGCGCTGCCTTTGTCTCCGGTGAGCGCTCCCGCGCCGTCGCCGCGCACCGCCCCGCCCGGGCTCCCGCCCCGCTGCTCCGCCCCTCCGTCGGCTCGGGGAGGGACCCATGAGCCGCCGGGTCCCAGGAGCCGCCGGGTCCCTCGCACACCCTTCCCCCCCACCCCGCCCCGAGACCCTCTGCCAAGCAGGGGGAGCTACAGGCAGGCTCCCTCATGGGGCGGGGGGAACGGGTGCTGCCACGGGAATCCCCTCCTCCCGGGGAATGGCCGCGAGGTTGCCGGTGGCGTGAGGGCCTTGACATCCCTGGGAGTGGCCGCGAGAGTCTCACGGAGAGGGGGCCCAGGATTCCTAGGTGTCAGCCCCACGGCCCAGGCGGTGGGCAATGACAGCTCTGTGATGCCCCGTGGAGCCATGCCACGAGCTCCCCCATCCGGTAGCCATGCACTCGGGATGGCCGGGGGGTGCCAACTGCCAGCTCCTCCGGTGCCAGACGCAGCCGTCTCAGGAGGCGATGGCCAAGCGCTCCCCCGGAGTGCCATCCAAAGCAGCACAAGGAGCGGGGCAGGGAGGGCAGCTCAGCCGCTAACGAGGGCTCCTGCCATGTCTGTGCAGTGGGACATGTGGCTGTGCCAGCCCAGAGCCAGCGAGTGTCAGGGGTGGCAAAGGCTGCTGTCCTGAGGTCACCTCGCACGATGAAGGGCTGCTCTTGTCCCGGGGCAGACCCCTCACCAGCCTGGTCCAAGCTCGCTCCCCTGTGCTAAGTCTCCCGTGGCCATTTGCTGTCAGGGGGATGTCACCCGCTGTTCTCTGCCCAAAGCAAATGGCCACAGCCCCTGGGTTCTTGGGACTGTGCCCATTCCCAACAAAACAAAACAAAAACAAACAAAAAAAAAAACAAAAACAAACAAAAACACCAAAAAAAAACAAAAACAAAAACAAAACAAAACAAAAACAAACAAAACAACAAAAAAAAACACAAAAAAAAAAAAAAACAAAAAAAAAAAAACAAAAACAAACACAAAAAACAAAAACACAAACAAAACAACAAAAAACAACCAAAACACAAACAAAAAACAAACAAAAAACAAAACACAACAAAACAAAAAAACAAAAACAAACAAAACAACCAACAAAACAAAAACAACAAAAACAACAAACAAAAACAAAAAACAACAAAAACAAAACAAAAAACACAAAAACAAAAACAAAACAAACAAAACCAAACAAAAACACAAAAAAACAAAACAAAACAACACAAAACAAAAACAAACAAAAACAAACACAAAACAACAAAAACAACAACACAAAAACAAACACCACAACAAAAAAACACAAACACAAAAAAACACAACAACAAAAACCAAACAAAACAAACACCCCACAACACAAAAAAAACACAAAAAAACAAACACAAAAAACACCAAACAACCAACAACAAACACAACACAAACCACAAAAACACAACACACCAACAAAAACAAACCAAACAAAACCAAAACACACAAAAAAACCACAACACACAAACACAAAAACAAACACAAAACACCAACAAAACCACCACAACAACAACACAACAAAACAAACAAAAACACACAACACACAAAAACAAAACCAACAAACCAACAAACCCCAACCCAACAAACACAACAAAAACACCAAACACCCACCAACAAACAACAACACCACAAACAACAAACACAAAAAACACAAACAACCAAAACAAACAAACAAAAAAAACACAACAAACAAAAAAACAAAACACCACACAAACCAAACAACAAAAACAACACAAAAACAAAACACAAAAAAAACAAAACAAACAAAAAACCAGGGGCAAGGGCAGACACTCTCCCTTGACTATGCTCAGGTGCCATGCCAGGAACAGCAGGACTGTGGACCCACAGCAGAGCTGTGCCAGCTTTGGGGCCAGAAAGCCCACTGGGTGCCAGGGCCAGAGGCCAGATGGGTGACAGGGTGTGGTACCGTCTGCAGATGGTGACCCCACTGCCGCTTCCTCCCTGTGGGCAACATGGCAGGCACTGCCGCGGATGCACACAGTGCATTGTTCTGCCGGGGCCTGGCTGGTAGGACATCCTCCATCCCGGCCAAGGAACGACTCGGGAAAGCCGGGTGCTGGCAGCCAGCTCCTGCCACAGCCGAGCAGAATGGGCTCGGCAGCCGGCCGAGCACTGCTGTTTCGCTCAAAGCAGGGCCGTGGTGGCCATGTCTCCCTCGGCTTCCACTCACCTTGCTGGAACCAGTCTGTGATCGGACCTCACAGCGCAGCCGTGGCAACCTGGCGGCGATGGTTGGACGGTTGTGGGGATGCCCAAGCAGCACCGTCGGCAGGCAGGGGGCTGCAGCCATGCAGGGGGGCTCGGGTGCTCCTTCGGGGCATAAGTAAAGCAGAGGTGGGGGGCACGGATGGACCCGTGGGCATCATGCCAGGGCAGGCAGGGGGAGCCAGGCCTCCGGCCCCGTCAGTGCCGGGGACCGGGAGCTGCCTTCCCCTTCCCCATGGCGGCTGGGGGGGGGAGGAGGGCAGGCGGGGGAGCGCTTCCCGAGCCACATGGTGGGCTGGAGGAGGAGCCGTTGCCCAGGCAACAGCTGAGCGCATCCTTCACCCCTGAAAATCGTGTGCCAGGGCTGCCACCACAGCCCTACAGCTCAGGGCAGCATTGGGGATGCCCAGGACCCACCCTGAACTCATCTAGGGCCCACTGTGTCCATGGGGCCCAGATGCCCCAGTGCCAGCTCTGGCTGTACACCAGCAACCCCTCACCCCACCCTGCCCCCTCCTAGCAAGGACAGGAATGGGGACAAGGCACCCTCTAAATGCCTGGCCTGGGACACCACTGAGCAGCAGAGAGCTGGGGCAAGGGAGGGCCTCTTTCATGCCCAGCCACAGGCTGCTCATACCTCAGCCCTGCCCACGAGAGTCACAGTGACCATGTGAAAGACACCACTAACATGCTAGTGACCTCAGGACTTTGGTGCTGGGGTGCTACATCTCAGACAATGGTGGCAGGCTACAGTGGGGAGAGCAGCAATCCCCAGGAGTCCCATCCTCCCACCTTGCCTTCCTTCCTTCTTTCCATAACTGCAGAAAATTCCTGGATTTTACCCCAAGATGCCCCCTCCAAGTGTGAGAACTCCTTGGCCTGCTCCCATAGCAACTGTTCCCTAGCTACCCAGCCACACTTGCTATTCTCATCCCTGTGCAGCTGTGTGCAGCCCCCCCCCTCACCCCCCCTCAGTGCTGCACACAAGGCTGCTACCAGCCCTGGACCCCAATCCCACCCTGCACCCATGCTGACCAGCCTCCCCCTCTTTGCACACTTCCCCCTGGTGACTGACATGACCTTAACCGGGCTCAAGCCCTGCGCCTGCTTCCAGAAGCTGTCCCTCAGGTGAAGAAGGCAGAGCTCCGTGCAGGCACAAGGTCTCCCTCTCCCTTTGCATATTTCCCCCCCAACCACTAATGCAAAATGCCTGGGGAGCAGGACCCTGCCTTCAGCCCCACAGCACATTCATGACAGCCAAGAGGGGCTGGGCTGAGGACAGATGAGGCCTTGTACCCATCATGTACCCTGCACTGACCCAAACCACCCAGGAGAAGCCACTGAAGGCCACCTGAGATCCCCAGGGCTCAGCCCCAGCCCTTCCTTAAAAGACAGGTGCACCAACAGAGCCAGACCAGACATGGGGCTCTCCGCTCCTCTCCTTACAGCCACCAACCCTCTATGACCTGGTGTGAGCCTTCCTTGCCCCAATGACAAGAGAAGACATGGCCAATTGTACACTTAACAAAAGGTTAAAAACTTAAATACTCTCCATCTTTAGTGCAAGGCAAGCGAATGATACCACAGGTCCAAGTAGGTGCTCAGCCCCCCGGGGGGCCTGGCTCAGAATGAGCACAAGGCAGCATGCTGCACACATGTGCACATACACAGAGAAAAGACACACAGAGAAGAGACACAGTTGGCACGAGTGGGACAAAAGGGGACAGGACAAGAAGGTGGCATGAGCTCCACGCTGCTCCCCACAGGGACATACTGGGCTCCAGCCCATTCACTCTTGCCCTGCCCTTGGGCACAAGAGGTGTGCTGGCTCCCCAGGATCCTTTGAGATGCACACAAAGCCAGGATGGCAGGCTAGGCCCAGCCCTGCTCACTCTTGGGCCATAGCTCACAGTGTGACCCTGGGAAGGGGCATTCTGTTTACCACAGCTTTGCTCCCTGAAAGCAGGGTCTCTTATGTGTCTGCTCCTCCCAACATCATGGCCTGGGGACTGCAGCACCCCCTAGCACACATGGATGGCTGGTCCAGAGCTGGTAGAATTGAGCTGGGGCCATCCTGTATCACACTGGGGATCAGACCAAGCCTTTGGACCCAGCAGCAGGTGACTTCTGAGCAGATGCTGCAGGAGCAGCTGTGTCTTGCTGGACCACGGGGTGCCTGCTGCTGGTCTAGACAGGGGAGCCAGGACTGGCTTCTCAGAGCTGGCAGCATGTGTGAGACTAGGCAGGAGGAAGCAGGCTCCAGCAGATAGGGAAGTGAAGACAAGGCAGTGACACCCTGCTGCTGGGATGCAATAGCAGACGCTTTAGAACAGCAGTTTCCTGTGCCTGGGGGCTGAGCAAAGGACTCCAATGGAGCCAGGGACGACTCAGCATGGCCAGAAGGGTCCAGGAAAGATGCTTTAGGCACCTGAAGGCACAGAAGGCCTCTGCCCAGGACTCCCTGGTATAAAACTGGGACAGTCACGCTCCCCATAGGAGGACATTTGTGCCTGTGACAGGGTGGGGGCAGTGCAGGCCCCAACCTATAGATTAAAAACTGACATGTGATATGTACAGACCAACATATAAATATACACCAGACCTGCAGTGCCACTTTGGCACCATGGAATGTGTCAGCAGAGCTGCTCCAGTCTGGCCTCAGCCCACGCCAGTGCAATCCCTCCCTCCCACCCTGAGCTCAGGATGGGAGCAACAGCTGGTGGACTGCAGCAGCATGATTCCAAGCGGCAAATTCAGAAGTGTCCAGGTCTGTTTTGGGGATGAGGGCTTGCCTGCAGAGTCAAAGGCACCTTGGCCCAAGCCGCATGCTGCCACCAGCCCTGGAGTCATCCTCACAGTCTTCAAGCAGGGGTGTGTAGAGCTGTAAACAAATCCACCTTGTGGGGCCGCTGCTCCCTTGTCCTTCACAGGCTGGACTGCTTCTGCTGGGCACCTGGAGAGGCAAGGGGGTCCCAAGGGCTGGAGAACAAGCTGTGCTCTACAGCCGGGTGGGCTCTTCCTCGCTGTCGCTGCAGTTTCCACAACAGTCCTGAAGTCAGAAAGGTAAGGAGAGGGAGGAGGAAGAGAGGAGCACAGCAAGCAGAGGGTGAGCATGGTCACACAACCCAGCCTGCAGCTGCCCTCTGACAAGGAAAGGCCAGGCCCCCCCGCCTGCATATTGAAGGGCTGCATGGAGGCAAGGAGGCTGCAGTGGGCCCCAAGTCAGCAGAGAAACAGTCAAGCTGCATCTGGGGGTTCAGCTCCTGGCAGGCAGACTGGTGAGCACACAGCTGACTAGGTCAGAAGCTGGGATGAAGATGAGCTCTGTGGACTAAAGCCACCAGGGAGATAGCTCAGTGCCAGCACAGACGATCTGCCCTGCTGAGGGCTCAGACAGTTGAAGAAGCAGCTGAAGCCCTTTTTGCTGGAATGGGAGTCTGAGCACAGAGCAGTTCCAAACCCTTCAGGGTTTCTCAACCCTTGAGTGTGTCCTGGACATCTGAAGTGAGGAGTGAAAAAAACTTCCCATAGCTCCTGGGAGCACAGCTCCCAGCAGCAGTGGTGCAGGGGCAGCTTTGGCTCAAGCTGAGGGCAAGGCCTCCCCGACAAAGGCAGCAAGAGCACAGAAGCAGGATTAGTGGCTCAGGGGGGCAGTTAGAACAAGCAGCAGCTTTGTGCTCTGCTGGGGTAAGGAGATAGGCACTGAAGGACAACACTCCTCTTTCCCAGATCTTGCCATGTCCACGGGCCACCAGGTATTTCCCTGAGCAGAGCAGCTGGGGAGAGACTGCTCACCTCTGGAAAGAGAAAACATGTGGCAAATCACAGCTCAGCCCCTGCTACAGGCAGCTGCCCATCCTCTGCCTTGAGGCAGGTCCTTCCTGCCTCAAGAAGGGCTGGACATTCCTGCCCAGAGGTAGCTCTGGCTAGGGCAGCCCCCTACACAGGGATACATAACTAAGAGCTCATCAGGGATGGCATTATTCATGTGGGAAAGGAGCAGACTTGCTATTTTAGTGCCTTCACCGACATCCCTCTCCCTGTGTGACTACAGTCAGAACAGCCCTCAACTCCACCAACATGAGGAGTGCCAGCCAGGTTAAGGGCTGGCTCTCTGCAGCCTTGTATGTGTCCTCCTGAGAGCTCTGGGGTCTGGCCACTGAGCACAGGGGGAGACTTTGCCTGCTGCCCTGTCATGCCCACCTCTCTGCCCGATCTGGCTGGCACAGGCAGGAGTGAGCTTGGTGCTGCTGGAGAACTTGCTGGGGAAAAAAAACACTGGGCACTCTTACCTGTCTGCTGAATAAGCGTTGGAGTAACCCTTTTTTGGGCTGTGGAGAAGGTTGCCCTTTCCAGTCTAAGTCTGGGGGCACTGTGCCATCTGTGCTAAAGACATTCAGCTCCTTAAAACACTCCGTCTCAATCATCTGGAAGAAGATAAACATGGCTGTAGCAACTGCCACACAAAGCAGAAGGGGACCAGCCCAGTGCAAGAGTGTCAGGGACAGCACAAATCCTGCAAGACACTGGCCAGCATGAGGTGGGCACAAACAGGAGCAAACACCTGTCCTGCAAGCTCACCTCATTCTGCCAAGGAATGGACACACTTCCTGTAGCAAACTTCTGGTAGAAGTCGTTGTCTGTGGGCTCCAGCTCCACCCCTTTCACTGTGGAGAACTGCTCAATGTCCAGAACATCCTTGCAGTAGATGGCCTGGGGCTAAACAGCACAAAAATGGCTCTAATGCCAGGCTCCATTAGGATGCCCCAACTTCAACCAGCCATGGCTTGTGACCAAGGCCAGTGCTACTCTCCCTGCAGCCCAGAGCTTGCATGAGCCCTTTTCTCTCAAGCCTTGCCAGACTCAAGAAACATTGAAGGAAGAGAATGGGTGCCATCTCCTCAGGTTAGCCCCTGCAGGGCTCCTGCTTCCCTTGGCAGAAAGCAATGACTAAAGAGGTGAAGATACAGACAGGCACTCACATCCGGCTTGAACGGGGGGTCCAGCATGCCTGCCTCCAGCCTTCTGAAATTGAGGTGCTTGAAGAGAGGGTGTTCCTTCACTTCCTTGGCCCCAGCTCCTCGGCACCCCAGGCGCTCCAGAGGGTCTTTGCACAGAAGCTGCAACACAAAGGAAATCAGTGCCTCAGGTTGGAGGTTGCTTCAGAGAGGAGAAGCCCTGAAGTCAGTCAGGCTCCTGCAGTATGACTCTAGGGACAGCACAGGCCTGCTAGGCAGCTGGAAATAAAGACAATTTAGACCCTCTTGCATGGTCTTATCAGAGCCAGAGCAAGGGAACCTGGCTGCCACCACCACCTCTACAAGCACCAGGCCTGATATTCTCCTGCTGTGTGCAAAGGAGGGATGGCAGTAAAAAGGGACAAGGACACACACTCATACCATGGTGCAGAGGGAGCGGGCACAGGGCGAGAACTTCTCTGAGTACTCCTCCTGCACTTCCTTCACCAACCGCTCCACCTCCTCCCGCTTGATCTTCTTCTTGCGCTGCTGGAAGGGCGACTGCCCCTCGATCATCTCATACACCAGGCAGCCCAGAGCCCACCAGTCTGGGCTGAAGGTGTAATGCTCATTCTTTACCACCTCTGGAGCTACACAGGAGCAAGGGTGAGGGATGTGAGTGCAGGGAGAACACACTTGCAGTCAGAGACCACTTCTTGATTAAACCAGGGCCACTTACCCATGTAGCCAACTGTCCCCACCCGGCCCTTGATTGTTTGGCCCTCTGGCACATGCACAGCTAGCCCCAAGTCTGAGATACGGATGTGACCTGCACAGAGGAGGAGACAAGATCAGGGGACAACGTCTGAAGCTGCCAAGAACACAGAGAAACCCAGCTTCAAGCACAGGAAGAGAGAAAGACCCAGGCCCAGGGCTTTTGTTGGCCTGCACTCACCATGGTCATCTAGCAATATGTTCTCTGGCTTCAGGTCCCTAGGAAGGAAGACACTTGATTAACAAGGAGCCTGTTGTCAAAGCAGAGGACACAAGGAACAGTGACATTTCAAGAAGTCACAGATAAACAGCAGAGGAATGCTTCAGGCACACAAATAACCTTCCCCTCGGTCCCTGCCCTGGAGTCAGCCCTGCAAGCATTCCTCTCCCAGGCAGAGAAGCAGGTTATGACAATCTTCAACCCTCAGCAAGGAAGCAGTGAGCCTGTGGCTCATTCCTTCTTTGCAGGTGCAGAGCTCACTATAGGGCAGGCCATGTAAGAGAGATGGACCAGACTGTTCTTCTGCTTACTCTGTCCCAGGGCAGGACTAGGAGGGACTTTCCAGCCCATAATTATCTATGCTATCCCCAACCCCATCACACAGTCATACAGTGTTCCCCCTCCTGCCTAGCTCTGTCTGGAGCTACCAGGGCAGCCTACCCTCCTTTGTTCCAGTGTCAATACTGCCCGGGAAGTTAAGCACCCGAGTGCCTGCCCTGAGGCATTCGCAGCATGATCACATCCTGTTCTTGGCAATGATCATTTACCAGCATGAGGAAGCCAAGCTAAGCTCTCTGGTCTCTCCCACAAGATCAGCTTTCTGTTCCTGATCCCCTCTCACCCAGCTCTGTGCTGCTTTCAAGCCTGAGCTTATTTTCCTGAGCAGGCAGACCCAGGTGGTCTAGTAAGAACAGCAGGAACTTTCTTGCTTCTGCAGCCCCTACAAGGCTTCCCAGAAGGGAGCAGGCAGTGCGCACCTGTACACTATCCTCTCCTGGTGCAAGTCCTCGAGGCCACAGCAGATCTCAGCAGCATAGAATGCTGCCCGGGGCTCCTCAAAGCCAGCCTCTCCCATGTGGTAGATATGGAACTTGAGGTCCCCTCCATTCATGAGGGTCAGCACTAGGCAGAGAGCATCTTTAGTTTCATATGCATAGGCTAAGCTCACCTGCAATTCAGGGCAGAAAGGCTGTTAGAAGACACAGCTGGAAAAGGGAGGTGCATACACTCTGATGGGCAGCCACCCACAGGCAGCAGAACTGGGCCTTTGCCAGCACAGGAGATAGAAAGGGAACTGTGCAAACCCAGGGAGGACGTGGAAGTGCCCGGCAGTCCCCGCACGCCCCCAGCTTTCCTCAGGCAGGGAGGACACTATTTCTGTGAGTCAGAACTGCTCCCCTCCAAAGGCAAACAGCACGCAACAGCAACCCCAGGGTGGCATGAGATGAATCCCCCATAAAGAGAAGTTTGAGTCTGTCCACATCTCAGTGTGGGCAGGGAGAGAGCTCCTCATCACAACTCAGGGCTAGGCTTCTGCCTACTTGGCTATCTGACAGTTCTCACTGTTTTTTTCTGCCCCAGAAGTTAATAAGCTGCCTGTGAGACCAGATGGGTGTTTGGGTCTGACTTTGGGGACATCTAGGTCATCTTGTGAGGCAGCAGGTGGTCCTGCCTGACCCCAGCTTTGGGGGAGATTTGCAGCCACCAGGATTCTACCCCAATGGGCAGGACCTCTTCCTGTCTCTCCACACCAGGTGAGGAGCATACAGGTGCAAGGCCAGCTGGTTGGAGGAAGAATCAACTGCAGCAAAGTGAGAGCAATTCCTATGTACTTACTACAAACCTACTGTTCACTTTTTCCAGGATCTGTTTCTCATTCAGGGCCATGGCCTCTCCCTTTCGCTTTTTGACCCTTTTCTTCTCCAGCTTCTTGCAGGCATACATCTTCCCTGTGGCACGCACTTGGCAAGCACAAACCTGCAAGAGGGGACAAGGCTGAGTACCCTCCCACTGCTGTTTCCAGGGTGGGGGTCTAGGTTCTGCTCTCAGGGATAGACATGGTAAGATAGAGATGTACTTGTCCCCATCTCACTCTGAGATCAGCGAGAAGCCTGTTGTCAAACCAAGGACACAAGGAACAGTGATAGCTCCAGATGTCACAGATAAGTAGCAGAGGTCTGTGATGCCCCTGCCATCTACAGCAGCACCATGGCTGGTGCCTGAGAAGACAGAAGGCTGCTCCAGAAACAGAAGGAAGCCTGACAGTGATAGTTTTGAGGAGTGCAGTTTCTCTGGCCAAGACCTGGGGAACAGACCTGGCTCTCTGCCCAGGCAGCAAGACGCACCACAGGGCACTGCTACCTACCCTGTGCAACACTTCCTACACCTTCAGTGCCTGGCAAGAGGGGAAACCCTGCCCCTCAGATGACATATCACACAATGCCCAGAGCACAGGAGTGCACAGCGCAGAGCCCCCACTGCCCCCAGTCAGCAGCACTTGCCTCCAGGTGATGGAGCAGCTTGTGGCACCCTGACAGCCAACCCAGGTCTGCATCTGGCAGCAGGCAGTGGTGGCTGCCCGATACCCTGAGCACAGGGGTAGTCACTCACCTCCCCAAAACCGCCCTTGCCGAGCACACGATACTGGCGGAAAGTGTTTTTGGTCACTGGCTGCCTGTAAGGGAAAGGAAACTGGAGGGAGATGGGAGCAGGGAGAGAGCAGGTATTGAAACCCAAACCACCCCCATGCCCTGGCCTGAGATTGGGGCTCAGCCCTAAATCCCAGGCTCAAGCAGGCCCTGTTTCCCTGTAAAGCAAGCAAGGCTGGGACTGCTGATGGGTTAATAAAGGGTTTTTAAGGAGAACATGAGCAGACAAAGGCTGGGGCCCAGCTCAGGCATCCCCCATGTGAGCAGGGTGCAGGGCTCTGCAGGGTGCCGGGAGCATTACCGTTCCAGCCATTTCCACTGCAGGAAGCGGTTGAAGTACAAACTGTCGAGGTAGTCAGCAAAGGGAGCCACACTCAGGTAGTCATGGATAAGCCTAGGAGAGAGAAGAGGCAGCAAGGATCCTGAGAGCTGCCGACAGCTGTGGGAGAAGCTGGTGGCCCACAGAAAGAGGAGGAGAGCAGCCCTGAGAGCCATCCCTTCACTCAGCCTGGTGCTGAGTGCTGGCCCAGAAAGCCTCCCTCCCTGCTGACTCTGATGCAAAAGGAAGGTACATCGGAGGTACTGCTGTGATGAACACAGCACCCTGCAACCACTGCTAACTGCTGCTTCTCAGCACCAGCCCAGGCTGTGGGACAGAGGGGGACAATGAGACTCTTTGCAGTTGTCCCCCTGCCCACAGGGGCAAGGGCATGCTCAAGGCTGTAATCAGCTGCTGAGAGCTGCCAGCAACGTTCAGCACCAAGCGTTGAGCTGTTCAGCTTCCGATGAGCACCCAGCACAAAAGGCCACAGGGGATCTGGCTCGAGAGAGCTAACTGCCTTGGAGAGCAGTGCCAGGGCTGCCCAACAGAGTAAAGAGCCTTAGACACAGTGTCTAGACTAGAGACATGCATCAAGGAGGAGCGGATGGGCTCTTCCCCTTTCAGAGCCTGCCAAGAGCAGGCAGGGCCCAGCCCAGAGGCTCTGCATTCAGTGACAGCAGTTACCACACACAGAGCTAAAGCTCCCCAGAAGGCTGTACCAAACCCATTGCTACATCCCTGTGCCCGATGAAGCAATGTGCTTCAGCTACTGTTCAGGGAGGGGTGGAGGCTGTAAGCCTGCTTTGCCTAACAGCTTCTGCTTTGCACCCAGAGCCAGGACCTCAGCCATGGCTTCTGCAATGGGAAGAGAAGTGACCTTACACCTCTGCAGCAACAGCCAGCATAACCTAAGCAGAAGAGCCACACTGAGGCCAGCAGGAGAAGACTGCTGGCGTTGGGAGTCCAGCTGTCAGGTCTGCTCTGTGGGTGCCTAGCAGATCCAAGCACAAAAACTGGGAACAACACAGATGCTGAGGCTTGCTGAAATGGGGTCTTCCCACACGGCAGCTCAGATCCACGCACAGTGAGAGGGGTAACAGAGGTTTCTGCAGTGGTTCCCAGAGCCCACACAGCAGCTTTTCTGTAGCTGTGCTGCAAATCACTAGCCCAAAACTCCCCAGGCCCCAGCCTTAGCACCAGCCCTCATTCTCCTGGAGGAAGGAACCATGTGTGACAAGGCAAATTTGTGGCAGCATTTACCCCATGCTGTTGCACAACCTGAAGGCTGACCCCAGCCTTCCAGCTTACTTAGTGGATTCCTTGAAGAGCTCCTTGGAAGGTTCCTGCTCCAGTCTCTCACAACAGGCATCCACCAGCTGTGAGGGGACTTCAGGCACATGGTCCTCACTCTGGGGACAAAGGGATGGAGTCAGACATAGGGAGCAGAGCCCCAGGGTACTCCCAGGAAGAAGCCCACAGGAAGAGCATATAGGTGACCATCTGCTTTAGAGCAGTGGGAAAAGCAGTATGACTGTTTGTGAGGTGGTGGGTGGCTCTGTACTCTGCCCTCTCTGTCTTGCCCGGCACGTTTGCTGTGGCAGGACATGGGTAATGACAGATGTCAGCTTTCCAACTGCTCTGCCTTTGCAGGCAGCAAGCACCACCTCTTACTCACATTTGGCTTCAAGTATTTTTCAATCAGGTGCTGCCCACATTCCTTCCGCTTCTCATCTGGAGCCACTTCGTACCCTGCCTGCACAGAGCAAAGAGCATGAGAAGCAGGTTCAGCCAGGAACTGAGCCTTGCTACCGGGCAACAGCTGCAGAGCTGCAGCACCCTCTGCCCAAGCTTTCCTCTGCTTTCCTGGAAAACCAGATCTCCAGCAAACAGCTCCCTAAGCAAAGGCCCAGCCCCATCTTGAAGAAACTGTAATGAATAGGTTTTTTTTATTTTTATTTCAGGAAAACCCTACGTGACCAGAAGTATCTGGCAACATCCAGGGCCAACCAGTCTTGTGCACAGGGTGCCAAGAACATCCCTGCCTCCCCCAGTGGAATCCAAGGGGTTTTGCTCTTACCACAGCATCCAGGAACTTGACACAACGTGACAGCTCAGGCCGTGTCTCGCAGAACTGCCGAAAGAGCATGTGCCCAATGGGCTGCTTCTCACACAGGCTGTAGTAGTCCCGCTCTGCAAAGGTGGAGAAGGACACTCGCTGCCAGCCCTCAAAGCAGCAGCTGCAGCCCACAGGCAGCAGTGGAGAGGCTTGTGATTTGTCAGCTAACTCATAGTCCCACCACTCTGAGACTCCCAGGACAATGAAATTGACCCAATGGGGACAAGAGGCACGACTGAGGTTTTATGTTCCCCTACAGAAGATCTTCCCTGAAAGACCTGCTACTCTGCACAGCCTGCCTGCACAGCAAGGGACAGGATCACAGGATGTCAGGGGTTGGAAGGGACCCAAAGAGATCACCAAGTCCAACCCCTCTGCCAGAGCAGGACCATACAATCTAGCTCAGGTCACAGAGGAATGCATCCAGATGGACCTTGAAAGTCTCCAGAGAAGGAGACTCCACAGCCTCTCTGGGGAGCCTGTTCCAGTGGTCTGTGACCCTTACAGTAAAGAACTTCCCCTTGTGTTGAGGTGAAACCTCCTGTGCTGCAGCTCACATCCATTGCTCCTTGTGCTGTCACAGGGAGCAAGTGAGCAGAGCCTGTCCCCTCCCTCCTGACACTCAGCCCTCAGATATTTATAAACCCTCTGTCTTCTCTTTTCCAGACTAAAAAGCCCCAGTCTCTCCTCATAAGGCAGTGCTCCAGTCCCATAATCATCCTCATAGCTCTCTACTGGACCCTCTCCAGTAGGTCCCTGTCCGTGATAAACTGGGGAGCCCAAAACTGAACACAGTACTCAAGATGAAGTCTCACCAGGGCAGAGTAGAGGGGGAGGAGAACCTCCCTCAATCTGCTGGACACACTCTTCTTAATATACCCCAAGATTCCATTGGCCTTCTTGGCCACATGGGCACATTGCTGTTCCACGGATAACTTGTTATCCACCAGGACTCCCACAGGGCTGCTCTCCAGCAGACCACCTCCCAACCTGTACCTTTGTGTCCCCTGCTTGCCTAGAGGCTTTCTCCTCAATCCTCTCTCCACTGAGATTGAGTGACTACTCCAAACACACAAGGAACACATCAAGCTTATTTCCAGGCAGATCTTCCAGGCCAGGAGTTGCTCTGATGACTCTTACAAACCACTCATATTCCCAAAGGCCTGGCTGGAAGCAGCAGCATCATAACATCAGGCACCATTTCCACAGATGTCCTGTTAATGCTGCACATAGTAATTAGCTCTCCCCAACTCCATGTGCCTGACACTCACTGTACATCAAATCCTACAGCCCTCTGGAGTTCAGCTTCCCTGCTGATTTCTCCTACCCCTCTCTGAAGTCCAAGAGGCCAGGCACAAACCCCTTTGACCATGCAGAGCACTTCCATTTTTTTGCTTTTTTTCCCCCCTCCCCTTTCACTGAGATGTTGTCTGATCATGGGCCAGAAGAGATTTCTGCTACAGCCATTGCCACTGAGGGCTGCCTGGGGTGCAGATGTACAGCCATCCGCCAGCACACAGGGGATCCTCCAGCACTCCTTGGTGCTGGGTACTGCCAACCTTCCCCTCCCCATGCAGCAGTTTCTCCCGAGGAAACTGTGGCTTCCTGAGGGTGCAGAAGAGAGCAGAGCCTGGCTGTGGTGGGGGAGGAGGCTGCCTGGCCGGTTTCCTTGTATCTGCAGGGGAAGGAGTTCCCTTCAGCTGGGGAAGGCGAGTTTGCTGCCAGCAAGATCAGAAGGTTTCGGCTGCCCTCACCACTGCCCTGGCTCACGCAAGGTTGCTCCCTGTAGCCAGGGCACACAAAGAGCTTAATTCTGCACTGGGCAACCAGCCCACCATGCTCATGGGCCTGCCAAACCTCTGGAATAGGAAATAAATGTTTTTCTAGCAGGGAAGGGAAAACAAACCACTCTAGCAAAGAGTGACCTGAGAACAGGGAATACGGTCATCTCTTCCACAGAGAAACCAAGAGAGGTGGCTTCCACCTTGCACATGCCTTCCCAAGGAGAACTGAGGATGTGGGTGGTAACAGCAAGCCACTAGGAGGGATTTATCTCCTAAAGCTTCACAAGATCATTGTCCCAGACAGTGGGACAGCAGAGAGACCACCAACACTCATCACCAGCAAATGGACAGCATAGCAAATGTGCAGTTCAGTGCTGGAAAACATGTCGTGACACCCACAGGAAGGGCAGCTGCAGTCAGATTACAGGCATCAGCTGAGGAAAAGCTCTCAGAGAAGCAGCTAACAACTGGGATGGCCAAGATGGGAGCTGCAAGAAGAGCCCAGGCCAGAGCTGTGTGCAGTGCTTAGAACTTGCTCCAGAGAGACAGTCTGCAGCAAAATCAAAAGTAGAGTCCCCGTCTGACTACACTTAGCTGTGAAGCAGGCCCTGGGAGGTGGTGCACAGTGGTGCACTTGGAGGTTACAGTGTGGATGATGAAGGTTGAGTTATTCCAAGTGCTACAGTCCCACGTGTCTTCAAATGAGACCTTCCTCTCTTTGGAGACACCAGGAACTGGAAAACCTGGGCAGGGTGGAATTGGGGACTGGAGCAGCAGAAATCTCCCAAAACCACTCAGCCCAGTGACACCTGCTCTGAAACAAGGCCATCACTATGCCACTCTCCAGCTTGCAGCTGAATCCAGAATGACAACTTAAACTAGCATTCCCCTTCCCAGGAAGTAAAGCATTCCCAGCCTTCATGTCCCAAAACAATTTCACATGATAAAATCAGAGACTCACAGAATTGTTTATTTTGGAAAAGACCTTTAAGGTCATGAAGTCCAACCATGAACCAAACACTGCCAAGTCCACCACTAAATGACGTCCCTCAGCACCACATCTACGTGTCTTTAAAAACCCTCCAGGGGTGGTGACTCCACCACTTTCCTGGGCAGCCTGTTCCAGTGCTTGACAACCCCTTTAGCAAAGAAATTTTACCTAGTGTCCAATCTAAACCTTCCCTGGCATAAGTTCAGGCCATTTTCTTTTGTCCTATCATTTGTTACTTAGGAAAAGAGACCGACACCCACCTCACTACAACCTCCTTTCAGGTAGTTATAGATGATCTCAGGACCAAGCCTGCTGCACAAACAACGTTCAAGCCATGAAGAGTACAAAGTACAGTATTAAAATGACAGGCCAAGCCCTGCCCAACTGTACAACCCTCATCTGAACTACACAGCAGGAACCCAGCTGTGCTCAGGAAAAACTGCTGCTTCAGTGTTAGAAGACAAGGTCTGCAGAGAAGGGCAATGCTCCAAAACTCTGCAGCACTGAGCAGGTCTATTTGCACAGAGAAGGTGGCTCTCTCTACTGAAGCTCATCCTAGCTTAGAAGGTGTATGGGTACATCAACAGGCATTATCTGGTGAGTGCCACACAACACACCACAAGAAATGCCCAGCATTTCTTCCCTGCGTCCCAAGCTCCAGGTGATCCTAGATGGGCTTTGGCTGGCACATGCCCCCTTACACATCCCTGCCCCTCACATGACTGTTTTGGGTGCACAACTCCCGCAGATGCTCACCCACTGGCCCCACTCAGTTCTTACTAGCTGCCACATCTTACCGAGGGTTTGTCGAAGATCCTCACAGAGGCTGATGTGGGGGAACTGAAGCATCTGGCGCCATTTCTTACTCTTGCCTTTTCGGTTTCCACCACCACCTGCAGACCACACAACATTGGTACCTTGGGTTATGAAGTCAGGACATCTGACTGCAGCCTACCCTTGCCAGAAGCTGAGAGAGGAGACACCCTCTGATCATTTGCTCAAGCAAGTCCAGGTAAGGAAAATAAGACCAAAGCGGTACCACCATCTCCTGGCTGGTGGAACAAGTGTTAGAGCCCCTGGTTAGCAGAGGAAGGAGACAGACCACTGCAGCTGCTGAGCAGAGTCCCAACCAAGAGCATGACGACCTCTCACTTGGACATCTTGGTTAACTTCTATTTAAGGTATTAAGGTATTTAACTTGTATGCAAGGCAGGAGTGCCTAAAGCCACAGGTTACTCTGCCTGCACACCGAGTTCTTGGCTCCCAAGCCTGTCCTCAGGACCTCTTCATAACTAATCACCTCTCCAGGACAGTCCTTCGGTGTGAAGCCCTTCCTGCTGTAGTAACGATGTTCATGCCACCTACTCATTCCAGACTGATTGCTTACTTCAGGGAGGGGCTCTCAGAGGGAGGACATGAAGCTGGGAGACAGGAATTCCTGCTCTAATCCTAGCTTCAGACAACTCACTGCATTGCCCGGGGCTCATCACTTTAGTTTCCCACCTGTGAAGTGGGGACACTCCCACCTTTCCTTAGAGATAAGCCTGCCTCAGAAAAACAAGATCCCCAAACTTGATAGTATTTCAACTTCAGGTGCTGGAGTAAATGCCCAGTGCTGTAAGACTGGGTGGGAAAGCATTTAGATAGATTAAAAAAATTATATCATAGCAAGTACTGAATACTGAAACACTCATACACCTGACTGCTGGGGTCAGCCAACCACCAGGGATTGCCTTCCCTTGCCAAGTGCCAACACACACACAATCTCCCACCTCCCTTAGGAAACAGTGGAAAAGTTGGGCCAAAGGCACAGCTTTCTGAAATCAGGGTGGGTGAATAGCATTTATCAGCTCTTGAGAAACTCTTTCATAACACTTTCCTCCACTGTGGATGCAATTCAGCCCCCAAACCCACACACAGCTCCTGGGCATCCAGCTTCCCGCACTGCAGGAGGCCTTGGCTGAACAAGCAGAAGGGATGGGGCCATCACTCAGGGGCTAAACCCAGGTCTGAGTCCCTGGCACACTCTGGGTCACTGCACTGCATCTGCCCCACACCAGCAGCTGGGCTGCATGATTGTACAAACTCAGGAAGGAAGTGACTCAAGGGTAAGCAGGGGTGGAAGAAACCAGCAGTACAGACACCTTCTTGTCAGCCATGGCTTATGGCAATGAAATGGACAGGGGCACCCAAGTGAGGGCATGGAAGGCAGAGCCATCTTCGCCCCAAGGGTATGCAAGGAAAGGCAGAGCTGTGCCACACAGCACCCAGAGGACAGCTTGCATTTCCTTGAGTTATTTGCTTTGAAAGGAGGCTCCAATGCCCTTCATGATTCTCCCCCACCCTCCCATCAAGGCAGCAAACAGCCCAGAACACCAATCTCCCAGTACACCCATTTGGAGCATGGAGCAAAGGATTGGACACCTCCACTCGGAGCTCAGCATTTGGGAACTTCAGGCCTGGGTGGCAGCTCAAAGCTGGGGCGTTGTCCCTCTCCCAGAGGCCGACAGACAAGGAGGACAATGGAGGAAGGATCCTGCACCTTCCCTGAGCCAAACCCTCCTAGGAGAGTTTGAAGGAAATACAAACCATGGTCATCTTGCAGCAGCAGCTGAAGATGACTGTCAGCAGCTACCCCAGCATGTCCAGGCTGATCTCAGCCCTGCACTCCCACAACAGGCCAGGAGGCTCCCAAAAAAGCTGAGCTAGGACAAAGCATGGGGTGCTCCCAAACCCAGCCAGCAAAGTGGCTCTGTCCTGTCACACAGGCTACCAGAGCTTGCCCCAGCATCCACTGTGGCCACTCAGCCATGGGTGGGAGAGCCATAGATGGACAGCACAGCCACCTGGGGCTCTTGCAGGCCAGAAACTGTCCAGCATGAGTGTGCCAGTGCATCATATCTGTTTGTAACCAAGCTGCCCAATGCTTGCCAGGGGAGAGGCACTGGAGAAGCACTGGAAAGCACTGCAGCAGCAATCCAACTCCTCATTCTGTATCAGCAACAAAACTCCACTCTGTTGAAGGCATAACAGAAGGCAGTCTCCTGGTCGCTCACCCTGTGTAAAGCAGGGCCTCATGTCTAGAGGTCACAAACACCACTGGTTTTGTCTGGATTTGGTTTTGATACAAAACTTGCTATTATGAACCATGTCATGGTCTACCATGGTCACTGTACCTTGAAATATCTGTACTAAGCCTGACTTTCGAGCAGCTCAAAAATATTTCTGCCCATGTAAATTTAATTTTGTTGCTCTTTGCTCCCACAAATCTAATCTCTGAAGCCTTCTAACTGGATTTCAGCGGGCCCCTCGGGCTGCAGAATGACTTGCTCTGGCCAGCTGCGCAACGTGGGCCAGGAGGGGCTGTACTTCCCCACCACTTTCTGTGATCTAATGAACTCCTCGATCCCTGGCAGAATCTGATCCTCTCTGCATAGCACCAGGCTCCTGTGTGACAGCCTTACACCATACCGAGGTGTCTCTGCACAACACCCCAGACCTTTGGGCCAGCCCCACTGCTGGCAGGCTGCATCCCGCACCCAGGCCCTGGGATTCAATCCTGAGCCTGGAGCAGCAGGAGGCTGTGACACCACCAGCAAAGCTCCTGGCACTGAACGGACCAGAAGCAGATACGGTGTGAAGGTGGCGGAGGGGTGGAGCTCACCGCTGCAGTTTCGGTACCGGCCCTTGTGGGGCAAGCAGCAGCTCACAAGCCTGAAGTCAACTTTCTTCTCCAGCTGCCATTTCCCTTCGACCAGAGACGCGTGAGCAATCTCTGGAAGGGGCAAGGCTAGCAGCTGCCTGCACCGGCGGGAGGCTGGCGGTGGTCTCCATACGGGGAGACAGCAAAGCCACCCCGGGAGGGCTCAAAACCCCCAGAGCAAACACTACACGGACCAGTGAGCAGTTCCTGGTTCCCGGGGCAGTACCCAGCGCTAGGGCTTCATTTAGAGCCGAGCGCTTTGAGGCGGCCTGTGTTCAACTTGCACCATTACCTTCGTCTAGCCATGGCCCCGACCACCCAGGACGAACAGCCCGGAGCCGGGTCCCGGGGACAGGCAGTGCCGGAGCCTGCAGCTCGCGCGTCCGCAGCCCCGGGGAGCGGACACCGCTCTAGGAAGAGGCCCAGAAGCCTCACAGGTCACACCAACGACTGGCCGGCACCTTCCGGGCGCTGGGCTTGCTCCACAGCCGCGCTGCCCCGGGCCTGTCGCCTCCCCTCTCTGTTCCGAGCACTGGTGTCCGCCCGGAGGCGCCGCCACTCACCTTCGCGAGCCTTGAGGAGTACGGTGTTGGCGACTATGTTCTCCAGCTCCATGGGCCCGGGGGGGCGCCGCCGCCTCCCGCCCGGCTTCGCGCCACTCCCCTCCGCTCGGCCCGCGCCCCGCCGCTGCCTCCCCCCACCACCGCCGTGCCGCGCCCCGCCCACCCGCGTGCAGCCCGCCAATGCCTGGCCACGCTCCTCCCGCGCCGCGCTCTCATTGGCCCAACCTCCCAGGGAAGCCTCTCCCCCTCCGCAACGGCGCTGCCCTCCCGTTGGCCCCACGGCGGGCGGAGGCGTGGGAGGGCGGGGCGGGGAGAGAGAAGCGCGCGTCATTGGGGTGCCATTGGCGAAGCCCCGCCGGGAAAAAGGGGCAGGTGCTGATTGGAGGGGGAGATGTCACTCAGAGAGCGCAGCCGCCGCTCCGGGAACGGATTGGGGGAGCTTCAACCGCGCCCACCACAGGGAGAGACTCACCTTCTTCGGCATTTGATTGGGTGTAGAGCTGCCACTCTGATGCAGATTGGGTCGTGATAGGGTCGTTCTGCAAGGGGTGGGGCCGAGCGGCTCTTTTTTTTTCCTGTTTCTTGTAGGGTTGTTGGTTTGTGGGTGTTTTAGGTGTCCTGCTCTACTGTCGGAAGCAGTCAGGCACAGTGGGGACCTTCCTTCTCTTTGCAACCTCACTCTTTGTGAGCCTGCCCTCAGTAAAGTCTTCTAAGCACCTGCATGTCCAGTGTTGGTCAATCCCTGTGTTGCAGTGCGGATGGTGCAAGCTCCCGTGCTGTGCTCAGCCTCTGTGGTCACGGCTGCTGTGGAGGTTTAGGAGTTCCTCATTCTCTAGTGCTCTTGGTGGTGGAGCATGTGTGCTGGCAGCCTGGTCTTACTGGAGCTCCTCTTGGGCTTTTGAGTGCTGCAATGATTTGCTCTAAAAGTTGGTGGGTTTTTTGTTGGGTTTTTTTTTTTTTTGGTGTGTTGGGTTTTGTTTGTTTGTTTGTTTTTACTAGTGCTTCAACTAACAGCAGTCTTATGCTATCTGAGGACAAGCTGTGATATGGGAGTCACCAGTGCTGGGTCAAAGGTTGGACTGGATGATCTTGGAGATCTCTTCAACCAAATACATTCTGTGATTCTGTAACCACTGCAAACCCATGTCTCCCTCCACCGATCTTTCTTAATGAAAACCTGCTGGTGGGGTTTAGCCTGGGTGCCCCTGAGCGTTGCTTGGCCAGGTTGTGCTAGTGAGGAGGAGGGAAGGGGCTTATGTCCACAGGCTGTAGTGAGGCTGATAATAACACAAATTATTCCAGGCACTCATTGCCTGCGTAATTGGTACTGACGGTGGTCTGCTGTGCCCTTCAGCATTAGCTGAAGATCAAGTGTAAGATCTGCTGGTTATGAACTTGCAGCTATAAGGAGGAGGAAGAGAGTGATCACCCAGAGGTGATCTCCTATGTTACTTTGCTGTGAGAGATGAGCTCGCACTGTGAGCTTGCTTCTTTTAGAGCTGCTTTCCTTTTAAGGGTGGTACATACTTATTTTGAGCTTCAAAAGCAATTACTTTGTATCCATGCATTTGTATGCTTAACCCTTAGGTTGCTGCTTTCTGCTTCCTGCAGCTGGTCTGTTGCAGTCCTATTCCTGCCACCACCAAGAATCATCAGCCATTGGGTGCTACCCGAGCAGCACAGGCGTCCACAGGGGTCCTGGTGTCCCCAACAGAGCTGGAGGCAGCCCAGGTGGTGTAACTAGGACTCTGCTTTTTAGCTCTGCACATGAAATGTGGCTGGAGATGGAGGGCTCCAAACCCAAGCCTATTAGGACAGTAATTCACAATAATCTTGAGAAATTGAATAAACAGCCTGAAAATGCAGGATGCAATTCCAGCTGGATGAGTGCAGGTGCTGCAGCTGGGCAGGAGTAATCAGCATTTCAAGAGGAACCACTTTCCTGGCAGTGCTAGGGTCACAAACAAGGCAGGAATAAGGGTCAAGCTGTGGTGGATTAAATGGACTTTGTACAAATTTGGAATGGAAGAGGCTGCTGCAGAGGGTCAGGGTGACCTGCCTGACCTGTCTGCTGCAGGCAGGATAATGTGCTGGGTTGTGATGCAGTGAGGTGGAGGGACCTCTCCTCAGAGCACCCCAGTAGTGCCTGCTAGGCACTCTCAGACTCCAACCTTCAGAATTTGATGTTTGGTGACTTCAGCCTGGAGCTCCCTTGCATGGCTCAGATGTTGCCCTGGTGCTAGCACAAGCTGGATGTGCTGGCAGCTCCTTGCCCAACCAGGAAGGTTTCTGCATGCTTGCACTCCAGCCAGTTCCTAACCCTCTTTGTCCAGCAGCATCACAGAGTTCTGCCTGTGTGCCCATGAAGAGGGACAATGACTTGGCCCCTGGTTTGTCCCAGTGGTGCCAGGCAAGGGTGAGGGCAACATGCACAAGTTTCACAAGCCAGGGCACCACAGGGCCCCAGGGTGCTGCTCTTGGTGCTAGTGCCCATAGGGAAGAGCTCCTTTCCCTGAGCAAGCCAAGCTGGCCTGGCCAAGTCCCCATCAGGCACTCTCATGTCTGCATATTTTTAGAAACAAAGTGCTGTTTAATTGTGAAAAGGCAAAAGGCAGCCTTGGGAGGGAAAGCTGGGCGGCAGAGATAGAGCAGCTCCTTCCGCAAATGGTGCCACAGTGGCTTCAACCACTGGGGCCAGCCACCTCCAGATGGGTCAGTGCTGGGTCCCATCCTGGCACAATTCCCCTGGGAGCCTCATCCATCCCCAAAGCTCATGCTACATGCCTCCACATGCAGGGTTAGCAGGCACAGGAGATGGCCCAAGAATCCTCACTGCTGCAAGTACCCCCATCCCTTCCAGATGCCAGACCCCACAACCAAGCTGTACTCATCCCAGCAGGGCCTGGCAGGAGCCCAGTGTTCCTTGAGCTCCAGATCCCAGCCACCAGCAGCTGTTTTTAGCTGAGTGAAAGTCCAGTATTTTGAGATTTTCTATTTTGAGTGTCAAAACTGGAGAAATGAAGTGGCCCCTGACCCCTGGTTGTCTGTGTGGAGCAAGTGAGGGAGCTGAGCAGGGTGGATGCCAGCTGGCTGCTGCTGTCAGGGGAAATGTGGTTGCCCCTATGGCCCTTTGCACCTCAGGCTGTGCTGGAGTCTGTTCCCATGTGATGCTATCTCCCACGCTCTCTCAAGTCCTTCTGACACTGAGATATCATTCCTCCTTTTCCTTCTGCAGCAAGATCCCATGCTGCAAGGGGACCTGGATAATAACAGGTGCCAGTGATGGGTGCCACTTGGTAGGCTCCCAGGAGGCAGACACCAGCCCCGGGCACAGAATTTGGCCTCATTTCATTCAACCCTGCGTTTCCAAAATTACCTCAAGATACACACTGGCACTGCGGTCTGGGATCCATGGCACAGCTGGGAGCTGCAGGTCCAAGGAGGATGACAGCACTAGCAGCTTCTTGAGATGCCAGGACACAGCAATGGAGATGTGGTTGGACATCCCCACTGTGTTGCACTTGTAGCTGAGCTTGAAGACATGTTCCCCAAGTCCTGGCAGGGTCCTAGGTGCAGTACTGGCAGGGGATGGTGAGGAGCCGGTGGAAGGCGATGCAAAAGTGCCGGTTGAAGAGGGTGTAGATGAGGGGGTTGAGGCTACTGTTGCAGTAGCCTATTCAGAAGAAGAAACGGAAGCGTGGCTTGGACACCTGGCAGCCTTCCCCACAGACAGCCCCCAGGCTGTAGGTGAAGAAGAAAGGGAACCAGCAGAGCACGAAGGCTCCCATCACCACGACCAGCATGATGGTGAAGCGACGTTCCTGTGCCCGTACCAGCCGCCGTCGACACAGCAACATACTCTGGTGCTGGCTCCATTGCTGCCAGTCCAGCATCCCCACCCTTAGCCCCTTCTTACTGTTGCCAGTGCTGGCGGGGTGCAGGGTGCAGGCAGGGAGGAAGGCTGCTGTCTGCCAGGTGGTCAGGTGGTAGATGCGGCAGTAGACGGCAACCATGACGAAGCTTGGGGCAAAGAAGGAGGCAACGCGGGAGGCCAGCACGTACCAGGTTTCCTGGCTCAGCTGGCATTTCTCGCTCCTTGGATGGGCCCACAGGAGTGGCGGCAGTGCCACCAGGGCTGCTGCTGCCCAGGCTGCCCCAATCATCCCCTTCACCCGCCTGGGGCTGCGGCGCAGGTTGAGCCGGGCAGCTCGGGTGACAGCCCAGTAGCGGTCAAGGCTGATGGCACAGAGGTGCCCGATGGAAGCAGTGCAGAGCAGCCCATCCAGTGCCAGGTACAGACTGCACCACAGACCACTGAAATACCAGTAGCCTATCAGCTCATTGGCCAATGAGAATGGCAGGACAATGATGGCCACCAGGATGTCTGCTGAGGCAAGGGACACCAGGAAGAGGTTTTGCGGGGCCCGCAGGACCTGGCTGATGGAAATGGCCACGACCACCAGCACATTGCCCACCACTGTGGCCAGCAGAATAGCCAGAGTGGACAACAGGATGAGGCCTGTGGCCACAGGCGAGTGTGGGGTGCTGCCAGTGCCACTGCTGTTACTGGAAGTGTTGGGGAGGGTGATGGCTGCCTCCATGCCTGCCCAGAACCTTGGGTGGATGAAGCCCCATGGAGCTGCCCCCTACCATGCATGCCCTGCTCACTGACTTCACTGCATCTTGTGATACAACCTTGCAATCACTGAGTCCCTGGAGAGTTCCTGTACTGACCTGGGCCAGCAGCAAGGAGGAGGCTCTCCTGGTAGTATCGGGAGTACCAGAGCAGCTTCCACGGCAGTCCCACTGCCTCTGCTGCTCCCTCCTCCCAGAGAAGGCTGGGCAGGCGGGAAGGAGTGACAGGCTGATATCACTGGCAGAAGCCCAAGCAACTCTGGGCAGTGGGAGAATGGTTATTGCTGACACTTAAAGCGTGATGTGGTGGGTGGGTTCCTGTCATGTGTATTGAAGTATCCGACAAGCTGGTGACACTGACTGGTTATGCTGAGTCAACATCCTGCTGAGCCCCAGCCTGCCAGCACCTCACCAGCAGCCCTGTGCTCACCAACACACTGCCATGGCACACAGTGGTGCAGCATGAACCCCACTGACTCAGCCTTCTGGGCATGAGGTGGGTGGAAGAAGATGCTGCTTGCAGCACTTCAGTACAGGCTGGCTGCAAACCACAGGCACAGGGCTTAGCTGTGGCATTGTCAGTGTGTGCCCCCATGGCACCAGCTGTGTGTTTGGTGCATCCCCAGTGCAGGGCACCTGTATGGGGCCAGGATGTGCAGGGGTGGTATGTGTACATGGGCAGATGGTGGGTGTCTGACAGCTGCAGCTCCAGCAGCATTTGCAGAGGCAGGAGCGTCTGTGAGGAGGCAGCTGGGGTGCAGGCGCTCAGCCTTTATTAGACACCAGCTGAACGGGGACAGCAGAAACTGGGTGGCCACGGGAGCAGTGGGCCAGGCACCTGGTGCCAGCTAGAGCCGGGTAGCACTGTGAAGGGCCAGGCGAGGGGAGCCCACACGGACAGTGGGGCTGGGCACCTCCTCGATGTAGGAGAGTGCAGGGTTGTCCAGCCCCAGCCTGGTCTTGTCCCGGGGAGGACCCTCGTGCTCCTCCCAGCCCTCGGGGCTGCGGCAGCGGTCGGTACAGCAGAGAGTGGCCCGGGTGATGAGCCGGTCGAGGGGCTGCAGTGAGTGCATCCAGGCAGGGAGGAAGTCCCAGGTCTGCAGCCATTTGGGTAAGCGGCCAGGGCTGCGTGCCTGCAGCGCGTTCACCAGCCCCACAAAGAAGAAGAGGCTGAGGAAGGGTGCTCCCACCCCCACCAGTGCCTGCCAGCCCGCCATGGAGATGCCGAAGATGAGGGAAGGCAGCAGGAGGAAGCAGACGATGAGGTACAGCACAGCAAACCAGCGATACTTGGCTGTGCGCTCGCCCAGCGCCTTGGCCATGCGGATGGGCAGGCGGGTGAAGGGCAGTGGGTACCACAGCAGGATACCAGAGATGTTGAAGAAGAAGTGGCAGAGTGCGATCTGCAGGGATGGCATCCCTGTCAGACCAGGCACGTGGGCTGCCCCCAGCCCCTGCCTTGCCCAGTGCCCCCTGCCAGCCCAGCCAGGGGCTGGGCTGCCTGTACCTGGAAGGAGCTGGCTAGCTTGTCCCCTGGACTGGCCAAGGCAGCCAGGATGGCAGTGGTGGTTGTGCCAATGTTGGAGCCCAGGGTCAGCGGGTAGGCACGTTCAATGCTGATCACCCCCAGGCCTGCAAGAGAGGCACCCCATCCCATCCCACCCCATCCCATCTCATCCCACCCTCCCCATCCCACCCCCCCCCCATCCCATCTCATCCAGCCCTACCCCATCCCACCCCACCCCATCCCATCCCATTCCACCCCATCCCATCCCATCCCATCCCATCCCATCCCATCCCATCCCACCACATCCCATTCTCCCCACCACTGCCATCCCTGTGCTTTCCCAGGCATGATTCTGCAGACCTCTGAGCATTCTAGCACCCTTTGGCCATCATAATGGGCACCATGGAAGGGGACTAAACATGGATGAGACTCACCAATCAGAGGTGTGATGGCTGAGGTGAAGACAGAGCTGCTCTGTACCACAAAGGTCATCCCAGCGCCCACCACCATGGCGAAGTATCCAGTGAGCCAGCTGAGTGGGTGTGGGAGGTCTGCCACAGCATGACCATGGGCACAGACATGGACATGGGCATGGACATGTTAGATGGGAGCAGCTCTGAGCTCTTACATAGTGCTGGGGAAGGGTCTGTGAGATGAGGCTCTGGGTGAAGCCAAGCTGTAGGTATGGGACCTGGCTAGTGGCCAGGATGGCTGGGGAAAGAGGACTTGGACACCAGGAGGACATGACAGCCACAAGTTGAGTGGGAGTTAGGGACAGGAAGTGGGCATGGGGGTCCAGGTAGGGATGGGGGTTAGAGACAGCTAGGGGATGGGAAGCAGGGATGGGGATGAGTGGTAGACAGGGTGCCATTCCACTCACCAGTGTTGATGACCTTCTGGATGGCTTTGGCCACCTGCCCCTTGAGCAGTGAGTTGAGGAGTTTGACCAGGAGGATGAGGCAGGTGCAGAGCACGATGAGGGACCCAGCCAGCAGCACCAGCCCCACGGCCAGGTCAGGCAGCGGTGTGTCGGTGAAGAGGTGCTCGCCTGCCCCACAGCATGGCTGGGCGAGGGGCTAAGGCCAGCCTGGCCCTGCTCACAAACCTGGCCCTGCCCCAGACAGCCCCACACCTGGATCCCAGCACCAACACCTCCCAGTCCTGTCCCACATTGTGGCTCCAGTCCAATGCCCAGCACCTCTCCATCACACATAAAACCTCCCATCCCTGCCTGCACCTCCCCAGCCCTATGCTCTCCAGCCTTGCCCAAGCCCCCTGCACCCACTCACACTTCTGCCTGGTGATGTTGTGGAGGCTCTCGATGCCCTTAGTGCTGCAATGGCCAAGGCCCGTGCAGTTTGGAGGGGACCCAAGCCCCACAGCAGCCATCTGCAGGGAGAAGTTGAGCTTCAGCGGGCTCCACAGTGTCCTTGGCCAACCCTTCCCTGCTACTTACCCTCTGTGGGATCGTTTGGTGGCCCCAGCAGGGCCATAGACCTCACCTGTGGGGGTGTGGGGCCACACCAGACACGGATGAGGCTTCGGTTGCGCAGACTCTCGTCTCCAGTTGCAATGCCTGTGATCACCGACTTGTCCAACTGCAACAACACAAGTGTTGGAGAGGTCCCTTGGGGGCTGAGAGCACCCACAGCCTGGTGACCTCATCTCGCTGAGATGAGGTCACCACTGCCAGCCTGGGGATGCTTGAATACAAATGCTGTCAAAGGGACACCAGTGCTGGGGACATCTCCACTAGCACAGGGGACACCTGTGCTGGGGGACCACCACCATCCTGGAGACACTGGCCTGATGGATGCCATGGATGAGGATACCTGGATGATTAGCTTGGTGAAGGGCTCTGTGATGATCTTCAGCAGGTCAGGGGCATCCTTCCCACTGCGGATGTTGAAGGTGGCCACGACCAGGTGGGTGACATGGTGCAGGTACCCACTCACCACCTCCAGAGGCAGCAGAACCAGCACCGACAGCCAGTTGAAGCAGTCGTGCACTGTGGCACCGGCAAAAGCCCTGTGCAGAGGATCCTGTCAGCATGGGGTAGCCCCGGGGAGCAGCTTCCAGGCCCTTGAGTCCCCTCTGCCTCAACCAGCTCTCACCGTTTGAACTCACTGCGGTCACCAGCCTGCATGAGGGCCACAATGGTGTTGGTGACGGAGGTGCCAATGTTGGAGCCCATGATGATGGGGATGGCAGAGCGCACCTCCAGCACTGGAGACAGAGACACGCGCTAGCCCTGCATGGCCCGGTGCAGGGTGACCCCATCCAGCCACCCTATCCCCCAGATTCAGGTCCCCAGGATCCCTGCAGGCACACTCACACCCTGAGGAGACCATGCTGACGATGATGGAGGTGGAGGTGGAGGAGCTCTGCACCAGCACGGTCACCAGGATGCCCACCACCAGCCCGGCCACTGGGTTGGAAAGGATGGCATTGTCCTTGAAGATATCCCCAGCCACTTTGCCTGCAAGAAAACACGAGTGGCGGGGTGCTGGCCTGGTGGGTACCACCAGTCATCCAGGCATCCCTACCATCCTACCTCCAGCCAGCTGGAAGGCAGAGCTGAGCACATCCAGGGAGCACACAAAGAGGTACAGGAACCCGAACATCAGGGGCACCTTGAGAAGGGAGACACAGATGGACTGGACCCTGGCCCAGCACCCCAGCTCTGCACAAGACAAGAGAGAGTGTTAAACACCAGCTACAGCAAGGGCTTGGCTCCCTGGGCTCCTGTAGCCCTACGCCATCCTCCCATGACCCTGGCAGGATGGGGCTTATGTCCCCAGATGTGCCATCACTCCCCAGGTCCCCTCCATCTCCTCCCATTGTGGAGTGTGTTCTGCTGATCACTCTCATCGCCCCTCAACTCTGCCCTTGGCATCCCAGGGAGCTGACAGTGTCTGTGTCCAGCTGGGGTGCCAATATGAGGATTGGCACCACTGGTGAGCAGGAGGGAATTGCTGCCAGTTCCTGGGCCAAAGTTGGAGCTCTCCTGGCACCCTGAAGTTCTGGCACCCCCAGACCCCCGGGTACCTCTGGCAGGTCCCTGAAGTGCTGCCCAACCCGGGTGCTGTGTCCCCACCCCCTGTGGGTCTCACCTGGCTTCTGCAGCTCCTCCAAGCCCAGCCGGGGCCCTTGCCAGGGCAACGCATCCAACTCATACCGCTCCCTGCCCTCACCCAGGCGCCCTGGGGAGCCGGGACAGGTGTAGCCATGGTCAGGGCAAGGCACTGCACTGATGGTGAAAGGGCAAGTGTGGGCACCTGGCAGCTGGTGCAGAGCTGGGGAGAGCAGGCACCTGTGTTACAGCCCCATCCTTGCAAGGTCTGCCCTGCAGAGGAGGGCTGGGCACTATCTGGGCTGGGGTCTGGCCAGAAGCAGAGCTGGGCTCAGCAGAGCAAGGAAGAGGAGGGCATGGGACACCTACCTTGGCGGCTGGGGCAGTAGGCAAACTGGGACCCATGCACCACCCTTCCTCCCCGCACTGGGCAGCGGGGCAGGGCTGGGCTCTCTCTCTGGTAGGGCAGCATCACTCCTGTTGGGGCTGGGCAGAGGTGGCTGCGTGTCACCATGGCAGAGCCACAGCTGCGCTGCACTAACAACCACTGGCCCCCTGGATCCCTGTAGTGCTGGCACCACTAAGGAGCACCACTCCATCACCCAGTGGTCCCCTGGGCGGTGGCCCAACCACCACCATGCCACCCTAGTAAGCCCAGGACCCTGCTCACCTGGGGCTGGCCAGGCACTCAGGACAGCTCTATGTCTACATGCAACATCCTCACATCCCTCCAGCGAAGTGGCCCATGGGGCACTGTGGCCCTTTATATTCACGCCAAGAGCAAAGTCTAAGGAGCCTCGCGTTGCCCCTCGCCTCCGCTCCATGCTCACCTCCTCCCCAGAAATTCCTGCAGTTAATGGGTAACCTCTTGACATCCCACGTCAGCTGTGGCCCTGAGGTGGGCTGGGGCACATGCCCTGGGGTCCAGTGCTGCCCATATTCCCCCTCACCTGCCAAGGCTTGGCATCACCCCTGGGTGAGTGGCAGTCAGTGCAGTGCAGAGCAAAGCAGGGAGTGCTGGAGTCCAGTGCCCAAGGGGTGATGCCAGAGCAGCCTCAGCTCTCCATCACTTGGTGCCAGGTCCTTCATCCCCTGCATGAAAGAAGGAGGGCTCAGTGCTGATGCTGCTATGGTGTCCCAAACTGGGGATGAGGCCATGCACACGTCCCCCATCCCTTGAGCCATCTAAGCATCAGCCATGAGGAACTTGGCTCTGCCCAGGGCATGCACCATCCTCACTGGGGCACTGGTAGTGGGTTATGTTGGCATCAGTACAGTCCGTGTCCTGTCACTGGTAGTGATGGTGGCATGTAGTCTGGCCCGCCCATGTCAGCAGCTCAGCACGGAGCAGCTGGCAGCACTGTGAGGGCTGCATGGGACAAAAGCCCACATCTTACCAGCATGCACAATGCCAGGATGGGCAGGAGTCGAGTGACATCAGCATTGCCATCACCATCTCCTCAGTGCCATTTATCATTACCTGCTCTTCATGCACCCCCAGCCAAGTTTCTGTCCACCCACAAGGTGCCTGGGCATCTGCCCAGGGGACACACAGGGGACAAAGGCCTCTCCAGCCTTGGTGCCTGTTGGGAGCTAGCATGAAGGAGCCATGTGGCTGCCACATCCCTAACCCTCTGGAATTGAGTGCTCCCAGGACCCAATACAATGGACAAGCCCTCTGCTATGGTATGGAGACAGGTGAGATCTCTTGGGTACCCCAGGACAACCTGGGGGCATCCTTGCCACTACTAGAGCATTACTGAGCCTTCTCTGAGTCACAAACAATGGAGCTTAATGCCCAGGAGGTGCCACAGCAGGGGATATATCCTGGGCACTCTTCTGGCCAGAGGGTGCAGCTAGTGGCACCAACAGAACACTGTGCCAGGCTGTGGTGGGCAGGAGGCTGGTGTCCGCATTTGCCCCATGCTTGAGGGCTCTTGGCCAGCTGCCCCCACAATCATTAACCCAGTGAGGCCCTGGCAGCCCCAGTTATCACTCATTGACAGGGTCAGGGCTGAAGTCCTTGGTTGTGCTGTCCCTGCAGCTTCCCCTACACCATCATCAGTGCTGGGAAAACAAGCTCCTGGCAGTGCCCCTTGCTGTTGGTCAGGGTGGCACTGGAGCTGAGGGCTGGCCCCAGCCCTGCCTTGGCCCCGGGAGTGTTCTGTGGTGTATGGTGGGGCTGAGGGAACATTGCTGCCAGGAAAAGCACCATCTGGCCTTGATGGCAGAGGAAGGAGAGGGACACGCATCCAGGCAATGCTCTTTATTTCCCCCGGTTTCACACCACAGAAGGGACTTTGCAGCACCACAGAGACACAGGGGAGCTCTGACTGGGGCTGTAGGGCTGCAGCTGGCTGCAGCAGTGTGGGGCTGGTGGCTGTGCCCCATCCCTGGGCAAGCCCCAGGGCAGTGGTGATGCAGCAGTGACCCAGGGTATAGCCAGGAAGGGCCACAGTGCACACAGACGATGGAGGGATCTCCTGGCTGTTCTCAGGGGGCTGTCTCCACTGCAGACTAGCTCTGGGACCTTTGGGGACATGGGCTGCTGGGGATGGGGACCCACAGGGCATGCCCAGGTCTGGCAGAGCTGGACTCAAGGTTACAGACTGGCACAGCTGCCAGCAGGGATGCCAGGCTACGCACATGCTGGTACTTACAGACTAGGCTGAGATGCTTAGCACCCAAGGTGCTGCATTCCTCTGAAAGCAGCCAGGCCTGACCTCGAGGACTGAGCACGTGCAGTCCCAGCTGGGCTGAGGCAGGGAACCTAGGGGAATCTGCTCCTGAAGTTGCCTCAGCAGCTGCCCAAGCAGGATCTCCCTACAGGGAGAAGGAAGGCTTCTTTGGCGCAACCTGCTGGCTCTGCCTCTGCCTCTGACTGCTTGGGGCAGGAACCAGGTGCCCTGTTCCATAGTGGCAGTGCTACTGTGGCAGGATCAGGCCCAGCTCCACTCACTCAATGCATCTGGTAACAACTTGCTCAGGGCACAGGCTGGCAGGGCCATGCTCTCCCTTCCCTCGGAAGGGCAGACCTCATATCACCAACATGGACCAAATCTGGCCCTCACGTCCACACATTCTCCTGACCCTGCCTGCCCACAACACCAGGGTTCAGGGCTGGAGCCTGCCTTGCCATCCCATCCACCCTCTCTATCCTGCACACCCTTCAGTCAGAAGGGTGCATTCTTCACCTCAGCAGTCAGTGGGACTGTGCCAGCCTAGCCCAGGCAGGATTTGCTGGACAGAGAGCTCTGCTGCAAGCAGAGCAGGCAGAGGCACTGGGCAGGACAGTGCCAGGCATGTGTGGGATGCTGCAAAGTGCTTTGCAACTAGAGTTCAAACTATGTACAGGATTCCCTTGATGTGCACCAGGATGTGACCCCACCGAGGGGCATGGCAGCTGCTCAACCACTCACAGTGACACGACACAACAGTTTGGGACAGGATGTGGACGAATCTGCGGTCCAGGCAGTGTCGGTGGTGCAGGGCAAGGGCTGTCTGGGCCCTGTGTTGAACCCTGGCATGGCCTGGGGGTACCATGTGCAGGGTGCAGATGTGCAGCAGGACTCATCGGAGCTCGTGGTTGACCGGAGGCTGAGCTGGTGTGGACTCTGTGGGCTGAGGATGGCCATTTCCCTCAGAGCCTGGGTGAGGGGCATGGGGCTGATCTGACTCCTCACAGGTGCTGTCAGCCTGCTCAGGGAGCTGGAGGAAGTCAGGCAGGACTAGGTCCTCCTTGGAGAGCAGTCCACGCTGGTCATTGGCCCGACAGCTCTGGGCACGATTCAGCAGCTCCACTAGCCCTGGGGGAAATGCAGGTCATGCACCTGAGCCCAGTGCTTGGGCTCCTGTTCTAACACCTCTTCACCTGATGTGACCCTGAAACATGTCCCAGGCTCAGCACCTTCACCTTCTCCCTGCAGAATGGAGACCCTGTGCCCCTCGTCCCGTGTTTTGCCCCACCCCCTCAGGTTTCAGACATGCTGAGTCTCACCTTCCAGGTCATATGTGCGGCGGTTCAGGTTCATGGCAGCTGAAGACCGGGACTGGGAAGAGGAGGAGGGCATCTCCCACAGTGTGTCAGGCTCTGCTCCTGTTGGGCTTCCCTCCTGCGATGAGCAGCCATGTTCTCAGCAATGGGCCAAGGAGGCATCGTTCCCCCAACCCACATTCCCATCACCCTCCTGCAGCCTGGCTCCTGACTTGGCACACACTGCCCAGACCCTCAGCATGTGCCAGTGTTGTAGCAAGGGCACATCTTCCCCACAGGCCATGGCAGCATCTGTGGCATAATCTCTCACTGGGGTGGTTGGATCTTGAGCTCACCTCACTCTGGAGAGGGGAGGGAGCAGCTGCAGCCTCGGTGCTTTCTGTCACTCTCATGCCTGCAAGGTAAGTGATGCTCAGCATCCATGCCAGCACCCTGGTCCCAACCTAGCTGGTGACAGGATGGAACTTATCCCGAGGAGCAGGAGCCATAAGCAGCAGAAAGCAGCCTGGCCTTCCGAGAACACTGTCTGCATGCACAGCTTGGCAAGGGGACATGGCTTGACAGGGAAGACGCTTTACCTGCTGGTGTTTCCAGAACAAGTTTCTGAGCAGCCACTGTGCTGACCAGCTTATCCAGGTCCAGGGTGGCCGTCTCACCTTGCTGCAATGGGAAGAGTCAGCTAGTGTCACACTCACTGCAAAGGCAGCCAGGCTGTGGACCTCCCCAGCCAGACCCTGCCAAGTCACAAGCACAGTGCAGAGCCCGCAGCGGTGAGTGCAGCCCATCTCAAACACCAGTGGCTCTCCATGAGCCTACAGGCTGCCCCCAGCGTGGACCACTGCTCCCCATCACCTGGTCATTCACAGCAATCCCTGGCCCAAGCCCCAAGGGCAGTGGGGGCCATGCCCACTGAGGAGTGAGTCCTCACCCGCCTCAGCAGCACCAGCTTCATGCTCATGCCATACTTCCCCAGCACAGGCTGCAGTGCTTCCCGGATGCACTTGGTTGGCTTTGCTGTGATGCGGATGGTCTTACGGAGGGAGGAGATTTCCAGGCTGCAGTGGGGGGAGAAGAGGCTGTCTGCAGGCAAGCACAGACAGGCAGGACAGGCAGGGGCAGAGCTGGGGTGTTCAGGACTGCCTGGGGAGTTGGGTGTTGCGCACTGTGGGTGGCCATGTTTGAATCAGACCAGACACAAGTGGGCAACAGCATCAGCCCCAAAGCTCTTACTCAAAGCTTATCCTGTTCTCCAGCTTCACCTCCTGGTCTGCCAACACAGAGCACTCCTGGTCCATCACTAGTGCTTTCTGCAAGAGCGAACCATTAGGAGAGAGCAAGCAGAGCCCTGCATGCTCCCACCCTGGGGGTGGTCTGGCTGGCAGGATCCCTCTCTCCCCCTGCCTGCCCTACCTGCTCATTGCCCACCAGGTAGACCTTGATGTCGGGAAGGCTGAAGCCACGCTTCTCACAGATGCCTGCCAGCATGTCACGGATGGAGTGGCCAGGCCGGACAGAGGCCAGCGAGGCCGTGCCATCGGGCAGGTACACGCAGCAGTACTTCATGGGCTTATCCGGCAGCTCTGCCTCACTGCCTCCCAGGCTCTTCCGATGGCCCTGCAGGACGGATGCTGTGGGGTGAGCCCAGCAAGTGGCAGTGTGATGCCATGGGGCCAGTGTAGCGACGACTCACCTCTGTCCAGGGGCTAGCAGTTGTGCTTGCCAAGGAGAGGAAGCCCAGGTCCAGGCTGGCCGAGGAGTTGAGCGAGCCCTGAGACTCCCGCCACAGCATGGCGCTCCCACTGCCTTCTCGCCCCTCTAGGACAGACAGAGAGATAGTGGTGGGGACCGTGGGCACCCTCCAGGGGTGGCATAGCCCCTCAGCCACACTCAGCACAGCACCTACCTGCCCAGGAAGGTTCCCGCCGCTCTGCCTTCCTGAAGGACCGTCGGGGGCTGTGGTTGGCACCACTGCCCGCTGTCTCCACACCCAGCGGCAAGGACTTGCCCAACTTCAGCTTCGACTTCTGAGATGAATGGAGAAGCATCTCAGCATAGGGACATCTGAGGCTGTCCCTTCTCTTCCCTTGGTCCCTTGAATCCCCGTCTGTCCTCAGCCTGGGGTTGGGTTTCCTTCAAGCAGTGCAGAAGGGACAGGTGCCCATCATGCCCTTCCCACTCCACTCACCTTGCTGAGGTCAGGTGGAGGGCTGCTGCTGCGGGAATGGGGACGCAGGTCGGGCAGGGGCTGCCCCTGGCTTTCTGCCCTCAGGCAGGCCTGGTAGAGTGGGGATTTCACAAAGCGTGTGTAGCTATCAAACTTCATCAGGTTAAAGATCTGCAAAGGGAAGGGGTGAGAGGGGTAAGACCCCTGCCCACCTACAGCTCACTCTGTCCACTGCCCCACAGCATGGCCCCATGGTGACAGCAGCAATGCTGAGTGATCTGTGGGGTGTCCCATGGCCCCCATCCCGTGGCTGAGTGGACCATGGGTGCTTCTCCTACCTGGAGCTGCTGAATGCGAAACATGTCTGGGGAGGGGGTGGCCAGCATGTCCTCCCCAATCCAGGCCTGCTTGTCGATATTCACAGGACTGACCGAGTGGCTGGAGAGAAACTCATCATAGATCCGCCGTGCCTCCTGGGCCAGCTAAAGAAGCAAGAGGGTCAGGCCATGACCAGGAACATCCTCACTGCTACCTTGCAGGGAGCCCCTGGCTCAACCCACAAGAGACCCCAGCCTGCTCAGCCTCCCAGAACAGGAGTCTGCTGGGACACTGGGACATACAGGCATGACAGCCACCTCCAGCTGTGCCCACATCCCTCCCAGCAGCTGCATGACCCAGGATCTGCCCACACCACAGCTGTGCAGGGCCTGGTACCTGCTGCGTGTCGCTGGCTGGGATCTGCTGGAAGCGCTCGCATGCCTGCCAGAAGTAGACATTTTCAGCGCTGAACTCCTTCTTGAGGAACTCCTGTAGGGCAGAGAGAGCTGCTGGCCTGGCTGGTGCTGTGGCTGTGGGGTAGCTGGTTGCCAATAATGGATGGGAGTGGGGACCAAAGTCTGAGCTGTGATACTCACAGTGAAGTAGGTGACAGCCACGCGGTCCTGCAGCAGTGTTTCGAAGGATTCTGCCCAGCTGACCACTGACCCCTGTGTGGAGCTGCAGGTGGTTGGTTGTCCTGGTAGGCTGTTTACACTGTGGTTGCTGCCATGGACCCTGGAAGCGTTTAACTCTGAGAGAAAAAAAGAGTCAGTTCTGGCTGCCTGAGTTTTCCCCAGTACTGCCAGCAGCCCTCTGTATCTGCAGCAAGTTCATCCACCCCATCTCAGTTTGAGCTGATAAGCCCTCAGGTAAGGAATGAGAGGAGCATCACAGTGGCACCCTCAGGAAATTGAGTGCTGTTATGCCAAAGCTGGCACTCTCTGGTGTGACAGCTCTTCCTGCCAGTACTGCCTGTCCTCCCCTCCATGGTGCGTTACTGTGACTCCACCTGTGACTCACTTCCCAGGAGAGCAAAGCCCATGCACGGGGAAAGCACCCCACCCAGCTGTGAAGGGAAGGGGACACAGGGGGCATACAGCATGGAGGAAAGCTCAGAGTATGCGTAGAGGTGCCTGAACTTACCTTCTCCATTGTCCATGACAAGGAACAAACACAGTGAGAGGAGGACACAAAAAGTGTCATCCTCAGCAGCCAACCCTGAGGAAACCCTCTCTAAGGGAAACTTAAGGTTACCACGAATTCAAATGGAGTCCCTCTGTCAAAGAGTCAGAAGTTGCCAGGGGAGACCCCAGCTTTTGAACTGGTGAGCAACTGGGAATGGAGGGTCATTTGCAGGTGAAGGTAAGGATATGAAAGCAGAGCTCTCCCAGAAAAGCCAGCAGGAGCAGAGGAAGCAGCAGGCTGCTGCTTTGCTGAGCTCCCCACACTTCTCTTGTCCAAAACATGGCATAACTGTTACCCTGCACGTGCACGTAAGAACATCAGCCACTGGCAGCCTGTGCTAGAAGGATGCTGCAGCAGGGCTGAGAGAGGTGGATAGGCCATCTGAGATAACTGATGCACAGTGAGACAGGTGGAGACAGACTCCCTCAGGGAACCCAGGTTCTGCTTTCCCTGGGAAGCCCAAGGATGCCAGCTGAGTAGCCAGAAGGGAGGGACAGGCACAATGGGGCTGTGATGGAGGGATGGGGGTGTATGGTGAGTCCCTGGCAGAGGGCTCAGTCCAGCACTGTGGCATCCTGGCCATGTACCCACCCACAGCACAGCCTGTGATGACACAGGACCTGACTATCTGCTGGCTCCTAGCCCCTGTCACCAGGGTGGCTATGAGTTTCCCCTTTTCCTGAAAGATGATGCAGGCCTCCCATCCCAGAGCAAAGAGCAGCCTTACCTCCATCCGACACAGCTGGGCCCTGTGGGGGTGGAGAGAAGAGACATGAGAGAGGCCACACTGTGTCTGCCAGCCCGGTGGAGCAATACCTGGGCAGGTGACAGCGTAAGGGCAAGCCCAGTCCAAACCAAGGAGCAAGAGACACTAGTCACCAGCAAACACTGCTCTGGTGTTAGCTATGACTGGAACAACTGCCCCATGGCTGAGAGAGGCCATGATGGTCTCAACCCAGGGACAGTGAGTAGGGGTGGGGGTGCTACAAGGGTTGCACAGCTTTTCTCTGACCTTCCATGCCCTGGGGCCGGGCCAGCAATTGGGAAAGGGCAGATACTATCAGATGCAACCCTGCCACCACCACTGCCCTGGGAGGAGAGAAGCAACCTCCTCAGCACAGGAAGAGGAGGGGAGGAGGGGAGGGAAGGAAGGACAACCACAACCCTAAACAGGCAAACTGCCTGCTCCTTTCCTTCTTGGAAGTTGGAGCTTCTGGAGGGCACATTCCCAAAAATGGAGACCAGGTCTTACCACAGCTACCAGTGAAGGACAGAGCAGAGCAGGGTGCCCTGCAACAGCACCCCCACCCCCTGGGCTGCCCCAGATACCAGCCACGGGGATGAGATACCCCAGGACACACAGTAAGCAAGGAGATGGGCACAGCCTCTGCAGTCAAAGCCCAGCCAAGCACACCCTGCCTGGTCCTGCCTCCCATCACCCACCTGGGGCCACACAGAAGTGGTGCCCTTAACCTGTCTGGCTAATGTCCTTCACCCTGCCAACCCCAGATTGCCCTGTAACCCCTGCTTGTGCCCATCCCAGCCCCACTGTCCCATTCCTGCCTGTCCCTGCTAACCCATCCCACATGCCACTGCCATGACCCTTACTCCAGACCCACACACCCCAGCTCTGCCTGCCCATTACCCCAACCCCACATACCTTGCCAGCTCCTTGCTCTTCCCCATCCATCTCTGCTGCCCACACCCACATAGCTCTGTCCTGCCTGTGCCACGCAGCTCCACACATATCAGCACTGCTGACTCCTGTTACCCCATGCCTGTGTGTCACTGCTTGCCCATCACCCCAGTGCCATACACCTGAAGTGCAGTGTCAGTCCCATAAAATCCTGCCTGCTCATTACTCCAGCCCCATCCATCCCTGCCTGCCTGTTACCCAGCCCCATATACCACTGCCTGCCCTAATACCCCTCTACGTGTCTGTCTGCTTCAGATGCCCAAGCTCCCCTACTGCCCTGCAGCCTCATATCCCCCATCTGTCCGTCACCCGCCCCACACCTTCTGCTTGTCTGTCACTCGGCCCCATACATCCCCCTACCTGCCCAGCACCCAGCCCCACACCCTCCTGCCAGCCCGGTGCCTGGCCCACACGTTCCTCTGCCTGCCCGTTACCCATTCCACACTCCTCCGCCTGCTCGGTTCCCGGTCCCATACATCCCTCTGCCTGCCCATTAACCGCTCCACACCCTCCTGCCTGCCGGGTGCTCGGCCCCACGCCGTGCCACGGGCGGGACGGCCCCGGGAGACCGGGACAGGCGCTGCGGGCGCGGCCGGGACTCACCATGCGGCCGTTGTGGACCAGCAGCAGCTTGGCCTTGCCCTGCATGTCTGGCACCCCCGGCCGAGCGCGCTACCGGCGCGGCCCGCGTCTCCGCAGCATCCCCGGCCGGCGGCGAAGAGCAGCTCTCCCGGCCCGGCCCGGCCCGGCTCTCCTCGGCACTACCGCTTTCGGCTGCCACAGGAAGTGTCGCCTTGGGAACTGAGACCGCAGCGGGGGGAGCGGAGCCGCCCTCCCGCCCCTCGCCGCCGCCGCCACCAGCCCAGGCACCGCCCCGGTGGGCACCGGCTGCAGCTCCGGGCCAGAAGCCGCCGCGACCCCGCCGCATCCCAGTCCCTCTCCCTGTCTCCATCTGCATCCCCCACCGTAATACCATCCCCATCTGCATCCCTGTTCCCATCTACATCCCCATCCTGATCCCCATCCCTATCTTCATCCATACCCCAGTCCCCATCCCTGCCTCCGTCTGCATCCACATCCGTGATACCATCCCCATCCTAATCCTTGTTTCTACCTTTATCTACAGCTCCATCCCACCCAGTTCCCATCACCAGCATGGCCTGTGCCACCCTGCGGTCCCCACCCAGTTGTTACCACTCCCAGCACCCTGGGCAGCCTGAAAGGGCTTCTCCCGAGCATCACAGCACCCCAGGGAAGGGGGGTGCAAGGGCAGGGAAGCATCAACATGCCCAACACACCCCTCTACCAGCTTAGTGCTTCTTGCTGAGTGCTCTGCTGTCTCCCAGCTCTATGTCAAGTGGTGGGTCCTGGGGTGGCCCCCCACGGCTGTGCTGCTGCTTGCTGCTGGCATATGGGGTGAGCTGCCTGCACCCCAGCCACTGTCAGAGGCTGGCAGAAAGGAATGGTGGACATGCAGCTGGGAATCACCAAATTGATGTATAAGCAGTTTTGCCCATCTCCTAAGGTTGGGGTTCCATGCTGATCAGCAACCACAAACCAGTCGAGGATATTTTAGCATATTTGTTAGGAAATATAAGTAACTAACAGTTACAGGATAAACCGCAGAGCACCATGGCAACCCGCTCATGGAAATGCTAATAACTGGGATGTAAGGTGGGTGATTAACCTACCAAAAGCAGAACCCTAACATTAAGTTGGGTGCAGATCTGTGCAGAGAAAAGTGTTCCCACCATGAACATGCACAAAAGCAGTGTGGCATTAGCAGCCGCAGCCCTGGCAGGGTCTCTGAGCAGGGGGTAGTGGAGGGTGGCTCCTGTGGTGGCCCCTCTGCCCCCTCAGAGCAGCACAGAGCAGCAGTGGGGGGGGACGATCATGCTTCTCCTGTTCCCTTTGCCGGAGTGTAGCTGTACTGTTTGGCTTGGCTTTGCAACAGGAATTATAAATAAAAATGTCTTACCAAGAGTGTGTGACTCACAGTGCTCACCACAAGGATAACCTCTCTGCTAGGAAACCTGATCCAAGGACCAAACTGCAGCATGCAAGAACCAAAGACACTGCTTAATTAATGTCTTTAATCCAAATGGTGAACAGATGAGCCCCTCACCCCACCTGGGCTGGGGTGGGCTGCTGGGGAAGGGGCCTGTGCCCCTCTGTACCCCCGTCCTGTGCCATCCCCTCTGGCTGCTGACAACCCAGCCGTTGACCTGCTCCAGAGTGTGATGCTTTCCCTTGTGTAGCAGCAAGGAGTTGATGCGGCCTTGAGAAGCTCCAGCCTCAGCATTACCTCCTGCTACCTTCCCAGGAGGCAGCTCATGGGTGATGGTGTCACCTCATCTTGCTTGGGTGGGTGGGATGTGGGGATGTGCTGAGGCATCACAACTCACAGGGGAAGCTGTGCCAGCCCTGTGCACCTGGGAACAGCCATGCCTGTGGCCTATCTCCACTGCCTGAATCAATTCTTTGAAGGTTGGGGTTATGGTGCCTCTCCTGGGATCCAACACCGAATGGCTCCATCCCACCACTATGCTCTGCCTGTTGTGAGCCCTGTGGTGTCTGGGTCCTCCTGCTGTGCTGCTGTCCCCAAGCTGGAGCTTGGTCTCATGGGGAGAGGAACACCCTGTGCCCCAGTGCCCCAGCCTGGCAGGACCTGGTTTATCCTGGGGGTAGGCGACGGCGGGGCGACAGCTGGCTGGGGGATTTGCCGAGGGCATTATTTAATACTGTGGGTAAATGGAGAAACAGCTGCTAATTCTGGAGCCTGTAATCCTCTTCCTTCTCTGTGGACAGGGTGCATGCCAGTCACACAGCCACCAGCAGGCCCTGGGAACTAGCCCCCGTCAGCTCCCCAGGTGTGCCGTGGGGCCAGAGCAACTTCCTGACCATGGGTGATGTGCAGAAGGTAAGTGGGGACCAATGACATCCCACATGTGCCAGGGTGGATGTGCTGGCACCAGCTTCTGGCTGTGGTGTCAAGCAGCCTGTCAGAGCAGGACCAGGGCTGTATCCTGGACTTGTCCCACTGGAACACCCAGGAGCAGGCAGGGCTCCCAGGACAGGGGCAGCACACTCCAAGGAGAGATTGGGGCTGGGCACACCTTTCATGGGGTCACCTCAACACTGGACACCTTGGAAGCCAAGTTCTGACATTTGCTCAGGTCATAGACACAGGGTACCCATGGCCAACAGTGCACCCAGCACCTCCCT
Organism: Indicator indicator; assembly: GCF_027791375.1. NCBI lineage: Eukaryota > Metazoa > Chordata > Aves > Piciformes > Indicatoridae > Indicator > Indicator indicator. The sequence goes on from NC_072027.1 coordinate 7,251,803, forward strand.
CCAAAATGAGGGTGCTCTGCAGCCACCTGGCACCCTGCAGGGCTCCTCCAGCACTCCACACCCCCAGGGGCTGCTCTCCGTCATCCAGAAGCTGAAGGGTTCCCCGGAGCAGGAGCTCCGTATTGTCCTGCTGGGGCTGGACAACGCAGGGAAGACCACACTGCTGAAACGCCTGGCATCAGAGGAGATCAGCACCATCACACCCACCCAGGTAGGTGCTTCTGGGAGCCATGGGCAGTGCGAAGGTGGTCCTACTGCCCTCTTGGGTGACACTGGAGTTTCCGTTCCTACTCAGGGCTTCAACATAAAGAGCGTTCACTCGCACGGCTTCAAGCTAAATGTCTGGGATATCGGGGGGCAGCGCTCCATCCGCCCCTACTGGAAGAAATATCTGGGCAGCACAGACCTGCTGGTGAGCGGAGTGGCCACCTCCCCGCCCCCTAGCCCCGTGCATGGAGAGCCATGCCCCCTATGCACGGCCCCGCAGAAGGCAGAGGGCTGTGCAGCCAGGCAAGGAGGAGCAGCTGACTGTCCCTTTTGTCTCCATGGCAGATTTATGTCATTGACAGCGCAGACCAGAAGCGCTTTGAGGAGACAGGGCAGGTATGAGGGGTCCAGTGGGGGGTGGCTGTGGGGTCCTGAGTTCTGGACCCATCTCTCATCAGCTCTTTGAACACTGGAACAGGGAGCAAGATTGCTTTCTACTGTGGCGCTGCAATGCTGTAGGGGGCAAGCTGTCCCCAGAGGCAGGTGGGAAGGGCTCATGATCAGACTCTCAGCAGGAAGAGCCACCCCACTCTACAGCAGATCTGTGCCTAGCAGTTCCTTCCCTAGCCAGGTGGGATGCCCCAGGGGTACCTGGCCCAGGGGTGACTCTGCCCCTGCTGAGAACGATCTCTCAGCTGGCAGCTCTCCTCACACCTTCCCAGAACCAGGTTAGTGATATGGCTAAGCAAAAGCTGCGAATGCAGACTTGCAAAGTCTGGGAACAAAGCTGGAAGGGGAAGGTGAGACTCTGTGTGCCAGTCTTGGTTGTACTGGCACCAGACGGCAGCGTGGGTGTGCCAGACAGCACAGGGCTGACAGCCTCCTGTAGCTGCCCTTTGCCCAAGGCTTTCAATGCCAGGAGCACTTCAGCCCTCAGTACTGCTTGCAGCTCCCAAGCTCTCTTCAGGGCAGATGGAGCTGCAAGGGCACATGCCTCTCTGTTGTGATGTCATGACCTGACATCTTCTTTGGCTGCAATTAGAGCAAAGGAGAGAGGGGAGTGAGGCACTTTGCGGGACTGAGGTGCCCTAGCCAACCCTGGGCAGCTCAGGCAAGTGTCCAGGTAGCTCTCTGGAGGAGAGCAGCAGTGAACAGCAGCCCTGGAAGATGGTCCTTTCTTGGCAGGAGTTGGCAGAGCTCACTGAGGATGAGTCTCTCACAGGGGTCCCACTGCTGGTTTTTGCCAACAAGCAGGACCTAGTAACTGCAGCACCCGCAGCCGAAATCGCAGAAGGGCTGAGCCTCCACACCTACCGAGACCGGGAATGGCAGATCCAGGCCTGCTCAGCCTTGTCTGGAGAAGGAGTGCAGGTAGAGAAAGGGTCCTGCAAGCTCTGCAGTACCGAGAGAGAACTCAAGGACATGCCATGCTCTTGAGGCTGTGCTCACGTATTTCTCTTCCCTGCAGGATGGGATGAACTGGATTTCCAGCCAGATCATGAACAGGAAGAAGTGACAGCTGTGAAGTGCTAGACAGGACTGAGCTGCAGGTCCCGAAGCCAAGGCAAATCCATTTGGTTCCTAGACTTCCCCCAAAGGCTTGGCTGGGCCCTGAGCCTCAGACTGCTGTGCTCAGATGGGCTTCCCACCCAGTCTTTCACTAATCATTTGGCTTCCCCTCTCCCTGCCTCATAGGCTTCCACAGGCTCCTTGTACTCCATGACCTTCCTGTAGCCCCTGTGCTATTGGAGGGAAGCATGTCCCAATGTGTCAAGGGCTTGCGCACCTCCAGAATGAGAACCTGCTCAGGACTTGTCCATCCACACTGCTGGCACACCCTGCAGATGCTGCTGCAATGCATTCACTGCACAGGGCATGTTGGGCATCCCACTGTGGCACTGGTTATACCCTTGAACATGGCACATAGAGCCAACCAAATACTGTGTATTACCCTCCACTCCTGTAGGCTGTGACTGGTGCTGCCCCAGCCACAGCATCTGGCTCAGAAAATCCTCAGATACTGAACTTTTGCTGGCCAGAGGAGCTCCCACATTTACATGGGACCTGGGACAAACACAGAGAGAACCTGACTGGGTAGCCACCAACAGAGGGCTTGGTGACAGCCTTGCTTGAAGCCACCGAGAGGAGCTACCTGCAAGAGCCCCTGGGAGCCACATTGCCCTGAATACACTCGAGCTGCAGCTTGTGTCACCCCACTGAAGATACTGAGGGCTAGAAGATGCAGCTCCCCAGCCACCACAGCTGCCATGGCCGAGCACCTACACCACCAGGGATGGGTGGGAAACAAGCCACAGCGCAGCAGGGAGCCCTCTGCTGTGCCAGACCCTGGGCTGCCCTGCGGCCCTCAATAAAGCTGCCTCTGACTTCTGTGCTGCCTTGGCCACTCCTTCCCGCGGTGCTGGGATAATACTGCCTGCCGCCACTCCGCTTGACAAGGCCTGAGGGAGCTCAGGCTGGGGCCATTCCCGGGGCCGGGGCCATTCCCGGGGCCGGGACCATTCCTGTAGCTGGAATCCCTGGGCAACCGAAGCGGAGCCACGGGCCCCTGCCGCCATCGTGTGCGCGGTTGCCATGGCGACAGGCTGCCGAGAGCCGTTGCGCTAGACCCGCCGGAGCGGGCCCGCGGGCAGCACGAGGCGCGCACGTGAGTGGCAGTTAGCGACAGAGCGGACTACCGCTCCCGGCATGCCGCGCGCCGCCGCACCTGCGCAGTATGCGCCTGCAGAACACCTCTGCTCCTCCCCACCCCCCAACTGCCCGCCCAGAGCACGGCGGGAGCTATTCTCCTCCCTAGCCCCGCCCCCCTCCTCTGCCATAGGCCTGCACCTGTGACGCCTCCCGGCGGAGGTGGGGACGCGATGGTGAAGGGGTTTCTGATTGGCAGGAGGGGATGCCATTCCCAGGAGAGGCCGGGAGTGGGAGTGGCGCGCCGGAAGGCGGAAGTGGAGCATGGCGGCGGGTGCTGGCGGGTTGTTGGTGGCGGTGGTGTTGTTGGTGGTGCTGATCGGGCCGCGCCTGGCGCCCGCCGAGCTTACGGATGGCAACAGCGAGCACCTGAAGCGGGAGCACTCGTTGATGAAGCCGTATCAGGGTGAGCGCGGGGCTGGGCGGAGCGGGACGGACGGCCCACGGCGGCACGGGCTGAGCCGCGCTCTCTCTACCCATTGCAGGCGCAGGCTCCGCCGCGATGCCGCTATGGGACTTCCAGGGCAGCACTATGGTCACCAGCCAGTACGTGCGCCTGACGCCCGACGAGCGCAGCCGAGAGGGCTCCATCTGGAACCGCGTGGTAAGAGCCATGGGGGGAGACTGGCGGGGGCTCGGGGCGGCCTCAGCGCCTCTCCCGACTCTAGCCGTGACACCACTGGGTGGTTTCTTCCCACAGCCCTGCTTCCTCAAGGACTGGGAGCTCCATGTCCACTTCAAGATCCATGGAGCCGGCAAGAAGAACCTGCACGGGGATGGCCTGGCATTGTGGTACACACAGGAGCGCTTGGTGCCAGGTATGGTGAGCAGCTGGGGGGCAGCCTTGCTGAGCTGAGGCCTCACCAGCACCCACACTTACCCCGTACCTGAAAGTTTCTCACCAGGGAGAGCGTTTGAGTTCCCCTCTGCCTGGTTTCATTAGCTGGGGATGACGTGTCCTATATGTGCTGTGCTGGGAACAGGTGCTCAGTTATCTGCCTGGCAGTAATCAGTTTCTGAAGCTCTTTTCGATAGAAGTGTCTGAGCAAAAAATCCCTCTGAGAGCCTTCTGTTTCTAATGTTCTGCCCTGTTCCAGGTCCTGTCTTTGGCAGCAAGGACAACTTTCATGGACTGGCTATATTCCTTGATACATATCCCAATGATGAAGCAACAGAGGTGAGTAGTCCAGGCAGCTTGGTCAGTACTGAGGAGGCTGTTCCCTATTGGCTTCGTGCTCTGCGTGCTTCATGCCCGGTCCAAAGGAAAATCTCTCCCTGCATGAGAGTGGACTACTGCTCCTTTAATGGGAGCTGGTAAAAGGAAGAGTTTGTATGTGCCTTAACAGAGATTAGAAGGGCCTTGTTCCATTTTCTGCTGTTGTTGACTACATAGAGGTTTCCAAGGCCTTTTGCCCTCTGCGTGAGAGGATGCTTAGGGCTCGTGTAAACTATGGACTACCTGTTCAGTTAGAGGAGTTAAGCTAAGAGTATATTTATCTCAAATGACATTTCTTGAATTTCTCTTTGCTTTGGTTGATCGTTCCGTGTTGGTTTTGGCCTTAATCTCTGTTTACAACCTGTCTGCCTCTAAAAGAAAAGCTCCTAATGTGGTTTTTCGCACCAGAATTCCTTGTGGGGGCTTGTGATTCTTCTTTTCTGTGTTTGTGGCTCTTTTTATTGCAGTCAGAAAATGTAACTGCTGGTGGGATCTGTGGCACCAAAATGAGATACTGAAGTCAAAGCACCAGGAAATTTCCTATCTCTCTATTGTCTTGGTGCGCCCTGGGAAGTGAATTCTTGCCTCCAGCTGGCCTCTGCTGGTGTAGATAATCTGCTGACTACAAAGCCCTGAGCATGATTAAGCTGCTTATGTGAGGCTTCTGCTCATTCTGGGTCCTATGCTCTGTTCTTACACTTGTTACCGAGTCTGGTGCTTACTCTACAAGTTTGAGGCTGTCCTGTTGTCCCAGCCACAGTTTGGTGGGTCCCACCCAGTTTGGTGTGGGTGCAGGTGGTGCCTTGATACAGAAGATCAGAAATAGCTCCTCTGTTTTACCTAGAACAAGCTGTTGCTCAATTTAGAAGCAGCTTTGTATAGACAGTGAGCCTTGATTTCTTTGTTCTGTCCTCCATACACAACTCTGCAGCAAAGCTGTGGCTCTGCTGCCATGCCTGACTTGAGATCCTGCTCTCACTGAGGGTCTGACCAGGCAGAAGAAGGTGGCTCTTGGTCTGAATCTCGAAGGCTCCTACAGATCAAAAGCAGCAGCTCTGTCCTCTCTGCAGCGTGTGTTCCCCTATATCTCAGCAATGGTGAACAACGGCTCCCTGACGTATGACCACAGTAAGGATGGGCGCTGGACAGAGCTGGCAGGGTGCACGGCTGACCTTCGGAACCAGAACCACGACACCTTCCTTGCCATCCGGTACTCACGAGGCCGCCTGACGGTGAGATGTTGTGAAGCTGGGTATCTCACAGGCTGGATGGGTCAGTACTGAGTGGCTGGTGTTGCTGTGTCAGTAGGTGACCTGGAGGTGGTTTTCCAGGGTCAGCTGTCTGCTTCTCCTGCACCTCTAGCTTCAAAAGAGGTGCAGGTGGGTGGGATGGGTGGTGAGGCATTGAATAAGTTCCCCAGAGAAGTTGTGGATGAACCATCCCTAGAATTGTTCAAGGGTTGGGCAGGGGTTTGAGCAACCTGATCCTAGTGGAAGGTGTCCCTGCCCATGGCAGGTTGGTTGTAACCAGATGATTTTTAAGGTCCTTTCCGACCCAAGCCAATAGTGGCATGCATTTCTGGTGTCACACCTCCCTGATCTTGCAGGTGATGACTGATGTGGAAGACAAGAATGAATGGAAGAACTGCATTGACATTGCAGGAGTTCAGCTGCCAACTGGCTACTTCTTTGGTGCTTCTGCTGGCACTGGAGATTTGTCTGGTGAGAAGTGTTTTGCTTGCAGGAATACCTGCTGTTTGGAGCCTGGATAATAATGCTATGGATGCATTGGGTGGTATCTTTTCCCTCAGTTGTTACAATCTTTAAACTCTGTTGGATAGGGACCTATGGCATCTGAGAGCTAAGGAAGATCTCGAATTGCAGTTTGATATCTGGGCTGTGAGGGTGGTTTGAGAGGGAAGAACACTTGGACCTGGCAGTGTGTAGTCCTAGGAGTACTCTGAGCACTTGGACATCTCTCAGAGGTTCTGATGGGGTTTGGTGCTGATGTTTTTTTTTTCCTAGACAATCATGATATTATCTCGATGAAGCTTTTCCAGCTCATGGTGGAGCACCCTGTAGAAGATGAAACTGTTGACTGGACCAAGATTGAGCCTAGTGTCAGCCTCCTTAAGTCACCCAAAGGTGAGTCTCTGGGCTTTAGAAACCTTTGGTGGAGGATTGGGAGGTCAAGGCCAGACCTGTAAAGGCCTGTTGAAAGGCATCAGAGTTGTGACAGCCTGTGAGACCCTGCAGAAGCTGAGGTTGGATTGGCATCTAGCTATTCTTGTCCTTGCAGACAACGTGGATGACCCAACAGGGAATTTCCGAAGTGGGCCTCTGACAGGCTGGAAAGTGTTCCTGCTCCTGCTCTGTGCACTGCTGGGCATCATCGTCTGCGCTGTAGTGGGAGCTGTGGTCTTTCAGAAACGCCAGGAGCGGAACAAGCGTTTCTACTAGATGGAGACCTGGGCTGTGGCCTATGCCCAAACCCCTCTTTTCTAAGGGGAGCTGTAAAAACTGTGGTTTCTAAAAGCTGTTTCTGAGAAATATCAGAAGTATTTTCTTATCTCTCTGTGTGGCTGTAACCCCTGCCTGGCCCTTGGCGTCTGGCAAGTTGGACCAAGGAAGACAATGCCCACTGGGCCCCCCACCGGGCTGCGGTGCAGGAGCATGGATCTTGCTCCCCTGTTTTTCCAGTGCTGTCCCTGCCAGCTGGGACCTGCCGTGCTGTGTGTGGTGGGGAGCAGGCGGCTGCCATGGGTGTGAATGTGAAAATGCTGTGGGGAGGGGGCTGGAGTTGGGCATTAAAGGACTGACAACAGCTGTGGTTCTGGTTCTGTCTGGAGGGGGAAAGGGGGGGATCTGCTTGCAGTGGGGGCTGGCAGAGACGAGGGTGGGTACAGTATGGAGCAGTTGGGAGCAGGCAGGGGAGGGTCTGGGTGCTGGGGCTGGCGGGGGGGGATGTTGCCTCACTCGGCGGCGGGGGAGAGCTGTAGCATGTAGCACCGTAGGCGTTAGTGCTGGGCTGGGAGGGTGGATGTTGCTGCGTTCGGGGGTTCACAGTTTGGTGGTTGTTTCTGAAATGGCGGAGCAATCCCTGAAGGGTACCGGAGCAACTGAGGTGGGGGCTGTTCTCCAGAGGCTCCGGCGGGGAACCAGGACGACTCCAAGGATTGGGATGTCCCGCAAGGGAGAGTTGCCGGCGGACTGCTGGGCGTGTGTGTGCCCGCAGGCCCGGGCCCGCCCCTGGCCCGCCCCGCCGGGCGGAAGGGAGAGGGGCGGAACGGCAGGGCTGGGCCGTGTTTCCGGGGGGGTCGTAGCCAGCGTGTCCCGCGGCGGCGGCGGGCGGGCGCCATGGGCCCGGCCCGCCGCAGGGCCGCACTCCGCCTGCGCGGCGGCGGGTGAGCGAGGCGGCACCAGGCGGCGAGTAGGGAGGGGTAGAGAGGAATGGGGTGGAGGAATCCCGGCGGAATGGGGTTCGGGTGGCTCCCGGGGTCGCGGTGGGATGCTGGGGGGTCCTGGGCATCCCGGAAGGTGCGGGGTCCCCGCGGCTCGGGGGGTGCCGGTTGGGGGTATTGGGGATGCCAGCCCCTGGGGAGGTTCCCGCGGCTCCCGATGGGCAGCGGGTACCCCGCGGGTCGGGTGTCCCGGTGGAGTAGGGGGTCCCGATGGGTGAGGCATCCTTTCGGCTTGGGTGTCCCGGCGGGACTTGGGGTCCCCGGCGGCCGCTGACCCCGCGCCGTGCCACAGGTCCCCGCCGCTGCTGGGGCTGCTGCCTGGCAGGTTCTCCGTGTTCCCACTCTTCTTCCTGGCACTGCTTCTGGGCTTTGCCTCGCTGCTCTGGCTCCAGCTCAGCTGCTCAGGCGAAGGGCCGGTGTCTGGCGGCGGGCAGAGCCAGGGGTCTCCCCGGCAATCCTGCCCGCCCCAGGCCCCTCTCTTGCCAGTGGAGGATGAGCCAGCGTGGGGTCCCCACCGCCTGGCACTGCTCGTCCCGTTCCGGGAGCGCTTCGAGGAACTGCTGGCCTTTGTGCCCTACATGCACCGCTTCCTGAGCAAGAAAAAGATCCGACATCATATCTTCATCCTCAACCAGGTGGATCACTTCAGGTAGTGTCTCCCTTCACTCAGCAGAATAAGGTAGTGAGGAGGCCCTTCTCCAAGACTTTGTCCCCTCTGAGGGAGTTTCCTGCTTGCCTCTGCTGTGTGGAGAAGATTAGGGCCTGGACAACAGGGAATCAGGACTGGGATGTGATGCTCTGCCCAAATTTACTCACTCTAGAGGTTTTAGGAGGACAAAGTGGTAATTTGGTTTTCCTTAAACAAGAAGAGAATTGTCCACTCCCAAATATTTCAGCTTTCTTCCCAGTGTCTATGGTAACAACCATCTGGTGACACTGAAATGCAAAGCAATACCATGGGGTGTTTGGAAGTGCCATCGCTTACTCTCTGCTGTTTGGTATCTGTCTGCAGCCTTGGTGGGTGCTGTGGAGCTCCCCAACTGGCCTCAGACAGGATGAGGCTTGTAGCCCTTTGGACTCTGCAGCATTGCTGTTAGGCTGAGCATAGGGAGAAGCAAGAGAAGTATGGGTGCAGTTTCAGGATGGGCAGCTGTGGCACTCAGTGCCATGGAGGCAGGGAATGCCTTGTTTGATTGTGCTCCTGTTCGGGTGCCAAAGGTTTGGCACTGAGGGACACAGGACAGCGATGTGAAAGGATGGTGGCCGCTGTGCATGGTGCTGAGAGTCCTGGGGTCTGGGCAGGTTTAACAGGGCGTCCCTGATCAATGTGGGCTTCCTGGAGAGTGGCAATGACACCGACTACATCGCAATGCACGACGTTGATCTGCTGCCCCTCAACGAGCAGCTGGACTATGGCTTCCCAGAGGCAGGGCCCTTCCATGTGGCATCCCCAGAGCTGCACCCACTCTACCACTATAAGACCTATGTGGGCGGTATCCTTCTGCTCACCAAGCAGCACTATGAGATGGTGAGTGCCTGGGACATCCTGGCCAGTTCGGGGCAGGGGCTATGATACTGTCATGGTGAACGGTCTTTGTTTTGTGTTCTTTGCTTGGGAAGGGGGAAAAGGAGTCAGAATGGTTTGTAGACAGATTCTGCAGTGTGAGCTGATGTGGGGCAAGTGAGGAGAGGCTGTGCTGGTGCTTGTGTCTTGTGGTGCTGGCACCTGCTCCTCTGTGGCATGTGGGGTTGTGCTGGACCAAACCTTGACCAGTACTGTTCCGCTCTTGTTCCAGTGCAACGGCATGTCCAACCGCTTCTGGGGCTGGGGACGAGAAGATGATGAGTTTTATCGGCGTATCAAAGGAGCCGGTCTCCAGGTAAGGGATCCCAGAGCCTCGTAGGTTGAAGATGCAACTCTCCTTTTCTTTGCACCTGGCACCTGGCTGCCAGCCACCCCGGGGAAAGCAGCCGTTCTGCACTCTTCAGCTCCCGGAGCAGGTGCAGCAGGTTTTATAGTAGCTTAACAGAAGCAGTGCTCTCCTTCCAGGTTCGCCGTCCCTCTGGAATCACAACTGGGTATGAGACTTTCCAGCACCTGCATGACCCAGCGTGGAGGAAGAGAGACCAGAAGCGCATTGCTGCGCAGAAGCAGGTGAGACCTCAGAGTGGTCGAGAGGAACTGTAGGAGATTCAAGTTGTGATCACCAACATGCTTTGAGCCCTCCTTGCTCAAGTCCTCCCTCCCCAGGCACTGGGTGTTTCCCCCTCTGCTGAAGGCCACTGTGGGCTGAATCGGTCTTTCTCTTTCTCAGGAACAGTTTAAGGTGGATCGGGAAGGAGGTCTGAACAACGTGAGGTACCGAATTGAGTCACGGACAGCGCTGAGTGTGGCAGGAGCCCCTTGCACCGTCCTTAATATCTTGCTGGACTGTGACACAAATGAGACCCCTTGGTGCACATTTGGCTGAGCCTCTCTCCCATGTGCCAGCTGCGTGCACCGTGCTTGTGCTGAGATGGTGGGGCTTCTGCCAAGCTGCTAGGAGCAGGCAGGACTTTTGCAGCAGACAAGCATGGCAGTGCTGGTGAGATGCAGAGGAAAGAAAGACCAAGAACCAGATTTTGCTGGGATCAACAGAAGAGGCTGAGATCAGGACTCGGTGGTGTTGCTGTGGATGCTGGTGCTGCCTCCCAGGGCAAGTGCAGGAGACAGTTTTCCTGCACTGGACATAGCTGAGCTGCCACCCAGCTCAGAGGACAATAAAGAGCTATCAGGGTACCTGTGAGTTGTGAGTGCACACCCATTTCTGGCTTGGCCCTGGCTACACTATGTGGAAGGCAGTCTGCCCTGGTTCAGAAGCCAAGTTGGTTTGAAATGGGATCTAAGTGAGATAGTGCCTGTGTTTCAGCTGCTGGGCACCCCCAGGGCTGTGCTGTGGCTGCTTCATTACAGGAAGTGGTTGTGGTTGAGCTGTGCCCTGAACTCCAGCATCCGCAGCTCTGGTGGATGTCAGCAGTTGAGGTACAGCCCAGGACATTGGAGCAAGGAAGAAAATTGTGGTGGAGCTGCTGTCATTTTTGCTTGTCTTCTGTGGTGTGTGCTGCCTCAGACTTTTTGAGGGGGTTGAAGAACTTTATATACCCTGCAGAAGTCCTCTGGGGAAGTGGGATCTGCTCTGACCTTATATGATGTGTCCTGGGAAGGACTGGCTGCCAGAGTCACTGCAGTGCTAGTAAAGTATGGAAATTAGGACAGTTTCCTCTAACCCACCTGAGTTGGGTGGAACACGCTTCCCTGGGCAGGGCAGGGGCTGGGATGCTCCTCTTGGAGGTGGGAACAGGAGGGTTTGGATTGATGAGGGAGAGACAAGGCTGTAGGGGGCCCAGACTGCAGGTCTTGCCCACTTGCTTTAAGCTGCCTGGCCCTACCCTGCCACTATGCTAGTTTCTCTGATGTGGCAGGACAAAGATCTGGGCTGCTGATTCCAGCAGGGTGAGGGGGATGTTTAATTGCTGACAGTATCGTAGTGCTGGTCCCTCACTGGTGGCAGGGCCTGAGAGCGCTCTGCTGTGGGCTCAGGCCCCATTCTGTGGATGTGACTTGTCTGGGTCAGTGAGAAAGGTGCCTGCACAAAGGGCTGTGTCAGCCTTGGTGAGCAGGTGAGCAGCAGGTGAGCAGCAGGTGCGCTCTTCAAGCCCTGGGTCCCCAGGAGTCTGACCCCTTCAGTGACTTAAGGCTTGCTGCTGTCAGAGCAAGAACAGTGCATGGAAGACAGCAGAAGCAGTGATGCTGTGTGCTGGGAAGGCACCCTAGGACAGGAGACACAAAGAGGAGAAGTGAGTGAATGTCCTCCTCTGGCTGCTGGCAATGTGCCTGGGTGCTCTGCAGTGCTGGACTTGGGAGGTGGGGAAGCTGAGAATGTCCTCCGTAGCTCATGAAAGGCACTGGGGTCTGCCAGTTCGGGTTTTTTTTATAGAAATCAGCCATACCAGCACATTTTGCTGGGAAGTGGGATGTGCAGAGCTGAGCAATGGGAGATGCACACCCTGCTCAGGACCCAGCTCCCAAATCCCAGTCAGGAGCAGCAGCTGTGGGGCATGGTGGTCTGTGCCTGCTCATGCTGGGAGCAAACAGGTGCTGTGACCTCTAGGATGCTGAGGTACTGCAGAAATGTCCATCTCAAAGACATTTCCAGGGCTGAGCTCTGTCACCAGACTGGCCTGGCCACCTTCTTGGGCTGCTGGGTGAAATGGTGCTGTGCTGCTCCAGAGTGCTTGGGCTGGCTCACAGAAGGTGCCGTATGTAGGGTCTTGGCACGTTTTGGGTGCTGCTGGCTCCTCAAGCTGGGTAGACCCAGCCTAGCAGCCAGTAACCCTCTGTTCAGCCTCATCATTAGTGCTGGCACCAGGCCCTCCACATTTGCTGGTCTCCTTCTGTCCTGTTTCCCGCCTGTCAGTTCCTGCAATGGTGGCTTTGATGGGTGCCTGCAGACGTCCCCAGGCAGAAGCTGTTGCCGTAGTGGGAAGATGAGCAGCCCCAGAGACGTGCTATCTCTCTGAAGGAGCACGGAGATGAGGGAGACAGAATCATCAGAGCCAAATGTGGGGGTTGTGTACTGCACAGGGGCAGTGGGAGGGGGTGTCTGGACAGATCTGGTGCCATCCGCTATCCATGCTGCTCTGGAGCTGGGTGAGGAATCTGGAGCCTTGCAGTGCAAAGGGGGCTGCCTCCTGAGGAAGGGGTAGAGGTGGTAGTGCAGGGTGGTGAGGATCAGGCCATGATGCTTTGTTTGCATCATCTAAAGCACAGGCAGGCCCAGCATGTCATTGTCCCCAGATCAAAGCCTGTCCTTGCCCCAGGGCAATGTAGGGATGCGCTGCCCAAGAGCTCTCAACAGCCTCTCCAGCTCGATGGCCTCAAAGCAGCACCAGTATCTGTCACGAAGATTGCAGATGGGCTTAGACACAGTGCACTGCTCAGGAGGTGTTCTGAGACACGGCCCAGCAGCCCTGCTCCTGTCTCTCCGTCACACAGATTTCTGGATTGGCTACCTGTAAGCCAGCCACTTACTGGAGCCTGAACCACATCCAGGGCTGGCAGAGGCAGATCAAAGTATTTATGCTGTTCAAAATAGATGACACAGTTTCAGGCAGGTTTCACGAAGACTTAGATGTGCAGAAACAGCATATGTGCACCTTCCACTTCCCTTGGCGCTAAAGGCTTAGCTCCCGCTGCCTGGCAGCTATTTCTCAGCTCCGCTCGCAGCCCCCTCATCCTCCGGTTGCTTTTGTGGAAGAGGTGCTGTGCTGGAGACCCGGCTTCCTTTTATAGCCCTGAATGTGACTCGGAGGTCGCTCGGCTCCGTTCCTCCCCCACACACTTTGTTGTTAGCAAGGGCCCAGCGGGAGGCGATGAGGCTTTTCCCCATTGCCTTTCTGCAGATGGGTAACACCCTGCCTGCTGTCCCTGCTCCTGCAGGGAGCCCTGCAGAGCTGAGCTAGAGGCCTCCCAGTGCTCCCATATTCTCATCAACCCTCAGGAGGGGCTCAGGATACTCGGAGGCTGTGAGAGCCTGTGGAGTCCCAGCTCCTCTGTGACCCCCCTTCTGGGGCACAAATTGCTGTCAGTGGGGCTGTGCGGGGGCTGCTGCTTACGGGCACAGCAATCAGCAGGCTTTTATTGGCAGATTGCTTTCATCTCGATGGTTTTCAGAACAGTTTGTTGGTGGCCACATGAAATTGATGTAGTGTTGTGTGTGGGGACTGAGGGGATGAGGTGAGTGGAGAGAGGGAGCTGTAGAAAAGCCAACTGGAAGTAAGAGCATTTCTGCCCAGGGAATGGGGCATCCCTGGCCACTGGAGAGTCCCAGGCAGGGCCAAGCCCTTGGGCCCCATGGGAGATGTCATCCCAGAGTGATGTGCTGAAGGAAGCACAGCCTGTAGTGCAGACGTGGCTGCAGGAAATGGGGCAGATGAGGAAGAGGGGCATGAGGGGTATGGCTGTGACCAGCACCCACTGAAGTCATCCTGGTGTCACTGAAACCTGCCCAGACTGAGGCCCCAGCAGGATAGTGATAATGCCTGCCACTGCGGGCATGTACCTGTCCCTACGGGCTGCTGGGGGTGCCTCATTTGTAGCTGAGCTCCAGGAAGAGGGCTGGGGCACTGCGGATGCCAGCAGGAAGAGAAATGGTACCACTGCAAAGGCCCCCCCTGTTCAAAGGCCACGTGTGCTGCCACTCTGGCATGCAGCTTGGCAGTGAAAAAGAGCTGCAGGGAGCAGTTTCATGCCTTGGCACTGCACCGAGGATAATGTAAGCATGTGAGCCCGGCAAACAGGGACCAGGGACAGTGTGTGTGTGTGGGTGAGCACTGGCAGCACAGCTTGAGGACTTTGGTGTATGGTGGGGGATCTGGCAGCAAGTGGGGCCCTGTTGTGTGAGCAAGCCGGATGCACGCATCCCGAAGCTCTGTCTGGAGATGGTGCAGGTGCGATCCCGCCCCAGGGAGAGATGGGCACTGGGCAAAGGCTGCCATGGGGATGGAGCAGGGCTGCCACAGGTGTCCTGCAATCTGTGGAGGCCAGGACACTCAGTGACCTGCTCCCTGCACCTGGCGTGCTTCAGGTGTGGCAAGTACCAAAACCGGCTCCAGGCCAAGACGTGGCAGAGCCGATTCACGGGGATGAAGCCTGTTGTTTCGCTGGAAGGTGGTAGCCCCACGGAGATTATCTCTGCCATGGCCCATGGAGTGAGTTGTGAACACAGGTCACTCCATCCCTTCCTGCCCACCCACAGGTTCTGCAGTGGGTGGAAAAACGGAGTAGTTCTGGAGAGTAGGGTGCAGACAAACGTCCCACAGAGCACAAACCCCCTCCCCCCTCTGCAGGGGGTTGGCGCAGCCGACGAAGATGATGAACAAAATGCTTCTCCCCTGCCCCGGCGGCCCAGCCGCGCCCGCTGCTCTGACCCGCACCCGGCCGGCGGCTGGAGCCGCTGCTGCCTGTACTGGGGCCGTAGCTGAGAGGTTTGTAGCGGGGGAATCTCCTGCATCTGGCGGTTTGCACAAGGGGTACCCGGCGCAGCCCGCACAGCCACCCAGCCAGCCTGCCCGGCCGCCCTGGGCACTGCCCCGCCCCGCCGGTGGGCATGACCAGACCGCCTCTGTTCCTCCTCCTCCTCCTCCCGCCCTTCCCCTCCCCGCCGTGCCGCCGCCGCCCGCCTCCGCGCCGCGATTTGCCGGTGCCGGCTCCGCCCGCTGCCCGCGCGGTCGCGACCGAGGGGCGCGTTCAAACACGGCGAGGGAAGGAGCGGGGAAGGGAGCTGAGCGGGATCGCAGCGCTGCCGGCATGGTGAGTACGGGCCCGGTGCGCCTCCCAGGTAACCTCAGTGCGCTTCTCGGTACGCCCTGCGCTGAGCTTCCGTGCGCCTTCCGGAGAGCTCAGGTAGGCCCCCCGGGGAGCCCTTCTGCGTCATCCCACGGTGCGCTGCGCCGCGCCCGTCGGGGAGCTCCGGGCTGCCTCCCCTTGCGCCTCCCGGTGCGCCCGTCGGGGAGCCCCGGGCCACCTCTCGGTGCGCTCTGATGTGGACCCCTGGGAGTCCTAATGCGCCCCTCCCCCGGTGCTCTCCGCCGTGCGGTGCTTTGTCCTCGGCTTCAGCACGCTCCACCGACCGCGGGCCCGGCCCCGGGGACCGACCTCCCCCTCCGCCTCCTCCGTGCCGGAAATTCCGGCCGGCCTCGGTGGGGAATGCATGGAGGCGCAGGGGGGGCTGCGGGGACGCGGGAGCGGAGGAAGAATGGAAAGCTCGGAGGAGATGGGGAAGGGGTTGTGGCTGTATCCTGGCCAGGCAGGGCTCGACGGGGGCACGGCTGGGGCTGGGACCAGTTCTTGTCCGCCACCCCGGGAAGGAGCCAGGCTGGCCGGACCGGTGTTTTGCCGCCCTAGGGGGTGCCACCCTTGCTGCCGCAGGCAGGACACCTTCGAGTTCCCCCGGCGCTTCCCAAACCTCCCACAACCTGACCTACTTCCTCGGTCGACTCTGTCGGGAGGAGCCGCTGCAGGTCTCGGTGGATGCCCCAGTGCCAGAGGTTGGATGTTGTGAGCTCCCCACCGCAGGGACATCCATGTCCCCCAGACCTGTGCATATCTGGTGGCACCACAGGCAGCTCGGACCCTCCCAGAGGGCCCATCTCTTCTGTGCTTCATGGAGTGCTGATGGGCCTGGAGCAGGTGCTGGGCTTACCGGGGGAGGTGACAGTGCAGGGCAGGAGCTGTCAGACAGGTTTGTGCGTGGCAGCAATTAAAAGCGGGGTGTTTGTTTACCTGGTGCGTGGAACTGAGAACCAGGGCAGCTTCCTGGGTGTAACCAGGCCCATGAGCACTCAGCAAGGCTGGGAGCCATGGTGGGGGCTCTGGCTGGCCCCTGCCATGCTTGCTATATCCAGCTGCGACGGCCATTGTCCCTTTCCTGGGAGCTGGAGCTGAGGTCAAAGATGTCCTCACTCCCCTGGCCACCTGCACAGGAAGCTGCATTGTCCTGGCTGCATCCTGCCCCTTCCTGCCATGTCCGGCCACGGGGTCCCCTGCACGCACACACTCATCTGGTCTGTGGCTGCCTTGTCCCTGCCTGGTGTTGGGGTGGGAGTGCCTGCAGGTGGAACAGGGCCATAGGAAGAGCTTGGAAACTTGTCCTGCGTGGTGTGGGGGCCTGTGCTGTATGGGAAGATGCCCTGAGGGGCAGGAGAGTTGCCTGTCCCCTGTGCACCCAGGGACTGGGCATCCCCAGGGTCTTTCTGAGGAGGTTTCCAGAGGGTGTCCAGGACATGGATTCCCAGCAGGGTGGCTTGGAGCTGCTGGGCCA
Source organism: Indicator indicator (assembly GCF_027791375.1). NCBI lineage: Eukaryota > Metazoa > Chordata > Aves > Piciformes > Indicatoridae > Indicator > Indicator indicator. The sequence goes on from NC_072027.1 coordinate 7,268,253, forward strand.
GGGCTGGCGTCAGGCCCAGGCAGGTGCTGCCGGCTCCTGAACTCGCCCGCCTGGCTGGGCGGCAGGTGCCTGTTTCGGTGGCAGCCTGGGCCGCAGGCGGGAGGTGGGGCTGGGTGTGGGAGGGAAGCGCTCTGCTGTGGCAGGGGCAGCAGCAGGGAGCCCCTGCCTCGCTGTGGTTTGCCCAGTGCGTGTTGCATGGCAGCACCCTGCTCACTTGGCTCTTGGGTCTTCAGGGAGCTACCCAGGACTTGGCGGGTTCCTCTCGGAACCAGGAGCCCTGTAGGTCCTTGGGGCCAGCTGGGAAAGGGGGTGCGGGGAAGCTTGGAATCTTGGCTGTCTAGTGTTGCTGATTTTGTCTCTCCTTCAGCAGTGCTGGTACCGGGCTTTTCTCTAATTCTCCATGGCAGCAGCACAGGGTCCTGTGACCTGTGAGCCTGACACCCGTGTCCTCAGTACCTACCTCTCCTCAGAGCCTGTTGTCAGCAGCATGGGCAGTGTGGGCAGCCTGGTGGAGAAGCAGGATCTGTCCCCCATGGAGCTGCGGGCCCAGCTAGGGGGCTCACGGGGGTTTCGACAGCCCGACGGCTTGCTGCGGAAGGGGCCGAGCCAGCGGGAGCTCTTCGGCTACCTGCACGGGGCCAAGAAGGAGGTGCGGACGGAGCGGAAACACCAGGCATCAGGTGCCTGCTACAAGCGGGATTATGAGAGCGACCGTGAGAACCGGTCCCCTGAGCGCTGCTCCCGTGACCATCACCGTGGGGCTGACTTCAGCAAGAGCTCCCTGCCTGAGAGGGGCCGCTTTGACAAGGTGAGGCTGTGGCTCTAGGTGCCATGCCAGAAATACATCCTGCTTTACAAGAGGATGGGACTGGGGCAGGGTGCCCTCCCTTTCCCCCCGCTTTTCCCCTTTTCCCTCTTTTTGGATGGGATGTGGGGATTTGAGGATGCCTGTGGATATGGGGCTGTGAGTGAGTGGGTTCTCCCTGGCTCCTGGCACCTGTGTGTGGTGGTGAGGGCTACTGAGCTCATCCTGACCTCCCTCTTGTTTTTCAGTGCCGTATCAGGCCCTCGGCGTTCAAGGCGGTAGCTGGGAAGGGGCTAGTCTCCATGCAGGGCCTGTCCTCGTCCAAAGGGCAGAAGCTGTCCAAGAGCAACGGGAGTCTGCACACGCTGCTGTCACAGAGCAGCACGGCAGCCTCGCAGCATGGCCCACTCCGCACCCATCTGCTCCATGCCATCAGCCTTGATGAGGCCTCTGACTCCAGCCACAATTCCATCCAGAGCTTCCCCTCCTATGGTTCCCGCCTCAAGCCTGCCCAGAGCCAGTTCAGTGCTTCCATGGGCCACATCAACCATATTGGGGGCTCCTTGGACAGGGTTTCCCGGAGCCCCAGGGACCCCCTGGCCCCCGAGAAAGTGCCCCTGTCCTGCAAAAGCATGGCCACACTGAGCCGGCTGCAGAGCCCTGGAGAGCCTCCACCACCCTATGAGTTCACCTATTCACTGGAGGATGCGGTGAAGCAGCTGGAGGATCGGCTGCAGGAGACAGGAGGAGAGCTGCGGCAGCTCAAGAGGAGCCTTAGTGAAACTGAAGACCCTTTCACACAGGTGAGCTGTGGGGCTGGGGCTGTGCTAGTGCCCTGGGCGGGGGTGTAAGGCAGTGATGCCTTGGTGTAAGGATCAGTTGAAGGAGCTGGGTGTTAGGCTGGGAATGTCCAAGTGTCGGAAGACCCAACTGGGATTCCTCTCTGGGGCTGTCCTGCATAGGGGCAGGTCACAGACCCTCATCCGTGTCCACCTGTGCTAGCAGGTGTTTGAGGACAAGCAGCGGCTGTGGCTGGATGAGCTGGAGGATCTGAAGCAGATGTACATGGCTCGGCTGCAACAGGTGACACAGCAGGCACAGCGTGGGCAGAGGGCACTGCAGCTGCAGCTCTACAAGGCACAACAGGAGAAGAAGCGGCTGCAGGAGGAGCTGAGCATGCAGCAGTGCCAGTGTGAGGAGTCCAAGCTCCGGCAGTCCCAGGGCGAGAGTGTCAGCCCCAAAATGGAGGAAACCAAGTGGGAGGTGCGTTCTCTTCCTTTCCTCCCTGTTGCTACTTTCCTGGCTCTGCAGCCAAGATGGGGGCAGTGGTTCCCTGCTCTTGTGTCACTTGTGGCTACAGGATGTCGGGGTGGGGGTGAGCCAGGTGCTCACCCAGGTGAGCTCTTCATCTCCCAGGGATGCTCTGGTGACAACCTGGGGTGCTACAACGCCTGGGATCTTGCTCCTCTAGCCCTTCCTCACCACTCACCCATGCCCTGCAGGTGTGTCAGAAGGCAGCAGAGATTTCCCTGCTGAAGCAGCAGCTGCGGGACACCCAGGAGGAGATGGCTCAGAAGCTGGGTGAAATCTTCAGCCTGAAGACACAGCTGCGGGAGGCCAAGGCAGAGGTCCAGGCCAGGGATACCCAGCTGGCACAACTAGCAGACTCCTTCCAGAGTCCCCCAGAACCTGGCACCTCACTGCCGCTGAGCGATGACCCTATGCCAGCATGCCAGGACTTCCCTGGCTGCGAAACTGATGACTCCAAGTGCCGGGGTCTTCACAGCGACACAGCGGAGCCCCTGGAGCGGCAGGTGGAGTGGCTGTGGGCAGAGCTGCTGCGGGAGCGGCGCCAGGGCCAGCTGCAGGCGGTGAACTTTGAGTTGGAGAGAAAAACCTGGCAAGAGGAGAAGGAGAAGGTACTGCGGTACCAGCGGGAGCTGCAGGCCAGCTACATGGAGATGTACCACCGGAGCCAGGCTCTGGAGCGGGAGCTGCGGCAGCTGCGGTCAGAGCCCAGGGAGGTTGGGGCCGACTCGCCATGGATTGAGCGGGTGGAATCCTCAAAGATCTGAGTGGTGGGATGCCAGCAGGACTGTGAAGGGGGAAGGTCTCTTGCTGCTGCAACAGGATGATCTCAGGGTCTGTACAAGAATTGGCCACTTGGCGCTGCCCTGAGTAGGACTGATTGTGACAAGAGATCTTTTCATTCTTGCAGTGCTTCAGGCCTTTCTGGGGGTACCTCTAGAGAAGGGGGGGGTCATCTGTGCCAGGGTGGGGGTCTTGCATGTGCCCCGTGCTCTGACTCCAGGAGCGTTTGCCCTGTGATTCCTTCTGCTATGTGAGCAGAAACCAAGCGCCCTGTGAGATATTCCCTGTCCCTCCTGCTCTGCCACCTCTGTTTCCTACAACCCTGTAACTTAATGTTCTGTAAGGAGAGGCCTAAGCCCTATCCCCAACCCTGCTCCCTTGCTGTGGGGGTTCCAGCTGCTGCTCACAGCAGTTGCCCTGGCAGTAGGATAATAGAACGGGGAGGTGGTGGTGCCCTGGGCCTGCACTGGTCAGTGTTGGTGCTGCTGCGAAAGTAAAGGAGGAAAGCCTGGTAAGTGGTGGTACTGATGGGAAGTAGAAGCAGCTGTCCCAGAACCTACTGGGGCCTTCCATGTCACTAGCATTAAGGGCTGTTCTGCAATGGAGGGTGGTTAATGCAGCTTCCCAGCACAGAACCCATGAACTTCACAAGTGAGTGCCACATGCACAAAGGGATGAGAACCTGGTGCCCTGATGCACTGGGAGACCTTTGGGGAGGGGAAAGAGGACTGGGGCATGCGGGCTGGGAGCTGGGATGTTCCCCAAGATAGGGAAGAGGCTGGGGTAGCCCCACATCGCCCTTCCCTGGGTGGGTGAGGGATACCTGAAGGGCTGGGCCATTGCTGGGGAGACTAAATCAAGAAGCACTGGAAGGAACCATGCTCTGTGCCTGTAACAGTGGAGTTCTGTGAAGGTTGGGCCTGACCCAGCTCTCCTCTGACTTTCCTGCAATAAACTCGAATTTCCTCTTGTGGTCTCTGCCTTTGCTTTCCTCCAGCGCGACGGTGGGTACCACTGCTCAGACACACAAGGGGTGTGCGGGCTGACCTGGGCCCAGCGCCACCTCCCACTGGCCTCCCGGCCCCGGCGCCCGCCTAGGCTGCCGAGGAGCCACCGCTTCAGGGCGGGAGGCGGCCCGGTGCTGGCGGTACAACCAGTTGGGGAATTGTAGCAAGATGAGTCACAACAGGGCCGGGACCTGTGCGACCGGCCGGGCCCCGCGGGGGCGAGCTGCTCGAGCGCTGCCCCCGGGGCAAGCTTCATTCCCCCCCCACCTCCGCCGAAATGATTTAACCCGTTCAGGAGACCACTGCGACGACGAACCAGCGCACCTCTCTTCCGTCGCGGCATGGTTTTCCCTGGATCCATGACGCCTTGACATACACCCAACCCTCTCTCGGGAGCGCGACAGCCCCCTGGCGGCGCGGGGGGATTCCATGCACGGCTTGCCCACCGGACACCAGCTCCGCAGTACGGAGTGCCGGAACCACAAGCTACAAACCCCACAAACACCTTTATTCAGCCCCACAGTGTTCATCAACCCCCAGTCTGTACCCTCGGCAGTGTCCTCACAAATAGGAGAGCAGGGGTCCGCCCTTGCCCGCAAGCCCCTGTCTGTCCTCAGCTCCTCACAGCGGCAGGGGCAGGGTCGCTACCTCCTCCAAGCACTCATCATAGGTCTCCTGGTACTCCTCATGGGGCTTGATCATGATAACGCATGTTGGGCGCTTCGAGCCAGCTGCAGCTCCCAGGTCCTGCAGGAACAGAGCAAGACTGTGGAGGAGGTTGGGGAATGCTATGTCCCCCTCAGAGGATCCCCTCAGGCATGTGGCCAACACACTTCACACTCATGATCAAACACAGGGAAGTTGTCTCTGCCAGCCCCTTAAGCCAAATCCCTCGTGCTTGGGTTTAAGAAGCGTTTTCCCTGCTCAATTCCAGAAGCACAGCACTGCTCTGGCACAAGGGCTGGCACCTGCCTCACATACCATACTCCTTCCCCTGGGTTGGGAGCCAAGCCAGGGACTGCAGAGCTGCCTGCACTGGGGTGAAGCCCAGAAGACACCAAACTCCACCTCACGGGTTCCAAAGGGGAGGACGTCCCACCCCAAAACCACACCGTGGCCAGCATCTCATTTCTGCAAGCAGCCAGGTCCCAGCTCACAACTAACGGGGAGAAAATGCATCCTGGCTCTGTACCAGTCCCCAGCTGCTGCAGGGTCTAGGACAAGTGGTTCTGTAATCCCACAGTGCAACTCTGCTGCATCTGTGCCATGGACATGTGTTCCTCTAATCCCCTAGTCATGAACAAGCACCGGGTGCTTTTATTTAGGCACCAGATTGGCACTTTCTTCGGATCACTTCTGTGATGGCTCAGTCCGGGTGCTGGCCACTGTGTTCCCTTTTGTCATGCCTACTTCCTCCTGGCTGCACAGCCCCAGCCCCTTACCGATTTGGAAGGCACGTATGCATAGGGGATGCTCCTGTCCTCGCACATGATAGGAATGTGGCAGTATACATCGATAGGCTGCGTATCGCCGGCCAGCACTATGACCCTGCAGAGGAACGCCCGTGTCAGCAGCCGCACTGGCTGTACCGTGGCGGGTGAGCAAAGCCAGGGCAGCGCTTACCCCTTCTCGCCCTTGTTGATGAACTTCTGGACCTCCTTCACGCCGCGGCGGATCTGTTTGTGCTTGGCCGCTGCAAGAGAAGCACACTGTCAGGGGCTGCGCCGCCACGGCCCGGTCCCGCCGGGCCCCACCAAGCCCCGCCCTCGGTGCTAGCCAGACCTTTCCTGATGCACTTGTAGAGCTTGCGCGTCAGTTTGCGGGAGGCGAGCGGCTGAGCGATGGGGTTCAAATAGTCGAGCTGCTCCCGGTAGGAGCGCTCGGGAGTTCCCTCCGCATCAGCCGCTGGCTCTAGCTCCTTCTCCCGCGCCATCGCCACACCGCCCCACGCCGCCGCTTCCACTTCCAGGGCACACGCGGCCCGGGAGACCAGATGGACAGCTGGAAGATCTGCGCCAGCCAATCAGCAATGCTCTTTGGCATTACCCGCCCACCAGACCGGCCAATGGCGAGCGAAACTTTTCCGCTTCAGTCCCTGCGGGCCCGTGGCATTCTGCTGCCCACGTTCAGCCGGGTCTCCGATGACCCTGGGGCTCCCTCCCGCCCCGAGTCTCCCCTCCCCGCTGCCGCTCTACCCCTGGGCCGGGGTGTCAAACACGCGGAGACAGACTTTCAACACGGTCCTTTACTGGGGTGCAGTCTACAAGTGCAGACCGGAGCACCGCAGGGCTGTGCTGCCGACACGAGGGGTGGGGGGTAACGCTCAACCAAACGCGAACCTGAAGATACCAACATTGCAAACATACAGAGAAAGAACAAACAGCAGAGCTCTCCTGCACCACACTGGGTGTACAGCCAGCCACCTTCACAGGGCTAGGCCCCGATTCACCCCAGTGATTTTTTTTGTTTTGTTTTGTTTTTTTCCCCCCAGAGAATCTTTTCTTACTGCAGAACTGTGGTGCTCCTTTTCCCAGGGAAGAAAAGAGGTTTCCCATGTAGTGTCCCTTTTGGAAACCTCTTTGTTCCTTATTCCATCAAGCTGGCAGGTGTGGCTGTGGGATAACTAGGTCTGCTGAAGATCACAGCTGCAATGTCAGCACATCCCCTGAGCCCCAGCAGACCTCCTGAGGCAAGGAGACAACACCGCTCCAAAAAAAAGAGGCCTCAGACATGGCTTGTTACCTCCTCTCCCACCACAGCCTATCCCTTGGGCACAGGAGGGCTTCAGACAACATCTGCAGCTGCTCCAAGACCTCTCGCTGCATCTCCATGGCCATGCGGTGCACATGGTGGTTGAAGCTGTTGTACATCACAGCGTTCTGGAACACGAGCATGAGGTCACGCTGGAACTGGACCATGGACTGAATGTGTCCCTTTGACAGTCTTCTCTTTATGCTGGTTAAATCCATAGGTCTACAAAAGACAGAAGGAAAATTAAATTGCAACCCAAGGCCAGGTATTCTTATTCTCTTCAGTATGGCCCTGAAAGCAGAGCTATTTTCAATCAGTTTTATTGCTCAGGACTAAGAGGAGGAGTGAGAAATGTTTTTCTTCTAAGTAAGTGAAGTAAATTTAGCCAATGCAACACTTGCTGGCCAATCAACTTGGCAGGTCATTAGCAGTCACCTCTAAATGTTAAGCTCCAGAGAAGGCAAGCAGAGCAATTCTAGTAATTAGTCTCCATGAAGCCAGTCCAGGTCTTAGCAGAGAAAGAAAAGTTACTAAAACAGGTGTCTATTAAAACCCCTTAAAACTGAATGGTACCACTAGCAAAAATAGCATGCTGATAAGGAGAACATGATGGAGAATAAATATTACTTCCTTTATTTTGACAGAATGAGAAAATGAATGGCTGCAGAGACGACAGCTGTGACCAGAATAGAATATGATTCAGCTCTGAAAAAAATGCCCTCAATCTCTCTGGGAAATATTCTTATGACCCACTTTTCTGCTGAGAACAAAACATCTGGGAAGCAAGTGGTGGATGAGGAGAGGTGGATGATGTGACTGAGTTGCACACTTCCAGCATGGGGAGAAGAGACTGCTGAGCTGCAGAAGCTGAATCCTGTGAGCCTGGAGTAAGCAAAGGGCAGGCACAATTCCATCATCTCTACAGCCAGTGCAAGCTTCCAGGTTCTAATCATCCGCAATAAAAGAAGGAAGGAAACTGTTCCACTGGCCCTCTGGAAACCAGAGAAGACAGAAAAAAAAAAAACAAAAAAGAAATCAACTAGCAAGCACTTCCTCCATAAACTCACCTCTTCACCACATCCCTGTATCCAGGGGCTTGTTTCTCTGACACTGCCTTCAGGAATGGGCCACTGCATCTAGGGGGACAAGCACAAAGAATGACCTCTGTCCACCCCCTCAGCAAAGGCCACATCACAACACAGACCAGTGCCTGCCATTCCCCACTTGCTGTAAGGGCCAGAGCTGGTTAGAAATGGCCAGTATTCAGTGGCTGGCACAACTTGGCATGGGAGAAGGCTTGAGCCCCTCACTGAAGCTGGCTGTGCCAGCTGTGTAGGAAGCAACATTTGGTCTCTGCCACACTGAGCAGAAGAAATAAATATGCAGTGTTTCTTCTCTCCAGCTTTGCAGTACGCAGCTGTTTTAGATGTGAGGACAGCCAGAAATAAAGCCATGGAGAGATAAGCCAACCTGTGGTAGCTGTTGTGGAGGGGAGGACAAAGCCTGATGACAGAGGAGCTGGAACTCAGGGCAATGTGTACAGGAACCAGGTCAATCCAACCCTTTGCCTCCACGTACCTGTGACTGGCTATCACCTTCCAGGTGGACAGGAGAGTTCTTTTGAAAACAAAATGCTGCAGTGGGTTATCCCAGCTCAGCTGCATCCTGTGGAGGGAATATGTTGCTGCATCATCACACTTGAGATTAAGAGGTGGCAATTCTGCTGGCACCCACCACATCCAGGTGGATGAAATGCAGAGATCCTTTGCTGTAGTTAGGCAAAGCCTCTCAGGGTGAAAGCGTTCTGCTTCTGAATGTACAACTAAACATCCAGGATGCAGAAAGATACAGGGCAATAGGTAGAAGCAAGAGCTGAACAGCTCTAAAGGGCAGGATAAAGTTGGACAGAAAAGCTCATGCTACACTGAAGATTTGAGGTGGTTTTTATTCACTTTCTCATCCCAAAATTCCACAGTTTTGCTTTTAAAGGCAGCCCAGGTGATCACATGTGGCAGTGCCTGCATCTGGCTGACATGCCTTCACCCGCCTAAAGAGGCTGGCAATGCCTCTCTTAGGAGGTGGACTGGACATTGCCTTACAAAACATGATGCCCAGCTCAAATCAGGCCTAGCTTCCTTGAGGAAATATGTACATTCCATTTAATCTCTTATGTAATCTTTACTCTTCTCCCTTCATCTTAGGATAAATGCCCAGAAATGCTGGCAGATCCACAAAGACAGCACAAGTTACCTCCTTCCCACCTGTTCTCCTCAGCTGTCTCACCTTCCTGGAGATGATCTGTGCCATACATTTGTTGTTATGTGAGACAAGGGGAACAACTCTGTTCTGTATCTGTGAGAGAGCAGAGCAAACTACTTACTGCTGCATGTCGACAGGACTTGTGGAGTCCAGTGTGAGGGCTGCAGAAGTGCTATCACTATCATCTTCCTCCTGTGCCTGAATACTCATCTCCTGTGGATGCAGCTCACCTAAAGGTTCTCCTCCAGGTGCCTCTCGAGTCTTGTCCTGAAGAACAGAGAGGAAAGAGGAGATATGGCTACAATAGCAGCCTATCACCTGGATCCTTTATCTACATGACAGCCTGCAGCATTTCCTCTTACTGCACCCAGTCTCAGCTCAGAGCTCTCTCTCTCTGTTACTCTGGAGGATGATATTTTTAACCTTATTTAGACCTTCACTGTACTGCCCAGCACTCTAGCTAACAGCTGGGTCTGCTGTCTTGGATCATAACCACTTCTGGCTAATGCAAACACTGTAGAGCTGACTGGTGCCCAGTGTTGTCTCTGTCTGCTTTTCTGGGAGGAGTAATGGATGTAGAGAAGGCAGTCAGGAGCTGAGGTAAGACTGCATCAGGCTTGTTAAAGTTCAAGACAAAGATAACAGGATCCCACGGAGTGCAACAAGGCTGTTTCCTCACAAACTCCCATGTGAATATGACAGACTGAGCCAGGATGGAGAGTGGTGATGCTGTTGTAGTGCTTGCCAAAAAAAATGTAGAGTGAGAGGTGCAGGGTGAGAGGCTTTTTGGAGTCCAGAAGTGGGATTGTGTGCAGGGGCACCTGAGAATCTTCAACAGATCTGAAGCCTGGAGCAGTCTCCCCAGGAAGAAAGTGGACACTGTGCTATTTTTGCCTTTTAACATTGGGAGAACTGCAAGGAAACTGCCGGGAGAAACAATGACCAAGGGAACTGCTGGGAATAACACCAACCATCCTGGCTGCACAGGTGAAATGTGAGAACCCTGGAAGTTATTTCTGTCTCCAGTTTCTAAATTTGCAAGAGAACAAATGTGAGGTTGGAAAAATGGCACTGTTATTCCACTGCTGTATTACCTGTCCCAGCAACACCTCGCAGGCTGGTGGGAGCCCACAGCCCCCCTAGACACAGCACTGATGCAAACCCAGGCTAGTCAGTGCCTGCTTCCAAGACATGATGGTCTCCAAGGGCAGATGGTTATTGCTATCACAGCCACGTGGGCTTGAAACCAGCCAAGCTGCAAAACACAGCAATTAGAACAAGGGAAGTACTCCAGTCTTGCCTTAAACCCAAAAGCAGACTGCCAGCTCTCATGAGTCACCTTTACACTGCCAAAGAGCAATTCCTTCAACTCACATCTGAAGGTTTCACCTGTAACATGCTTCCTGCATAAAGATACATATCCATACAGAAAAAACCCCACAGCCTTCCACTCATACATTTCTTTTGTATTGCTCTCCTTGATGTATCGCTGTGTCCCTGTCTCCATACTCAGAACTTGGGACTTCTCCATCTCTTCCAGAGCTGATTCCCTGTCTCTTGTCTCTCATCAAGAACCAGAGGCTCTCTTAGGACCACCTCTCCCTTACCTCTCTTCCCAGAAAGTGTTCTTTCTCATCTTCTGCCAGGATGTGTAGTTGACTATGCTCTGTTCCCAAGACAGCTGTTCCTCTGGTCTTTTCCTGGCACTTCACATCTTCCCCATCACCCTGCTTCCCAGGGTCACAATAATCCCACTCAGTCTGTGATGATGCTGTGCTGCTAATGTGGAGAGGTTCCATCATCTGGGTTACCTGCAACACAGAGACTTACTGCTTCAAATCATGAAGGCAATAGGAAGAAGAAATAAGTAGCACAGATGCTATTTTTGCTTTTGCTCATGAATACCTTTCCATTTTTAGGAATCCTTGCAAAAGCCATGTGTTATTATTACAGTGTTGGTTCATTGACATTTCTGTGCTTTAGGGTGAGCTGTGTTTTGGCAAAGCAGCTGCCTGGTTGTGGTATCAGCTTTAAATGGGAGGAAGGCCTAGGCCTGCGGCAGGGAGCAAGTGAACTGAGGGCTTCTGCTCCTCCCACAAACTGTTTCTGTGGGTGGGGATGCTGGAGGCCCTGCAAACCCTAATGTTTCAGCAGGGCCTGAACTATGCCATTCACGTTCCCGTCATCCAAACAGCCCTACCTTTGAGAAGAACTGGAGAAGACTGTCATCTTCACATGGCCTCTCTGCCTTCTGGTAGTCTTCGCTATCATCCTCCCAGAGAGTCTCATTTTGCTCCAGCTCATGGTCTGCCTCTCGGCTGCTCTCCTCTAGCCTTCCCATGGCCAGCTCTTCAGTATTTCTCCAGCTCCACACATCCAGATCCAAAGTTGAATCCCAGCTGAGAAGAGACTGGAAGTCACTGTTCTCTGACTCGCTAGGAGACTCTGTCTCAGACTCCCACCACACCCAGGCATGGCCTGCCTGCAAACAAACATAAAGAAAGAGAGAGAGAGCAATTTCTTTGTACCCAGAACAGCAAAGCCCAGCTCATTTCCTGACATACTCAGAGAGCCAAAGCATGGGATGGACTCTGTGAGGCAAGCAGCCTACACCTGAGCCCATACGTTACACCACTTGGCAGGGCTGTAGCTCTGCAGTGCAAACCAACATTTCAGAGCAACTGAGTTTCAGGTTTTCTGGTGCTTTTGCCCTGCCCTCCCCCTGCCCAAGGCTCAGGGGGTTACTGTGCTCCAGGGACGCTGAATTGATTAGGAGCATGTGGCTTTGTTGGTTGCTATATGTTTAAGGTGCTAAAGGCATCCAGCAGCAAGCTCAGCCCAAGTCATGCTGGGGCTCCTGAGCTGCAGACAGTCTTGAACAACTGCTACCTTCAAGGACAACTCACTGTAATTCCCTCTGCTGCCCCCTGAGAGCTTTTTATACTGAAAATGACTTATTACAAACCCTACAGACACTTCGTTTTGAAAGTGACAGATGTGATTTAGCTGGATGGTGCTATCTTGGTGTTCCTGAGCCAGAACGATTATAATCATGCAGAGTCACACACTGACAGGGGGCAGTTCTACACATTTCAGAAAATAAAGCATTCTCTTAAGAAGGAAGAAAACATTCATTTAATTTCTGGTCATTAATCCATGCCCAAGTGTCTTCTACTGCATGAGTCCACTATAATATCTCTACATCTGGGGAAGTGCTTGCAGAGTCACATAACAACAGCAAAGGCTGCTAGAAAAATCTGCATCTTGTGACTGAACTCAGCTGCCTGGATGTTGTACCTATGGAGAATTCTATGCATTAATTAGCAGTGTCTTTAGAGTTTTCCATTAATTACACACAACCTCGTTCTTCCAGTTTTGAACATGCACATTTCTCACTCATTTCCTTTTGCATTCTCAGGATTGCTAGCAGAGCTACAAATACAGCTTATGATGAAATAAGAAATCCATTGGGCTTGGGATGAGAACACTGTGTTTGCTTATATCACAAATGTACAAGCAAAGGTCAGATCTGAAAGGCTGTCCCTCTGTAACCTCTTTCAAAGTTAACTTCATCAGAAAGAGATAAAATTTGATGAGGTAAGAGATAACATTACCTGCTCTCAGCTTCCAGCTGAAGGAGTTGGGCAAACTGTGATTTCATCTGAAGAGTAACCCCATGCCTAAAGCACTTTCCTGCATCATCAGCAGAGGCAGCTGCACACGCAGAACCAGCTGAAGAACAGAAAAGCCTTAGCCTAGGGTAATCCAATCACTTGTGATCATCTTTCTGTGCTCCAGTTGAGAGGGATAAGCATTTTAAAATCAAGAAGCCCAAGGAACTTGGACATAAGCATCGATTAAAGAGATCTTCAGCCTTATGTTCAGTTGAACTAAACCTTATAAGACTCAAGATGCCAGAAAGTGGAACAGCGGCAGGATGAATGAAATAATTACAGACTGCTTAGTTCCTTACCAATTCTGTTAAAAAAAAAAAAAGGGACAGGGGGACTAAAAGATATAGACTTCAAATTTTAATTAAGAACTGCTTGACAGTTCTTAATTATGTTGGCTACAGAAGTGACCAGAATGAATCGCTCTGAAATTGGAAAGTTCTAATTTGCTTTGCAGAGACTGGACGCTGCGCAGCCCCTCACCACTAGGAGGAAAAAGCTGCTGGAAATAAAAAAGATGGCCTCTAAAAGGAGCTTCATGTCAAAACAAGAAAAATGATAAAAGCCCCAACTCTAGTAAAGAAATGTAGAATCCACAAAAAGTAGGGAAAAAAAAGGAAGAAAAAAAAAAAACAACTGAAAACCAATTTGGTGAAGACATAAAAGCAAATAACAACAACAAAAACATCAGAAGCAGAGAGCTGCCAGATGATCAGGGGGGATGATGCATGATCAGTGCCAAACAGCTCAGTGGAAAATAGGGCCAGTTGGAAAAACCAAATTAATCATCATTATCAGCAGTTGCCACAGAGGAGATCACACAAGACTTTCTCTTGGGATGGGTCTGAGAGAATTTTTCTAATCAAAACGTCAACGGGGGAGGTTTTAGAACAAGTTGAAGGAGGGAGTAAACCTCAGAAGCAGTTGAAATTCACTCCCGAGTCCTGAAGAAGCTTAAATACAGCGTGTCCAAACCTATACTCTGTAACCTGTCATTTAAACTAATCACAGCACAAAAACCCCAGAAGGATGTGATTGTTACCATCTATAAAGGGTGCATGTTGGGAGATGCAGCACAGTAAGTCTGAGTTCTCACTAGACAGATTAGAACAAAGCATTAGGAAGAGCAGAATTAATAGTGTGAGATGATGAATTGGGAAGGAGGTAATGGTGCTCTGTAGATAAAATCTTATCTTAGATTTTTAAAGATCTTACGCATAATTGAAGGTGTTTAAAATGCCACAGGACAAGGGAAAAGGCTCTTTGAGAGAAAAATACCTGGTTAAAAGAAGAAACCAATGGTAGGAATGAACACCAATGCTTTCCATAATGCAAGCAAGTTACTAGCAGGCACAATAAAGGTCCCTGGGAGCATGTGGGAGTGCAGTTAACGTCAGTTTTTCAACATGGACAAAGATGGGGCAGAGGTGTTACAGAGGAAATGGAGCCAGACTCTTCTCAGTGACCAACAGCGAAAGGAGAAGAGGCAGTGAAGACAAACTGCATGTAAGGAAATTCAAACCGGATACGAGGTAAATGTTTACTCCATGAGGGTAAGCAAGCACTGAAACTTGTTGCCCAGATAATTTACTCAATCTCCACCCTTGGAGATTTAAAAAATCTGGCTAGACAAGGCTCTGAACAACCTGTTCTACTTTTGAAGCTGGCCCTGCTTTGAGCAGTAGGTTGGACTAGATCAATGTGCAGACATCCTTTCCAACGAATATTATTCTGTAAAACATCAGAAACCAAAAGAAACCTGTAATTCTTTTGTGCCACAAATGTATCAACCTGTATCTCTGGAAACTGAGGCCATAAAAATGCAAATCAGAAATTTGTTTCTCATTTCAGTAGTGAAGGATTAACCAGTAAGCAAACTAAAGGATTCTACTTTTCATGCATCAAAGGCATTAGTGACTTTTAGTGGAAATATACCCAAGCCAAACATGGGAATCAACACACTATACACAACCAACTTCTAACACAGAACTTGTGAAAATCAAGGTAAAGTAACAATTCCTCTGTCCTTAATCACAGTGACTCAGTTTCCTGCACCTTGTGTGTCAGAAAGCTGCACCCTGTACATGCTGCACAAGTGTAGATCACTCCCAGCTGCTGCGAGCATCAGGAAGGATTTGTTTTTTTTTCCTCTTGGAAAGTCATGGGAGCAGCAGAAAATATCTAAGTTTCATCTCTCAGGTCATATGAACAGAAAATATGAAGGTGACTTGCAAATTATTAGAGATAACTTAAACCTCAGTTAAGCATCCATCCATGTAGCTGAGGAAAAGAACTGCAATTTCCAGTAAAGAGAAACAGTTTACAAGCTTGGATGTGGAAACGAGGTACCAGCAGACTGCTAGAATCATAGCTTTTCATTCTGATTAGTGTACCCTTGACACATCTCTGGGGAAAGCACCTCATGGTTAGATCTCTGCCATAGTCTCACACATTCAAGTTGAGAATCTTCCCCTCCATCTATACAACATTCCCATGATTGATGGATTGTCTCTAATGTCACAGCTCTGCCATGCTTGTGTGTTGTACAGGTAACTGGAAGAGTTATATTTGCAGAAAGTCAAGACAGGTGTGCACGCTTGCACAAAACCAGGGTTCCTCCTGCAGAGAGCTGCAATGCTCAGTACACTGCACACTGTACACTGGATTTCTTCCCAGACTTTAATATACATACACATTTACACATCACTAGTAAAAATCTGTACACTTCACATTACAGTACATACGAGCCACCAGTTGCTAGCTAACACCAGGACACTGATGAAGCCCAAGACAACTGCCCTAAAACAGGCAGGGGGGGCTAGCCTTCCCCTCTGGGGAAGTTTCTTTGGGTTACACATTCCAATGAGACACTGCTTTCCAGAGGCGCAAGCGAAGAAGGTGGAGCAGGTCCTAGAAATGGACCTGCAGCTTTTCTTCCTCCTCCAACAGCTGTAAACAGTGTCTTGCTTGCACTCCAGCTCTGGATGGAGTTTTGTCTGCCTGCAGGATCATTTCTTCATCTTCATGTCTGCCTCGATGGCACAGCGACGCCCTCTGGTGCCTCCATCCTAGTCACAAGGCAAACAGAAAGAGAGAGTTATGCAACCCTAATCCTCCAGCAGTTGAGGAGGTAGGGAACTGTGCAACTGGTAACAGCTTTTCATGTCTTCCCAACAGGAGAAAGGGAAGCTCTCCTAAGGCGGCCTCGGGAGGCCGGCCTGCAGACCTACCTAAAATTCACTCTGGACACAGCACAGGTGCTGGGATTTGCAGCATCTCTGTGCACTGCTGGCAGCCAGGGCAGAGAGAGGCAACAAGGCTCTCGCCTAGGCAGATGCTTTTTGGAGCACGCACAGTGCAGGCTTTCTCCTAATCAGTAGATTCTAGCTTGGCTCTTAAGATGGGAAGAGGAAACTGCTGACTAACCTACCTTATCAGCTGCTGATCCCTATGGGAAGTGCTCCTCCAGTTGAGTGACCCTGGCACTAGCTCCCTAGTTTCTCGGCACAGCTCCTTTCCATGAGTAGAAGGCGAGCTGAGAGCTTCCTTTGATCCGCTGCCCTTTCCCTCTGGCTGACATGCTGGAGTACTTCTCTGTCTTTAGATATATGCGAGAGAAAAAAACAACTCTCCATCTTCCTCCCCTTTCTCCTGCCCGCAACTCAGAGACTTGGGGTTTCCTGGAGGGAATATTTTTCCAAACACTTCCAGATCACCACAGGCACAGAGCAAGATATTTCTGCAGAGTATCTTATTTGCTTTCTGGACCTTGAATGATAAAGGAGTACACAGCTGACTCCTCACCTTCCCAAGACCTTTTGTACTGTCTCGAACGTGTGGAAGGGGCAGCTGTATAAGCATGAGAGATGTAGAAACTACAGTACTGCACCACTTGTTCTGTCTTACCACCAACATGGAAAGGAAGGAGGAGAGAAATTGTGGAAAAAAGCAAAGGCAGATGACAAAATGAGAACACTTGAAACCAGAAGAAAAGACTGAAGCCCCTCCCACTCACCCACACTGAGTAATTAAGGGACTGAGATGTTTATTCTCCAATAACCATGGTTGTACAGCCTCTAAGTTAAACACACACCGCTGCAGTGCTAAGGATGCTGTGACAGTGCAGTGATCACCCAGACAAGAGCAGAGCACACAGCCAGCAGTACTGCAGTACCTGCTGGAGCCTTTCAATACTTACAAAGAGAGAGAGAAGGAAGGCAGGAGAGCCCATTGGGACACTGTCCTGTTAAAAGGCCAAACAGAAGGACTTATCAGATACCAGATACGGAAATGCACACACCACACAGAAGCACTGAGCCCACACATGAGCATAGAGAAACGAGTGCCCCACTTCCCTTCCCGCATGGCACCAGCCTTATGCAGCAGGAACACAAATATGGACGAAAGAGAGTCAGAATGCTAGGAAAGGGATATTGCCTCATCTATGGCAAGGCCTAGTCCACCACACAATTTCTGCTCTGTGCAGTTGTCACTAAACTAAGCAGGCATTCCTTGCTGTCACAATGTCATGTTGAGAGTACCTGATATTACTTAATCAAGTTTAGATGTGCCTTTACAAAACCAAACCCCAAATAAATTTGCATTGCTATTAGTTTAGGCCAGCATGGAAATCGAAGTTTCTTTAGTGTGTTTTACATCGCAAACTAGACTGGAGTGATTCCATGGATCTAAAAATCTGAGTAGGACGTGAAAGACATGGCAGAGGCCAGTCTTTCAATTTTCTATACCTTCATTTTCCAGCAATTAATGTCTCTTTCAATACTCTGTACATTTCCCAACAATTTCCATCACCTGTTTTTAAAAAACGGGGAATAGAACTATTTGGATTGCCAAAAAAACCTCATGAGACC
This sequence comes from Indicator indicator, assembly GCF_027791375.1. Taxonomy (NCBI): domain Eukaryota; kingdom Metazoa; phylum Chordata; class Aves; order Piciformes; family Indicatoridae; genus Indicator; species Indicator indicator. Next base: position 7,285,708 of record NC_072027.1, read on the forward strand.
TGCCTCTGGAATGATGTACAGCTCCAGAGCTCTAATCTAATCACTGGACATGTTTAAAGGAAGAATTGTTCACACAAAGATGTTAGAGCCATTGCAATCACAACAAACACACTGCCTCTTTGCGTGGGAACTTCATGCAGTATCTTGGAATTCTTCTAAAGAGAACAAGTGCCCTTTCTACAAGGTGCAGCATTCTCACCTTCTCTGAAGCATCTTGCTTGCGAGTGGAGTCTCGCCCACGCAGGCTTTTTGCACTGATCCCTGACTCCGATGTTTGCATGATCAGTTGTGTGGCCAGAAATTGCTGGGAGAAAACCACACTTTGTTAAGATCCTCAGGCAGAACAAGCTCAGTCAGCGCATGTCAGTTAACTATCACAATCCACAGGCTGGGAATGATTTGGTTTCAGGCAGTTTCAGTTCCTTGTTTCTACCCAGAGCAAGTTCCTCCATTTATCTCAGAAGCCACACGTCCCAAGGAACTATAAACTCTGTTAGCTTTGCCAGTTTAGATACTCTGTTTCACAAGAAATTTTAAATGGCATGTATTCACAGGACACGAGTTTCATGTACACTTGATACCAGCATAAACCAGCACAGCCACTTAAAGAAGCAATCGCGTCCCCTGTCATTCACCATTCTTGCTGCTTGTTTCTGTTCCTCAACCACACCCTGGTTCTTGCTGGCCTAAGCATTTCCCTGAAGGAAATTAGGTTTGAAATTGGTCTGGGCTGAACCTATAAAGCATTTTGCTGCATTAGTTTCAATGAAGGCAAAATCTAGTTCACCACAAACACCTGAGCTAGCACAAGAGATGTATAGATGTGGCACTTAGGGACATGGTCTAGTACTGGGACTTCTCAGTACCAGATTAACATTTGGACTTGATGATCTTATTTTCCAACCTAAACAATTCTAGGACTCTAAGAGTGATGCAGGGGAAGATGGGCCTACTTCATTCAAAGATGCTGTGAGTGAAATGGTGTTCTTACATCCAGAAGTCTTTTCCACACCTGTGGACCAAGGCCCTGTGCTGTACTGGCCTCAGCTGAGTATTTTACCTGGATCTGCTCCAGGACATCTCGCTGCATCTCCACAGCCATGTGGTACACATCGTGGTCAGAGCTGTTGTACATAACTGCATTTTGAAACATCAGCATAATATCACGCTGGAACTCAGCTGTGGTTCGTATCAGCCCATTCTCAATGTTCTTTTTGATGGTAGATAAATCCATTGGCCTAAAAAAGAATTGCAATAAATATCAAAATAGCAACAGAAACACTTAACTCTTTCCCCACTGTTTTGCAAACAGCCCTGAATCTCTACCATGTCTAGTTAGACCATCTGTTTAATTTAGCCAAATAGGTTCTCCCACACAGGCTATGATCCTGGTACCAAGGCCTTGGGTCAGAAGATGCAAGCTGTCAAGAATTACCATGAATGGGAATAACGCATGACAGATGCCTGAAGAGAGGAATTTACCTTCTTCAGCATCACTGAAGATGACAGCAAGGAGCTAAAGCAGCAGCTGCTTAACTGTTTAGAAAAGGTTTCAGAAGCTAGCAGGGGATTCTGATAATTCTGGAACAATTCACTATCTGGGACAGTAAAATGTGCTGATTTTGGAATTTCAGAGATTAAATCCTACCCTTGGATAGAAAGTGGGAGAAGCAGGTGGGTCACATACCACCTTACTGCTAAAAAAAGTTGTATGTAAACCAGTATCTTCCATTCAAAGACAGGCTGTGTAAAGACTTGTTACTGAAGAGGACCCTTTTCTTGAGGAAAGCTGTTTCTGACTGAATCATAACAAAAAAACCCCAACAATTTTCCAAGCCTTGCAGTCTGCATGGCAGCCAAAAGCTACACTGTTCTTGCCAGAAAATGCTATACAAACATGCAATTACACAGAGTTTTGATGACAGAAGATTGCTGAGACTCACCTTTGCACAATACTGTGGTAGCCTGGTGCTATATCGTCAGTTACAGGCTGCAGGAAGACGTTGGCGTACCTGCAGAGAGGAGTCTGTTTAGTGCCCTATTCTTGCTGGAAAATACTAGCTTCATGCTCATGTCTATTTGTCTGCTACCAGTAACAATTCATCATCTCCCAGAACCAAGAAAGAAAAGCCTCTGAGATGTGAGTGGAGCCTTGTTTAAGCGTAGTCACTTCTTCCTGCCAGCTCTTGGCATCAGACTCACCTGTGATTAGCTGCTGCTCTCCAAACCAGCATGATGGCTTTCTTCCAGATCTTCTGGGCCTGTATTGCTTCCTGGTCTTCACTGCACACTGAGCTGGGAAGATAAGAATAGGACTTCCTTCAGGAGTCTTCGTATTGCCTTGGAGCAAAAACCTTATGGTTTCTTTTGCCTTTGACATGCCCATGCTAATTCATGCCAAAGACAGAAAAGAAAAAGCGGGGACCTGGTCCTATGGCACTGTCTGCACACTTGCGCTTGTAAACAAAGAGAATCATCAGTGAATTCCCCGCTCAGACCCACTCAGTCAGCAAAACAGAAATGAGAATCCTACACTCCCTCCACAAAGGAGCGTGGGATTTACACCTGCGTGCCTGAGAGCTTCACTGATACTCACAACTGTGAGGAGGCTGGGCTGCTGGGGATGGAGTCGGCTAGCGTGTGAGACTGTAAAGGTGCATTATGGACACTGAAGCCATCATCGCTCTCACTCACGGGGGGTTCGTTATCCATCTCTGAGAGATATCCCTCACCCTGATCTTCTTCTTTGGGTTCCTCCAAACTGGCAGCCTCACTGGCACCATCCTCATCGTCCTCTTCACCCTGCCCATCCTGAAACACAGAGTTCATGAGTGCACAGCCAGCTACAGCAGCAACTCAGAGCCTCCAAGGCAACTATGGTTCAGCAAGCAAAGTGATATTCTTGCTACACTGTTGACAGCTGTACAGGCACTTACACAAAATGCTAGGTGCTCTCTCCTGCCCTGCCTCCCCACAAGACACAGAAGCACACATACACACACAGCTTCACAGCACCTGAAGCAATCTCCTCTTTTGTTCCAACTGCACAGCACCCACTTCTCAGTGCAGAAAACCGAACACAAGCTTTGCTTTTCAGCAGATGTAAAGCCAGAAAGCAGCAGCAGTGAGGTGTTACTAATAAACTCAAGATGACTACAACCCAGAATTACCTTCATCTGACTCCTAAAGAGGGCGTGGGCCTCCTCCTTCATTGACTCTGTGGAAGAAAGAAAAGCACAAAGGTTGATTCTACAAAGCAGTTTTTCCCACAAAAGCTCCTGCACCAATGCCTACTATCCTGCAATAATTACCACTGTTCCTACACATACCTTTTCTCCCTCCTCCCCAAAAAGCCTGAACCAGATCACTGACAACTATTGAGCTAATAATGTTGCATGTAAAAGATTTCCTAGCTGAATTAAGTTACCTGACAGCTCAAATTTGTGCTGAACATCAGCCTGTGAGGAGTCTTCACTCACATTTGGGACTTGTGGAGGGGATGAATCATCATCAGGTGGGGTCTGGAGGGAAGAGAAATGCACAAATCTAGATGTTTGTGTCAGCTTACTTCAGTGAAGGTGTGGGCACATCTCACTCTAACCTAACTCAAGGCAATGAAGTTCACTGAGCACCTTCCCAACAGTAGTTCTGCACATGGGCCGGGGGAGATACACAGAGGTACTGCCTAAACCAGAGAGCTTCCCTGCAGATCACACAGATCAGCAGCATGACTCCCAAGAAAAAACAGTCAGACACATTCATTACAGGGTCACCTTCAACCCAGCAGTCATCCTTCCTCTAAACTTCTCTTCTACCTGCTACAACTGCTACTTTCTTTCCCCACACCAGTTCCAGACAGCCTCTCTGCTCACATACCTCTGTCTTCACTGTATTGTGCATGGTGTCATCTCCCTTGACTGGTTCTATCTCGATTTCAGAAGTCTCTCCTGCTGCTACAGCTGTTCTTTGATCCTCTTCCATTTCTTGACTTCTAAGCTCTGGTGTTTCTGTCACTCTTGCAGATGCTGGTATGGTTTCCTCAGGGCCCAGCTGATTCTGCTCCTGTTCTACAGGTTCTGTCTTTATTTCTGCTCCCAGCTCGCCAATGCCCATTAGATCTCGAATTCCCTTTGCCTCTGGCTCTTCACACTCTGGTCTCTCCTGCTTCACAGTCACAGACACTTGGGGTATCTGGGCCTGTTTCTCATGCTCCTGACGAATTGAATGTTCCCATGGGCCAGGCAGGGTCTGAGGGTCATCAGCATCTTCGCAGAAAGAAGACAGAGCAGCTTCAACAACTGCTGCATCCAGGACTTCAGGGTGGTCATCTACCTTTATTGCCAAAACAAACACAGCAGTGCAGGCCAAGGTCAAAAGGAGGTATTAAAAAAAGAAGTTCATGTTATTCCACAATGAGACAACTGTGGAAACCCCCAGAGTACTGGGTTTACAAAGTTGCTTTTTGCAGCCAGACTCGCATCACTCCCTCTGGAGCCTCCCGAGAAGCTTCAGTTTCAGAAATAAAGCACTCCTCTAAGCATGCTGCAAGCACCGCTTGTTTGTCTGCCAGAGACGTGACCCAAACCCTACCCAACATGAGGAAGAAAGAGATTTCTTTCTGCACTCTGAAGAGGAGCAGCAAGCTTAACATGGCAGACTAGCAGCAGTGGTGGCATAGGGTCATTTCCTATTGATCTGGACAATGATGATGAGCATGTGCATTTTGAAATAGTTATTTCTTGCTTGTTTAAACTAACTACATTGGTGAACAGTAGTCACTTGAGATTGGAGCAAAAGGCACTGGCACTCTGCTTTGCCTGTTTACCTTGTCCTCAATGATTGCTATAATATTTCCAACAGTATCGAAGTCCAGCTCTTCCCCCGTATAGGACACTGCAATATCCATTTTCTCAGCCAAATCCAGGTCTTCTTTCCCATCAATGCAGTGATCTTTGGAAGACCCTGCAGTGCTGCCAGCCCCAGAACCCAGGCACTCTTTCTTGATGGAATCAATGATCATGGATATTTCACTGCTGTCCATGGACACTGTCACGGTATGGGAATCAGACACTGCCTCCATGGCAACACAGGCTTCTGGCTGGTTCACTGCGCAAGCGTGAGAGTGACAATCAGAGATCAATCTGGAAAAGTCAGGCCCACACAAACAAATACTGCAGGGGATAAGACCAAGCACCAACTGCAAGTATCCCAGGCCCACCCACAGCATCATGGCTTAGAAAAATAAGACAAATATGGGCTTGCTTTGCCTCAGTAGAGACAAAGTGGGATTCCAGACCCTGAGCAACCATCCAGCAACATAATATCAGCACCCCCACCCAGTAAATCCTGTTTAAAACCATCTGTTTACTGCAGAACCCAGCCATAACCGTCCTTTCAGCAAGGATGGTGAGTCCCAGATGATAAAAGGCCAGCTGAGAGCTTTTGCTGGGTGCTGATCCCAAGAGAAGTTCTGCTTTCCAGCAGTGCATGACCTATGAGTGCGTAGTTCAAGAACGCACCTGTGGCTACGCTTTCTGGAGCTGCAGATGGTGGCACAACGGATGGTGCTGACAGCGTGGGCATCATGACAATGGTTGCCTGGGACACAGGCTCTACGGGGGGTGGCAGGAGCTTAGCTGGAGGCTCGCTGGCAACAGCGGAGAAGGAAGCAAGAGGTGAGGTGAACTGTGCAGGACCAGCTTCTAAAAGCCGGGAAAGCGTAGGAGCACCTAACAGAGTAGAAGGGAAAGGCACATGAGCAAGAAGCAGCCACCACTGAAGTCCACAAAGCCAGCACCGGCCTCTTCACCGTCTCGTGGCTTCTTCTGGGAAAAAGACACTGAGAGGTACCTATAAATGGTCCAAAAACTATACAGAAAACCTGCACCAAAAATGCACAACCCCTTTGTGTGTGCAGCCTGAGAGACTCACATAGACTATAGGACACTATGTTCAACGTAAGGGCTGGACAGGCTAAGCCACACATGCAGAGATACCCTTCCAAAGGCTCATCCCAATAGAGTTATGGGAAATCTGAAAACAGTGCTGAGCGAGCCACACAAGGTAAGCCAAGACAAACAGTCATCACAGGAGCTGGAAGAGAGCAGAAGTGATCTTTTTGCAGGTCTTTCTTGGAGAATTCTTCTTATATCAGAGGTCGTCACTCAGCTGTAACATCCAGTCTGAATTCACTGAACTGTCTAGACCAAATTAACAGGTCTTAAAGAACAGACATGGATAAGGGAAGTAAGATTATTCATATGGGAATTACATGAATGGCACAAATCCTTAGATGCAGACAATGTGGCTGAACCACTGGTTAGCATGAGCTGAGACCTTCAGCTTAGGCAGGTTGTTCTGTGAAGGCCCAATGTAAAGACTCTCACATTCTCACCCCTTGCTCTGTGGAACTTTGGAGCTGAGAGTCCACTGTGGTCTAATCCTCAACAGACCCCTAAGCTAAAGCAGAGGTAAGACACAAGAGTTCTCCAGACTCACAGGGAGCTGCAGTTTGACATATCAAGAATCAGACAGTAGACCATTTTTTAGCCAGCTCCTTATCAGCTAAGACAACAGGAATATAACTCATAAAGAAGCCCCCAAACCAGCCAGGCTAGATGTCATCTTCATCTCTCTCTAAAGACAATTCACAGAACAGTCTGAAGATATTCTGAAGGGAGAACTGCACAGGGAGGGTCCCGAGTTACCTGAAGCAGCAGGAGATGCAGGGACAGCACCAGATGCAGACTGCATTTCCCCGCTGTGCAGCACTGGAAGGACACTTCCTACCTCCAGCAGGACTCCTGCACTGTTAATGTGGCCAGAAGCCACTGCCATTTCATTTTCACCGACCTGCCAAAGGAGGAGGACACAACTGAAATTCCTGGAGACAGCAGCACATCAGTGATTCTCTGCCAGATAGGCACCTCCACGAATATGCCCATCATGTGCCATCTCAGCATTTCTTCTGCACTTTTTGTCCAGTCTAGTCCCTGCCTGAGGCCCCTCAAGCAAGTGCACAACATGACAGTTGTTATTCTTTAGCTACAATACAGCTTCAGTGCCACCTTCCTTTCAAGTGGGGCCAAATACATCACATGCTTTACCAATCTTTTAGAGATAAGTCTCTCCACCCCTAGAAATAGTAGAGAATTATCCCTTATTTTGAGCTGAAGGAAACTGGAGCACCAAGATGGAAAGTAACTCTATCAAGCTCACACAGTAAACCTATGACGGACCTTGAAGCAGGTGTAAACCAGTCCTGTCCATACAAAGAAAAGCCAGTCTTTCACAGCCATTAGATTTCCTGCTCCACCCTGTGTTACACTGCACCCTGCAAACATAGAACCCATGGAACATTTACTCAAACTAACATGTAGACAATACTCCAAATCTGACTATTAAAAAAAAAAAGCAACTCAACAACAATACACCTACTCCATCACACAAGCACTAGCACAGGGAATCCATGCCACAGGCAGGCTGATGGCTATTTTCTGACTGGCCTCTCAACAGCGTCCAGCAATGGTTTCACCCTGAAGACTTCCAGAGTCACTAATGCCAAAAGCAGGTTGCCAGCAGAGTGATTTTAAGAATTGTCTACAATTAAGAGGAAAGAGGAAAAAAGTGGAAGCACTTCAATACTGGTCATAAACTCCATCAGGAGTTTATGGAGCAGGATTCCATACTCACAAGCTAAGGCCCACTACAAATATTGAAACTCAACTTCCTGCCAAGATGCAAAGAAGAACTGTGAGCCCAAAGCAGAAATCATCAAGAGCACCTCCATAGAGGCTGACTGGAATGACAATGACTAACACGCTCCCTTCCCCAGGGAGAACGATCTCTAGCAAAGCCTGCAACTCCATCTCCTTATGACTGAGGGGAGATAGCCAGTCCTACATGCTGAATGATCCCTGCAGTCCTGCACCCACAGTACTGTGGGATAGGGTCCCACCTCTGTGGCTTACAGGGGTAATTGCATCTCTCAGATATCACTTCTGTTGGGACTCTCACAAAAAGCCTTTGCAGCTCCCCCTTTGTCAGTGGGAGAGTCTGGAGCAAATTGTTTGTGTGCTTGCATATATGAGCAGAGAGCTCCATACCAGCCTGGGGCTTGTGGGCAGGAGACTGCCCTTCTTCAGCAGCTCTGAGAGCAGAGGGGAAGGAGGCGGAGTTGCTTTTTGTCCTAGCATCTTTTTCTGGGGTGAATCATCAGTGACTGGGGTCATGGGGGCATCCAGGGGAGCAGAGCCTGGAGGGGTGTCAGGGATTCCAATGAAGGAGGCAACTGGGGTGCTGGGTAAAGTCCCTGGAGTGACCTGAGAAAGAGAAAAACCACACTGTTCAAAGCCACACTCCACCACATGGACTAGCCCCACTTGCTCCTTCCCCCAAGAGCACTGATCCAGCACACCACAGACACCTACTCCAGTCACTCACTACACCTACTCCAGGCATAGGCTTTCACCCTTTCCCTGCCCTATAATGCTGTTTCCAGGCACACACAGAAGACTGCCTGGCCAGCCCACTGATGCCTCTACACAGCCTTTGATCCAGGCACCTGATCATCACAGACACAGAAGAGGACACGTATCTTGAGCAGCACTGTACATCAACCACACTACAGCACTACCACAGCGAAAAGTCTGCAAAACACAGCACGGGGTTCTTCCCAGGCTCCTGTTCCATGATGGATGCAGAGCCCCAAGTCCCAGGCTTGTCTTTCCCTCTTACCATGGGAAAGATCCTTACCCCAGGACTGGCATCGTCCACAGTGGGCTGAGAAAGGTCTCCCAGGGCATAGTCTCCCCCTGGGGAGGTTGAGCCTGCAGGAGAGCGAACCATCACGCCTGTTAATCGCCGTGGTGGGTTCTTAATAGCCTGACGAGCTGGAAGAGGTAAAAAAGCAATATTCCGTGACTCCATCTTGGACAGTCACTGAGAGTTACCTCTGACTTCATTCTAAAGAGTCCTAAGAACATTTATATTGTAGGAATCTCTTGAACCAGACTAGGCTCAGCTCACGAAGAAGACCTGAACTGGATATTCACCACCTCCTACCACTGGGAGCTTAGTTCACTGAACTGGGGGGCCCCAAGAATTATAAATGAATCAAGCACTTAGAAGAAATCTCTCTTCATCTTCAGACAATAGTAAAACTATAGGGAAAAATAAAGGAATGAAAAACTTGACATTCTGAGAGCTCCTTCCTAATTCTGCTTCCTCTTAGAACTTTTCTACAGAATTTGTTCCCTGTTTTGCCCTGGTTTTGCATTTTGCCCTGTTGCAAATACAAGTGCTGGAAAGAGAACACAGCCTTTCTTTCCAGCTCATGGGGTCACAGAATTCCTCCTGAACAGGTCTTAACAACACTTAAATATTTTCCAAATGTTCTTATGAACACTTGCTTCTCTCTCTGAGGAGGAGTAAGGAAGCTCATTTCCAGCTTACCCTGATAAGCAGCATCTGTGGCTTTCCTCTTGACTTCTGCCTCCTCCTCCTCCATTTTTTTCTTTCTGCATACAGAACCAAACCCTGCTGTCACACAGTGTTCCACTTTGTTGCTCTTCCACAATCAGCTTACTGACTGCCACCCCGTCATCCCCAGATAACAACGACCTGCTGCTGTGGACAAATCCTCTGAAGGAAGCAGAGTCAGAGGCCAGAGAACAACATGCTCAGCAGGAAATTTCACTTCCTGCTGATTATCAAAATGGAGAAGGCAAGCATGGTGTTGCAAACCATCAGCAAGCCCTTAACTGAGAAACTCCAGAAGATGTTCCACACAAACTTATGTCCCCACTGTGAACTAAGTCCCTCAGAGACCCAAGCATCTGCTCAGATGACTCATTTCTCTTCATCCAACATACACAGATCAAGAGGCATCTGACAAATACAGGGTGTCAGGCAACCACAGTCTGAGGGAAAAAAAGCATAACATGGAAATAATTAAATAACCTACATCATAATCTCATTGCACAGCTCCTCCAGTCTGTTATCCATATGCCCAGCCTGGATCAGCTCTGCATCCTTCTTGAGTTGTCTGTAATCAGAAAATCTTCTTACTTATTGAACGCTAAGTCTCAAGCAGCATTTTCAGCCCAAGCACCATCCCACTTAAGGCTACTTTTTCAAAGCAGGGCTCTTAGGTGCACCACAGCTCATTGCCTCTGCCACACACCTATATTTCTCCTGCGTTTCTTTAATCATTTTCTTCAACTCCTCCACTCGCTCTGCAGTCAGTTTCCGCACAATAACATCTTCCACAGTTTCCACAACTTCTCCCTTCTCACCACGTTTTCTCCTATCGAATAAAACAAAACAGTTCAGACACAAAACACAGAAATCCCAGTTCTCTTTTCAGAAACAGCTGTTGTCTGTTGCTCCCGACACATACACCAAAAAAAAAAATAAAATCAACCTCTTCCAATTTCTCTCAAATTATATTGGACAGTACAAAGTTAAAACAATTTCTTCTGAAAAGTTTGTCTAATTCTTAAAAGTGTCCAGGAATGTATCAGAGATGCAAGCCCAATGCAAATTCTCAACCTGAAAAAAAAAATCATTCTACTACAGAGAAGACTCTTACTACCCACAAAGAAATGCCTGTTTTCCCCTCAGTAACTACTAAGTCCTTTGTCTTGGTAACTCTAGTGCTGAAAAACATGCAGCACTATCACAAACAAACACTACTTTTAAACATTCTGCTTTTAATGTAATCTGATCAAGACTCAAAACAAAATGCCTGTATTTAGGAGTGAGAAATATCCAAGACTACAAAGCTATACTGGCAGCATTGATAAGAAAACTGCAAGAAAATACTGTAAAATAGAGACAAATACAAAATGTTTCTTCTTACTCATTTCCTTTTCTAACCCCATTCTGAATGATAATTCTATGTGTAAACCTTCTGATCAATAAGACTAATACACAGTGTTTTATTCCAGTCAAATACATGCTTCTTTCTGCTGCATTAGATCCCCAAAATACACACTGCAACTCTTGCAAATGGAGCTGTGGCAAAGAGGCCCCACTTTCCCTGCCAGGTATTATAACAACAGTAAGGACACATGGAAGACACTAACAAGGGCAGAGTGATCAGTTTTACAACAATGTAACACTGAAATATTCCAGTCTTTTGAAGAAAAAAAAAAAAAACAAAACCAAAAAACCAAAACCCAAAATAAAGGAGACAAAACAAAGAGGTATGGGGAACACATTCTAAGAAATACTCTGGGCTTGCCAAACTCCCCAGTCTACCATAACCTGATCCCACTGTCTACCTGTGCCAGCTATCACAACTGAGTTTCCTCATTTCTCTGTGCTCTTTTTGGATGTGCACTATCAAGTCTTTTGCTTGCTAATGCATCCCAGGTACACCTGACAAATACACCCCAAACTGCTACAGACTGCACTTGTGTCAGACTTTGTACTCACTTAGGGGTCTCTGTAGTCTCCAAGAGCTCTGAATACTGAGATGCACAGTGCTAAGAAGAAACAAAGAAAGTCAGAGGATGCCAAAGAGTAAGCTTCAGCAACTGCCTATCAACAAAGCCTATAAGGCACTCAGTCCCACTTCTTCGGAGGTCTAACACGTCATAAACTGATCTGACAGTCTTCTCCAGAGTTTCTCCCCTGCCTATAACTCAGTGTAGTGCAAGTAAGCATGATTAGGGAAACTGTAGCTGTAATGTTTCTGTCTGTGAAAATCAACCAAAAATATTTCAATGGAGAAGACAAAACATCTTATCAAGGCCAGATTCCACAGCTTAACAAAAACAGCAAGCAAGATAAAAATCCCCAGCATCTCCTTCCTTGATTCTCTTAATTTCTCTGTCTGCTACACAACAAAAAATCCAGGTGCTTGCCCAGACAGCAGGATACACCAAAATATGTGACTATCCACAAATTCCTGGGGCAAAGAATTCCACTGCTTAATTGCAGGCCTAGTGAAGAAGAATCTCTTTAGGTTTGCTTTGAGCTTGCCTCCTGTTAGTTTAATAGCTTTTAAATCTTGTACTGGACAAACCACTAACAGCTAATCCTTATTCATTCTCAACTTCATGCCACTTCTGATTACACAGACATCTGTTGTATCTCTCATTGCTCATCTCTTGTTGAAGGGTTTTACCTTACTTAACCATCCCTTACAAAAAAGCTGTTTCAGGTCTTTGATCATTCTTGCATTTTACTTCTCTGACCGTACTGTAAGCAAAAATTTAATTTCAGAAAGAGAAAAAATGATTTAGTATAATTTTTTAAAAAATTAATTTTCCTTGTTTAAAAGAAGCCCCCAAGAAATACATTTTCTCAGACAGCTGTCTTGCACATCCCATGCAGAACCAGTATCTTACCTTCTGGGAAAACCAGTCAGGTGGGCGTCCTGGCTCTGCAAAAGGTTTGATAGCTCTGCTGACTGAGACCCTACAGGAAAGAAATGGCAAGTCATCATCAGCTTACTCTCCTTCCTAACCAATATGCAGAGAAAACAAGCTGACCTGTCTTGAGGTTCATCACTGAATAGTACCCATTAACACAATGAACTTGCCAAGGAGTTGTTTGGGAACTGCTGAAGTACAGTCGTTAGACTTAAATATATTTGTTTACTTCCAAACAAACAACATTTCCCTTCCTTGTGCTGAAAAACAAGTTTCTAGCTTCTGGCGACACTACTACATTTCCACAACGGTTTTACTTTGGTGAAGGAAAAAAGGCAGGAAAACAGAGCTACAAGTGCAGTAGCAATGCACAGGAGTCCATTATCAAACATCCACCTTAATCAAAACTTAAGACTCCTGATTTATGTTGGAATAAATTACTCTTTGTTCTGATTCTGGACATGGTTTAGTGGTGGTCTCATTAATGCTTGGTTAAGGGCGGACTTGATAATGTTAGAAGTCTTTTCCATCAAAACGATTCTACGATTCTAAGACTAACACACTTGCCTTTTCAAACAGTAGTCAGGAACAAAGTGAAACGATTTTCAAATCTAATACTTCCATCTTTAACTGCCCAACTTCGTTTTCAACAGAGTACGCAGAAAGCAGCAGTGTTTCTCACTGGCTGTGGCACAACGAACCGGCCCAATGAACAGCCAGCTTCGGTACAGCTGCCCCCAGCCCGCGCTTCGCCCGGGAGCCCAGTGCCCGCGCACACCGACGGCAGGGCCGCGGCCGTGACCGCTGCCCCGCTCCGCCCCTCACCAGTTTTGGTCCCCGCTGCGCATGACGGACGAGGCCAGGCAGAGCTTCTCGCGGATGGACCACGGCTCCGTGGGGCCGGCGCTCAACAACTTGTGCTCTGCCGGGACACGGGAAGGAGTGCATCGACCCACCTTTACCCTGCTCCCCACCGGGGACCCCAAGCCTCGAACCCGAGTTCCGCTGGCTAGCCATGCCCCCGCCCCACCCCTCCCCAGGCCTCGCTGCCCCGCCCCCCGCGCCATCGCTCGCACCACCCCGTCCAGACAGAGCCGCTCAATTCTCTTCGGGACGTCCCTCTGCCCTCTCCCCAGCCCCACTACCGCGGGCCGCCGCTACCGTTGGCCATCTCTGCCGCTCTCCCGCTGTCTCCCGCCGCCGCCCACTCGCTTCCCACCGCCGCCCACTCGCTTCCCACCGCCTCTCCCGACAGACCCCGCACTCACTGCCCGTCCCCGCCGCCATCTTCCCCGCCCGGCCCGAGGGAGGCAGGGTGGAGCCGTGCGCAAAGCCCGCCGGGAGGCGCGCGCGCCCCGCTAGCCTTCCCCGGGCACGCGGGCGAGCCGATCGCACGGGCCCCGCCCCCTGCTGTCCCACGGCGATCGCTGATTGGCGGCCGTGCGTGCGCGGGCCCCCATTGGCGGAACGGGTGGACGGCGAGGTTTGAAACCCCAACAGTAGGCACCGTACGGAGGTGAGCCGTGCGCGGGGCGGCGGAGCGGGCCGTGGCTGGGCGAGCAGCGGCGTGGGTTCTGCTGCGCTCTGGCGACCTCAGGGGGTTCGCGGGCGTCTGGGAGAGCCGTGCTTTTGTTTGCGTGTGGAGCAGCCCTGTGTGGCGGGCTGCGTGATCAGGCTCCATGCGGTGGTCTCTGTGTGTTGGGGGCGGCGTGTAGGGAGCTTTCTTTGTGTGTGTCTAAGGCGGCGTGTCTGATGTCCTCTTGGGGTTCCGTGTGGCTGCGCGGTATACCTGAAGTCCTGTGGGGGTGTCTGGTGCACGCGTGCATTTGCAGCAGCACCCTGTGTCAATGTGTGTTATGTGTAAGGGGGATTGTGTAGCAGTCTGGGAACGGATGGATATGGCAGTGGTGGTAGACTTGCATGCATGGAGAGCAAAGCTTAGACTCACAGAAGACTGCTGTAACACCGACCTGCCCTCATTGTCCCGCTTTTTTTCCTCTCTAGGAGCTGTGTACGACACCATGGCACAAGCAGTTATTTCCCCAGGGCTGTTCTCTGATGATGATGCAGCCTCCCCTGTTTTTGAATCCACGGCAACAGGGTTTGGGGACAACGTGCGCAAGGACCTGCTGTCAGAATTCTCTGCCATCTCTTCAGATCTGGAGGGCTCCCAACAGGTGAGGTTGGAGCCCTTCTGTCCCAAAAAGGACAGTGGCTGCTGTGCCTCTTAGAGGCTGCCTTAGGGGTACTAAGGCATTGTGGTGCAGTGGGCAAGAGAAACCCTTCAAAAAAGGCTAAAACAAAATGCTGAATTGGAGAGAGCAGTTACTGTTAATGGCATTATGTAGTGAAGGGCACAGCTGCTAACTGCCTTTTAGCATCATGCCTTTTAACATGGTGCTTGGTCTGGGGTCTGATTTTGCCTTCAGTTCTTCAGGCAGTTGGTCTGAATCACTAGATAAAAGAAATGTTGGTGTGACTGGAAATGCCTCAGAAAGCTTCTGGTATTGCTGGGGAGTTTGGGACCATGGAAATGTCCATTAGCTACTGAGCACCAGTCAGGGTAGCTATGCGTGTGTTCTGTGCTGTGGTTTCTGCTGGTGCTCTGATGGATAGATTGCTTCTGTGGCTGCCATGTTTAAGCTGTGTGTTGCTTTTTTTTTTTTTTTCCCAGGCTGCAGCTGAACACAATAATGGAAAAATAAAGGTGTACCTGAGAGTTCGACCTCTGAAATCTACAGAGGTGGAAAAAGGAGAAGACCAGGTGAGGCACCGAATGAAGTAGTCAGAGTTGGGTGCCTGTGGGAGATGCTATTAGCTTTTGCTGTCTGTGTCATGGCCTTTTGTACGCTATTGCAGTGATGGCTTTTTTTGTGTTCTTTAGGGCTGTGTCTGCATTGAGAATTCGGAGACTCTTCTTCTAAAAGCCCCTAAGAACTCCTTTACCATGCGGAGCACAGAACGTGGAGTGGGACAAGCAGCACACAGATTCTCTTTCACCCAGGTAGGTAATTGTGACAAATGATCCATCTGGATTTTTTTTGAGCTTAAAACCAGCCTTAGAGCCTGAAAAGTCTGCTTAGTGATCCACACTGATTCCAGTGCACTGCCTGAGCTGTGTGGTCCGATACAATCCTCTCTACTTAAATTTGGTTTTGTTATTGTTTCCTTAATTTTTCTCCTTTTAAACTCACACTGACAAATTTTTCAGTAGCAAATAGCAAACTTATTTTGTTTATGAGGATCTAAATGCCCTAGAGGCTGTAGTGATATCAC
Source organism: Indicator indicator (assembly GCF_027791375.1). Lineage (NCBI taxonomy): Eukaryota > Metazoa > Chordata > Aves > Piciformes > Indicatoridae > Indicator > Indicator indicator. The sequence goes on from NC_072027.1 coordinate 7,301,364, forward strand.
ACGTTTCTAAATTAAAAGCAAATGAACAGCTTGTTTTTGCAGAGGGGGCTTGGACTGGAATTACTATTGGATCTGTTGCTCATGATGTGGGGCTAGTGGAGGGAACAAAGGACTACATGATATCACTTGAACAACTATCAGCAGTTAAAATATAGGAAGTATCTACATGAGGCCATTTTTTTGTGTCTTGCTTGCAGATCTTTGGACCAGAAGTGGGACAGAAATCCTTCTTTGATGAGACAATGAAGGAGGTGGTAAAGGATGTACTGAATGGGCAGAACTGGCTGGTGTACACCTATGGCATCACCAATTCAGGGAAGACTCATACCATTCAGGGTAAGGAAAGCACTAGGTCTTAGTAGCTTGTTGAGGGAATTGTCTGCTTTCACATGTGAATCTTTAGCTTACTGCTGTTCTTGCTTCAGGCAGCAACAAAGATGGGGGGATTCTGCCTCGCTCCTTAGCGGTCATCTTCAACAGTGTGGGGGATAGGCTGTATCAAGCCACAGATCTGAAGCCTTCCCTCTCCAGTGAGGTGGTCTGGCTGGACAGCAGGCAGGTGCGGCAGGAGGAGACCAAGAAACAGACCATACTGCGAGCTGGCCTGTGGGAGGTAAGTGTGAAGCTTCTCAAAGGTTTAGTAATGATAGGGAAACGATGGTGTCAGGCTACATACACACTTACGTTTTTGTTTCCTGCCAGGAAGAGCTGTTAACACCCATGAAGAGGAGCCACAGTGCTGAATCTCAGCTCCAGGCCACTACCAGTGGCAGCTTTGACAGTGGAGTTGCTGGTCTCTCTTCATCTAGCCAACTTACCAACCATTCCAACGTCAGCCAGACAGAAGGTATGTCTGGAAGCCTTTTGACTACTACCTGAGTCGTTTTCAGAGGATGGGGGAAGAAAGGATGATGGCTATTTGGATGCTCTGCTGTGGGCAAGGGAGGAAAGGTGCTGTGATCTCAGACTTTCTCTTTGAAAGATAAGGATGTCAGGACTGAAAAACTTAGTACATATGTCTTGCCAACATAAAAAAATCACCACTACATAATGACCAAGCCCTGTGAAATGAAACTACTTAGCACCACTTAATTTCAAGGGAACTGAGCAGCTGAATGCCATGTGAGGAGATAGCTGGAAAGCAGGGTGCTGAAGTGACATATTGCACTGAACACTCATGCCTAGACTTTCAAACCTAGGAGCTACTGGCTGATAAAGGTATCCAAAAGCATGGAATGACTGAGGTAACAAGGGCTAAAACTTCACTTATGCTTGGAAGAATTCACGTTTGAAGTACCCTGTACTTCTGGAGTCAGTATAAAGTATACAAAAAGTACTTACACTGAAAGGAGGATATTCTTACAGAGACTCTAGGCTTGTCTTGCTGGGGACAGTCATTAGAGTGCATACCAAGAGAGGAGGTATGTAGAATGAGCCTGGGGTAGTCTTCCTGCTGAAGAAAGATACCTCACTCTAAGGCTAAATCATTCTGGTTGCACCTGTGAAAGGCTGCAATCATGATTTTGTTACTCTTTTTTTTTCCTCCCCCCCTCTTTCCCCAGAACTGGGTCCTTGCTGGGATGACTCGGCTCGTATTTCACTTGCCAACACAGGAGATGTGCAGTTCTCAATCTGGGTCTCCTTCTTTGAGATTTACAATGAGTTAATCTATGACCTGTTAGAACCAACTCTAACTGGCCAGAACCGCAAGAAGCAGACACTGCGGCTCTGTGAAGACCAGACTGGCAACCCCTATGTGAAAGGTAGGTTTACCTGAAAGACATTTTTAGTGTGCTAGGGAGACTTGAGGACTGAGCTGGGTGGGTGGCTTACCAGTGATGTGTTGAGGAGCATGATGGCCTCTATGGCCTCTTGGAGATCTCTGGTGGCTAGATTTTGGGAATTACACATTTGCTAACGTCAACAAAATAAAAACGTGAAGTTGAGGCAGAGATAATTCAGCTTTCTGTTGGTCTCCTAACTGCCTTGCCTGCTTTTCCAGATCTGAACTGGATCAATGTCCAAGATGCTGATGAGGTCTGGAAGCTCCTGAAACTGGGCCGGAAAAACCAGACTTTTGCTAGCACCCACATGAACCAGAACTCCAGTCGCAGGTGTGAAGGGGGAGGACAGTTGTTTAGGCAGAAATACAACCCTGAGGGGCTTTTAAAGGTTGCAATTCCTTTCTAAAATATCTCCATGTTTCTTTGCAGTCACAGCGTCTTCTCCATTCGGATTCTGCACTTGCAAAAAGGTGGCAGTGATATCGTTCCAAAAATCAGCGAGTAAGTTTGATACTCTAGGATTTGGGGGTGTTTCTGTGGACTGAACTGCCCTGCTCCTTTTTCTGGATTTAGGGTGTGGGAAGTATCTTGGGAAAAGTCTTGTTGAAAGTACTTGGAAGGAGTGAATGGACCTACTTAGTCTTGACAGTGACTGAGAAGTTTGTGAGGGTTATTGCAAAGTACAACCTGAGAGAGTTCTCAGACTTTTTCAGTGAAGGTCAATTTGAGTACCCCTGCCCTTGTAGCAGGCACTGATCTGAGTGCTGCTGATAGCTGTTCATAGTATGTAGTTATCTGGAAATGGGTCATGGCAGTCCTGAGAACTGGCAAAGGATCTTTGAACTTGACAACACGGAACTCATGTTGGTGTTACCTTGTGTAACTCCTACACTTATGGTAGGCCTTTCTGTCCAGCAATTGTCCATACATCCTAAAAAAGCTTTCAAAGCCTTTATGGGGGGGACCACTAGGGAAGGTGAGAAGTATAGGTGATTGCAGGGTGTAAACCTGGATGGAACAGGACAGATCCAATAGGTCACCTGAGTTTTGCCTGCGTTTCCTTCAGGTTATCCCTGTGTGACCTTGCGGGGTCAGAGCGCTGCAAAGACCAGAAAAGTGGGGACCGAATGAAAGAAGCAAACAACATTAACACCTCCCTCCACACGCTGGGCCGCTGCATTGCTGCCCTCCGCCAGAACCAGCAGTCCAAGTGGGTACCCAGAACTCCAGAGGGAGTGTGTGGGGAGCTTGTTGCTGTCCCATGGGCTCACTCTCATCTCTTCCCACAGATTGAAGCAGACTGTGGTTCCCTTCCGTGACAGCAAGCTAACACGTGTGTTCCAGGGTTTCTTCACTGGGCGTGGGCGCTCTTGCATGATTGTCAACATTAACCAGTGTGCATCTACATATGATGAAACTCTGCATGTAGCCAAGTTCTCAGCCATTGCTAGCCAAGTAAGTATCACATGCCAGGATCACGGCACGGTCAAGATACAGCCTGCTTCTGTGGGAATGGGCCCCTTTCCAATCACAAGGCAGGGATATGCTTATAAGTCTTCCCTATGCTTCTCCAGTGGATTATTACCTTTACAGTATTTCTAGATTCTGCCAAATTGAAAGGATTGATGTGAAGTGCTGTGGTTAAAGACTATGCAACTTCCAGGCTTTCTGGACTAGTAGTGATGGCCTTTTTCCCTTCAGATTGTTCAGGTGCCTCCCACGAAGCTGGGACTTCCGTCCATACAATCAATCATCAAAGAGCACACTAGGCGAACTAGCCAGGGTCCAGAGGCAGCTCCAGCAAATGAAGAAGTGGAATCAGAAGACAGTGAGGATGAGGCAGATGTTTCCATGTATGCAAAGGAGGTGGGTTTGCAATTTGCTTTACAGCCTTTATGCACAGAGAGGCAGGAATGTGACTGTCTGCTTTGGTCTGGGAGTTGGGGCTGCAGCTTGGCACTATACCGAGAGATGACAGCGAACCTCAGAAGTACATGAGACCCAGGAAACTTGGAATCCATGTAGGAAACATTCCACAGCTGGTCTAAACCTGAAATGTGTTGAATTTGGAAACACCATCTGTGGCATTAGGGACAGTAAGAACTCTGGTGTGGAGCTATAATCCTGTCTGAGAGGCACTGGAATTAAGAACAAACCTGGCAAACCTCTTTCCATGTGACTAAAATAATCTTAAACCTAGATCACTCCAGCCTACAGATAAAGGATCCCACCTAGCTTAATTCTGTTGCACAGTGAGGGCAATGGAGTCTGTGTCCTTGCAGGACTTGTTGCGTGTAGTGGAAGCTGCACGAGAACTGCTGGTGCAAGAGAGGCAGGAGAAAGTGCAGCTGGAAATGCGCCTCCGTGACGAGATCTGCAATGAGATGCTGGAGCACATGCAGGAGAAGGAGCAATGGTGCAGGTAGAGCTTCCTTATTCACATCCCTTTATCCAGTCTGAGCTGCAGTACCAAGAACTGCCAGACCTGACATGTAGTTGCTTGATTTTTCTAGCCAGCATGTGGATGCTCAGAGGGAGCTGCTGGAGGAACTGTATGAGGATAAACTAAATAACCTGAAGGAGTCACTGACTGACTATTACCAGGAAGAGATCCAGGTTTGTTCAGGGCAATGGAAAAACATGGGGAAAGTGGCAATATGTTGAGAGGGGACTTGGGGTTCTTGAATCTGGGGATGTGACTTAATACAAACTAAAAGGAAAGGTTTTTGCTTTTTGAGGTATTTTTGGTGCTATTTTGATAGTTTAATACACAATTTTTGCTTCTGGTCTACTGCTGTCACTAGGCAGCCTGATTTTCAGCTCTTGATCTGGAGGGTAATGCACAGCCATTCTGACTCCTTATTGTTCAACATGATTCTCTTTTCCTTTTTTTCACTAGTGGCTTGCTTTGCACTCTTGAGTTCTGTGAATTTCTCTTCTCACTTAGTTGTGGTGATGGGTATAGGCCTTCCTGTATTTTTCATGCTATAGCATTTGAGTGGCATCTGGGCCTTGTTGCAGACCTCAGAGGATGTCAACTCAGAAGAAATCCCTTACCTCTAGAGGCTGTAAAAAAAGTTGTTCAGGCTCCCAGGAAATGGGTTCAATGTTGTCACTTAAAGGACATTAAAGGCTGGGTCCAGTGTGTGAAGTGTGTGATTGGGAGTCTCCCAGAAGAAAAACATCAGAAGTTTTAGAAAAGCTGTATCAAAATCTTGCTGAGTATCTGCACAAACTTGCTTTCTAAGGAGCGTGATGAGAAGATTGAGGAGCTCCAAACTGCTCTGCAGGAGGCAAAACAAAAACTGGAGAGCCTGGAGTCTAAGCAGGAGTCGTCAGGACAAGGCTTGCGTCGATCAAAGCGAGTGACTTCTTCATCTGCTCTGCAGCAGGAGCTGGCAGATACTAAAGCCAAACTGGAGCAATGTCAAACAGAGCTAAACACCAGAACAGCAGGTAAGGCAGTGATGCTGCACTGGTTCTGAACTGGCTGGGCAATCTTTGTAGAGGGTTCTAGAGATACTTTCTTCAGTAAGGGTGTATTACAGTCAAACATCCTGAAACCACTGTTCTGGGTTGTAGATGACAGGAATGATATGCTGGATGAACAGGGTTTTAGTTCACTTTCAAATGTATATGGACTTTAGAGTAGGATTATCACTGAAAGGATGAAGCCTGGAATACTTGTTCATGTCTGCACAAACTCAAAGCTTTTCTCAGCTTGCCTGTGGGCAGCTTGTTTCAAGGGAAGTCCTGACTTCAGGAAAAACATGAATGTACTGCTGCTTACTGCTTTTGTTTTTGGTGCTCCTAGAGTTGTGCAAATACCAGAAATTACTGGAGCCACCTCCCTCTGCCAAACCCATTACTGTGGATGTAGACAGGAAGCTGGAGGATGGACAGAAGGTAACTATCTCTATTATAGAAAGGAACGCTCACAGGGTGAGGTGTTTGCAGTTTAGCATTTGGACCTGTTGTTCCCAGTTTCTGTAAACGAACAGTTGATCTTCCTTGATGTGCACAGCTGTGGTATCTGAGATCCCAGTGTATCTCACTCAGATGGGATCCTCCCTCAGTACTACACCATCTGAATTACTTCAGAGTGGTTGTGTTAGCAGAGCAATGTCAAAGGTAGCTGTTGTATTCAATCTTTCTCCTACAGAATGTCAGATTGCTGCGTTCAGAACTACAGAAACTTGGGGAGTGTCTTCAGTCTGCAGAGAGGGCTTGCTGCCACAGTACTGGTGCGGGGAAACTTCGAGAAGCCCTCTGTACCTGTGATGACATTTTGGCTAGACAGGTAATGTCTGTGTTGTGGGTTGCACAGGGGGATTTAATCTGCACTTTGCTTTTATCAGCAGAATAACCTAGATTTTCATAGCTGCAAATAACTACTTGTTCTCTAGACATGTGTTGCCTATTAAAGGAGCTGTATTGCTGATTTTCTCAATGGCTAAATCAAACTGAATATTTAACTCTCCAAAACAGACCCAAATTGTTCCTGTTCAGTTAACTGACAGCGTCCCCTTAAAGCAGGAAAATTCAGAGTTCTCATCATCTTATCCAATTCTCTATCACAATTGCTATGGCAGCAGTTTGCAACAGGGTGGATTTGTCTCTTTCTAGCCTTACTGCTCCTATTTTATTACTGGATGGCTACACTCTTCACAGTAGAAGCTATTATAAATGCCTGTGTAGCACACTAGTAAGGAGTTTTGGCAAAGGCATTTTATCCTCTTCAGTTCACAGTAACCAGTGGGTTAGGTGTCTTGTCCTATCTCTATCTATTGCTTTTTCAGGACCAAACCCTGGCAGAACTGCAGAACAACATGATGCTAGTGAAACTAGACCTGCGGAAGAAAGCAGCTTGTATTGCTGAACAGTACCACACTGTGCAGAAGCTCCAGGCTCCTCCAACCTTTACCTTAAAGAAACGATTCTGTGCCAACAGGGAAAACCTACAACCTAACCAACCTCCTGGTAAAAGGCCCTTTCTGCACAACCTTCTGTCACGTTCAGCGCCTCGTCCCGCTGCTGGCAGAGGGTGGCAACTTTGTTCAGCTGCTCTATGACTTGAGGTCCCTGTCCCACTGTTACTGGAGAAAGGTGGCAAATCCAATATAATGGCATCTATTTTATTTTTTTGTGCTTGTTTATTGTTATTGTAGCTGCTTGAGAGCTTATGTAAACATTTTTTGGATATGTATGGTTATACTTTTAATCGATACCAAAGTGGACAAAATTACCTTTTGTAACTTAAACACTACACCCAGGGAGGTCTTTAAATATAAAATAAGGCAGATGATCAAAACTGTTTAACAAAAGGACAAGTCAAAAGTGAGTTCTTATCTTCAACTATGTGGGCACATAACTCAAGATCCTCCTTGAAAGGTATTTTCCCTTCCTTGAATTACAATCCTTTATTAAAGTATACACGTTCTAGTTCAGGGTTGTTCTCTCGGATCTTGGCTTGCAATTCCAGCTCCAAGCTTGTTACAGACATAGAACTAAGCAAAAGAAACAGTAAAAGGGTTACATATAACAAACACTTGAGTGTAAAATAAGATGGATGATGCACCTGGTTAAACTTCCTGGACTGTGAAGAGTTTTCAGATCTTTTTAACTTCATATGAAGGGATTATGCTTACAGACCAGGACAAATCAATCTCTGCTTACACCACAGTAAGACAAGCTCTAGAGTCAAGAAATGGCTGTTGCTACTGCCATGGGGCTAGGAATCTGCTTAGTTGCTTGAGGTTGTTGCTGGTAATAGAAACTTACCTTTCTAAAGGTATTTTTTAAAATATGTATTTGCCTATTTATCTTACTGCCTCATTCACTTGAATAAAATGTTTATCTTGACTACAGTCACCTTTCAGTAAAGGGAATTAAGTTGCCTGGTCAGTTAGAGAGCTGCAATTTCTTAAACAGTTTAGGGTCTAATCTCCCTGTGAAATGGAGAGGCCTGGTTAAAAGCAAGAGCTGTACTACACTCATTTGTTAAGTCATCTCCAAGTAGCCTAGTGCCACTTATTTACCAATATTCCCTGTGCCAGGCAGGGAAGCAGATGGTGTCAGACTGCTTTGTTGTATTCAAATAATTGCATTAGATAAGACTTAAGTATTGTTTCCTGAAAGTCAAACGCTACACTGGTTGCTCAACATTCAGCTCTGGCTTGCATAGTTTAAGCTACAGTTGGCAGCTTGTTTTAGACAACCACTAATACTATAAAAGGGACAGCTTAGTTGAAGTCGAGACCCTGCAAATTGAGTTACTTACAACCAAAGGTAATTCACCTAGGTTTTATTAGGATTCCAGCTATAATGAATATGATTTCTAAGACAGTTTTTTGTACTTAGCTATTTGTTTACCAATAAAAAGTTATCTCTGGAAAAGTACTCATCAAATTACAAATGAGCACAAATATAGTCAAGTGCTATTCTGTATCACCAGAGTGTGGCCAGGTGGAAATAAAATGGGCTTTGACCATATTTACTGAAGCCATAACCTTGCTAGGCAGGAACATACTGTTTGGACCACATTAGCCTTTTTAGGACGCATTCTAGTTATTCTTTATTATTTAGCTCAAACTCCTCAGCTTGAAAGAATATGGCTTAACTACTCTACACCTAAACCTTTTATTCACTACCACTATATAGCTGCCTCTCAAGCTGCTTGGGAGTTTGTAAAGAAATGAGGCCAATTTGACTACTTCTATGGCTGATGAGTAACATAGCTGTTAATTTTCTGATTATTCCCATGTTTATCACACATATGGGAATTAAGATTGTATGCTCTAGGAGCCAATGACCACTTATTTCTGTCTTTTTGCAGTACCTTGCATGCACCTGGAGTGCAACATTAAACTAAGAGCAGTGTAAGAAGAATACATACCTTTTTTGGGGAAACAGTGCACAACAAAGGGGTGTGGCAAACACAAGACTAGAGGAGACAAAAATGGTTTTACAATATTGAGAGTGCTAAAAGAGAATTCAAAACCTTTAGGCATGGCCTTCTAGGCAGAAAGCTATTTTCTGTGTGTACAGTGAATTAGTGTTTCATGAAGTGCTATGTAACCTTTATTTCTCACTGCATTATACCTTATGGAATCATTTACCTACTATGTAGTGCTAAATGCATCAATATCATGCTTACAAATGTCTATAAAAATTATTATCTGACATCCTCTCAGTGTTTTGCATTGGTGTACATGACAACATAAACTGCTACAGAACAGCAAATGAACCACCATTAACCAAGTGTTTCAAAAATTCATCAACCTACAGGATTAGATTCCAATTATTGTTTATGGAAGTAGCAATCAAAGTATTCTAAGCAAGATGCTACAGCCCTTTTTTTTTTTGTTACTTTTTTTTTTTTCCTCCTTCCCTCTGTCTTTCTTGGCAGCTTCTTCATTACTAACAGCATTTTTATTACGGTATTATCAGTTGCAGATATGGAAGTGAAGTAACTGCTGTAGCCTCATTAACTCCCAACTTTTTTTTTTTTCTTTAAACAGAGTGCAAATATGTGCAAACTTATGGTTGGTGCAAAGAGTGCAGATATGGAAGTGAAGTAACTGCTCTAGCCTCATTAACTCTCTCAGCTTTTTTTTTCTTTAAACAGAGTGCAAATACTGCTACATCCTCAAAAAAAAAATACCCAACACAAAACCCCTCAAACAAACAAAAAACCAACCCCCCCAAAGTATCTCTTAAAAGCACACACAACCCAAAGAAATTACTTACCAGAATCCAACTAATCCAACTTGAATGGGAGCACTCATCCAAGGGAATCTCTGTTAAAAATAAACCGCACACAATGAGTATGGCATCTTTTCTCCCCCCCCCTTTCCACCCTCCAGGAATTCTTGTATTGTAAGAGAAGACTGCAGCTAGAAGACTCTTGAACATGAAGGCAAAACAAATGCCAGCATGCCTTGAAGTTGAGCTCCACTTTGAGAGCTCAGTTCTTTTGAAAAGTAGTAAGAACGTTCCAGATGAGCTGTGTCCAGTGTTATCCTGCGTAAGTCTCCCTCAGAAACTACAATGAGTGGTTTAACTGTTTTACTTACAACCTGCTCCTGAGTACATGGGGTATTTGAGTCACACAAAGACCACTTGCTAGCAACACAGCTGAAGTCTGGAACAGTGCTGCAGGTGTGAGGTGCTGCCACACCTAAGGACACAGTGAATTTTGCCTTGGCACCCCTAAGAAGAGCTAGCTCCTCTCCAGTGGCACTGAATGGTTTTAACTTGCAACTAGGGATTTACTTTGTGAGCAACTGCAGCCACCAACCATAAGTAAAAGAGATGTCAAGAAAAAACATAAGTCTATCTTAACCCTTCTGTCTTATGATTTGCTTTGTTATGTAGGAGCTTGCCCCTGTAGCATAGTCTGGTACACTGCAGTTCTGCAAGAATTCACCTTTTATTAAAGGAAGTAAGGGTGGAAGAATGGGGGAAACAAAGCTGAGAAAGCAACACATAACCCACGGATGCATTTTTAGCACACTCTTCCTTACTGTAGCTTTTGCAGAGCTTGAATACATGCCAAGAAATATGACCATTTTCTTGTAGGCATGCAAATGATTTAGGAATCCATTCTGCCCCATGTTAGAATTTTAGTTGAAATTCATTACTACTGAAATAAAACCAGACTTATTAAACAACACAGCTGCAATAGGCTGCTGTTGCTACAATAAAATCAGTGTCTCCAGTAAGTAGGACATACACAACTGCTAGGATAACAGGAAGTTGGTTTTAAACCAAAACAGCTCATGAGTTAAAAATCACACATTACAGTAGATGATATTTTCAACAAAGATGACATTTTTTTCTGCAAAGTAAGTCACGATGTAGAAGTTAGAGGGGAAACTGGTGAATGAAAGATGGGCATTATTTGAGAGTGGAAATAGGAAAAAGACATTTAGAAAGCTTGGTAAGACAAATTTTGATGCTAAGAAAGTTCAGAGCAGTGTAAGAGGTGCACAAAACAAGCCTGTGTGGATTGAACTTTCTTTAGAGCCTGAGGGAGAAGAAATAATGTAGGAGATTGTTTGTTTTTTTTTTTTTTTCCTGAAGTCAATCTGTAATCCAGATATGATTACAGGGAGTACTGTGCAATTCAGCAACAACCTGCAACAACAGATAACAAATGGAAAAAGACAGTGACAGCAAGAAAGGTAAAGTGAACGCAGCAGTGTTCTGCTGTTCTGGCATGCCACTGAACACACCTTCATTTGACTCTCAATTGAGATAAATTCACTCAAAATGCTTCACATTTGATACATTGGGAGAGACGAGAGATGGCGTGACTGACAATGGGAGGAAAGTAAGACTGGCATTGGTATTTGGGAACCCAAGTCGAACTCTCTGCTGCAAATGACTTCAGCTTCTGAGGAAAATTAAGGGAGAGGGATGCTGCACATTGCAATGTGAGCTGGGGACCTGAGATTTATTACAGAAAAGCCCTAAATGTGATTTTATAACTGAAAAATCTTTGAGAGTTTCATAAAAGTAATCTATAGTTTCAGAGTTGGTCACTAATCTTGGAGAGACAAGTGCCTGCAAGTACAGTAAATATAAACAACATCTATTTCATGTCATGGAACATTTTTTGCCAAGGTACTTGATCAGAGTTACAGCCTTTATTTTTCCAGAATGTTACTGGGCTGTACTAGCCAAGAAAGTTGGTGAAGTAAAACTCTTTAACACTGGGAGGTCAATACTAGTGTTGCCTAAGGAACAATGTGAAACAATAAAGCAAATCTCAAATGCAGGCTGTACATTCCTACAAAGAGATAAAGGGAAGCAGAAGACAGCAGAATAATTTACTGTGTTAGAGAACTATCATTTAACTCCGGAAGAAGGCAGTTCCCAATGAATTAGGATTTAATTTCCAGATGTCTCTATGGCATCTTTAGTGGTTAGTGCAAACAGAGAAAATGGAGAAATGGTAATTAAGCAAACAAAAGCCATAAGGAGAATCAGCTTTTTTTCTAACTGCTTCTTTTCATTGTTGGATGTTGAAATCTGTCAGCTTTCCCAGGCTAGCTATGCCTGCTTTCAAAAGTAAGAACAAATGAAATGACAGGTAAACTAGGAACGCATGGAGGTCTCCAAGGCATAAGACATTCAAAAACAATGCTTAAAAAAAAAGGTGTCTCTGTTTCAGTTTTGTAACAGTTTTGAATAGATGTTTTAGTTGCAGAGTAAGAGATCCCAAGGAGCTTGTTTTGAAGACATATGAGGAAATTTCTGGAATCAGCTTGAATGTTAATACAGTATGCAGAACAGAAGAGAAACAGTAGTTGAAGCTGCAAGAGCAGTAATATAAATTGACACTAAAGTGTTGATTGGAATTTTCAGAAGTTTCTGTGGAAAGCTCCAATTTCTTTCCTTAGGATAAATGTTACCTGTGGCTACAATAAAAATATAAACACTGTGCCTCAGAACAAAGTTGTTTATGGATCCTCCTGCTGCAGCAGACAACATAACTAATCAAGAACTACTATGCCACATAATTGCATAAAAGGCAGACAAAAAAACCCAAACACACATAAAGTATTTTTTCAAGTCAAGAAATAAATTCTTTTGAAGCAGAAAGTATATGCCTGTGGTATAAAAACATTCTTGTCATTTCTAGCAATAACTTTTGAAAATACTGTTAATTCATACTCATGTTAACATCAAAGTGTCCTCATGCAAAGCAACTTGTTTCAAACATCAGAGGATGACAGCCTGCTGTCACTGAGAGCAGCATTTATTTCCCTGTCTCATTGCAGAACATCATTCTGTTTTCATCATTATTTCACAACCATTTGCCTACATTCTGGCCTTGTGCATTGCTTAATAGGCTTTGGCAAGCATACAAGAGTTATTTTCCAGAGTGATGGTGTGCAAAGCAAAGGCTGAGGACAACGAGTTAGTAAAGCATTGTGTGGATGGTGTTGGGAGTACTTGCAAATGGGATGGTGCTTCTGAAACCTCAAAAGGACATGCAGAAGCTGCTTGTTAAAAATGCAGCTCATTCCTTGATGGTTTTAATACTAATCTCTACCAAGTGTTACCACTGACTAGTGGTAGAGCAGTGTTTGACCTGAACTCACAGTCTCTGAGGCTGCGGGGGAGGAACAGGTGAGCATAAACGGTCATGAGGGTACCAAAGACCACTGAGTAGTCACTGAAGAAATCGTTCATTTTTGCTGATCTGAAAAATTCACAACACCCTTATATTGATTACACCACACAAAACCAATAGATATTTCTCTCCTGCAAATTGCTGCAACTTCTTCATAAATGTCCTGTCTTTGCCAACTGACTGGACAGCATGGGTAATACATTCTCAAGAACATAACAGTATCCCAAGCTGGCCAAAATTACTGTGCAAACAGCCTATGGGTCAAAAGACCACACCACTAAGAATCAGCCAGATCAGTAGAAGACTCTTTATACTGCAGATTGGGCTCTTTACACTGTAGACTGTGTTTGGATGCACTGCAGTCTCACTTCTTTCAGGAGACAGAAGCAGCACACACAGACTTTCATTCTAGAACTCAAATGCCACATTCCTGGTTTTACTTCCTGAGCAATACTGTTGTCTGTTAACAAGGGGGAAGAGAAGCAACGCACTGCAGGAGAAAAAGTTTCTAAAGTTGGGTGACACTTGAGACCTCTTCCCAGTGCCTCATTTATATTAAAAAGTGCTTTCAAATCATGTATGTAAGTTGGTAATGTATCTCTGCACAAGTAAAAGGAAGGGTAGAAATCATAAAATATAGAACTTGGATATTTTTAGAAAGCTTTATCTTAGACAAAGGAAACTAGGAAGCTTTCCATGCTTGTCCTCCCAGTAGTCACCAACCAAACCACTTTTCCAAGGGAGGGTCTGGAGACTCGGACCACATTTTCCTTTCCTTTTTCTAAGAAGCAGGAGACAGATTCTCATAGGCTACTGTTCCCAGCTTGGCCTGGAGTTACACACTAAGTAAATCAGTGATATCAGCTGGTGAAGATGAAACTCCCTTTGCTTGTTAAGAATTGCAGAGTTCTTCATCTGAATATTATTTAATTGGTGCAATTATTGCTCTTTATCCTCTAGTTTATTTATTTACTAAGTGCTTGAATTCACACATTAGCATAAACTGAATATAGAAAATAAGGAATCTCTGATGAAATGTGCCCATTCTATGTCCAGCCTGCACTTGCTCATCCAGCAAATTTTAAAGGACAATGTTCAAAAGAGATTTTTTACCATCACTGTTGTTTCCAAAGTCAAATTGCTACTACAGCAGCTAAGCAAATCCTCCTTATTTCTACCTTGAGAAAAAAAGCATTATTAAAATTTTCAGTATTTTTTCTAATAAACTTTATTACAAGACTGACCACAAGGATGATTTATTTCCTAGGAGGAACTCTGCATTTTAAGAACAATTATAAAAATAACAAAAACGTGCAGATTTTCTTAATGTTGTTTTACACTGTGCTAAAAAGAGCCAAGCTATCTCTGAGAAAGTTAAAAAGAAAGTAACAGCTGTAAACCAAGCTCTACGGTGACGTCCTGTCACAGTGTTGGGGAGGCAAATATGAAAACTCAGAAAGCATTTTAAACCAATGAAAATATTAACTTAGGATCTGAGATACAGACACACAGATCATCTAAGACTAACCTTTAAAAAGGCTCTCTTTTCCAATGTATTCATTATGAAGGGAGGAATTGCTGCAAATGAGAAAGAAAAAAAGACAAACTCAAAAAAACCTTGGAGAAAGAGTAATTTAGGTTTTTTTTCCTTTTAAAATGATCTAGTAGCATAACATAATTTTCACAGCCTTTTGTTAGTAACTGAGCTTTCATTTCACATTGCCAATTCAAGCTACTGGATTGGTATTTAGAGAGCTAATTTCTTCCAATGAGCAAAACTTCTAATTTCACACATAACTAAAGCTGTGAGCTGAGCTCAGTAACTTGGCACTGGTCAAAGCACCAGTTCTTCACTAAACCAATTCCAGCCAAGCAGAATTTGCTACAATTCCTTTGCTATCTGTAACTTTTCTGCAAAAGCATCCCAGGAGCTTTTCAGCTGCACTTCAGCATAACACACTGTAGATGTTTTCACACTAAGAAATGTACATTTCTCTGAGGAACTTAACAGCAATGTAAATACTGCTTGCAAAACTGTAAGATAATCAGGACCCTACCATGACTTCAATTATTCTTACCCATGCCAGGAGAAGCCATAAGAATCCTTGATATAACCACCTGGGTAATTGCCTGCTGAGCTGCTTTTGTTGATTCACCCAATCTGTTTCCATTCTCATCTGTGACTGGGATTCCAAACTTGAGTTCCCTGTTGAATAAGGAGTAAAAACAAAGCAGTGACTTAAATGCATTTATTCACCATTTCTTTTTCTCCTCTGAAGTAACTAAGTTTTGAAGGACCAGTAGTTGGTTTCTGAGATCTAAGACTGAAGAACACTATAGATGGTTTCTGAAGAGAATGAGAATGATCTATTTTATACCTGTCACAATCAATCAATCAAAACAAGATCATGGATGAGGTTTTCGCAAGCCTCTGGAACAAGTTAAGATACATTCTGTGCTTTATTTAGTAGCTTACCGATTTAAAAACTCAACAACACCCTTCTAGAATGAGTGATCTTTACTCTTTTTCCTACCTTTGTCTCATTAGTGGAATATTAATGCAATTAGCAGCAGCAACGGCAGCAAAAGGAACAAACCGTCCTATGAGAGGTGAGACATGCTGTAAAACATACAGAGAGGAAAAAATAAAAACAAAAGAAAAGAAAAATGATTACATAATAGTTTTCCTTCCCAAAGCTCATATTAAAGCATTTCATGTGCTAGTGATAGACCAGACCTATTTCCTTTAAATTAGAATTCTGTGAGAATTGAATTCTCACTGGTGTGGTCTTTTGTAAAAGATCCTTTTTCTTGTGGTATGCACTTTAAAGAATTTGAGTTTTCTGCACTGAAGAGTGGCACCTCCTTGGAAGTTCTAGCTAGTCTACAGTAGGCATCCATGTTTGCAGAACACCTTAAAAATACACCTCTGCAGCTTATGAGATAATTACTCCACATTGTTGTAATTATTTATCTGCTCTGATTAACTTTCAAATGTTATTTGATACTTTTACACGTAAAAAAGAAACTGAAAGCCAGGCACCTTATTAGGCTACAGTTTGTTTTATTAAAGCACATGGCTATTTGACATACATGTAAGGAGGACAGGCTGTTTGAAATACAGAAGTAAGGTTGGGATCTAGAGAAGGGAGCTGCCAAAGACCATTACAGCTCAATATTGTGAACTGTGCACAATGTGACACAGATACCCTGGAGGAGAAATGAGCCATTAGCACCTCAAGTCTAGTTAAAAGTGAGAAAAAATATCAGCAATACCTTTGTCAGTGCGTTAAGTCCTAAAGCTGTTGCTACAGCACCTGTGGTAGCAGAAGCATAGGCAGTTCCCAGCTGGCTAAAACAAAAATAGAAACATTTGCACATAGTCGACAACTACATTTATGTCACTTTTAAAAATAATTACATTTTACACAGGTGGTTATGCCCCTCCTCAAGCTAAGAAGTAGACCTTTCTGTGATACTGCAATAAGATGTGGATGGAAGATTAAGATGGGATACTTTAAAGACTTCTCCTTCACCAGCAGTAAACCGATAAGGAACTTTCAAAAGTGGTTGACTAAGCAACGCAGCACAGACTCCTATTAAATTCCTATTATGATCAAGGTGCTGGGGCTTAGCTTATCTTTAATGGCAGAAACAGAGTTCTTGCTTCCATCAGTCTCAGAATTCTCATCTGCACCTATCAAATTAATAATAAGCATGGGCAAAAAATCCCTCTATCACCCAACCTTTACAGCCTAACCATGTTCCAGTACATCAGAGAACAACTTATAAACACATCAGAAGTAACATGGTCCAGCGTCTGACCTGACAGTAATTGGGGCATCACCGCTCCTGTTTGTGTAATTCACTATGGCATTGAAGGACTGGTTAATCCACTGCCAGAAAACCACTGCTGGTGTCGTTCTTGAAAAGACAAATTATGATTATGATTATTATTGTTAATGCCACAGCTCAATTAACAGCACAGAAAAATGATGGCAAACCAAGGAAAAGCAGTGTGAGCAGTAATGGTGCAGAGGTTCTTGTTTATCTGAATGCAACGATACAGCCAGTGTCTTGATAATGAAAGTACTACTACTAAGAACAGAATTTAAAAGCACTGCAATTAAATAGCAAGGTGTGAATGAAAGGGGAAAATAAGGTTCAGGAGACTTGGAAGTGTATTCTTATTCCCTCTTGTTTCCATTATCTGAATGGGATGCTTAACAGTGATAAACTAGGTGGATTTTTTTTTTCCATCACTGCTGCTGTTCTTCTTCCTTTCTTCCTGTGCATGTGCAAGTCTTTTCCTGACTCATCTTTTCTGTCTCCTTGCTACTGGTGTGTAGATGATGTTGGGCCTGCTATAAAAATTTAGCTGTGACTCCTGTTGCCTTACTGCACATCCAAGAGCCCTCATAGGTATAATGAGGAATTCACTCCTAGTGGCCAGCAACAACCAGGGCATGTGCAGCAGGATAGAGGCTACACTGAATCATCCAAGGATTCTACACTATCCTGTTTGCACTACTGAGGGTTGGGTCCAAAGAAACCAACGACTTTTGGGCTAATAAATCACCCGGTTTTGAATCTCAGTGATTACGAATAAGGCAAAGAAAATTTATATAGCTGCTGTAGAACATACATAGAAGAATAAGCAGTTAACAGGAAGCAGGGCTTGTGAATGGGCAGCTGTACTGAGGGTTTTTATTCATACTCTTGATTGCTTTTTAAAACACATATATATGCACTATCCAAACCAGCTGTGCCTTTCTGGGGTAGGACTCAAGAGTCTGTAAAACTTCATCATCAAAACCACTGTTGTAATTTCCTCTGAACCTCTCATCAGTTCTTGCTCACAAAGCATCGTGGCACAAAAATATTTCTAGACATGAAATCTACTAACAGATGATTCTGGGGGTTGCTGCAGATTTCACTGTACTCATGATTCAAGAACTACTGAGGAAAGAGAAGGATCAAATAGGATCTGGAGAAACTCGATGACTGATGAACCAAAGCAGATTGGGTACTCACTCGGTGACAGAAAATCCTACATGCCAGATCTCTAAGGTAAGAAATTCCCAGGTATCTTCTCCTCTTTGTCCTCCACACAACTCTCCTACATGGATGGGATTTTGGAAGGTTCAGCTTTCCCAATTTGCGGAAAAGTGGGTTGGTGAGGGAGAGGGACTAAGGGCTTATCTCACAACTACTTCTAGTGGAAACCATTGATTGTTGGGAGGGAATGCAGGGGGAGAAGAGAACAGGAAGCAAAGTTTACATTTAAAAATATCATTACAAATCTTCTAAAATGTTCTTTTGACAATAACCATGATTTTCAGTTACCTAATTTGTATGCAATGTTTTTATGTGCCTTATTGCCATCACTTACCTATAAAAGGTCATCATACAACCTGTGATAGTCATGTTCATGGGTACCTGAGCTGACATTCGGCCAATCAAGACCATCTTTTCACCAGTGTCTGGGTGGAAGGCTGAATCATAGATATATTTTGCTCTCCACAAGTCATCTGCTGTCAAGCCAGGTGGCACAATACCTTGTCTTGGAAATATTTGAAAAACAAAACAGCAAAAAGCACAACTGTTATAAAATGCTGCACCATCCAGTGACAAATGAGACATTAATGGATTTTGGGATGTTCATACTAAGTCAATCTATTCTCATAGTTAGCTTGTAGATGTTCAGCTTTTAAATGGGCTGATGAAATAAAAAGATCTAAACCCCCAGCAGTGGTTATGTTGGCTGAGTCAACATACCCTGCACCAAATTTTTCTTTACTCAAACCTGTATTGGATTTTAGAGCTAAAATTTACTTTGCAAGTAAACCATATAAGCGGAAGTTTTAGGCTCTGTTGTCATACCAACTCCTTCAGAATTAGGCACTTCTGTATTTCAGAACACCTAATAAGGGTTGTCCGATGACATCATTTCCCCATTCATTAGCAAGTTTGTTTTAAAAAAATAAATGTTTCAAGCAAGAATAAAGAAGAAAGAGCAGTGAAATGAATACAGTGTTTTAAATATTTCCTTTTAAATATATACCCATGGACCACTGACGTGGGCTTTTCTTGGGCCAGCAGTAGAGGTCATACCTGTAATCATGTACAATTTTTCTTGCGTTTTCTAGCTGGGCATCAGATAACAAAATATTCCGGGGGTCTGTTACAGTAAAGAAGTGATTGGCTCGTCCAACAAAAGTGCTTTGATCCCATCGGGGCTCCTTGATATTAATATTTAATGGTATATCTGCTGACATCTTCAAAAGCTCTGTGAAGAAAACATGAGCATTTGCAAATCAGAATTACACTTACTTCATAATGTATCTACAACCTGCAAGATGACAAGTAGTTATGCTTAAGAGTGGAAAAAAAAAAAACCAACAGAGGACAAGCACCAAACAACTTGTGGAGCTGAGGTTTTAGGGGTAAAGCATATATCCAGAAAGCAGATGGTATCAGATATCATAATGGGTTTTAATGAGGTTAGTGTTGGCTGAAGTAAAAAAGCAAGAACTGTCTACAGAACTGTTTCTGTGCCCGTTTCTCCAAGACATTTATATATCACATATTTGTAAGAGTATGAGTAGAGGTACATTATATATATGCACAAGTATCCAAGGATAATGCACAAATATCCAAAGATACAAAGAATATACTGGAATTTATTAATCAACAACTGTACTAAGTATCAACACACTAATCAGAAGCATGCTTTATCTCAGTGATGGATCAGTATTTGCTGAAAATGTTGTCTGGAGGGGAAAAAGAAATTAGGTACTTCAGGTGATGCCTGAAGAGTTGCTATAAAGTTTGGCGACAGAGCAAATATTTAATAAAGCCCAGTTAAGCCCTCTGGCATAGCAAAACAAACAAAAATTAGGAACACAAACCCAACAAATTTTTTTTTAATAAATGTTTTTTCCCTAAATCCATGTTTTAACTAAACAAAGATTATATAATGTAGCTTACTACATTATGAACACATGGCCAGATCTCCAAATGATACTTCAAAGATGGTTAAAGAACCACAATGAAGAGCACTGAACTAACACAGTTGCACATTTATGGGGCCTAAAATTCCAGAAAATTAAAAATTACTTCAGGATGACTAAGTTTACTTCAACAACTAATGAAATGATAGTCCCTGCATAGCACAAGCTGCATGAACTTCAGCTTTCAAAAGAGAAATCTCCGAAACAGATTCAATAGGCAGTTAAAAAAATATTAATACCCCCCAACCCCAACCTCCAAATATTGCCTGGAATTCCAATGACTGAAGTAAATTGGATCTATATATAGTCATATAGATAGAATACATAGATATTCTATTCATATAAAACCAAAGACGATATCACACCGCATTTTATCTGTTTTAATAGGAAAAACATCATCATTATGAGGACAACCAATACATGTGGCCCTGTTTTAACTGTTAGGGAAGTGATCCACTACTGCTAGAAATAGCAGTGTTTCAATGATTAAAAGGAATATTTAAAATTAATATTATTAGATCTGACCTACTGAATATACTTTCTTGCTCTTTTGCTATGTCATTTTCCCCTAGTGGCCTTCACTTTTTGTTTGGTACAACAGACCTCAGGAAAACCATATTGTTCCAAAGGCCTGTTCATTTATTCAATATGCTGTCATTAACTCAAATAAGTAAGTGTAAAGCAAGTATACAAAGAGTACCAGCACTGCTGCTCCAGCTTACAGTAAATATAGTCATGATTCAACTACCCTCAGATCTTAAAATTTCATCCTAAAGCTTCCCAGGATACGAGAAGGCTAACCAATGCAGTATAGTAGGGGAAACTAATCTCTTCCTTTTTCTTCCACTCCCATTTTCCTGACTGTTAAGTTCACTACGGTACAGCAGCTTTTATTAAGGTCTTTACTACATGCTGAGACAAGGCTTCCATACAGTGAAACAATAAATCTTACAAACTTCAAGAAAATAAGGTGCTGTAGCAATGCATCATTTACTAAGCTGCCCTGGGAGCATGAAGACATTCGTATCAGAATCATAAATAACTGATATTAAGATCAGTAAAATCTAACGCTGCTTCTTTTTGCAGTTTACTCCAATGACATTTAGAGCTTTTCAGCATTGTTAAGATGCATCCTCCCCACACACAAGTAAAAGAAACAGACAAATAACATAACCTGGCTCAAGACCACAGGTCAAGTCACAAATAACAGCAGAACCTAGACCTCCTGACTTGTGCTCTAAGTACTGCTGATACAGCAAGGCAAAAGTTACTATTTCACAGAACTAATGATGTGAGATGGAAAGATGCTGGGTAAGAGGTAGAGAATTCATCCCTCGCTTACTCCAGTCTTTCTATTACATGTTCCTGTTTCCTCTAAGTACTTCTACACTTATGAAACAGTTTAAAACACCACAGTAAATTAGTGAGATTACTTCCACGTGCTACATTTCTCATCAACCATGCCACAGAACGAACACAGATTGTGGAAGTGAAAAAAGACTCAGGACAGGTTTGTAGAAGAGAGTTCCCATGCAGAAATTCTGAAGAGGAGATGTCCTTTATTTCCTTACTATACCATTAAAGACACCTACCTATGAAGAGTCATACATTGTGAAAAAAACTCCCAGAGGATCTTCTGGTCTAAAATGGTAACTGCTGTTTTGCAAAGTAGTATTCTATGGGGGCAGGGTGAACTCATTTACTCAAAAATTCTTTTCCACTAAAGTCATAAAAATACCTGTACCCTAGGGCTGGGTAAGCTGTACTATGAATACTTCCTTACAGGCATATTATGTGTAGGAAAGTCCAAGTTTAAATATTTTTATAATTAAATTATCAGTTTCATTAAGAAAGATTAAAAACTGCTTAAGATAGCTTATCTTAATCTGTTTAAAACTGTCTAATGAATGTTTAATAAAGCAGGCCATAAATAAAAGCTCTTTCTTTTCACTCTGATTAGGATATATACTAGTAGGTTGTCTACAAATTGTTTTTATATACTTCCATCAAAAAAAAAAATACAAGTCGTTTAGTAATAAGAAATCTAACCAAGAAAGATCTGCCTTCACTGCAGATGGTTCACGGTTCAACCCAGGATCGTTTCACTCTATTTAATTTAGCTTATCCCAGAAAAGGGGAATCTACAGAAAATAGAAGACTTACTACTATCAGGTCCTATCTTTATCCTTTCTCCATTTGACCTACTCTGTGTCTGCTCCTTGAACTACATGGGGTGATATAACTTACTACCCTAGCAGAAAACTAATGCAGCAGAAAGAAAAGAGGCCAGCTCAGCCTCCTGGATTGGTATGTTGAAATGGCACAGCAGAAGGTCTAGGAGCACACCCTCCTTCAGCAACCCTGTCCACCTTGGGCTACCATTTTGTTCAAGATGGGGATCTGCAGGTGAGGAAGGAGCCAGATGTAATGCAAACCTTGAAGCCTAGCCTTAAATCTGTAGGGAAGACAAGCAACAAGAAACGTAAAGCATAGCTAATTTTAAACATTTTGGCTTGCTCGAGTCTGAAAGTCTACATTACAGACCAAGAAAATGGGTGCAAGGGAGACTTGATGTAAACTGGAAGAAATTCCAGGCTTTGTGTGTCTCCATGGAAAAAAAATGATGTGAGGAAGACTTAAAATGGTCTAGGAACAGGCTAGAGTGGCTGTAATATATGCTAGCAGAGTAGCAGCACTACAAAGACAACACACAACCACTCTGGTTGCTACTACAAGGTAAAACTCCTGTTTCCACTCCTTTCTCATTGTTTTTACCCATTCTAGCCAGACTAAGTGAGCAGAAGCATGTCAGCACATGCTTTGGTCTCCCTTTCACCTTGTTAATCTACCAAAAAAGGGTTAGTGCTGCCACAGCAAAAAGCAACCTAGCAAGTCTGCCACTAATGCAAGACCCTTGGCATGCATGACAACAAAAGCTCATGCTTGAAGTCGCTCTATCTGCTCAGACAGACAGCAACAGAAAACACTGACTTTAAAGTTACTAATCTTAATAAAGAAGAAAATATAACCTCTAATTCTGCACAGGATGGAGGGGATCAAAACTTTAGGTGACAGCTATTTAAGCACACAAAAATATTTTCTTTTAAATTATATAATTGACATAATTGACTTGCACTTTAAAAATATACACAAGAACAATGCTGTTCAAATCAAGTTTAAAATAAAAATCATGAAGACTAGACAGGGACAGGCCACCAACGCCCACAGAGAAGGAACATACAAGGTTCAGAAACTGGAATAATACAATTTGGAGACACATGAAACTTGCAGTGAAGTAAAAAAGGCTTTTGAGTTTGCCAGTCTCAGGACTCTTGAGTCATAGATCTGTTAACATTGGTGCGTCCAGGAGAACCAGTGAACTTCCCTCTTGAAAACATACAAGTTCTCCAGCAAAACCTTTTCAGAAGTCCTACCTCTTGCACTACTGTATGATGCTACTCATGACTTACCAGCCCTATTAGTAAATGCTGAAAAGGGAAATTAATCCCAGAAAGCAAACCCATAAGCCAATAAAACGCCCTCGTACTTCAAAGGGATCTTCTTATAAAACGTAATGTCCAACTATAAAGTCAAAAAGATGACTGTACACAAAAAAGGTTTCACCAGGGGAGTATCCAACAGCCATGCAGTCACCAGCATAAACAGTAGGACATTCTTTTTTTTTTTTTAATTTTATTTAAACACTGAGACTGTACACCTCCAAGAAACAGGCACAATACCCTGAATGCAAATTGCTGCACCAGTATTTTCCAGAGCTGTCACCTTAATTTTGAGATACAGTCTCAGAGGGGTGTTGCTGTTTGCATAATCAATAACAAAAGTACTGTAATAAAACTATTTAAGATTTAATTATTATTTTAACTCCAATGCTTTTTCAAGGGTGCAACTCTACTACCTTCAGTGATATAACTCTCACTGTACATTGTGTGACCAGATCGTAAGTTCTCATTATCCATGTATCCATGATAGAATTGTGTAAAGAAAAAATAAAGAACATTTGGGTTAAGTCAAATTAAAGTAAATCCTTTAGAACAAAGATAAAAATGTTTGCTGTGTTACAGTAAACTAATGGGAGGGGAATCCAACAGCTACCTAACACTTAACTGCTTCTATATAAACATTTGTATTTATTGTTTCCATACCTGTTGCTATTCAGTAAGTATCAAGAGTAGAGACCACCTGTGAAATCAGACAAAACTTTCAACTGACAGCATCTTAAATTTTAAGGTGGAAATGTAAGCAGCAAAATTATCCAAACTCATCTTGAAACAACTCTCTTCCTCAAATAACTCCATTAACAGAGAATTTGGGAAACAACATTAACTTTACAAACATATAAACTACTGTAATAATCCAGACTGAAATGTAACTTTGAGGTCATGGTCATATGGGAGGATTGGCAGTACTGGAAAAGATGAAACACGATACTGTAACACAGTGAAGACTTAACATCTATCATGGGAAATATTACATATTTTTGGTGTTTCAAACAACAGAGAAGTTAGAACCACCTGTACCTGCAAACCCTGCAGCTGGTGAGAATCCGCAGTAGTAAATGAAAGCAGTAATCAAGAGCGGACAATGCTCTCTGGCACATTCATATAATCAAACCCTTTCAGTTTTCAAAGTAGGGCAGCTGTATCCAAACTGCCCATGGAGAACAGCAGCTAAATCCTCCCTTGTGCTGCCGGATTGTCTGGGTGAGCATCAGCTGTCCTGGGTAAAACCACTCCATGCTGTGCTCCAGAAAGTTAACAATACAGGGGACCATGTTCTCGTGACCAGGGACATTTTTTGGCACTGTTCAGCTCTCCAGCACTGACACTGAGGTTTAATTATCTATGTGTTTCACATTGCAGCTCTTCCTATGTACCAATGTAGATTTTCAGAATCATAATTGTGATCAAGTGCTCATAAAGTTTTCCATAAACATATGACTCTCAAGCTAAAGATGTAGTAGCCTTGGCTTGCCACGTACTTGGCGCCAAAAGTTGAGCTGAAGACTTAGTTCTGCAGACCAGAGGCAATTAGATGTCATGATACAGATGGCAGATCACAGAGAGGACACCACTGTCTGAAACTGCACTTCCCAAGGGCTTTAAAGCAAATTTCACTGCAAGCCTCTATCATTTTTTCTCCAAATCACCGTACTGCTGCCTCCCCACCTGTCTTCCCAATGCCCTCCCAGCCCAAACTCTCAACTCTGTATTTTTAATAACCTTCTACAAAAGTCTTGATTTTAAGTCAGTAATTCTCTGACTATCTTTTTCATCTTGTGCTTTTGATCAGAAAGTTACATTAAACTGAGCTGGAAGCCCCAGTACCAATCACACCCTAATTTCTTGCCTTTTCTGATCAGATGGAGTCTTCTGGCAGTTCATGGTTTAATACTATCATTAACTAGAGAGAAAAAGAGGGCTTAAAAATAAGCCTCTTTTAAAAAATATTTACATAAAAATCAGCACAAAGTCTGATCAACAGCTGTAGCATAAAGGCTATGCTTGCATTTGCCACAGAACCAGCAATAGTAGAAGACTTTTAAACCTTGTTTAAAGGTTAACAGCAGTTGCAGCAACTCACAAAATGCAGATTCAGGAGTTGTCAGTTCAGCTCTCCGCTGCTCTTTATCAAAGTTCAGGCTTTAAACATCACATTGAAGGTCATTAACCACTTTTTAAACCAAAACAGTAGTCAAGAGAGTAGCAATAGCTATTTATTTCAGACAGTTGCAAACTCAGATTTTTCTTTCCACAAGCAGTGCCCTCCACAACAGCTGCTATGTTGTCTTAGTAGAAAAGACCCTCTGATTAGCAAAAGTTGACCTATTCTACTTTAAAACTACAACACACTGGCAATGCAAAAGCTGAAAGGCCAATCCATACTTTAATTGCTCTTTCAAAGACAAGAGCACAATGAGTTCTCCAGGGATGTCAATCATGGCAGCATAATTACTCCAAATGAGAAACACTAATAAGATTTCTATGGGAAGAAAACATTTTGGCATGATGGCAAATGAGCACATATCAGACTTATCAGGGTCATTAAGCAAAGGTATCCCTCTGATTGCACTGTGCTATCACAGTTTGAAAGAAATAGCACAGCTGATGACTGGGAGAAGTATGATGCAATGTACTTAAATGTTAAGACAGACACGTGCCAAATTTTCCTTCTCCAAAGCAGCTTCTGCAAGAAAATATCTATTTAAATCACAAGGAAAAAAAAAAAATCTTTGTCTGCACTAGGATTTTTTTCTGCTGCAATCAGAAAAACAAATTGAATGCTGGAGAAGGAAAATCATGGCTACACTACAAGATAGTTTTTTTTTTCTTATAAATGTACGTCCTGCTTGTAACCTAGCAACAAGAGCAGCAGTCTGTGTTAAATGGGTAGAGCCTGCTGCTGGGGCTCTCTCCTCAAAACAGCAGCCATCTTTGGTGTGTAACTTGACAAGAGATTTCATCATTCTGCATTAAAGCGAACTCCAGATGTTAGAGGTTACTGCAGCCAGCTCAGCAGTGTCAGTTTTTGATTTGCCTCCTCCCGTCACAGGAGGTGTATCGCAAACACACGCCACTTGTATGCATCAACTCTTTGTTAATAAAAATAAAGCTTCATTGCTCAGAAGGGTTACTGCAAGCTCTCACCTTACTTCAGTCCTGACTGCTGCAAGCTTGTCTCTATTTCTTATTTTTTAACCCCTCCTGGTAAACTGCAGTAGTATTGTCTGGCTCCATCCAGCCATGTTGATGACCTCTTCTGTATTTTTTCACTGGCTCACATTATCTTTTCCTGCATTTTTTAACTGCACATTGGTGCAATTCGCCTGTCTTTACACATCCTTTCCTCACTCTCCCAAAACTCATTACAATCACAGTAAGTATAATTAAATAAATAATTAACCCCCACCCCCCACCCCCACCCCGCTACTCAAAATCCCTGCCTCTGTCTGCCAAGTGCCTGACCTTCAATCTATTCAGTGCGTTTCTCCTCCGGAAAGGACAATCCTGCTGCTGGGGGGCTTGTTTCCTGCAGGCCTGGGATCAGTGCCACTGCCATACACCACCCTTTGTCACACAGCCCATGGTCAGAGAAGATTTGGGGAGTGGGTGGGGAAGTGGGGAGCTGTTATGTGTGCAGGGAGGAGGTGGGAGAGGAGGGAAGCGGTAGCCCTTAGCCACCTGTCTCCGGGTGGTTCCCGGAGCAGCACTGAAAGCGCCCTGCAGCACCTGAACAGGAGAGGGGTGACCCTCTGGGACATCTGCTTTCCTCCCACAGGGTGACGTACGGGGCTTGGACCCCGCTGGGGAGGGAACAGGCGCGACAAGCTGGTTCGGGTCCCTATGGAAGAGACAGGAGTGACACGTGCATCTGGGCCCAGTGGAGAGGACACGGGTGACAAGCGGATCAGGGCCTCCGCGGGGGTAATCGGGGTGACAGATGGGTCTGCCCCCCGGTGGAGAGTCTATGGGGGTGACATGCGGGGCTGTGCCCCCGCGAAGGGGACGAAGGTGACATACAGGGCTTGGCCCCTGTGGAGGCGACAGGAGTGATCCGCGGGGCTGGGCCCCCGCGGAGAGCACCGGTGCGGTACTAAGAGGACCCGGCGCTGGCTCTTCCGTCCGCATCCCATCCCGAGGCACAGACCCACAGGGACACCGGCCCGCGGGTCCCAGCCCCGGTACTCACCACGGCTTTCCCGCTCCGCGCTGCCCCTCGCCCCGCTGCCCGGAAGAGGCTCGCTCGGTGCCGCGGGCGAGGGGCCGGGGAAGGCGATCGTGCCGCCCCGCTCCGCTTCGCTCCGCCCCGGCGGGGCAGGGCCGGGCCGGGCCGAGCGGGTAGGCAGACACTGGGCGGTGAGGTCGTTGGAGGCTTGCCCGCTCCTCCGCTCACGCCTTCTGGCTCGAAGGTGCCCGGGCTGATCCGGTGGTCCCCGGAGCCGCGTTTGACGGGGCAGGGCGGACCCGGGAGCGGCGGTGCCTTCGCCAGGCGCCCTTCAGGTTGTGGAGGCAGCTCAGGCCCAGAATTATTTCTGGAGTTACTGAAAGGGTCGTGATGCTGGAGCTGGGGACAGACGGATCATCAGCAAACGGCGAGGGCAGCGTCAGGAGCAAGACAGCCAATGGCCTACAGCTGGGACAGCGAGACTAGATTCCTGCTGCTCGCTCCTTCTCGTTATTCCTGCTTTAATACGGATTGCAGAAAACCAGTGGCGGGAAAAATGTGGGAGATCAGTGAAAGAACTCTTACAAAACCAGTTTACTCTTGGGTCTTAAAACGAGAATAAAGTACAGCAATGCATTCCTATGAAATCCATTCCAGCTGATGAGAACTTTCTTATGTATGGTGCCTTAAAATTGTCGACCATAGATCCCTGATTTTACTGGAGGGCTGAGAGTGGGTTTGGGAGCATTTATTTCTTTCTAGTAATTACGAGCAGTTCATATTTTATCTTGGCAGCATCCAGTAGCTTCTTCGTTTGAGGTTAGGTTTGAAAACATTTGTGATGGTTTCAATAGTAGGGATACTAAATAGTAGGGATACTCGATTATCCTTTCTCTAGCCCAACTTCATGGTGTACATGGTGACCAATGCACAAAGGGGATTCCTAAAACAGGTTTCATAGATCAATGCTTAAGTCTGATAGCGTTACAAGTTAGCAACACATAAGCTAGGCTTATCTCCTAACTGCTGCTGTGTCTTCTGAGAATGGGGAAAAATGTTTTCAGATACAATTGTACTGTGTCCCATTTACAGCCTGCGAACAGTGCTACTTCACCGCCTTGGTGGACCAGAATAACATGCCAACACAGAGGCTGATTGCAGTTATTGACTATAACCCATCCCAACTCTAAAGTCGGCTAAGATGCCCTTTGTAACAATGCTGCTCATCCCTGAAGGGATGGCAGAAGTGCATGTAGAGTGATCCCACACGTAACACATTTTGAATATGGGGCTGGCAAGATCTGACCTCTCTGTCCCTGCTTGCTGGAGGATGCTAAAAGGCAATTTTATATTAAAAAGCCAGAATTCTAGCCAAGTATTAAATGTTTATGGAGATACACTTACTGGTGAAATCTTTGCTGTTAAAACTCAATTTCTGTGAAAACACAGGATTAAAAAAATAAAAAATTATGCAGGCTGGAGTTTGTTTTCAGCTTTTAATTAGCCTACTCAGATTATGATTTTCAATGAAAAGTTAAGATTCAACTTTAATTCCGACACAGACATGTTAAATCCGGGATGTCCAGCTATCTCTTTCCTCTGTGGCTCTACAACTTAGGTCATACAGATGTATATGGGATGATTATATGTGCAAACATACCAGGTGAGATTCCATCATGAAAGAGTAAAATCCAGAACTGATACCTTGCACTGCATTTTTCTTGCACAACAAAATTTATTCATAATTTGTGTACTGTACTGATAGTGTCTTTAGTGCTTTTTAATTATGTCGGGCGGGTTCCAGTCTCCATGACCACTGACAGATCCAGTGGTCCATGCTGTCAATCCGTGTAGCTTGGTCTGTGCCTCATTTGTAAGCTGAAGTGTGTGTTTTCTTACAGGTTCATGCAGAGTGTATCATCTTGCTGTTTAAATTACAGTGCAAGTACTAATGGTACATATAGAAAGCATATGCCTAGAGACTGTGCCTGGATTTATCAAATAAGCTGTAGGGCTCCCACTGAAGCATTCCTTTCAGGAATTCCAAGGAATATATTAAACTC
This sequence comes from Indicator indicator, assembly GCF_027791375.1. Classification (NCBI taxonomy): domain Eukaryota; kingdom Metazoa; phylum Chordata; class Aves; order Piciformes; family Indicatoridae; genus Indicator; species Indicator indicator. The sequence continues at coordinate 7,331,050 of NC_072027.1, forward strand.
CTGCAAACCTCCAGATGCACATTGAGTCTCGTGCATTTGTTGAACTAGGGATTAATTTTACCGTCTGCTTGTTTCTGCCTGGAAGAATTCCTGGACTGTTACAGGACAAATTCTTCTCTAGGGAAAAGGAGGATTTCTCTTCCTCTACAATTACTGCCTTATCTAAGAAATGAGCTTTATTGTATTTGCTTTCCTCAAACTTTTCTGTATTCATAATATTTACATTGGGCATTAATGCTATATATATATATATATTTTTTTTTTTTTTTTGTAAACCATTTCAAATTGGCACTGGGAATCAACTGGGGAAAATGAAGAGCTGCTTCACACTCCTTTTGTTAACATAAATGTCCAGTAAGTGGCACTGCAGGACCGGGTTTTCCACAACCCTGGATCACAAACCAAAGTCAACGAGAGTAAAAGCAAGCATGGGACGTGTCGAGGCATTTCTGCTCCATGAAAAGGGTAGCTCTGGTGCAGGTGGGAAATGATGTGTGGTGACGGCCCTGAAGGTACAGTGCAAGGAACTGGAGTGTATTCAGCTGCTGGCTCTGGAAACTGGTGTTAGGAACTGGCCTTGGCACCAAGCTGGCTGTTATCAGGGGTTTGGCAGAAGAAACCTGCAACATTTCTGGGAACTATTCATTAGCACTTGGTGGGAGGTGCCTGTGAAGGCTTTGCTCTGGGTTTTGCTGTGAGGAACAGCATACTGGGTGAGGTGAACGATGTACACACAGCATTTCCTATGGTGTACTGGCTTACTGTATGCTGATTTTGTCCAAACCCCAGACTGGAAGGGATGTCAGTTCAGTCTGAGGAGTGCTCATAAGTGCAACGATTGTTTCTGTAAATGTGCTGGGTATTTCTGTGATCTGTGTCAGTATATCAAAAGCCACCACCCAGTTTTCCCAGTCTGATAATGAATAAACTATTATCTAGGGAAACTGGGTCCAACAGACAAGTAACACTACACTTTTTGGCAATATAAATTGTAATGAGACACTTACACAAGATGATAGAGGATTACTTACAAATCAGCTAAAGGTTTTGGCTCCCTCTGCAACATTTGAACCCAATTTTGGATTACTCATGCTATATTGTGCCAAGCTCAACTGATGCATATCCAATTTTCCTATTTATCTAGATGCATAGTGATATCAGATAAGACTAGAAGAGAATGAACATGAAAAGCCAGTATGCATTTAGAAGCAACACAAAGTTACATTTAAAGGGATAAACTAGGCTTTCAAGGAGCTTAGGAAGTAATTTCCTCTATGATGTGGCTATTTTATAAATGTGGGATTGTTCATGCCCTGAAGCATCTGTGCCAGCTGCAGACTGATTTGGGATGCCAATATGCAACAGTGGATGTAGCAGGGGGGCAAGAGGAGGCATAGCACCATCCCATGGGGCACAGGGAACAGCCACAGGATCTCACAAACTTCATCATCTTCTGGAAACCAGATATCACTAAGTCCTAATAATTTCATCTCCCAAGTCTTTTCAATGGCTTTTGAAAATAGCAATTAAAAATATGCACTCTCAAATGTTTATGCCTACAGCAACAAAAGATGGCATTAGATAATCTCTGACAGCACCAAGAAGTGGAAGATGACACACATGAGTATGCCACCACAACATGGGAAGGAATGCAGCAGCACAAGCAAACAGGTGAGTGCAAGATGTGACAGCACAACATACGACAAAACAAAACACCACAGGATGACTTGGAATAGCACGCAGCATACCACAGCATGAGATAGCATACAACAGCACAAACAACATGGAACAACACTTGAGGCCACATCACAGCATGATAGGTATACCTGGAAAGCTGATAGAAATGCCTAGAGAGCACCAAGAGATTCACAGCAGCACGAAATTCCTGGGAAAGTACAGAAAATGTTTAGAAAATTATGTGAAATTCCAGGAAAGCTACAGGAAACTCCTGGAAAACTGTGTGAAATTCCTAGAAAGCAGAATAGAATTTCTAGAAAGCTGTGGGGAAATTCCAAGAAGGCAGAATATTAATTCTGAGAAAGTTGGCTACAAATTCCTAGAAAGCTGTAAGGAATTTCCTATGAGGCCAGGAAGAGTTACTATAAAGCAAGAGCGGAATCCTAGGAAGAAATGCGCATTTCCTAGAAAGATGTGGGAAACTTCTAAAGAGCAGAAGGGAATGCCTGGAAAGTAGAGAGGAGTTATTATAAACAGTATACAATTACTAGGGAATTTCTAGAAGGGTGTTAGAAATTTGTTGACAGCAGTTGGACATTCCTAGAAAGCAAATGTAAGTTCCTAGTAAGGTGAAAGAAATACTTGGAAAGCAATGGGCAGGTATCCTAGGAAGAGTGATGGAATTTCTGAAAGCTGGGGGGGACATTCCCAGAAATCACTAGAAAAATCCTAGAAAGACATGTGAAATTCTTAAGAAGATGTAGAAAAATGCAAGAAAGCAATGGAAAAATCCTGGTTGAATTGCATATCCTGCAGTACCGAAAGACCTGGGGGAAGCTCTGAGGAAGTAGTGCTGAGAAAAGCACAGGAAAAAAATCAACCACTGTGAAGTGTGGGGGAAACCACAAAGTAGATAGGATCAGATCCCATAGCCTTTCCCAAAATTTAGCTTGTATCTAGAAGACACCCCAAATTTTAAGCTCTCCTAAATGGAGAGGACTGGTTTGATGGACTGATGAAGAGAGACTGAGTATCTGTGTTGGTGGAGCTGAGCCCCAGGGTGCACAAAGGCCAGCCCTGGGCAGTTGAGCTTTGTGGTAAGGGTGGGAGGCACCAGGATGACTTGTGGACTTGGAAGGCTCCTGACCTTGAGACAGATTTTGATAAATGGATGATGAGCCTCAGGGAACATTTCCAGCCTGGGAAAGTACTGACAGAGACTGTCACAGCAACAACTCTTTACAACACAGGGCAAGGAACAGTCAAGGGCATTGAGGCAGGCTGCAAAGAGGGAGATGTTTCCTGCTTGGATGAAGCAGTTCTGCCTGATGTGACGAAATGGACAGAGAGGCTGGAGCAGGAAAGCAGATCCAGACGGGCGAGGGTGAAAGTGGATTTGGGATCGTGTCATAGTTTGAAGTAGCCCAGTCAGATCACTGAGATTTTAAAAAATTGAAACAAAAGTTATGGCAGGAGGAGGGAAGCAGTCCAAAGTTTAGACCTTGGTGTGGATTTTTGTTTAGAATGTTCTTCTAGTGCTTTATTTATCTTGGTGGAGGGTTTCTGACTACTGTCAAGTCCAGACTGTGCGATTTGGTGAGGACTTTCACAACTAACATCTTGCCTCCAAGAACAATTTAATTCCAAAACCTGAAGGTGAGACGCTGAGTTGGTACAGCTGCAACATCGCAATGGCAGCAGGGTCTACCATAACTGGACCTGCAGGGCTCCTGCGTGAGCACCACAGAGCTGTTCCCTTTGCAGAGAGCCCTAGCTGGGTTTCACCAGCAGAGCTACCTGATCCTGTGGCTCACTGTGGGGCAGAAGCAAAATGCTTCTGTCGGTCTTCACTACCAGCAAGAAGTGGTGCTCTGTGCAGTGTCAGCTTCTATTTTTTTTTTTTGGTAAGTATCAGTTAAATTATCTTTAATTCAAGGATTTGTAGTGTGTGGATGAAAGGGCTGTGGGGCCTGACCACAATGGAAATGCAAGATAAGGACTTAACAAGCAACTGTAGAGCAAACTATCACTCTCTGCTAACCTTTGGGGGAAATGGGCTTCTGTACGTACCAAGCACACTCTGCCTTTTCACATGTCCTGTACCAGAAAACCACAAAAAACTGCTGGTAAAGTCTCCAGTTCTTCTTCACTCATCAATCAGGGGCTGGGGTGGAATATTGAGAAGCATCCACTTCATGCTGGCACACAGCTCAGGAATAAATCTGTAACACTGGCTTAGGAGGGGAGAGTGCCACCTACCAAGCCATCTGCTAAGAAAATTGTATTATGTGCAGGCTCATCCATTGTTGCTAGAAATCACTGTCACACTCATCTGTAAAGAGTTTTGCTGCTAATATATATATATATTTGTATTCTTTTTATCCATCCACTCAGAATTAATTATTTCTCAGATTAATTTCATTCTAATGAATCATTCTGTATCACTGGCTTTATTTCATTTCTGAGGTACTAATTAATATATCAAAGCCATCTTTAACATTAGAAGTGCTGTGATTTTTTTTTCTGTGACTTTTCTTTTGATTCATATATGTAACCTCAGTTTTTCTGGGGGCTTAAAATGTCCATCCAGTATGAAGTGAAAGAAAAAATGCAGGCTGTACAGTATTAAAATAATAATAATAATAATAATAATAATAATAATAATAATAATAATAATAATAATAATAATAATAATAATAATAATAATAATAATAATAAAGGCATATGCAAATAAAGCATGAATTGAAAGGCAGTGGCCCAGTCTGCATTTTGTGTTGGCTGACTAGTTGATGTGTTATTTCATATGGTAAGTCCTCTGCAATCGATTGTGTAGTGTTTTTATGTACATAGTTTAGAACATAAGATTCAGCAGTACACTGAGCTTCTGTTTTTGTCAGTGAAATGTTCAGGAATTGAGATATTTTGTATCTTTTGGTTTAGGTTGAGTTCTAAAGAGGGGTTCTTGGTTTGCTGTGGATTTCCTGGCACTGATCTGCCATGCCGCAGGGATGAGGCAGTCAGAGGAAGCTTTTTTTCTTTCCTTAGAGCTCTCCTCTCAGCTCTAATTTATTCTCATCATCCTCTGCAGTTTGGCTCTCTACTCACTCTGGAGGGGAAAGTGTTGGCAGGGCAGTAATCCCTCTCCTACCCTGTATCTGTGGCAGATAGAAATCCCAGAAAGAGAAGGGGAGACATTTGGGCTTTCCTGCTTGCACAATTTCTAGGGCAGTTTAAGTTCCAGTAATGGCCTTTGGTTTGACGGAGCAGGTCAAGCTGTGAGAGGAAAGGTTACTCCAAGTGTTCATCATGGAAAACTTTGCTTTCTCTGGTCCTGTGGGAGTGAGTGGAACTGGAAAATCCCCATAAACAGTCACTGCATAAGCTCTGCCAATTAAATAACAGGGTTATTGGCAGCATTGCACCAAGTGTAAATTACCCGTGGCTCCTGTGTGGCAGGAGGCTGGGGACTGTTTAGATGATGGTTTCTGCTTGGATTCCTGGACACAGGTGGGACATTCCCCCCCCATCTTCCTCTTCTTTCCGAAGAGAGAGATTTTGTTGTAAAATCTGGGGGTTTTAGGCTGAAACCAACCAGCTTTGCTCTGGGTTTGTGCTGCAAATGTAGAGAGGGATTACCAGTGAGGGAGGGAATGGGGAGTGGAGTCTGAGTAGAGCCTGTACGAGCAGCAGGGAATGCTGCTCCTTTCCCCTTACAAACATCCAGATGACGGTTTGCCCCGCTCCTGCAGAGCCCTGAAGACACGAGGCTGCTTTTTGGAAATCTGCTGTCTGCTCTCTCACAGAGCAGAACCCCTTTTTGCAGGCTTCCTCCATTGTGGTTGGGGATGGAGGTGGGCTTTCCTGGCCGGGACTGGGACTGTGCTCTAACAGTCCAGCATCAATGAACCAGGAAGAAGAGGTGTCAGAGGAGCAGTGGTGCCTGGTCCTGCCTAGTGAGCACCCTGCAGCCAGTGCATGAGCTCTGGATCCCAGGAACCATAAGCACTGCCCAAATTTTTCCCATTTGTATCCTCCTTGCATCACCAATTGTGCCCAACTCTGCCACTGCCTTAATTAGCAGCCTGAAACAAGGCATTTAGATTCAACCTTTCATACATGATGTTTCTGTTTGGGCTTTTCAAATTTTCCTTTTCCCTGTCAGTGTGCAGACTCCTGCACATACTTCACCACTGATCTGATACCCAGGGATGCTTCCATGCACAGGTTGCTGTTGGAAATGGTTCAAAAGCCAACATTCACCAGGGCAGTGAGGTGCTTTTGAAATAATTCCTACTGAATCCCCCAGACTCTAAGGTCTATCTGCAGATGGACGTACATATAACCTACAGCCAAAAAAAAAAACAAACCAAAAACAAAACCCCAAACCAAACAAAACCAAACCCCAAATCCACGAAAAAGCGACCACACTTAATATCCAGGGCCTCTTATTGTCAATGTTTGGGGACTACAAGCAATTTCTTTCACTGATCTTTCTCCCTGCTGGTGGATCTTTATCATTCAAGAATAAACTTCAGATTCTTGAAGATGTTTGGGGGTTTTAGCAGCAAATTAATAGTTTTTTATGCTGCTGCTCTTTGCTCTGCATTTTTGTACTTACTACTGCAGTTTTCCCAGTGGACCGCCCAACATGATAATGTCAATTTAATCAGTGTGCTTCACTGACCTTATGAGAGTTCATAGCTGTTGTTCAATTTCCAGGAACCCTTGATTTTTCCCACAAGGTTACACTGAGGCTAAAGTTATCTTGGCTTATTAGTAACACCAGTTATTTAGAAACCTGACAGCTCTTTTAGACATTATTTCTGCTAACATGCCTCAGCTGATTTCATGTTTAATAAATCCTATGCATTTAGACTCAAAAAGTCACCCCAAGACTGACGTGAGTACAAGTTGTATCCACATACCCTATCATTATTTTGTACATTCAAGTGCCTTTCTTCAGCTCTATTATGTGTGCTTCTTTGTAGATTAAAGCACATTTACCTGAATGCAGGACCTTAAAGCACATTCTTCTGAATGCAGGACCTGCACTTTGTTCAACTCTTACTTGGTCCTCCAGTAGCTAATTACTATTTGAATGAAGATCACTTGGATCAAAGTGCCACTTGGTATTTATATTTTTAAATTTTCATGTGGACCAAATAAGGCTTTCTCCAACTGGAGTCTCCTGACAGAATCACAGAATCTATCTGGTTGGAAGAGACCTCGAAGATCATCCAGTCCAGCCTTCTACCCAGTACCAAAGGGTCAACAGTGAACAATGTCCCTAAGCACCAGGTCCACATGCCTCCTGAATACCCCAGGGGTGGTGACTCCACCACTTCCCTGTGCAGACTATTCCAATGTTTGATAACCCTTTCAGTGAAAGGTGCAGGTGTTTCACTGGGTGATGACAGAGGCACAGAAGCTTTCCTTTGCTAGGCGTCACCTTGATTCCAACATCCGTTTCTAGTGACTGAACAGCACTAAATAAAATTAAGCAGCTGTTTTATGTGGGTACCTAGGGAGAATGAAGCAAACTCTGTGCGTGTTTCTGAATCTCCAGGAAACGCCTGCACTGTTGCCCTGTTGCTGGCAGTTTTAGGCAAGTCCTAACCTGGACAGGAGTTGATCCTTCTTGCACTGGCCAGAGGCAGATTAGCCAGAGAGCAGTGAAAGGAAAATTCACCCTGTACTTTGTGTAACTGGCTCCCAGAGTAATGGCAACCAGCTGCCTAATCCCACCTCTAAATTTACCTAATTAATAAAAGGGGTTTACTGGATTTCACTTCTGTTCCTCACTTCGCTACGACTATTAAATCATGAAAGTTTTTAAAGCTTTCAAATTAGCTGAAATGACAAATGAGAGCAGCAGGTTTCTCTGTGTGAAACACTGGTGTTTGAACACTGCGTAGCTGTTTGAGGGGCATTGCTCTGACAGCAAAGTCTCAGTTGAGCCAAACCTCACATTCATCCAGGAGCTGATCACGTAGACTTAGTGATGAGACCAGCAACTCTCTGGCTTCTCAAACAGGTACTTGAATTGCCAAACAGTTAAGGAGGGTGACAGCCTTACAGGCTTCTGTGAACAGAAAGCTAACAGTCTTTTTGTTTAAGGTCAGATCGAAACGAAAGTTTAAAGCCCATACGAGCAGCATTAGGGTATTCCAGCAGTGCAGTCGACCTCTTCCCCAGGAAGGAGCACTCCCTTGCAAACTTAACTGAAGACTTCACTCAATGAGCTGGTAAGCAGATGACTGAGAGCAGACTGCTCTCTTCTCTGCAATGTGTACCTCAGTGCTTCCCACCAGTACACATCAAGAATTGTTGCTGTTTGTGTCCTCTGGATTTGTGATTTCTCCTGGAATAAGCCAGGATAGCTGTGGTAGAAAGGCATTTGAGGGGAGCCTCTAGAAACTGTTACAAATGAAATCCAGCATGCTCAGTGACTTCTTACTCAGGGAATGTTCCCCCTCAGCCCAGGATTCCTGGTAAAAATCAGGAATGTGCTATGTTTTCAGAGGATAATTGTCGTGCAGTAAATATCACCTGTTTTGTGCTTTAAGAACAGGAGACAAAAGAAAAAAAAATCTTGAAAATAGAAGAAAAAAAACCACAACAAAACCGTTCACAGTAAGTTTCATTAGAGATCTCTACTACTGAACAGTAGAGGATTAATTTTCTTGTCTGTTTTCACCCTCCTCTGGGGATGAGCAATGATTAAAGGACAGGATAACAAGAAAGGGGAATGAGAACTAGCTGCGAAGCAATCAAAAAGAAGAAAAGAGAAAGAGAGGGAAAGGAAAACAAGTGTTTAAGTTAGTCAAGGTTAGAGTGGCACTCTATCTGCTTTAATTGACATTATGAAAAATTATAGATGGCACTAAAGAAACTTCACTAATGCTGAACCCCACAAAATTATCTTGACAACTTAGCTTATTTGTTCTTCTAAGAGGCTTTTAATCTTCTCTTGATGTCTTTTATTTTCATTTTCTGTTTTTTTTTTTTTTTTTGAGTAAAATTCTTATGCAAAAGTAGTAACTTGCAAATCAGCATGTTCTTCTTTCCTTGACTGTAGTGTCTAAGGTAAGAAAGAAAAAAACCCTTTTGGAGACAGGACGGGTTTGAGATGTAACCTCTCTGTTTTGGGTGTTTACTACCGAACCTTAAGGATTTTTGAAAAGGAGAAAACAAGGTTTGAAGACAGTGGCAGGTTGTTGGGTGCAAAGACGGCAGTTCATGGCACTAGACAAGAAACCAGTTTCATCTCCCACTGGGGGTGCCCGCCCTGGGGCTTCAGCGGCCCCAATGAGCCGGGGCCAGCTTTTCGTTTGCTGTCCCCGTACCTGATATCCCACCAAGTTAGATAGGACGCGAGGCTGCAAGCAGCCACCAAACCTTGGAACCTGGAATTTGGGCATCACTCCGTTCATTTCCTGCAGGGACAGTGATGCCCTTTTGCCCTGTGTCACGCACCCGGGGCTGTCTACTGGCGGGGCTGGGCCGGGCAGGGGCGGGAGGGACGCGGAGCTCCTGACACAGCCCTGCCTTTCGGGGCTGCCCCGTGTCCCGGCTGCCGCCTCCGCGGGGCGGCGCGGAAGGGCGCGGGGCTGCGGCCGCCCAGGAGAGGGAGCCCGGCGGCCGCGGCTGCGCCGGGAGCGGAGCGGGAGGCGGCGCGGAGCGGAGCGCTGCCCCGGCTGCAGCCCCCGCCAGCCCGGTCCGCCCCGCGCCCGTCAACACCGCAGCGCTGCCGCCCCTTCCTTCCCCGCCATACCGGGAAGGGTCCCGGCTGCCCCCACCTTCCCGAGCGTGCCCCCGGGGCTGGGGAAGCCGCAGGTGCTTTGACCTGCAGCCCGCCCCCAGCATCGCCCAGCCCGGAGTTGGCGCCGGTACTTACTTTCCGCATCCATTAACTGAACTCGGCTGGCTCGCATCGCGCAGCGCCAGGCGTCCCGGATCTCAGGACTGGGCAAAGTAATCCCGTTTGTGCTGAACTACAGTACAACGGCTCCAGGAGCCCGGCTTTGCCTTTTGCCCCGGGGACCTTATCACTCAGGAAGGCAGAAAAACCGGGAGAGGCTGCCCAGAGGAAGCTGCGCCTGACCGATGATGTTAGAGGAGGCGAAAGGGGGTTGCTATTTGCCTGCCGCCTGCCTCCATGCCTGTCTTTTCCTTGTCTTAATCCTTTAGGAAGGTGACGCCAGGCAGATAGACCTTTGCTGGAGGGGCGATGCTGCCGAGCTCTGCCCCGGGCAGAAGAAATGCTTCACTGCCCGGACCCGCCGGTATCGGGGATACGCGGCCCGGGGCAGGCTGTGGGAGAGCCTAAGGAGCTGCCTCTGTCCGCGCCGTTCTGAGAGGAAAAATCATGGTAAAAGCTGGAGCCGATCCTTGGAGCGCAGCCCCGCTGAGCTGGAGGTGGGATTATTCCGGGGTAGATATGGAGACCTATAATCTGGCAGAAGAGTGTTGAAGCGAATTGTCCCCGCTGGAGAAGGAACCCAGTGGGGGCACCGCCGGCGTGGGTACTCAAGTCCTTCTCCTCCTCTTGCTCTTCTTTCTTCTTCCAGTGAGCTACAGAAGAAGGAACTGGTATTTGGCTCCTGCCAGTGTTGGGAATACCGTGCCTTCTGTCTGGGATGTTTTGCCGTGATGTGCCACTTTGACAGGATGTACAAAGTGCGACTGGGACTGATCCGGCCGACAAAGTTTGCAGGATGATCAGCAGGGGCCGTGGGATGGAGGTAGCTGGGCACACGCTGGTGGGGTCTGTCACACACCGTCTGACAATACAGACCTGCTGCTCCCTTGAAAACTAACTCCCGATGGTCAGACTGCTGGCTCCCGTTTTTCCTTTTCCTCTGCCAATCTGCACTTTCAGGGAGAAAACCACCCGATGCGATGCAGTGTTTCTGTGGTGGTTTTGTACATAAGATTTGCTATGCAATTCCAAAACTAAAAGAGGAAGAGAGACGGCCCTGTGTCCCAGAGCAAAACAAGAATCAGAGGTGAAAGGTAGGAGCCAGCATTTCTCGTTTAACTAAAACTAAATAACCTGAGCTACTTCTTACTGAAAACCTCTTAAACACACGTACTGTATGTTTATTTTCTTTGTCCCAGAAGTGTAAACCAGTTTGAAACAAAGTGAAGATTTTCTTTCTGACACTACCCAGGAACAGAGAACTGATACATTTTGTAACAGGAGTGTACCGAGGCAGAAGGATGGAGTGAGACATTTAGGAACCTAGAGAAAAAGCACCTTGTGTGTAGTACACTTCAGTAAATATGAAGGGCTAGTGCAATGGACACAGGAAACACTCGATCAATAGCCTATTTAAGTGGGAATATATGCAAGCATGGAGAAGTGATTGCTTTCCTGTCTGTGGGGTGTGTTTGCAGAGGACAGCAGCAGAACGTTTGCAGGTGAGCTGTCTGAATTAGGCTACTTCATGCTGGGGTGGTGCAGTGCGTTTCTGAAGGGATTACTTAAAAAAACAGTCTGCGATGTGAACTGTATTTGTGCATTTTCAGTTTCTGCTCATAGAGCTTTCAGTGTTGCTCAGGATGATTCAAAGTGTGTGAAGTCCATCTGGGAGTGAAGGGACCATAAGAAAGGGCCTTTGGTCGGTTTGGTGATGAGTAATTAATGATTGTCTGATCCCTGCAAGGAAAGGAGCTGATGTCATCATGAAAATCATGATATGATTTTCCCTCAGGAGAAACTATGACTTGGAACGACACCACTATGGATGGGGAAGGGTTGCTGGTGGAAAGGGACTCTTCCTTTCGGATCCTCACAGGCTGCTTCCTATCACTGCTGATCCTCTCCACGCTGCTTGGAAACACGCTAGTCTGCGCAGCTGTCATTAGGTTTCGCCACCTCAGGTCCAAGGTGACCAACTTCTTTGTCATCTCCTTGGCCGTGTCAGACCTCCTAGTGGCAGTTTTGGTCATGCCTTGGAAAGCTGTGGCTGAGATAGCTGGTTTCTGGCCTTTTGGTTCATTTTGCAACATCTGGGTGGCCTTTGATATTATGTGTTCAACAGCCTCCATCTTAAATCTCTGTGTCATTAGTGTGGACAGATACTGGGCCATCTCCAGCCCATTTAGGTACGAGAGGAAAATGACCCCCAAGGCAGCCTTCATCATGATCAGCGTGGCGTGGACTTTGTCTGTTTTGATTTCCTTCATCCCTGTGCAGCTGAACTGGCACAAGGCTACAACCACAAGCTTTTTGGACCTAAATGCCAGCGTAGAAAGTGTAAGCACGGACAACTGTGATTCTAGCCTGAACAGGATGTATGCTATCTCCTCTTCTCTAATTAGCTTCTATATACCTGTGGCCATCATGATAGTGACTTACACAAGGATATACAGAATTGCTCAAAAGCAAATACGACGCATCTCAGCTTTGGAGAGAGCAGCAGTGCATGCCAAGAACTGCCAGAACACGAGTGGCAACAGAAGCAGTATGGACTGCCAGCAACCAGAGAGCAACTTCAAAATGTCCTTCAAGAGGGAAACAAAGGTTTTAAAGACTTTGTCAGTGATCATGGGGGTGTTTGTGTGCTGCTGGTTGCCATTTTTTGTATTGAACTGCATGATTCCCTTTTGTGAGCCTACCCAACCATCCAAGGGAGCAGAAGCTTTCTGCATTGATTCTACCACCTTTGATGTTTTTGTTTGGTTTGGATGGGCTAATTCTTCCCTCAACCCCATCATTTATGCCTTCAATGCTGATTTCCGCAAGGCATTTTCGACCCTGCTAGGATGCTACAGGCTCTGCCCTATGTCCGGCAATGCTATCGAGACTGTTAGTATTAACAATAATGGAGCAGTTGTTTTTTCGAGCCAACATGAGCCCAAAGGATCCAGCCCCAAAGAGTCTAATCTGGTTTATCTGATTCCACATGCAATCATCTGTCCAGAAGAAGAACCTCTCAAAAAGGAAGAAGAGGGTGAACTGTCTAAGACCTTGGAGAAAATGTCTCCAGCACTGTCGGGTATCTTGGATTATGAAACTGATGTTTCATTAGAGAAGATTAATCCCATTACACAAAATGGACAGCATAAAACCTGAACAGTAAAGTTTGCCTAGCAAAACCTAACAGTGTCTATTGTAATATTTCCCCCCTTAAAAAAACAAAACCAAAAAACAAGCCCAACAAAAAACCACAAGATTTTTTGTTGAGAAACTAAATTCTAGGGAGAAATCATTTACATTGAGCCCAGAACTAATCTTGCTGGCACTTAAAGCAAGTTTAACGTTTTAAACAATAAACAGAAAAGGATACTGAAAATTGGCTAAAAAAGAAAAAATAAGAAGCTTTACTGTTCCTACTGAGGAAAATATACAAATACAGATACAGTATTGTTTCTTCTCTACCCAGAGAAACCAATTTCTAGCTTAAAATGAGGCAAAAGAAATGTTAAGTATTTAAAAATTAATGTTTACTAAAAGTTAAAAGGTTGCTGTGTCTTGTGATAGTGGGTGGTAATAGGTTCTGATTAAAGGCCGAGGGATTGTAAAGGTAGGTAGATGCCTTCTTAAAATTATTTCTGACAAATAATTGAGCCTTATAATGAGAATGGCTATTTTTAAAGCTCTGGGAAGTAACATGTTGATACTGGTTTTATTTATTTATTGTTTTAAATTGATGTTTTTCATATGTTATAACAGATCTAGCTTTATTTATGTTATTGAAGATGTCTGAATAATGGGATATTTTTGGAGTGTCATAACTGCGTTTTGACCAGTCAACCAGTCAGCACTTTATTACAAGCTCTGATAGTCTGGAGTGCCAGTGAGGGGAATGAAGGAATGTTAAGAAGCTCAGCAAGAAATGAAGGAATCAACAAAACTGATGCTTTGGGGAGTTTGTTTGCTTTTGGGCTTTTTTTTTTTCCAAGTGAGATTTCTTTCAAAAGATAGGACCAGCGTTGACTGAGTTATGAGTTCTCTTCCCTTACAGAAATAAAAGAAATTGCTGCTATTTATTTTTAAGAAGTTTCATGTTACAAAGACTTTGCTAGAATGTCAAGTTTGTGGATCTGTAAATACCTTAAATATGACTACAACCTTAAGAAGAATCCAATTTGAGAAGACAAGCTTCTTAGATAACAATTCTTAGTATATAATATTTTGTATTTATGTAAGATAAACAGCTTTCTCAGACTTTTCTTATTTTGAGTCTTGGATATCTTTTCTGAACAAACACAATTGGTTATAATGGTAGTAAACATGCCAAACCTCGTTATCATCTGTATTACTGCAGTGCCACTAGGATCATGCTGTCTGTCTGCTACTGTATCACAGTCAGAGTTCCAAAGTGAGTGCTTTACTTTGGCAACCAGGAGGATGTTACATTTTAGTAATTACTGTGTTGTTAGTCGGCTCAATATGGAATAGTGCCTCATAACCATTTTGGATTAAGACATTTCTAAATGTGGATGGAACTGCAGCCCCCCACCTGAAAACCATCCTGTGAGCTCCAAAAAAGTTGCCAATGTTTAATTCAAAAAACCTGCTACTTTCCCCTTGTCCTTCCCTGCTGCTTTCCCTTGGTAATGCCAAAAGCAATCAGTGAACGTTAGCATCACAATCATTGGATGTTAATATTCAGCAGCATTCAAAGAAAGCTGTTTGTTTTCTGAGTGGGAGAAAATACCCTTTGGAGCAACTTTTTCATTACGTATGTTAAAGAAATGTGTTGTAAGGAAAAGAGAACTGAGAGGGAAAAAAATGAAGTCTAATGAACTATATACATCCTGCATCAGGTCTGTGTATTTATGTATTGTGAATGTTTTCATAATTTTATTGCCTGTATGCTGCTTTCATACATATAATAAAATTATTTTGTGAACAGAAGGTCAAATAAAACAATCTACATTTCATTTATTAAATACATGCTGGGTTTTGGCAGTTGTACTGATCGTGTTAAAGGCAAGGACTGTTCCTCTTTTTTCCATTTGCCCTTATTTGGGATCACACCCGTGAGGCAGATGGGAATTTTTATTAGAAGCAGAAAGTCCTCTCTGCTGAGAGACCTCTGAGCTCTAAACCAGGATTTTAAAGCAGTAAATGCAGTTTGGAAGCAGCCACACTCTGCTTTAATATAAGTGGTTAAAATGTGTAAAGTTCGACCTACTGGTGGCTCTTGTTTCAATGATTTTTTTTTGCCTTGTGTAACAGAGTAGTGAACTTGCTTTGTAGCATGGTTTTGTTTTTATTTTTTCCTTCTTATTTTTTCTCATTTTTCAGTCTGTGCAGCACTTTTCAAAGTCTGATACAGCCTCACTGCTCATGTGGTTTTTTGGGAACAAAGTGAATAATCTCAGAAGTGAGGTGATGGTGGCTTGCAGCTGAGGTGCAGCATTATCCCTCTGTTCATGGCAGCCCTCTGCTTTGTTTTTCTCTCTCTGAGCAGATTCATTCCGAAATGAAAAAACAAGCAAAAAAAAAAAAATCTGGTCACTTCTGCCTGTTCAGCAGCTGGAATTGGACCTGGTATCTGAGCTGTACATTTGAGTGATTAATTTACTTCTTAAAAAGTACACAGGTTAAAGATGATTTTCTGTGGCTGCTTACAGGTACCTTCAAGAGTTTTTATTCTCAAACCTCCCAACACACTGATACAATAGCAAAATACAAAACATGACTCAAGGAGATCATGTAAAGCAAGCTGCTGGGTTTGTATTGGTTTATGTGAGGATGATTTGTATTCTGAAACAAGTGGTTGCTTTAATGTGACCAGCAGCTGTCCCTCCTTGAAGACAGACCCGATTTTTCAGGGGACTCTGTAGGGTCTGGTGAAGTGCTGCTGGCTGTTGCTGCTGGGTACTTCACTTCCATTTGGTATGACTGGCTCCCTGCTCAAGGTAGGGCCAGGAAGACACTTGGATGGAAGTGACTGTTTTATCTCTCATTCTATTTAAACTAGTTTTTGCTTCTGATTCCTTTCCCTTACATGCTTTTCAAAATACTGTGATTTTGCCTTGATCCTTATTTATCAACATACACCATTTACTCCTTCATTTTCCAGCCTTCCTACCACAGATTTCTTTACCTGTCCTTTCTACTTTTCCTCCCACCACTACCAGAGTCATCCTGTCACCTTGTTTGGCTTCACTGGCCGAAATAAGCCTTTGCCTGGGAGAAAGTGCAGAGTAGACTCCTGCCCCCCAGCACAGCCAGAAGCCCCCGTCCCCAGAAATGCCTCTCTTACCTGTTTCAGAGTCTGGAGACCAGTACCAGGGCTGACTAGAAGGGGCAGCAGTGTGTGCCTGCTAACTGCAGTTCTATTTATGTGTTGAGTTAATCGCTCAGAAGTTGTTTTACCTGTTCTGTGCCTGCTCCCCATCTGCTCGAAACCAGTGCTCTGCTGAAACGACTGGTCACACCAATGTCAGGGTGAACCCTAGGGGCTGGAGACATGCCAGACCCGTGGTGATAACACGAGGTTAACTGGTGAGGTTTGGTCATAGTAACCCTGAGAGTAACCTGTGAGGAGTGCTTACCGCTCTGTGCTAGCAGACGGCAGCAGCCTCCCTGCTGTTCCCGAGGAAGAGAGCAGCAGAAGTTCATTTGCAACAACGTCACCTTTTAGATGGTTCACTTCGGGGAAACACTTCCCCAGGAACGTTTTTCTTGCTACAGAGGTACCAGAACACCAGGATGTCACTGCTCCTATCAGGATGGTCACCTTGTCAGTTCCATGTGGCACCAAGCACTTTTCTGCCTCCCTTACCCCCTGTATTTTCTGCTACAGAGGGAGCCTTGCTGTGTGCCTTTCCTATGTGCTCGCAAATAATCCCTGAAATCTCTTTTCTGGCATTGCTTCCTCGTCACTGAAGGTATTTTTCTATCTGTGGATGGAAGAGGTTAATAATTCACCTGATGGCCTTGATGAAGGAGCTGTTTGCAGTGAGTGAACCATAATCACTAGATTATATCTGAATACATTTCTCTCTTCTCTTGACAAGCATTTTATGCTGATTTGGGTTTCTAACAGCAAAGCTTAGAAAAGATAGAGAGTAAAAGAGTAAATGCCTTTGCTGATGTACAGCTGTAATAACACAGTTATTTGGATCTAGTCCTGGATTTTTTTTCCCCCCAAATCAATCATTTTCAAAAGCACCCAGATCTGGTTGAAATTTCAAAAACCTGCTTTGGTTACTATCTTGAGACAGATTATTCCAGTAAATGTTTTGGTTCTTTGATATAATGATAACAGAATATGCTCCTGATGATACCACGTATATGGCCAAACACTGAATATAACATAGAGAGAAGGGAAAAGTGTCTGCTTCTTAACTTTTAAAAGAGTGAAACATATAAAGTAAAATGTTCTGTTGAAGTAGCAGTGGGCTGAATGAGCCTCAAACCAGCTACTATTATAGATCCCCTCTTTGCAAGTGGGTCTGGGCTGTCTTTCTGGTTCCCCAAACCCCACAGACAGATACTGAGTGTGCACAGTGGTGCTCCTCCCCCATGCCAAATCTCAATGTTAGGGACACACTTGTGAACTCAAACCTTCCCAGATGGATCTGCAGAGCCCCTGCTGCCCTCCCCAGTCAGGCACTGATCTTTCCAAAGCACCACTGGAAGCATTTTTCTACAAATGTAGTTTTAAGGCTGAGTGTGTAAATCCAGTATCCGATGGCTATTTTCTTTCTGGTTGTCTTTATAGTTACGTTCAGAATGAAAAGGTAATTTTTTTGCTGTGCCTGTTTTTATTCTATTTCTAGAAAAAAACTCTGGGCAGTGATACAGGAGAAGGCTGCTGGCTGTTCTGTGCTGATGTCCATTGCTTTTCTAGTTTGATTGCGTTTTCCTTTTGGTCCTGCCAGGCTGTTCCTTCCCCTTTCCAGAAGGGACATTCCCACCAGTTTTTTGTGAAGGAGTTTCCTCAGTGCCTGTGCAGGGAGCAGCGATGAATGGTACTGACAGGGTGGTGCAAAGCTGCTACCAGTCACACAGAGCAGCAACCACAGACCTCGGCTCCAGGTTGTGCACCGAAATAATGTGATTGTGGTCAACAGCATTGCTTTTGTTTCTGACCTTCCCGATGGCATTAATTTCACCCAGGAAGACAATGTTGGGACCAAAGGGATACTCTAGGTTTTGGGGTGACTGCAGGGGAGCAGCACTGGGGATGCTGGCACTGAGGAAACCTCTGCCCCTGCTTCCCTGCAGAGATCCTGGGAAGCCAGAGATGGATGGAAGGGCAGGTAGTTAGACTTCATTACGCTCTGTTGTTTGAGAGTGCATGTGTGAGGTGAAACCTTCAGAAATCTGCAAAAATTCACTTTGGAGTTGCTCAGTAACAGGTCCTTTCAAGTGAAAAAAAAAGACAATGCTGCTGCTATGTACTTTTAAACTTTCTAGTTTTCTAAGGCTTTTATAACTATTTCCATAATGATTTCAAAGTTGTAAATTTCATTCTATTTGCTCTTCTGTGGTTTAATTAAAGTTTGATACTAATTTGTGTTCTCATGGAACAGACTCTACTCCAGCAGTTCCTCCAGTCTCCTGATGCCTGTTGAAACTCTGGATCCCATCAGGTCTGTTGCGACAACAGTGAGAGGATCACCCCTGGGAATGGTTGCTTTTGAACATTTGGAAATTGCTTTTTGAGCAAAAATGTCACTTTTCAAGTTGGTATCCATTTTAATATTTTTCCTAAGTTACTTGTAAATAGTTTGAATTAATTTTCTCCAAAGTGAGACTTAGGTCTTAAAGAAAACCAGAGTTTTCTAAGTGAGTAAGATTTTGATATTATAATAGTTAACTTCTCGGCAACATTTTAATTAAGTAGCATTACGATCCTTGTAAAGTAGAACATTTTCATGCATTTATTCACATATAATATTCTTCAAAATAAGAGGACAGTTTCTGATGAGTAGAGTTTAATGCAGAAACTTCCAGCCGTATTTCTTTGTTTCTTGAGAGGATAAAACATAGCAGTGGGTAGCTTTGTGATAGCATGTAGCATGACTGAAAACATTTGCTAGCAGCAAACAGTGTAAGCAGTGACATGCAGACATTCAGGAATTCTCCTTGTGCTATTTCGTCATTGTACAATATTGACTATATCTAAAAAAATTAATTAAACAAGTATGTGAAGATAGCTTCTATCATAATAAGTGTCATTAACTAGCCTTTAACTGGGAATCTCAACAAACTGTAAGGATGAAGTCCTGGTCAGGACCTAGAGGAACTTTCATCTCTCTAAGTGGCATTTTCATTCCCAGACTAGAGTACATGAATTCCTTCCCTATCTGTCTTAAGGCTTTTCAGAAGGGGCAATCTCCTTCTTCCCCCTTCCCTGGCTTTTATGCATGTTTTCTACTGTCTGCCTCTTTTTTCTTTACTTATTAGAATAAGGAAAGTGTAGGAAAGTGATTTGAACTGATACAGTGAACAGTTTTTTACAGCCAGTACTGGTGTAACGACAGCCAAGCTGGACTCTGCTCCTTTTCACATCCCCTGCACACGCACAAGTGCATGAATGCAGTGTCCCATGCAGCTTGTCTGTCAGGACCTCAACTCTACAGCCCTGAGGTGAACAATGCACTTCTTGAAGTGGAGAGCCTCAGCCAGTGTATTGATTGAGATGTCCTTGAAGAAAAGGCAAAAAAACCAGATGAGCTCACACTCTTTTGAGAGTGACAGTAGATTTGACCCCTGAAAAAGTGCCCCTCAAGTACAACCAGGTATCTGCCCTTCCCAGCTCAACCCCCATTTTCAGTGATTGATTTTATTTTGCAGTATTTACTCAGCTCTAATGCACAAACACACACATCTCCTACATGTAATGTGAGTGCAGACCCAGCTGCACGATAAAAGCAAACAGAACATATAGGTTTTAATCTTGACACCTAGGGGAAAAAAACCAAACCATCAGTGAAGGGCTGGATCCCAACCTCCTTGACACAGATGTAGACCAGAGTGACTGCACTGGAACTGTGCTGACCTGGCAAGGGGTGAATCCCAGAGTTGGACCAGTCTCCTGCAGTAGCTGGCTCCAGTCTGCTGCTCTGACAACAGCACCACCAAAGAAGCACTTCGCACGCCGTGGACTGCAATCAGTGGAGTGTTCAATATTTCAGTCACTTTCTTTTTCAAAGTGCCTGGTGATTCCTCTTCACCCCCATTTGCTGGCCGTGCTCAAAATTAAATGTAGGAAAGAGTCACCACTAAAAGTCTCTGGGTTTTGCAGTGCAGCTGAAGTGCTGCAGAGGGATGCATGGGGTGGGATAGAGGAGGAGAAAATGCACTTTTCCTCAAAATAGAAAAGCTTCTGTGCTATGCTATTTTATTTTGTTTTACCACATTCCCTTGCTCAAGACTGACACACAGTGCACAGTCACAACCTGTGTGTCCAGTGCAGTGCATGGGAAACCTGTTCAAAAAGGCTACATGAGTGAATAGGCTTCATGGGACCCATCCTACTTCATGGGACCAACCCTACTCACCACAGGCTCAGCTGGAAATATTCACAGTGCCAAGACATACTTAAATATTATGATTTTAGTGCTATTCAAGCCAGATTCCTGTGATGACCATACAGTCCTTTACTTGGGATGTCAGGAAGGACACAGTTACTGTTTGTTACTGAGACATGGGTTGTGGTGTTATTTAATTTCAGTTTGTTCCAATCTATCACATCTGTCTCAGGGGGAAAGAGAAATGAGAGGAACATGCACAAGGAGGTTTTAGTGCTACTTTCATGTCATTATTGTTTTTCAGTTTTGGAGGAGCCATCCCTGCTGTTGCCACAGCAGTCCTGGATGTGTGGGTTCAGGGTATGCTGCCACTAGTTTTGCTGCAAGGGCGTCATTGCAACACTCCCTGATTTGTCTTCATTGCAGCCATCACACGGTGCCCCACGCTGGGCCAAACGACTTCTGCTTCCTCTGTTCCTTTCTGAAATCAGGCTGTCCTTTAAAAAACCAAAGCATCTCCCCTAACAGCCCCTCAAGGAACAATTTCTGGGGGCAGGGTCAGCTAATCCTGCGTGCTCCATTTTGAGTAGATGGAGACATTCCCACCCACACATCTGGTATGTGATGACTGATAGAGGGGGTGTTGCCAAAGCAATTGCTCTATGGTGCCTCCCATCAGTGGAGCTCAAGGGCCAGCTCAGCTCTCCATCTTTGGCAAGAAATCATTGCTGTGACCACTGCTGCTGACACTCATGGGACTGCCTGGGCAAGTGAGCACTTTGTCAGTGGACAGAGACAGTCGAAGCTGGCTGGGATGGCTTCATTTTAGAATAACATAGTGATTTCAGGAGACAAATACTACTCATCCCATCCCACAGACTCACTTGCAACTGACCATGGAGCCCTCAGCAAGTGCTGCCTAAGCATGGTGCTTTCTGTATGGCTGATGGAGGGAGACTGGCAGCCTTGTCTCCCCAAAGGCTGCCCAAATTACCTCCTCATCTTATCTCCCTGCCTGCAGCTCAGGAGCTACAGCAGGAACTCATGCTAGAATTTCAGTGGAAGCCTCGATTTTATTCATTCTGCAGCCAAAATTAGGCCACCAGCGCTGCCAAGAGGCACACTTTTTTGGTTTGATACACGGAGAATGCATTTTTAATGCTGTAAGTGCTGTTCTCTACCACTGGACTCCCATGTGATGCATAACTGCAGTCAGTGCCTCAAAGTAAAACATATGCTTCCAAGGAGGATAGAGAAAAATACAACAAATAATATTTTTTCATTAAACCAGAAAAATATACTTCTGACTGTCCTCTGACCTTCCTCAGATTTCAGATGCCAAGTAGGAATTCTGTATTGTGTGTCTAGAATTAGTGCAAGAACAATTTTCTAATCAAACCCAATGTTTACAACTGGAGGAAATGTGTGTCCAGGCATGGACACAAACCTTCAGCACAGTTTTCTTTCATCCCAGTCATGCTGTGAACTCCCTAATGGCAGAAAAGATTTAGGATTAACTGTGCAGCCTTCACAGAACAGATTTAATACTGAAACCCCACTCCTAAAATTCCCAAAACAACATCCCCACCACTTGCTGTGGAGTGGAAATAAACATTTGATTCTTGGACATCTGAGATTCCTTTCAGTCATCCCTATGAAGACAAGATAAGATGACAATTGCAAAAAAATTTGGGAAAAGGATTAGAGATTATTTTTTTGCATGACTATCCAGTGTGCTCTAGATAAGAGAGAAATTCTTGCCTTGGGTTACCTCACAAAAGAAACCTTTCTGGACCGTGGACTGCTGCCAACCGTTGTGCAGAGTCATTAGGAAGCACAAGGAGTATTGTGCTTTGCTTTCTCCATGGGAAATGGAATCAGAGGTATTGGGCTACTTGCATGAGAAAGGGCAGCAAATCTTGGTGGTGATTTTAGGTCCTGGTTGTCAGCTCTTGCCACCACCTGGGGCTTCTCACTGTTCTGGGTTGCAGTTTCTCACAAAGTTACCTTGCTGAGAAAGGTTTCCCATCACAAAGCTTTTCTGATTGCAAAAGCTACCTAGTCAGCATCCAGAAAGAGGATCCATTGCAAAGAATTAATGAATTGCCTGATATAGTCACATAAAATTATCATGTTTACAGGAAAACAAAGAGTTAAGCAAAAGCTAAGCAATAAAATGTTCTCTTTCTCATGCCTATTCTCCCCATACATGTGCAGCAGGTTCACAGCTCTGCTGTGTGGGATCTCTCTGGAGTTGCTCTGGTTAACCTGGCTATCTGTGTCACTTGGAACAAGATTAGAAACAAGGCTCAGGCAATCCTCACTTCGCCTGGGAGCACTTTCTAATCAGCAAGTTTAGGGAAGGAGACAGTGCCAGATGAGCAGCAACTTAATTTCTGATGCATCCTAAAACACGCAGAAAGCAGGGTACATGCTTATGAGAAACTGGGCAACTGATGTGTTTCTGGATTAATGCAAAAGATGTTTCCAGGAGAGAAATGCAGAAGCATGAATCTTTTTGAGCTTTGAGGAGATTCTGTTTCAGGTCTTCATAACACAAGTTTATTCCCTTTTTTTTCCCATGTGGGATTTGGTTACAGATCTGCACTCAACTGAGACAAGAGGCCTTGTCTTAGAGTAGTTGCACACTTGAAACTCTCCCATAAAGTGAAATCCAATCGGTTTCTTCCCCTGTTTCCTGCTTAAGCAGAAGAAACCTTTCCTTTTATGAGGATGCAGGGAAGAGACTGTACACACAGGGAAGAGATGCTGGAGTCATTCAGGGACGAATGTTGATCTATTACAGCTGAATAAATCCACAGTAATATAATTTACTCCCTGGGATTTGCATTAGATTTATCCTGGCATATATGAGGTCACAAAGTTCTGCATGCATAGTTCCCACTCTGATTAGCACAATGTGATTTGGATGGAATTTCAGACCACCTTAAGACTGCCTGATGTTTCCCTCAGAAGACCCTTTTTTTTTCCCCAGTCACTTATCTCTGCTGAGCCTCAGCCATTTTGGATAGAGATTTTTCTGTGCTGGGTATGTGCCTCAGGCAAATCTACAAACTTTTACAGTGTCAGTCACAACAGTGAAGTCAATGCAGCATAAGAGAAGAGGAGAAAAGCAAAGCTGCATTTCCCGCAAGAAAATTTATGGCTGTTGTGAGAAGCTCAATGGCTGCTGTGCTTTGGAGTGAGGGCAGACAGTTCTGCAGGTGGTTGGTGCTGGAAGTGCCTTTTGTTGGATTTTGCTATTTCATTAGGGAAAAATACATCTGAACCTCAGTAACACACTGGAACTACCTCGCTTTGCATGTGTTTGGGAGTGTGTTGAGCACCTCTGATGAATGCATCTCCACCATGCATGGGCCTTCTCTTTCCACTTGGAACTTGGCTCACCTCCACTGAGCTTTTGAACATGACCTGAGACAAGGTCTGTAGAGACAGAAAAGGAATTTCTCTGTCTTTGCTGTGGTGGTACCACAGGTGAGAGGAGAAGTGTCCATCTTGTGCTTTTGAAACCCCATTCTATGTTTCCTGGGAGGTTTGCATGTGCCTACCTGAGATATTTCAGTTTCAATACGAGGGATGAAATCTGTTCTTGCAGCAGCATCACCTTATTGCCTGAGCAGCTTTAAAAAAATGAATTAAGGTATTTTTCATTTATTGTTATGAGAAAAAGTGGAAGAACAGGGTTGAGAAGGTTTCCTCCCCAGGGAAGGTTGTCCAGCAGGACAAGGGACCTCATAGTAAATTGTACAGAAAAGCCACAGGCAAGTGAGGAACAGCATTGAAGACGGGAGCTGGGAACCCAGGACCCTACACTCCTAGCCACAGTATGTTGGCTGTGAAGCTAGGTTTTCCCTTCCAATATTAAGGATTTATTATTAAACAATAACAAGGGAGATCAATACTGGTGATTTGCTGCTCCCACCCATGATGCCCAAACCTTTCTCCAGAAGGGTTCCTCGGGCAAAAACTTGGGGGGGGAAACTGTCCTCACTAGGCTGTCAGCCTGCATTGCTGGAATTCATGTCAGTTTCACCTTGTACTAACAACGTATTCCACTAGGCTGATGGAAAAGCTGCAGGCTCATGGAGAAAGGGAAAGGAGGGAGAGAACAAAGCCAGCCTTCATATTCCTCTGGTTCACATTCCTTCACTCACATTGTCAGCACCTACATTATTTTTTCCTGCTGTGAGCCACCCACTTGCTCATCTCCCTGCTGAGGAACAGGAATATTCCCTATCAGTCAGAGCAAGCAGAGCTCCAGGCGTTTCCTGTGAGGAGCAATGGATGTGTTCATTGTGTTCATTCGTGAGGGTGGCCTCACGCTTCACTGAGAAGAGCACTTCCCATCAGCTGGAGTGAATGGCTGAGTCCCATCCTGACCTGTGGGCAGCTGAGTCAGGCCCACAGAGAAAATCCTGCTCCTGGGTGATGTGGATGAAGCAAAAAAAGCATTGACCTCTCCTTAGACCATTCACAGGTGGCCACAACCTTGGGATTGTTTGTGCCTTGCTGTCCTGCCTGTGTTGGTGCATGGAGCTTTACATACCTTGCGTGCAGTCAAGAGGCTCCAGATGGTCAGGCATGGTGCCTCACAGGAGAGTCAAATCACAATTAAAAAAAGCCAGATGAGTGATTTTTAAAGTAATAAGATAATGTTGCCATAACATCAGGGACAGTGGGTCAGAAAAACAATCACTTTGGGGTAAGTCATTCAGCCAGTCAACCTTCTTAGCATCTGAGAAATCCCCTGTAAAGGACTCACAGTTATGTAGTACCCTGTCTGTGAAGCAGACACTGATATGCCACTGCTTTATCCCTCTCCATTCTGCTGTCAGTTAACCACTGTTTTCCCTGTTAGATAACAATAAAGCTGATATGCATTTTACGGTGTTTGGGTATATTGCTCCCTAAATGAGAGGAAATCATTTAAGTTTTATTGTCAGGCTTCAGTGAAGGAAGAAATGAACATGAAAAGTAAGTACCCCCTAGAAATATTTATTCCAAAAGCAGAATTTATTAGTGCACAGTGCACGCCCATTTTTTCACCAGTGTTTTGTACAGTCACAGTGAATTCTGGATAAATTGTCACGGCTCCATTGGCTTTAATAACACTGCACTTACAACGAGCACCTTGTGTTGAAACCATTTGGAATGAATGATATTTAAACATGGGTATGAATATTGAGAAATCACACAACTGAAGCTTTTGGCTGAGGCCCACAAGTATTAGCTTGCTCCCACATTTCTTGTCACTCTTCACCTATTTTTCCTAAAGAAGGGGAGACCTGCTGAGAGCTTGCTCCAGTGCCCACCCACCCAGTCAGCCAGCGTTATCTCCCCTTCCATATTGTATTATTTGCTGTCTGATCTGATTGTCTTTTATCCTTTTAGCAGCACTGATCCCGTGTGTGGAGGTGCATGAGGAGAAGGTGGCAGCTCAGGCCTGGGAAATTGGCTTTGCTCTCTCTGTGTGGGAGCTACCACAGCCCCATTTCCCCCTCACTAGTCTCCTGCTTCTGTCCTGGCTGGAGGATGCTCAGGAGGATCCATCAGACTAGCCCAGTGAATGTAACAGGCAGGATTTTATCCCCCAGGGTGCACGAATTGCTGTCTAATTCCTGTCTGTGCTTGTTAGCTTGCTTCCAGCATGGACCAGTACCTCTCTCTGCCATAGCTTTCCAGAAGCAGGAAATGTGGAGAGTTGATCTCAGTTACTACAAAGAGGTTGTGCTGGCAACACCATATTCAGAATTTCAATCTATGTTTTAACTTTCCTTGTTATATTTTTAAATGCCTGAGTTCCCTAAACTTGCCTAGCAAGATGTTGACTGCACCTCTGAATTTATTTTGAAATATCTTTCCTCTTGTTGTATTTATTACCTGTTTTTCAGATAGCAACCAATAACTCTTCAAAAGTCTTTATAAAAAAAAGAGAGAAGAAAACCAAATTCTCAGATTGGAATCAGTTGCCTGATGTTTGTTTATTTCTTCAAGAAATAGCATCTTTCGGATTTGAATTATAAATCTTATCGTAGCATATGCAGATCATGGTAAACTCCTAAAGAAAAAGGTGAGAAGCTTGTGGCTGAGCACAAGCAGTAAAACAAATTCAGAATTTGACATCATATTTCCTGTAATGTGCTTCTGCCCTTCACACATGCTGTAATCCATCCTGGGGGTTGAGTAAAGCACTGGCTGAATGCTCAAATAACCACAGAAGGAAATATTTCATCATGGGACAGTCCAGGAGCTCTGCTCTGAGATGTATTTAACACAGCTTGCCAGGAGAATAGATGCTCAGGTACGGCTACAGGCTTGATTTGTTTCCTCTTCCATAGCCTTTTCCTCAGCCAGTGAGGCAGCATGTCTGATGGACGACTGTCTTCAGACAGCACCAAGAGCTTGAAAAGCTAATAGAATGGCTGCTGGAAAATATACTCAACAAAAGCAGCAATTTATCTCTGCAACAATCCAGTGTTTGCAGTGAAGTCCACTTTGTCCTGGAAAGCAGAGTAAAAGAGGAAAGGATGAATCATACATGAGAGGAATTCTTCCGTATAGGTAGGCATATGATGGAGCTTAGGCTGTATGCTTAAGATGCAGGAAGTAACAGACAGTGAAGGCATTCAGCAGAAAGAAAGATGTGGCTTAAGACAAGAAAATAACTACTTTTTCCAAAAAGGGTCATGGGCAGTTTTATCTTTACAGCTTGTGGAGAGAAATTAGAAAATGGCCTGGACAAAGGACACTGATACTGTAATGTGTGAGTCACAGGAACTCAATCACAAGCCCGAGAGGTAGAAAGTGAGCTCAGATTTTCAGTCATTCTCTCCAGGCAGGAATGAGTCAGGCAAACAGACATTTGATGATTCTTGTTCCAGAGAGGAGCTGAAAAACGCATAGTGGGAGAAGAGCAGCAGGCATGTGAGCTGGGTGGCTGTGGGGAGATTCGAGAGGTCTCAGACCAGGGCTGCTTGCCAAGGTGGAGCTACAAAGAGATGTCTGAGGGCAGATTTCTAGCTGCTTAGTCTCCCTTGTGCTCTCATTATGAAGGCTGAGATAAAATCCTCATCCAGATGTAACTCTTGTTACTCTGGCCCTACTACATTGTCATGTAGTCTATCTTGTGAAAATAAAACCCTCATTCTTTTATTATTACTTGATCCATGCTTGCTTTGCTATCTGGATCTGTTGACTTCAGAGAGGTCTTACAGATTTGGCACTGGAAATGCAGTGGGAGATCAGTGAGCAGCAGGGAAATGCCCAGCCCGGGTGCTGCATCTTGGCCACGTGCAACTGCTGCTCTGCAAACAGGGACCCTGCACCCTGCTGCTGCTGCACAAAGGGGGCTGGGGGTGGATTAGTAGTTCGAGTGCAGGGACTATTATATACGTTGTTTAGAAAAGACTGTAACAGAAGAGGCCACTCTGGGAAAATCAAAGGTTGGAGACCCACACAAGCTCAGGGAGCTCCTTGGTGCGCCCCTGCACTTGCTTTGCTGCAGGATTTGAAGAGGTTTGTGTGTGGAGAAGTCACAAGCCTGTGCTCCTGGCAGGAGGGACAGGCTGTGAGCTGACATGATGGGAGAAATGTTTGGAGCAGCACCCTGGAGCAGCTGCAGCGAGGCTCTTGCCACCTTCAGCTCCCAGTAGGCTGAAACCCTCTGTGTGTGCACAGGGAAGGGCTTAAAAGGAGGGCTCCAGGTTAAAAAAGTCACACCAGTGTCTTTCCACAAAGATTTAGAAGTGTCTCCTGGTATTTGAAGAGGACAAAGTCATTAACACAGAGTACACAGGCTCAGTAGTGAATGTGCCTCTCTCCCTGGCCAAATTAGATCTCCTATACTATGAGGCTGGGTGGAGAGAGCTCTGCAGGGACTTGAAGTCAAATAAAACCTTCTGCCGCAGTCTAAAATTTGCTCCTGAGGCTCAGTGCTGGTGGCCCAAGGAAGCCCAGGTAGGCTCGATGCTTGCTCATCTGTATCATGGGGAGGTCCAGTCTCACCTCTGAAGGCATTATCTTGCTCTTCAATCACAACTGAATCACAGCTGTGTTAATCCTGGACCACAGGGAACATTTGTTAACATGAAGCAAATGCTTTTAGCCTAACCCCTTTCAAAATTTTGCCTGGCATCAAAGCTCTTTCAAAGCAAAGTTTTCCTTTTCTTTTTTTTTCCCCACCCCTTCCTCCCTTTTTAAGTGGTTTAAAGAGAATGTGCTGTGTTATATAACTCCTGCTATTATTTTTTTCCTTCAAATATTAAAAGGCACCAGGCAAAGCTGTGCTGGTGAGTCAGGGCTGGATCGAGGTGGTTCTGAATTAGGTGATCCCTGGGTTGGAGGTAGATGGTGCACTGAAATCTAGGCTACTGATGGTGGTAGATGCTTTCTCATGGGCTCTTATCCCAAACCCCTGGTGCTGTAGAAGTTGAGGCATTTTCTGCTCCTTTCACGTCTGCACCTTCTTTCTGCCAAGGTCCTCTCTAACAAGGATGTGTTAAACATAGCTGGATGGGCTTAGGGTGGTCTCAGCAGTTGATGCTTTTCCTCTTATGCATGCAAAACAAACATAAAAAGCATAATTTCCTATGCATGATGCCCCTACCTCTTTGGAAGTTGTTATGCGACTCCAGGCTCTGGGTTTGGATGAAGAAATTCTCCTCCCGCAGGAAATGTAAAGATAAACAATGTAGTTATAAAACACAAATTCTTATTTGTTGTGAATACTCTCCTGAAATAGAAGAGAGACTTAGAAAAGTGAAGCTCTTTCATTAAAAAAAAAAAGAGGAAGGAAAAAGAAAAGAAAAAAAAAGAAAAAGAGTATTAACTAAGGCTCAGGCTTGTTTTTAAAGTGTGTCACGGAAAGCATCTGGAAACCTTGCAGCAAAATACAAAATACCTGAAATATGGGCATTTTTTAATATCCCTGAAGATAAAGAGTGAGGCTGGTTTTGTGAGATTATCACTTGGAAGGTGATATTTTCCAGGCACCACTTTCACAGGACATTTTCAAATCTCTTTACGTGTCAGGGAAGTTTTTTGCCCAGGGTGGAAAAGTAAAACCTCCATAAGTTTAATATATATTTAAAAATAATGGGAAGGAGCTGAAACTGAAATGAAAAAGAAAGAGAATTTTGCAGCTTCAGAGCAGCATAAGATCAAAGTGGGTATTATCTCTTTATATAATATCTGGGTTATTAATACACCATATTAAAAAAAAAGGGAGGGGGGGGGCTATTTTAGAAGTAACCTGAAGGCTTGGTAGAGAGGCTTTCTTCTTTTCTTTCAGCCCCCTCCTGAATAACAGCATTTCCCCTTTTCAGCTCCTTTGTTTATGCTGCTCCAGCGTATTAAGGTTTATCAGCCAGACGAAGGAGGGTCTGCAGAGCTTGCAAAGATCACTTTTGGTTTTCTCCCCTCAGAGCTCTGTTCTTCATCAGCTGCTCTTCCACTGTGCACGCAGCTTCCTTCCCTACTCCCTTCCCTGCAACACTGACTTAAAATGTCTGTATTTTCCTTTACCACAAGGGAGCTCTACTGTTGTGCTAACGGGGGCAGTTTGTCACGACATTTCCCCTGGAAATTCCCGTTGTCAGATGCAGCTCTCACCGAGGGTCAGTCCCTCTCCGGGGCTTGAACAGCCGCTGCTGAATTCCAGGACCTCTGCAGCGGCTCTGCTCTGCCTGGAGACATCTCTGACCTCTCCCCCCACACAGGTACTTTCCATTAAACGGATGCCCAGGCTCTGCTTTAATCGTGTTAGCAAACCCAGGGAGAGACCGGAGCAGTGCTTTTGATTGCTCAGCTCAGTGAGGGCACAGAACAGCATCCAGCCACATCACCGTGGCTTCTTGAGTTATATTCCAAGGCTGATTAAAGTATTTGTTGTAGAGGACTCATCTGAGACACAGAATGAGGCTTTCAGTGGCATAAATCTTTAAAACCTGGACAAGGTACAGCCCTGTCAGGGCTAATTCTTTTCTGGAAAAAAAAAAAAAAGTTGCAGTGAATCCTGAGTGTATTGAGTGTGATTTTGTCCACTTCAGCTGAACAACCATGTATGCAAAATATGTTTTTATTTCTCAAGAACATCCTGAGGACAAATTTCATTGTATCCTAGCTTTTTATTGTTGTTTTCAGCACAGTTTTCTAAGGAACTGTCTAAAAATTCATCCTTTTATGCACCAGCTCCCCACAGCCCTTCTGTGCTGAAATAAGTCTTTTTACGATGTACATCAATCAGTGTAAACCAGCTTGGGGCAAGAAAGGAGGAAATATCCTGTATCTGTTGCCTTTGAAGGAGAATTTGAGGTAGAGGGCAGCTATCTGCTCATACAGAAATTCAGCAGAATGGGAGAAATCCTGCATGCTAATTGCTGATCTTTACTAAGCAATGAGAGCCAAATCCTTGCTTTTCTGTCTTGCTCATCTAAAGAAACCTAACACAGCCTGCCACTGATTTAAGCAGTGAGCTAACAGTAGACATTTTACTCTTCCTAAGCTGCAGCTACATGAGCTCTCTTTAGAGATCCATGACAGACCCAGCAGGATCTTGCATAAGCTGATACAAAGAAATCAGAGCCTGTTGATAGACATGCATATGTGTGTGAGGTTGTAATCAATATTCAGAGCTGCCAATAAAGAGTGATGGCAATGATGTAACTGAAGTGACAGTGTAGAAATGAGTCCTGTGGTCCTACACATCCAAATTAAGGCTAGGCTGCATCCTAACAACATTCATGAAGTTGCTTTGATATGTATTTTATTTTTTCTACTACATAATATGACTACAACATGTACTCTTTTGCCTGCACTTCCCTCCTCTTCCTGTGAAGTCTTTCAGGATGTCATTTCTCAGAAAGTTCTCCTGAGCAAGTCAACCCACAAATGAAAGCAGGAATTAATGTCAACAGCCTTGTTGGTTTGCAGGGATATGGCAGTCCAGTAACAAAGGAGTCATCATGTAGAAAGATGGCACTCCATGAAGATTTTGTATCTGGTGGGAGTTTGGACACTTGTGACAGGGCTATGAGATTGCCATTACTACCAATGACTTTGGTCTTCCTAATCCCCAGGCACTGGTCTACACACTCAAGGCATCTTGGCTACACAGAACTGCCCAGATATTAGAGAATTGTCACTTTCCTGTTAATAGCCTGCTGGGCCTGGTCATTCTCTGAACTTACATTGCAAGGATGATTCACCTCTGATTTACAGCCCTGTGTCACTGAAATGATTTCTTTGCCCAGAAGCAGTAGTTCCTTGCTCTACATTCCCTGCCTGACATTATCTGACAAAGGAGATCTCATACTCACTACCAGCAGTTCCCCAGAAGATATGCTTGCAAAGGCATTGAGTGCCTCCATTTCTTTGCAGAAACTTGCTTATTGTGTGAACCACATGAATTAAGCAACAAACTTGCTCATGTTCCTTTATTTTGCCTTCTATCAATGGCTACAAGGCTGCTTCTAGAGAAAGGTATAGCTGCTGAATGTAGTTGTGTGGAGTGATGCTGTCAGGTTTCAATATTGCCACACAGATTGGTTTTGTACATTTTATTTTTAAAGCAAAGTGCAGCCAAAAGGGTTTCTGCTGCAAAAGAAGCAGCTGGCTGGGGTAAGGCAGCTCCTGAGAGCCACCCTGGTGTGAGTGTGCATAGTGAGGCTCAGCAGCACAGTCAGGGTGCTGTGGGTTGCAGAACAGGGGGATCACCATGCTGCTCTTCAACCCCTTCCAGCCAGGGCCATGAGGATGCCAACAGGCTCTGGTGCTCTGGGCAGCCCTGCCTGGGCCCCCATACACGTAACCTGTGCTGCATTTTGGCACAGTCCCTTGGTCCTTGCCTGAGCTGTGCTGCTGGGATGCTATACCCAAACCTGTGCTTAACATTATGGCTTGATTTGCAGTTGTCCCATCACTATGCACTTGCCTGGCACTGTGCCCACTGGACCTGTTCAGCTCTTGCTCAAATACTGGGGGCCTGCATCCCTAGCTGGAGAGGCTGCTCTCCTCTCATTCTTGGTCCTACCTGCATGCTCCTTACAGTGCACACTGCTCTGGTCCCTCCTTGACTCTGCCACCCACACTCCAGCTGCAGTCAGTACAGTGGTGAACCAGATCTCCAAATCCTGGGGCAAGAAGTGTGGAATAATAATAGTTGTTTTCCAAATGCAACTTTTCCTTTGACACATATGGCTGGAAGACACAGCTACAGAAATCTATGAGAAAGCACAGGTTACAAATGTGTTGGTGCTGAAACATGTTACTCTTTATAGCCAGGAAGAAGGAAATCTCCAGCCCTTGTCTTGGTGACAAGATTCTTGCCAAGAAAAAAATGCAAATCAAAAATGCTGTTTTTAAAATCTGGCCCTCTGAAGGAGAAAGGAAAGAACGTTGCAGAGAAAGCACACAGCTAAAAAATTGGAAAAATGTGATTTTTTTTGGCTTTGGGAAAATTAACACCTTGTCCAAAGCATTTGGATGTCCCTGTCTCATCCAAAGCTTGGTGATCCAGCAGCACAGAAAAGTGCTATCAGCGACATGGACACATTGCTTGAGCTAGCAGAAGGTCTTACAGTGCATCTGTGAGCAATAAATTCAGAGGTAACAGGCAACAGCACTGACCAGGTTGTGGGGTCTGGAGGCTGTTGCCCTGGAGCTGCTTGAACTGTAGTTAGAGAAGCAAACAAGGCAGGAGAAATGATGCTTTGGACTGTGATAGTCTGTGCTTTGCACCTTTGGGAGAAATAAAAATAACCTGTGCTTTGCCAGCAGGCAAGAGAGAGAAGGATGCTTTAATACGAGATTAGAATATAAAGGAGAAATAAGGAAACTGAAAACTGTTGTGCCAAATGAGAGGAGCAAAGTGGGCATTGATGTAATGAATTTTGATTGGAGATGGGGATAAAAAAGTCTCATAGAAAACTGCTCCAGATAAAGATGCTATCTTCTTCTGCATCAGCAGTACTGAATGAGTCTCTGGCTGTTTTAAAGGAACCAAAATAGGTTTATTCTTGTGTTTCTTTTCCTTTAACATGCCAGCTGAGGACTTAGAAGATTTTCATGACGGTCTTCTCTTCCAATGTAGCTGGCAGACGTCTGCCAAGCTGGCTACTGGGGGGACTGCTGGCAGACCCTCCTCCTCCTCCTCCTTCCTCACACCCTGTTGCAGACTTCCTCCAACCGCCCTGCTCCCACTGCCAACTCCTCTTCCTCCCTTGGGCTTGTCAGCTCCCTTCTTTCCCCGCAGGCAGAGTGTGAGGTTGAGATGATCCTTCCAGGCATGTAGCCCAGGAAGTGTCGCAGAAGAACACCAATTTTTCCAGCAGATTTGAGTATTTCAGGCAATGGTGCCAAAAAAATCCCAAACTCAACAAACCAGAGAGCTTTGCCTGAAAGGAGACTGTCAGGTGAAATGATGTGAAGGGCTGGGAGTCCAAATGGAAGAGATGCACAGGAGCTGCACCAGGATGGTCAGGAGAGAACAGAAAGTCTGCTGAAAGCCAGGTGTGTTCCCATTCCCAGCATGAATGCTGAGAGGTGTTGGGCACATTAGGGAATGCATATCCTGGAAAAGGAGGGGGAAAAAAAAATTGCTTGAAAAGAGCAACTCAAGAAGAAGCTGGTACACAGAGGTCATGGGTGAACTTCAGCAGGAAATTTACACGGTCTCACCCTCAGGGTGCTGTGACTCTGAGGCAGCTCATGTTCTCGTTGGCCTCCACAGGCTTGTGGAAGTGACTGCATGATACTTGTGCCTGAAACAGAGCTGAACTCCATGGCTTAGGCAGTCCCTATTAATTCCATGTGCCTATACCTGCTCATCTTCCACATTGTTTTTTCACTAGTATGTATCTGTCTGTTTTCTCAAGCAATGGAAATCACTTTTACCTTGGGTGAAACTCACTAAAAGCAAGAAAAGATGTAAGAAAACAATGTAAGAAAAGTACTGACACCATCACTGTCAGTAATGTTTCACTTTTCCCCCCCAAAGCCATCACAAATCCACCCTGAGTTTATTTTATGTTCCCTTTTGAAACATCTGCAGTCAGAAACTGTACTTCAGCTCAGCTCTGTCATCTTGTCTGTTATGTGCAAGTCATTTACTTGCTTAAAACGTTAACACAAAATAACTTTGTTTCATCACAGTTAGACTTTTCCCCTGGAATTCATAGGTGGAATCTTTATTTTGGGAAGAAGAGAACATGATGAAAAAAAGCACAAAGCAGTGCCTGATTAGTGAGCAGAGGATCAGAGATGTCTCTGTGTGTGTCGTGCTCTGTGAACAAAGGCACTCTTCAAGGTGGGAAGCTGCTGGATGTGGGGAATAATTTAATGAAGTGTTCACTTAAGTGACAGTCATTGAGAGCAAGAATTTTGCAAGAGTTTCAAAGGCATTTGGGGCATACAGGAGTGCTATGAATTTATGATTAGAATTTTGGAAAAGCTGTTCATCTTTGTCCATGTCATTGCTTATGACCTAGCTAGTGGTTGCAAATACTAAGGCACCATCTTAGTCATAAACTGATGTTAAATGCAGGTAGATACTGTCTGAACCCCCTTTCTGTTCAAATTCCTGATTAAAGGACATTTCAGTAGGTCAGTGGTTTCATTCCTGTCTTCAATGGCCACATCTGGATGCAAACCCAGGGCACAGCTGCCCACCTGGCTGGTAGCCCAGGTGAGAAGGGGAACCTCAGGGCAGGTCGTGGAGGCTGAGCTATTTTATCCCCTAAATAGAAAGATGGAGGTGGAGCTGCTTGAAAGTGCATGAGAACTTGCCCTGCTGTATCTATGCTATTGCCATCTTAGAGAATAAGGATCTTATATCTCATTATGAAAGAGGGAAAAAACCACTAACATTATCCCAAAAGCTCATCCACCTGCTCAGATTCTAACACTTGGTTCTTTTCTGCTGTCAATCTACTTCTACCTCTCCCTGTGGAAGAAGTAAGGACTGGAACACACCTCAAATATTAAATGGATAGAGAAAGAGCAAGGGTGAACTGTACCACGGAGACAGGGCAGGTGAAACTTCAAAATGTCTTGGAAGCAAGAAATGCTGGAGTTTTGTGGCATGCTTTTGTTTCAATTTGGAATGAAACTACAGGGGAGGGAGGAGAAAAATAAAAAGAAAACATGAGATCAATATTTTGTAAATATTTTTTGTTCCAGACTTGTGCTTCAGGTCTGGTTAGAGTTGTTTGCTGATCTCTGTTTTAATGTTGGTCTTGTTAGATTTTTTTCCCCACTGTTTCAATGATCAGGTATGGCATGAGAAATTGTTACTGTGACCTTAAGAATCCATCATTAAATTCAATACTAATCTAAACTGTTCTTAACAACTATATTTTAATATTGATACCACCTTCTTGAATATTTGTGGAGGCATTTTTAATTTTTTCTTGAGCATATATTTTTTTTCAAACAACAATTAAACACAATTAAGTCTGAACAATTGGTCCACTTATACTCAGGGGTAACGGTCCTCACTTCCAGTCATTCCATTTCCCAAGTCATCTAACTGAACCTGGTGAATAATTAAGCTCTGAAAATTGTAAGCTTCTGGAAAAAATGAAATTTTGGATCAGGAAAAGCTCTGAGTATCCCAGCCTGCTTTTACTGTCATCAGAGCTAAAGTAGAAGGAGCTGCAGGAACAGCAGTGCCAGACCTGACCTTGGCTTGGAGGTTGGATCCCTCTGTGTCTTTACCAGCACAGGTCCTTGGTTATTTGAAACCTTACATCTCATTTAAGTAACAGCAAATTTGTAATGAAAATTTGGGTGGCATCAATATAATTTTTTTAATAGCTCAAACTTGATTATCACTTGTTACAAACAAGCTCACAACTTTATTTACCTAATGTAAGTGAAAACGAAACCATCTGTTGAATGGCTTCCCACTGTAGAATAACAGATGCATAAAACGTGCCATAAATGGTGCTGATAGCTTTGAACCTTCTGTGGGAGGCCAGATTGTTTTCAATCTCTCCCACAGTGATTGATTACCCTGTGGGTATTGCTCCAAGTGGCATGTTCTACTTTTTGTCTAGCATGAGGCAAAATCGAGTAAACTGATAGCTTAAGACCTAAGACAGGGAGTTCAGCTTCTACAGCACTTCGTCTCTAATACAGCTCACTGAGCTCCACAAAGGGCTTCTGAAACTTATTTAGCTGAGCTAAATAAGTGATTTTTCAGCCCAAGGTGTTAGAGGACTCCTGACAACTTTGCAGTTGAGCTATTTCAAATTTGAAACGTACACATCGCATAGTGTTGAAGTTACTTCTTGTGTGTATTGCACATCATTTGTGCAAATGATAGGTTGAAAACCCAAAGTGAAATTGTACCTTTCACTTTGGAATACATGCTTGGATTTCTGTGCTTCAGGAGAGAAGTGTTTGTCTTTGTTGAAAGCAGCCTGCAAGATAAAGAAGTATATAAAAAAAAAAAGATACCAGAGTATATTCAGAGTTGTTGCTTGAGTGGTCTTTAAAGGCTGTTGCTGCTGATAACCCTGTAATAGGGAGAGTCTTTGTGTTTGGCCTTTTGCTGGTGATGGGCAGAGTTTTTGTTTAGTGACAGTTCTAACGACCATGGAGAAAGGTATGGAGACGATAATATAATATCTTTTCCATTGTAGCTAGACCCATGCTTTGATTTAATCTCCTACTCTTATGATTTTGTTTTGGAATTGTTCCGTTTGACACCTGCCATTTTTGGAAGAGCTTCTGTTTCTACAGCCTTCGGCAGATTGGCAGTGCATTAAATGAAATGTCCATCAGGTAGTTCAGCTTTGGAGGGGTGAGCACAAAACACAAGATTTCAGAATTGCTTTTAAACAATTCTGCTGGCCCTTTCCCTTTGTTGACATTGTATAATAGATAGCATAGAGAAGAACCAGCCTCTGCTTTATCTCAGTGGAGCCTTAGTTCTCTCATTATCTTGCACAATCAAGCCTGGAACAAACTTAGTTTAATGGCATTATGCTTTGAGATAGACAAGAATTTCTCAAGAGCTCCATAACAGAATTTCTGTGAACATATATCACTTCACCAGTCTCCTCATCCTTTCTTCTGCTCCTTTGTTCCTCAGTGAAAGTGCTATTTGCTGGAAAACATTTCTTTTCACTAGCTGCAGACAAGCAGAAATTCAGATAACATTTATTCTAAAGAAACTCTTGAGGGTTTTTAAATACACGAATACATGTATGCAAGTTCTTTGAAGATAATTTTTTGGGCTGCTGAGGTTCATAAAAATCACTGAATATTTATAACAACCACCAAAACAAAACAAAAGAAGAAAAATACCAAGTATAGACTAGAGAATCTGCTTTTAAAAGGCCTTCATATCACTTTGGAAGATGATTTTGAGTGCAGTTGTCAAGGAAGCCTCAGGGAATTAGGTGCTCAAATTCCATTAAGCTTCATAAGAACATAATCATCTCATCCCCTTGGTCTCCTAAGTACATCCAAGCTATGTTCTGAATATTGTTACAGAAAGAAGAGTTTAGAAGTTAGTGATGTATATATCTTTTAAAAAATACAAGATCATTTGATTTCCTCCTTATTGAGAGGATCAATTATGGTTTTGGTTTGTAGTGAAGAGCTTCACAAAACATGGCAGGGAACACTGCCTTCCTTCCTGCCTGCAAATTCTGTTTGAGGAAAACGTAAAAGGTTTTACATTTGCCCAGGATTTTCCAGTGAACCTGAAGCCCAGGTGAAAGGCTGAGGAGTGTAGAGCTGCTACAGTGCTTCCAGGATCCAGCAACATCTGGACCCTTGTGCTTTGGAAGTCCAGTCTTTTCTGAGGACAGGTGCACTCCATATTTCTTCTGGCACACAACATTGTTGGAGGTGGAAGAGCAAAACTATTCATTGTCATAAGGACCTAGGTCACAGCTGCTGGCTAACAGTATTACCTGAGTGTCTGAACTGTCTTTCCTAGGAAAATAAACAAACAAACAAAAAAATCAAAGTAGTGGTTGGCAAATAAGAGGCAGTACCAAGCCCAGTCCCCTCATTGAAAGTTGACCTCTCCAAGAGACTGAGTAGACAGTGCTCTAGAGATGCTCTTTGTCTGGGCAGCCTAGGGAGACCAAATGGCATATGTCGTTGTTGTCTAAGATGAGACAAAATAAATCCCTCTCTGCTATTTAGCTGACTTCTGTTTGGCTTGTTCTCATCATTTGGTGACAAATTACAGGATGTCAGGCATTTCTTTCCAAGCTCAGGACTTTCAGACATGCAAATGTATCACTTTTGACTTTCTGATAACCCTCTGACCTTTGTGGCTGCAAAAAATAAACAAGACCTCAAAAAGATCAGGATCATACGTATACTATATATGTATATATCTGTATCTATATCTATATAGTCAGTAACAGGACATGTCTATTACTCTTCTATTTTGGACTTCTTGGAGGCTGGTATTTGAAATCCTAACAACTGTGCCCATTACAAAACTGTCAAACCAGGATTTAAATTCTTTTCGTGATCAGCTTTGTACCACATACTCACAAAGTCTGAATCCTTTCCCATTAAAGTTAAAAGAAGATTTTAAAACTAATTTAGGAGAAGTTTGGAAGTTTAGATAAGGACATTTAACATTCAGAGTGTGCCTCTCCTAAAAAATTATTCCTTCAATTAGAAAAGGAAGGAGGAGCAGTCTCATTTACCCTTCTGTAGGTCTGTTCCCATGTAACAAGCATTATCCTACTCACTATTTATTTCTTTCTCATCCTTTCCTCTTCATCCCTGCCACTGAATTCATTATTCATTTTACTGACACATCTACTAAGTGAGCTAAGCCCTATTATGATTACCTTCAAAATATGCTAATCAAAAAGCCTACAGTATAAATATTTAAATTTCAGATTTTACTAAATCTACCTTAACAGAAGTGAAAGGAAAGAAAACAAAGCAATAGAGCACATGTATTATGTATACTATTATTATTATTATTATAGGAATGTATGAGCCTCCAAAGAAAAGCCTCAGTTTTTTTTTTTATATATATATATATATATATATATATATATTTTTTTTTTAGTAGGGGGCCTGTTGAGAAACATTCTTGCAGGGAGTAGGATGGCAGCCTGTAGCTATGCAGTGATGGTAATTAGAGTGGTGCCTCATATTTCTGACAGGCAGTGCTGCTATCAATCGATCCATCTGATCAGCTGGACTCAGCCCAGCAATACTTTCACACTGAACAGTTAGTATCTTTAAAAATATTTAACTGTATCTGCATTTGAGTGACTTCCACCATGCTTTCAGTCAGTTCAACAAGGACCAGAGGCAGTTCTAACACTCACATGCCATATTGGAGACAAGCTTTGGCAAAAGGGGAAGAGAAACAACAACTTCCTGAAACATTCTCCTAAAGATGCTTATCTTGGCCCCCACAAGCTGATGTGCACAGCACTGTGCTGGAAGGAAACTGCTTCCCCAGCCATGTCTGCGCTTCCAGAAGTATTGGGAAGGGGAGAAAAACCTCACTTGAAAAGATGCAGTCTTTGGTGTGTTTGCTTGCTTGTTTTTGCTCCAGAGCTTCCCATAATTCAATATTCACATGTCAATTGATATAACAGTACACGACCTACAGCTTTTGTTTACTGGGTATTTGGTGAGTTGCTCAATTCCTTTATTTTTTCACATAAACTATAAACATAGATTCCCTTGATATAAGTGAGTGAGAACAGGCTAATCTCTGAACCTGCATTTAAATTCAGCTTTTGTCATCCCTAAGGGTTTGGAGTCCTCAGGCACTGCCAGTGAATGGACAGAAAACAGAAAGAAGAAGCTGTCACATCACTCAAGTATTTTTACGATGTCTAAAAGAGAACATTTCTGTAGGAAGAGAAGTTCTATGTCCCTTGCTCTTGATGAACAGGTGAAAAAAGTAGCTAATAGAAAGTTTTAGTTTGCATCAGATTGCTTCCTTGAAAGCCCTTAGGAGATCTCATTACTGTGCACATACTCACAGGTGATTAATGGGACTGGTTTTAATGTTCTTTTGGCCTGATATATCTAAAAAACCTGAGATACATGAATTCTTGTGAGGCCAAATTCTTGGCCTTTTCAGGATGGTTTCACTTAAAAAGTGGAAACATCCCAGCTTCCTGCAGCTACCCAAGGGTATCCATGCACACAGGCTCATCCCATTTTAAAAACCCAAAGGCTGCCATGAATCTTCTCCAGGACATATTCTATACCTTATATTGTACCTATAACTTCCAGTGAACAATTAATTATTTTATAACGTTACAAGATTGTGCAAGGATGAAGAACTGTGTATGTCATGTTGTGTATTTCTTATATGTGACATTAAATTTTCTTACATATCTACCTGAAATCAAAAGCATTTAAAGGAAACCAAAATCCACCCTGATTTTATTTCCTAGAAGAATTCCTACAATCAGGAACTTCATTTTAAAAGTCACTAGATAGCTAGATCGAAGTAGACACACATGGAGTGCTGTTAACATTACTGTTGCCTTTTCCAATAATACTCGTTGGTATAAATCTTTTCAAGAGAGAGCACAGAATCCCACATCCCTACCAACCTGAAATCAAAATATGTGTAGTCTGAAAATATCATCAATCAATAATTCCCAAACTGGTTTCCATCAGCAGCTCTCTAAAATTATCCTACTGCCCGAGGACAATTTCCTGCTGAAAACCCAGTGTGAAACAGGCGATTAAGTGAACAAGTGATGATAATGTGCTTTGAAAGTTAAGCCAGAGGTGATTAAATGTCTGTGGGTAATAAACAAAATTATAAGTATTTAGGAAACAAAGCACAACTGTGAACACAACCAGAGCATAGTATATCATTAGTTGTTGTAAACAAAAGACATCAGTTTGTGGGACAAGATAATGGTTGGACATGAGAAGCTCTCTGTTCCATTAAGTGCTGTTTTCTACCCTCTTTAAAACGCCTCCCCATAAGCTAAGTCCTGTGTTATAAGCATTTAACATGCTCCATGATACATTTATGCACTTCATAATTCAAAGTTACTTCCGTGCCCCCAAAAGCCTCTTTGGCAAATGCTATTTTGAAAGGGGTAGCTTAACAAGAAGAAAATACGGCTCTTAAAAATGAGCTTAATCCTATGCCACATGGATCACGGTGAAATTTGGCTGGCTGAAGCCCTTGGGATTTGAACTGGAACGTATTGACTCACATTTGAGCCATTCACTTGCATCATATTTTCAGACAATAAAGGATAATAATTCAAGATTTAAAATTCGATGGCTTCAATTGCTTAGCAACAGATTCAGCAAGCTCAGATTGTTTCAACTATGAAACTGAAAGAACTACTGGGATCTGGAAAACAAATGATATATTAATTTAGCTAATTCTATGATTTCTTTTGCCTTACTTGCAGGATAACATATTAGGTAAAATCCAGTACAAGCAGTCACTGTAAGCTG
Source organism: Indicator indicator (assembly GCF_027791375.1). NCBI lineage: Eukaryota > Metazoa > Chordata > Aves > Piciformes > Indicatoridae > Indicator > Indicator indicator. The sequence goes on from NC_072027.1 coordinate 7,372,633, forward strand.
AAAAAGGAAAGTGATTTGACCTTTAAGGAAGCTGTTAGCAAACATTTCTATTTTGGAATATGTAGGCAATAGCACAAAGTTATTAGGGAATAACCTTCAGAGCCTTGTGCAGCTCTGCAGAGCACAAGGTTTTGAATCAACAGGTCCTCATTGATGTCAAACGGATTTCCTGATTACTGTTAAAAAAGAAAAAAAAAACAACCAAACAAGCCAAACCTATTTTGTGCCACTAGAGTCAGTTGAAGCCTGAGGATTTTTGCTATAAATATTGATACACCCCTGCAATTGCTGTTCTGACTCATGTGCTTTCTCTTTAACTGTTCCCCTCTTTGGCTACAGTTTTCACGCTAACGTTACACTTCTTACTCACCAAGTGGCAGCGTCACTGCTGCCTTCAGCACAACTTTAAAAGCCATCTTTTCTAATTTTTGGAGAGCAAGCACAGCCTGACAGATCACTTTTTATTTATCTTGTCTGCTCAGGAAGCCATTTGCCTAGGAAACAAGGCTTGTTGTGAGGCAGCACCTGTGCTGCAAGCCTGGGAAGGAGCTCCTCTCATCTCAGTGTGGGGTCTAGTTGCCACTGGGCTTGCTGGAATCATTCTCCTTCCTGCTGCTCCTCTTTTCCCTCCACTGTCTTGTGCAACTGCTGCTGAAGTGACTGAATAGAAAGGTTTCCATGTGGAATGGTCTGACTTTTTTCCCCTCTCTTAAATAAACAGGGTGCTCTAGGAAGAGCTAAAAGCTCAAAGAAGTCACGAGAGCTTTCCCAAGGGTTTGGATCAGCATGAAGCTCTGTGAAAAGCATATTTCTAAAGGCAGGTACAGTGGCCTTGCTTGTGACTAAAGGATGAGCCAGTTGAAGAATAAAATGCATGGAAAAGTATCACCAGCTCTTTGGGTAAAGTGGTGCATGGATTTCAGCAGCTTTCACCTGCTCTCTAGCTATGTTTGGAGGTTTGCAAAAGCAATTTTCAGTCACTTCTCTTTCTAATGTCAAATTTAAGCCTGCTGGCTTTCAAGGTACATCAGCTAAAATCATGGTTATGCAAGAGATATGAATTACTGATCTTGATTTTGCTCCTTTGAGTATGATGCCAAGTTTGCTGTGGTAACTTTTCACTTCAGTGTTTTTTGAACTGAGCTTTTAAAGAGTTTTCAACCATGACAGCACAATCACTTTGCATCTAGACATATTTTGTTTTATTAATAGCATTTTTTGATAGGCCTTCTTCAAGAAAACCCCAGATGGACTGTATCACCTACTTTTTCCTTTTATTCATTAGCTAGGCAATGCTAGTGGATTGAACCAGCAGCGTTCTCCCGTAAATACCTATTCTGGTTAGTTTATAACTCATTGTGATCTACTAGTAGCTTTGTTTTATCTCTTTCTATACTTTCAATCAATGTCCTTTCAAACTAAGTCAAATTTGTTAGTTAAAAGATCCTGTGATCAAGGTCCTGCTCTTCAAAAGAAGGCTCCAGATTTCAGGTATGGCTTCCAGTTTCAGCATTTTTATTGACGTTGTCATTAACTCCCTTTCAAGATCCTTCAGGTCTCCTGCATGAGTAATTGCTAATCTGATGACCATTGTCTGGTCTTCAACCAATTTTATGTTAGCCACTTCCCCATGCCTTTTCAGCTCATTACCTTGCTTGGATTTGTAAATTGTCTCTATTTGAGGTGTTATTTTCTACTCTTGAAATGCAAAAAGCCTTTAAAAATAAAGCAAGCTCCTCTCCAAAATGAGATGTTAAGATATTCAAACAGATCTGACAATTGAATTGACTGCTCACAGTCTTGCAAGCATGCAAAGTTTTCCTCACAAAAATGTGGCTGTAGAGGTGAAACCATTGCTCTGTGTAGGTTGTGCTGGTTCAGATTTGGAAAACTTTTAGTCTTCGCTGAACATTTCCCCTTGATCCCTGACTTCAGAATGAATTTATCATAAATGTCTTGATCTGTGATAAATACAAATTCTGTCCCACATGAATTCCTTTACATTAATTGACCTGCTTTACATCTTCACTCTCCAGTCCTGTGCATTACATTGCAGTAACCTAACTTCTACACCTTTCTACTGTTAGCAAGGGAAGAGACCAACCCAGACTGCTTTGATGGACATTATACTGGTAAATTGATCTTGGGATTCCCTATTACGTTTCTCAGTCTCCTCATATTGTTGACTGCGTACTGGTTGATCATTCTTGCACTGTGAGTACCTCAACACACAGAGAAAACATCTGGCCCAGCTTGGCTGGTAGCTAGCAGAGACCATTACTGCCTCTGTGGGTATTTGTGCAGGGACAGCAAGAAGGCAAACATCTGCTGCTCCCCAAGGCACTCTGGGCAAGAGAGAGAGGAGGCAGCAAAGGGAGGAAACAAGAGGGCATCTGGGCAGATGCCTGCCCTGCTCCTGCCCTTGCTTTCCCAGCTCCATGGCTATAAATAGAGATGTCAGTCTCCAGAGCTGTCAATCTGACATCCTCCACCCTCATGAAAGGAACTTTTAAAATATGGCACAGATTGAGCAAATAAAATACTTTGTAATTTTCATGTAAATTCCATCTTTGCTCTCCCAAGTCTGGAGGTGTCCAAAATTTGAGAAGCAGAAAATAGAAGACTTTAAAAGAAATATTAAGCTATTTGCTTAGCTTCTCTGTATAAAAAAACATTTAAATATGCAGTATTGTGAGTCTTTAAATTTCCTGAATTGGGTTTTATATTCTAACATTTTTAAGCTTTGCCCATGATTGTATGTCAATAACTTGAGATATGTTTGTGATACTTTCTCTTCTCCAGAGTGAGTGTCATTGCTGGAACAGTTAACTCTGTCATTTCTCTATATTTGCCAGCTGATCAGTAAATTACTGGTCCTGACCCTCAGAACACTGGGTTATGCCCCTCACCTGAGGCTTGATCTGGAAGGTTTGCTGAAATATTGTTTTAAAGTGTTTATTTCACTGCATGTTAAGAGAACAGAAACCCAGTATTGTAGGACGTGAAGATGAAAGCCAATCGATGTCCCTTCTTCATCTGTCCATGTAGTGGTTCAGAACCTGTAAAGCCCTCTCCCTGTCTGGCCCCCATGGATGCAGCAAAACTGCTGCTCCCATGAGGATGCCTTAGATGAGATGCAGGAGACCTCAGCAATGTTTTAACATTTCTGGTTAAAAAAAATGAATTGCACTGGAGAGCTAAAAGCAGAGACAGGCAGTACTACCATGTGTGCCTGCAGGCAGAGCAGCAGCGACTTGCCAGACTTATTAGAAGTCTCTCTCAGCAGCCTATTTTCTAGGTTTCTAAAAACGGAGATGAAAACCCATCCTTTTATCATGTCTGAAAGATTTCCTTTTATCCTTCAGGATACCCCACTGTGCACACACACACTTTGCCTACGTCCACTGGGAAACTGAGTTATGAACACAGTGCCCCTAACTATACTACATTTTTGTTTGTCAATTAGAGAAATATTGAAATAAGACTAATGTTGCTTCCAGGTAACTGAGGATCTGCTTCATACAGTGCAATTTATGAATAATGCTGAGAAGGTGAAACTATTTACATGTGCTCAGAAGATCAAAACAAAGAGGTGCAGTAGGCTAGCCCTTGTGTTTTATTATGGGATAAAGCAGGGAACAGTGAGCTAAGGAAGAAGAGTGTGCAGGCTGACATGTGAATTGCTTTGTCACGGGGATAGTCCCACAGATGTTTCAGCTGACAGGTATCAACTGATATGTCGTGATGTTTTGGAATTTTTCCTCCTGCTCTCCAACCATTGAATCTAGAACTATTTTATCTTAGAAATGAACTCTTTTTTTTTTTCCCCCCCCGGTGTGCCTGGGTTCACAGAAAGGATATGAGAATTCTGAGGTAATAGCTTGGCTTTGCAGCCATTACAGAGAAAATGAGGCTGGTGAACTGATTCAGAGAAGTTGCTTCTCTTTTCTCAAACGTGACAGCTGATGTGCAGCTTGTTTTCCGTCTCATGCTGAATACTGGGAGTCTCATCTGGGGTTTTCAGGTTATCTAAGAAGGCTTCAAAACTAAAAGGTGTTTTGTCCTTTTCTGTCTGAAAGCTGTCAGATCACCCCAGATCTGTGTGGTTTTGCTCTTTGCCTACGTTAATCAAATTATTTCTGTGAATAGTGCTTGGTTTTTGACCTGCCTTAAGTAATTCATAATCCTTAACTGATGTATGATATCAGGTAGCAAAATACTACTCCTTTTGTTGCACATTATAGTCTTAGAGTATATTTTCTTATTTCAATGGATTTATAATTATGCAGAAAAGCTTTCCTGGGGAATATCATACCACTTTAATTATTCTTTAATTGAATGATGTCCAATCTCTGCTTAAATTTTCCTGTTCTGATGGGTATTCCAGCTGGCAAACTAGAACAGTCACAGTAAATTCATTTCAAAGTGCAAATTAATTTTTGCCAAGATGCACTCATTCTCTTTGCAGCATTCAATCAACTCTCCCTAAAGCATAATGGATGCAGAGACTGAAATGAATGAGATACCTATTGCAATTCACATTAATGTTACTAATGGGAGTTCTAAATGAGAATTGGATCAGGCACTAGATGCATTAATATCTCTCTAGTACTTAATTAATCAGTCAGTTTATCAGTAATTATGAATACAGCACTTCTGATCTTCAGGAAAATCTCATCCCCCTCCTAGAAACCATGCACGTACCAGATTTTCATGACTGAGAAGTGTACCTTTATGAGTTCCTGACTACAGTTCTGAATGTTTGTTTTTTTCAGTTGAAAAGGTTCTTGGGTTTTATTTTTGTTTTGTTTTGTCTTGCTTGGTTTTCTTTTCTGGTTTTATTAAATGGGAATTTTCATGAAAAGCATTATGTTCCCTATTGAGACCTTATGCAAACCCAGCCTTCTAATCACCTTTTGTCAGAACTGTTTTAAAGATGGCAGAGTCTGCACATGCTGAGTGTCCCCAGAAACTCATGTTGTTTAAATAGAGCAGGCAGAACCATTTTTCTGTAGCACAGGTGTATTTATTGTTTCTTAGAGAATCACTAGAAGGAGTGTTTTGAGATTGTGTTAATCTATGATATTTAGGTCTGACTTCTTTATTTACATTTAATTTGGGTAGTTGTAGAACTTATTAAAAAAGCCTGAATTTAAAGAAGTTATTAGGATTTTTTTTTCAGTCGATCTCTCCCTCAATTTCCATTTGTATTGAATTCAAAGTAGGCTTTCATTAGGTAGCAAATTTTCACTCAGCAGTAACCTGCCCTATGGACCATTCTCTTTCTGTAAATATTGAAGTTTATACTGAGTTCATTCTGGAGAGCAAAAACCTTTCCAAATGTGCTAACACTGTGCCCTTGAACTGATCTATTCATTGATTATGTGGAGATGTGAGGGCACTAAAATATTCTGCTAAAGCAATCTTATTCAAGCTGAAAACAAGCAAGTCATACTGTTCTTTCCCTTTTCTCCTCTTTCTTCACAGCCTTGGTGACCTTTCATAGTTGTAGTGACATGAAGCAAATCACCCCCCCCAGTCTGATGAGTAACAGTTAATTCTTATGATTGATAACATAATCCATCGGGTAGAGTGATAGATTTTGGGGACATTAATAATCTTCCTGTGTATTTCTGTTCTTCATGTTGTGACAGAGAACGTACATCACTATAAAGTAAGGTCTCAGGCAGCTGAGACTGAGAGCATAGTCATAGTAGAGATGAAAGTGTCTCTGCTTTGCTGCCAGCTCACCATGAAGTGGCCTGAAGATCTTAATGCAGCTCAGAGGGAACACCCCGTGCCCTGATGGTGGAGGGACTGGCTCACCAGGTGGGACTCAGCATGGAGAAGAAGTGCTTATATTCATGATGATTGACTCATGAAGATTGAGCACTGGCTGGTGTTGAACAGACCCACGCTGTGCTCAGCTAATACTGAAGAAGTTTCATCAATATTTTTCCAATGGCAGTTTGAATTTCAGTGGTGAGCCAAACTCTGGGAGATGTAGCACCATTTCTGACCTCGGTGGACCTTTCACTTGTGTGCTGCTAAGAACTATTAGATGACTGAATAGCTTTGATGTTCTGCTAATGTGCCTTCCTTTGCTCCCTTGTAGTAGGTCTTTTCCAGTTCCCTAAGCTTGTGCCCTGCCTGGTTGAGCCAATAGCTTTGCTATTTTAATGAGAAAGAAATGGCTTTCTGGAGCTGAGCATAAAAACTTGTATTTGCATTATGCATGCAGGCTGGAAGGAAATCCTTTAATTAAAGACCTAAGTGGTCAAAGAAAATATGTAGGACAAAGGAACTCAATTCATTTATCAATATATGTATGAATATGCATAGATTCAATGAACTGCTGAAAGCACAGGAAATTTAATTCTTGGAAAATTTAGAACATGGAAAAGAAAATAGAGGAAGGCTTCTCTGTCTAAATAATGAAGGTGGGAACAGAGGTCAATTTAAAAAGCACACATATGGCCATAAGACTCTGTGTAACCAACATCTCCAGAATCACTGTTTACTTGACAAATAGAATCACACTCTTTGCTTCTCTTTGAATAAGAGTTTAAATACTTTAAGAATATATTTTTTAAAATTTGTATTAAATGCAATAAATAAAAGGAAGAGGTGGAAGACCTATAGTTACAAAAATATATGCTAGTACTGCTCTCTGATAATGCAATGTTGTATTTATTACTAATGATTTTGGAACCACTAAACCTTTATGGATTTCAGTAGCAGGGGATGCAGCATGGCACAAGATCTGGGGGTCTCTGTGATGCAATGACACCACGAAGTGAAAAACTTGCAACTGAAAGAAACCCAATGCAATATAAGGAAAAAAGAGGCTATTTTAGTAAAGTTAAATAAAAGTGTGTCTAATTAATGATTTAATACATTTTTAGGTTTTTAATAAATTTTGCTCACCAGTTACAGACCTCAAGTGCCATGCAGTGCATCAAGGTGATATACATCTGATTCTCATAGAAAGCTGTAATGCAGATGGAGAAACTCCACTGCAGCAGTTGAAGAAAAGAACTTCCCTGAAGCCTGCCTGCAGAGAGAATTTGAGCCTAGGGACAACTGAGCATCTGTTTCCAAACATCCATGTGTCTAAAGTCAGAGATAAAGCAACGGGAGGTTCTGTCTGCAGAGAATCACCAACCTCCCATTAAGCAAATAACATTGTGATGAGAAGTGTACTGAGACTGGAAGACTCCTTTCTGGAGTGTAATTTGGGTACTGCCATCTTTTCAATAGTTCTGCTTCTGTTGGTCTCTGCTTAGGGAAGGCTTTGTTTCGCAGTAGCACTTCCAGAATGCTTTTTGTTATTTAGATAATCCATATTATTTTCTTGGTTCTACCACTTCTCATCCCCAAACATTTATTTCCCTGTCATTTTGGGCCTGGATCTATTCTTTTATTGGTAATATTGTTTGATACAATCATCATTGTACTAATTTCTGGAGCAAAAGAAATGTGAGCCATTGTGTACTTGCCACTACCTGTAAGCCCTTCAACATTTTTATAATCCCTTTAAAAATACTATGTGGGTTCTTTGGATGCAGCCCCATTTCTTGCCTTCAGTGAGTATTCTCCATTGACTTGGACAGCCTTTCTCTGGGTCTCTGGAAGCACCTCTTCCATGTGATGAGATCATCCTCATCTGCAGAGGCTGCACCTGTTGGCCTCACGCTCAGCACTGTACTGGGGGACAGGCTGCTCCTGATGCTTTCCTTTGTTCATTTACTCACATGGAATTAAAAGTACTTTGCATCAAAAATAATGAATAAGTAGGGCAAGGCAGTGAGTTAAAAATAGGCTGTGACACGCTTCAAGCGTTTCTTGTGTCTGGTTACATCTGATTGCTGCGCTACTCGCAGTGACCACTGTCACAAGCATTTCCCTGGCGTGGTCAGAATACAGCTAAAACAGCAGCTTCAGGGCTAGAGCTGCAGAGAAAAATGCAAAGCTGCACTCTCCTAGCCACAGCACGTGATGAGCAACGATCTCTGTTGGTAAATCCAATCTTTCAAAGCCTGTACTGAAAAGATTACTCCATTATTTAGAAGGAATGGGTGGAGCAGGCCTATTACCAGCCACTGCTGTTACTCTATTATTGATGCTCTAAAAGTTTTTGAAGACAAGCTGAAGTTGTTCAGTTATTAATAGAGATGTAATATTTTATTCATTTCAGATGAAAAAAATCATAGAGTATGATATAAAATTCCCTGAAGTGGGACACGTTTTTGGTTGGATCATTGAAAAAGAAGAGGTCGAGTGAAGTGACATTATCAAGCTTGCATCTTAGGGAGGGTTTTTCTACACGTCTTTTTAAGTGGTCTCCACCCACCCTCCACCCAACCACAACAACTTCTCTTTAGGATCTGTCTTCTCCATGGGGCACTCATGAGATTTTTCCACACCACAGTTACTGTGCAAAGAGCGTGAGCAGGGTTCTGCACCTCTGTCACGGTCCTGAGCACCAGAGCAGCAGCACTACATGACTGGGTTTGCTTTCCTGCATGCTGCCAAGTTGTACCAGAGACTGTCTAAAAAACAAAGGGATGATTATTTTGGGGCATGCCTTTTGCCTTGGGTTTAGGGCAGGGATCTGAACACTTTGCTGGTGCTGGGTTGGGCAGGGAGAGCACCTATAGAGTACCACAGCCATTTCCTTCTTGTATCAGCTGTAGCATAGGGTATGCTGGGTTGTGCTAATGTGGGGACAGAGTCCTTCTGGTGTGTTCATTAATTCACCCTTGCTCACAACTGTGGATAATGCAGCTGCTGAATAACAGCATTGGTTTTGTTGGGTGAAGTTTGTTCATGACTGACAGCTTTGATGGACCAGATTTCTTGCAGCAATAGAACAAATGTTCAGTTCATATTAATGCTCAGAGGCTGTGACAACTGTGGTGCACTTTGAGGTTGACACCTGTTCAGTGCTGGTTAATCCTGAATTTTCCCCATTAAAATACAATTATGCTGTCATTTCAAATGTGGCTCTTTTCTGTACAGATGTGCACAGAACTGAAAAAGCTTTTTTATTCCTCTTCAGCTGCCTGGAGGAGAAAAGTCCTATCTATATCTTAGTCTCATGCTTTACATCTACCAGAAGCAGGAATCTAACACACAGATATTGCTGAGACACTACTGTGTTAAAGAGTGGATAGATATTAACATGACACTATGAATAGATGCATATTTTGTAATTCCCCATTACGGATTTTTCTAAGGTGAGTTTGCAGGACTCTTTCTCTGTCATTTTTTAACAATCAGTGTTTTCTCTGTGGATCTGCACTTGCAGCCTAGCAGAATTTGGCACAGTTTCTTATTTATTAGTTTCTGAAGATTAATCCAGTGCAAACTTTTTCTTAAGTGCTAAAGACAACTTGTATCTTGCAGGAAGAATACAGTGTGCAGTCAGGTAAGATATTGACTTCAAAAATAGCTTCACAAATAAACTGGGAGGTAAGAAATAATATCTGTTAATCTGTTGGAAAGGTTCTGCATGTGACATCAATATCTATACAGAAAAAGCCCAGCACAATGTGAATATTAGCAATTGCAACTCTACTGAATGCATAAGAAAAAAATGCCTCCATCATATTTGAGTGGAATAAACTTTTGAGGAAAGGACAAGGAACATTCCTTATTTCATCGTTCTGTTTTTGTCAGAGTTTTCATTGTAAAATATTGAGTATGCAGACTGTAGGACAGTGGTAATAGCCCACTCCAGAGGAAAAGAATGAGTTACTTCTAACCCAGAATATTTCCATTTGCTGAAGCTACTTTTGTGATCTCATTTTTTGGTCCCATTTCATACACTGTGGTTCTTTTGGGCCACAGACAGGGATAGAAATGCTGAAGTAGGAATATAATCTTGGTGTTAATATGGCTTAGTTCACTCAAAAATGGAGACCACTTAAAGTGATCTTCTCTGTCCTGCCTGTGGAAGGTATGAGCCTCCCATTTTACTCCTGGGGAAAAGGCTGTGCAGAAGGAGCAAGTGTTTCTGTGAGGTGAGGTGTGCTATTTACTCTTTGTGCCATGATCACACTCCAGATCAGACTGCCTCAGTTGCTAGAACGGAGAATGCATTCTCAGTTCCCACTGAGATAAGCCTCAAGGACTACATTAAATAATATTTTTCCATTTGTGACAGCAAAAATAAAGATAAGAGAGATATCTTTCAAAGTATAAGCAGACGATAAACAACTACCCATGACCGAACATCAATGGGAGTCACCTGCTACGTGTACACATATGATAGGTCAAAATCAAAGTGGAACAGCCTGGCTAAATTTAACTTCCACCCTGTGTGTTAGTATAGAAGTTTTGCTATGGGAATATTCAGAAGTGATAAACTCATAGGGAAGGAAATGCCAAACCCAAAATGTTACAGGTGATGCATGGTTTTAAGTTCATGGGGAGCTTCAGAAAATTAGAATAAACCCCAACCTTTCCAAAAGACCTGCTTTAGTTCCTGGATAATTGTTAATGAATATTTACTCGTGATATTTGGCTCCTGTTCTCCCAGCCATATGCAGACTCATGCAAAGAGACATTAAAACTGGTACCATCTGTGGCTGATAGTTTATAAGCCTTAATTAGTCAAAGTTTATCCTTACACTGAACACAACCATTGTGTTTAGCAGACAGTAGGCCCACACATGTCAGCAAGATTTCCTGTAGATATGCCATCATCCATGTCAGTAGAGTGGGAGGAGAACTTTAGGGAGACGGCTACAAATGACAGCAGAGAGACTTCTCCCTATGGCATTCCAAGGACAAGGTTAACCCAGTCACTTGCATATGTTTCATGGAAAATACCTTCTCTGTGACTCATTAACAGATAGTTATATTGAAACTATTGTAATTCTTCAATTAAAATGGACAATTGGTGTGAACATATCTTGATGACATCTGTCATCTGCAGCACCACCACCAAAGGACTTCAAGGTCTAGAAAATCAGTTTTTAATTTCTTCAGGCTAAGTCAAATTGTAATCAAGATCTGTCTTGGGCTGGGATTCATATAATCTGATTTTAGGCAAGCTTGATAGATAGTTTAGCGTGATGGTCAGTGATCCACCAGATCCTAAGGTAATTGCGTTTTTCTCTGACTAGATGACTAGTTTTGATCAAACCTTTCAAGATTAGGTGAGAGGAATCCTTTGATGCAGGGGAATTTTGCAATATTCTTTATTGTTTCTACCCTAACTCTGTCCCGATTTAGCTTCAGGTGTCTGAAATTAAAACCAGTATGTCACAGATCCAGTTAATATATTTTTCTTGCATCGATTCCATCTAGCTCTGGTTCATGAGTAACAGCAAATCTAGGCCAGGGTTTTGCTCTAGGAAGCTCTGTTGAGAGAAGGAGATAGCAGAACTTTTAACTTGAAGGCTAACCCTTTTGAAATCCAGGGGATCATAGCAACGATCCTTGTCTAGGAGAGCACAAACAACCTCACTGCTCTATGTGCAGACTGATAACTGGAGCAGAGCTGGCTGTAGTTTTGGAGGCAGATGCAAAACAATTCTTCCAGATGGAAGCCAGAGTGAACCAGGCAAGATGCCATCTGGAAGGAGAGGGGCTTTGCTCTGCAGATGCACATTACAAAAATGATAGAGTTATAAAATTGAAAAAGCCCCATATATGGTGAATGGGATCCTTCATGGCATATCATGCTGCTGATTCCTGCCTTTAGCATGTAGCCTGCTAATAAAGCCCAGAGTAAGAATCTATTTCCGTATTTCTGGATTTAGCTGGGGTTTTTCTTGAGTACTTTATTTTGCAGTGTGGAGTTTAGTCAAATTTTATACCCATCTGAATGTCATATTTCCAGGAGCTGTCGCAAATGATGAGAGGTTTGGAGTCTTGCTCTACACTGCTCCACACACTCCATTGTATTTTGCCCAGGAACTGAAATGACAGACAGGAGTCTCCATGCAGTGGATAGGAGACATTGCACCATGGAGTTAAAGAACATGTTTCTTAGCAAGTACTTTTCAGTTTGGTATTAGACATGTTCCTTCATAAGAATCTTGTAAAGTCAGACACAAAGAATGGGCAAGGAGAAGAGAGTGAGAAAGCAAAGATGGTTTGGTTGTTGAACATGGGAATCCTACACCCCAGATCTCTTTGTCTGTCAGAGTTATCTTTCAGAATATTTCTGTACTGGTATTTACAATTGATCTTAGGGTTGGGCAAAGCTCATGTCAATGGCTCTTTGTAATAAAGAAGACCTTCCAGCTCACCTTCTGGCATTAATCTCTCTGAAACTTGGAGGCTGCTGAATTACCACAAGTAGCCTGACTTTTCCTCTCTGGAGGTGATGGAACCTCATCTGCATGTTATAGCCCTCTAGCTTGCCTTGCCAGACAGATGGCTTGTGATTTATCTTGAAACAGCATCATTTATAGAGTACTAATTCATAACAATCTGAGGATTACTTAATGGGCATTCATTACAGAATGAGAAAAACAATTTTCTGAGGCAACTCTTGAGTGCAATCCTGTCTGTAGATCCGTGAATACATTTGTGTTCAAGAGCCATCAAATCTCAAACAGGCTACGTCTGCCACATCAATTTTTGAGAACTTCTTGTCACATGAACAAACATGACAGAAGTCTTTGAGAAGCAGAAATCACAAAGATACATTTCAACTACTCTTCAAATATCCTAATAAAATTTAAGACCACACATGGATGGACTCTGAACTGCTTGGTTGTGTGTCACAGCCCATACTGTCCTCCTCTCTAATAAGGACTTTCTTTTAGGACCTATTTTCTTTCAAGTGGTAGACCTCTGCTGTGTGGAAGCCAACCAGTAAAAGAGAGCTGATGAACAATGCCTGTGATTGTACAGCAACAAATGTGTAACAAAGGTGTCTTGTAATTCAAATTCAGTAATTTACTATCAAACTCCAACAGGCCACAAAATAAACCCAAAGTTCTTTCATATCATTCTGCTGCCACTAAGATAGCACAAAGTAGGTAAGGCTGGAATAGTGACTTTGGTTATGAGAAAGCTCTCAGGTGGGATTTTATGTTTCAGGAGAACTGGCATTCTGGGTACATTCTGAGTGCACAGATTTCTGATGGGTGTACTGGGCCTTTGTTTTTTGAATAAAATTTTAAAGACCTTCAAGCTCTTATCTCTTCTGGCATAGAAAAACCCAATGATTCTCCCATTCTTATCCCAGAAATTAAGAAAAGAAGCACAGGGCAAACACTGTGCCTCAGGCAGCTGAGCTTACTGGACTTAAGAGATAAAACTCCATTATAATAGCTCATAATGAGTAGTAAATATTCAGCTGTAGGAATTTCAGCAAAAATTGATTGAGATTCAGACTCCTGAAGAGATAACTTCCGTCTGTTTAGAAAATCCATTAGAATCTACACAAATCTCTGGAAAAAAATACACAGGTTTTTCTTGCTTAGAGAAAGGCATGCTGCAGGGTCAATGGACAGAGAACAGCTCCAAAGAAATTTTGAGAAGAGGGACTGTGATGCATCAAAAATCAGGATAAGAATGCTGGAGGAAAAGATCTTTGACTTAAAGCATTGATGAATCTTAATGTGAAGATACGTTCTAAATTGCCGTTGTTTATTCATGCCAATCAAAATACCTGCCCATATTTTTCATGCATAGCCCTAGAAACCTGCTTGTTTGAGATAGAATGATTGCACTGCTTTCAGGTAAGCTCCTACAGAGAGTACCCTAATACAAAGGAAATATGAAATGATAAAAATATCAACATCAGATAGCACTTAGAGCAGGTGGATAATTGGTGGCAGGGCTCTGAATTACCTGGATGGAGCTGGGAGCTTTGCAAGTGAGTGATGGTTTGTTTCCTGCTAGCACAGCCCTGCAGGCAGACAGCAATTCTTTCTTCTTGCTGGCTTTCTACAGGATGGATTTTTTCTTCTGAGTTAGTGCTGAAAGGCTCCTGCTGGCTGACCTCCTGCAAGAACTGCATAGAGGGCTAAAATCATCTGGCCAGCCATAGATGCGGGGCTTTAGCTGACCAGCCAGCCACAACCCTGATGGCCCTGTCAACTCAGCGGCAGTGGGAAGAATGGCTTGGCAGCTGCTCAGCATGTTTTACCCTGTAAATTGCACTGTCTCCTGATGTTTTGAGGGTGATGAGAAGGCAGCTACGTACCTAAAACTTGTTTATGGTCCTGACTTTGCACTCTGATCATTGGACTCCAGGGGTAGTCAGAGGCACTGCTTTGCTGATAAGACTTGCTGTTCAGAGTAACCAACAAAAAAACTTCACACTGGAAAAAATTAGAGCAAGGAGCTTGGAAGGATAGCATTTTTTCCCCCTAAAGTGTTGCTCTTATTGGTGTTTCTAGGTTGGAAGAGAGAAGCTGAGAGCAGCAATTTAAATTTCAGCTTCTCTACTAAGAAGTATTAATTAGGGTCTAATGTCAATTAACTGCACTGTGCTTTGAATCAGACTGTTAGTGCTGGACTGGCACCTGACAAACCAGAAAAAAATGAGCATCTTTACAAATCTATTCTTTATATATTGGCAAAGATGAATGAATCAATCAGGACTAAGATGGAAACTGCACTTATAGAACTGAAAGCTGTCACAATACTGGCCAGATGTACATGAGTGATCAAAGAATAAACAAATCATTAGGTGAAACAGTTTCCTTCTGGTACCATTACTTGTCTAAAGAATTGAAAAAGTGCAGCCAGTCATTTAATGCTTTTCAGTTTTTGGTGTCTATATTGTTCTGTGTCCCATTTCAAATATGAGCAATAGTATTAGAAACTGTAGGAAATGTCCTACTGGATGAGATCAATAGCTTGGTATTCTCTATCCATCAGAAGCTGCTAGAGCTGCTATTCAGAAAGGACACACCAAAAGGGTCACATCCTCCAGTCCATTCCCCCTGTATCCCTGGCACTCCTAGTTGCTGTGTGTAGGGTTTCAGAGGGCAAGTTCCTACCTAGTCCTCCAAGCATCCACGGGGACACCTGCTATGCAGGAATTTGTTTTATCCCTTTGCCATCCTGCTATTACTATTAGCGTTCACAAGTGCCTGTGGCAGCCAGTCCCAATTGTTCATTGCTGTGTAAATACTTTGATTTAGTACTGCAGCTGTGTATTCACATTATCTGCCCCAACCACCTTCACTCCAAACTGAGAACATTTTATTTAGTCTCTTACAAAGCATTTTAGCTGCTCTTTCTCTCTTCCCTGCTTCCATTATTTATTTCTTGTGGGATGGAGACTGGGACATCCACAGCAGGTCAAAGACATGATCGTGATCAACTTTTATATAGCTGCAGAATGATGCTGTCTTGGGTCCTGCCACACAGAGTCCTGATGATTTCTGAGATTGGTCATTAACGACTCCAGAATCTGTTTCTATAGGTGCTAGTGCTTGTTCTGAGTTCAGCCTCATGCAGGCATGGTTTACATTCTTTTCTCCTAGATATGTCACCCAAACTTTATCTTTCTTGATGTTCATCTGCCAGTTTTGTGCCCGTCACTTGGTTTTGTGAGGTCCTCTGAATCTGCACAATTTTAGTGCGTTTGGTGGCTGCCAAAAAGTCTGTCTCAGTTGGAGGAGGTCTCTGATGCACAGGTTTCTATGAACCTAGCCACAACACAGGAGGGAGCTGCTGGTAAAGCTCTGTACTGGAAACACCTGACTCTCTCTGGTTTCTGGAACAGCATTCAGACATGTTCTAGTGCCATTTCCTAAGGGGGCGCAGCACTGTGCCTAAATTTATATGTATCAGAAGTCCCAAGGACAGGTTGCATACACCTAAAGTTAGCATCTCAACACCTTCCCTAACCAAAAGCATCATCTGACAGCCTGCTTAGGTTGCTCAAGGCTTTGATTCTCTCTCATGCACACAGGTTTTACTGAGCTGAAAGAAGATTTCTCCAAGAGGTCTCCATCTCAACAACACGCTGCATAAACTGTCACCTTCAAAGGTGATGACAAGCTGATGGCTTCCTAATAAGACCCTAACACATCAGTACTGCTGCCCCAAGGCTGGCAAAGAACTCCTTTCTAAGTGCTGCAAATTAAAATCAGCATGTTTTTGTAATATGAGCTAGTGATGTGCTGGGAAGGAGGCACCTGGCATTCACAACATGCAGTGTAGATGTTCAGTTTAGTGGGAAAAGTGGATGCTGACTAGAAATACAAATTGAACTCTTGATGTGTGCTATGAACCATCTGCACCAAATCTCCACCTTGCATTTTTTTTTTTTCCTGTGGCACAAATGAAATTTTGGCCACTGGGAAGCTGATTTTTAGTGACAAAAATAGATTCCTTTATTTAGTTCATAAGGCAGCAGGTGGTGTTTAGACCAGTCTGTGTTTTGAGAGGCATCAGAAATGATCTGACTGGGAGTTTGTATACAGCTTCAACTTCCATGTTTGTGAACATCTACTTAAACCAACATTTTGAGTCCCCCAGCTGTGCCTCTGGTCCTCCTCCATAATGCCTTTCTGTGATACAGAGAAAAAAAGCACCAGAATGTTGATTTTCTCCGTTTTCCCAGAACAACCTTGAATTAATTACTGTCTGTGGGGATGAGATACAAAACAAAGCATGAAGATAAAACTTTGCAAATATGCCTGCTGGCTGCCAAATAACTGTAGTCATTCCTTCAGCTTGTGATCAATATAATTTGATCAATAACAGCTTATTGACAGTTCATTAACAAATTCTGTTCTGTGTTTTTGTCTAACTTTTCATTAATAGAGTAAAATTATGGCTGGTTCTTTCACGGTTTGCTTTTTCACAGGAGGACAAGCAGTCCAAAGTAGAAAAATGTATATTTTTATAATTTTACCAGCTTCTCTTCACAAATCCCTACAGTGACTGTGAAAACTACTTTCAGAAAACCATTTATTGGACTATAGCATTTGTATGCTCTTTCTTAGCAAAGAATATGCATAACTTTCCACTGATAGAGCTTAAAAACATTTGTCATATCATGTCAACTGCTTCAAGACATGAGCTTGTGCAGAGCCTAAAAATAGTTGCTTGAAAATGATTGGACTGGCCTAAAGCCAGGCCAGAATCAAGGAGGAATAAATGTGACTTAAATTCATTTTTGCTCACTTGTGTCCTAAACTCTGACTAAAGACTGGATGAAACTAGTTGAAATGATAGGGCTGTGTACAAAAAAAATGAGAATGAGAAGAGAGTGAAATTTTTACTCCAGTTCCCCTCTCCCTCATGTTTTCATCACTGACTATGGTAGCACATTGGCCCCATTTTAGGCACGACAAAGTCTGTAAAACACAGAAGTTGGCAGTCGCTGAAGAAATCAGTGGAAGGTTGTTTCTCCAAATGGAGAGTAAGAGAAGGAGGTGGAGAGGGAGCTGTCCTCCTCCTTCCCAAATTGCAGCTTTGTATGTAGCTTTTCTGCATTTGAACCCTTCTTTAAAGACAGCACAGCATGTTCCTGAGCTAATTGGACATCTGAGTCACACAGATCATTGGAACCACCATAGGGATAATAAATACATAATTTGAAAAAAATCAGCTGTTTAAGATGGACCAAGAGTACCCCTTAAATAGATGCTTACTTAACATTTGAGATTTGGAAATTTCCATGAGTAGGAATTCTAATGAATGAAATGCCAAGTAATACCATCTCCTTGTGTGGCTGGCTTTGACATTTCCAAGCATAGCCTTTCTCCTGGGCCATCATTTCGCACCCACACTTGTCTGACAACTTGCTGAAGAAATGCATCCAAACAGACAATGAAATGCCTGGATGATTTATGCAGGAGGGAAGTAAACAAAAATATGACTGAGAATAAAACCTTTTCAAATGCAGCTATAAAAAGCAATATCAGACAGTTCCAAGTGCTGGAAAATTGCTTTTCTCACTGCCATGTGGCTCATTTCACTCGACTGTTTTTGAGATAAGATTTTTTGTAACGAGGTTTGACTGGACTTTGATTTAAAATTATGAAGGTTCCACAACAATTGTTGCTAAGCATTTGGTGCTGTTCATATTTGGACAGTTAGTTCATTGCTCTGGCACAGAGAAAGTGATTCTCTTAGAAATCTGCTGAGAGTAAAGATATCCAGTAAATGTGTATGACAGGGGCTGTGAAAGTGTCAAGTTCTCTGTCCTGTTCTATTGCTTAGTTTTCATAGATGATGATTACATTTGTGCCTATTACAACTAGAAATTGTTTTGCTTAGAAAATTCTCCATACTTTAATTTTCACTTGGTCTCATAGTCTTACTTCCTCTTGTGCTGGTTTGGGGCCAGACAGATCGTCTCTTGCCCCGAAAGGGACAAAAGAATGAGACTCACACAAACGGATTGGAGAGTGATGGAAAGTTTAAATGGAAAAGCAATTGGTGAAGCTACAGAGAACTACAAGCTACAAAGCATAGTGACAAAGAGTATCCCAAAGCGTACAGAGCCTGTTACATAATTCCCAGAGCTTCCCAATCCTTCCCTTCTTCCCACCTGAGGGTAAACCCAAACCCCCCAGGGCTCTTTCTTCCCCCTCCCGCTGCTAGGCAAGTCTCAGGCTGGCCAGGTCTGAGACTGCCCCCCCCTCCATTCTCCTCCTGGCATTAGGCCTAGACAGGCCTAAGAGGCCTTGAGGATACTCCCCCGGCATTACCCGATAAGAGAGGACATCTCCCGTGGGAGCAGAGAGGGAAGAAAGAGGAAGAGAATGACTTTGCAGATGGCCTTATAGGGTGCAGGATTTATGGGTAGAAATACGTAGTTTCCTGTGTCCACCCCTGTGGGTGGGCACCCAGGACACCAGAGGTGTATCTCATGTGGCAGTGGCAGGGGGCACCCAGCCTAAACTGCCACACCTCTCAAACAAGTAATTGGTTCACAGTGTCAATCTTTGTATGTTCTCTCATTTTGCCCGCTTCACCCCATGTCACCTCTCTCTTAGTAACAAGATGTGAGAATGAAATGCAAATGGTGATTTGCCTGTTTTACCCAGACAGTATGTCAAGAAGCTATGCACAAACCCTGTTTTGTGGTGCTCAAACAAATGACACATTCACTAGACTCAGTTGAGCCTGGGAGGAATATTGAAGATGATGTGCAAACTGTAAACAGGTCACCTTCTTTGAGTTAAAGTAGATTATTTCAACGTAAGATAATTAAATGCAATTTCTTTGAAGTCTCCATTTGTGGCCTGTTTGGGAAAACAAGATTTTACTTTAGCAATTTTGACTTTCCTGTTTGTGGATATACTTGTTCTAAATTCCTTTTTTTTTTTTTGGTTCCCAGGGATCTTATAATTAACGGATTAGGATTTTTTTCTGACATAAAATAACACCCTAGTTTGAATAGATCTCCTGTTTCAAATGGAAAGCGTAAAATACAGAGAATTATCTCTCCCAGTTGTGAAATGCAGTTCCAGATGAATGTACTGATTTCTCCATTGTGTGAGAAACTGGTAAAATTCTATGTAAAATAGTCTGAAATATGTTTAAAAGTGGTGGGTGTTTTTTTTTCCTTTCTCAGAAAATCTCACCTCTATAGAACAATGTAATCCAGCCTAACACTGGGGCCAAGGCAAGTGAAGGAATTTCAAATGTGGGCATATTCCAGACACCTTTTTGGTGAAAATGTGATTGCTTTGTGTTGAAAGTGCCTGATGATCCAAAAATTGGGTTGATAGCTTTCAAATCTGTAAATCCTGACAGGGCATATTTGAGAGTGGGCAGAAACTGCCTTAATGTCTCCTTTTGGTGACTTTCTAAGATGGACCACTGTCTGAAAACCTTTAGCCATTAGACAAGCGTTGTAGGTTAAAGGAAATTAAGAGTTAATTGGTATAACCATACAGAAAACGTCCCCAGAAGCTAAAGAGTCCCAGGAGGACGGGCAGCCTGTCCCAGGATATTATAATCTGCTATTCTATTCTGTTTTCCTGTATCTCTCTATTTAAGGGAATGTACAGCCAATTCCCTCTGTCTCAGGATGTGCATGCCATTATCTCCATGGTGTGCGGGGGGAGAGGCTTTCTCCTAGCCATGGCTGGCAGTGAATTTCCAGCTACACCACTGGGGCTGTTGAAGCCTGCGGCAGGCCTGGGGCTGGTAGGGGGCAGTTTGGGCTGCTCTTGGCCCTGATGAGGCTGAGTGGAGGTTTTTGGAAGGCTCTGGAAGGTTTTGGCCTGGTAAGCCCTGGTGTAGAACTGAGCCTAATTGCTGAACGTATTCCTTTTACCTGAATACATTTTGCATATATTTGTGAACAGAATTTCCATTTAAGCTTCCAATCCACTACAGGGCGTTTTGTATTTTACTCCTTGGGAAGGGGTA
Organism: Indicator indicator; assembly: GCF_027791375.1. NCBI lineage: Eukaryota > Metazoa > Chordata > Aves > Piciformes > Indicatoridae > Indicator > Indicator indicator. Next base: position 7,392,952 of record NC_072027.1, read on the forward strand.
AAATATCTTTTCTGTCCTTCTGCCCTGGGCAGCTGGTGGCTCAAAACTAGGAGAGCAAGAGCAGAGTAAGGGATGATGCTCTAGAGAGCTTTCCATCTGGACAGGCAAGAGACACAGTGAAGGAGGACAGAGACATTTGAACCAGATGCATTAAGGCAACCAAAACCTTCTCAGCTGCTTTTTACCATGAGGCACCAGAATATCGTAAGTTTTAACCTTTTAACATTTTAGTTATTTATTTAACCTTTTTAACATTTTAGTTATTTATTACCATGAATTTTCCTAGATGCATATAAACATGCCTGTGTACCAACCTGGAGTGGCCCAGGTGTGACAAGACTGATTAGCTTCTATATATCTCCACTTGAAACTGAGCAATGGAGTTCTTCTCTGTCCCAGGTTCCAATGGACCTCCTGGGGATGCTCAACATCTCCCAGCTTCTTTTGAAGTATGGCTGTTGGAAGGAGGAGGTGATGATGACAGCACCCTGTCACACTGAGGTAAGGGAATGATGCAGAAATCAGCCCTTCCTTGCCCAAAAGAACTGAAACCAGTCCCCAGTTTCCAGGCTCAGGGTTACTCTGGAGGGGGTGTGTGAGAGCAGGTGGAAGAAGCAAGTCTGTTCTCCTTTTGTGCTGGAAAGCTGCACTCAATGTGTGGAGAGTTTAAGATTCACAGCAGTTCTCTGTCTGGTGGCTAGGGCACTTCCTTGAGAAAATAAATCCTAAATTCTATATTAATCTGCAGGGAGGACGAATTTCTGCCAGTGGAGGAGGAATTGATTGTACCACACCCCTCCTTTGGTCATGCTTCTAGCCACTGGCTATTGTGTAAAACAGGATTACTGTCACCTTGTCATCCTCCAGTGACTACAGCACTATGAAAAGAAGAAAATTATCTCAGATTAACTCCTGTTCCCTGAATTTCCCCACTGAAAGCCCTAGGCTTATGCTGGCTGCTTGCTTTTGAACCATACTTCCCCCATACACCACGTGTGGAACTTACGTTCTTATTACCCCCAGGATGCCTAACATTAAAGCAGCAAGACACCTACATTTATTTACTGGATCTGGTCTAAAATGGTTTCCAATACCACACTGTATAGCAGCAGAAGAAACAGGACAAAAAATTTACAGAATACTGCTTGCAATTAATGCACAGATAAAAGTAGCTAAAAGCTTGCAAGAGTGCTGTGAACTTAGGAAAGCACCTATTTGTCCTTCTTCCCCTCCATTCTCTCCTGCTGCAAAAGTCCTTGCTTTGTACAGGGAGAGAATGGGCAAAAGCAATGCAGTATTGGTCCTCCTAGTCTGCCATGGAGAAGTCAGCAGGTTTTCAGACATGGGAGTAATGCACATCCTCATGATGTATTCTGACTCCAGGCTGGAAAGGAACCATCTGTTTGTTATACCACACACTGAGCCTGTGCTGTTGGCAAACTTCTGGGCTCTGATGAAGCCAGATAAGCTTTGCTCTGGGGACTGCATGGAGTGGGGCATGAGGCTGATTCTCATATTGGAAGCTGGTGAAAATAGGTCCAGACAAGACATGTAAAAACAGGCCTACTGCTGCATAGAAACTAAGAGAGTAGCTTGAGGAGCAGCATAGGGGGACAAAAAAAAAAGATACAATATGATATTCACAGTGCATGGGGACTCTGGGGAAGGAGCATGTTGAGAGGATGCTAAGTGAGAGCATGTGTTGTGCAGAAGAGTTGAGGGGAGGAAGGGTCCTGTAGCTCCAGAACATGGTGGGTGAGAAAGCTGATCCCAGCAGAACAAGGGCACTCAAATTCATCTCAAGAGATGGTCACAGCAGCAATAAGAAACCTTAATTTCACAAGATGTTGCTTATTTCTGATTGCATGTGTATATGTAAACAGCAACACTGCAATTTCAATCAAGAAAAACACATCCTATCTTCAGATGAGAGAAATTGCAGATATGGGGGTGGAAGTGTCATCTGCACTAAGTGTTGAGATTTCAGATTCAGTGACAGGTGATTCCTTACTCCCCACAAGTAATACAAGCATTTAGCCTGTTTGCATTAGGCTTTGGGATTTCTCTTTCCCTAATGAATTACTCCAGTCAATCACAGCATACACTGTGACACAAATAGCTAACCACTGAGGTGCTCTGCAGCAGAGAAACATGGACCTGTGGTATTTCAGCTAACTAAAACTGGCATTACATTACTGCCAAAATGAAAATGCTGAAAATAGGCCCTCTTTATGGACAAACTCTGATTTAATGGAGCCACTCTTCAAGAGGGTGCTAGTGCTAAAAGCTTTGAAGGTGAAATTATAGGGAGAAGAGATTGCAAAACAAGATGTTGACCTCAATGTAGAGCAAGCCTATCAGGTAGGTACAGGGAGACCTGGAGTCATTTGTTCATGCTCTAAGTTGTTAGATGCAAAAGACTTGTGGTTGAGATGTCACACGCTGTCATTAACCCAGTGGCTATGCACAAGCAAATATGTTCTGACTCAGATAAATGTAAAAAGCCATCCCAGCAGGACATGTTAGGAGACCAGCACTGGTTGTGCCTGAATTAAGTTAGGAAAATAAACCTTTATTACATGCATGCACACACAAATATGTAGCTATGCAAAAGCAACTCAAATATGTATACTAGATGTATACACATAAAACAGTTTATTATTTCCAAATGAGTTTTAAAAATAGAAAAGTAAATATTTCAATATGTTTTCTGAAATTTCATTGCCAGTAAGTAGTAGCAGTGGGTCAAGATTTTTATGGCAGCAGTAATCTGGTGATCTGAGAAGCTGAGTTTCCTGCATGCCAACCTCCCTACCAGCTTGTCTGGGGCCACAATTTCAGTAGCAGTAGTGTACAACTGCAGCATGAGAGATGATTTGCACCTAAACAAACTCAAATGATCTTTTAGGAGCTGGGCCCACCTGCATCTGCCCATGCAGACATGCCAATAGATGGCAGACACATGCTATTGGCAGGGAGCAATGCCAATATTCCCATATGGCACTGTACGTGAGTGCCCCAAAACAGGCACTGGAGGGAGGATCAGTGTAAATCTTTATGAAAGGAATGCTTTGATTTGTGCTTTGCTGTGAAGTTTGGAGGTGTAAGAGCTGTGGAAAACCCCAGACTAAGGAATTAAAAAAACAGAGCCAGAGAAGAGGAATGAGATGAGCTGTCATGCCAGTGGCAGAGAGGAAATAGCAGGTGGCATGATCATGTGTGACATAAAGGATAATAGAGAATTTCAGAATGCAGAGGGGCTTCAAATAGATTAGTGGCCAGTGTTTGCAAATCTGAATAGACAAGTCTTGGACTGAGATGGAAAGAGGTGTACCATCTGCAATGTGTGTATGGAAACTGACCTAAAAGTCAAGGGTCTTCCAAGAAGCCCTCAAATGTGGGTGTATGCAATGCATGTAGGTAGGTGTATTTCTCAGTTCCACTAAAAACCTAATCTTTGCATTTTTTATGGTCTACATGAGCTAAAAAGGTTTATTCTCAAAAACTGTTAGTCTTTAAGTTACAGCATGGAAGACAGAGTTCCTATTTAGAGTGATCACACAGTTGTAATGATTTAATTTCATGTTTTGAATGATATTACAATATTTTAATAAATAACAAAGCAGATCTGGAGAGAAGGTTTATCTACAGTCTGCTGTTAAACACCTGCATGTGTGCTGGATTCAACGAACAAACTTTAATACAGACATAAAAAGAAGACTGTTTCTAAAGATCTTAAGAAATCTTGAAGGTCAGATGAAAAATTGAGTAAACAGACACTCTTCTGAAGTTATCTTCTGATCATGTTTAAATATTGCACTTTTTTCTTCAGAATCTGTACTTAATCTTTTAAATTAACCTCACAATAATAAAGACGCTAGAGTACAAAAATGCTAAAATGCAGGTGAAAGGCATCAGCTTCTTAATTAACCACCTGATTACAGTCTGTCTTATGAACACAGGTGTGTGCAGAAATCAAGAGACTGAGCACTTGTGCTGTGAATTAACAGAAAATGTGAGCTCTGTTTTGAGCTCTGCTATTGATCTGCTTGATCTTGTGCAAGTCATTTCACCTTTCTCTGTCACTGTTTGGTGCTGTTTTTTCCCTGTTCTTCTGCCTCATCTGGTTATGCTGAATATTTCTTTGAACAGTTTTTCCTGGTGTGAATGGCTGGTGCTGAGAAGTGTGAAGCCCAGGTCATGGCGACTGTGCTAAAATGGTGACTAACTTTTTAAAGCCTGAGTTCCCCTGAGGGCAGCTTGAGGCCAGTATTGGCCTCAGCACAGAGGGATGCTCACTTGGAAAGGTGCTGCCCGAGAACTCAGCATGCCTGGATCAAGTCTCCACTGCAGGGACAGGGGTGAAGCACGCAAGCACATGATTGTCAGACAGGGAATTTCATCCTTGCCACTGGCGAGGGAACACAAGGCAACATGAAGCGCTCAAACAATTTATTTCAGTGCAAACCTCTTGCTTAAAACACTCCTGCGAAATAAAAGGCCTGTGGTCTCTAATGATGACAGATTTCATTGCACAAATGCACCTCAAAGTGAGAGCAATTGCCTGCACTGCCAAAGGAGATCAATGCACAGAGAGCAGTCTGTGCTGAGAAACCATCATGGGATATTTGAGTGAGAGCTATGTTCCTCACCCCAGCTGCAGTGGAGACATGGTCAGACATCTATGGGCTTGCAGAGCCAGTCAGGATAGAGATGTCTAATGAATTACCACCCGCCTGCTCACCCCACAGCTATCTGCACACTCAAAGCCTGTGGCAAATGGGAGACAGTTTCACTTAGTTCAGCAATAAAATATGGATAAACTTAGCTCACATGACTGCAGCTATGGATTAATATCTTGCACACAGATGACTCCCAGGACTGAGCCGATGTGCAAAGATTTCCTAAGCCACTGAAATTTGAGTGCACCTGTGCACAAAATAGCACAAATTTGGGTCAGGATTTACAAAACCAAGTGCCACATTTTTTTTTTACCTCCACAACCAAGTGACTAGGTGGAGCAGCAGTGAGAGAAATTAAAGGTTCAGTGTTTTTCAGATGAGGACAGTATTGTCCACAAATCCAGTGAACTAACCTTTGTCTGTAAAATCTCCTGTTTTTCTAAAACTGAGGTGCACAGATATAGCACATGTTTTAAGGTACACTTCCTTTTCAAATATATCACTCTAACAGAAATACATGTGAGAGCATATGGAGACAGACTGAGAGAACTGGGGTTATTCAGTCTGGAGAAGAGAAGGCTCTGAGGAGACCTTATTGTGGTCTTCCAGTATCTTAACAGGGCCTACAAGAAAGCTGGTGAGGGACTTTTTAGGATGTCAGGCAGTGACAGGGCTAGGAGGAATGGAGCAAAACTAGAAATGGGTAGTTTCAGATTGGATGTTAGGAAGAAGTTCTTCATCATGAGGGTGTTGAGACACTGGAACAGGTTGTCCAGGCAGGTGGTAGAAGCCCCATCCCTGGAAGTTTTTAAGGCCAGGCTGGATGGGGCTCTGAGCAAGCAGGTGTCCCTGTGCATGGCCGGGGGGTTGGAACTGGATAATCTTTGAGGTCTCTTCCAACCCTGACAATTCTGTGGTTCTGTGAAAATGAATCTTGGAAGTCATAAGGTTGTGGGGCTTAAAAGTCAACGAAATACACTGAAGATCCCACTTAAAAGAGCAATCATTTTTCAGTCTGGATTCCTGCCTTCCAATGCACTTCAGAAATTAGTTCACATAGTTCACACAGGTCAATCTCTGTTGAACACCAAAGTTACTTTATTAAGTGAAAAAAATCATTGTGGATGGATCACAAGGAGTGCAGTCTCTGTATTTCCATTAGAAGGGAATTTTTATTTTGGGGAAATGCTTGACATTTTTTCCTCCTAGTTTGGTGACCACTTAAAGAGCTGAGCCATGCTTTTAGTTATTGCCATTGATTAAAAAAGGTTGGATTATTCTTCTGGCATCTGAGGGAAACTGTGTTATTACTGGGAAGCTGTCACTGGGAGACAGTTTACATTCAATTTCATAGATTATGCAATTGTCCTGGTTCTGACATAACTGCAACATCATCTCAGCAACTGTAAACACACAGCTGCAGGAAACGTGCTGGGGAGGCAAAGGAAGAGAAATCACTTCTCTGGGGGGAAAAATGAAATCTGGTGCAAACCTCATGAAATCAGACTAGTTTCAATTTTAAGGCATAAATGGTTTGATCTTATAGATTCTCTTCCTGTTTCTTTATTGCTGGCATTTACTGATGATCCTCAAAGCTATAATCTGTCGTTGAGATGCTGAACAGATACATAGAAAGCTTTACAGGTGAAATGGACTGGGTTACGATGTCTGTGTTCGTAACCCCATAAACCCCCCAGGATTCTCACTTATAAATGGATGTGCTAATTAACAAGAAGGTTTCACTCCCCTATTAATTTTTCTTTATTTAGATCTTTAGTATTATTACCACAAGTCAAAGAGCAATTGGCTGGGAGGTGAAATCTCCTTTCTTGACATCTCTCTGACATTTCTTCCTGCTGTGACCAGGCTGTTATGAAGCCAGACTAGCTGCTGAGGACCCTAAGAAACTTGGGCATCATTCCTAAAGGATACTAAATTGGTATTCCTGCCTGGCCATATCCTCCCTAGGCCAGCAAGAACATAGAGAAGAGACAGAGTTCCTTGCCACAAAGATCACTTTCTTTCTCTTGAGACTTTCAAAACCCACCAGGATATGTTTTGTGCAACGTGGTCTATCTGAATCTGCTTTAGCAGGGAGGGTGGACTAGGTGATCTACAGAAGTCCCTTCCAACCCTTACCATTCTGTGGTTCTGCAAATACAAGTAAAAGAAGCAAGGGTGCTGGAGTGGGAAGGTGAAAATCTACTTAAAATATTAATCTATCTAAACAGTGACTACAAGAGTGTGGTCTTTGTCTTGACACTTTCAGTTAAAAGGCAGGATGGTCATGCACTCATAGCAAGAGTTTATTTTCTTGGAGTTTGGTGTGGCTTGAGACAGTCAGTAATGCACTCCACAGGACAAAATAGGATTGAAACACAGAAATCCACAGAGGACCACAGTGGAGCTAATTTTCTAAATGAAAAAACTGACTTTTTGAAAAAAGGAAAAAAAAATTTGCTTAGAGAACCTCCTGTGGGGAAATTTATTTTATATAAACCCAATTGCTTAATTTGACATTAATTCATTAAAAAAATATTTCCTGTAGAGGCTAATTATCTGTCTCATAGACCATTCCCTTTAAAAATGGCCATATTCTTACTCCAATATTTCAAAAACTATGGAGATTTGGCAGTTTAAACTCTGAAATGGAATAGGAACTTTATGGAGAAAGTGAGCCAAGCTATTGGGAGATGAGGGCAATTTTGTTGTTTCTGTCTAGCATCTCTCTCTAGGCAATGATGAATCATGAAGACCTTCACCTTTTGAAAGATACCAGAGAAATTGTGAGAAATAACATAAAAGAAATCACAGATCAGTAAACAGGAAAAGAATAACACACTGTCAAACCAAGGTCCCTGACCTCTGGTGCTAACAGAGGAAACTGAGCCTCAGACTGAACTTACAGCACTGTAAGGCAATGTTACTAATGAAAACTTAAACAGATGAATTCCTACTGTATTGATGTTCTAAGTGGTTTTGGGGTAATTGCTTTTTACTTGATTTGGACATGAAGATTGATTAGCTTCCCTCCAGTGTTCATCTCCTCAGGAAGCCTGAGTCTGCAGGACGTGCTGTTTGGGGTTCAGAAGATAACTGAGTTCAGTCCTTTACTCAGTGGACAAGGCCACATTTCAACAGAAGTTCCACTCCTTGATTCTATGGTCTTGGATTTGTCATCCTACTCTTCATATATTAGGAACTCAGCTTAAGACCTCAGGACAGAGATGTAGAAATATCCTATGTCAGAATCACTTTCTACCAAGCTGACTACATCCTTTAGTCCAGGATGAGTGAGTTCTCCTCCAGGTGTTTCATCATGAAGAGAGATGACTGATTAATTCACTTGGAGTCCCTGTTTTCTTCATATGTGGATGCAATGCTCACCATACAGAGTCACTAAAAAATTAGATGCTCCATGTGGGAACACCATATTTTGGGAGATGAAGAGCCATTTGATCAGCTTTTGGGTGGCTTTAAGTGTTGCCAGCACAGAAGAGCAATCAGCACATAGACAGAAAAGTTTTTTTTTTTCTCCAAAAAGCTGACTGCGTAAGAAAAATTCCAAACACCAAAACCAAGCTTGTTTGTGTGCACATTTTTATGCAATACATTTCAATCTTCCTACACAGTCATGTGACAGAAAGGAAGCTCTGTCCTTATTTGTCACATCATCTATAGTCTTTTGTCTCACAGAGATCTGCACGAACCTTCTATCTGATTTATAGCAATGCCAGGTTGCTCCATTTTCTCAACTGAAGCACCTCCCTAGGTAGCATAAAACTGTAATGCTACTGAGGTGTACTTACAACAAAGCTGAAGACCCAGATGAAAACTGAGTATGAGAAAAGCTCCATAAACAGATTTGGGAGGCATAACCTTTCTATGTAACCTCTGGGTCTCCTTGCTGCTCAGGCTGCTGTGTATCAAGTGCAGCTCTGCTGACAACAGGAGAGCAGCTGCTGCAAGAAGAGCTTAAATGGGAGAAAAATAAGGTGTTTAAGGTATTTATGAATTTCTATTCTGGTCGTTTTTACTGTGAAATGTGATTGAAATGAGTGGAAACCACTTTCCACTTTCTGTTCCTCCTGGAAACGGTGTAGCACAACATAGAACAGGAGTGAGACAAAATCACTCTGTCAAAACAACTAATGTCCAATTGAAAAGGGAATAGCATTTGCTGCTTTTTATAAAATCTCAGCTAAGACTAAGAAAAAGCAGGCTGCAGAAATATACCCTGTATTATATAAAAGAGCCAAGAGATTAAAAGCTGACTGTGATCTCATTTGCCCAAGATTTAAATTGATGACTCTCATAGATACCAGCAGCCTTATCACACATTTACAACAGCAGAAAGCAATATTAGGTGACAAAATCTGAGGCCTGGCATGGTGTTAAAAAGAAAAACTGAAAGCCCTTCAATATTCTGCAACAGGATAGTCTTTTCATTTAATCTTGACAAGTTATTCAATTACTTGATGCCTCAATTTTCCCAGTAGTAAACTGGAGATAGGGCTTCTGTGGGTGTCATGGTGCCAATGAGAAACTCAATACTAGTGAAATGATTTGAGTGTTCAAATAATAGGCTCTTAAAATAGATATATATTTTTAAACAACATCCTCTGCACGCAACAGCAATATATCAAAGTTTTCCCTCCCTATCCTTCTTATACAGAAATATTTAAAAATCTTTTCCTACTTGTGTGCCTTTATTGGTCCCTGAAGGGCCCCACTGCTTCCAGTGACCAACCCAAATTGCATGGAGTTGCTCACTGCCATTTCCAGTTCAACTAGTGAAAATCAATTGTTGAATTTAACTACAACATGGTCAGTAAATAGACATTCTGATCCAATTTCAAGGTTGGTGCACATTAAGATTAATTAAAACATCATGGTGTGTTACCCATTGTTATTAATCTGCCTAAAATATTCAAAGGAACTCTGAGGTCTCCTGAATGGGCTGGAACTATAGGAAAAAACAGAAATAAACTTCCTTACTAATACTTTCAAACCTATAAGGAAAGACCAAGAGGACCTAGAGAGGTCTTATTGCTATTTTTATTTCTGTTACTCATAAATCATTAGAAATAATTTACCCAGGGAGTTTCTTGATTAGGTTAAACTGGCTAACACCAGCACTGCCAATTTTCTCCAGCACCTTGCCTGCTGTTACCTCCAACACAAGTCTGCAAGAGTGAGACTGTCCTGAACCTTAAGAGGAACCTGGCCTAAGCTAAAACAAAATGAGAAACTACATAGTTCCTATGCTTTGACTTTGAGTTAGGTGTATAACTGCTTGAATTTTCTTCAAATGTCAAGATTAATTTTCAGCTCTTGCACATGTTTAAACCATGCAAAACCATTAAATTTATTCAAAACTACTTATTTGTTTTGTCTTGGTAGAAGAGAGACCAGTATTTGCAGCTACTCTCTAACGTAATTACAGAAGAACTAAGAATTTTTTTAGATATGCTATAAAATGACCTCCTGAAGCACATAAAAAGGAAAGCACCAGGAAAGTATAAATTAAGGTGAAAGACACAGTGGGAGTCAATTCTCCTCTCCCACCTCTCTAGTTACACCCAATATATGCAATACTAATATGAGTCTCACTACTTTGCCCTCGCTCCTACTGCCTTAAGTGAGATCTGAGTTTGGCTTTTTATCTGACTCACTTGTATTGTATGTGGTATGACACCATTTAAGCAATCGTTTGGCCCAATGGGACTCACTTTTCCCCACCTACTGGCTTTGTACCCACTGCATTGACTTTCCCCTGTATCACCATGTCAAAACATATTTAGAGAGCAACATTATTCTTTTTTTTTAATTAATAAGAATATGAGCAATTCTTCCTTTGTGAAATATTAATTGAAAATCTGCTTATAAATATTCATAAGTGTTAGTAAATACATTTTATCTGTACATAGAACAGTGACACTTAAGGAAATGAGAACACATATACAGAGACACACAGAGCTATGTTGCATTACAAAGCACTGCTATTATGACATGCTCCAAAAAAGATTTATTTCAGAAGTCTTGAACACAGATCATGCCAGTAAGATGTCTCCTTTAGACACATCAATGGTTGTTTGTGGCACAATAGCAGTACCACGTTTTAATAATTGAACTATTCCCAGCATAAGCCTTGAACTGTGTTTATTTCCTCAGTGTTTATGGGATGATGCATCACACAGCCTTAACAGCAGATGAAATGCTTGCAATGACATTGCTAATGCTGGAAACCAGAGCATTTATGCCTACTGCAGATTCAAAACTGTCTCTATTTTCCACAGCATCTTAGTACTATAACAGATTTTTGCTGGAAAAAAAAAAGTTTTTATTTTAAACAGTAGCTACATGAGATGCTAGCTGAAACTATGAATAGTTTGGATTATTTTCCTTGCTCTCTTGCCTAAAATAGAGCCAATGAGATGATCACAGTTCATTCTGAGGCTTTCACACAGCCCATTTCTGTGCTGGCTGCTCACTAAGGTCAGTGCCAGTTTGCTGCCCTACATTCAGGGGTTTCACTTGGGTCCTCAGTTTGGCTGGCAGCTCCCATGCCTCTCCTTGGTCAGATTCAGACATTCTCCTCTTTCTACCTTTGTATGTCCTCAAACAGTTCCTACCATGACCCTGGGGTAGATTATTCTGTTGACAACGTAACTCTAGGTCTCACAAAGCTGGATGGTTCATCAGCTCCAAACTGGGGGTGGCCAGTGGAGGAGGTGGGACGTCCTCTTTTTCCAGTGTTCTCTCTGCTTGTGCTGCTCAGGCAGGGAATCAAAGCAAGGACAAGCTCCTTGTGCCTCACCTTCTCTATCTGGAAAATGGATATCTAACCTTTTGTGTCTCATTGGATGAGTCATCTGAGATTTCAGATGATAAACAAAGGTATCAGATACCCACATTGCAGAATGCTGGAATGCTATGAATCAGTCCTGGTCCTTATAAATATCTTTCAGATGAAGGCTGTTAAGGTGCCCTTGCTTTTTCCTCTTTCCATTTACAGCACTTTCACTAAGGTGCTTTTCAGCTGCAGGAAGCCAGAGAAATTGAGGGCTGTAAGTAACTGCATCTGAAAAAGAGCAGTGAAGTGTGGTTCTGGGCTTGGTTAAGAGAGAGGTTGCTTGTCCTGCTCTTCACGTCATGAGGCCAAATCTGGGATTCTGTGCAACAATTCCATTTACAAAAAGAGGTGACACACTGCCATGGAGAAGATCCAGGAAAAAGAACCTACAGGCCTCAGTTAGTGAGAGGTTTTTCTGCTAGCTCATAGGCACTCAGGATCATAGGTGGGGATGCAAGAGCTGCAAAATACATCACAACCATGACACCAAATTCACAGAGTGGCATCATGAGTGCTGAAATTCATTACAGTGTATTGTGGGATGGGGCAATGCTCTCTGCTGGCTTTTCTTTCCACTCACATAGCATTTCTCCCCACTTGTGGCCTCATGCACACCCTGTGAGACAGCAGGCATAAAGCAGCTTGTTTGTTGCAGTAATGCATCATTTCTTCGAGCTCAGCCAAGAATTTTCTTGCCAGAGAGGAATGGAGGGCTGGGAATATGTGCTTGTAGATGTTTCTGTGCAATCATATGTGTACCCCAATTGCTCCTGGGCATCGGTGGTTGCAGTTTTGAACCTTGAGAGCAACAGTTGTATGAGCTATAGGAAAGGCAAGAACCACATAGAGATTATTTTCTGTCGATAGGGGAAAACAATCACCTTACAAGGGGAAGGAGAGGCTGTTAAAAATTGAAACCTGACTGAAACCTGACTTTTCTCTTGTTCAGGGTCTTACCTTTGATAGATGACTGGTTTTGAGCTCTTGGATGGGACAGTCTCTCTGCAAGTACACATAAAATAAAAGAACTCAAAGATCTTTAAAGTCATCATCAGTTTACCACAGCCCTTGAATAAACTGCTCTGAAAATTTCAGGCTCTGCCCCTTTGTGTTTTCCTTCCTTAGGTTCACAGATGGAGGTTACACAGGACATTGTGTGTTTGTGGAGACTTCCCTGTCCAGATCTGGAGGCAGTAGATGCCAAAGACAGGAGGATGGTTTTGGTGCTAATCACAAAATCTAAGCATGCCATCCCTTATTCTTCAGCCACCACCAAAATGTAGGTGGTCTGTTTTTTAACCAGCTGCAGAGGTACAGCCTGAAAGAGGGTGTCCACTAGGGAAGGATCAGTAGCCAGCTATAGGCCTGTGGTTCAAAGGTGAGGAAGGCTCAGCACAAGGATTTGTGCAAAAGTGCCACACAGTTGATCTGAAAGCACTGATCCATGTGATGGAAAATGGTGACTTTTCCCAGACTACCAGGGAGATGTCTATAATGGGTCCCTTGTTTTGAAGGCCAGCATTCCTTTGTAAAGGTTCAAGAGCTAAAAGAAATAAGGCAGATATCATCAAACAGTGAAACCTGACTTTAAAGGGAGCTGTTGAGTCAATAAACCCATTCCCCTCACCCCCCTGCTTTTTGTGTACTTAGCCAACACCAGCTGTGGCCCAATTAAACTCAACTGCTTACAGAAATGGATCTGTTACAAACAAGTACACAATGGATTATGATTGTAATCACTGAAGAGGTCACAGCAGCTCAGTGCTTGTGTTTTCTGATTGTCTGTATGAGATGTAGGACCAAAGTTCTGACCCACTTTGAGTAGCAACAGACCCTCCAGACCCTTGTTGCTTGTTAGGATGGTAAAACACTGCTTGTTTGTGATGTAAGTGAGCAACCTGATGCTCTTCCTCCATATACTGACTCTCTGAAATTAGTGCAAAGGTAGACACTGCCATCGGGTTAGGGACTTTCACATGAGGGTAGGAGACAGCGAGATTCCTACTTACAATATGGTCATCATGTCAGGCTATAACTCAAGTAAACTATGCCATGAAATGGTGGAAACTCGCTGGGTTTGGTGCATATGGGAAAAGAACCTGCAAACCCAAAGATCCTACATGATAAAATGCTCATGATGGTTTTCCTTGTGCAGCTGAAATCAGTGTCTCTCATGGTGAGGTCAGAACTATGCCTCTGCTGTCCTCCTGCAACCAGTACACCATGGTGAGCACTCTGCCTTCTCCACAGGGACAGAGTTTGCTAGCCAAAACAGCTCAGGAACATCAGGCTTTGCACTGAGGGAATAAGTTCTCCTGGTGTGCAAGACATTTTACAATAGCATTTCATATTTGGCTGTTTGGGACATGAAATAGTTTTTTGTCATGACTCTATCAATCCTGCCGGCTAAGAAAGATGATAAACACTGGGTGCAGCCCTTTTTCTTCTTTATAGTTCTTTTCTGAGGATCTTTCCTTATTGGTTCTCCCTCAAGGCATTAGCCTATAATCTATAATGCCATCTGCTTTGCTGGGCTACAAGCCAGGTCACTTTATTAAATCAGCATGGAGTAATTTATGGCATTGTTTTTGGTATATTGGGGAAGCAGAGACAAAGATGCTTTTTGTGCTAGAGCAGAGCAGCACATGCACTTCAGTTCTTATCTATTTCAGCAACAAAAGGTGAAAAAATGGCATTCCTCTCTCTTGGAGTATTTTTCCTTCCTGTTTGGTTTCTGAATGGTATTGCGATCTTCAAAACTGCTGCTGGATGAGAAGCACTATGACAGGGTTGGATTTTGGAAGTGAAAAAGACCAGTGGTTTTTCAGGATGCAGGGCTGAAGTGAGGATGGGATTGTGAGAAGCTGCATCACAAAAGAGCAGGAGACATTTGTTAAGTGTGGGAACCAGAATCAAACTCTCTTTTATTAGAAACTTATGCCTAGCAGAAAACTGCCTCTCTGTGTCTGGTCTTTTTATCTAAACTTACTTGTGGCTGCTGCTACTTTGTCTGGAAAACAAAATCTGAAATGACTGCTAGAGACCCACAGTTTATATTAGATATATACTTGAAGCTGTCTTCATCAGGTGACTGAAAGACCAACAAAACAGCTGCATGATGTAGCAATTCCTGTTCTTGCTTTACATATATATAAAAGAAAAAAAATATTGTCTTCTAGTTGCAAAAGCAGCTAACACCTTCTCTATTACAAAATTGCTTTAAAGAGTTGAAAATTGCTTCCAAAGTCTTGTAAAGATTTAATTAAATCTTTCATTGTTTTCCATCCTTTGGTCTATATTTTGCTCATTTTCACATTGGAAAAGGGGCTGGTTTAAAATTCTTTTCATTGAATTAATCTCAGCCAATATTTACTAGGGCTTTGGGCACAGAGAAGATGGAATATATAATTGTTTTTGTTAGTGGTGTGAATATTGAGCATTACACAGAAAGTGAGTGATGCTATAAGAAGTGGTACATGAGAAAAGATAATCCATCAAATGAAAGCAACAATATTCCTAAAGAACAACAACAAGAAGAAGATCAAATAGCTGGCCTGCAGGCTGTCATATTTATTGTATCTCAGAACAGAGTTGGAAAAGAACTTAAGTTAATTTTGCCAAATGTTATTTATTATGAATCTATATTGTTAAATATAGTATAAAATGAACTATTTTGTTTGGAATCTATTTAAGAAAAGCCCAGATAACATGTCTCTGAATTTCTAAAACTTATAAGGAGCAGGCAGATGAAAAAAATCCAACCAATAACAACCTGTCCAGTGTTTACAACCACTGAACCTGATGTAAGCAATCTTATAAATGCAAGGTGTCTTTAACAACACATTGTAAAAAGCCCCAGGGTTACAGGCAGCTTTGCCACATAAAACACCTTTCAAGGTTTTCTGAGTGAGGCAGGTCATGAGTGCATGTTACCCAGGTCATGAATGCACTAAGAGTAATAGGTACTCACCAAAATATACAGATTATTCCAGGGAATTTTAATCCTGGGAGAGTAGATTTCATCCTCTAATGAGATTAAAAAAAAAAAAAAAAAAGAAAGAAAAACACTACTAACAGAAAAATAGGAAGTGATGTAGAACCTCTCTTGCTATGAACTGATGTGATTCTACTGGCAGTATAGTCTAATGGAACCTGATTTTGCAATCTTTCCTGATTTTCCTTGCAAAGTTGAGGTTCATAGTCTTGGGAAAATCAAGGAAACTGTCAACTTTTAGAAAGCTCCAGTCTTATCTCTTCAATTGGAACATAATCTATGTGAAAGAATTGGTTTTGTGTGTAGCTGATTCTGAATGGGAAGTTGCAAGGGGTCTGAACCATACCAATTTTCTATTCCTTTCGTTCTTCTAATTTTTAAAGGAGGTGTTTGGAACATTTTTAGTTTATGATGATGCAGGCTAGTGTTGTAGCATATTCAGAGCCTTGGGACATCAGGACCTTGAGAATTAAAGGTGAAGAGAGGTATATTCAAAAGCTGGTTTTGTTTTCCATGCATCTGGGACCTTGTGAAAACAAAACTTCTTAATATGACTTTGCTCCAAAAAATGTCATTATTGTTAAATTAATTATTGTGTTCAAATATCCACCACAATTTTGTTAAAAGCTAACAGACTGCAATCTGATCACTTACTGTCATTAAGTGTGAAGCAATTCTTCAGCATTAGCTGAATCTACAGCCAGTCTGAAAACTCTTGTGCAGTATTTTGTAATATTCCTGTCTTCCATCACGCTGGGTGGGAACTTCAAGGCAAATTTTTGTGTTCAGGGCAGCAATGAAAAATGAAAATGTCCTTGTTAACTTAAAGTTATTGCTAAGAGTCAAGCTTTTAAATTTTCAGATCTCTGGATCTTTGGGGTTTTCAGTATCTTCTGAGTAAATGATATCCAAAGACTCAAGTCTCTAAAGATTAAATGAATAGAGGAAACCAGATGAGAACACCTTCAGAATTTTGAATGCATAATCTAAGAGGATAGAAGAGGAGGAATGACGGAAAGAATGCTCCTTCTAGTGTAATGGAATACAATATAGTATTATAATTATTAATAATATTAGAATTATTTTTCTAAGTATATGATCCTGATGGAATCTGAGGCTTCAGGGCTACAATAAGAAAGTTGTGTTTTGCCCAGAGCAGAGTTCATTTTCTTTTAAACCCTATTAAAATTATAGAGGTGCATCCATCAGCTATTATACTGAGAGAATGTGATGAGAAGTTACATCTTGAGAAAAGAAATAGCCAAAGGATGGCAGAGAAAGGTAGGATTAGGATAGATTATGGTACTCATTTGTCTGCATAAGGAACACTCACTGAGTTGTAAGATTTTTAAATTAAATTGAACTTTAGATGAGTTCCATGTCTGTGGTCTCTGAATAATCCTGATCTTCAGGTGCTTTTACAGTAGGTGGAGGAGCAGTTCCCCAGGGTCACTTATCTTTGTGAAAGCTGCTCTGCAGAATAAGCAGCTCCTCTGTCACTGATGGCACTTGGTAGTGTTTCCCCAAGGCTATCTTATTTCTTCTTTTTGAGTACCTAATTATTTTTCCTTCCCCCCCACCCCCCCCCCCCCCCCACCCTGTAAGAATTCAAAACCTCCTCACTCAGGATTGTAACCGTCATAGTTCAGTCTTTTCAGAAAAAAAATCTGCCTGCTTCTTTGAACTGGAAAGTCACATTTCTAAGGGTATAATTGAGTCACTGAAGGTTTTGAATGATTCGAGAGTATCAAAGCTGAAAGTGAAAATGTCTAAAGCCTGTTTGGAAAAGAGAATTCTCACAGTATATAACACTTTCACCTAGCAGAAGAATCAATAATTGGCAATTTAAAAGAATATTTTAAATTAATAACACATTAGAATAACATAGCCAAGGATACAGAGTTCCTCTTCATGTGAGACTCTTCTCATAAAATTATGCCCTAGATGCGCAAAGCTGAAATTACCATGAGGGATGTGTTACCTGTTATAGCAAAAAACCTCAGAATAGATGATCATAATAGTGATTTCTACTCTCAAAACCATTATTCTTTTTTCTCTTACGTGAAAAAGACTAAGTGGCAAGCAGGACCTGAGAATCATATCACTGCATTTGGTGACCTAAAGTAGATCTGGATCTGCAAAGACTTGGCCAGCTGCTGAATTCTAGATTAGCAAAGGAAAATGTAAATTTAACAAAAACATTCTATACAGAGCTCAGTCACAGCTAATTGTTGACATGGTCATCGTCCTTCTCGTTCTTCTTCATGACTGCTGGGAAAGGTGCCTGAAAATAAAAAAAATATCTAAATTGCTTATTTGAGCACAGAATGATCTTGTGACTTGTGTCAGATCATACAGAAATGTATCCCATCTTCTTCCAGTCTGTATTTAGTGCCTGAACCTGAAGTCCACGCTTCCTCTCTGCTTGTGGACTGTGCAGTCCTTTGTCTTTGCTGTTAAAGGAAAAGGGAAGATGAAAATTTTATTTACTCAGTTTGAGCTCATCTGAGTTCAAATGTCAAATGCTGAGGGCCTGCATGGTACTTGGTATGAAAAGGAAAGAAGATCCACCTTGTGCAAAACACACAAGAGGAGAAAAATAGCTTTTACCTTGCAGTGGGTTCAACAAATGGCTAACAGTGGTGCTGTGATTTCACACAGTTTTCTGGTACACTGTGCATTAACAGCAGCATTCCAAGGAGAGAAACATCAACTACATGATACTTACATCCTGGGGTTTTCCTGCAATATTACCCCCAATGACACAATGATTCTCTGCAGCCAAGAGAGAGAGACTTCAGCAGTGGCAGGACAGTGCATTCTTGCTGTGAATGAGGTAATTAACAGATACCCAGCCTTTTACTGGTAGTATATTGAAAGATTTCAATGAAAGCCATGAAGCTTTACGCTGCCTCTGCAGCACCACTGCAACCATTACTGTGCCCCCATCCTGAACATTTTCCTGGCTGGGGCTTTCAAATGTTTGTAATCTGTGAAATGTCCTGTTGCCATTTGTGTGGAAAGGCTACCTCTTCTTTCTACAGAAACAGAGGGGAAGAGAAGAGGCAGATGCATGTAGCTCCTTGACAGACAGTCTCTTGGAAGATGCCTTGTTCTATATATAGCACCTGCACACAGTTTTCAGCTGCTTACACCTTGCAGCAGCAAAGAGGAGGAGAACCTTTCGATTCATTTTATCTTCAGCTCAATGAGAAGAAAAAGAGGAGGGAATTTTTTTTCTGAAAAACAAAGTTCCCCCAAGCACCACTGACTGAGGGCATCATCTGGAGCAGGGACACACAGGGTATCATGAGAGGTGGTTTCTTTACCCACTAGTACCTTCCATGGGACTGGACCAACCCAGCTCATTTTAATTATTATTATTTTTAGGAGAACACTGAAAAGATGCCAAAATATCACTACTCTATCTCAGAGGCTGTGCAGATCTTGTCAGGCCTCATCATAAAGCGAGCTTCATTAGCTCTTCCTTTAGCTAGGCTTTTGTAGGAATGGGAAAAGGAAAATCGTTGCACAAAAGTAGGATCCACTTCTGTGCTAGAGACCCCCAAAGACAGAGACACAAAAGGAATTTTGAAACTTTTAACTTCTGAACTTTTAAAATATGAAAACCTTCAGAGGTTGATCCATAAATAGCCCCTTGTCACTTAGTCAGCTGTGAATATTTCTGCTGTTATTATACAGATCTTGCAAGCTCAAGTAAGTGGCTAAAAAAATACTAAGCACAATGACTTTTATCACATTGTTATTCAATACACATCTTGAGAGAGGTGACTAAGAGGTGAATGAGAAATTTTGAAGTATCTTACCTCCCTAATTTTGCACATGAAAAATAACTTCGGTGCAGAACATCATTTAAGATCTGGCTGAAACTCTTATAGGGAGTAATTCTTTAATAAATTTGACCTTTTTCCTCCTGAGGTGGATTTACTGAAAAAGAACAGCAAACCAATAAATATATTTGCTAACTTGCACACAGCAGGTGCTGATGCCCAGGTCCTGGAAATGGTCATGAACAGACACAGGGATGCTGATGTGTTCCCAATGATGTGCAGTGGGGACACTACAGACACATAACTCCAGGAATGCTAAGTCTGGGCAGCATTGCGGAGTCCCAGTGGTACACAGTAGCTGACCTGGAAGACAAGAATTGCTTCCCATGTTGCTGTTCAGGCTGTGACCAGGGAAAAATCTGTCTTTCTTTTATTTTAGTGCAAGCCCAGCATCACTGACAATCTTTCATGGCTACCAGTTGGGTGCCAAAAATGAACTGTCAGCAATTTCATTCCAGAATATGGTATGGCTGCAGCATTTTATTTCCCTGCAATACATATGGATACAAAGTTTATTGCTTCTTTCCTTTTATATTTCTCCCTGTTTCTTAATCTCAGCATTTTAAAATTTTCTCTTTCAGAATTCCTTTTCCCTGAGGGTTTAATACTGTGCTTCTCTCAGGATTAGGAGAATGTGATCTTATTTTGGGACTCCTGTTTCATTACTACAACACTACTGCATTTATTAATGGTGGGGAATAGAGTGAAGCAGGTCAAACATTAAAAATGGCATCTTAAAGGATTACTTTGTTCACCCTGAGTAAGATAAAACTTTAATGGCAGTGATTTTTTTTCTGCCTAGCTTCTAGCTTTTCACATAATTTAGGGAATTAGTTTTTCCTCTGGACTTCATTTTTCTCCTGATTCATGCTATATATCTCAGGAAGCTATAAGAAAGAATATTATGGATAATAGATGCCCTCCGGGGCCCATCACAGGAAAATGCTTCAGGAACTGAAAAGCCAGCTCTGATGATGGCCTTCATTTCGATAGTCTTTGGTGGTAACAATTGGACTTCTGTTATAATTCTAATATATTTTTCATTTCAGTATATATATCATGAGGAAGCTCATCCTTACAACACAGTCTTTATATCCATATCCACTCAAGTTGAGCTCCTGAGGTTTCAAATCTTTTTAGGATGGCAGAAAGTAGTTATGTGGGAAGAAATGCCTAGATATGTAGTTACTGAGAAAGAATGAATTAACAAATATTTCCTTTTCAATATCCTGTGCAAAAAACATCTTTTTATTTTCCATTTAATTGGTTGCTTTCAGAAAGTGAACCTAAGAAACAGAGGCACTGTTGGGTATGAAAGGCAATGATTTGTCACTGACAGTTCATCATTAATTAGCATCTTATTTGGTCTGAAAGATTGAAAGGAGAGTAATCAAAGAAGACTGAAATGAAAAACCCAAAGTGAATGAAGAAAAACAGATCACAACACCCACGCACAGCCAAGATAGCAGTAGGCAAGAAGCAGCCTCCGATTACGCCGGCGAGGAGCGTGCAGCCAGTGACCACACAGACAGATGCAGACAGACAAGTCTATTTTAGGCCTGAGCTCTGGAAATTCAGGGTAACAGGTCTGCCTTTGCATGCCGCCTCATGCGCTACATCGCTGTTGTGAATGGGACAGCCCCAGGGAACACAGCCATGATCATGAGCCAGAATAAAACCATGCCTCATCAAATGCTTCCTCTGCATTTCCATGAGGAGAAGGGGAGGAGAAAACCAAAGGCAACCTCCACAACCAAACCCAGGTATTTGACTTGTCAGCTGAAAGCGGTTCATTCTGTAAGAAAAGGTTCATTCTGCAAGAAGGGTTTGGCCGAGGTTGAGGGTCGTCTGTCTATGGCTATTTCACACAAGAATAATATCATTAAACATAGTGCCTGCAACTGGAGGTACGAAGGTCTAAACAGAGGAGACAGAGAATGGGGTTTGCAAAACTAAGACAAGATCTGTGTTGTACCAGCTGCTGCTCCTGGGAGATGTGGAACAGAGTAACCTCCTCAACAAATCTGAATGTGCTCAAGAGACCCATGAGCAAGGTGTCATTTACACTAGTTGTAACACAGAAGCATAATTTAGCTCTTACTAACAGAGTCTGAAATCATGAAGCTGGACAAGGTGGGGGCCCCCAGTCTAACACAATGAACACATCTCATACAGAGTGACAGTAACAGGCTCTCCACAAAAATAATCAGAGTGGGAAAATACAGGCTGAAAGAGATGCCATAAGAGGTCCTCTTTGGAAAATAAAGATTATGGCAAGATAAAGCTTACATACACCATCTCAAAAAGACAGTGGTGTGATCTGTTCTTAAAACTCCTTAAAGTCTCTCTGTGTTTTATGCCCTTGCTTTCTTTTAAGAATGTGTGCACTCCCAAACCGTTGCTGTAAGCACTGCAATAGAGTACTTACTTTGCAGATGGAACTCCACAGAAGGTTGGTGTGCTGCTCAGCTTGAGGAAATTCAGGCATTAGCTATGTATTGTGACTGGAGTGGACATGTTGCTAGGGCAGGAAAAAGGCAGAGAGAGAAGGGAAAAGTCATGGGGAAAGGTGAAGGTGTCACCGGACAGAGTTCTTCAGGTAACCTTGCTTCCAGGATTTCACTTCTTTATTTTTTTTTTCCTTCAAGTATTAAAATTGCATAAGCTGTGTCAGAATAGGGAAGTTTCTGGGTAAGGGTCACCTGACCCAACAATCCATTCAAACCAGAGCCTGTTACAGGAGCTCCATAATCAGATAGTATCTACCTAGCTAGCTTCTTCCTGACTGCAGCAAGCTAAAAGTTCCTTAGATGTACATATTCTGAATATTGCACAGAGTGCTCCAATCACTAAGTCCCACACAATGACTGCATCAAAGCTTAGTGCCAGCTCTTCGAAGCACTAATCAAGCATCTTAATCTCAAACATTCTGCCTTCTGGTGTGGGAACAAGCATTTCCCCTTATACAGAGGTGTATTTAAGAATCACCAGGGTGACTCTATAGTACTAACAAAGTTGCTATGGTAATTTCATAATTAAACATCACTGCAAATTGCCCCACTAATATTTCAGTGTGATCCTCACACAAATGAGTATTTTTGGGAAGTACACTTTCAACCCACTACAGGCAGGCTCTAATTTACGCTTTAACCTGATGGGTCCTGCTATAAGAAGGATTTACATGCCACACAGAATGAGAACTATTGCTGCAGGTTCTTGCTTCACTTGTGATGAATGAATGACACCAGGGTCCCTGGATCTACCACAGTGGGCAAGTGTGTGGTACAGGGCTCTGTGTGCGGGGATGATGGTGTGACTGGGGAAGTCTCCATTCTTGTTCAAAAGCAGAATTAAATGCCTACCTCACTTTTCATGCTACTGCTGAGCACCCTGACTAGATAACTAGAAAATTATGTGCATCCACAGTTGTGATGGCTGCAGAGGGTTTAAAACACACAAGTCTGAAATGGGCACATACGTAACACTTACAACATTTCTCATCAAGTCAGTGAAGGAATTAAATTTTGCCTCAAAGCTTGTTTCATAATAACTCTCCAACTGGCAGCACTGGAGACTCAGGCATGTTGTAGCTGCACAATCACTTGAGGAAAGTTACTGATGGTGAATAAAGGAGGAAAACAATCACATTTCTCCTTTTAGTTACATTTCACTAGTAGTTTCTGGCTTAATGCAAAGGTCCTTAAGTTTATCTCCCTAAGTACCAGTTGGTAACTTAAGATCCTTTACCCACTTGCATGACAGGCTGTAAGAGAAGGATGTAGTTGAATAGGCTCTTCAGGTAGAAGAACCTGAATATTCCTAAACTGGGACTGGACATGCTAACTGTACACAATTCAGCTCACAAAACTGTGCCAGGGCTCCCTTTTCCCATTATCTGGATTTCTCTATCGCTCCCTTGGGAGCCTGCAGCAAACTCAGGCATTTGGCATCCAGCTCTTGGCTGGCTGCATGTGGGCTGGGCAGGGCAGGACTTCAGACACTGAATAAAGGGCTGAGAACACCTTGGGTGCTTTAGAGCTGCAGCCTGCACTGCTGTTGATGGCTGCAGAGGGTTTAAAACACACAACTCTGAAATGGGCACATGCGTAACACTTACAACATTTCTCATCAAGTCAGTGAAGGAATTAAATTTTGCCTCAAAGCTTGTTTCATAATAACTCTCCAACTGGCAGCGCTGGACCTTCCTCGATTTTCTACCATCTGAATAAAAGAAGTAGTTGGTAGAGGAACTGCATGACCTTCAAATATTTCCTTGTGCCTGGCAATCTCATTAAGAGAAGCATGCAAGGGTTAAGCGAGTTTGATCCTGCCTGTCTCCCGCTGTGATGCAGTTTCTCTAATCAAGTATAATTAAAAAAGAAAAAAAAGACGCAGCCATACAATACCATATACATAGAAAGAGCAATCACAGTGGCAGCAAAGTCACTTTTATGCAGGGGTGCATATCACATGCAGCACTAAATGCTCACAGGCTGTTTCTCACATGAGTAATGCTGGCCATGGAAAGAATCCACTCTTCTTTCTGGGACTACCTGTCTCAGAAAGGATTCGCAGAATCAAGTCTGTGAACACTGACACACTTCTGTTACAAATGTAATTTTCCCATTGTGATTATTGTGTTAGATCAAGTGACATTAATATCTTAATTTATTTCCTGCTTTTTATTTAGGTGACATTTGCCAGATGAGCTGCAAAAAAATCCCTGTGATTGTTGGTAATAGTCAGTTCTGGTTCCAGATGAATTCCCATACACACACACACAAAAAAAAAATCCAATGAGCACAAATGCAACTGAGTATTTTTGGTATAATTTATTTTTTCTTCAGATTTGCTAATAATACCTAATTATAATAATAAATATTTTAATTTAGTCATGGCATTAATCATCACCTTCATTCTCATCTCACGTCAGCTGTGACATTCAAATAATGCTCATGACTTCAGTGGAATAATTCCAGATTCTTCTCTGACACTCCCAAGTAAAACAGCTCTACTTTAATAGGACTCTAAAATACAATTCTCTTTCCCCTTTAAGCCCACTGGATGGGGTACTTAAGAAGGGAAAATTAAATTGATTTTAGGACATGTCATTCCTGAAACTTTCTGTTATTTCCCAGCTACGTGTGCTGCCCAAGAATCTCTGTGCTCAGCATTGTTGCTTTAGTAATAATAATTTCTTTGTTTCATAGATTGGATTGTAAGGCTGCTTTTTCTTTTTGTTATGGCTGACATGAATAAAATGTTACTCCGAAAGTAAAAGATTAAAAATAAAGGCTAATAAAGTAAAATTTGAAGATTCTAGAGCTATATTTCTCTTTAGAATAGGAAAACTGCCTGCTATATATTTAAATTTTTAAATCAGGGTAGCTCTTTTGCTCTTTAGAAGAAATAGATAAATTAAGCAGTTTTAATTAAGCTTATCTCATTTTCATATTCTTGCTTCTCACCCACACTGTGATGGAAGGTCTGAAAAGTAATTGCCAAGGAACACCACCCTGCAAGATCAAATTCTAATTATTGCAAAGGAAAATTAAAATATTTTATTTTCAAGTGCACCTTTACCCCTCTTTCTGTTTAACTTTGGGAATATTTTCTTACTGCTCTTCTTCTATGGTTTTCCCCTGAGGCAGCTTATGTTAGAGAAATGTTGATAGATGGCATATAGTTAGGGGATGATAACAACAAAATGAAAACAAATGCAGGGGAGCTGACAAATACATATTATCAATATTGATAGAGAAGTTGCTCCGAGTGCTGACAGTCCCTTTCCTCACAAGTTAGAGGACATGGCAGCAGCTATCCCATCTATCCCCTGGGGCTGAGCAGAGCTGTCTGTGCAAGCAGGGCTCTGCCTTTTCTTGCCCACTGCACAAAGATGTGCAGCTTTGACACCACAATATTTACACCAGTTTCACTCCCCTGCAGATTGATGTATGGACACAGCTCCCTGCAGGGAGCTCTTCCTGCTGGAGAGGACTGAGTTGGGATCAGGGCTATGTTGGAGGGGGTGGTGGGATGGGGCAAGGTTAGTCATCTTGCTTCCATCCCAGAGCTTCTCTCACACCTTTGCCCATGGTTCTGAAGTGTATGTTGCATTGTGCCCTATTTCCCTTGTCCTGAGACGACTGGCAACAGCTGTTACTCAGAAGCTGATGGTGGCTGGTGGTTCCTGAGCTCTGGCTTCTGTCCTCATTCTGCTCTTCTCTGCAAAGTAAAACTCCTGGGGAGTCACTTGTGCCAGGCCCTGTGCATGGCTCCCATGCATGCTGTTCATGGTCCCCATGCAAACTGTTCATGGTAGCTCTTCATCAAAAGTCTCTCTTCTGGAGTGTCATTAGCACTGCAGCGATTAAAGCCTCCCAGATATGTAGTTTGCTACTGGCATTTCACAGGCATTTAGCTCCAGGGATAAATACATATAAATTAATCTGACTTTCATTTAATTGTTGCTTTATTTATGAGGTGCTTTATTTATGAGGTACTTTGTAACAAAGTTACATTATTACAAAATATTGCAGATAATCTTTATTATAATCATTCTATGTGATCACCAGTGTCTGATAGATTTGGCTTTTAATGGAACTATCACAGGAGAAGGGCATTACCCACCAGTCTGCCTATAAAGTAAAGGAAACTAATGGAGGAACTCAAATTCCTTATCTTCTCTCTGGGTTCACCATGCTGGGAAAGCTGACAGAATCAAGACACAGACTCTTTTAGGTCAAGGTGCTGAGGTGCTGAAGAAATCTTTTCTTTGGTTAGCCTTAAATACCCCTTGGCTATAATTTTGTTTGTTTGTTGTTGTTTGTTTTTAATGTAAAACCTTATTGTGATGATGAATAAACCTTGCTTAGAAAGGTCTGTGAATCCACACAGACAACACCACAGTGGTTGCCAAGAGTTCAGTGGGAGCTTAAACAGCAAGTGAGACCAGTCATCAGCAAAAGCATTCTGCACCTGTAAGAGGTGCAGATCTCTCCCCCTGGGATCTATTGTACCCTATTGCACTCACTTTTGATTCAGCTTTTCCTCCTTAATTAACATTATTTCCTGCTCAGATATGTCAGATAACATAACTGCTGTGTGCATTTCACAATGCATTGAAAGAGGATGTCCTCTTACCACTTAAATAAATATCCCCATTTTGCCTTCTCTGTGACAAAACTCTTTGGAGTTTCAAAGCTTACAAAGGTCACTGCACTTATCTGCCCTTCTTCCTTTTATCAAAATATGATATTTATTTTTCACATCTCTACATGTAGAAGACTTTTAAAAGTTTAGCACACAAATATAAACTAGTTATATATCAGGAAAAAGATACCTCTTTGTGAAATTTATTCTGAGTTAGAGCATTTGAAGTAAAATAACTGTTCTGTATGCTAGGAATATCTTAATTTGCACCTACAGCAGAAAGCATGCCACGAGACCTTAACATATCTCCAGGCAAGATTGCCTGTTGGACTTAGTCCTTTCTGGTTAGCTCAAGGTAAATCTGAAACCAGAAAGAGTGGTGGTTCTGTGCAACCCTGCAGAGACTCTCTGGACTATCTGTAACATGAAAAGGATAATTACATACTTCAAAACCAGTGAGAGGTTTGCAAAATTAAGACAGGTATTCGAGCCATCCCTCGCACAGTCAGGTCTTTTCAAACCTCTTTTTCTTGAGCTCAGGAAAGAGCACAAGCCTTAACCAGTTTGTCAGTTTGTGTCACAACAATGCAATTTACTTTAGGAGGCATCCAGGGCTTTAATGCATACTCGAGTGGCAGTTTCAATCATAACATTTCCCTACTGGCCAGCAAGCAGAAATTGGATGGTGTTAGAAGCCCAGAGCGCTGGCAAGTTTTGCAGCAAGCTGTGTTTGCCTTAGTGGGTGTAAAAGGGGCTCTGTGATGAGGCATGAAGCATCATGCTCATGGCTTTTTTCCTCCATGCTTACAACTAGCTGAGAGGGGAGCACAGATGTTTTGCAAAGAAATCCTATCAAATTTAAAGATGCAAAATTGTTAGGGTGGCTCTAATTAATTTTCTACATCAGTTTAAATGATGTCTTTATCTTGTAGAACTGGGCAGGATGTTTTGATGGACCAAAATTGCCCACTGAGTTTTGCTGCATGAAATGAATTTGGAGTGTTCCAGTAAACATGTGGATATAATTTGAGTCCCCAGATAAAAAAATATTTTCCAGAAGACATTACTGGGAAGTCTGGTACATTCCTGTTGTTTATTGCTGTTGTAATCTGTCCTAATTTGTTCTCATCGTGCTAGTGGAAGAGAAAATATTTTCACAGGTCCCATAGCATCTGCAGTGTTTACAGAATTGTATTTGCTGAATTGAATATGTCTGTCCAGAACAAATTAGAAAAGAAGTGTTTCAATCCTGTTTGATCCTAATACTTGATTTTGACTGGCAAAAAGCTCTTGAGGCAGAATGCCTGTTCATTCAGCCATTCATTTCAATCCATTGGGTCTCCTCTCCTTTTCCTCATCCTGCTTCTCTGCTAGGGAGGGGTCACTGGGTGACAGAACAACAGCTGTAGCTTAGCTCTGCATATGGGCTAATTGCAGGCAAGGTGGTGTACCTTTTTGTGATGATGAATAAACCTTGCTTAGAAAGGTCTGTGAATCCACACAGACAACAGAACAGTGGTTGCCAAGAGTTCAGTGGGAGCAGCTTAAAAAGAAGTGAGCTCTGGAGTGAGATCTGCCTGAGAAGCTCTCAATCAAACAGGAAATAGCAGCTGTGGGCTGATGTAGGTAGCATTCACATGGCCTGACCTATAGCAGCATTAAAGCTGTCCCTGTTTCATCCACACATGGGAAGTGCACTGACAAACAACAGCACCATATATTTATAGCATGCAGGAAGCCATAATAAACTAAGAAGCAGTCACCCATGACCAGCCTGTGCTGTTCTCTCCTCCCAGCAATATCCTAAGTTTGGACTTGCAGAAATGTAACCAAGGAAGTTTTAAGCCCATGTTCCCAGCAAAGGCTAGCTAGAAGAAACAATTATTTTGCATGATTCACAAAAAATAATTGTGTTGATCTACAAGTGATTTTTTTTTCTCTCTTAGCAACCTAGCTGGTTATAGAAGAAGTGATCCTTTGTATGTTGAAGCATTTGGGTTGTATTGAAAGAGCATCTTGAGAGGCAAACATGAAGCTGAGATTGTAATAATTTATATTGGCCTGGGAATAGTACAGTAATTGTTGTGGGAAGATCTGAATGTGAAATGTTGGTTAGCATATTACAGGGTTTTTAACTGGCAGCTTGTAGTCCCATAGGAATCCATGGACTACTTTTGGAATACCAGCAAAGATTGAGGAAAAGAAGCAGTACAGTAAAATTTGCTGGGCCAGATCCAACTCCTTCAGAGGTCCAAAATACTGTGACCTACAAGAATTATATTTAACACTATAGTAAGGGACTCTCATTCTGCAGAAGTGTTTAGGGAAGACATCAATAAAGTTGGTAAAGTAATTACAGAATGTTTCAATATTCATAGTCAGATTCCAAACATTTGTAAATTGAAATGTATAGTTTTTTTAACTCAATATTCAATATTAAAAGGGTGCTTTATCCATCCTAAAAGACAGTGTGGTAACCCTTTCCATAGTAACTCCCACAGCGCAATTCAAACATGACTAAGCAACGTCTTTTGCTACAAATCAGGGGGAGGAGGTAGGAGAATGAGAAGGGTACCATCCTACCCTTGACAGTCTAGTTTTTAATCCAAACAGAAATCCAAGGGTTAATGAAGGAGGTGTTATATAAATAGCACAGATAAATGCTCTTGTTCTTAAAATGCCACAAAGTTTCAATTGAGGTGATCCTTGAAAATCAAGAATAAAATAGCAGCGGCTGTTTTGCCTGGAGCTGGAAAGTCAGTGTTCCGAAAAAAAAGTGTCAGGGAAAACGAGGGGAAAAAGCAGAGAGGTGGAGAGAGGGAAAGCTGCAGTTCAGCTGCTTTGGAGACTGCAGTGCAAATTTTTCCGAAGCCAGAACTGTGCGTGGCTACCAGAAAAAGCTTTGCAATGCAGTGTTAGCAGAATATGTCTTTGTGTGTGTGGATGCAAGTAGAAAAGTGATTTGCTGCCACTACGAAGGCAGCCTAGCCCAGCAAGCCTCGGGGGGCCTCCGGAGAAGTTCAGTCAACTCCTTTGCAAGCTCATTAGGTAAAGAATGCTGCGAGAATAGCCAGTGCAAAGACCCTTGCAGCTGGGGTCTGCTTTGAGCCAAATGCATTGCTATGACTGCTAAATTTAGGTTTTGAAATGCAGGAGAAAACCAGGCGTGAGAATTGCTCCGTATGGGTCACTGCTCTGCGGATGCGGTGTGGTCTGAGACACAAATGGCAGAGCAACCTGCTGTACTTTCTTTTTCGAATCCTTGGGTTGAAACAGAAGAGCTAGTGAGGACTGACAGCGCTGGGGTTAAGCTGTGCTGCAGTCATGCATTAGTTAGCTTGTGCCACTTGTCACAGGGGAAAAGAGACAGTGAAGACACTAAGCAGACGCTGCAAGGAAAGGTCTTAGGCATTCCTCTGTATACGGGTTTGATGAAGAGGGTACATGTTTACGTTAAAGCTAAGAGCCTGATTGTTGTGGTGGAAGGAAAATATTTATCACCATCTTTATTTCCCTTAATTTCATCAAAACAAGGTGAAATTTGTCATTTTGGCAAAGATTAGGGTGACCACAGTCATTCTGAGGATGAAAAATCTGCTCAGAAGTTACCAGTGCATCGAGAAAGAGAGTGCAAGACTGAAAGCTTTTGCAGCAGAAATCTTTGCAGCAGCTTTTTGTTTTCAAGTTAATTTATGCTAAAGACCTTGAAGAAAAGAAGTCTTCTCTGCAGTGCTCTTCCCTGTGCAGTAGAGTTAAATCAGCAAGCTGATTTTTTAGTCAGTGCTTGCTTCACCTTTCATCATGGAATCAGCACTCCCTAAGCCCTGAGGTCTGCTGAGCAGAACTGACAGATTTGCATGTGTGAAGCACCCTTTGTGATCAGCTTTATTTAAATGAAGAAATGTCGGTGTAGCAAGTTAGGAACACTTGTTCAGAAATATGGAGCACCACAGTCTATAAATTTATGACCCATGAAAACAAGATGACTCTGGTCCTCAGCCTCAGTACACATTGAAATGCCAGAAGATGAGCTTTTGGCCAGCATTTACCTAGCAACTTCTAGGAATTATTGCAGGACCTGAACTTGTCTGAGTTAAAGGAACAACATCTGGCTTCCCTGAAAAAAGAACAGACACAAAGCATCAAGAAGAGAAGGCTGTACAATTTTAGCCTTTTCCTCTTTAGTTGGTAGAGCAGGATAGATACTGGAAATGTGGAGAAAGTGTCTATAACATTGTGTCAATAAATCTTCACTTGCAGACTTCCTAGGAGGTCCCAGGAAAAAAATCTCAGCGTCACCAGGATTTTGAGAAACCTTTCCAGGCAGAGTGCGAGGTTCCAGCCAAACGCTGGCTCAGGGCTGTGGGGTAACGTTCCAGGCTGTCACTGTAGTTACACAGGTATAGCTGTAAGGTGTATTCCAGCAGACACTGCAAGAGGATTCTCTCCCAACCCCGAAACTTCTCTTCAAACTTGTGCTACTCCACAGCATCCTTAAAATGCTTTAGCATTGTTTGGGACTTCAGAGGTCTGCACTGACAGGCATCCGTGGTCCATTTTAGCAACATACTTGCCATGGCAGTACATGTAGGTCTCTGAAGAAATTCTCGGATTCTCCACCTGAGGACAGATTCATGGTTTCAGTCAGGTTTGGAGCTGTAAATATATTTGCTTTGGGCATTCAGACCCTATTGAGGCTGTGTTCCATGATGTTGTAGGGAAAAATTAATCTGATTTAGAAGTTTCTGTTCACAATGGAGACAGAGGAGTCTTTTAAAACTTTATTCGAATAAAGGGAGAGTCTACAGGACTCTCTGGGGAGTTCCCTGTGGGGTCTCTCAAATTGCTGGGAGACACAGCTCCCCTTTTATCCTAAATTCCCGGACGTGAATTTCCCTCTCCCTTTCCCCATTGGCTAAGGTACTCAGGATTTACAGTCATTCCTGGAATGCCTACTACATATCCCCCTTCACATGCAACCCCCCTGCTTCATACATCCTATGTTCATTTAAATTAGGTTCTTCACTTCTTTGGGTTGAGAAGTTAATATTCAGTAGTTTATTAAGCCTGCGCTCTGTCCTAAAAGTTCAGATGTTCAGGCTGTGTTCAGTGTCTGTTGTCTTCTGACAGACCTCCTACTGATTTACAGCAAGGTTAAAGATAAGGTACCAAGTAGGGCCCCCTTTGTTGTTAACGTACACATAGATAAACTGTCTGGTTCCTCCCTTTCTCTCCCAACTCCCTCTTAGACAATTCTTCCTTTGTAAAGACGCTACCTACTCTTAATCCCATCAGTTATGAGATTTGGCTTCATACTCTCAGTAGCATGAACAACTGCACAAACCAGCCTGGGACAAAAGGTTCAAGAGAGATATCGTAGCTGACAGGCACCATGTGGGATGAGTCCAGAATGACTAAAGAGCGATATGCCAAGGAATCACTGGGTTTCATGAATGCCCCAAACCAGAAGAATCCCAAATGACGTCTCGGAGTACAATCATTTGACCCAGCCCACAGACACAGATGGGTGTTCAGGAACAGATGCCAAACTGTTCAGGAGGCAGATGGAGATGAAATGAAATGATTCAAGCTAACTCGCTCAGAACGCAGTCGCT
Organism: Indicator indicator; assembly: GCF_027791375.1. Classification (NCBI taxonomy): domain Eukaryota; kingdom Metazoa; phylum Chordata; class Aves; order Piciformes; family Indicatoridae; genus Indicator; species Indicator indicator. The sequence continues at coordinate 7,425,102 of NC_072027.1, forward strand.
GAGAGTTAGTTTTGTGTATCGACAAATTCAAACCATTGTACTCTGTAGACGTTCATAAAACAAAATGCTGAGAAATTAAGATGATCCTTCATTTTTACAGGTAACTCTAGCAACATTACTTGTACATTAATGGCTTTGGGTGCTTTTCCAGAGTTTCTTGCCTTAGCTAGGAGCTACTCAGTGAAATACCATCACAGTGGTTATTCAGTTGCTTCGTGCTGTTGGGCCATCAATAAATATGACCACTAAAAGCGAATGGTTTATTTAAGAAAAAAATGAGGAGGAAAAAGAGTCTCAGATGCAGAGTGAGTCCCTTTTGCACTTCAGGGACCATTTACATTTGCTTCCCCACCAGCATCTCTCAGATGAAGCCTCATGATAAAAATCTCAGCCTCTCTTTAATTTTGTTTATTTTCATTGGTAACTGTTCATTTTCAGGACTAATTCAAATTACTGTAACTGAGGATTTTGTACAATACTTGCTGGACTGCTTGAAAAGGAGAGGGTGGGAATTCAGTTATCATCTGCTTAATGTCCCTAATACTACTGTCATCCCAGGAGGTGGCAGGCCATTTACTTGGACAAGCACCTGCTGCCCTGGCAATGAGAAGGGTCTCTGATGACTGGCCACATTCATATAACCTCCATGGCATTGTGCAGACATCTTACCTAAAAACAAGTCAAAAGATTTTGAACAGTACTTAAGGAAATATCAGAGAGAAGCTGTGAGTGAAGCAAGCCACACTGAGACCTACAGAAAAGGCCAGAACTTGCATTTGTTTTTCTCAAGAAATGTCCCTTTCTGAAGCACATTCCTCACTGCTAGAGATTTTAACTTCTGAGACCACTGTGATCCCCTGAATGATACAGACACCAAACATCAAATGCTTTCCTGGAGTGTTTTGAAAGTTTTTGTTTTTTTTTTTTTTACATTTACAAAGGTTTCTGCTCCTCACCCTCGACCACTTCCATACTTCTCTGCTGAAATTCCTTATGGGTCAGAGAAAACCTTGGATCTGTTTGGAATTGTAAGAACAAAATGGTGAAATTAAGAATCTTCTATTGAATCCACAATTTGGGAACAACAGGTCTTTTTTTTTTAATTTATTATGTGGGTGCAACTTTACTTGATGCTTCCTGCCTGTGAAGCCAAATCATCATCATCAGCAATTTTATTTTACCTGCTCCTGAGCCAACAACCTCTGTGTGTCTTCTCCATCCTGTTCTTGTTTTTGAGGTACAATAAGCTAAATGCCTTTCTGTTTACTGCTGTGTGTACAGAAAGGATGCATTTGGCCCATTACATGTACTTACAATGGGGAAAAAACAGCTTATAAACAGCCCTGCAGGTTCACGAAGCATAGACAGAAAGGGGATCAGGGGCTTATTATAATTCTGTCCCACACCTTTCCATGTTGAGGTACATGAACCTTCCCCACTCAATTATGATTGATGGGCATATGCCCCAATACAGAGTGGAAAATACCTCACTCAAGGCGGCTTTGGTCTTTTTTCCTTGCCTGTTGCGCTCCTCCTCTTAGGCTATTAGGAACACCAGAGCTGTAAGATGCCTTTCACAGAGGCAAAGCTGCAAGTGCAAGGTCTGGTTCAGCGGCTTATTGGTGTCTACCCTGAATCTGCAGCTCTGCCTCCTGGGCAGAGAGCTCCTGCATGGGCACAGAGCCCAGCACTCCTCAGCTGTGGATTTATTCAGCCTGGATGAAAATTCATTTGAGCTATTTTCATGTGCCAGTTACATATGAGTTTATTTACCCACTTTAGAGTCATAGAATCATCATCATGTTTTATGCCTTTTGTGTTTCAGCACAAAAGGCAACCTCTGAAGCAGGTTGTACAACTTCCATTAAAAGCATGAAGAAACTCTCACTCAGCAGCACTGTAAATCAGAGATTTAATCTCAAAAGATTACAGAACCAAAAAGGGTAAATCAATCCTAGTTAGCAGATTTACCTGGCTTTGTGTAATATTTATCTCAGAACAAATACTTCTACTCTGACATCAGTATATTGCTTTGAATTTATTTTGATGAGGAAGCTCTGCAGTAATTAATGGGTCTAATGGGAATTGCACCTTGATTAATCTCTCCTGGAGATTTATTCATCCTCTTCCTTTTTCATACTCCTCAGGATCTGGATGGGCGTTTGAATAATTTGTATTCATTAAGATGTAATGATATAGGATCAGTAGGGAACATCAGGAAGAATCACTGACATGAATTTTTATCGGTTTTAATAAATGTTGTATACATTTCCCTTACTTTTTTTTGTCATTTATTTATAACAAATATACTTGGATGTCAGGGCTTGCACGTAAAAGAGTTAGGTGAGTGGAAAAGGAAAATGAGATTTTTCTCCTCTGTGTATTTCTATCTAGCAGCTACTCAAGGATAGCAATTTATTTGCTTCATTTCTGTTTAGGACCCAAGGTATGCACTTGATACTTTTGGATTGAGCCTTGTTCCTAATCTCTAGACAGAAGGAGAGAGAGCAGGATTAATTCAAGTAAAGTCCTCAGAAAGAATAGCAGAATTTGAAATATAGAACCAGAAGTTGAAATATTAAAAACACCACTAACCACACGATATCTAATTATACACCTTTTTTAAGTACACCAAAGGTCAAGAACTATGCTGTCATAAATCATGGAGACATGAGTGATTTGTTCTTTTTTCCTCTGTGGGGGGGCTTCCTTATCTGTACAGAATTATCAGTGATAAATTCATCTAACTGAGCAACACAATAAATTGACAGGACAGAAGGAAATTACATTCATCAAATCATCACCAATGCACGCACAGACACGATGCAGAATTTTACATGTTTGCTGAAAAATCTTTGATCAAAATGAATCGAAGTTAAAAGATAGCACAGGATTTAAGATCGGGTGCAGTGTTGGAGAAAGATGCAGTGCAAGCCAGGCATCCACTAAGGAGATTTTAACTGGCCTTTTGTTATCCTGTGCCTGCCCCTCAGCGTGACTGCCCAGAAGTCCTGCTCCAGAGGCATCCTCCAGAGTTGAGGCTGGGACTGGATAAAAATGAAGGCAGCAAAAGGTTTTGGGCAAAATACTTCTCTGGCTGGCTTGAAATCTGCCCCTCATCCTGATATGTATGAAGCAGCTCACCCTGAAGACATAGACAATGGCCTACTGAAATCTGTTGCAACATGTCTGGAAATCATAAATATTCTGAGCTATGTCCTGGCTGTGAAAAAAATGCTCAGTCCCAGTAGGCAATTTTCCTTCAGTTTTATTCCTTCTGTGCTCTTTATTTCAGACCTTTATTTCAGAAATACTGTTTTCCTGATTTAACAATGGACACAATTTAACAATGGGCTAAAGCAAGCACTATCTTCATATATTTAAAAAAAAAGGAAGCTTTCTAAGCACTTCTGATTATTTTTTTCTATGTTTATTTCTCTGTAGCGTTCACATGAACTCTGTAGCTTATGCCTTTCTTAAGTGAGACAAACCCCTTTCAGCTGATAATTATTTTAATATAAAGACAGTATATAAAAAACATAAACTGTGACCTGACCACCTTCATAAATTTTGAAATACATTCAGTTTGAAATAGGCAGCACTGTGGATGTTCACTGTGGAACAAAATGATCACATTTTTCATAGATTACAGAGCAAATTGTCAGTTTTACAAGGATTTTACCCACTCAGTTGGACAAGGACACAGACGTTTTCCCTGCAAGTACTCCCTGATGTCATAATCTGGAGCACCAGTGAACAAAGCATTTCAGCTCAGGCAAACTTGGAGTTCCTTTTTGTGATCAGGTGTTGCTGTTTAGTGATGCTAACTGACCTCTAACAGACTCATAAGATTACATCTGGATATTAATATATGAATCCCATGCAATTCCAATTTCCCTTCCTTTATTTTTAATATTTAAACATTTTCAATATTAAAAAAAAAGCATTTTCTCATGTTACTTCCCTTTAAATGGTTAAAAGAAAATCACAAGAAGTTTGTCAGCAAGCAGATCATGCAAAAATGATGAATCAGTCACTATAAAAATGCAGAAAGCCACAGTGTAGCTCATTTTTGTATGCTGTGGTTTATGTGATACATCTACCTTATGGTCTATATGGAAGCTATTATCACAAACTCTGTGCTACCTCAATGTACAGCATTCATGGGAGCTGGGCTAAGCCAAACCCTGTACTGCTGGTAATCTAACAGAAATAAAGAGGGCATACTATTAATCTAAATTTCACTCACGTATCACTCTTCTACACACAGAATCCAAAGACTCTGCTGTGACACTATGAGTTATTACAGGAAGAGGAAAAAGATAAATGCTGGGGACCCAGTGCTGCTACTGCACAGAGCTGCTGCCTTTGTGTGGTGTATTTGAAGATATTTTTGATATTTATTTTCACATAAGTATTTCCACAAACTATGGCAAGGTTAAAGAATTCAAAGTCATACCAATAAATGCAATGACAGAAGGGTAGAAACCATCATAGCATGGTAATGTATCTGCACTGCATTTTACACAAGACAGCTTTGGTTCATTCTCTCTTGGCCATTATCTAGGGCAACAACTCTAGGGCTGGAAGCCCTCACTGATTCATCTAAAAATAGGATATCCACTATGTCAATGCAATTATCAATTGTTTTGACACACAGAACTCTACCCTAACCTTACAGCCAGGGAGCTTTGTTTAAATACACTGGCCTTTAAGTGCACACAATACCATTATCAGCTTTCATTCAACCAGAGTGGTCATCCATTGATGTGTGGAACTTGCTAATGGGCATTTTACCCGTGGTCTGCTTGTCAATAATTATGCCCTTTTGACCAACACCTATTAAGTGGATTATGCTGTTAAATACTCTTTGCCAAGTGTCCTGGATGAAAATTGTATTGCCTTTTGCATCAGAACAGGGTAAAAAGTTCTAAAAATGTTACCAGAATGAGAACTATAGCCAAAGAAATTCAAATGATCTGCAAGCTTATCTAAATGCAGCTCATGCCATTGCTGATGATTCTCTTTGTCATATATTGCACCAGTCTACTAAAATTTCATGATCACCACCATGTCTAGCTGGCATTAACAAAACTGTAAACGTGCTGCTTGCTACTCTGGTAAATCAAGATGAAGTCTTTGCACTTTTTCAGACTTATTTTTCTCTGATTTTTATGATGCAGTCTCTGTCTTGCAGGTATCTTAAGACGAGGTGTATGTTATGCCTCACTGATACCTTCCTCAGTTTCTCTGATTTGCATCCAACTCACAGTTGTTAACAACTGATATAAATCTTCATTTGCTCACAGAAATTCAGGCAAGTTGCTTAAAGAAAACATATTTAAATGGGGTTCAAAGGAGTAGGCAAATTTTATGCAGAGGCTATAAATTAGGCTTATATGATTCCTCAGTGGATGTAGAAATATCCTTACTTTGTCCTTATGCCTTAAGCCAGTTCTTTCAAAGTGTGTTAAACCCACCAAGTCTTGACATCAGTTGTGAATATTTCTGAAACTTCATAATGCAAGGTTTTGTTAGCCCAGAAAATTCAAATTGTTAGAATATTTTTTTAATTAAGATTGTTGTCTATATTTGAATATTTCAATGTACTTAGATCAGCTGAATTTTATATATATATGTGTATATATATATATACACACAAAACATATATAGTTTATTTTATTCCAACAAATATGGGAGAAGTTGATTTGACTAAATGTAATTTTCTGCTTTGGTTTTGCCTGCCTATATATGTCAAGACCAACTCTGGAGACTTTAAAGACCTGTCTGGATGTGTTCCTGTGTGACCTGTGCTAGATTCTATGGTCCTGCTCTGGCAGGGGGTTTGGACTTGATAATCTTTGGAGGTCCCTTCGAATCCCTAACATCCTGTGATCCTGTGAACTGGTTCCCTGGTACTCTTAGAAATGAAGAGTAACACTACTCTTTAGCCTGGAGAAGAGGAGGCTCAGTGCTGACCTCATTGCTGTCTACAACTACTTGAAGGGAGGTTGTAGCCAGGTAGGGGTTGGTCTCTTCTCCCAGGCAACCAGCAGCAGAATGAGGCGACAGAGTCTCAAGTTGTGCCAGGGGAAGTATAGGCTGGATATTAAGAGGAAGTTCTTCACAGAGAGAGTGACTGCCCATTGGAATGGGCTGCCCAGAGAGGTGGTGGAGTCACCATCCCTGGAGATGTTCAAGAGAAGACTGGATGAGGCACTTAGTGCCATGGTCTGGTTGATTGGATAGGGCTGGGTGATAGGTTGGACTGGGTGATCTTGAATGTCTCTTCCAATCTGGTTGATTCTATGATTCTATGATACTGACTTACATTTAGAAATTTTTACACCAGTGGTTTCTTTCAAAACATAGCAGGTGCAATGGCATGGAGAACCTGCCTCAATAATTGCTCTGCTCTACCTCTTGTCTGGTACTATTTATGCATGCTAGGAACCTTCACGGAAAGAAATAGGATGACAATACCGAAGGTGAAGCCAAAAGTGCTACTGCTAGCAGAGTAGTTATCTCACTGACTTGCAGTATATTAAAAAAGATCATATGTAGCCTGAAACCTATGTATTATACATGTATTATACATTCCCAATGCAAATGCCATGTTACAGTCATTGTAGAATTAACATAGGCAGCCTGTAGGAATGCTTTGTTGTATACACTGTACCTAAATACAGATAACACTCTGTGTGTATTTTGTATGTAGAAAAGGAATTTTATTCAGTATAGGGAACTGCATTACAAGATCTGGCTGATATAGCCTTTCTTTGCAATTCAGTAAGGGTGTACATAAACTGTGTCTTATGAATTTGAAGCTGTAAGGTGATTTAAAAACTCTAGGTAAAGCTGAAAGGAAAATGCAAACTATTGCTTTTTGCATAACTTCTCATTACGTGGTTGTTCTCTCAGTCCTCACACTTCAAACAGCCTACGACCTTATTCTAAACATGCAACTCAGGATTCCTGCCAATCTCAATTCCTTTATCAGCTGAGACTAAATGTAAAATAACACCAAAAGAACCAAAACAGTTTTTGATGCCTGGGTACAGTAAGTGCATTCATTACTGGTCCTACAGAGAGCTGTATGAATACAAACCAGGCTCAGATTACACTCACTCTCTGCATCCCTGGAATAAAGAGATCTTTTTCTCTCAAAAGTACATCCAAGGCCCACTTATCTTTATACACTTGCTGTCCTCCTGCTGCCACCTAAAGTCTTGAACCTCTGGCATGACTATTTTATCAAAAAATCTCATAAGCTGATGTGCATTTTTGTGTGGAGAGAACTTCAGCGCATTGGGGATGGACACTAGCCAGGGTCAGGGGAGGGCTTTGGGGTTTGCGAAAGTGTGTGAGGGGAGCTGGGAGGGTTGGGGTTGTTTGGCATATTCCCAGGGATTCAAGTGGTATCCACTTGAAGATGACCCTTACCACATTAAGTTTGATCTTGGAGCACCAGGTCCTTCTGATTTCTCCTCAGCCATTAGGATGTTCCCCCTGCACCTGTCAGGGTGAGGACTTCCCCTGCATTTCATACTGGAATGGGACCTGTTCACTGTGAAATGTTGAAAGGATGGACTGGTTTCAAACACATTGTTTTGGTCGTTGATTTTTATGGTGTTTGACCCACATATGGACACAATTTAAACAGAGCCCTTGAGTTTCATTAGAAGATAGTTTAGAGTAAATTTTGTCCTTAATTTTAACTGCTGTTAAAAAGAACACTGTAGGCATAAGTCAATGCTGGGGCTGAATCTTTCAGAAAAATCATGAATGCTTCACTGCAGGAGGAGTTTAGCAGAAAATGTCAGCTGAGGAAAGCACATTTGAAAACATAGACTTTTATGTTCTTATGCTGATTACCTGCTACATGAAGTGAAGTATATGAGAGGTAACAACTGAGAAGTTAATTTTTTTGAGAGTCTAATTTAGTGGTTTTTAATCTGTGCTGCTATCAGCACTGAAAAAACAGTACTGAAGTCTCTGACTCTACAAACTACTTGGTGTTTCAGAGCTCTGAAAATGTGTTGTCCTGAAAGAATTTAATTGGGAATTAAACAGCTGGAGCATTAAAAGAAAGAGCCACTCCTGTAGGAGCCTCTCCATTACAAATGCACATTAAAATATCTGGTTATTAAAACCACTCAGAATTACTCACAACTTTTTGTATTTGTCATCTTTACAGCTATGTAAAGCTGGTCTTGCCTTCTCAACAGCTTAAACCTTGGCAAAAATCCTTTCTAATATAAACATTTGCAGCGGTAAAAACTAGAAAATTGCCTACTTTAGCCACAGGCCGATGAGAGGCAGAAGGGAAGCAGTGGAAAAAAGTAGTTTAGGTGTTGTGCTGGAAAACCTGAACACTCATTCTGGCAAGAATCTATCAGGAGCTGCTTTACAGGCAGCCTGTGAGGTGTGCAGCAGCAGTGTTATTTGCTGATTATTAACTTGCCTGGAGATGTAAAACCCTAAAACATAGGCTCTCACACCTCCTGATTTGTTGATCACACATCCTGCAAACCTGATTAAATATACAAAAGAGCAAAGGCCCTGCCTGGTAGCACACGATATTTCTCATGTTCCTCGTACCCAGGTGGAGCTCTGGAAGTTGGTGCTGCAATGACAAGATGAAAACCCATCCCTGAAGTAATCATCACAGTTTATCTGCCTAAGGGAGGGGGCTGGGTATCCACTCTTAACATAAAAGAACATTTAACTTTCAGTTTGATTTGAAAGAAATTAGATTAGTGAGTCATGCAAGAAGAATCTTGCTATTGTTGGAGGCAGGTTCGCTGTGTTTCTTGCTCATGAACTTGGTCTCTTTGAAGAGAGATGGAGCCTCCCAGGAGTTTGCTGTTTTAATCCTCTCAATGTGTCTGGTGACTGCCTGGTGTTAGTTATGGATTTGGTACAGAAGTTAAAAGCTTTCAACAAACAAAATGAGGATCATTAGCAGAACATCTTGAAGAAAAATGCTCGGAGATGTGTTTGTGAAGCAAACAGAAGATAAGTGTTTTCCAGTTGATGTTGGCAGTGATAAAATATCTCCAGTCTTTATAGAGGCCAAAAGTCTTATTTATTACTAGCTGTCTATAAGGAATACAGCATGTATGCTGGCATATCTTCCATATACACACTGCTCAAGCTACTTGTAAGCTTGGCATAAATTCTCCTTCTCAGTGAATGAGCAAAATTTATTTCTAGATAGCTGGTGATTTATGGTAAAATTATTATGGATGAGTTCAACAAGAACAGATCTGTAAACAAAGATATGCAAAACATGCTAAGTCCATATTTATGATACGTGCCTGAGGCAACTTCTGGCTATAAGAGCTGGTGGCTTCAAAGGTGCAAATTACAAGTGTAATTAAAAATGAGTTTGTAATTTTATTTAGACAGTCCTATCTGGACTCCTTCCAGTAGCAGGCCAACAACTTTTAGTACTCCTGCAAACATCCCTACAAATGCCTTTTACCTGCTGTTCATAGTTCTCTTTGAAAATGCTCAAAACAAGCAGTTTCAGAGAGAGTAGTGACACGGGCATCACTTTGGTTTTCCCTTCTCATTCCCCTGACACAGGAGTTTTAAGAGATTTACTGGATTTAACGTTGCAGAATACACAATGTGTTAGGGGTGAAATTTATTTCTGAGCAAGCATAACACTATCTGTCCTTTTAATTATTTAGGTTTGTTCAACCTTGGAGGGAAGGTGAAAGGCAAAGACAATGTTATTCATGCTTAGCTACACTAATAGTCAGGTAAAAAAGATTTATTTGCCTTCTTGCCATCTAAGATTTCCCCAGGTGCCTCCATCAACTTCCCCTCATTCTTTTTTCGTGTTTTATCCTTAGTTTTAAATCTGACTCTGAATGACAACAGTAGCTTTCTAAACTACTCAGCAATATCAGTTTTCTCCCAAAGACTTCCCTGAGGCTGATTTGTATAGGCTGCAGTCATCTCCTTTTTTGTTTTATGACTTATGTTGAACAATATCCTCACTAATGACATTTCCTCAGTAACGATGCACCAGGGAAAAGTATGGAACTAGAAGTAGGACTGATGAATACAGCCTAAATGGATGGAGGGGGAAGTGCTACAATTTGCTCTTGTATCAAAACTACAACTCTTCTCTTTCCATCTACCATAAAGATGGAGCATTGTGCTGTGATATTCTTAGACAGATATATCAGGCATACCATTGCATAATACATTTTTGCATCCTCACAAAGAACATCCATGCCTAAGCTTACAATACGTGTTCTACGTCTGTCTAGGTAGACTGATAAAAAAGCCTTAGCTAAAAGAAAACCTGAAATAGCCTCAAGATATATATGCAACAAATAAGTTCCTGCAATGACAGCAGATGATACTCAGAGGCAGGATCATTCCAGTTTGGTAAAACCAGTCATTAAAAACCACCTCCAGCAAGCCATAACCCCAATTTACTTCTCGTCTCCTCCTAGACCTGCACCTGGCTGTATCCTTGTCTTAGTGAATGTTTTTTTTGTCTCTTCTGCCGTTTGCTCAGGGGTTAATCTTGAAGTCCCTGCCCTTTTTACAGGCAACAAGAAGGGAATACTTCTTATGAAAGCCCAGTCTCTATATGCATGCTCAGTAGTCTTTGTTTCACAGCTCAAACCCTGAAAAACAGACTCACACTCTCTGTTTTGTTGACTCCTAGCAGGATATAATAATGGCTACTTGCACCCGCCCACAATTAATAGGTAAAGCCACAGCTGATGTATCAACAGAATGAACTTTGATTCCAGCTCTGGGCTCCTCTAAGTGAGTGTGGCCAGCTTTGTTGTACTGACTTGTAGTTTAAAACTTTTTCCTAAGAAGGAAGCTGTGAGAAAACTGTCCCCATCAAGTTCTCTGAAGCTGAGACACTGAGTTTTCTCCTCCCTTGTTTGCAGTCAGGCTGCAGTGCTCCTTGGGGTAGAAGGCATGGCAGATACTGACAACCAGGGGTGGAGCAAGAGGTCTAAATGATCTATTTGTTATACTTGCTGGTTGTAGTTGAAATTTAATGCATTTGAATTCATTGACAGCAGAAATTATGCTGAACTATCACGTGCTTGCACTGGAGGATTTCTGGGTTACTTAGCAATGTCACAGAAAATAATAGAAAATGTCATTTTTACTCAGCCATCACAAGGTACCTTACAGAGTGTGCTATTATTGCCTTTTTATCTTCACATCTCAAATAACATGTATATCTCAAAGCTATGAAATCCTATTTAAGATCCACCTAACCCAGAAAAGAAACTGAGGCCAACCTGAGAGGGAGCCCTTCAACACCTTTCAGATTTTGGAAATAATCCTAATATTTTCTCAAAGTTAGTTTTTTTTCCCAGGATTTCCCTGGAAAGAAACCACACAGAGTCCTGTTCCTTTTGCTTGGTTCTGACAGATTTAAAGAAATTAATCTGCTTTCAGTTTGAGAAGGGTGTAAGCACGGGATGCTAAGTTTGCAGTCAATGAAAATTTTCTTTTTACAACAGGCTGCTCTATAGAGTCATAAACAACAAATGCTTGTACTTATCACTTCATATTCACTAAACCTCCAAGTGTGTTATGAAGAGGAATGTGTGATTATCACTCTAAACCAGTGGCTGACAGGCAGAGCGAGGCAAAGTGGCTCCTGGAGACCGTGAAAAAGTCAGCCTAGGATCAAAGCTAAACTACATCCTTCATGATGACCAACCTGCAGGCAATAGATCCACACTCTTTAAAGCAGCTTCCCAGGTGAGAAACTCTCCTTCCTGCCACCCTGCAGACTGGAAAAAAAGCCCAAACCAACGAGGAATAACCCAGTGGACCTCAATCAATACAATCCCATGGCTTTTTATTTAAATGGCTGCAAAGCTACATCCCATGCAATCATGGCCACTGGCTACACTGCACCCTTGCCCATGGAGAGGTTAGTTTTTGGGATGTACTTACAGTGATTTCACATGAATTGTTTTCTAAATTCCTAATGATAATCAGGCTTGCCTCATTAGCTCTAGCCATCTGTTGATATGAAGACTGGCTCTCACCACTCCTGCAGCCTGTCCTTTACCAGGCTTAGAATTGATTGTGCCAATACTGTGTTAGCGAATACTAGGCTGAAACCCCTGTGATGCTGGCAGGTCAATGTTGTCTGATTCCACTTGAGAGTCTATTTCAGGAAATCATTGAGCTGTTTTGGGACTACGTCACATGCACAGCTAAAATTTACAGCAGCACACAGCAGTCAGAAAGCATTTCTAAATATTTATGCACACACACTGGAACAAGCAAACATACACAAAGTCAAGCCTGCAGGCTCCTACTGTGCCACTTATGTTCTTTAAAAAGATAGCTAGAAAGACATCTTCCTTTGGCCAGGCTTGGTTATCTGCATTGGGCTGACAGAACATGGTTATGACCTTGATAGAGTTGCTGTCAAGTTTTGGCTACATAAAGCAGCACACTGTATCTGAGAGCACTGAAAGAACCTTGACACTTTGCCTCATGCCTGTAGCCCACGTTTCCAAGCACTAAAGGCATTTTTGGAAGAGATTATCCTTTTGGAACATTTTTGCTCTTCAGCAGAGGACCATTTGAAATTAATAGACACCAACTTCATCCCCAAGAGTCAGCCAAAGCATCAAAGTTGTACATGCTCAGTGCATGGAAGAGTTGGTCTGACAACAAGTAGAGAGGTCTTTAAATACAGCTGGGCTATTCCTTGTCTGCCTTGACTTATCTAATATTTAAAAGACCTGGGTAGTAAGTGAAAACAAAGCTCTGCCTATAAAGAGGAGGACTTGGAGGAGACCTCTGATGTGATTAAATTCAGTATTTTGAACTGCCTAGAAGTGATTTTTGTGTTAACTCTTCAGGATAGATTTTTCTGGCTTCAGAAACTTGATTGTATTATGTGTAGTAACAGCAAGCTGAATGAAATGGGCGTACAGAGGAAATTATCATTGACCAGGTTAGTTCCCATTATTGTATGTTATGAACCTGAACCATTCCTCTAGGCTCTTTATGAATGTTTCCATTTTCCTACAGGTAAATATGACCATGTGTATATGATATGTATAAAAACATATATATATTTATGTATCTCTTCCTTAATTTTTTTACGTATCTCTATGTATATCTCCCTTTATTTCTTGAACAGTGAAAAAATGTCAAACCTCAGAAGGTATATTGCAGTGTTTTACTTTGATTTAAACCTCAACTCATTTTGCATTATTGGAGCCAAGAGAAAGGAAAGGTACTCCCTCATTTTATTATGATCCTATAAAGCCTTCCATTCTCCTCTCTTGGGTATGAACTGCTGCTAGAGATGAGCAAATCTGCCCTTCCTACCTCACCAAAACCATTTAGAGCAGGTTATGAACTGACCTGCTTCAGTGGGGTTCTGGTTCACCTCAATTCTACATTCTAACAATAAACTCTCAGTTATTTCAGAGTGGATATTTTATATAATTTCCTCTATTCGTCCTTTTCGATTAATTAGCTCTGTGCATAGCATCTAGTTTAAATAGGAATGTAAACAGGAGATCTAAAGCAAAGTGATATTGAAAGAATAGGCATGACTTTATAGTCTACACATGTTGCTTGTTTCTTCTCTTGATTCCTAAAATATTTTTTTTTTTGCTTCAGCCTGACATTTTAACAAGAAAATGACTCCCTAATTTGCACTAAACACTTTTGCTACAGTCTTCTGAAGGCCTTTTAAAGAAGTATAGGTTTGCTGGAGGCAGTATTAGTGAGGGGCACACATGAGCAGTGAAAGCCTTAATTTAAAAGCTTCCCATACGTTTTTAAGATACAATGTGGTGATAGTAACAAATATAGAGCAAAAAGAAGCAAAGCAGAAAACCAGCTCATTTAAAGAGGTATATTGCAAAACTGAGGAGTTTTTTTTGGGTGGTGTTGGTGCTTAATGGAGAAAAGGGAGGTATGTTAAAATAAAGCATGTTAAGAGTATTTATTTTCCCAGTATTTTAATTTTGATTATTTATCTATTGCCTTTTCATTTTTTTTTTTCCTGGAGGATCTTGAGTGCGCTAAAGTGCCATATGAACTAAAAGTGGCCTTTGGGTGGATGTGGGAAGTGTGGGCAGGCAGGGAATAACTATGTAACCCTGGCAGCATCCTAAGTGACAAATCACAGAGAGTACCTACCTGTAGGGCAACTTCAGCCAGTGGGAGAGCTGTCAGGGCCCTTTTCCAGCCAGTAATCACCATGGTGCAAGGACTGTTAGATAATCTGTAAATGCAGAAATCTGTAATCAACAAAATTAACATAAGCTCCATGCCAAGGCATAATTAATGACAATGACAAGAAATAGGCATCATCTTGGAAGTGCAAGTGTTTAATGCTTGCAGAAAAGTTTAGTGGAAGAGAAATATTCAGCTTTAGGGGCTCCTGCTACAACTATCAGAATTTAGAAATGTGAGTGTGAAGGGTGTATGAAGCAGTTCCTGCACATCAGCTCACACAGCTCTGAAAAAGCTGCTTTTGTTTCTTCTGTGTTCCACTCCACTGGTTGAAAGGGTACCATTGCTAAAATGTTAGAATCACTCCAGACTTCTTCTGATTTAACTGGTACTAGAAAAGCCAAAGTTTCTAATTGGTTACTGGGCATTAAATATATCTGAACTTAATTCTTCCTACGAGTTTGGCTGGTTCCAGCTCCCCTCTATGCTTTATCCCCTATTCCACATTCTCAAGCTGTTTCTGAGGGTTTCTCGCTAGTGTGCTGTGGTGGGAGGTTGTTTTGAATCTAGGCTGTACAGGAGCTTCATATTCTGCAATCTGGCTTTCTCATTACCAAATCTTAATCTTTTTCACAGAGTAGCTGAAAAGAAAGTGAAAATGAGCTGGCAGTGAGAACTGGCATAAAAATATACTTCGAACTATTATGACATAAACACTGAGTCTACTTATGTCTAATGGAAGCCAGAAACTACAGCTTGGTGCAGTAGCCAGAATTCTGAATGTGCAACAGTGCTGAAAAAAAAAGTTATAATTAAAAAAAATGCTTTACCCGTTCAGCCAGTGACCTGGCCTGTGAGGACTGAGTCTTTGTATTTGAATCCTTGCTATTATGGTTGATGATGCTGTTCTTAAAACCTGTGTAACATCCAGGTAATGGAAAAGTCTTTACTATTTTTGGCATGTCTGATCTGATAAGGAGTGGAACATCACAACTCTTGGGGCTGTGCTTGTAGGAGTAACTGCATCACAGTGCTGTGTGAAAACATATATTCCATTTTGGAAGGCCAAAGAGAGTTCGTGGCAGCTTTTGAGGCCCCACCAGGCTGCTTGGAATTAGCAGCTCCAGGGTTGTTTGATAAATGCTCTATCATTTTGTTGTGCTGTTCCCACCCCTTTCTGAACTATAATGGGATAGGAGGTGAAGGATATTCTCCTTTTATGCTGAGAAACCCAGGAAATTCTTTCAGTGAGAATTATTTTCAGCATCAGAAGAGTTTATTGTGTCTTGAAAAGCAATCCTAAGTAACTGGGCCAAATTTATACAAGAGATAAGGTAGCCAACACTGATGATAAATGCCTAATATACTGAAATCAGTGGCAGCAATCAGGAAACCTCTGCCTGCATCAGTGCACTTAGTGGATTTGAGTGCATAAATTCATCCCTAATGGGTATAATAGAGTTTTCTTGAAGACTTCAAAGTTATATACAATTCTGACAGAACCCCAAACTTTTCAGCTTCCAGTGAGAGATCTACAAACACAAGAAACGTCTCCTTACAACGAATCAAGTATCTTTTATAAATAGAAAAATAACTTCAGCTGGGACTGAAATTGAAGGCAATAACAACGCTGTTTCTAACAACCTTTACTATCACTAGTTTATAGCTTCACAACTACTTTTGTATTTTTACCTTGCTGCTCTGGGAGCACATAATTGTCATTGCTTTTCAATTGTTCCCATTTCAGTTGTATGGTTTCCCACAAGTTGTATTTCTTTCTGTATTAGACTAATGGCTCAGAAAATTCCAGATCTCAGTTTAGCATCTGCTTGCTTTCACTCCTACTTTTCTCCATTTTAGCCCTTCTTCTAGAACATACTTAAATATCCTGTGGGAGCCCAAATAGATTACACATGGCTGTCCAAAATGAGAAATACATGTATCCATGATCCATCTCAGATACACTGTTTTAAAATGTGGTTTCCTGACTTCTGTCAATAGATTGCCTTTTTTTGGGTGAATATTTTACCACCTGATTCCTTTTTGTTTATCCTATAGGTTAAAAGATTTTAAAGGTAACTCTCAATTCAATGATAGATAATGGCTAAACCGGTTATTGCAAATGTTACTTAAAGAAATAGGCATTAGCTATTCTTATTTTTTTTCTTCTTATTTTTTGAAATGGTTCATCTACCCAGGAAAGCTATTGCACAGCAGGGGAGAATATGAATCTAAAGCAAAGTAACTATTTCACATTAGCTTCCCACAAGGACACTGTCATCCTGCATACAGGTTCCACTTAATCCACTTCCAAAATTGGCTGAGAAAACTTGCATAAATTTAGTCTTGCTGTGAAATCTTGCCTGCATTGAGAACTAAATATGAAATAGTTTTCCAAGCTCCTTTTCATAATAGCAAGAACTTCAACATTTTCCTGGTTCCCTCTGCAGTGATACTGGAATGCCTCTACGTTTATAATGTATTTATTATAATGCCTCCAAGAGGAAGGGGAACACTTGGTGTCCTTTCTAGGGTTTTGCAAGAGGGCTGAAGCAGAACAAAGGGATGAATTCAGTTTTCCCAAGTTCAAGGATGGCTTCATCACTGAGTCATCCTTTTACTACATGAAATGTCCCTAGCTCCTGATGCTTTATCTTCCAGACACTGCACGACACCTTTGATAGATCTTGTACACGAGAGTTATTTCCTAATGATGACTGTCCATGTGGCTTTGTGGTATTTGTGCTAATTTGTGTTCTTGGTTGTGTTCAGCAATGGTAAAGAAAAATTCAGTGACGTATTTTGATTTAGATACTCAGTTTTGGTGGACTGGGGTAGGTAGGCCCCATGGACTTTGAGAATCTTACTTACAAAGCTGTGATTGGGATTTTAGGAAAATATTGTAAAGTCTGATTTAAATCAGCTTGTGTTCCTTGTGCTTCCTCTTCTCCCAGAGAAGTTGCATTTTCTGAATGGAGAGAAAATCATCACCCAAAACTAGTATTAGGAGTAAACACAGCCCTTCCAACTCAATACCTAAGTCAAAACTCTGAATACTGAATATTAGAGTTTTAGTTGATCCATCTATCCATTTGCCTTTATCTTAGTAAGCATAGGGTTCAAGATTCCTTTCATCTTGCCATCCAAGATTGGATATCTAGAGCAAAGGAGAGCTGTTTAGCTGCATCTTACAGAGAACTGACAACCCTGTAAGCAAAGAAGAGGTCAGAGGTCAGAGACGGGTTCACCAAAAGCTGAATTTCAAAATACCAGTGTGTTTTGTCACCTCTGAAAACTTTCAATTATTTTGGCTTAATGCAATGAAAAGGTGAATACGAAGTAACCTCTTTTATTTGAAACAGAAGTTGTTTTACCTTGTTTCTCTTCAGAGTTGCTTTCCTGATTTGGTTGTGATTGGCTTAGGATTCATAATGTATATGGAGCATGTGGGTAGAAGCCTACTCATTGCAGACCACTTCTCAAAGGAAGACAAAGGGTGAATAAATCAGGAAGGGTTTCCCCACAGTTGACTGGATTTTGGGCTTGGGTTATTTATTTTTTTATTAAAAAAAAATTATTTGGTTTTCTTTGTTTGGTTAGCATCTTGTGTCTAGAGGCTGAACTGCATGCAGACAAGATACTTTAAATCCCTAGAAACTTTTTAGTCTGATAAGTTACTAACAATAGGAATAATCATTCCTTTGAAATATTGCCATTGATGCATGATTTTATTTGTGTATCAGCATTAGTGATATTAGCAGTTGCCAGATCCTTGAGACTTCATCCAATGCTTGAGCTGCACAAGCTGTGTAGGCAGTTGCTGCATGGTCAGAGCCTCCCGCTGGCACACGCAGCAGGCATTTGTGGGGGCTTCCTGCCTGTGGATAGAAATGCAAACTCCTGCCCACATAGAGTTGCCTGGGTTGCTGGGAGCACCTTGCTTCCTCCTTTCCTGCATTCTGGGTAGGAAACACTGCTTGGTGGAGATGTCACAGTGTTAACACCCTCTGCCTTCATGCTCTGGGCCTCATCTGGTTTCTGCACTGCTGCACATGTTAGCAGTACATGGATGCAGTTCTAGGATGTTTTATTTTGTAACTGGCTCACAACTAGCTGCAATTCTTATGTCTTACTAACAGACTGGTTGAGGTTTTGTTTGTTGTTTTGGGGTTTGTTTTTTTTTTTTTGTTTCTCTTTTTTTTCAGTGTAGGTTTGTTTAGTTTTGTGGTTGTTTTTTTTTTTTTAAACACCTGAGGTGACGTAAAAATCCTGGATTGTTTTTATTTGAACACTGAAAAGAAAGGATTCGATCTGCTTGTGATGATAGCACTGACTGACATTGTTTTAAAGCACATTTAGAGATAAGTTTGATCCTGACATTTAGTCAGCAGGTGGGTGTTGTTTATTGCCTAGCAATTAGAACTTACATTAACATATCTCCTCAACTTCAAAAATTTCTGAAAGCTCTCTGTGAACAGATTCCCAAGAGCTCTCCCCTGCTCTCTTCCCTTTGTCTTTTCACTTTCCCACCTCCACACCCATCCACCCACTTGCCTTTAAATGTGCTGTTTCAAATTTAGAGTTCAAGAAACTTTAAGTCTAAATCATGAAAGATATTTTCTTCTAGGGTAGAAGCAGCCCACAGCCCCTTTATTTTAAACCATGTTAAACCAGTGTGTTTTAGCCTTCAGAAACTTTTCTCACTTTTAATATTTCTCTGTGAGCACTCAATTACAGAGAATGAGTTTTGAGGAGGAAGGGCTGGTTCCCCACCATGAAATGGTCCAGATGCAACAAATGTTTTCATTGCCACTTGCGTTATCAGGGCTCCCTTTTCTCTCAGTATTTTCTCTGGTGTTATTACCAGTTTATTATGGAGATACATTCATTAGTTTTATATTATATCTGGCTTTTATGAGATTGTCATATCCATTGTGATTTCTGTGCTAATGGGCTGACTGCAGGAGAATGTGAAAATGAGCTAGCTTGAGCTAAAGATACAATAAAGACAAATAAATATGAAAAAGTAACTGAATAGAAACTCTAATCCAAATGTAGTGCTTTAAAAATAATTTTGAATTGTTTTCAAACTCAAGTCAAAAGTCCCTTCTGTCCAAAGACAAATGTTCACTACTGCTCTGTTGGAAGAAGTTGGATTAGCCAAATGGCAAGGACTCCTAGTGAAATTGAAAAAAATTAATATAATTCATGTGCATTTTTACCTGTGAATCATGTGCTCCCTTCAGTCTTTAGTTCAACCTAAGCTCCATCATTCCACTATTGAGGAATAGCACTCAGTGATGCTATTTTGTGTATGTTCCCTGAGCACATTGAGTGTACTTTTTTCATCAAAGGAGTCACCTTCCTCTCTTATTTGGGGAGAGATAATTATGAGAGATAAGGGTTGCTATTTCTTTTCAAGCAACCATAACTAGCAAGGAGTCCATGTCTTGCTCTGATCCTGGGGCAAACCCTGAAAGATCAAACTCTGATTTCCTCCCTTGCAGCCACCACCATAACAGAGTCATATGTGGCTGGTATAATAAATACTGTCATCCTAAGCCTCTGTGGCAGTCACTTTGCTGATGAAAACAAACAAACTCATTAACCAAACCTCCTTCATTAGGAAGAAGCTAATTGGACAAGAAAGTGATAAGGAAGAGATGGAATTCTGAAATCCAGTGAAACTGCTCTATTATAAATACCATG
Source organism: Indicator indicator (assembly GCF_027791375.1). Lineage (NCBI taxonomy): Eukaryota > Metazoa > Chordata > Aves > Piciformes > Indicatoridae > Indicator > Indicator indicator. Next base: position 7,445,025 of record NC_072027.1, read on the forward strand.
TCCCCCCTCTCTCTGGCAAAAAAAATTAAAGTAGCTTATCTTGGAGGAGGGCAGCAGATTTGATGTGAAGGCTGCCAATGTAAGCAGTTGTGGTGCTTTGCATTAGAAGAGTGACAGTAGAGGGAGAGCCAGCACAGTGGCCGGCTGTAGCCCTGTGAGTAGGGATGGCAGCAGCTGGTTCCTCTGCTGAGTTACAGGGGTGAGAGTGATGGCTCAAATAGCTGTGTGTAGTATCAGCTAGGAGTGATGGCTTTTTTGGTAGTGAATGGGGAAAACGATCAGTTGAAATGTGTACAGAGGTTTTTTTTTTTTTTTTTTTTTTTAACCTCAGCTGGAAAAGCAGCTTCTCTGCTCATCAAATAAAACAGCTCCCTTGAGGTTAGAGTGCTGCCAGCTTACTGTAACTGAAGCTCTCTATACAAAGAGTTGACAGCAGCCTTTATTCCCCAGATAACAAGCTTGACAAGTACCTTTGCCATTTGGGCACCCTGAATTCTCAGGAGAGCTTTTCATGAATAAATCAATCTCTCTTTAGCAGCTCTCCAAAACTAACAATCCCCTACTTTTTTTTTTTTTTTTTTTTTTTTTTAAAGCCAGGTTGTAGGTTGTGGCTCCTTAGAGGACAGCTGGGGAGTCCTGGAGGCTTTTGCTTTCTTATTCTCAGATATTCCAGTAACTTTTCCCGTGACAGAATAGTTGAGGGGGAGGAGGGGAAATCTGTAATTATCACAAAGGATAGCATTTTCAGAATAACAACATAGAGCTGGGAGAAGAAATCCCAAATGAAAGGAAAGTCATCATGTTAGATCAAAGTCAGAATTAAAATGAAGACAAAACTTTCCAGAGGTTGAGAAGTAGGATTTAACGACTTTGCATATTGGGGTGCTTCTTGCTTCTAGTTTTAATGAGCAAGACACTGAGGTCTGAGGAAACACCTTATTTGGATACTTCTATCATAAGCTGAAAGTTATGAATGTTTTCCATGTATGAAGTCCTATAGATTTTTCCCATACAATTTTACTGTCCTGAGAGGTGCAAAGGGTTGTGGGGTAAGCCCTGTACCTCACTGGGTGGTTGGAATATCAAATGAATGTGACCTTTTAGTTCCCTGATTTTTTACTTCCACCAATCTGATGAGTTATTTCAATGTCACACTAAACCACATCATGTTTTTCTTATATGTGCATCTCATCTAAGAGATGACAGTTTTATAACTTAACTTGGAAAAACAGAGAGCTCTCTCCAGGGAAAGCTTTAAGTTCAGATGTGAAGTTTACCAAAATTCGGAGTATTTGGATCCTTGGCACTCTGATGGTTATCTGACCCAAAGTGTGACTGTGTCTTTTCTAAAGTGACTTGATAGACTGTTAAGATGTCTTTAGTCTTGCTTTACTAGCAAAGTTCCTAAAACTTCAGTATGAGTTTTGATTAGTTGCTCTACCCTTTGGGATGTAAGCAAGTGGCCATTCCAGTGAAGAGAAAAAGTGGAAAATATGACCTGAGACCTTATTGCACTGAAAACAAAACGAGAAATGGAAATAATTCAGAAGTCCCAAAATTAAGACCTTCACTTTGGAGGGGTGTAGGGGAAGGGGGAAATTTGATCAATATTTGAGCCTTCCCAGAGCTGAAAAGTATAACATTAAAGTTGGCTAAGATTCAGCAGGTCCAGAGAAGCTATCAACTCTGTTAACTGGGATAATTCTTACACATACAAAGGTTCAATGCAGCAAAACCTTTAATGTTTTAGTTGCACAGCTGTGAATGTCTGCCACCTTCAGAAACACCCTGCCAGTGTAGTGGGATGAACCTTCATCGGAGTGTATTCTTCCCACTGAGTTTTAAACTGTGGCTACCAAGTAGTCTGTACAGCAGGAGATAAAAATCTGTGGTTTACAGCCAGGTCTTACTAAGAAGGAAGAAGGAGGAAACAGGAATTATGAACTTTTATTAAACTTTGGAATATAATTTTTTTTTTTAATAACAGTTTCAAAAGTACCCAACAAAGAGACCTGACAGTAGAAGCAAAATATTCAGAATAACTTCTTTTATAATGGATACAGAACAGCTTAAGGTTAAAAATGTATTGTCTCAGGGATAAATATGCTTGTTTTACAAATCTTGACACAGGTCAGCATTGCAATTATCTAATCTTTATCTTTGAGTTGTGAGATCTAAGTTCACATGGAACAGCCATTTAAAAAAACCTATTATTTTTAACACTAGTCTTAGTTAAGATGTTCTATTGATCTATGTCAGGAACCAAATTAACATATCTCAAAATGAATTTGCATAGCATGAAAAAAAATTCTGCACAGCATAATACAAATTTACATTCCTAATAAAGTATTAACATATCCAAAAATGGATTTTAAATAGTACCACTATATTTTAAATTCTTCCTGTAGATTCCTAACAAACAGCTTTGATTTGCATGTCCTGACTTTGCTATGTAACATAGAACTAATAATTGACTGGTTTATAAATCAGCCTCTTCTACTGCTGCCAGCTTTATTCATGCAGATGGGAACTAAGAGTACAAAAAGGCAACCATAAGCTTTGCCTTTTGCTCATGGTAGGATTGAAGCTAAAAGCAGCATTTACAATGGGACAATGTTTTGGGAGATGCTTTATTAGACTCAGCTGCAAAGTTGGGTGCAAAGCTCAGAACAATCCTTACTCATTCAAAGCCCCACCTTCAAAGGCAGAGAACTTCTCTCTAACTTTCTAGATAAAATCAGAGTAGGGACTTTGGGCTGCCCTTTAAGTGACTATTCTAGATTTAATTCCCTGTGAATACAAGATGTACATTCTTTTTCAGGATAAGTTTTTTTCTGGTGTTTTTTTTTTTTTTTCCCTGAAGCCTGGAGAAATTTCTAGAAAGAGTTTAGTAGCTACGTGGTAGGACTGAGAACTTAGTAAAGAACATGATGTATTTACCAGTGGAGTAGGTCCTGACATCTGAAAGCCAGCAGCTCACCAGAGACATTTGAATATCAGCACTTGAGTCTGTAGCCAAAGATGCATAAAAGCTCTGATTCAAGAAGGTACTTAAGCTTTAGGAGTCCTACTGAAATCAACTGGATGATGCATGTGTTTAAAGTTATGCACATATAATCTTGCTGTAATAGAGCCAAAAGCAGTCCTGATGGAAATCTGCCACTGAGTTCACTCTCTTACTGCAGATGAAACACTGGCTTTTGGATAGAAAACTGACTGAGCAGTAATGCTGCCTTCAGCTGTTAGGTTTTCTGGAAGTAGTAGTACAAAATGGCAGTCAAATAAGAAGGTGAAGCAAGGGGAGACATAACTGTCATTCTCACTCTGGTTTTCCCCAAATCCTTTCCAAATGGCCTCTTTTGACTCAGCTCTCCAGAAAGAGAGAGACCAAGAGACCCAGAGCACTAAGCCAGGTCCTGTGGCTGGGTAGATAAAGGTGTCTCTGTGGCTGAAGTGTGTTGGAAGAGTCTTAAAACAAAGTAGTGACTCTAGGAGCAGAAAAGTAGAAACCAGTATACAGTTTAATTTGTTTAGTAGAATTGATCTGTTGCCCTCAAAGATTGTGCTAAATGAGTAAATAGCTTTAACCTCAACCTATGATGGGATGTCTGGCAGCTCAGAGCAGGAGTTTTTAATATCTGCAGGACCAAGTGGACTTCTAGTGTTCACACTTACAGCTGTCTAAGAGTGCCAACCTGATTTTAAGCTGTCACAATGAATCCTTTATAGCATGGTGTATACACGGATTACACACACAAGAAAATAAAAATTTTGAGCCAGGTCTTCTGTGGCTGCAAGCCAGAGTAGCAGTGGAATCCAGGGACCAATACCAAATGTACCAAGTGAGAGCCTGGTTCATTGTTTTATACGCTGACTCGTGATTCTTCTCGGCAAAGTGGCCCCATGGTAGGAGCTTACTCAGCTTGCTTAACCTTTCTGTTGCCTTTATCTCTTTTGCTTTACTCATGAATCTGGTCAAACTATCAGGTAAAGCTCTGACCACCATACTACCATTTTTGCTGCTGATAGTCAAAGCAGAAAAACACACCTTGATTTATACATCTATATATCTTTTTTTTTCTTTTAATTAATGTCCTTAAATGAGTTTGTTCTGCAAACAGTTAAGCAAAATTCCCTTCTGCCTGGTAAACTGTGTGCAAATCCTGTGTGTAAATGTTATGTGGATGCCACTGAGACAGAGTAAATAGACATTCTACATGATGTTTTTTATAGTAATTACAGTTTTGGAGCATAATATCAGGTCTGTCTGAAGACCTGTGTTTGTCTTTATTACATAATGCTACTGCCTTGTCCATATGGTGGGTTTTGCCTGTGGTTAAGAGCCAATAAATCATCCTTTGGAGATGAGTCCACAGGAAAGAGGACAGTAGGTACTGACATGATAAATATTCAGTAGGCGATTATCTCTTCTTATTCCTGACATGTCTTCACTTTTAAAGCTCCTGGAATAAAACCCAGGAGCCTCATTTGAAAGTGATTTAGCCTCCAGCTCTGAAAACTATATCCAGCCACTCTGAAGCGCTGACCAAGTATTTGGGTTACACTGGTACCTCATTGCTGGAGGCCAAACAAGATTTCTTGTGTTTAAAAGAAAAAAACATCTTGTTGAAGATGTCTCTGCTCATTGCAGGGTGGGTTGGACTAGATGACCACAGGAAGGGACCTATAATGCTATGAAAACCCAAAGTGTTCTCCTGTAGTTGGCGTTATTAATGGTGCCTTATACTCCAGATGTTCTCTTGCATTCACATTGTCACGCAGAATCACAGAAGGTATGGGGCTTGTAGAGAAGAAAAAAATACTAATGATTATCAAGCTTCAGCTTGTCTTCCAATTACTCTTCTCATTTTATCTTCTCTGGTATTGACTGTGGTGGGATTCTCACATCTCTGCCATTAGTATAACAAAAGCCAAATCTGAATGATAGCTGCTTTGAGGACAACTGTCAAGAAAGTCTCTCCACCATCCTTAACTGTCCCACAGACTGTGTTAGACAACAAGCCTGCCATAAAAGTTGCCAGTGGTGTATATATATGTTCAGAACACAGCACAGAAGTTATTTGAGATTTGAATTCAAAGCTGTCACTTCCTTTAGCAGACAACATAATTATTCCAGAAGATCTAGGAAGCCTAGAAATCCTTTACACAATGGATGCTTGTGTTAAAAAATAATAAGAATTTGCAGAAAGTATAGACCATGAGAAAGGTTTACACTGAAATTGCAGCTGAATACATTAAAATCAAAGACAGGCAGAGAATGAATTAATTTGTTCCAAATGATGGTATGTAGTTTAGTCAAGATCTATAATTTCATTTTAGTGAGTACAACACTTCTTAGTTGTCTGTATACTGGCAGATCCATAGATAAAACATGGATTTTCTTTCTTGTTCATGCACAAAAATCCTCCAAACCAAGCATTTTGCTAAGTACAATGTAAACAAGCCAACTGTAAAGCAGTGGTAGCAGATAATAACAATTTGATATGTGAACAAAAACATTCTCAATGAAGTTTTAAAACATCTATTAATGAGCAATAAATCCTTACAGTTCCTCTGTGATGGTTGCTCATGAAAACTGGAAATTATGCATAGAAATTTAAGGTAGATGGACAGGTGGGACAGGGGACCTTCTTGCATGGCAGGGATTAAATGTTTTAATAGGATCAGCTGTGATATTTAAACATTTCACTTTGTCCCAGCAGATATTTCTTTTATGTCTGAGCCACAAAGCTTATACCTTAGATAACCCCTATCAAATAGCCAAGAGATTAATTTAACTATGGTTACCAATCTGGGCAGGTATGAGCCCATGGAGAGAGGTCAGTCTGGCATGCAAGTGTCTGTTCTTCTCCTCTGGTAATATCACAGTAAGGGTTAGAACTTTCTGTGATTTCTAGGTATTGTCCTGTTGAAGCACCCTGCTGGGAGCATCAGGAAGACAGTTTTGGGAGAAGAAAGCTGTTCTTGGTTTGCTGGAGTTCAATAGGCAGTTTTTAAAGCAATTGAAAGTCTAGGACGGATCTCAAGACACAAAAACTGTCAGAAAGCATGACCGGAGAAGTATAGGTGGCTCATTCATTGAAAATTGCATTTTTGTAGCATGCTAAAAAAATTTCAGGATGTTTTTTTTGGCGTTCTTAAGAAAAATCAGGTAATAAACAACATGATGAGGAGAAGATAGTCAAATGGGGAAAAACCAAGCCCAGAAACAGAAAGGCTTTTGTAAACAGTCTCTCTCCATCCTTCATGTATGCCTCTTTCAGGTACTGGAAGGCTGCTATTAGGTCTCTCCAGAGCCTCCTCTTCTCCAGGCTCAACAATCCCAACTCCTTCAGCCTGTCCTCACAGCAGAGGTGCTCCAACCCTTTGATCATTTTCTTGGCCCTCCTCTGGACTCTCTCCATCAGGTCCATGTCTTTCTTATATTAAGGGCTCCAGACCCAGACGCAGTAGTCCAGTTGAGGTCTCACCAGAGCAGAGTGGCAGAATCATCTCTCTGGATCTGCTGGCAACATTTCTTTTGATGCAGCCCAGGATGCCATTGGCCTTCTGGGCTGCAAGCTCACACTGCCTGCTCATGTCTAGCTTCATATCCATCAGCACCCCCAAGTCCTTTTCCATAGGTCTGCTTTCAGTTGGCTGCAAAACCATCAAATGCCACTACCATGATGCTGTGGCCTCACTTTTGATGCCTTTCTTGATGTGAGGGAATCTTTTCCTATACTACATAAGCATCTACAAGAGGTTAGGGAACTAGACCTTGACAGAAAGTGTCCTTAATAATGGTCGTTCGTCATTACCAGATAGTAAGGACCCTGATTGAACATGGGCTTGCTTCCTCCTCTGCAAGAATGAAATAACAGAGAGACTGATGACAATTTTTGTTCTGCATTTGCACTCTGATTTGTAGTATTCCACTCCAGTTATGCTACAGATCATTGTGATTAAATCAGTCAGCATTAGCTCAAAGCCACCACTGGTTATCTTTCTGCCCTGATAAGCAAAGATCTCCAAGTATAGAGGCTTTGGAAAAAAATTTGCCTTGGGTCAGTTGCTTTGCTAGCAAGGACATTGTGGTATTTTTAACAATATGTTTTACTCTGAGAGGTCAGTGACTTTTGCCTGGGTATTTTTTTGTTCTAAATATAATATTTTTCTAAATGCACAGAAAAATCCAAAATGTCAGAGTCTTCTTTATGCTGCATTTTGAGTAACAGTTTTCTTAGTGTGTCCTAACTGCCCTGTAATTTGCAAGGGAGAGAATCAAAGTAAAGCATTTTTTTTAACTGTTCAGAGAATTAAGAACAGTATTACAAAAGACTATTTTAAAGTATCCTTGGAGACATCTGCTTTTAGGTGGATTCTTATAAGAGACTGTCCCTCTAGATTGGTGATTAATAGGTCTCAGGAGACAAAGTGTACAATGCTGAGCTGTTTGTGGTTTGTCAGGTGAACTGCATGGTCCTGATTGTGTGTCTGGAGCCATTATATGCAGTTCAGTACCCTGCCCCGAAACAAGACAAAGGTTTGGGGGGAATTCTGTTATTAAAAGTAAAGCAGGTCTCAATCAGAACCATAACCAAGCATTGAAAATCACCTGGAAGAAGCACTCCTTTATTATCTTCTCTTGAATAGAGAGCAGTATCCCCCCCCTGTTTGACTCCAGAAAGTGCAAGCTCTCTGCGATACAATGGACCGTGCAGAGCTCTTTTCCCTGGTAACCTGATACTAACATCTCCTTACAACAACAATTCAGCTCACTGAATAATTGTAGCAGATAATTTTCTTCAATAACTTTTGTTTGTTTTGTTTCATGTAAGGAAACAGTTTCTTCCCAAATGTGTTTGCTACTTGAAGTTACTGGATAAATTTAGCAAGTGGTTCTGCATTTTTTTGTTTGTGAACGAGTAGTTCACTGTGAATATTTAGAATTTAGAGCTGAAACAGTTTTGCCTGCAGGTGTAGAATTAGGTTGCAGACAGGACATTTCACATCAATGTAGCTCTGCTTTCTGATTCTGCAATGCCAGACAACCCTCTCCCTTCACTCTCTACTTTTAGCACAGTCCAGGCAGACACAGGGCTACATGACAGTGAAATTTTAGGATTAATCTCAAAAATCACTGCTCTGTATTTTTGCACATACAGAGGAGATTCTTTTCATGTAATATGTAATGATCATCACATTTTTGTTTAGATGGATACACGGCATTACAAACATAGCTGTGATTACGCTTTCACCTAACAGCTTTCACTTGTAGTCAGGGGATGAAAGGCAGTGACAACATGAGAAAGAGCAATTTGTGACTTCAGCAGCCTGAAAGGTGTGCTTTCCTTACAATAAAGACACAACATGGGGTCTTTCTGAAGCGTGCTTCTGTACGTGTTGTTAGTCATATTTAGCCTGCAGCATGTACCCTCCCACGTAACTTTTTATAACATATCAGGTATGGAATCCCATTACAGAGCTAGGCTGAGGTTTTCAAATGAAATCAGTGAACTGCTGTTGTCTTAGCAGTTGGATCACAATGAAGAGACACCCTTGTAGAAATTCCAGCCTCCAACCTATTTATCCATGTTAGAGGGCATTTGTGGAGCATTAGAAACGATTAACAAGGAATGCAATGTTGGAAAGTTCTCTATGGGAAAGTCTTTAGTGCACAATATGCAGTATTCTTTAGGATTTGACTTTTTTTAGGCTGCCAAGTTTCAGTGATGGGACTTCAGCAAATTATAAAGTCAGCACAGTCCATAAGCACTGTTCCCTCCAAATTTTGTGTTGTCTTGACAAAATAATGGCTAGCCACAACATTTTGATCTGGTTAATCACTCTTCTGTCTAGGGATATTCACAGCAACACATTATAACAAAAAGTCAAATAGCTGTCAGCCACTTAGCTGTTTTCTGGGTTTTTTAAGGTTTTTTGATAGCCTTCATTTTTGTTTCACTGTGAGGATTTCTTTAGCTGAAAGACACTAGTCCCATGGTAATAACAATAATGTTCTTAACACTTCCAAGTGCCAGCTTTGCTAGTCTTCCTTTAGGATAATCAAATCTTAGACTACAAACTTTTCCCATTTAATTTCTCTTGAGAATGACTTCCTGAAGCAGAAGCTTGAAGACAGAAGAAAGAAAGCACATGCTTCTGATTAAATGAGGTGATCAGTATGAACATTATACATATAAGATCTATTATTAACAATCCCAGACTATTTTCTGTCATGTGATGCATGTACTACGATTCTCCAAAAATTCAAGATAAAGGTCAAAACAGATAAGAAAGCTTTTAATACGTGGCCTTCAGATATGAATGTTTTAAACCACATAGAGATGTCTTCATGAGCACCAGCTATGCTTAGATTGAGAGGTAGCTCTACAGTGTTGAATTGAGTATGATAGTTTGTGTCATGCATTGTTTATTGCAGGTTTAGTGTAGCTAACTTACATTTTTAAATGATCTGATATGCACTCAACTATACTGAAATCTGCATCCAAAAAACCTGGGTGGGAGCTGTGCTGATCTGGCTTTTTCTCATTAATTGGATCAGTTTCAAGGACACAATTTATGGCAGTTGTTTGTTCGTTGTTTGCTTGTTTTCTAACTAGAAAAGTCCTCCTAGAAAGATGCTCTACAATCCTTGAAAAATCTGGTGTTTTACTTGAGAAGCCACAACGTGAGCAGAGAAAAAGGTATTACTTTTGCTGCTTTCTAGGACCTGTGTGTTTAAACTGTGAAGAAAGACATTTCTTTTTCCCATTCCTTTGCCTTTGTTGTGAGGAGAAGATAGCAGCAATCCCAACAGTAGTACCCAGCTCTGTAGGCAGCCAAAAGTATTGCAAGGGATGTGAGACCCTAAGTTTCTCCTCACCTCTTAGAGATGGGCAGCAGCATGTTGAGCTAACTCAGGAGGTTTCTTGCACAGCTCAGACTGCCCCAGGTGAGGCTATGGGGGCTCTGTGGAAAGGACTTTTGGTTTTATGCAGTTGAGACACTGCAACTAATGCAAAATGCTTCTGATTAATACCCATTCCTGGCAACCAGACCCAGATACAAAGTTCCTCTTGGGATCAGAGAGGGTCAGAGAGGGAAGCTCAGACTGTCTTTTCACAACTAATGATTACCGTACTGGAATGTATTTTGCTTTCCACTTGGATACTTCAGTTTTTTGAGATTCAGGTGGGTTAGATCCTGGACATAGTTAATGCTGTTTGTGTTTGAATGAATGAGAGATATGAGGAATGTAAGCCACATTTTAAAAACACAGTTTCATTCTATTCCTCAATAAGTGCAAGACCATTTTCTTGAACAAATAAGAGCTCTGCATAGAAGTACAGTCTTTTAATTAAATTAAGAACTGGAAACCAATTAATTCCTGAGAACTGTAACTGTAAAGAATTTTTCATTAATTGTGGTGTTATTAACTTACTGTCTTACTGCACCAATTGAATGTTGAATTTAAGTAAGTTCAAATGGGTTGTCAGATTCGAGGCTCTTTCAGATGGATTAGGAAAGAATGAAATGTTATACTAAGATGACAAGTATAAGGCTTGAAATCTCTCTCTTTTTTTTTTTTTAAGTGAGTAATTTGCAAGTCAAATAGATGGATGTTCACAGAATCATTTCTGAGACCTTTGATCAAAGATTTTGGGGGCGCCATTTGGGTATGTAGATGAAAGCACACTTTTTTTTTTTTTTTTTAACTCCACCTTCTTAATAATACCCTTGGAATCAGAAATTAGGCACAGCAGGAAGAAAGATCCTGTGCAGCATATCTCTGCACTAACAGAGCATGCTGTCTAACCCCTGAAGTTAAGTAGATATTTCTCACTCAGGAGTAATGGGATGAGAAGGCAGCTCAGTTATTTTCACTCAAAATTGAGGAACAAAGATTTGGAACTGTGCCAGTGAAAGCTGGAATATCTTCCACGGTCTGGGATAAAAGTATCTCCAAGCAGTTTGATGCTACTGCATAAAGGAAAGATCACGATAGCAAATCCTTCATTAGGGCTAACAGAAAGAACTGGAAAATGTAGCCAAGATTTCGTTTGCTTCTTTGCCTTTCCAGGTGATGCAGGACAGAAAAATCATAAGGAGGTGAGAAAAGAAGGGGAAATGGTGGATCTGGGAGTAAATGCTCTCATGCGCTGAAGTGCACATCCCCTAGAATCAGAGCTGAGATGATTTGTAGCCACTGTGAGAAGATCTCACAGCAGAAGTTGTCAGCATTTCAAATCTGAATTAAATATAATCATGGCCTGCACAGCAGAAAGTATTCTCCAATGGGTAGGAATGGTGTTTTATTGCTTAAGAATATTTCTTCCACTAGCATGCAGGTCATTGTCCTAAAAAAACAATCCTTTAGCAAAATGAGAAGGGGATTATTTTCTGTCACCTTTGCAGGGGAACTCTACACCCTGATTCAGCCTTATATTTGTGAAGTGCTTTATAGTCCTGTGCTCTGCCTTGTACAAAGCTGTGGCTGCCTGCTCACACGAAGGCAGTTGCTGTCTGACTATCTATACTGACTTGATGGTTTTTCCTTAAGCAAGCACTTTCCCTTAAGTGTCATTTCACCCTTCTACCAGAGCCTGTCCCTCTATCCAATATGGCCAGGGCATTCCAGGAAAAGTGTTTTCTCAGTTTATTATTACCACTATATATATCTGAGGATGAGGATATTTGCTCTGAATGTCTTGAAACGCATGAGGTTTTGTCATTCTAGGACTGAAAGGAGATTTAATTTTTTTTTTTACATAATAAGATAGAGGCAGTGAAATGAAATAGGTTTGGTAGTGTTCCATGTTAATGCAGTTGACATTTTGCTCCCTCTTCTTTTGGAAGCTATTAGCTTAAATTATTCTTTAAACTGTATCAGATGATCCAGTAATATCCAATGTTGCAAACTGCATGGCCTCAGAAGTTTTGTAAGTTGTACTGAAGCAAGAAAGTTATGATGAATGAATGCAGGGCAAAGCTTGAATTGAAACCACTTGACCCCTATTAAAATTTGCTGCTAACAGCATTTGGAGTTGTGCTTAATGTTTAAAACTGCTATATAATTTAAAAGGACATTGTGAAGAGAGATACTTGTAAAGCTGCTTTAAGACATCATTTTAAAAAATGAGAGTTACCATGCTATTTGCTGCAAAGCTTTGAATCCCAGGAGAACTGAGTTGTTCCACCACGTTAAATTAAAAGTCATTAATCTTTTCAGATTACTGTATCCTAGACACAAATTCTTGTTCTGTACAAGTAGAAAAGCCTCTCAGTCCTAGGCTTGTCAAGACATAAAAAATTGGGGGGGGAAAAAATAAACAAAGCTGTGCTGCATGCCAGCAGGAAAGCACATGGACCCATTTCTAGTTCAGCCAAGAAATTCTTCTGTATGGAGCATGATATGCTTCTAAATGCTGGGCAGTAACTCAGCCTTCCAGTGACAGAGGTCAGGTTATTCCTTGCATGACTGCAACCATTCCTTGGGCGTGGGGCCTGATAAGCATCACACTAGGTCTGTAAACAAGATATTTATACATAACACAAATATTGTAATAAGGATAAAGATACATATTAAAGGATATAATACATGAAAACTCGTTCTGCTGTTTTCAGGATTTAGACTTGGAAAAGTTTGTTGTGTCCCCTCTTACATGGCCTGGCATAAAATAGATTGTATAGAAATATACAGATCAAATTGATTCAAGTCTGATGGTGCAGGCACACGTCCCTGGCAAGTTCTGCTCCTTATTCAGTGTGACTTTCCAGCAGGTTTGTGATACTTCACAGTCTTGTAAATGATCATCTTGTTCAGAGCATTTACTGCTGTTGGGAGTCTAAGGCAAACTACTAACGGATGTGGCTTTGTGCTCCTTCAAGTTTTGCTTCATCCTTCTTCTCCTTGGTACCAATTTTGATTAGTTTTAAAATTTGTTTGTACTTAACATGTTTATGATAACACTGAAACAGAAGAAAGGAAGGGTTTACTGTGTGTCTGTTGATAAAATGAATGCACACTAAATTTAGCATGCTGTTTTTCTGCATGATACCCCTTATCTTCTGTTGATATAACATCTAGCTTGAAATTTATTTCAGCACTAATGATTGCGTTGCAGCCTGGGGCACAGTACTGAGGAAACAACAAAATGCAATGCTGAATCAAGTCAATTCCTTCACATTTGTGAGGATCTATATGGGTCTTTGTTATCATTAAATGAACTTCAGGGACTTGGAGAAGATATGCAGAGACAAGCTTTGTGGAACTCTCCGTACTTCATGTGAAAGGAGGATCCATCTCGCCCTAGCTGTGTACGGAGTGAGAAACTGTACTGTGCACTCAAATCTGCTAATATTTAGTTTAAAATGGAGACAACTAAATATAGGGGTCTCTGTGTCAGTTTATACATGTGAGCAGGATGTCTGAATTATTAATTTTTTTTCTGTGAATGGAAAGCTTCCTATACAGCCCACAAGAGCGGAGGTCTGGGAGCTCTTCTCACTGTAAAGAACATGGAGAGACCTCTGTCACCAAAGGGTGATGTGAAACTTCCCCCTTTTTTGTCTGTGGGGAAAGCTGAAAGCAATTGTGGTCTGAAATTGCTAAATATATTAAACTAAATACAATATGTGATGAGTTAATAAGTGCTAATCAAGACTAATGCACTGAAATCGCTGAGATTCAGCTTTTCAAGAGGAGGATAAGTCAGAGGGAAATCAAGCTGCATATGTCTGATAGCTGCACAAGATTACTCTAGATGATTTAATGGGTCATTTCCATTATTTATGCTCTATGTATTCCAATTCAGTAAGAAAAAGACCTGCCAGCATGAAATCAAATGAGGGATTATCGCACCGCCTACTATCTGAAACTGGATCTAAACACTGTTGAATTCACCAAATGTATGAAACACTCATAACCAGGGGATGTGGGGCTTGAGAACACCATATACCCACTGATCCACTGAAAAATGCAAACCTAGTTCTGCATGAGAACACAGGATCTCCTTTTCCCATTATCAGATATGATCCAACTTAAGAAAGACTCTATATTTTGTATCAGTTCCATACTGTGCATGTTAGTGTCTGTGGACAGTGAAGTATTATAACTAAGGATCTGTTAGGAGAGGCAAGAAACTGCAGTTTTGTTAAAGGAAAAGAAATCCAACCATGATTTACATACAGTGGGACAGTGTACAAGAGGTGTAAGGCAATAAACGATAGATCTGCTCAGATGTTTCAGCAGCAAAAGAAATAGGGAAGCAGAAGGTGAAGGGGTCAGAGAGAATTATGGAAATACAGTATGGTAGGGAAAGAAAAGAAGATAAAAGCTGTATAACTTATGACAGGTGGGCTTTTTTTATCTCTCACTGCAGGAGTTACACACTGTTCATTTCACTTTCTTTCATATGCATGGAATCTGAAAGGAGGAAAATCTTTTGCTATTTGAGGAGCTTGCACAAGACCACTTTTATTGCTGAGCCCTAATATCTTGGTTCAGCTGTTTGTCAATGGTAACAATTCTAGATGCTCATTTTGGAGAAACTGACAGTGAAATGCTACCTCTTTGCAATCAAATTTATTCAGTAAGACACAATTGGTAATCTTTTCTGTGCCTATCACACCTGGTTGGCTATTTTCTGCAGAAATCTATTTCAGAGAAATGTTGATTTTTCCCCCCATGTTTGTAATGATACTCATTAAAAGAAAGGATCAGTTTTACAATTTTCTTCACTCTTAATTTCTATAAAACTTTGAATGTTTGTATTCTCTAAGATTATTTTTCTTAAAAAAAGAAAAAAAAGCTCCAAATACCATGAAACTGACAGTAGAAAGGCAGATACAAACCTCACTGTTTTCATCTGCCTTTTTGTTAAAACAGTGAAATGCTTGGGGTTTGGGTTTTTTTCTTGATTTCCAGTAGGTCACTTGTGTACCACAATAACTTAGGAAAACTTAGGAGAGAGCATCTGACACTGTCACCCAGACGGCCTGGCTGTGTGGACAGGTATCAGAACGGAGCAGCTGCTGGAGCTGGCAGAGCTGCTTTACTTCCCTACAGACTTCTGCTTGACTTATCTAGCTTGGCTTTCTGTACCTGTCTCCCTAGGCAGCTGAGGTTTCATGATGAATGCAGCAAAATACTACCTGTAAGTCCTCAAATTGGACTTTCCTGACAAAAGATGCACCAGTACTATTCAAACAAAGCAGTCCTTCCAGGATTCATATTACCTGCTTGTAGTATTACAAAGAAAATCTGTTTATAGTATGTTTGTAGTAATGGGGACAACAACTTTCTCACCTTCCAGACCTTTCAGTTGCACATAATCAGGTTGATAATAGATATATCAATGGTTGTTGCCATAACAAATTTATTCATATCAAATGTCACTTTTGTGGGAGTAAAAAGACCAAAACAATAATATTGATTCATGATGAAAATACACACTCATGGAGTTTTTCTGGGTAGACCTCTGTGCACTCAATAAGAGGAAATTATTATCCATAGGGTTTCTTGCAGGTAGGGACACAAAGGACATGCCTATGGTGTAATTACTGTGCATAGCTAAGCTTGCCTTGAATGAACCTGTCCTGAAGGTAAATACTGTAAATCATTATTTTGCAACATCTCTGCAACTGGACTGCTACAGACAGCTGAAGGTAATTCCATGTTTGAATAATTCTATGCTATGTTACAACCAGCATACCTGAGCTAATGCAGTGGTGGCATATGCAAGGCCATGATTTGGAGAAAGAGTTGCCCAGCGTCAGCTGGATCTTGGTTCTTAGAGACCCACAGATCAAGGCAACAAAATTGGCAGGAACTGGTGAAAATTAAGCCCAAGGTTGGTTTGCCACAGTCAGTCACTGAGTCTGTGGCATCTCTGAACAGGCAGAAGATAACAGTTCTGTTCCCTGACAGATTTCTGGTTCTGAAGTATGTTCTCTTTCCAAGTGGAATCATGACTCTTTTTCCCAGAAAAATGGAGTCATATCAAAACATACTCAGAAGGCTTTAGGTCATCTATTTTAAGTTATTTCTTTCCCTGGAAATAAACTCAAGTTGGAAAGACCATTGGTACAAATACCATGTCCACTAAAATATCTTTGGTGAATCAGGAAGTGAATTTTCATTCCAAAACTCACATAAAGTATTCCCATTGTGACTTTTGTCTCGAGCATGAATAACAATAGGCTGACCTTTCTTAAACCTATCACTTGGGCTATACCAGTATTTAAATACTGTTACCAGTTTACCTGGCTCATTTCTCTCTCCCTATACAGAAGACAGGTGGTGCCAAGGTCCTACTCATTTCTTCCCCACCTCACCTCTGCATGGAGAGAGACTGGGGGGGAGCTGGGCTCTTTAGGAGCTATGTTGGAGCTATTTGGAACTTGTGGGTTTTGGGGGAGATAACCCATCACTTTATCACATCAAATGTCTCTCCAGCCTTACTGGGATGGCTGATCCTTATAACCAGAGGCAGTGTAGTTCCAGTCTGTTATTTTAAAATAAGATGTAAATAGCTACACTCACAGTCACTCTAGTGTGCATGGGCCAGTGTGCTGGTTTTAGGCTATGCCTTTAAAATTTTTCACAGATCTTGAGCAGAAAGTAGGAAATTGAGCTAGTCTGGTAAAGTTAATGTTGGGGGGAATTTCCAACCCACCACAGGCAGTCAACATGAATGTTTCAACAATGTTATAATCCAGAGTGTCCATTGTTACAGGGGAGATACTGAAGAGAACAACAGCAAACTAAGAAAACATATCCATAATTTTAAACTTACAGCTTCCAGCAGCAGCCTGAAAGTCTCACTGCAGCAGTTTTATAGATTCATGTTAGCAGTTTCCCTTATGTTTGATCTTTTGCTTACCCTTTGGATGTAATGTTTCAGTTTCATAGATGTTAGCCTCTTTATTTTTTTTTTTCTTTTTTTGAGTGTCTGACATTGTGGGGTTTCCCCTGCAGCCATACCCTTTACTGCATCCTAGGTGCTTTCATATGTATGTGTATAAATTGGTGGTTCAGGGACCAAAATTTTCTAAGACAGAAACAAGCAGGCTTTTTGTTTTGTTTTGTTTTAGCTCTTTTCCATGTAACTCTTGCCATGATCTAATGGGACCAAATTTGGTTTCCTTCTAAATAAATCTCACTGTCATTTAGAGAGTCTGTAAAATTAACTAGATGCAGCAGTTCTGTGCTCCGTTGCAGGAAGCCAAAAGCAAAGATATTTTAGAGTAACAAATGAGGTGGAAATGACTTCTCCCCCAAGGACTTATTTCCCATGGGAAAAGTAGTTTCTCAGAAAAAAGGGGGCTCTAAAAATAAGTGGTGTCACAGAATTCTGAGCCAGCCTGCATCTTTCTCATCCTTCACAGAAAAGCATGACAAGCACAATTGCTACGATCTCCGGGAAGACTTGCGCAACTCGGAAGCATTTTAGTGGTTTAACAACAGTAGCACCACAGAAAAATGAGTGCATAGGGATGTGAAAGTAATGCAGGTGTATGATTTGCTGGAGTGCTAATTAGTCTGAACAATTAAAAAAGGTAAATAAATTCAGCTAGTGGAAAAAGCATTTTTGCTGCTAGCAAAAGGATAGTGCACACACTCATCCGTGGAGAATATAATGAATATTCTGTCCTTGCACTCCTGTGGCAAAGCAAGGAAAGGATGAATAAGATCTAATTAATAGAGAACATAATGGATTTTGTCCACAGATGACAAACTTGAAAGCTGTATCTTTTCAATATTCTAATTATTATCTCAATGGGCACATATTGATGTCTACAACCTGCATGCCCTAACCATTTCTGTACTGCTAAATATCTCCAGGTCTTGTAAAAATTACTTTGTTCCTGCTGTTTGGGTTAGTGTTAGAGACATGTCAACTTATTCAACCTCACAAAGTGATGATCACTTCTGCTATAAGCCACCTGGGATCTAAAGATTCCCACTAAACTCTTTTGCATCTTGTGAGTTGCAGCCTGCTTGCACTGACAGATGTGCTGAATGGGAAGGAAACCCAAGTAGGACTCAAAGTAGGGACTGATTCCAAGGAGGATATATGAGAAAGTGTTGCAATGCCCTCAAGACTTGTTCTTCGGAGAACTTGGCTAAAAATGGCAGAGAAGGAATGAGACAAACATATCCATGGTATTTTCACCATAGGAAAGGGGCAAAATATCTCATGCTTTTATATAACTTTTGCTGTTCTGGGTTGTGTCTGGAATAGGCTTATATTTGTCATGAATAATTATTTATTCTGAATGCTGGGCAGGTGAGTCAGTGTTTAGTGCTAAACCACAAGAATTTTCTCACTGCACTGTTGTCAGTCCTTTACGTGGGTTGTAAGATGAAATTCAACATTCCATATTCTAGCTTCAGTCCCTCCATATTTATAGTTCACCTAATGTTTATGAACACGGAGGTATTAGTTGTTATCTAACAGCTTCCTTCAGAAGTTTTTATAAAGTCTGAACACAATTATGGAATTAAATAATTCAATCGTATTATTACTTTTCTCCTTGTAAAACCTGGGAACCAGGCTAATAAAAATACTGCCTTTAATAGCATTAGTATATTAACAGAGATGGACATTTTCTAAGAACTCTTTCTTCCTTTAAAAAAAGTCTTACATCTTGAATTATAAAGAGATGGGGAAATGCTAAATGGTTAATTTATACAAAAGTTTAAGAAGACAGACTGTTTGAAACAGTAGGAGCATTATTTGTAAGGAAGCAAATAGACAAAGATAGGCCAGAGAAGGATTCTCTGAAATTTACTCAAACCTATCCAAAGCCTGATAAGACTCCCAGTGGAGTGATTAAGACCCAGAGTATTTTTGTTATTAGTGGAATCACCTGTCATTAGATAGAAAAATGTCCCATGTTAACTTTCTTAGCCAAACAAAAGTTCTCTGAACTATGTCTCGATTAGCATCCACTCTCTTAGATCAGGAAAGTCTTTCCTTCATAATAAATCTGTTTATTGTTCCAGTCTGTTGCCTCTGCTGGACTTGGATGTACCACCAGGAAGGGAGTCTGTCCATCCCTGGAAGTGGAATTGATGTACTTTCTATTCACAAGACTCTTTTCTAGCACATGGCCTTAGATTTAGCAACAGTCATTACTTTAAGGGTATTGAACTATTGTAAACAGGGTATTGAACTGTTGTAACTATCTCAGCAGCTGAGTATACCCCCTGGGAAAGGCTAATGCTGGCTACTGAGTACTGGACACATGCTCTGAGAGGTGAACTGCTGCAAACAAGGACTGTGAGGATCACAGGAGATTAATAATTGAAAATCATAGAAAAAACATGTCATTGAATCTATCTTTCTAGTGATAGAATTAGCAGCAACACCCATGGAATTGAGACATTTACTAATAGATTAAGTCAGTGCCTTTCTGAAAGTTGCTCTCTTCTCTCTGATACATCATTCAGGAATAACCCAGTGGAGACATCACACAAGAACAGACCCCTGGGTCCTCTTCATATCACAAGTATGTACTAATGCATTTTTTGGCAAAGTGACAGAAAGAAGATCTAGAGATGAGAATGTCGTGGGTGAGAACACTTTGATGGACAAAAATGCCATTAATGTCAGAAAAAGGTACATCCAGGACAGAATTTATATCAAAATTTTATCAACAGACATTGAGAAATAAACAAACAAGGCAGGGCAATCAGAGGAAAGCTCATTCACCCCAACTCCCCAAACCTTAATTGTTGCCCTGCAGATTGAGCTTTGTCTTCTGATGCACTGATCTATTCTCCAATAAATATAGAAAATTCAGTATGTGCTTCAGGCATAGTAATACAAAATACAGCAGTCATGGAGGAGACTTAGAGGTCCACCAGACAGGGTATGGCTTAGGCTATGGTTAAGTAAAAACCTTTGGTCTGAATTAGTCTGATGTCAAATAATTTTGCTTTTTGATCAAAATTTTAGACTGGCCCTAAAAAGGGTTATGGAGCCAAGATGAACATATTCTCTGATCTTTGTGAAATTTTGGAGATGAGTAATGATGTTCATGCTCTTGACTATTGCTTAGAAAGAGAACTGGAAGCAGAGGCATAAGGAAATAATAGGGGAAAAAAATTTCAAAACAAATAGCAACATTTTCTGACATAAATACCAGAAGTACTGAAGATGAAACATAAAGATGTTGTTCTGGGCAATGGATTTACTCTCAGAAAACGTGGCTCCTCTGTGCCACTTTAGGCACTATTAAAGTAAGAACACATGTCCCAGCCTCAGTGTTGCATTCTCCAAGGCATTTTGGAAAGTAAACAGTGAGCCCATGGGTGCACAATACCCTATAAAAACACAGCCCATCCATCAGCAAGTGAGCACTTTTCACCTTGCCATTTAGTCCTGACAGTATACGGGCCCCCCAAGTGAGTAAGGGAAGTAATTGTCTGCTTTTGTCATCTGCAAACGACGCCCACACATCATCACAAATACCTCTTTGCTTGGTCCCTTGGTAAGGAAGAGCTACTGCTGCTGCTCCTCTGAAGCACTACCTCAAGGTGAGCAGAGTCAGTGTACAAGGGACAATGTTTTAAAAGCATAGTTTTAAGCTACACATTGCAAGTGCTGGGAATCAAGGCACAATCTTTTTCTTAGTATTTCTTTCCAACTATTACTCATGAAAGAGAAGGTGGTGGATAGTACCCAGGATGTCCCATGTGACTTCCCACACTTTTTCCCCCAGGAGGATTAGAATGGAAAAACTAAAGGAGGTGTTCCCTAAGGCACTGGAATGATTTATGTGGTATTGTGTATGTTATTGTAAAAATATTTCTTCAGAGCATTCTGAAAGGGACAACTTAATTATTTCAGAATTGAAGACAATCTTCTTCCAATTTGTTTAATTTTGAACATGTTAAGAAATCTAGAGTATTACTTCAGACAACACTGGATTCCCACTGACACAAATAATTCCAACTGTGATCAAGGCATGCAACAAGGTATCTCCTTAGCTTAAACATCTGTGCTGTCTTCCTATGTAAATTAGGGAGCTGTCTATGCTCATTACCATCTCTGAGCATTTGTTATCAAACTCAAGCTATTTGTGCACATAGATGAATCAAGTGCATGTGGATCTGGGACAGATGCTTGCAAATGCTCAGGGAATGCAGAATCAACTTCCAGGTTCCTTCAGGAGAAGAATCATTTCCACTTGAAATACAACCCCCAATAAATGCAAAAGTTGGATGACCATACAGTGGTTGTTGGCTCTTAAAACTGTATTTTCTTCCAGACAAAATTATTTTGTCATAACATTTTAATTTGGTCAGTAAAGTAAGTTTTAAAAAAAAAAGTTGCTTTATGCAGCCATAAACCTCATTATTGCATTATTTCATAAACTCATAAAATTGAAAAATGTAGTTGTGGAATAGTTCTGGGAAGTGAGCTGAAAACCTTAAAACCCAAAAGTTTTAGCTGGTATACTCAAGACTACTTAAGATGTAGGCCTCCTCCATATTTAAATACAGCTGTTATTATTCATGTATTATCTGTATTCAAGTACTTTCAATCATGGAGAAAAAGCATCAAAAGGTTTTGGTTCCACCTTAAGAATTATTGTATGATATTTATTTGTTTCTATATATGTCTGTATAACATTCACTCTTCATTTGTGTGAGCAGAATTTGGGCATATTTGGATCAAAAAGCAGTTACATAAATGAATATTGGTGCTACAGGTAATCTTGGCCTAAAATAGAAAAAAAAAATACCTGCAGATACTTCATGCATTCTGCTACCTTCCTATCCGTGATACATATTTACTTTGATCAGATTTTCACTCCATTATTTGTCAGATCAGTTGTATTGTAGTTGCTGACTCCTTTAAAAGCTGATGAGAGGAGTCAGCTCCAACGACAGAAAGCTCTGAGAGGTGGTACAGGACTAGAGGAAATGGTTACAAGCTGCACCAGAGGAGATTTAGGGTGGATGTTAGGAATTATTTCTTCACAGAAAGGGTTATCAAACATTGGAATGGTCTGCCAGGGTAGTGGTGGACTCATTATCCCTGGGGGTGTTCAAGCTCCATGCGGACCTGGTGCTTAGGGACATGGTTAATGTTGACACTTTGGTGCTGGGTTGAGGGTTGGACTGGATGATATTTGAGGTCTTTTCCAACCAGATCTATTCCGTGGTTTACCAGTGGATAAAACAGAAAAGCTAGCATGAGGAGCTGGGTGTTTCTGCTGCACATGTCCTCTTATTGACAAGAAACTTCAAGATAACAACCCATTGCATGTGACAGGAAAATCAAGTCTGAAATCTTTTGGCCAAAGCTGCAGAATGAACTTAGGTGATCTTCCATCCATCAAATCTTACCTGTCAAGACTTGTTGCATATTTCTTTGCACCACCTTCACTACTTTGATGGTAATATGAGTACTTTTTCTCGATGGTGAAGGTTCGTTTAATGACTCATTTTGCTCTCCTACGTAAAATAGCTTCCATATCTTTATTTTTTCTTTTCTTTTTTAAAGCATAGCTGATTGAATCACAAGTAATTGCTCCTCAGAACAGTATTTTAAGTCTCTTAGACTTTCTGCCTTTCAAATCAAAGAGCTCACTGAATCATTAGGCATTTCAGTGTATTAACAGTTTCAATGGTTTGAAGAAAAAAAATCCTCTCTCTTATTTCCTGCTCTGTTAAAGTTACTTTTGTTCTTGCTTATTAACGGCTCAACAAAATTCGTGTTGCTAATTAGTAGTTCTCCCAGTGTGGCATGCACTGATGGTTGCATGTGCTATATAGCAGTTCCATTTGTTAAAGCCATGATCAGGTGCTTGAGCTCTATGTGTGAAGCTGACCTTCAGTTGCTGGCCTGTGGAAAGCTAGACTGTGAGGAGTTGTGTCTTGAGCAGTTAAAAACACCCACAGGGGTGGCAGTGACAGTGTGCAATAGCAATGAAAGTTTTTACTTTTAATACATACACCCTGAGCCTCCACACACGTGCACACACTGGCTGAATTGCCAATTAGAAAACAAAAACTGCTGCCAAGGGACTGATTTATTGAAGTGTTACATTATTGGAAATCAAAAAAACTTGACTAAGAGAATCATAATTGTTATATATCTTCAGACTAAATGGCTTGTATTGTAAGGCCAGTGCTCACTTTTGCCTAAAATGCCTTCCAGGATTGTTTGCATGAATCAAGCAGAGGAAGCCTTTACAGGTCTTATTGTTTGGACCAAATGAAGAGCCTTACGGAGTCAAATCTGCGATTTAAAACCTGCTGATTCACTTTAAATTCAGCTACATTTGTGTATTTACACTTAAAAAAGGATAATCAAGTTTGTGCCAGGGATAGATTATCCACTCCTGCAAGCAACAGAGCACATGGTGCTTTACATTCTTCGTTGACTCCAGAAGTTCAGTGGTCCCCAGGCCTTCTGGAGATTAAAGAGAATGTTCAGTCTCAGCCCAGAAAAGCCAGAATCTTTCATGCCTTGTTCGAGAACTGGAACAGCTCTTGGTAATGTTCATAGCAGCCTGCTGTGATCATTTGATTACCCAATACATCATTTCAGCTGAAAAAGCTGTTTAATGCATTGATACTGCTTTGTCCAGCTGGAAAAGTGTGTTAAGTACTTTATACTTCATGGCAAAGAGCTGACATTTGTTTCATTAGCCACGCATCATGTTGTTATGTGAAGTAATTGTGCATAGTAAATTTATATAATACCTCCTCTCAACTGGTGAATTAAAGATCATCTCCCCAGCAATCAATATTGACCTAAGACCTACTATTTGGCCTCTGATAGTAGCACTTTATCTGCATTTCACAAAAATGAAATGAAGGAGAAAATTACCTCTCTGCAAGTTTTCCAGGAAGGAATGTCCATGATTCACTAGTTGTAAAATAAAAGTAATGTCCCAGTATCTGAATTCCTTAAAAATGAAATTATTTTTGAATACAAGCAACAGCTTATTCCACCTCTTCCTGATTTGAGCAGTATTGAAATCACAGAGTATCCCTGCATACTTGTTTCTGTCTGTTACAGACCAGTAGGCTGTGTACCTGGAAGAATGTGTCAAGATGCTGTGTGGTATGTGAAAGGGTCTGCATTTCTTAGCTCATCCACTGGCCTGAGATGAGATTAGCACAGCGCTGAATGACTAAAAATGTCACCAGGCAAGTTCAGATGGATATTTAAGTAGAGAATCTCTGAAACTCAGGTAGAGATGGGAGGAATGCTAGGACCATGTTGCGCTGTGGCTCTGCCAGAGATGGTTGCTGAAAAGAAATGTGACAGCCTTTGTTCTTGAAGAAAGCACTGAGCAATGGGATATGTCTCAGCACAGTTAAGACCGGTTCTCACTAGTTCCTTGGTTCTTGTCTGCTGCTTCTGAGTACTATGTGGTAGAGACAAAGCACAGAAGAAACACTCTGTGGTGTTTCTGACCCAGCAGTACAGCCTGAATGGGTGGCTCCTCACCTTGTACCTGCTCCTAGCTGTGGACTTCTACAGCATGCTTTTTGATCTCTGTGGATGGTCTTTATAAAGGACATGAATCAAGTACAGAGAAATAACTCCAGGCTGTTTGATTTGGCTAATTTAGCTGTCAGACAGTGCTCATGACACCAACATTCAGCAATATGCCTTGGAAGTTCTGCTCAACATCACACAAATGCCAATGGTTGAATTAGGGATACAATTCTCCTTCTAACAGCCAGAACTAAACCCAGGATGACTTATGTTAGAAATATCCACCAATTTTGTTTTACTTCACTGTGGTCTCTGGCTATTTGAGGTCATTTCACATCTGTTTTTCAGCTGGTCTATACTTTTAGATTACTTCTGTTTCAGCTAGAAGGTAAAATGACACAGATCCCAAAGAAGAGGGATAACTCTATAGGCAATGTCCTTGCTGTGTAACAGAAATTATTTTCCCTTGTTGCAGTTTTGTAATATCAGACTTTTTTTTGTGTCTCTACTAACTCATTCTTTTCTTTTTCTGTTCTTTCAAATCTTAAGATGTGTTTCTCCCTTCTGTATGTTTCTCTGCCTACAGTTTCCCCACCCACTATTCCTCCCTCGGAAGAAAAATTGGTGCTAAACTACTTAGCAGTGCTGTGCAATGTATGCAGAAGCAAAAGGGTGCTGGTATACATTTTTCAGGTATTACTTACAGGCAGAAAGATGCCCAAATGACATCCTCCAGGAGTTAGGGTGCTTTACACCTAACAGCCACTTCAGAGTGGCTGTTCTTTTCTTCTTGGTGTGAAACTTGTAATGGAATAGGTAAAGATCTTAAGAACATTTTGACACCAAGTGGTCTGTGAATCTGTACTTTTTTTTTTTTTTTCCCTGAGATGAGGTGAGACTCTAGAGCTGGCAAACTGGTGA
This sequence comes from Indicator indicator, assembly GCF_027791375.1. Classification (NCBI taxonomy): domain Eukaryota; kingdom Metazoa; phylum Chordata; class Aves; order Piciformes; family Indicatoridae; genus Indicator; species Indicator indicator. The sequence continues at coordinate 7,470,422 of NC_072027.1, forward strand.
GAGAAATATCATTAGCAGAAAATATTATTTCTTGGCCACTGATGAAAAGGAAGATACTTGGCCAACTGCAGAGCTGACTCCTTTATGGCAAAATATAATTTGGGCATTCTGATAATAGTAACTACCCTTTTGAAGTTAATTTCCTAATTTGTACGGTGGGGGAGCAAATCAGGTGCTGTGTTAGATGGCATAAAGTACATTATCTCGCCTCCTGCTGTTGCTTCAGGAATCTCAACAGGTCTTAGATCACATCTGCCAGTCCTGGCTAGAGATCTCAAACACAGCAGTGTATCCAAAATGATGCTGGGTGCCCATGCTTGTGACTCTTCTGAGTTACTGCCTCATGTTCTATATGTGACAGTACCACTGCCTATTCCTAGACCTTTCTAGTTGGTTTTAAAATCTCTGTAATCAAAAATAGGTATTATCAGCTATTTAACTGGAAACAGCCCATTTTTTAATGCTTTTCTTGCCTTACCTGTAGTGCTTGGATGCATTATATAGCATGCCTCAATGATGTTCTTTTCGTTCAGGACATGCCTACTGAATGAAGGCTCTGTTTTACTCACTTCACAGGCCACTGGTAGGCTGAATCTCTCTGGAGGGCTTCTTCACCCATCTGGCAATCTTTTGCTACAAGAGATGGGGTTCAGATCTTTGGCCCCTTCATGCTCTGAGCACCCACTGCCTGGTTGAAGAGAAAACCTCATTTCTGAGTGCAGGGGCACTTCAGAGCTGCTGCTCAGTGAAGACAAGGAGAACAGTAGCTGTTGACAAGTGTGTTGAAATAACAATAAATGAGGGCATAACTCAGAGAGATTGACCTTTGATATTCAGCAAAGTGAAAGGATGCATTTCAAAGTGGCTTTGTTTATCTTCTGAACTTGTAATCAGTGTATTTAATAGCATGATACTGTTTAAATAAGGGTTGAAATTAAGAACCTAACTCATTTCAGGTTTAATTACCTACGTGTCATTACTCTGCAGGGTGAAAACATGTAGCTGACGTCAGTGGGAGCAATTGCTGTTGATTCCAAGGAGGAAGGGATTCATTAGCTTAGCTTTTCCTCTTGTCAATGGTTGGATTACCATTCATCAAGCAAACAACATTAGGAAGATAAAAATATTGGCAATCTCCACTCTCAGGATTCTCAGCCAGATTTTCATATCCATGGTGTTTCTTTTGGGAACGACACCTACTTGTCAACACTCCCTCCCTGGTGCTTTACTTCTTGATGGCTTTATTATCAAAAAAAAAAAAAAAAAGCTTCTTCATAGACATTTTGGTTTTGCTTTCTGAATTCGGTTTAATCTTCATTTTGATAAGTACCTTCTAGTCAATCAGGCAGTCTTTAATCAGATTTTCCAACTGTTGCTCTAGAGCCATCTCTGGGTGGCTTTTTAGTAGAACCATGATTTTTACTATGTCTTCAATAGTAAATTCATTACTCATTTTGCTCCCATTTTGAAAAAACAAAACACAACAAAACAAAACACCAACATCCAAACCTAAGGATTCAACCCCCACCCCAAAAGACTCATTGAGCTCCTGTCTGCAAGGGAACTACTGCAGTAGAAATACACACAAATGGCTAAATACCTATGGAGTTGACAACTGATGACAAATTAAGAGCTATTATTTGGCGCTGAGAGATTCATCTTGTCTTTCTAATCTCTGAGTTTGGAGGCTGGCAGAGGTGTATGTGAAGGAATAAATACCCTGTACATCCTACTGGTAATCACCTCAGAGTACTGGAAGCTGAGTCACCTGAAGCAAACAGTGGAAACAACTGCCCTGATTCTGTTCTTGCTTGAATGTCTGTCAGTTAGGAGCAAGTCTCACCATAGTTTCATAGTGGATACTCACTGGCTTGAGGAAAACCTCTCTGAAATAGAGGCACTGGAGTCTTCAGGCTTAAATTAAATGTCATTTTCCCCACAACAGGCTGGGGATTTAGCCCTTGCTTAATACACCAGAAGAGAACAACCTTCCTTCTTGCAGAGAAAACGTAGCCTCCCCTGTCTCATTGCAGCATAACTAAAATGTTCCTTTTGTGACAGGAAAAAACCCAGCAAGCTCTCTGCAGGCTAGTGATACAGACCCAAGAAAAATCAATACTTCAGAAAAAGGAAAGAAAACAGCAACTTTATATGAAAGGCTTCAAAGAATTTAGTTGCTTGTGGCCTCAGGGAGGCTATTCCTTCTTTCATTATTCAGCAGTGAACGGACAGGGGAAGCAGGGAACTCCAGCTTCCCCTCAGTGGGGTGGGAACAGATGACTCCAGGGTCAGGGCTTCCTGCCTGCTTTTGTAGGAAATCCCTGGTGGGATGAGAAAGGACAGAGACAATCATCAACTCCATCTATCACGAGGCATGACTGGATTCAGGACCTGCTCCACAGCAGGCAGAAAAGTGTTAGGAGACCACTCTACTGACCCTGCTGGGTGTGAAAAATAAAAGTAAGCAGCCCTCTTTTCAGATCATGGACTAGTCATACTGAGCAGGTATAAAACTATGTATTAGCTTCTCTGCCAATGTTGGGCTTTTTTTCCTTAGCTCCTGCACTCTGTTGGTAGCTTCATTGACTCCTATGTATTGTTGTTTTGCCTTTTTTTTTTTTTTTTTTTTTTGTTTTGTTCTGTGCCCGTTTAAACCACAATCCAAGCAAGAATGGTGAGATGCTCCCACTAGGGTATAAATGTTTGTCTGGGAGCAGGGCAGTCATTTCACTAGCAAATGTCTATGCCAGTTAAGAAAATTTTGCAACATCAACTGTTCAGTTCATGTTGATGCTCTAAAAGAAGCAGATGCATAAGACAGCACTATTTATTTTAATCCCATATATACAGTTTGTTCTTTCATTCTTTTTACAGAGCAGCTGGTTCTTCATAGAAGCAATTTCACTCCTACATAATCTCTTTCTTTCAATATACACAATAGAAATATGTGCCAAATTTATACTATGTTTGCATTTATGGCTCCAGTGGTGGATTGTATCTGTGTAAGAGTAGTGTTAAAATGAGGAAGTCACACTTTGTCTTATTTCTTTTCCACAGAATCCCAATCCTTGTGACAATGCTGTTCTGGCAAATATAAAGAACTTTGCTTTTACTGGTTTTGTTATTCCCCCTTGTAAATGGACCCTTTCTCTTGGCAGTTTGTTCAAAATACTGATCCTTCTCTCCTATCTTTTTGTGAATGTTTCCACAAGTCAAATTTCTCACTCTGATGCTGCAGTACCAGTCTGCCTCCAGCCTGTTTCCTTGCCATTCTTCTCATTTTTCTTAAGTAGTCCCTCCTTAGATCACAGAATGGCTTATGTTGTAAGGGACCTCCAAACTCCACACCATGAGCAGGGACATGTCTCATCTAGACTTGGCTGCTCAAGGCCTCATCCAACCTGGCCTTAAACAGCCCCAGGGAGGAGGATGCTCTGCCTGTCTTTGTTCAAGTGCCTCCATAAGACAAACTCACCTGTGAATCTTTCTATATCTCTGATCAAACAAAGCACTTTACCTCTGTGGGATTGGTGACCTGCTTAGACCAATCCAGCTGCTTTGCTTGGAGGCAGCAGCTCTTTGTCTATTGTATTTTCTGATCTCATCTTAGAGAAGACCTGTAAACAGCTTTGAGTACGCTGCACTTTCTTTTCTGTTTCTACAGTACACTACGCATACTTGAAACTCACTGAACAGCAATCATCACCCTAAGAGTGTCACAACACAAGCTGTGACTCTAGAAATTGATGCAATGTCATAAATGTAGAATGATTAGACTCAGATGGCAGATAGAAGGAAGAGCAGATTTAATCTGAAGCAATATGAGCTCACGCTCTGGTATGCATTTTTCTGAACTGTGACAAACATTCAGAAGGAGTGGGGGGAAAAAAAGCAAGGGTGCTGTCAAGCAGAGTGCTTTTTAGCATCTTCTATGGAGCTTTGACCCATTTTAATATCTCAGAAACTACAAATCCCATAAAGCAGCTCAGCAGAAACACAGAGCACTTTGTGTCCCTGCTGGTTTTTCACTTGCTTTTACATGGTTCTGTGAGCAAGGTTTTGTACTGAATAGACAGAACGCTTTGTTAAAAGTATTTTACTTTAACCCACTGTGCTAAAAGTAGGTTGTATGGAGTTGGGGTGTGATATCTCTGATAGCTTACCTTTCATAGCCCATTTCAGTTAGAAATTGTGGCATTTCCCCAACTACCTTATGCTACAGGAAAGAAATAAAAACGAGTGGGAAACAACATTTTTGAGTATGTTTGTCACTTACCATTGCCACTTAAATGAGAAGCAAAATAGAGAAGTATTTTACTGCATCCATTTCCAACTATTTCCCTTAAAGCAACATGAATGCTGCTCTTCCAGCCATATAAATTTCAAGTTCCCTTTCTCAGCCCTCTACCAGGTGCAGTAAAAAGACCAGTTAGCCAGGATTTTGCTCGCCATTATATAGAAGTTCTAAGAACCATATGAGATGGAAGTAGATACATTCAGACTTAGGGCTAACCAGTTGCAACAGCTTGCTGGTTTTGAAGGCAGGCACATAGACACTACTCCCTACCTAGCTGCTCTCTGGGGACACTAAACCCCCTTACAAATTTGCCCAATAGGAATCTGACTTTACTGCTGTGTTACAGTTAGGTACAAACACACAAGCTATAAAAAAGTTAGCTTTGGGGCCAGATGCAACCTAGCTATGTTGTACTCAGTCCCAGCTAATTCATCTTGCTGTTCAGAAAAAACAGAAGCAAAGAGCAGTTGCTCATGTGGAAATCCAGACAGCACGCACCAAGACATCTGAATGGCCTCTCATGGGGAAAGCATTAGACTTGAAGGAGACATTTCAGCCAAAGTGTACTAGCAGAGATTTGCCTTCCACGGGTATTGGGATCATAGCCAAAGGAAAATTTTAGCCTTCGGGGGCCAGTATCCTAGACTGGGCAGAAAAAAGCCCAAACCTCTTCATACCCAACAGTTCTCCCAGAGCTCTCTATACCCATCCTTTGTTTAAGTGATAATTAATGTGCAACCTTCCTTAAATAATGCCTGGCAGATGACACCGCAGCAGCTCAGAGGTAACTTGAACAACATCACAGTTGCCAGGATGGCTACCAGCAAAGTCCAGCAGGGCTCCAGCCTCCATACCAGATGATGCTCTCCTTCAAAACAAAACCTTGTGTAACAACAGAATTCAGATGGCTCCAATGGCTAATGAACCTACTCCTCATGGTGCTGGATGAAAGGACAACTGAGAAGCTGGATAGAACCAAATATACTGAAAAGAATTCGGCTTGCCTATGAGAAATAAACAACTGTCTGAGATTTTAACACTGAACCCATAGGTAAAAATAATTGCTAGGCAAGTAGGATTTATAATGTACACAAGTCTTCTGTGTACCTTTACATGCCAAGGACATCTCACCTGTTATTTCTGCTGTCAAGAGCAAATGCTGAGTTAAAGAACACAACATATAAAATATGTTTCCAGGTAATCTCCAATTAATTCAATCTTCATTGATTTATCTGTAGTGAAGGGCAATAAGCACCTACTACTTTTTTCACTCCCCAGACAAATTCATTGAGTTTTCTTCTGAAAAGCTGCAGCTGTTTGGTTAGAACCTGCTGATCATACACAAAGCACGAGGCACGGAATAGGATACTTTCAATTTATTTCATTTTCCTTTAAACAACAGAATGCAATAAAATAAGAAAGAATGAACCAGAAAGGGGCAACACAGCATGAATGTGTCAGTAAGCAGAGGCAGCAAGCCTCTTATCTTGAAAGGTAAACAGTCAATGCTTTACAGAAGTCTAGGAATTTGCGTACTTAATTCATCCTCTTCTCACAGGCACTGCCTGATTCTGAAATGCACAATATTAAAACAGCAATATTTTATCAGAACGCAGAGTTTTAAGCCAAGACTGCAGATTTGCAGCCACCCAAGACCACATCCCCATTCTCTTCTGTCCTCACATGTACATATGTAAACAAACCACACAACACTCCTAATTCTTCCAAGAAAATAAAAACCTTTTCATTCAGAAATCCCAGAGCTTCAAAGTTTACAATTTGTTCTGCTTAGTTCTAGGCAGAAACCTGATTTCATAGGGATGAATGTCAATAAAATATGCTGAAGAGCATTTCTCTCCCTGCTTTTGTGTCTTCTTGACCACTGTCACCTCTTACTGATATTGTCAGAGCAGTCATTAGAGCTGATCCTTGGCTGTGTGACAGATAACTGTATCTATCCTCTTGAGAGGTTTAACACAGCAGAAACTGAAAAGACTTATGTGGACAAGCTTGACAAAATGTGGTTTTCTACCTGAATTCCCTGCCTCTCAGTGAGCATCCAGTGCATCCTGTCAGTTTGTTATTATTATGCCATGCAGAGCAATGTTCTGAATGATGGTGGTTGTGCTGGGACTTCAGCTTCCATCAAAACAGAGCTGGAAAGAGAGGTACAACAGACATTTCTCTTGCACTCCAGTTCTACCCATAAAGGAAGAGAACATGAAGGCCCAGTAGAAGAGTAGGCAAAGAGATCTTGAAATAGCATTTGTTGACTATGAAATTCCAGGCTCGTGTTTTTAGGTAATAGACATCCATGTAAGTGTCTCAACAAAACACTAAGCTGGAAGATCATTGGTACATTTAAGGTGTGTTAAGCATTAGAGATGGAAAAAGCCCGAAACCTTGAAACCCTGAAAGTAAGAATAAATTGTCCTAATTTATATTGCCTCAGTGGAAAACTTAATCAAGAGACAAATGAGTGAAGACAGCTTTTGAAGCCATTAGATCCACTTACAGAGTACAATTATGACCAACGCTCCAGTTACTAGGTCTACACCAGCACTAAGTGTGTTCACTGAACACCATGTGAAGACCATTGTAGACTTTCATCTACATCACATCCCACCACAATGATATGAACTTGGTGACAGCTGGCATAATGAATGGGAGGAAAACGTGACATCAGCAGTGAAATGGCAGATTCACTATCATTGCACTCAAAAATCAGAAAGCCTCCTCTGGAGCTAGCCAAAGGCATCAAACATTCCTCTGAGGGAGAGCTTAATTTTCTTCCTGTATTTTGCTTAATTTGACAAGGATCACCTAGAGTTTGTTAGTGCTGACTTTAAGAACTGTTTGATTTTAGCTTCTTTCAGCCGCTCCTAGTAGCAGTTTTAATCTCATTTGCTGTCAAACCTCTCTGACACTGAGGCAGTTCGTGTCAAGGTGCTAATAAACACATTTTACCCAGATTGTATTTGTGGCATGAAAAAAAGGTGGCTACAATATTATACACATAACTCTAAGAATGTTTTATGGAACACAAGCATTATGTTTATAATGATAATTGTTTTAGAAGAGTGACTCTAGAAGATGAGTTAAGTTTTTACTCTTGAAATTCTCCCAGCATCAGTAAAATAAACTGTCAAGCCAATGCTATGTCTCTCCAGGGAACAAAGGTTACCCTTCTGTACAGATCTTAAGGTGCGACTAGTAGTCCAGTTGCTACTACAAAGAAAAACAAGCAAGGCATTGTTGAATTTTTTTAGTCATTAACAAGACAGGATCAAACTCCCACATTGAACCACTTAATATTCTCTGATTTGTTAGAAAATTTGTACCTTTTGGGAACAGACAATGTACAGAAGTTCTGCAGATATTTTACTAAAGCCTGAGCAAAACCCGAGTGCAAAACAAAACCTTGGAACTCCCCTGGCTCCTGCAACGTGATTCCCTCTTATCTTTGATAGATTGCTGCTGTCATTAAGCCTACACTCTTGTGACTTCTGTGCAAACAAGATTACAGCCTGAGGAATAGCAGAATTCAGACACATTACTGGTATTAGAAAAAAAAAAAAGGTAAAAAAGCCTTCTCCAACTATACTTTTGAAATAATGCAACCCTCCTTTTCTTCATATGATTTTTTGTTGTTGAAATCATAGGTTTTAGCAGCCACTCACAATGAGAACTAGGTGTTGAAATGTCATTTTGATATCTCTTGTGTCAGAAAATGTTGAAAACTCATACATCATCATCATATTTTCATTATAAGTTTACTGAAGAGCATTTTAATTTTAAATTGCTGCATGTCACATTAATAGTATACACATAACAGTCAAGTATGGCATCAGGTTAGGTATTTCTGTGTGTAGATATTTCTGTCACCATATAGAATATGACAGCCATAGAAATATTCAATTTCCTTTAATTATTTTTTTCTAATTAATGTTTATTTTCAATTAGCCTGATGTAGAGATCTTTGTCTTCTGCTTGTAACACAGTGTAGCGTGCTCCAGGGATGTTCATATTATCTGCCTGCAAGCTAGAGATCACACAGAATCAACCAGGTTGGAAGAGACCTCCAAGATCATCAAATCCAATCGATCACCCAACCCTAACAAATCACCTAGAGTGTGGCACTAAGTGCCTCATCCAGGCTTTTCTTAAAGATCTCCAGGGACACTGACCCCACCACCTCCCTGGGCAGACCATTCCAATGGGCAATCTCTCTTTTGGAGAAGAGCTTCTTTCTAAGCTATAGCCTAAACTTTCCCCAATGATAGACACATGAAATTCCTTAAAAGGTGAATGGAAAGATGTAGGTAGCTGCAGTGGCATTCAAAGCAACAATGAGAAAACCTGAAACAGGATCAGTCTCCCTTTCTTTCTGCTGTGGACATCTGTGAAGCAGGCCTTGAGTAGCTGCACTTTGTGGTCCAAGTCACAAGGAAAGACATGTAGATGTAAAAATACTGCTTTATGTCTGTGTTACAGTAGCCATGCTGCCACTGCTTCTGTAATCCACTTCATACAGAAGTCGAAGCACTTTTAGTCTCAAATCTACACTTTGTGTAGTCATAACACTAAATAATCACATCTTTATGTTTTCCTGTACTAAAAAGAAGTGAAAGAAAATCCCCAAACATACTACTCAGGTTTGCCAATTACAGTTCTCCAGTATTTCACTATCCCACATCACAACAGCTTTTCTTGGAAATTAGATGATTTTACACTCCAGCTAAACTGTATATGCAGTTTATAATATACATATTATTACATATTTACATTATTACATATATACATTATTACATACATATAATATATACATAGAGACACATTCAGCCATGTATGGAGAGAGCTAGAGATCATCTGTTTTCTCCAAACTCAGTAGACATTCTTCTCTCTCTCTTTGCTACCAAGAAAACTTTCCTTCTGTGACTTTAACTCTGACCTTTGAAAGGCAAAAAGGGAAATGCATAATTATTGCCACTTACTTCTGTAATGTTCTCTATTATGCTATTACTAAAGACAGCCTATAATGTTCTTCGCAGCGGTAGGGTAAAGTTTCACCTTTCAACATGGTGCCTGGAAGAAAGGTGTTGGAAAGCAGTGTCAGAGCTGTCTCCTATTTCTTTGTATTAATTGATGTCTTTGTAGCAGAATGGTTATATTATAATGAAGTGACTAGCTTGACTTGTCTTGAAAGCTACAGACAAAGCCACTTGCCAAAGATGCACATATAAATTACTTTCCCTCCTGGCTGGTCATTTAGATGAAATACCATGTCCACAACATCATTTGGATTCAAATGAAATCCCTTTATCAATCTGACTTTTGTTTCCTCTTTGCTGACTTTTCACAGATGTCTTTTATGCTATCAGCCTTAAAGAGTTATGTTTGAAAGATACCCTGGCTCCCCACTGTAAAAATAAAAATCTGTTTAGAGAAGTGCTCTTCAGTTCCCATATCCCACTTACATTCCTGTAAGAATTAATCCAGAACTGATTTATTTCTTTCCTGGGCTGGCTGAACTCCTGGTGGTGGTGGGGTTTTTTTGGTTTGTTTGTTTTGGTTTGGTTTTCTTTTCTGTGCTTGCAAGCTCAGCACTGATAAATCACAAATCGATCTGCTCCTCAACTATTAAACTTTTCCTGTCTACTTCCAGATTCAAAAGTCTTGTCCTCAGACCCTCATGTAACCTTTTTTACAGCTGTGCAGCACTTTCAGAGGTCCCAAGCAGTCTGTGGTCTTTATTGCAATTATATAAAATATATAAACTTCTGACAAGGATATAAGTCTACTACAATTCTATGCTGCCTTTAGCTGTGAAGTATGAAGAGTCTGTGAGAGATGAGATTATATACATCAGTACTTGTGACATGCTGGATGCTCCTTCTGTTTCATCATACAGCACCCTCCACTTTTCCCTCGTGCATTGCAAACTGATTATTGGCAGTTTAAGTAACCTGCTGAAACTTTCTGACACTTCAAGATTACTTTTTTTTTTTGGGTGTTAGTTTTTCTTCAGATGAGGAGGATGGTTTTGTAAAGCAAGGGGAACAGAAATAAAAGGAGTAAATGATAAAATCTTCCTTTTGACACTTTAAAGCAGTGCTCTTTTTCAGTTCAAGAAGAAACAACATATGAGTGAACACTTATCCTCTTGGCAAGTATGATTATCATTACCTTCAGCAGCAGACACCTGTTCAACTATTCTCCTTTAAAAGGGTGAAGCACAAAGGTTTTCTCAGCAAGTAAAGCAGGCTTTTGTTGCACTTGATAAAAATTCAAATTAATTCTCTTGTAGATTTCCAATTACCTAAATCATTTTGCATTGATACTTATGCCTATTTTGTAAAATTGTATCTGCCTTTAAACAGAGTTGTGACAAATAAATGCACTGGCATGGGGACAAAGATAAAAGCAGGCAGGTAATGTGATTTATTATGCTTTCCTACACCCATGAAAATTATTTTAGATGGTTGGAGTACAACATGAAGGGACTTGAAATATCTACACCAAGTAAAAAAGCAGACATTTAAAGCTTGCCCTGTCATGGGTTGCTACAGGAAAAAAATCTTGTCATTTCAGCTTTAGGCACTAGACAGTAGGCCACCTAAATGCCTTCCTCTGGTACAGGGTCACATTCAGAGACACCAAAGTAAGACTCCAGTGGAAATTGAACTGGTTGTGGATCACTTGAAGAAAGCACCCCATGACTACTTTTACTTCCTGGTGCAAGGAACTATGAAGTAAACAGATGTGGTGTCCTGGTGGTCCTCGAGGCACAGCGACTGAGTCTCTTCCTCTGCTTTTCCTGTACTTGAAAGCATGTTTCCAGACAAGACATAGTTTTGTAATGTTTGTGACTACAGACATGTCATAAGGTAGGTATCACCATGAGACAATGTGATGTGGAATAGGCTGAGATGTAACTAAGCCCTCTGGAAGTTATGCCATGAACCAAACTGTCCCTTGAAGTGCCCCAGGTTTCAGGGAACTCAAAGGTGACTTAAAGCCATGTCTAGTTGTATTTGACCCCATTGCAAAGAAAAGCACTGATCTAAACTGACAATCCCAAATTTGCTACTGCAGACAGATGTACTACAGAAGATGATTTCCAAGACATGTGGCACCATGGCATTGTAAACCTGTTTTCATCCTCCACAGCCACGAGAATTCAGTTTCAGAAGAGGCAGTCAATATCTAAAAGTGGATAGCAAAACTGGCACATAAAGGTGGAAGGCAGAATTTACTTACATGGAAAAAGGCAACTGTCCTATTGCTATATCTGCTAGATTTCACCTATATTTATACTCTTTTAACATGCACAGAGAGACAGAACTAGCTATCAGATGTGGAAAGCAGTGTTTCAAGTCGAGACCTTATGGCAAAATTAGGAAGCACAAATTGTTTTAGCTTATATAAAAGATAGGTGATCATGAGTACTCTCTTTGTACACCACCACTGGTTTTGGGAAATGGATCTTATGCTCTCTCTTTTGGCCTCTTCAGGAGGCTAAAGCTTCATCTGCTATCCAACAACCATTCCTTCAAAGAAATAAGCATGGTGGCTCTGTATCCCTAAAAGGAAGCTCTCACTGACATTAATGAGAACTCACAAGACTGCCTATGAACAGCACTAGCAAAAAAGAAACATGACAAGCCTAAAAAGTAATATTTTTAAAGATCAGCAAAAATCACCATGATTCAGAGATTTCCACGGGAGTTGCATGTGCAGAAGAGTGAGACCTGGAGTGAAGAAAGGATGAAAACCTGAAGGTGCAGAGCCTAGATTTGGAAAGAAATAATGAGCTAGCACAACTGTTATAGGCAGTCATCAGTTTGCCCAAATCTAGCTAGCTCACCCACAGCACACAGTTTAAAAGCAGCTGGATGTTTTCTTAAGAAAAAAAACCAAACAACCTACACAGATTCTAAACCAGGAGAAAGAAAGACAGCACCAGACAAACCTTTTCCTATTAGCCCTGTGGGAAAAAGATCTCACAGATGACCTACACTCGCTCAGAAACCACTGTGAGGAAAAGCTTTTAAAAATGCAAATTTTTGATTTATTTTTTTCCTCCCCCCTCCCTGCTCCCAAAGCTGGCTGTATGGTATACTACTACAGAAAATCCTCCAGCAGCCGTCTCCTCCTGCCCTAACAGACTGTGAAAGATTTAGTCCAAACTTCTGTTCTGATCATGTCATGTCAGTTCTCTCCTGGTGCGAAGGGGCACAGACCAAGTAAGACAGATGCTTCAATCTTCCAAGTAGTTGTCACTTCCCATGACTGTCACTTTGCAGAATTCTGACTTTCTAATATAGAAAACCCTGTAGGGAGGTGGAAAAAAAAGAGAAATAAAAACTCAACTCATTCCTAACTACTTTCTGATTTTTTAACTCTCTCCCCATGAATGAGCCTATCAAACTAACGATAACTGAATGAGGGGTACTGATTGTGCTGCCACAGGACAGTGAGCACAATAAGTCTAAAGTCCTCACTCAGGTGATCTGTGATCTAGACACTGTCCCATTTCTGCAAGCAAGGAGCACAGTCAGCCCAAAGCAACCCAACCCACCACAGGAAGGTGGGCAAGTCTGGAGAGATACATGTGAGTCACAGAAGAGATGCTACAAGCAGACCTCCTCCCTTTGTGTTAACTTAGAGAGGTAGAAGAAGATTTCTTTTTTGTGCCTTTGCCTTAACACAAACATGAATTTCTGTGCCTGCAGACAGAGATGGAGGTTGTGCAGGCTTTTGGTGTACACACACACACAAAAAGAGGTGTTTCCCTGGCAACAGAAATGCCATAAAAGCTATCTGAAGAATTCCTTAGGGCTGTGCAACAAATAGAAACATTAACATGCTGAGACCTAAATATAGTTGCATTCCAGTGCTGTTCATCCAAGACTTTACTCAGCTTCAGCTTGTATCTGAAACAAGTGCAGTCAACAACACATACAAGAATGTTTTCAGTATTTTACAGTGGTTTGTTTTTTTTTTTTAAATAGTGCAAGAATAGAGACAGTGATGGGGAGGGGGTTACAAATGCACCAGCCTTGCACTTTACTGCAGAATTGCTGCCTTGCCTGACTTTGCTTCAAAGGTACCCTTGACTACCCACTGAAGGCTCCATACTTCTGTGAGTAGCATGGATTGGGGCTGATGTGGGGAGCAGGCAAGTTCTTGTCTTTGACCTCCAGAGCAGTGGGAAACCAACTTTGACACTGCTAACATTGAGGTATGCAATGAGCCCTTGGCTAAGTGTAGTTCATGTTTTTTTTTTCATTGCTGGGGTTGGCATTATAGCTGAGAATTCTTTCAATCAGCTTTAGGGCCCAAGTACTTATTTAGCCATTTTTTGCCTGGGAAAGCTGCAAGTATATCATCTGGGGTACAGAATAAATGAGGAAAAAGGGTTTGGCTACAAAACAAAAAGGCAGACGAATAACATTCAGTGACTCACAGAAGGGCCAAAAGATGAACTTAGGCTCCCTGGAAACGAGACATTTGGGTGCCTAAAACTGGATCTGGACTGAAGGAAAAATGGCCAGAGATTGGTTCACATGACAGGTTTCTAGTCATTTAAAAACCATGTCATTGCTGATCCTCATGATCTTTCCTTGGTCTGTTTTGCATGCTTGTTGTGACAGGTAGCACACAGCTCCATCATTTGTATAGCAGATTGTCCTTCAAAAGCCAGGAAAAGGGTTGGAAAAGCAAAGGCTGGATTTTGATTCTGGTGCTGCACAGCACTCTGGGAACAGTTAGTACCTTGGAGTGTATTCAACATACACGACTGAGCTAGAGGCAGATCAGGACTCTCTGAACCATGGTCTGCAGCACTGTGGAGCTTGTCTTACCCAGAGCTGGCTAAAGAGTCTCCAAACCCAGAAAGTCCAAGTTCCAGTAACAGCTGATGTGCCATCACATACAGGCTTATGCACAGGCAGAGTGAAAGGCTGTACACTTACAGATGCTGCAGTCTAGGGATGGCAAACGTATCTGCTCATGCTTGGTTTCACATGCTGTGACTTTGATTTATGGCACTTCATCTGGAGGTGAAGCCCCAGATGGATAGGCAGCCTACTGATTTTAGCTCTCTGCTCCCAGTACACACAGTTAGGTGATGTGCAAACTGGGACTGAAAGCCTGAGCAAAGATCAAAGCCTGAGCAAGAAGGAATTACAGAATAGATTGAAGAAGCAGTTAAAAATCCCACTATGTGCCACAACAAAAGCAAAGAGCCAGTATCTCACTGGGTGAGTGAAGTCTCACTCTGGAACTCCCTCATAGCTGCACACAGGCAACTCCCAAAATCTAGAGGGGTATGGAGAATACCAGTTTGGCACTGGCATTGTTTCACTTAATGCTGGAGGTACTTTGACTGCAATTGTTACTACATTAGCAAGCAAATATTAAGTTAATATAAATGAAAGTCTAGAATCATTTGGCTTAATTATTTAGATAGAAGTCTAGCATGAGGGTAAATAGCTAAATAGTTTGACTCCTCATATAATTGCTTGGGTAATTTGTGTTAATTGCATGTCACGTAGAGGTTTTCAAATATTAATCAATGCTTATTTATATTATTAATTAACATTATTACATTACATTTACATTATTTTGCAATGGCAGTTACCAAAGAACAATTTTCTGTTCCAGGGTTTTTCTCTCCTCATTTGTGAAATCTCTTTCAATCCCACTAGTGAGTCACATACCCCTAATATGATGCAGATTATTTCACTTAATACTTTCTCTTTCCATAAGATTTGCCACCGAGACCTCCCTATTAGATATCAATTTCTGGGTAGAAAAATGCTCGGCCAGACCCACGTGAAACTGCTTTATGTTTTAAGGAAGGGAACATGGGTAAATGATGCAAAGCTTTCACATCTCTCTACTCTTAACTTTTCATAGCGTGCCTCCCTGGGCTACCCATTGCCTTGTTCAGCTAGGGAAACACAAGTCAGTAATAAGTCATAGAGAGCTTTTATGTGTTTCTGGAGAACATATTGCCAAAAAGGCTGAAAATAAAAAAATTTCTAGGAGCAGCACAATAGCTTCCTTACAAATAAGGATACACAGCACAGTGGTTTGCACACTGATTAAAATTTGAGTTGTTTATGATATGGCAAAATGCTGAAAGAAAACTCTCTCATTTCTATTACTATTTTTATAGACCACATTCTAGCAGTTTTTGCAAACTATTTTGCCTGATTTCCTGACAGAGCTCTGTGGCTTATCACAAACACAGAGAAACATCAATGGATAATTAAAGAGAGACAACCTGTAACTATGGGGTAGCTCTCAGCACAGCAGAGCAGAAATCACAGGCTGCTGACCAGTACTTGGAGAAAAGCAATGTTGACAGGTCATCCCTTTCCAGAAGCAGGTTTGATCCAAAGCTTGCTGAAATCTTTAGGAATCACAGGCAGGAATATTTATGGCTGAAGCTGTAAACAGAAGAAGAGTGCTCAAAAGAATAAGAGAATTTGCTAACCCACACTGTCTTCAAACTAATGGTCACTCCTGCATGCTACAGTTTAGACAGAAGAGCCATTGAGAGAACTGAATGAAGATGAACCCTATAGCCACAGGACAGAATGACTTCTTGCAAACATTGAGAGTCCTTTTGCCAAAGTACAAGCCTGTACCAGAGATTTATGATATTTCCCCCCCCAAATTACAGTGAAGTGTTAGGACCAATAAAAACAGAAATGCATTTTTAAAGATTGGGAAGATTTAGCAGAATCAAGACACCTATGCAGATGTCAAATGTTCTTTCTGCCTAATTTACAGTTTGACTTTAAATGCACAAAAGGCAGTGTGCAATTCCATTATAAGAAGTAATGAAACCAATACTTTTTCAGACATCAATATGGTTTAGAAAGAAAACTTACTTGGCTAGCGGAAGAACAGAGATGAAATTAGTTGGGAAAATAGCTAAGAAACAGAGAGGTCGATTCTCCTGTGCTAGGCTTATATAGGAGTGGCACACCAAAAAGATTGCCTTCCTCTCAAAGAACAAAATGCAAATAATATTCTCAGAGACACAAAACACCTGGCCTCTCAACTATATTTTACCAACCCTGACACTTCTGCAGTATTATTTGCCTTTCTATAGTTTCTCCTCTATATTTTCAGGATCCATCAGGACTGGAAATAAAATAACAAAGGAGAGAGAAGAAAAGAGGAGAAAAACAGGGAGGGGAAAACAAAAAAAAACAGACAAAAAAATCAACCCAAAATGAAAAACTCATGATAAATTCTTTGAGGACATCAAAGCACAAGGCTGTATCTCTAATCCATCAAGCGAGCTCTTCAGCTGCATGGGTGAGGCTGAGTTCTTCTAGGTGGCTTTCTTATTCTGTGTTTAAACAGAGATGAATCATGGGCATGGAACATTCTTAATAGCTGCTACTGGGTAGATAGTTTATAAACTGCCTTTACTCATTGCAGAGTGAATACAATTGGACGTGTTTGCTGAGCAGGAAAGATCAGAACACGTATAGGAACTGGGTACAAAAAAATGCAAATACCAGGGAACAAAAATATCTCCCAAATGATTCATCATGAAGAAGTGATGCCAAGAGATCAGAGGGTATCCAAGAAAGAAAGCCCTCAAGAAGAGAGCTCTGACACCCAGCCACAGCATAGCTGGAGAGGGAATTTATATTCACACTGCAGTGCTGGGCTCCTGGGACAACCTGGCATCAGGTTTGCTGTGGCTGTCCCTGACCCATAGTGGCCCAAATGAAGTTTGCTGTGCTAGTGAGATCCTTTCTGGTGCCACAGGAGGAAGTACAACTGGCAGTGGATGTGACACAGGAGGATTTCTGTGCTCCTGGAACCTGCCAAGAATTAGAAGCCACTTACTGGTAGTGCAAATTTAATAGCAGGTCCAAAATTTCCCCTTGAATTTTCAACATATTTTGGCAAGCTCATATCTTAAATTCTGTTGAAACCCTGTGTGCCAGCAAGTGTCTGAACTCACAAGAGGACTGACCACACAACCTGCAATCCAGCCTGCCCCCAAAAGCCAGCCCAGCTGGGTGAAACAAGGTCTGAGACAGATTGCCACTGATGACAAACAAGATTATCCTAACTTCATTTTAAAGCCTAGCAGCATGACAGAGCCTCTCATCTTTTAATATTGACCCCAACTCAAAAAAAGTTTTTTAAACGCCATTTTCCCATTTCTTACCAATGCTAAATTATTTCCTACAGTGTGTTCTCAGGGGCATCAGTTTAGAAGACTGAAGCTCCTGCTTTCAAGCCAATCCCACCACTTCTCATATGAATTTATTTCACTATCTAATAATAGTCAGCTTCAGAAACTTGCCAAGTCTTGGTGGAATACAAGCAGAGTTATTTTTCAACCTGACAAAATTGAGTCTATGGTTCAAAAATGCTGGTTTGGATACTCAGGTGTGCTACCTGTGCAACAAGAGGCACATGAACCTGCTACACTCAGAACTCAAAACCTCTTGCAAGCTTAATGTCTCCTGCTGTGCTTTCCCAGAAATAGCTGTAGTGTGGGTTAAGACTGGATGGCCATTTTGTGTATTGCTTCTTAGCCCCATAAACTGATTTTAGAGCTTTTAAATACTGTTATAGACCTCATATAGTTTTCCCCTTTCCACAGTTATAAGACTAGATGACACCGCAATTTTCTTGGTTCTTAATGTCTTTCAGGTTAGTATTTCCCTCCTGTTTTAGGTGCTCTAAAGACAGCAGAGCCCTGCTGGTCCTTCTTTCAGCCTGCAGTTTCCAGAGACAAGCAGTTTTCTTCTATAAATAATGGCTGCTCAACAGCTCTTTAATTTCTAGAACTTTTCTTTTGCCCACAGGCTCTACCCTGGAAGTGTTGGAGCCTTTTCTTATTTCTCATAATTAACAGCACTGAGCCACAAATGTTAAGAGGTTGGAGTTTACTAATTGGCTCATTTGCCTGAGGACAAGAAGGCTGAAAAGAGGGAGCTTTTTTATTATTATTGTTTATTTTTAAAGGGAGTGAAAAAACAGCAAACAACCTGCAATTAAGGTATGAATATCAGCTCAATGCATTACCTAATTACTTCTTATGATGCAGATTCAATGCACATCTAGGGGGAGGGTGTAAAATGGAGAAAATAATGCTCATATTTGCTAGGTATCAAACCTCAGATATCTCTTTCTGATGAAAGAATTTTCCATCTCCCAGACCGCTCCAAAATGTGGGTATTGAGGGAGAGAAGAATTTTTCCCAGGCAAAAAAAAGGTGTTCATCCTGTTCAGGTACAATCCCAACACATTACACAACATTCATGAAGCAACTAGTGGTATCAGCATGCTCCTCATAAATCATCCAGAGGCTTTGCCATGAGGACAAACTCAAGCAAATGGTGTTCTGGGCTCAGATTTTGCATTTTTCTTGGCTACACTGCCCTGGCTTGTTTCCTTTCAGAGAATAGGAAGAAAATTTGAAGAACAAAAGAAAAATAAGGGTCCTAGTTGCATCACGTTTAGTGAAATACTTTCCCCACCTTCTGTGTCTTTAAGAATATTTCTACCACTGTGAAAAATATTACTGACAGCAGCATGATGGCTGTACTCTCTGGCTGGGATGTGAGGTAACACAGGGCTGCCACAGGCCTGAGTGCTGTCACACAGACCCTGCCACAGTGGCACTCCATGGCACTGCCTCTAGCAGCTACAAAAGCACAAAGATTGCAGCCATGATCTCTAGAGTAGAAGCCAATAACTTCCTGATGGTCTTCCACTGCTCCCACGCCTTACAAACTGGAAACCAGCACAATTTTTCAAGCTTAGAGGAATGAATGTTTGCAGGTACTGAACACCAGTGCGGCTCCAGCTCCACTGAGTTTCATACAAAATCTGTTAAATAGCAAAAATATTACTGGATAGCAACAAAAAGAGGAGTTTCTTTTTTTTTTGTCCTTCCCACCTTTCCTTTTAAATCCACCTCAGTGACTTCACACCTGCAGAACATATTTTGAGATTCTCACTAGCACTGAAAAATGCCAATCTTGGTAATCCACTGATTTTCACTGCTTATTTTGTTTTTATAGGCCCAGTTCTTCCCACTGCCTCTGTACATTACCTTTTGTCATCAGTTGACACCTTTCAGGTTTTGTTGGTTTTTGTTTACTTCCCCCCCCATCCAAATAAATTCCTTTTTTTCTACCAGAATAAAAATCATAGAATCATAGAATCAGTCAGGGATGGAAGGGACCACAAGGATCATCCAGTTCCAAGCCCCCTGCCATTGGCAGGGACACCTCACACTAGATCAGGCTGGCCAGAGCCTCATCCAGCCTGGCCTTAAACACTTCAGGGATGGAGCCTCAACCACCTCCCTGGACAACCCGTTCCAGGCTCTCACCACTCATGGTGAAGAACTTCTTCCTCACATCCAGCCTGAATGTCCCCGCTTCCAACTTTGTTCCATTCCCCCTACTCCTATCACTACCTGATATCCTAAAAAGTCCCTCCCCAGCTTTCTTGTAGGCCCCCTTCATATACTGGAAGATCATCAGTGTTCAGTCTTTATGAGCAACTGCATTCACAACTTTTTGTCCACAACTAGCTGCCAGTGACGATGCTGCAACAGCTACCTGGTGGGTGGTCACGGAGTGAGAAGTCATACAAGGCAGACAGGAACTGTCAGATGCAACCTGATGGCTTAGTCACAACATCTGTAGAAAAACAGAGGAAAAGTCTGGATGAACTTGTTTTAGCATAGAGGAGAGATCTGCTGAGACCAAGACAGGGCATCTGCCATGTGTTTGGTTTTAAAGATAGCCAATGCCAACTTCAAAACAATGCATTTGTAAAAACTTCCAATTCCCTCCAAACTCTTTTAGTCTTTGTCTTCTGAAGGGAGGGGAGAGGAGGAAAAGAGGGACAAAAGTTAAAAAAAAAAAATCAAGAAAATCGGGCATCAAGATGCAAAATATTAATAGAAGTGCTGCAGGTATCATGGCAAAATTTATGACAACAGAGACATCTGTGGAGTCCTGTGATTCTGGCATAGTCATCAACATTGTTCTGCTGATGGGGATAGTAGCCCTAATAGACTATTCTTCAAAAATGGAAAATTCAGATGGGAATGTCACCTGGCCAAACTGAACACATTTTGAATACCTCCCTTTCCCCTGTTATTAAGAAAGCTTTTACTTATACAGTTAATGATTACATGTCATTAATAATAGGTACTCAAGAGAAGTGCCTTTTAAATATGGAATTTAACATTCTCCTTGCCTGTTGTTTTGCAACCATAGTATCTGCTGGCAGCAGCTATGCATTTGGGGAGTAGAGGCAAAGGAACTATTCAGTGGTGGAGCCTTCTACCATAATGTTGGTGGGTGTCAGCCTGGTGTACACCCACATTCATTCACAACTCACACAAAAGCAGAGCTCCTGAGGTTACCCCTACTTTATATCAGATCTCAGATCTGGGCATGGTTCTGGAACAATTCCCCAAATATAGGCAGAGCTTTTTGGAAATGCTTGAACTTCAAAATTCATATCAGGGCACTTGCAGGAATGTGATTTTTCTCAAGTCTTTTTTTCCTGACACAGGTCTCAGGCAGTTTGGGGGAGCAGCATGGCTTGGCTTAAATGAGTTGTGCAAAACCTGCAGATCAAGAACTATGCTTCCAAGGTTAAATGAAGACCATTTCCTGCCTGCCTGAGTTTGCTGTTGCAGAAACAACTCTACAGCACAACCTGGCATCTGCTGAGCAGCTGTGCACAGCCACATCCGTGTTGCATTTGTACAAGGAATCAGGTGGCCAGGACTGCCTCCTCTGAGACCTCATATGTGACAGAAGTAAAAATAAGTGAATAGAAACAAAACTCCAGCTGTTTCAGATGCAGTTCTGATTTCAATCAAATAGGAGCAAAAACTGATGAAAAATCAGTCTCTGAAAAGAGGGAATTTTGACCCCTCCCCAAACAACCAAGAAACCAGCACAAATTGGTCACTATTACAAAAATAAAAATCACCTCTGAAGATTAATACTTTGATACTGGTTTTCCCTTTTTGATTCAGTGGGTTAATTCTCTCACATTTACAATTAATGCACTTAGATTAAAAAATTAACCAAGATTTTTTTTTTTTTTAATCCACACAAGATCTCCTCTTGCATTTAAGGCAGTGGTTATTATAAAGGAAAAATTTCAGATGTCTTATAGTAAACCCAGAGAGTTCTGCAACCTTAGCTGAGATTTTTTTTGCAGTAAACAAATGACCTGGCTTCGTTATAGGCTGTGTATATCTAACTCCTGTGACTGTTTTCTAGAAGCACCTTCTTTATGTGGGTGTGTGAAGAAGATAAACACAAGTGAGCGTCAAAACCGTTAAGAATCTCTCACGTCTTTTAGAAAAATGGAAGGATGGAAGTGTTCACACTTGCAACCTGAATCCCAAAACAGCGAGCAAAGACAACTTTGCCATCAGCAATTTATAAAGACAAAGGCTGTAAAAGAGTGGATTCAGCTGGAATTTGGCTGGGTTAAATACAGCAGGCTGCCTTCCAGAGCATTACTCTCTGATGCTGGGTCAAGCACGCGCTTTTAAACTTCAGAGCTCATGCCCACTATGCAAACACATTTACACACTTGAAACGCAGACACAGCTTTCAACTTGGCTTGCGTTGCTATTAAGTTAGTAGTGATATCAGAATAACCTGCAGTCTAGTTGTGGTGGTTTGAAACTCTCTTTAATTTTTCCTTGCAAAGTTCAGAACAAAGAAAGTGAAAGAGTATAAATAAGTCACTATTGGGTGTAAGAAAGCAAAATAACGATTGTTCTAAACACTTCCATTGGATAGATAGAAATGTTTAAGAACTATTACCCAAAACAAAGTAGGCACTCTGCACATTCTGTGTTCGGCAGTGGGGGCAGTTGCTGGGCTGTCTGGCTGCTGTTTTCTTCTGGCTGAAGATAACACACTGACCTTGGCAGCTAAGTTAACAACTTTCTGCTCTAACTCACTCTGCTTCTCTGTCCAGGGGGGTCTGGGGGGAAGCTCCTAGGAGAGAGAGAGGCCCCTTTGGGAGGGTCCCCTTGGGGGGAAGCAAAGGGAGCTTGGTTGTGCTTTTCTGTTGATTGCATATATTTGTAAATGTTGTGAATTTTGTATATTTGTACATATTCATTGCATTTCATTGTAGATTTTAGACTCTGCTTGTAAATACAGCTTTTCATTTGCTTCCAGACTGGGCTAGCCTGGTTATTGTTGGTGGGGGGGGGGAGGATTTCAGCTCACACCGACACACTAGTCACTTTGAAATGAGTATGAACTGTCTGATCCTTTGGGAGGTGGTCAGTAATTTTTGTGCTTTTGGATGCTTTTCATCCTGGCACCCTTGCCAGTACCACCAGGAAGTCATTTTTAAATTAATACATTTTCCTCTGTAGGAATCAGTGTACCACTAATCCTGAATCTACTACTTCCAAAATCCAGTCCCACATTACATGCTCCATGCAGAAAACTTTTTTTTCTGCTGCAAGCTTCTGTCTGCAGGTAACAGGTTTTACTTTCAAGGCAAAGCCCCATTCAGAGTGCATCAGGTTGGTGTTCCAGCAAACAGCTCCAGTCAGGTCACAGCCAGTAGGAAGTAGCAGAAAACTGGAGGCTGACACTGTTGCATTTAAAAACCCAGTAGCAATGCTGGCATTGGCTGCAGCTGGACCACGTCCCCAGCACCTAACTGTATAGCATGAAACAGCTGAGAGAAAGGCTCAACAGTAGTTGTAAACAGCCTTTGGTAATTGGTGCACTCCTGCAATTTGGGCTGCAGTACCCACAGCTGCATGCACCTAAATATTCTTCAGAGCATGGGAGTGCTGCCATTTCTCCTTTCTCTGAAATCAGAGACAAGACAGAATGAAGCAAAACACTGGGCTGGGGTTTGCAGTGAAAGTTTGATCTAATTTCATTTTCTGGGCTTAGTCTCTCACAGGCCCTTGCTGAGATGCATATATTGTGGGTTGCAGAAGCCACAAACTTTTCTGGCAGGTTATGAGAGCACTTCAGTTGATGTTATAGAATGTCTTTTTTTATTTGCTTGTGTAATTTATTTTTTGTTGTTGAATACAATGAGAATGTTTTTTAATTAAGATGATGTTAGCCCTGCTGTGTTTAATTAGATGATCATAAAGCTCAATCGTCTGGTCTCAAACTTGAATTATAATCTGCATGACTTGTTTTGATTTGACTAGCTGTCATCAGAAAATGAATTTGATGATGAGTCAGTCTTTGATCACACCACCCAGAGACATCAATTAATAATTTAATACACTGGAGTGATGCATTTACCACCTCCTGCTGTAGACCTCTGGACATGCCAATTAGAAAAGGAACAGCAGTTATATGCACCTGGAACTTATCCCATATTTGCATGCTTTGGAATACAGCTTCTCATTAAAGAAATGAAGACTTCATTACTTCTACCAAGGGGAAACAAGGGTCTGAGCTACAGATTGAGCATTCCCTTTCCTTCCTTTCATGTAATCTGCTAATAAGAGTTTTACCTATTTCTATTTTACACCTCAGTGATGCCCTGAATCTACAAACTCAAGTGATCATTACTTCTGTGGGGCATTCATCACAACCCCACAAGATGGGCTTTTCTTCCTGAATTAGTGAGCTGAGGCTCTCTCTATAGTTACAATGAGAAGACAATTTTAGATTACATCTCAGTGGTCTATTTTCATTACCTATTTTAAGACAGGATAAATTACAGTCCACTGCACTGACTCTGCCCAAGAGGAGACCTCCAGGTGAATAGCTTCAGCAAGG
This sequence comes from Indicator indicator, assembly GCF_027791375.1. Classification (NCBI taxonomy): domain Eukaryota; kingdom Metazoa; phylum Chordata; class Aves; order Piciformes; family Indicatoridae; genus Indicator; species Indicator indicator. The sequence continues at coordinate 7,494,536 of NC_072027.1, forward strand.
CTTTGCATTTTTGGATGCTGTCCTTAAGGTAGTTGCACCATAGGTGCCAAACTTGCATATCAGAGTGAGGCTGAGATGATGGGAAGATCTGCAAGAAGTAAACTGAACCAAGTCTTTCTTTTAAATTGTCCTCAAAGACTTGTGAAGAATGATTTTGAGAAGAAAAATACGAGATTTCCCCAAATCCATTCTCTACACTAAGGCAAGTTCCTGGATAAACCACAGCTGTAATAATATGAAACTCTGATACTCCAGGTGTTGGATAAAGGATAATTGTTTCTTGTTATATTTAAATGAAAATGTAGTAGCTAAGGCCCTTGAGCAGGACTCTCAATAGGTTGTCTTCACTCCAGAACCCCACCAGAATTGTCCTGTGAGGCTGGGTAAGTCAGGTAGCAACCTGGGCATGTGTAAAAACTAATTTCAGTGCTTTCCTAAAGGAACCAAGCATGCAAAGCTACTCACAGGGTGACAGTCCCTGCCATGGGAGGCATGCTGACATTTTGCAAAGAAAAAAAATGACCATACTCATGATCTTTTATCCACTCACCAAATCTGGAACCTGTGACAAATTTCAGCCCAGTTAGCCTGGCAAAACTGTATGATCTTACCAGGGAAAGTGACAATAATCTCAATGATAAGCTTACAAACAAATTAAAATGGGATACAAGTAGCAACATTTTCTAATCAAACAAAAGACTTAGCTGTAAATCAAAGGCAGACTATAAAGATGCTAAAAAAGGACATGTATTAGTATTTTGCCACCATTTGATAGCAGATTTAACAAGGGACAAGAGTTCAGCTAAAACAGTGTTTTCGAAATATACTTGCTAGATACTCCTTCATTTTACTTTCATGCAGTCACAAAAACAATCCCCCACAAAGCCAGCAGTTATTTCTGCAGATCTCAGCGTGTACTCTGCAAACAAGGAATAATTATAGCAGAGCACTGGAAGAGCTGTAGGTTTTAGTCACCTATTTTTCACATTTGGTACTTGTTCCACCTTGTTCTAACATGTCCTACTCTTGCAGCTGGCATCCCCCAAAGGCACAAAACTTGCAACATTTGCATAAAAAATCCTTTTCCTTTGAAGAGTGCTAACTGTAGCTGCACAATAGCAGTAGCTACACATTGTGCAGCTTACTCCTTGTTAGCATTCGTTCCCTTTTATGCCTCTGTTGCACTGTTACACATCTGCCAGTTAAACTCTGTGCAACTCCAAAACGTATTGTCTGGAATGAAACAACCAATTATTTCTTCAGGTTTTGTGGCATAATATCCTAGGAAACCAGCAATTACAGAATCAAAGTGGCATCAAATGGCGTAGAAAGGAGTTAGCGTGTATTATTCCTTAAATAGCAGTTACATGAACTCATAATAAATGGGTATTAAGTGCTAAATGCATGATAAGTAATTCTTGACAATGCAATTATCCAAACAATACAGGAAAAAGCTGCAAGATGTCACTGTCAAAGCCACTTGTGCAAATGTTGCTGTGTGAAATACTACTAAAGACTGGCTTCTGTTCATGGGCATCCTGCAGATAAAATAGTGCAAGCATGCAAGCCAAGCAGCACATTGTTCTGGATTCCCAGCAGCCCTTGGCTGGTAAATGTCACCCACTGGTTTGATCTTTCCGGAGGTTAAGACTTTAATTTGTTCAAAATAAGCAGAAGGCAGCAGTATACCAGTTTAACCTCTGAACATGGTTTATATAGTATCTTTTGAAGGAAGAAATGAATGAGGATGGAAGGATTATGTAAAGTGAGATTGACTTAAAATCTCATCAGAAGTTTCCAGCTTCACTGACTTTACTTAGTAGTTGCAGCAACAGGCTTGAAACTTGAGGAATTTCCAGAGGGGAGACATCCAGCTGTGAAATACTAGGGTGGTGATGACACATTCAGCCCCTTTAGACTTTTCTTTTTGTCTCAAGAAAAGCTTGGCTACTTGTGGATCTGGGCAACAGATATAGTCAATCACCATCACAAGAAACTCGATCGTAACAATTTCAACCTTCATCTGCTATCTTCCACCAAAACAAAGGAATTTTCTTGGACTAGAGAGATTTTCTCTGGAAGAAAAAGACCACTGAAGGTAGCCCTTCATTCCCCAGTCTGATTTCAGCTTTCATCTGCATAATTTCTCTCTTTCCCTGCCTGCCTCTTTTTAGGTGAGCAACAGCTTAGGGGCAACAGGGCGAACTGTAAACCTGGCCTGTCAATGGCCAGAATGACAAGCAGGCAGTGAATCCTGAGTAGCACAATCAGTTAAAACCCAGTGTCCCCGTAAGCTCACCTGAGTAGTAGAAAAAGATCTGGAACAACTGTTTCACTGAGTAGGAAAAGAAAACCCTGTTTCCAAGTGAGGTTAAATAGGTCATGAGCCATATGCTTTTGTTATGCTCCACCAACATGTGGACTATAAAGAGCTGAAGCTCAGAACTACATTTATATCTGTAATTCAGCAAGTCCCTCACATTGTGAGCATTTGTCTGGATTTTTCTTCAGTTCTAGTATAAAGCTGTCTTTGGTGTACCCTGCTCTGGTAAGGGAAGAAGTGATGGAATCTCTCAGCTCGTAAGGATCTCAATGGCAAGAGCTTAGATAGTCAGAGAAGATGCAATAAAAACTTTTGATGGGCAGAGCAAAACTCATTGCAGAACAAAGTCTAGGCCTTTGGCATGCACCTTGTTTATTTTTCAATAAGAGATGCCACAAAACTCCGGCTGTATTTTGGGAACATTTTCTTGGTTTGCACCTGTTCAAATAAAGTTTGCTGCTGCTGAATTTGTTGGAAAAATTGAATGAAAACGGAGTTAGCTTTGAGCAAATACCTTCCAATGGAAGTTCCAGGAAACTAAATGTTAAGAAGTCACTTTTGTTCTACATGATATAATTTCCAGCTGAGGAACCATGCAGTTCATAAATCCAGATCAGACCATTCTCCTTCACCTCCAGAGATGATTGACAGCTTTATCTTAGACATAGATTCTTTGCAAAGGATGCTTTCTTTAAAACAAACAAAAAAACCCAACAACTAAGTTATTGTTGAAATTAATTAAGTGGTCAGGAGAAAAGAATAACATATTTGGAGAAGTAACAGAAAGCTCCAGTTCAGTTCCCCCACTGCCCCCTCCCCAGAATAACATCTGGCACCATATGCTGAAACATTTATTCTTCCTTGCTAGTTAATTATAAAATTTAATTCTTGACTATGAAGTTCACTAAACTGAAGGATGCAAATAATGAGCTTCCCACAGTTTCTCTCCATCTCCAGACCTTCATTCACCTATTCAGATCCTGGTTTGCCTCACCTGCTGCAGGCCCAATTCAAAGTGTTCTCTGTGCCCTGCTTGTAAGTAGTGTCAGTCCTGACTTGTTTATCTAGTAAATTAAAAAACAAAATCAAGGGTTACAAGGAAATTACTTAAAACATGTATAATTGCAATCTGATTCTCTGGCTTGAAATGCAGGTGTAGGTATGTGCTTAGTTTGGAGCATTTGTCCATGCTTGCAGTGGGAGCTGCTCATTGTCCGAGTCTAACAAGTGCTCAAAAAAGACTGCAAGCAGTCACCAAGGAATGAACTTTCAGAGAAGATACTCATTGGTACCGTACTTTAGGATAAGACCTGCAACCTGTCACTGCCAGGAACACTACTGATGTGCTAAGAGGGCTGCATCACATCCACAAATCCATATCCCGAGATTCACAAAACATCTTAAAAACTGATTACTGATTATTTCATTCTGTGAAAGGTCAATGGTAACACAACACAGCCAAGAGTACAGCTCCTGGGATTTCAAAGAGAAGTGGAGCTAGCCCATTTACATAGTTTCATCTCTGTCCTGGTGAGACCACACCTGGAATATTGTGTCCAGTTTTGGGCTCCCCAGTTCAGCAGGGACAGGGATGTACTTGAGAGAGTCCAAGGGAGGGTTACCAGGATGATTGAGGGACTGGAGCACTGCCTTATGAGGAGAGGCTGTGAGCCCTGGGTCTTTTTAGTCTGCAGAAGGCAAGACTGAGAGGGGATTTAATAAGTGTTTATAAATATCTGAGGGCTAGTGTCAAGAGGGAGGGACATGCCTTGCTCAGTTGCACCCTGTGATAGGACAAAGGGTAATGGATATAAACCACAGCACAGGAAGTGCAGGATCTGATTTTCCCTTTGCGGTCCTGCCTGATTCTTGCTTCACTGCACAAATTTTCCTTCAGCTGACTCGCACTGCAGCTGCTGCTGCCTGCATGCAGTGGGAAGCAGGATGCCAGGTACCATCTTTTCGGCCTTAAACACAGCAAGAGATTCTATTGAGTGGATTGATGTTTGCAGTAATGAGTAACTCTATTGAAATGTTCCACAATATATGCCTAGAAATGATTGGTTATCTCATATCCACTGTAAGTATTTGCAAATATGAACATTTTCAAGTTATTCAGGACAGTATCTCATTAAGGCAGCAGGAGTTTTAGGAGCTTCTCAGCCTTTGGAGTGCATTTTGCAATTAGATGATTGCTGATCTTCTTGAAGGTGGTTTCCAAACTAAACAGCCCCAGCTCCCTCAGTTGCTCCTCATAAGATTTATTCAGTAGGAATTTATTGTCTCTAGAAAGATACTGGCTATGTACCAAGTCAGGACAGCACAGGCTTCTATTTTGCTGGTACAACTCCCAAATAAGGAAGAAATGCTACAGGAAAGTAAGTAGAGTGGCACTTCTTATTCTCCTCTCACTGCAGCTGTTGCTGGGGTTAAAGCTGCTTCTGCCTTTCTGTAGAGGAGACCTTATCTCTTTATGAATTTTGCATACAAACATGAGTGGCAACTTGGAATAAAAACATAATCAAAAGTAATCCTACCTAACCAGGGGGCCACCAGGCCCCCCAGCCTTTGGTTCCAATTCCCATCACCAACACCCAGTGTGCTCCATAGGGACTCACCAGTGATGAGAAGAGGCTCCCTCAGCCCAGATGGGCTCAGCTTGGGGCTTCTGCCTTATCCTGGCAGGGATTAAAAAGGGGAGTGGGTGGGGAGGGCAAAGTGGCCACACCTGGGGTGGGAGGAGACTCCAACAGAGCACAGGTGCCTGGGATTTGAGGGTGTGTGGGGTGGAAAAGGAGCAGATATGGTGGGAAAGGGGAAGTGGTGGTAACAGAAGGGGATTTTAAAATAACTTTCTTTTCCATAAATCTTCCATAGTGCACCACTGCAGTTCATGGTTTGCTTTGCCTCTGTGCAAAAGGAACAAACCCATCAATATTTCATAAAACAAAGCACAATGGTGACTGTTACAATGAAACCTTTCCATAAGGATCATTTTGGTTGGTGGGAAAATCTGTGCTGTTCAGATTAAAATAACAAATTTTAACACCACCACCACAAAAGTTCTCCAAGAATGAATTTTCTCCCTGGATACCAGCAGAAAACACCAGGATGATGAAGGGACTGGATCATGTGCCCTATGAGGAGAGACTGAGAGCCCTGGGGCTTTTTAGTCTAGAGAAGAGAAGACTGAGAGGGGATTTAATAAATGTTTATAAATATCTGAGGGCTGGGGGTCAAGAGGGAGGGGACAGGCTCTGCTCAGTTGCACCCTGTGATAGGACAAGGGGTAATGGATATCAACTGCAGCACAGAAGGTTCCACCTCAATATGCAGAGAGACTTCTTCCCTGTGAGTGTCACCAAGCACTAGAACAGGCTCCCTGCAGAGGTTGTGGAGTCTCCTTCTCTGGAGACTTTCAAGACCCATCTGGATGCATTCCTGTGTGACCTGTGCTAGATTCTATGGTCCTGCTCTGGCAGGGTTTTTGACTTAATGATCTTCAGAGGTCTCTTCCAACCCCTAACATCCTGTGATCCTGTGATCTCTTTTCCTCACAATTATCCATTAGCTATAGTGGTTCTCTGTAAAAAGAGAAATATCCTGACAGTTAGGTTCTGAAATGCTGTGCTAAGAAACAGTACTTTTGTCTTTCTTACAATCAATATTTTGCTTTTAAAATTTTTAGATGCACCAATCAGAGACTCTCATCTTTCTCTTGAAATATATTAGAAAAACTGAACAGGAAATTTCAGTCACAGTCTTTCCGTGAGGATATTCTCTCATCCCTAATGACACAGCAACAAAATCAGGCAGAGGAGAAAAAAATGCCCTAAGCAGCAAAGATATATCTCATACTCATCTTCCAAATTCCCTATTCTTTCTCTCTTGCTTTGAGTATAGAAGCCAGGGTGTGTGAGGATAGAGGGAAGAGTAATTACAAGTTTTGTTACAACTTCTTACTTCTCCCACAGCAGTTTTAGGCAGAGAATTGACATACCTGGAGAAACAAATGTGATCTGAAGTATTGCTTTGAACAGTAATGGTCCTTCAGAGTCTCCTTCCTTCTAACAATGGGATTATGTAGAAGTGTATCCAGGTCTGGTAAAATTATTGCTGTGGGCTCTGCCCACTTAGGGAATGTCACTACCATTGTCACTGGGCATAGCAATTCATTAGTCACCCTGCTTCACCTCTTACATCGTGGTGCAACGAAATATAAATATTTTCCTGCCAGGTTCTCTGTCCATCTTCTGTGTGCAACAAGCAAGCTGCCTACAAATTTGGCTTCCTGTCTCTGTGCTCCAAGGCTACCCTGAGGTGGCTGAAATCTGGCTCTTAAGGGCCATTCTTACAAAATCACTGGAGCATCTACCTGACTAAACACTCTCCATTTAAATCCTCTTTCACATCTTAGTGCTCTTAAATTCACTGACTGCATACTTTTTGTTGGAATTTTGTTCTTCTGTGCCTTTCCTGCTCTCCCCTCCCCTAACTCACCAGTCTGTGCAGACCCATTCTGTTCTGTTCAGCTACTGGCTTTGAATTCCGTTTTTCCTCTCTCTAACTGCAGACCTATCTCTCTTCACCCTATGCTAGACGTCAGCCTTTGTCTCAGAGATCTCAAAGTAATTGCTTGCTGTTAATTTCTATTTCAAATCTATTCTGATCAAAAATTAATTCTAGATTTTTCACAAGTGACAAAAGTTATCTAACCCGTGAGTCAGGTCCTCCACAGTCTCTTTTGAACTTTCTCTCTCCTGCACAAGTGAGACCAGATCTTGTTTCTGCCATTTCCTTCTAAAGACTTTTTTCTTTCTCCCTACCAAATACTATTCATCCCCCATCCTGACATCTCCCCAGCAGCCAAAATCATTCCCTTCAGCCAACCTGTGAAGAGATGATAACTGCATCGTTCACGCCTGGGCTCTGTGTGTGGTACATTCAGGCAGTCTGAAACCTGATCAGCATCTGGAGCTGATTTGAGGACAAAAACACATTAGGAAGGAAGAAATAGTTGAAATGGGGATCGTCCTGCCATTCTGATGCATTACCTATTTCACTTTCCACTTATCTGTGGCTATTCTGTCGAAGGCAGAGGATTTTAAAAATTGCTTTCTTATATGGGAATACCATAGCAACTGCTCCTCAGTGCAGCAAAGCTGTTTCTTCAGTAATTATTACCCCAATTAACTCTGAAATGTTAGCAACACTCATTCTGCCAATTAAATTCCAATTGAACTCTGTTACTAGCCACAGTTAGAGCTGGATTCCAGACTGGGGAAGGTAGGCTCTAAATTAAGATCCATTTAATTGATCTTCCCTGAAAGCTCTTGTGCTTCTGCAAAGAAATGTATATGCTCCTATTTCTATTCACTTAGGAACACACCTCAGTATTCTACCATGTAATGCCTTACATCAAAAGCTATCCTGGTGAAGCTAGCAGGGCTCTCTGGGTCAAAGACAATACTGACTACGAAAATGGCTTTAAAAACCTATCACTGATTTCCACACATCCCTCATTTTTTTGGCCTGTTTTTTTTCCAGGCAGCTCTTCCAACAGATGCCTAGAATCACAATTCATCTGCCTTCCATGCTGTCCCCACTATGTTTGATTTCCCTCTTCTGTATTTATAATCTGCAGCTGATAGGATGTGGTGTTTATGTCTCCTGCACTCATTTCAGGAAGGACAGCCCTTATTTTTTCTGTTTGATCTATGCTTGTGCAAGCTGGGAGAACTGCACTTGGTGTGATGGTTAATACAATATGGGGGGATTAATTCACCTGAGCTTGTCTCTTGTCTGACACCCAAAAGATTTGGACATGATCAAATATTCGGACAAAGAATCATTAGGGATTTTTAGTTACCACGGATCTCATCCCATGGATGAGCTTAAAATGTCAAATCCTTAATATTGAATATTAATATTAAAATATTCACTGTTAAAGGAAACTTAAAATTGCAGTTAAGCCACTAGAATTTCCAGGTGCTCTTGAAAGAGATATTTTCCTCTTATACTTCCCATCTCATATGCACTTCCATCACTTCTTTTGCACTGGTAATGGGTGTAAATTTAGGACATTATTTAGGGACATAAACTGCCAGAGCACTAATCACTTTCTTTGAGAAGGAGAATACTTTTCCATTGCTTTAACTCTGCGAAGTAGCTCACCAAGAGGTCAGCCAAGCCTCAGCATGTATGCCAGGGAGGCTGTGACCACACAGCCAAGGGTAGGAAGCAGTCAGGACACACAAGACAGCCTCTTAGACAGACCTATCAATAATGTCATGCTGAACCCTTGGTCCATAGAAGTGGAAAGTAATTATCTTACTTAGCCCCATCGCCAGTGTATTGGCAGAACTTTTACAAATTGAGGAGTATATAGATAAAAGAGGCCTTGGTACATAATTATTGTCCTGAGGCACCACTGAATCATAAAGAAACTTATTTTCTTCCACTTGAAGACTTGTAGGTTTCCTTTAATAATATCCTCCTTTTGGAGAGGAGAAAAGAATTGAGTTATATCTTGTTTGCAGAAACCTTTCATAAATGCAACATTATTTGCTCAGTTTCTTATGGCAAAGTGAAGGTGGTTTTCTGTAAGTGTCTTGAAAAGTCCCTGTGAGCCTTAATGAAACAGAAATCCCATGTGATTGATAGGGAATGAGGGAGTCTGAGGAACAGCTAATGAATTCAATGCAGGAATCAGCTGGTGAAATTTTGCCTCTGTGCAAAAGGCTCACACAGATCTTACCCTTTATTTATATTTCATGTTGTGACTACTTAAAATGCTCACAGTTATGCACTTTCTTAACATAAGGCAGAGAATTTAGTAGGGAATTAGTTGTCAGCAATCCCACTGAATTATAATAATAAATGTGTGCATAATTATTTAATTGGAAATTGTAGAAAGATAAATTACTTTACCAATGCCAACTCCCAGATAAGATGCAGTTTTTTCCTTCTGAAAAACAAAACAAAACAAAAAAACAAACCAAACCAAAACAAAACCTTATTACCTGAAAGTCCTCTGGAGAGGGCTTCTCAAACCAGAAGGCTGACTCATGAAACCACCCAAACCCTTGCCCCAGCCAGGTGATGGTTAAAGGAGTGACTGGAGCTGCACACAAGCTGTTTCTCTGCCCAGTACCCAACTGAAGGAAATGGTACACCTGAATGGTTACAGAAAATTGTCTTCAGCTATTTCCAGCTATTTGTCATCCTCCATCCCTTCAACACTTTCTCTAGTAAATCTGTAATGAGTCCAGCAGAGCTGACAGTGAGTTCTGCCTTTATAAAAACCAAGTCAGGGATAATGTACAGTACAGCTATTTTAATACTGCTGCCTGTTCTAGCAAACTTTTTCCCCCCAGGTGACAAACTGTGGACTTTAAATCACTGATTTTACTGCTGTTTGCTCTCTCTTCCCTTTTAGTAACTTCAGGCAAATGGTTTAGGGCAATTATGCCTTATTACATACATTTATCCTTGAGTCTTACCTGTCATTTTCTGGCCTCTATCTACTGAATCATTCTCAGAGATACAAAAAGATGTAGAGAGGCTTCTCTAGAGTCATGTCACAGCTTCAGAGTATAACTTATCTCTGGGGCCATTAAGTTAAATCCTTAGACTACAGAGAAGCTCAAATTAAAATGTTGGCAATAGAGATTTCAACTGTAAAGTCTGATGTGAGCATACAAGAACCATTTAGTCTTCTTTGAACTGCTCTGAAAGAACACATCGTGGGGCTTGAAAATGAATCCTAAGGGCAACTGGAATTCCTCTAGGCCAGAAACTCAAGACAGCATAAAGCATGAGAGGCATGTGAGCCTGCCAGGGCACCGAGTGCCAGGCAGGGATAACTCACACTGGCAAAACAGGACCAGTGGGGATAAAACCAGACCCATGGTGATCATCCTTGAAGCTGTTCTGAGCTATGCTAAGGCCTGGTAGCCTAACACCAGATCTGCAAAGCTCAAAAAAGAAAGGAGAATAGCTCTGTGCAGGTGGGTTGACATTCATGGCAGTGTATGGGTGTGCAAGCCTTTGGCTGGTTTGCCATCTGTATAACCTCTCTTAAGCCCCAGGCACTTTGTTCTGTAGTGTCTTTCACAATTCCAAATGCTTTGAAACTCAAGTGCTGCTGAAAGTGCATGGATTTAGGGATCTTCTGGACTCTGGAAATCAAGGTTTGTGGCATTAGCTCTCCCTTTTTACACCCTGATGCAAAGGGATGATTGGATGCCCTTTCTTCTCACAGAGGGTCATGTCAGTGAAGGGTTTCCTGCATGACCACAGGTTCATTTGTGCATTATTAATGCCATGGTAAATGTGTTCTGTTTACATGGGCATAGACCAAAAGTGGTGTCAATGGAGCAATAATAGTGCAACAGTGAACTAGAGAAAAGAGGAATAAGGTTTGTGTCAGCCCTCTAACAAGGACTGAGTGTTGGAATTGCAAATGGACAGATTACAAAGGAAGCTGATATCCCACCTTTTTGAATCTGAAGTTCTGACATGCTCTCTGATTTCTACTTCATGACTGCAGGTGTTTGCTCAGGAAAAGTTGCTCTTTGAGAAAAAAAAAAAGTAATGATCAGATCTTTCTTTAAAAAAATAAAATATGTCAGACATTTAAAATGTGCTTTTCACTTGACTTAAATGTTACAGTGGAAACATTCTTTTGTGTCATTATTGTAAAATGAAAAGAAAAATGTCAAGGCTAAGTCACTGCTATCATTCATGTGGCCCTGGGCTCTTTTGAATTGAGAAGTGACAGCAATGAGGTGTTGTAATACTTCTGCTGCAAGTTTGAGAATATCTATTTATCATAGAGGCTGGGACATATCAGCTTCATGTCTCTCCCTAAACACCTTTAAAACTGTTGGATGCTTCCCTTAGATTAGAAATGAACATACATAATTCCTACATTTCTCCACCTGTTTGTTTTTCTTTGCTTACAATCCTTTTGGAAGGAGTTATTTATTGAAAGTCACCATTCATCTGTGAACTTCAGATCCTGCAGCCTTTTACATGGGCTCCTCCTCTAACTCCTTTCCCCTCCTCTTCTAATTTCTTCCTCCTGAGTGCTTTGTTAGATGATGCTTATGAGAAGTTAAAGGTTTAACTATAACTGGGAGAGATGCAGCTGTACTTTTCCTCCTTTGATCTGGCATATTTTATGCTCTTTTTTTTTCCTTCATTGTTACATTAGTTTTATGTCATGAACTTTGGAGCAGTACAGTTACGCAAATAAAAGTAAATCAGCCCTCATTAAGCCCTGCATAGACACCACTAAATTTTACTACTGGTTCCCAGGATAGCTGGTTCAAGTTAGTTTCAGCATGCTTACGTTGCACTTCCTCTGACTGGCAATGACCCTCAAAAATATTGTTGGGGGGTTAGATATATTGTTGTGAGGCAAAACCAAGGTGAAGTAGCATTACAGGATTTGGAGAAGGTAGATTGAAGTTAAAACACCAAACCAAACATCACACACCTAGCAAAGTCAGAAACCAAGCTACACTTAAGCTGAAAGGTTTTAAGGTAGGGAGTGACCAGTGAAGATAGAAATAACCTGAACTGCCCCAGAGGGCCACCAGGTACTGGAGGCTCCAGCCAAATTAGCTGAAGGTGTTGCTGAAGATACATTGCATTATTTTAGTTCTGCTCTGTGACTCTGGCAGTGTTACAGAGCAGTGCTGGATTTGCTCAGCTGCCTAACACAGTCACTTGTTATCTTCACTGCAGGGTTGATGTTTTTTCCCATGGGGAGGCTTTGCTGCCTGGGACACTGCTGTGTGTTGAGCCGCAGCTTTGTCCTGTGCCTATCCATAAGCCCCATACTGATGTTAAGAAGGGGAGCAATATCCAGACACTGCTCTACCATTGTGTCAGTCAGGCTTTTTGACACGTATTTGGAGTCCTTGGGTGGCTTTTATCTCCTCTAAATCTGTAAGATCCCATTACACTGTAGTGAGAAGTTGACAGGGAATCTGGTGATCCAGTTTGGCAAGGGCAGTTAGAGGTTTGCTCAGGACATTTAAAAGACAGGAATGGATCTTTTATCTCTTACCAAATCCTTTCTGAAATGGCACCTTCAGCAGTCTGAAAATACTTGTCTCTCCAAGATGAAGATGTGTGAATGTTGTTAACAGTGACAATTGTGCTGTTTAGTAAAATGGACAGGAGAAATGCTACATTGAGGAATAATCTTGATCCATCTTGTCAGCTCTCTGTTTGGAGGATGGACACTACTGGGTGATTCAGAAAAGGATGTAAATGTCTGTTTCACACTGAAATATATCAGCCATGCCACAAATTGTAATTCTGTTTACTTTCCCTCTACTGGAATAAGCACAAAGGAGAGTATGGTCACAACGTGACGTGTCACTCAGTGCTTTATCCCATTTTCTGTTGTTGTGGTTGTCTTTTTTTCATGTGTCTCAAGTTGGGGGAAATGATGGCAATAGGATTAAATCCAGGACACATTGAATAACTGTCTGCTGATGGATTTAAGGTGTATGCCTCCAGAATGCTGCTATTTGCACTTTTTAATACCCTCTCCCTGACTAAACATTTACAGCCTGTATTGCAGCTGATGGCACTGCATGAAGTTATATGGCACTTCCATATGGATGATATCTAGCAGCTAAAACCTTTTGTAGTTGTGATAAACAGTGTTTCACCCAAGAGCTTGTAGCCTCAGAGAGATCAATGTCTGAAAGAAGAAAGCTCTCTGAAGTTAAATGTAGGTCATATTAATGGGGAGAAATAGGAAACGGTTGGCTTCCTACAGAACACTTCCCCCATGACTGAAGGAATCTGTCTCTATGTTTTTGAGTTGTATCGTAGTGATTTTCTTGAGTACTCTACATTAAAACAGCTCTTAGGAACAATTCCCCTCTCTGTCCCTGAAAAGGGAACTTTGCTTCTGTGTGGCCTGAAGATCTCACCCAACAGCTCACGTATTTGTAGCCACTTCATTTACTAGCTGCAAAACATTGTACGTTGAGGATGAGCTGAATTTTCCTGAGAAAGGATAAAGCTCTTGGCCTCCTTGACAAAAAATATCCACTTATTTAATCCTAAATTCTGAGTTGTGACATTTACTTCTCATTTGAAACATTAGTTGAGACTGAAGCTCCAGATCTTGCATTTTTAACATGTTCGGTTCGTTGGGACCTTATTTAACTCCAAGACCTCCTTTCTCTCTGAGATGTTGATTCAACATGATAAGTGCAGTCTACAGGAACAAGGGATCAGTCCACAAAGCACATGAGCTGGCAGAAGCCATGAGCTTGGCCCCTCTGACACTAGGCAGCTGCCCACAGAGCTCATGCTCACAAGGACTCCTGGTGCTTTTTGCTTTCTCTATTTTTTTTTCAGGAGGATGTAAATATGAGCTTTGCATCATAGCTTTCTTGTGATTAAGCAATATGTGAAAAGCTACCTGTATCTTCATGGTGTTTCATAGTGGTTTTGGAAGGTGATCAGCTCATAAGGCAGTGAGGTTTTAAAGTTTATGGAGCTGTGATTTGAAAGATTGAGGTGATGTGTGCTCTATTTTGTCGAACAGTGGGTGCAAACTAGCATTTAAAAACTGCAATGAGATGTATATAGGCTGTTTAATGGCTAAAAAAAGGGGGTTTACTTTAACTGCAAAAAACACTTCTGGGAAAAAGAAAAAAAAACCCAAACCAAACCAAAACAACAGGTGAGAGAGAGAGAAAAGAAAGCCAGAAATGCAACAGTAGCTGAAGAGCTGTATGCAAACATCCCAGATATTAAAGTCTTACATCTCAGCCTCACAGATCTTGCTTTAAGGGAGAGCTGATCAAAGGAATGCTAGAAAACATATTTTAAGTATTCTTAATTTTAGCAAAAGCACAAATCTAAATACAAGGACCAATGCATCCCAATGTAAAAGCATGTGTGTGTTTATGATTCCTCTGCTCCAGAACAAAGGAGGTTTTTAATTCCTTCCCATAGAGGGAGGCACTATTGATGTCTTGAACACTGCAGCCAGAGTGGGTTGGCTTCTCACTTCCATGTTAGGACTTCCAACTTCCCCTGGTTTTGTATTTCCTCTGTTTTCACCACAGTCCTTACCACTCGTTTTGTCATAAAGCTCTCAGATGTGACTACTCCTCCCTAAGTGGTATCATATAGTGTATACAACAAGACCCAGCAAGCGATTGAGGGCTCTGCACAAATAGGAAGGGCTCACAGTACTGGAAGCAGAATTTTTTCTTTACAGAGGCCTCAGGAAAGCTTTCAACCTGCTCAGGGCACAGTCTGTGTTATTGCAGGCCTGACAGCACTAGTGTGCTGAAGAGGAGCACCTCACTGCTCCCCCCTGCGTGGCTTTATGTAGCCTCCTCTACACACACCATTTCCTTTCCTTCTTTCCCTTGCAAGCCAAGAGGCAGCTTGGATTTTTCACTCAAAGATTTTAATTTATGGGATTAGCAAACTTCACACAAGAAGATAAATCATGGCCTGCGACTAGAAAGGCTATGCAATTAATTGCAGACTTTAAAGGATATGACCAGAGTTGGCTCTGACTGCAGAGAACAGTGTGTGCTTCACCATATATCTTGAATTCTGCAGGAGTAAAAGCTGGCTGTTACTGGAACAGTTGGACCTCAAGGATATCTTTCAGCAAAGATGCTCACTATGGATGAGCCAGATCAGGCTCCAGAAGGTTGAGCTGTCTTTCTCCAAAGAGAGAGGCTAGCTCACTGTTGAACCCACTGACATTTTCTCTGAGTCATTTTCTGTTCCTGGCAAATGGCTTTGCTAATTAGATTTTTTTTCAGTGGATTTTCCCTACTCAATCTCTTGCTTTGAAAAGTTCACTTAATATTCCACATTTTTCCTACATATACCTGTGTAATAATTTGCATGTTGACTCATGGGCCCTTTAAGAAATGCATGTCTTTGGCTCAGATTTATCACTATCTGCTCATTTTGACAGTCAGTTTTACTCTGGGCTGCAATATTTGCACAGTGCTTTTGTCTTTAGGTGTGTGTGCTAGACCACTGGCTTCTAAAAGCAAGAAAGTCCTGGTCTTTAGGTGTGGCTGCTTTGAAGATGGCAATGCAATCTTAATGACATGCAGAAAAAGATAAAATCATTGAAATCATGGCAACCTCCAAAATTTCAAGCTGATGTCCAGCTTTGCTCTTTTGAGAAATGCAACCTGTTCACTATGGATAAATGAACCCAAAGCTGATGTAGCCTACAAGTGGAGGAATTCCTGTGATCACATTTCTAGGGAGAATATGTGGGTTTGTATGTTCTTAAGTTCATGGGTTCAGCAGCACAAGGTAGATGACAAACACTTTTGTGTACTTCAGGTTTCATCTATCAACTCTGCTGTATTCAGAAAGCTAATTTCCAGGTGCAAGATATGCCACAACTCACAAGTATGATGGACAAGTGAGAGAGAAATATCAGTAAAAGTGTATCCACTGAGTGAAAGAGAGGAGCCTGCTTCAGGAATTACAGGCTATAAATAAGTTTTAACTGGATCCAAATTGCTGGTTGTTTCAGTCCTTTCTTTCTCCCTTTTAAGCACAGCCTCTGAAAACAGCAAAACACAGAGTGTATTAGTGTCATTTCACTGTTGAGGTTGGAGGAATAATTGCCACTGAATCAAGTGCTAGAATGAATACTAGATTTAAATATTCATCTCCCAGGATGCCTGTTGAGGGCTTCTGTCAAATAACCAGCAAGAGCCTGTCATTGGAAAGCCTACATACAAAGTCAGACTGAGATCTAGTCCTCCTTCCCACTCCTTGATGTTTATATTGGGCCTTGTTATCAGCATATTTACAATGATGAATGCATCTTTTTATTGAATTTATTTATAAACTCAGTTCAATAAGTAATAAATCCTTTGCTGAACGTTTATGCATTGCAAAGCCAGCTCTTTAGAGAAGGGCTTCTTCACAAGAAAACTGTGCAAGTATTTCAGAAGACACAAAAATAACAGACCAGAATTTAGCTCTTTCTACACTCCTATCTGATTCCACCTCTACTATTTCAACACACTTTGGGATGCGAAGAAGAGTAAGTCCAAGACAGCAAGAGAAGAGGGAATTGTAGATGCCCCAAGGCAGGTATGCTGAAAAAAATGACAGAAAGACATCTTTTACTCCCCAGATCTGTTGGAGCATGCCCATCATGGGGCAGAGGAACAGATCCAGCATGTCAGCCTTTCACTGCTGAGGGTTGTGTATTCTCAGCAGCCCAGCATGAAGCTATGGCATACCATATAATATAATTCATATAAAAAAAAAAAAAAAAGAGTTGGTGCTTCAGAAGAACAGAAGCAACAATTTTGAGTTTGATCCAGCAATCTTCCACATGAAAACTCACATCATATTTCTTTTGTTCAACCAGTTATGTATCTGATCCAGGACCAGTCTGCTGTCATTTGGTGATTTTTCCTGAAAATTTCCTTGGAACCAAGAGGTGTTGGTAGGACAGCTGACATAGATTAAGTCAGGCAGCTCTCTTTCACAAGCTGTCCCTGGAAAGGGACAATTTGGGCCATGGTGGTTTCAGCCAGCTAGGTAATGATATTTCATCCCAGAATTGTCCACACAGCATCGCACTGTATCCCTAGCATTTGCTAGGGTCCAAAATCATCTCTTAACAACTTTTAATAAACCTAAGACCTTTAGCACAGTGTGTCAAAGGAAGAGAAGGAAAGGCCAAAGGCCATGCAGCTTCAGAGCAGGAGCAGCTTTGCTTTTTCATGTGTATTAACTATGGTTGTCTGTTTAAACACATAAAACTGAGCTAAACACATCTGCAGCTAATATTTTGTAATTTGTTTTTCAAGCTCAGGATCCCTTCTTTTCCAGTTCCCTTGCTGTCTAAATCTTGGTTGCCTCTGTGTTTTCATGGGCTACTTGAGGATTTGAGTTTTCAAGAAAAAAGGGTTATAAGGAACTGACTTTTATAGTGAAAACACAGTAATTAGCAGCCACAGAAAGTGGCACCAACAGTTTAGCTCTAACAAAAATCACATGATGAAAAGTGCAATTACTCCTCCAACCAATAACTGTTTTCAGGTGCGATTTTGGAATTGAATTTCAAGAATGAAGCTTTCAGCCTAAATATTCCCACATAAAGGATGCCACCCTGATTTCAAATTCCCCTGAAAGTAGAAGTTACAGGAAACTACTCCAAATCTGGGGGGCGAGGGGGGACACTGGGGCATTTTCTTTTAATTAGAAATGCCTGGCACAGGTCAGTCAGGGAACTCAGTATGGGACTCAGTCAAGGCCCCTCACCTTTTGTTTGCTCAGTCATTACTTTTGTGTGTTAAATTAATGATGAAGAGGAAACAAAGCTCCCATTTCTGAGTCCCTTTTCCCATTACACAGGCCCTTGGCTTCTGGTGAGTGGTCTGAAATGCTTCTGGTTTGGGATTCCTGGCTGGAACTGGGCACATACATCCCTGTGAGCATTAGCTCTCGCTCAGTCTCCAGTCTCCTGAGGACCACTTGAACATTAGGGCATGAAAGATGACTTAACAATGCTAAATCTTTGATTTTGGGGAGAGGAAATTGCTATCTAAATTGGTCTCCGAGTGCTTGTTTGTCCTCTACTGAGTCCCTGGTGTCAATAAGGCAAGCTTTTCTCTTTTGGAGTCATGATTTGCATCGAATAAGCAGCTGATTTACCAAAGGCCAGCAGCACTGAAGCAAAATGGCTCAGAAATTCAGAAGGCACCAAATAACAGGAAAACTTTAAAGATCAGCACTCAGTCTCTAGTGATCACCAAGGGACTGTTCTCTTCAAAATTCTTATCCCTTAAAGGTGCTGTTGCTTTTCTTCACATTCTGACCTGCAGAATCAGAAGCAATCTTTTCAGACAGCTTGAGCTATGACTAAAGTTCCCTTTTATTTTAAAGTGTGCAACCCACAGACTGCAAACAGAAGACAAATGGGAGAAAGATGTCTCAAGACAGTTCTTTAAAAAGTTCTAGGTGATGTCCTCTTCTACTTCTGATTTAAAAAAAAGATTAAATAGAGATTCACTTATGCAGATGTGACTGCCTGGCACTGATTAACCTTGACTGCATTATTAGAGGTTTCTCAGCCCTCTAATTTTTCAAACACATAATCCAAGCCATCATCATAAAGGATTCATTTTCTAAGATATAGCAGCTGAGGTTTCTGTCCATGAACACAAATAGAAAATCCTGTGTGATGGGGTTTGAGCAGTACCTTGAAGCTAGACAGTTCACTTTAAATTCTGCTTGAGGATAAGTTATTTAGTAAACATAACTTTACCATTTACATAAAGCTGGTTCAGTTATAATTGAATGTCAGTCATGGCTGAAGGCCTCTGGTGAAATACTTTCTTAGAGTTATTGCTATCTTTTGAGCCAGACTGATTTCATTTACAGTGTGATAAATTCTTTGAGTTCTCTGGTTTTTTTTAAATTTATCCCAGAAAGAATGAAGTCAGCATCTGACCCTTTATATTTCATTTTAATAAACAACTCAGAAAAAAAAAGGTCCCCTGAAAACTAAATGTTGATTGATTTCACTTTGCATCATTAATGAGGTGCAATTACTTTGTTAGTCTGTCCATAGACAATGAAACCAAACATCTCACACAGACCAAGGTCTGCCAAGAAATGGGCTTTGTATATTGCTGTCATAATTAGGTTTATCATTTTAGGGTAGCTTGATGGATGAATAGCTAGTAGGACAACACAGGAAAATTCAGATAGTTTTCATGCTGCAGTAAAGCAACAGAAGTTTGAAAGCTATAATGGGAATCTGAGATTAGTTATGGAGATATGATTCTGCACCACAGATTGCTGTCATATTCAGATCAGATCATCCACTAGGAATCAAGCTAATACCCTGGATATAAACAGCAAGTAAGTCAATCAACACTAGTCAAAGAAGTTATGAAAACACTGTGTACTCAAACATATGCTGCTTCAAAGTTATATCGTGTTAAACAAACATATGACAAAAGAAAATGCCCAGCACCAGAGTATTAACAAAATTAATGCTTGGAAAATCAATACTTGCCTAAAATAATGGCTATCCTCTGGAGGTGAAACAGCCATACACCTGCAAGTAGCATGAAATAGTAGCAGAAAATAATGTCAAGGGATCCAAAAGTGGCTTGGCTGGCCTGGCTGTGATGTCCTTCTCCTGCTGTGTCTCTGAACCCCACTGGAAACTAAACAACAGAGTGAAAAAAATAAATATTTGAAAAATTATGAGTATGATACAGATAGATATGATGTTACTTAGATGATCTGCTCTGGATGAGTAAATGACTGCAAGTGAAACTGCATGATGAGTGTGGGCCTGCATTAGGTTAGTTCAGAGCAGTGCTAGAATAAATGGTAAGAATTACCATCAGCTATTCAGTTAAAGGGAACCACAATAAGGAATTAACAATCCAAAACCATAAAATATGGCAAAAGGAATTGAAAACTGTGCTTTCCAGATAATAGGTGGTTTGTTTGATTGGTTTTTGCTTGTTTGTTGGGTTTTTTTGCTTGTTTGCTTTGTTTTTTTGTTTGGTTTTTTTATTTTTTTTTGTTGTTGTTGGTTTGTGTTTTTTTTAATATACACATTTATAAAGGTTGCTTTGAAATATTTAATTTCTGTAGCAATATGGTAGCATGCTTCTCCATGAAGTGTTCTGGTTTGACTTTTAAAAGTAGGAAATACTTTGTAAGGACCAAAATAAATTAACCACTTTGCACTTCACCACTCTTCAGCCCACAGCTTACAGAATATTTAGACTCGGTGTGATCATTTGAGAGAAATGTTGCTGATGTTGTCAGCTCCAAGAAATGCAACTGAGGAACTTAAGGCTAAAAATTATTAAACAAATATTTTGCCTGTATAATGTTCCAAAACACAGGTTGGTGGAGAATTTGTTAACAAAGAGACAAATGCAGAGGTGTGCCTTGAGCTGTGCAGCAAAACATGGTCTTGATTTACACCCCATTAGAGCAAAGGAAATATCTTCAACAGCTTTAATGGCTTTTGAATGAGGCTTATATTGATTTTATACTAAATGTAAGAAGAGCATTCCTCCCAGAGGCTATTGGAAAAGCATTCTAGATCTTCTCTTTGCAAAGGGTCAGTTTAATAATAACCAATCACCTTTCCTATTTCATAGCAATCTTTGGTGGAAGTTTTAGGATAAATTCCAATCAAACCCTTGGCAACTTTTGGAGCTATTGAAGAGGCAAGCAGGTGTTTACCAAAGAACCCAGCTCCATTAGCAATTCCATAATAATTTTGGGGAAAACTGATAAAAATTTATTCTCAAATACTTAGCTCTGTAGCTGAGGTTTATTTTATTTCATATTCTATTTTATTTCATATCCTACCTCTACCTTATTTCATATATTACCTCTCTGTTCTAGATGAATAGAAATAATGCTTACTTTGAGAGTGGTATTAAGAAAGCATCTGAGATGCAATTAAACAGCAGCTTTAATTCAGAGTTCATTAGTTCAGTACATTTCTCCTCTTTACTTACTCACACAGATGCAGCACCACAAAAGGAGGCTGTGATAATTTCACAAGGAGGTTATTTTATGGAGGCATTCAAAGACAACAATGAATGTGCATGTGGAAATAAATTAAACTTAAGGCTTCTGTTAGTGTTAATAGAGTTTTCATGGATATTTTGCCATTTGCAACAATGTAATCACTGCACCAAAAGGTCCACATCTTTAAAATTGCAGACTACTTTTTCCAAATTGCAGACAATAATTTTTTATTCTATAGAAGAATGCTCCATAGTCAGTTAATGAGCAGCTACAATTACCTTTGCCAAATATGTATTGGAAATTGCTTGCATTTTTAGGTGTAAGGAGAGACTCCAGGCTGATGCAATGGTCAAACAGGACCATCTTTTAGCAGTTAGAAATCGTTCTCTTTTAGCTGAATATGATATATCTTTATTGTGAAAGCACACACTAAACCTGCTGAAAAAAAACCACTAGCAGACTAGCAGGTGTAAAACCACATTGCTTCATTCATTGTTTTGGTGTAGTGCTTTGGGGAAGGTATCTTCCTCCCCCAGGGAGCAGGAGATGTTTCAGAAGCTGTAAATACTTGACAAACATTGTGGGAAAGCTGCTCTGGGAGAAGAGTTCCCTGATTAAGATGCAGGTTTGACAGTGCAGTGAAATCTGTCACATTTTCAGCTTGTAAGGTTCACTCTGCTGCCATTGAAAGCTTAATAACTTCTGAGCCACAGTGGCATATTTATGCATTGGTTAGACATGTCCTGAGAAGTTTATAAAACCACTTTCAAACAATGCAAAAGGTAAGTTTCCTTGGCTGAGTTTTTAGAAGACAACTATGTTCTGTATTTGAGTATACACAGTTATGTAATGTTTGAAGCCTTCCTCAGTGCACAGATGTCTTGTGTTTTCTACCTTTTCCAATTCAGGGCACCTGCTGTAAACATCACTTTTCCTTTTTTTTTTTGCACAAGCAAGAAATGGAGACAAACCATACTCCTCTGTACTGCTTTCAAGAGAAAGGGCACCAGCGTTTGCCATAGAAATTTCCTGCCATGTGGATAAATAATTACACTAGTTACCTACAACCACTCTGATTTGTTTATTGTTCTTGACAACTGTAATGAGCACATACACTGACAGCTCTGAGAATTTCCACTGAGAAATCCATCACACAATATGTTTAGTCCACAGGCTGTGCTGCCGGAAGTGCCACTCATGCTAGGGATGATGGAAAGAGACTGATATCATGCAAGACTTGGCTTCTTGCTGCTCTCTTGCCTCAACCTACAGCAGATGTATATATATATTGTCATCCAAAGGCTTCTCATAAGACTCTGACACCTGACAGATATCAAAGTGAGGAAGCCATTTGTAAAACACAGTCTGCAGAAATATATCCTGAAAAGTCAGCCTTGGGGGGATAAGAATTCCCCTCTTGGAGTGTTTGTGTGACTCTACACGCAAGAGCACTTGATCAGAAACCTACTGACTGCCACTTGGTGCTGTCTTGTGCAGACACACAGGAATGAGACACAGCACCTATGGTGAGAGCTACTGGAGGCTCAGCTCCTGCCTCTTCTGGGGTTCCAGGATGGAGCTCACCTCTCTTTGCCCAAAGAACTGTTTGGCTACCTCAGAAGAGAATAAAGGAAACATCCCAAACCTCTGTCTTCAGTCACAAAGCTGTGTACATCATTCAAGTTTATATTCTTCCAATGATTTCTGGTCACTATACACAGTGGAAAATTCTGCTGTTACAATAGCTTTCTCCATTCCCCAGCTCTGTTGTTGCACAAAGATCAGTCATATCACACACCCCCTAGTCCCAATGTACTTGTGCTTTCTGTGTTTGGAAGAAATGGGTGTAAATTATTATGCAATCCAGAGATAATCTGAGCAGCAGTGGCAACTTCAGCCTCCCACTAGGGAAGAACCTCTTGAATTTCCTATGAATCTCAGCCAGATGACTGATACCTGACATTTTTTCCTGTGTTCACTGTGCCTCTGTAGGTTACAGAGTAAGCACAGAGATTATCCAAGACAAGCTTAAATTCATGCATGTCTTAAAAGCATATGAAGGAGAGGAGACAGCTGTTCTGAGTTGACCTAAGTACAGCTCAGAACAAATTTCCCACACACATCTCCTGGTGATGCAAACAATCCTTTCCCATCCACAACCCAAAACATCCCCATGTGGGTATCGTGTGTATTGGTTAAATTTAAGTGCACGGCTTCATGTACTGTGTAAAGCCACAAAACCAACCTACCAAGAACAAAAGATGAAAGTGTTGTAAATAATATGAAGGACAGTTGGAACTTAGCCCAGATGATGCCCTGCAGAATGTCAAGTCCTGCTTCAGTTAACTACAGCCAAAGATTTGGCTCAGTTGTTCACTGTATTCCAGCTGGTTCTCCTTGCTTTCCTGGGAGTTAATGCTACACTTCATGAAAAATCTTTTCAAAGAGAAGCACTTAAGAACAACAGTCCTCCAAATCAGCCAGGCAGAGTACAAGAACAGTGAGAGGGAAATGATGAGATTTTTTTCAAAACAGCAAATTTGAATGAATTTTGTTAGAATTTATGTTCTCACAGAGGCTTTTGATATTTCTGTCTGAGGTGAAATTAATCTTTCCTAACTATCTATCTTGAAGTGCAATACCTCTCATATAAGATAGTTAACCTTTCTATAATGCAATGAATTGTCCCCTCGAGAAACATTCACTTTAAGTAAATAGTAAACAAAAAATTAGTGAAATTAATCTTGAAATGACCTACCCATGGCCACACACTGTCTGGATTTTGATTTGTGCTGTTCTAAGCATCAGATTCCCTGCCTTAAAAACCAGTGTGTACTCCTCTGATATTTACTTCCCCACAGAAGGACACAATGAAATTTTTTAAAGTATGAAGTTATGAGATGTTTCCTCTCCTCAACTTTAAGTCCATTATGTGTTCATGCTGCTTGATTTCATTACATTAACTTCCTAGATTTAATTTGAATGAACCTCATCTCGCTATGGAATGAACACATTCTAAATCTGGAAACAAAACCCTGAAATGAATGTTATTTGGTAGGTATGACAATTAACGTGGGCTGGTTTCTTAGCTTAAAGTATTCTGTCAATTCCATGTCAGTGGATGTGCAAGGAGTACCTAGCACATTTCTTAGATCTTTCCTTGGACTGATGTTAGTTCACAGGATCACAGGATGTTAGGGGTTGGAAGAGACCTCTGAAGATCATTAAGTCAAAAACCCTGCCAGAGCAGGACCATAGAATCTAGCACAGGTCACACAGGAATGCATCCAGATGGGTCTTGAAAGTCTCCAGAGAAGGAGACTCCACAACCTCTGCAGGGAGCCTGTTCTAGTGCTTGGTGACACTCACAGGGAAGAAGTCTCTCTGCATATTGAGGTGGAACCTTCTGTGCTGCAGTTGATATCCATTACCCCTTGTCCTATCACAGGGTGCAACTGAGCAGAGCCTGTCCCCTCCCTCTTGACCCCCAGCCCTCAGATATTTATAAACATTTATTAAATCCCCTCTCAGTCTTCTCTTCTCTAGACTAAAAAGCCCCAGGGCTCTCAGTCTCTCCTCATAGGGCACATGATCCAGTCCCTTCATCATCCTGGTGTTTTCTGCTGGTATCCAGGGAGAAAATTCATTCTTGGAGAACTTTTGTGGTGGTGGTGTTAAAATTTGTTATTTTAATCTGAACAGCACAGATTTTCCCACCAACCAAAATGATCCTTATGGAAGTTTTCATTGTAACAGTCACCATTGTGCTTTGTTTTATGAAATATTGATGGGTTTGTTCCTTTTGCACAGAGGCAAAGCAAACCATGAACTGCAGTGGTGCACTATGGAAGATTTATGGAAAAGAAAGTTATTTTAAAATCCCCTTCTGTTACCACCACTTCCCCTTTCCCACCATATCTGCTCCTTTTCCACCCCACACACCCTCAAATCCCAGGCACCTGTGCTCTGTTGGAGTCTCCTCCCACCCCAGGTGTGGCCACTTTGCCCTCCCCACCCACTCCCCTTTTTAATCCCTGCCAGGATAAGGCAGAAGCCCCAAGCTGAGCCCATCTGGGCTGAGGGAGCCTCTTCTCATCACTGGTGAGTCCCTATGGAGCACACTGGGTGTTGGTGATGGGAATTGGAACCAAAGGCCGGGGGGCCTGGTGGCCCCCCGGTTAGGTAGGATTACTTTTGATTATGTTTTTATTCCAAGTTGCCACTCATGTTTGTATGCAAAATTCATAAAGAGATAAGGTCTCCTCTACAGAAAGGCAGAAGCAGCTTTAACCCCAGCAACAGCTGCAGTGAGAGGAGAATAAGAAGTGCCACTCTACTTACTTTCCTGTAGCATTTCTTCCTTATTTGGGAGTTGTACCAGCAAAATAGAAGCCTGTGCTGTCCTGACTTGGTACATAGCCAATATCTTTCTAGAGACAATAAATTCCTACTGAATAAATCTTATGAGGAGCAATTGAGGGAGCTGGGGCTGTTTAGTTTGGAAACCACCTTCAAGAAGATCAGCAATCATCTAATTGCAAAATGCACTCCAAAGGCTGAGAAGCTCCTAAAACTCCTGCTGCCTTAATGAGATACTGTCCTGAATAACTTGAAAATGTTCATATTTGCAAATACTTACAGTGGATATGAGATAACCAATCATTTCTAGGCATATATTGTGGAACATTTCAATAGAGTTACTCATTACTGCAAACATCAATCCACTCAACAGAAGCTCTTGCTGTGTTTAAGGCCGAAAAGATGGTACCTGGCATCCTGCTTCCCACTGCATGCAGGCAGCAGCAGCTGCAGTGCGAGTCAGCTGAAGGAAAATTTGTGCAGTGAAGCAAGAATCAGGCAGGACCGCAAAGGGAAAATCAGATCCTGCACCACTTTCAGCCCAGGGATGGATCACTAGCTGCAGAGATCTGTGAGCTGCTTTTATGTGCAATAAAAAAAAAAAAAAAATGGAGTGTGCTCTAATCTGTATTTTTCATCTATTTGCTCTAGATAGTAGAGATTGTCACAGGGGCCTTCAGTTTATTTGAAAGCTGTTTCCAAAGTGTTGTAATTGACCAGCAGTAAACTCAGCTGCAGGATGGGATCTTCTGTGCTTATTTAGCTTAGCCCCATTGGATGTGTATTTGCAGCAATTATTATGTTCTGTGTCCTTTAAACAACAACTAGAATAATAGATAGTACACACAGTGGCAATGAAGAAATACCTAATGCAGTGCTCTTCCAGTGGCATAAAACTGAGTGGAAAAAAGGTTTGTGCTGTTCAATGTCTTGGTAATGTGTGGAAGAATAAACTATGTTTTAACAAAATGAAGAACTTATGTAAAATGAGCATGTATTTTGTTTTCACCCTAAATGTGAAAAAGAGTGTGAGACCTTCATGAGACTTTCACAAAGTTTCTTTTTTTCAGGGCTGTGTTCACAAACTGGAACGACACTCCCATCTTAAACTTTCTAAATCATGCTTTCATTTGTGTGAGTCAAAAATCTCAGTGGAAATCTAATGTCAAGCAAATTTCTTTTAATGACCCAGATACAAATGGGATGCTTTTTTAATTTGTTTATTTTAGCCTAAAGCATAACTAAAAAATGATTCCTCTTTATTTTGCCCCCTGCACTTAAGTGCTGACACTGTACAAATTATTCTAAATAAAAATAAAAGCTCCAAAACCCTCAAATCAAAGCAGATACAACTGTCTGAAAAAACAATTATTTTTAAGATCACGAAGCCAATTGACAAATCCGGGTGGGATGAATTACCCTTCTAACAAGCTAGATCTTTGAAGAAATAACATACAGAGTAAGTTTCCCCGTTTATCGTCTGACTCGCGTTTTCTCCATTGGGATCACAAGAAAATTCCTTGTTTCAATGGTGCCCGACGAACGTGCAAGGCCAGCCCCTCCGCTCCCCTCCGCAGGGGCCAGGGGAAGAGCAGCGACTCCCAAAGCAGCACCATCCCCACTCCAGCCCCACCTCTGCAGTGTCCCAGGGCCTCTCCCTGCTCTGGGAACTCGCTCAATCCATTTAAGCTTTACAATTTCCCCACCTAGTGGAAGTCCAGGTCTTTTCCTTCCTCAAATACGTCTCAGCGATAGGGGAATTTTATACTCGTGACAGTAGGTGAATAGTAGTTTTATGTAGGAGAATAACAGTGCCTAAATTTTTGTTTTGTTTGTTTGATTCTGCTTGCCGGGATGTGGTGGTTTGAGATATTTGGTGAGAGTGGCATGAGAAATGGAAGAGCAAATAGAAATATGCAGTGTTAGAGAGATAATACAGAAAGATAGTATGAAGAGAAACAGTGCATGAGTGCATGCTATTATGCTCAAATTAAACTCCCAGGTGGCTTTACTAAATGAGAACACCATTTAGGCTGAAACCTGAAAACCCTTTGTGATCTTAGGATCAGAACAAATCTTTTCCTTCTCTTCTCCTCTTTTTGCTGGCAGGGTGCAGCATCAGTCAGATAACAGTAGTGAGTATTTTGTTCTCCCTAGGCTCTTCCCAGCACTAGCTGTACCAGGAACTACCAAGTAATCCCATGGGCTCCAAATCCAGGACTCAATACAAACCTTAACACTCTGAACATGTAGAGGGAGAGGGCTGTAAAAGAAGAGCTGCTGGTAGATTTAATGCTTTCTTTAATCCTAGGTGTTTTGCATAGATTACAGTTAAACTGAAGTACTTTTCCACACAGAACATCTTCTTGCACTTACAATCCCTCTGGCTGTTTTGCTAGTGATGTGCAACAGCAAATGAACAGACTCCTGGAGAGCTGAGAATACTTTTAAATAAACTTTTGAAATGAATACTTCATTTTGAAATCTTACATGGCTGTACAATTGCTTTCTGTTATATAGCTACTCCCATATGCTTTCCCCACTTGTTTTCTGTCTTGGTTTTATTGATCACTCTGCACTTCATTGCTGTCCTTCTGAGGGAATACTTTGGGAACCTGCTACTTTAAGATCTGCTCTGTAAGAAAGGGTGTGCAGCTTTATAAAGGAGCTTTGCACCTGCACTGTCCTCAAAAATGTTTTTGGGTTTTTTTTGCTGCTGTTTGGAGTTTGTATGCTTGTGATTTCAAAGTGCTTGCAGCGCTTTTTGAAAGTCTTCTTAGCTAACAGATTGAATGACTCTGCTTTACCTGCTGATAAACTGTCTGCCAATGTTTAGGTGAAAAGAGCCAAAATTGCTAGACCAAGCTTCATCAGTTCAAAGGTATCAGAGTCTAAAAGACACATTTTCCTGAGCATCAGTTGAATGACAGCTAAGTGCAACGTTCTTTCTTCCGTGCAGGGACCTGAAGTCTGCACAGCTTTATTATCACGGTCACCACTCTTCTGGGGCAGTGACAAAGGATCACTCACTCGTGTTTTCTCACGGTCACAAGTGCCATCTCGGCCCTTACAGAAACAGTGCGGTTCCTGGGGAGGACATGAGCTGGGAGGTGAGGTGAAAGGTGGCTAGATGGCAGCAGAGCCTCAGCCAGCAGCACTAGCGGCATGGCAAGTGTCTTCCTGGGGAGACGATTCCCGAGATGCACAATTAATTCAGCTAGTAGAGGGAGAATTGACAGAAGAGGTGAACTGTCTGAAATTTGATACATTTGGGAGTGCTAAATAAAAAATAAAGAAGTTGGTTCCTGTTCCAGTTTACCATAAATTCCCAGTTCAGACCTGGTTACTGCTGACAGCAAAGTTGAAGTTGCAAAGTAAGGAAAATAAATGGAAAGACTTTTATATCAGAATCCATCTTTTACTTGTACTACTACAAGATGAATTCTGTTTAATTTGTTCATGGCCCTTAATGGAAAGAGGGCTAGTGGACTATGTCATTGAAGTGACCATCGCAAACAGGCAAAATACAACGAAACCCTCATGGCTTAGCCCCAGCTGCCTACTAAGCTACACACAGCCACTTGCTCGCTTCCCCCAGTGGTACAGGGGAGAGAGTCAGAAGGGTAAATAAGAAAATTTGTGAGATGAGATAAATGGTTCCATAGGTAAAGCAAAACCCATGCACACAAGGAGAAAAACGTGGAACTCATGACTTCCCATAGGCAGGCAGCTGTTCAGCCATCTCCAGGAGAGCAGGACTCCATCACGTGTAACTGTGACTTAGGAAGACAAACACCATAACTACAAATGTGCTTTCTTCCTTCTTCTTCCCCCAGCTTTATATGCCAAGCATGATGTCATGTGGTATGGAATATCTCTTGGGTCAGTTGGGATCAGCTCTTCTGGCTGTGTCCCCTCCCAACTTGTGCACCTTCACTGGTGGGATAGGGTGAGGAACAGAAAAGACTCTGTGAGAGCACTGATCAGCAGTAATAAAAACATTCCTGGGTTATCAGTGTCGTTTTCAGCACAAATACAAAACACAGGGCATGCCAGCTACCCTGGAGAAAATTAACTATATCCCAGGCAAAACTAGCACACCAACCCATCTGGGATTCTCTGTGGCTCTGCCACTGAGTAGCTATGGAAACATGGGAAGATCCTGTATCTTTTCCCCTCTCAGCTCTCACCTGCAGTTCCCAGCTCTTTGTCAAGCACTTTGACATGCTGAGTTACTGGCATTACACAAGTGACAGTGAGTAATTGTAATAGACTTAATGGTCTTTAATGAGGCATAAGCTGTTTGGCAGTGAAAATGGATTAATCAGATCTAAAATTTCAAGTTTAATCATCTGTAGAACCAGGTTAGCCCAGCAAATTGGTTCTGATCCTATCTTGTTTGTTCCTGTAAAGAAAATAATCACTTTGTAAAGGTCTGTATAAAGTAAAAATTAAAAAAAGGACATTTCACATGGTGGTATAAGAAAGACTTCACTTTGTAAAGTGAACAATCTTTCATTATGCAGCAGTATTTAAGATCTCATGAAATTTCTGCTTGGAAATGGCTATAGAAGCTCTAACATTTTTTTAAAAGAAAATTTTGCTGACGTTTCCCAAAAGTTTTCCTGTGAAAGGAGAACAGATAATATTCTGAGTGTGAAACTAAGCCCCCTGTTGTTAACTGTATATAGATTATATAGGTCCCAATAGGTGATTTTTAAGACATGGATTAAACTCTCATATTTTTATGATCCTATTCATTTGTAAGTTCTAGTTGTGTTGAAGGCACAAAAATGTAAGGATAAAAGGTATGATTTATCAGATCAAACAGATATGTTTCCAAGCACAACAGCTCTTCTTTAAATATGTAGCTCTTGCTGATTCCTCTTAAATATTGCAGTGTGATATGTTAGCTGTTTCTCTGTGTATAACCTCAAATCATCTAGTTGCATGCCTCCACCTCCACTCTTCCAGTCATATCTATGATACAGAAATGCACTGGTAGCTGGAAGTGGAGAAAATTTCCCAGTAAACAGACTTGTCTATCCATGAATATTCACTCGTGCCACTGACTTTAATGGAAACACCATTTTTAAATCACTTTTGCTCTTCTTTAGATACTGCATGTGATGAGATGCATTTTTGGATATAGATGCCAACTGCATTCAAATAAAAAAGGCAGAGAATCATATTGACTGACTTTTGGTCAATAAGCATAGAAAGATGACAGTTCTGGTCAAGCAAATGAGAAAAGCCACCCATTTTAACATATCTCTGACTTCTCCCAGACCTCAGGGTTATTTAGGTTAATGCAGTGTTTCTGACAAGTAGAAGCTAGAGTATCTATGGGATTTGGGATTCTTGTAATGCAATCTGTTAGGAAATATTAAGGCTATTGATGATTTTATTTATGCCTACCAAAACCATCAGAGGACAAAAGTAAAGAAGCCTTAAGAACTGAGTGAGGTTTAGGCACCCTCAGTACAGATGGGATTCAGCCCTGCAGGCCCTGGGCTTTGTGCTGCACTGCCAGTTACTGACTTACTGAGAACAAAATGGTTCTGCTATTTTTAAACAACACTGTCTTTTGCCAACTGTTTAATCTAGTAGACCCTGATTTTTCTTCTCATGGAGATTTAAATGCTGAGAGTTTTGTTAATGTTAATGCCAGTAAAGATAATGTTTAAACTTCTTATTTTCATATGTGAAAACACACAGGTATCCCTTACAGGGCATTCCTATTGGGTATAGCGCTTGTATGTCACTGAAAATAATCAAACCATATTATTTTAATCAAAGAATAAGAACAGATAATGTAACAAAACCTCAAGGACCCAAACCATATTTTATGTCAAGAGAGTGAGATTTAGCTCAGTGTTCTTAAATGAAGGCAATGGGGATATAGTTCATAATGTTTTCAAACAACCCAGTAAGCTCCAGGTTAATATGAATAAAGCCACTGGGATAAAAACTGATGAAGGAGAGGTTAAATACTAGGAACAGACCTCACAGTATTAAGAACAACTGGCCATTCATTTAAAATCAGTATAAAAACAGAGGTCCCAGTTGTAATTACATTTACTTTGGATTAACTCTGGAATAACTCCACAGAGGTCAGTGTAAAGATACTGGTGTTAAAAGAAGGACAAGAGATCAGGATCACATTGAGCTGTGTCCTGTTTCAAATACTCTTCTCCTATTCCATCTGTATGCAGGGTGAGCTGAAATTTTTGTCAAAGGATCTACAATATTTTAAAGGGTTTGTGTACCATTAACATAATAAGACAATTTAAAACACCACTAACTATACAAATTTGAGCTATTTAAAGCCATATATGATGGAAATGCTACTCTCTTCTTAGAAGAATTTTGAGAAGCTATACAAGGTGCTTCTAGTGTAAAGGGTTTGTTTGGTTTTGGTCTGGTTTGTTAGGGCTTTTTTATTTTATTTTACACATGTAAAAATAACATTATTTGCCCTCAGATACCATTCCTATACTTTCACCCAATTACTCTTCCTAAGCAATCTTTAAGTCAATCAAACCATCCAAACAATAAAAAAACCCCTCTCTCTGAATTGTGCACCTTGCCTAATCGTTCATGTTACATCCAAAGGTTCTGGCAAAAGGTTTCTAGAGCAGCTTCAGTTTTAGCAGAGCTTCATGATCACTTGGTACAGAACTGATGGCAGAAAGGGGGTGATTTGTTAAAGTGAGATAAGCCCTCCTGAAGTACTTGCTGAACAGATGGAGTTTATGTTTGTTTGAAATCTTCAGGATGAGGCAAGCCTACGTGAAGAGCCAAGATTGATTTGCCAGTTTTACCTCAACACAATAGAAACACAATCAAAGCAGTGGGTAGAGAAGAGTGAATTCAAACTCTTGTGAAAAGGGGCTAATCATTAGCAGTAGTTATCTGTGGTATGAATAATTCACAAGATTTTTGCATTAAAAGTAAGCAGATTACTTCTCTTCCTCCCTCTCCAAGACTGTCCCGTATTTCTTTCTTTCTTTATCCTCTCTAGGGACTGCAGAGATTACTCAGGTCAGCCCAGCAATGCCATCCTAGCAGTCAGCAGTGTTCAGAAAGATGGAGCAGCAACCAAACCTCAGTGCTATTGCACAGCTTAGAAGTGGGCCACTGAGGGCTATACAGAAGATAAAGCCAATTGCAAAACCTAAGTCAGTGCTCAAAAGGTCAGGAAGAAATCGTTGTTGTGTTAAGCAGTGGGTAATCGTTGAGGTGTTTTATGACCATTGGAATCCTCCAGTGCTAGAAAATGTAACAACAACAAAAAATCTCTGGTAGATTTGTATTCCAGAGCAATTTTTTTTTTTAATCTCTACACAAAAAGGTATAGTAACACTTTGCAACATCATATAAATATTTACTTGGTTCTCAGAGTCAGCCCTTGATTAGCGTGCGTACAATCCCTTAACGTAAGCAATGAAATTCTCTGCGTACCTCACTGGCAACGAAAACACTCTTTGAAATATTCTCAGATGCAGAAAAAGGCATTTTAAATGCAAGTACAAAACGACTGTGAGAGCAGCAGGAACGGAGATAAGGCTTCAAAATTATACTCAGCCTCATTTCCTTTGCACAGCACACATACAGAATTTGTAATTCACATAATAACTGTAAGAGAAACTATTTTTTATTTTCAAACCTGTCTTCAATCAATAGCATTTTTAAGTATAACATTTGTGAAGCCTTTGTGAAAGTTGGATTCCACTATCAAAACACCTCAAGATTTGTGAGAGCTTTCATGAGGAGGAAATTTTGTAGAGGTCCCTCCTTTGGTAGCGATTTCATTTGGAGTGCCAACTAATTTTTGAGGAACGTTGTTCTGATCACACAGCTCTAGGTTTCTCTTTTCCATGCCTCATCTAAAGAAAGCATTGAAAACATGACTTCCCTGAGTGAATCAATTGCAACTCTGTCTAGTCAATTAAAATCCCTTCAACTGTAGCCCCTCTTTTAATCAACACATATAAAGAGAAAATAACAATTTTTGGGGGGAGGAATGGGATGCCACTGAACTGTAAACTTTATTTTCCAAGGAAGCATTTTGCTGCAAGTGAAATGCATGTGTCAGAGGTCAGCTTTTTAAAAAACAATTTACCTATTTCCTTCTTTCTGTCCATAAGTGGAATAGCATTTATACCATTAGCTAGGGCAATCTGCAAATGAAACAGGAGGAATTAGTCCCCTGATTGCGTGACAGTTAATGCCACTCTTTCTGCCTGAGCTCAGTCCTGTGATTACACTTACTGCTAATGCACTGAGGACCTCATTGACTAAGGGTCACATTCAGCACCCACTTTTCTTCCAGCAGGTAGGAAGGTGTAAATATTTCCACCTGGAAGAGGAAGGGACGTCAGTGTGGAGAACACTCAGCCAGAAGTTTGTCTCGGTCTTTTCAGTATGAAGGGGAGAAAAAGGCTAAATAAAAGTTCTCAACTGCATTCCTGTTTAGCCTAATTACACTGACCTCAATAGATGTGTACATGTTTACTCCGTCTGAGGACCTGGCTCATGATTTATAAGCTGAAACAAAATTGTCCTAACAGCCTTTAGTCAAAATTAGAGATTGTGCAACTCAGTTCTGCAAACATGCTAATGAACTACTCAATCCCTGAAGAAAACATTTACAAATTCACTGCCTTTGCTAAAAAGGGACTAGATTTTCATCCACTGTAAACTGACCAGATGTTTTGGTCTAGCTGCACAACCTCTCCGTTTGGAAACAGGCTGCCATTACCTTTTTGATCATTTCCCTGAGAAAACCATCTGCTCTCTGTTTTCCTCTTCTTCTGCTCTTTGTCTCCACAGGCTTCCCCTCAAGGCTTCCCTCAGCACAGAGTTATTTTGAGCCTTGAGTCTAAGGAGGATATATGGTTATTTCATCTACTCTCAAAAACTGGTCAGGCAGGATCTGTTTGCCCTGACGTAACTTCATAAAAGCCCCAGGGATATCTTCCCAAAGTGCCATGCAGACATCTATGCTTTCTGTCCAGCTTTTCCTACATTCATGCCTCAGATTTGTGCAGACATCTATACCCACAGAACCCCCAAAGACACAAAATGAAAGCCTGCACATTGCAGTCTCCAACACCAAAGAGGACACCCCAGCATTGCCCATTAGTTAATGAAATTAGAATCATGTGAGTTACTGGAGCTAAAATCACTATGATTTTGTCTCTCCAGAGGCTGATGATTGTGGAAACACTCTTGAGCTCCCTCTTGCCAGAATTTCTTTCATCCTCATCTGAAGAAGCTTCAATGACCTTGCAAGCCAAATTTCAGCAAATGAACTGCAAGGTCCACCTGCAGTTACCCAAAGGGTAACTAATGGATAAGAGTTGAGAAATAATTTACCAGGGGAGGTTTGGGCAATATCTGAAATATAGTTTCTTGTTTGCATTACATGGCAGCTTCTGTATTGGAAGTAATCTGCATGCCTCAGAGGGGTGCAAGGGATAGATACATGTGTAATAAGAATGGTAAATAGCACTCCGAAGAAAACTCACATAAATTTGCCCAAATTGTTCACATAAAACCTCTCCCTGCTATTTTGTAAAGATCGTTATTGTGTCCATCATTTTTACTGTGATCCATGGAAATGAAGATAAATGGAGTATTTTATTTCAACAAAAAGCAGGAGGAAAGTGAGGTGACTGCTGAAATTCCTGGGCAGGCTTCTGGGATGATGATTGGGAAATGTTGCTAGTCAGGCCACCCTGAACTCTGCAAGGAGCCTTGTAGAGGTATACCGTGGGAATTCTGCAGCAAAATCCTGATCCCAACAGCAGCAATGTGAATTTTGTCAACTAACTTCAGAGGAAGCACAAATCAGATGCATTCAGGAAAGCTCCTTATCACTTATCCCACTAGCAAGTATTGATGCCTTGATTTAAGCAGTTTATTTTTAAATCAGAAGCAATCTTCATTACAGAAACAGATTTTATCAGAGGAGTCATCTGGACAAAATATGAAAGGCAAAGAAGAGAAGTTGTAAACTACTCAACTGAAGGAACAAAAACCTCACTAGCAAAAGTTCCCGGTTTCTTTTCAACCTCCTCCCCATTCACCTCTTCCTTGGAAACTGTCACCAGCCTTTGGCTACAGCTTAGTCTTTTAATGCCATTGATGACAATGCTGCACCCATATTGATAGTTGAGTTTAATTAGCATGGAGTGCACAGGGAGGAATGAAATTAGTTTGTTCGGTTTCATTACACTCATGGCATTATGTGATCCAAGGGTCAATAAATTATCATTCTTTTTATTAAACAACAACAACAACAAAACCTCTCTTTATTTTCTTAATTACAAAAGGCTGCACCACTTGGTTGCAAAAGAGAACTTGCACATTAATAAAGGGATGTAACAATAATCTCTCAGCAAGGTTGAATAGGAAAATGTTAATCATCTCCCCATAAAGCATTACTCGTGGCATATTTTATTTCAGTCTTAGAATGAGCTATTCACATTTGACCTCCTCAACAACATAAGTTTAAAGAGCCCACAATGCCACGTGACAGAGCAATCCATTTGTAGAGTTTATTAAAATCACACAGGTATAGAGTAATGAAAAGTTACATAGAGTCACTGTCTGTGACTGCCTTAGACAGATGAATTGGAAACAAAACAACTTGTCAAGCCACTGTGTTTCATGGAGATTTTTGCCTACTGAAGTGGTGTCCAGATTCAGTTCCTGGTAAACATGATGGACCCATTTGGCATTCCAGTACGAACTGAAAGAGAGCCAGAAAATATCAGCCTGTAGTCCTTCTCCAGAGACTTTCTCCTTGTTCCCACCAAAGTACCAGGTGAGTCCTGGGGATGTCAGACTGTCTTGAAAGAGTAGGAGCCATACCTGCAGGTTAGCATTATTCTGTGCTTTGGGGCAGGGCACAGGCTCTGTGCTTGCAGAGGAGAGGGTTTTGTACTGGGGAGGCAGATGAGACAGGAACAGCAAAAAGAGAATGGTTAGGAACTATAAGCAAGTCTCAAAGAGAGAATCCATAAGAAATGTCTCTAGCTGAAAGCAAGACCTTCTTTACATGCCGTTATTAACTTAGGGTGCTAGCTGGTTTTCTCTCTGAAGGCACAGTACTAGTTTGGTTTCAACTGATGCAAAGCCAATCATGTCTGCTTGAACTCAGGCCACTGCTATTGAAAGGTACTTGTGAAACAACCTGACAGAAAACACTTCTAGTTTTCTTAGTATGGAAACACAACCTCTTCACACCACAAAATCTGCATCCAAAGTGATGCTCTAAGTATCTTCAGGGGGTCAGTGTACATAACTTGCCTGTTTCCCAAGATTCAGAGTACTGTGGTGTGTCATTTCACAGATGAACAAACCACTCGAAAAAGGTTTCCATATCATTCTTTTCATTATTAGCTCCATTTAGAAGATGTTTCAAAGGTCAATAGACTTTTCAAAACTAAATGTGCATATTGCTTGCTGCACTGTAACGAACCAAAGGTTAACTAACATTTGCTTGTTTATATTGCTTCAGAAAACATCTCTATTTCCAGTATCAGTATGGAAATATCATACATCTGAATGAGCTGACATATTCCTTTTCTTTCAAGAGCTGTGTTAATTTCATGTAAACAACATTAAAAAAAAATAATTAATTGCAAATAAGGTGGAAGACAAATAGAATTAACCAGCTTGTTGGGAGTGGAATAGTCCCTGGAATAGGGCTTTAAGAAATCAAAAATGACACAATAGATTAATAACGCCTGTTATAAATTAGCTTCCATTTTCTCAGTAACATATGATTAATCAACATAATTGCAAGTCATACTGTGAGTAATACAGAAGTTTAATTTGTATAGGCTTGATGATGAAGTAAGCCAAATGAGTCTTTCACCTTTGTTCAAAGCCTTTGTTTCAGACAGAGGGTTAACTATGATTGTCTCATCCTATTCTCTCTTGGGGCACATCAGAAAAAAAACCCCAAACTTGCAGCAAATTGGAAAAGTTACTTACTCAGAAGTATTGTGATAAAGAAAGATGTGTCAGGGGAGCTGGGCGCAGGAAGATTAAGAATTAGCAGGCAGGATTGCTCCTGAAATTAATCTCTTTTTTGGGTCTAAAATGTACAAGTAAAAAAAAAAATAATATTTAAGAGCAAATCAATAATCAGAGAATTAACATTGATTTTTTTTTAAAAAACACCCATCTTCAAGTAGAATATCCAGAAATAAATCTGTCTGTGTGAGCATTACCCTGGAGTGGGGTAGAACTGCATGTACTAATGAAGACAAACATTATCAGTCAGAAACAGAATTATTCCAACCATACTAGGGTATGACAAATGTTGTTAAATTAATTTGGAAATGTACTATTCAAAAAGACACTCTGGGAAGAGTCCATTCTGCTTTCAGATACCACAGAAATTGTGGGTTTGTCAAACAGAGAAGCATACAAATGCTATAAACAGGAGACAAAGTTTCATTCTGTTAAGTATCAATGTCCAAACGTTAATGTAGAGCTGTAACTTTGAAAAAAATAGCATACATCAGTGAATAGTCCTCAAATGCTGCCTCATAACACAGGATGAACCTTCCTGCATTCATATGTTTAAAACCAGACTGCATTCAGTATGGTTAATTTTCTTAAGGGAAAAAAAAAAAAACAGCTATCCTGCCAGGAGTAGGGACTGAGAGGTCTTGCAACACTGCCTCCTGTGTCAGCCCACTGGTGGCACTGACACCAAAGACAGGAAAGCAATGCTCATGTATGTGCACACACACATGTAGATGTATGTTGGCAACAGCTTGGGGGGAAAAAAAAATCAGAAACCTGCATGGAAAATTATAGAAGGGAAAAAAATTCAAAGCCAGTGTTTTTTTTCAAAGCTAAGAAATTACTTCTGTTCCACTAGGCTACCACACTACTGTTTTTAAACTGCAGGCACTCCAGCTGGAGCACACAGCCCATGGTGCTCAGCATCTTCTTTCCATGGAGCAGGAGAGTGTGGACATGAAGCAGATGACTGACAGCTCTTGTCAAGCAGCACAGCAGCAATCCCAAATGGCAGTACTGACTGAAGTTTCATCACCATTTTCCTTTTCTGAGGAACATCTGTTTGGGGGGAACATTGAAGGAAAGATTGCAGAGACAAACCCCCAAATGGAAATATTTCAGGGAAAAATAATTTGCTGAAAACTAGCTTCCTACATCAAAGCTGCTATTTCCCAATAACTCCAACTCTGAATCTGGTGGTGAGAGAGTTTGTAGTGCTCATTCAGCTCACCAGAAATGCAGGCAGCACAGGCTCATGGTGCAGCATAGAAGCTAACGTAATTCAGAAACTGTCACGATCCAAAGCAAGAGAACAAGCTCCACAGGGTCATCCTTAGAAAATAAGATATCTGTCTAATCTCAAAACTTTATTAAATTGAGTATACAGCAACGTACATCAGACACAGATTTATAAAAAGACAACCATCTCCCTGCAGATTAAGATAAATTCAACCAAGAGGAAAAAAAAATCTTTTTTTTTTTTCATGTTGAGGCATAAAATCTGATAAATTTTTGGGCTTTTCAGATTTGTAATTGGTTGAGAAAACACCTGTGGAGCAGCCATACTGTTCTTATCCAAAGGAAGAAAGTTAACTACTGAAAGACACTCAGCAACCTGACTACATTAAAGCACTACCAGATCTGATGTAATTATTTTTGCTTGTCATTTAATAAAGAAAACAAAGCTGTATTAAAATAAGTTTCATCAAAGTTCATGAATTAAAATGCTGTGCATTCTAAACAGTCTGTGGCTTGAGATCTTTCTGTAATAAATAACAAGGAATGTGCTTGCACTGAGGGTGTTGGGGCCAACATAATTGCTATAAAAATAATTGCCAGCAATTTTCCTCTTGCGTTAGATCAGTTGATGAAGAAGAATAACAAAATCCTTTTCTTCTCTTTGTACTTCAACACACGAGAAACAATAGCATTGAAATTCAAATCAAATGGGCAGATTCAACCTTCCTGGGAGGATCAGTTGATAATACATGATTTTTTTTTTTTTTTTTTTTTTTTTGGTAAATAGCTGGAGTTAAGTGCTCACAGTAGAATGAAGTCCAGTGGGACTGGAAATGTGTATAAATGTTTATTCCTAGCTCCTTTCTGCATTTGGATTTCACAGGGGTTTCAGATGAGATTGATCAGAGAGAAACCTGTGTCCTGGTTAGTTAGTTGCTTCTTCAGACTGCTGAGTACAGATTCACATTGCTGCTATTTGATGCCTACCTATTCTCAGAAGGAAAAAAAAAAAGTTTCACATTAAACTCCAGACCAGCTGGCTGGAATGTTCTTGTGCCATCTGCATTAAAACATAGCAAGGACAAAACTAAACCTAGTCCAAATGCTACTAGGCAAGGAGCTGGAGGTGGATGGCTGTAGGGTGAAGGAGTATTCTAGTAGTGAGGAGAATTACCTGGACTCCAAACACTAGAAACTTTCTGAGCTGGGATATTATGAGAGAACAAATAACCTTTTGGAAAGAGCTCCTGCTCTGAATAAGTAGTGCTCAGCACTCAGACCATCCAGCTTCCTAGGGAACTGCCTGGCAGAGGAAATACCTGTTTAAAGGTAGTATTACAAAAATCTGGGATGTCTTGAAAGGGAAATGTTTCTTCAGAAAACATTGCTTCAAACTGGTACTTCAAGAACCCACAACTGTCTTTGAAAAGCCCAGAGCACTAATGGGGATCACAAAAGGCTCTTTTAGCTGGGACTGGGTCGTGAGCAGATGCTAGTTGGATGGGTGAAAAATTTTACAGTGATTTCAGCAAGTACCAAATCAGACTTATAGGCTGCGGGTACAGCTGGGAAGGAGGGAGGTGACTACACTTGCAAGCAGCTATCCAAGAAGTGCAGCCACCTGGAAGCTATGAAAGGGAGACTGTTTTTGCTATGTTTCAGTTACATGGGCACAAGTAGCACAGAAAGCACCAAGACCTTCTCTTCTGGAAGCTATGCCAGTGCAGTGCACAGGATCTCACCTCACCTGGCTTTAGACATGCTGTTTCAGAGAGTGCTGGGGAAATCCAGCAGCTGCTGGGACAACCTGCTGGGGCAGTTGTCTTCTTCCAGATAATGTGCAACATTGAGAAATGCTGTCATTCCTGGGAATTAAGCTCTAGTGGTGGCTGGGCACCTTGCATAAAGAATTTCCCTACTGCAGAGGTAACTATCAGCGTTATAAAAGCTGCTGATGGTTCAAAACTTCTCCTTGTCAGATCTGCAGCCAGGTGTGTATCTGAGCCATTTTGCTCCAGGGAAAACCCAGGTTTTTTTAGAAATGCTCTTCCTCATCCAAAATACTGAGAGGAAAAGAAAAAAAAAAAAAAAAAAAAAAAACAGATGGAAAAGTACAAGGATTGGATAATTAAGAGTCACAGAGCAAGAGAAAGCCAAAACCATTTCTTCCATTTCTATCATGTGGATAAGACCCTCATGTAACAAAGGAAGTAAAACAAAAGAAAGAGAAAGTAATTTCAAGTCCTAACCTAAAAAGTAAAAACATATCTATTGCATCATATATGACCTATAGAAGCCATGATGATATATATGGAAAATATATAAAATCTTGAATCTCACGTTGAGTACACATTCTAGATACATGTGTGAAGCTTTCACAAATGTAACTTAAATTTATTTAGCTGACTTCCAACCTGCAACTGGGTTTACCAAGTGTATGGTTCATGTTTGTTCAGGAATGCAGTGTTTGAAAGACAAAA
The DNA here is from genome assembly GCF_027791375.1 of Indicator indicator. Taxonomy (NCBI): domain Eukaryota; kingdom Metazoa; phylum Chordata; class Aves; order Piciformes; family Indicatoridae; genus Indicator; species Indicator indicator. The sequence goes on from NC_072027.1 coordinate 7,535,549, forward strand.
GTGGATATTTTGCTGTATTTTTCTCTCCAAGTTACTGAAAAGAGTCAGACTTTGAAGAAATTGGACATCTAGGCTCACTTTGGGTTTCACTTTTATACTTGAGGATTAAGCCTCAGAATAATCCTTTTTTTTCCAAAAGAAGTGAAAATGATCCAGGGACCAGATTTGAAAACACTTGGATACAATTTACAGGTGCAATTATGGCACTTAATAAGCTGGATTGCATTCTTAAAGAGTTGCCAGCACAGAAAAGCAAGCCCAATTAAGACCAGACTCCAAATCTGGCCCTTCTCCTAAGATTCCTGCACTGTTTTTACATATAATTTCAAATACATTCTTCATTAGCCACTTAGCCCATAAAGGATTTGAGGGAGGAAAAGCTGGGTTAGTCTGCAGCAGAGGATAGCAGAGTCCCAGCTGGCATAGAAAAAAAAAAAAAGGAAGTTATGCCTGTGCACACCTAAAGATTAACAATAAACTAAATCCCTTTAGCCTGTGAGGAGTGGCAGGTCAAAATCTCCTCTCAGCAGCCAGCACTGTCATTACCATAAACTGCAGACCATCCCAGCTCTAATCCCTCAGAATTTGGGAATAATTCAGACTATCCCTCAGAATTTGGGAATAATTCAGACTATTACCCTTTTCAAACTGTTTTTATATGGAAGTGGAGTTGATACAGTCATGCTATGCATATATGAACTTCCCACATGCATGCATATGTGTCTGCCTCCTAGGAATCTTTGAAGCCCTTAACTAACATTAAACCAGTGTTGACAAAAATTCAGAAGGCAGACAGGTATTCCTTCTTCTTCCCTGATTTTGTGCAAGAAGGCTGCCCAGTAGTCTTCAGCAATACCACCATTGGAGGAAAGGTTCTGCAGAGGCACCAGATAAAGCCCGGGGAAGACCTGATAGAAATGTCTTTCCCATGGGAAACATATTGGTTAAAACTCAGCATGCAACAGACTCCTTAACAGGAACCTGAGAGGTGCAAACCCAGCAGTCCTGCCAGCCTGGCCATGCAGTCCTCTGCAAGCAGCAAGTTTTTCCTGTGGAAAGCTGTGAACCCAGCTCTTCCTTTAATGCACTTCCAGTCAGCCTAAAGCTCTTGTGAGAGAAAAAAAAAAAGAAGATACCTGAGAACACAGCACAGGCTCTGATCTTTGCTATGTCACAAGAAGCTCCCCTGAAACACAAACGCTGGTGACACCACAGCTCACCATCACAGACCAGCTCTCCCAGGGCCCTCTGGTCCTTTTGACCAGCTTTACAGCCCTCAAAATACATTATACTTTTCTTATGAATTCCTCGCACTGGGTCAGAGGTTTCAATAAAGCAGCACAACCAGCACCACTCCACAGAGCACCAGTGGAAAAAACTGAGATAGTTAATGCCTGTGGTCACAAATCACACAGTAGCACTGCTCACTTTGGAAGTGAACTCGAATTAACCAGGAGCCATTATTAGGGAGTGATTAATTATTTTTTTTAAGTGTGCTTATTTTTTTTTTCTCAGTATATGAGAAAATAACATTTCAAGGAACCCAAAAAATGATCCCTGCTTTCAAAGCCCTACCTAGCCTTTGCTGCAGACAGCAAAGACAAGACATTAATAGCAATTATGGATCAATTAGCTGCTGTCAAATCTGGCCACCTCAGTGTTTGCTGTTGGAGACACCTGCATACATTTCTTCTTTTCCACTGTGCATTTGAACTATTAGCTTGACATTTACATTCATTTGTACAGTAATTTATTCATGTCTCTTCTGTTTTTGGTGGGAAGGATAGGCAGGCATGCTCTTACTCATTGTTAAATTTTTGCCTGCTTTCTTAAGAGCCGGAAGGCTCACAGATATACTGTGGATAATTCAGCAAGAAACTCCAAAGAAACTCTTTGTCATTAAAGGTTTAGCTGCAGAAGGGTGTTTTCAAAAAAGCTTATTTGTTAATATCTCCTCTTCTGTGTGAGTAACACTGCAAAGCCCTTAGTGTTTAACTTCTTTACATCTAAGGTGTATTACTCATGGTGACAAAAGCTTTGTTTTCACTAAGGGCTTAAGCCAGGCATGATGTGGTCAAACTTAAATAGAACAAATCACTGCCTTCCAAAAATTAAGAAATGTGACAGGAAATGGCAGGAAAATAACAGATGAAGTTTTAAAAATGAATATACTCATAGTTTTTAATACTGTGACAGTCAGCGCTGTATGAGCGTGTCCCGGTAGTCCATAGAGGAATACAACTGCACATAACCGTGCCCCTTCAGTCCCCAGAGAGAAAGTGGTGTGATCTGAGGGGCATTAAGGTTTGGGTTGACTTTTAAAAATATCCTTGTTTCCTATGACTTAATGGTTGTGAAACTAAGTCTTCGCTGTCTCTTGCCCTTAGAGCAAAAACTACAAAGTTGTGTGATGGTTTATGAGGTCTTAGCCCATTACCATCTACAAAGGTCTCTCTCTGACACAACGAGGGTTTCTTTATGTGAAAGAAGTGCTTTGCCCAGCCTTAGATTTTTTTTTGAGCAAGGCCATACCTTGAAGATAATCATGGTAATCCCACAGATGCCTTGAACTGACAGTCTTGAACTTGACAGTCAAGTTCAGAGCTAGGTGGAGTCTCTCAAAAACTTCTGAAAGACATCACGCTGCCCTACCCATGCACAAACTGTCAAAGACCTGGGCAACAGCAGCAAAGTTATTAGCTGAGAGGGTGAAAGAGAGTGTCATCAGTGTGTTTGGAAGTTGAATGTATGTTGGTGTTTCAAAGTGGTTAAGATATGAGAGATGGGCATGAAAATCTGTTTCCAGGATTCATTTCTCCCACTCTGAGCGTAGCCTGTTGCAACATAGCCCCTGGTAACTCTCTCTCAATTTGTGTCCAGAGGATGCTTTTGGAAGAAGCTGTGTAAAATAGTCCTTCCAGTTATACTAAAATAAAAGGCAAGGACAAGGGACTAGAGGAATGAAATCTCAATTATCTGTTACTCCTAAATACTTCCTGCTAGAACAATTTGTAAGTTGACAAACTTAATTAGCTTCTTTACCAATATTTTCCAGATGTTCAGATTTTTGTTAGACTACTTAAACCAGATGTTTTCCATATTTAATCATATGACTGTGGCAAATTTTTAAAGTCACCAACAGACCAATAGGCTATGAAAACTAAGCTCATCCACACAGCTAAAGCACAGAGCAGTGCAATATATTGATGAGCTAATCTCCAGAAAATGTGGTTGTGAACTGTGAGGAAGTCATGCACATGTGACTGGAAACAAATAGCTTAGTGGTCAAACAGTAAAAGAAGCAAAGATTTGCACAAGTGGTGTCAGTGGCAAAAGCTCATGGATTGTATTGCTGTCAGCTTTATTAAAAAAAAAAATCATAGGCTTTACAATGGATCTCTGGAGAGCATAAAATATTTCTTTTTGAGACACTGAGCACCCGAGGCAATAAATAAATACAACTAAATCTTTTTCCCCATGACAGTGGAAGAGAGATTTGACACAAGCTACAAAGAGAGAGAGAGTGCAGGTGCCATTTTCTTCTTTCGATAAACTTAATACATCCAAAAGGAAAATATTTCACATAATTTTTCATCTTTAGGACAATGGAACTAGAAGAGGTGTCATACAAGACATGACTACTTCCAAGTAACAACAAAAACATATGAGTAGCTGCAAAAATAATTGCTGGCATGAATTCCAACTTCTTTCCATTAATGTTTCACTGGTTAGTATCATAAGCAATGTCAGGCAAAACTTAAGGCATCATTATTTGTGTTGCTGACACACACCAGAAAGTTAAAAACCAGTGAAGGTTGTGCTGTCTCTATATCAAGGTCACACACAAGCTTTAAATCAGATTGCATGTGGAGAATTCCCAAACTTAAAAGTGCAGGAATGTAAATCAGAAGTCTCCACACATCAACAGGAATTAGGGATTGAATGTTTTCTTTCTCATCCACTGGAGTGCGTCATTGGACTCTTCAAATGCCCCTACCTATCTTTTCCAGCTCACTGTTTGAGGTATAGACTCATACCTGGAGCTTGTGTTGATCATGATGCAAACAAAGTACATTTAGACTGCACAGAGATACCCAAAGTGGCTACATATAGATCATCTCCTGGACCAGGATTTGTAAAGATACTTGAAAAGGTTTTTGGTTTTCTTTTTTTTTTTTTTGAAAACAGCACAGATCCAGCAGAACCAGAGCCATGTAAACACAAGTGATGAAATAGGGTAGGGTACATCAACTGGGATAATCTCTGTCTGAGCCTATGGATCCTTCCTTCCTTTCTGCCTTTTTCTGTGGTGCAACCCCAAATTTCTGTTGTGTTCCTTGAACCTACATAACGGAAGAAAGAAATGCAAATAGTACCTCAGACTCTCAAACTCCATGGACAGAGATGAGAAGAAAAAAAAAAAGCCTTTTGAATTTTCAGTCTTTTTGAATTCTTCTGAAGTTACAGTCTTACAAAGGTAATCATGAAAACATTATTGCAGGGTGTGGTGCTACATTTTTACCCTGGGAATTAGAGGGAGGGAAGACAAAAGAGACACAAAAGAAAAATATTTCTTTTATTTGAAAAAGCCATATACATAGAAATATAAGGAAATGAAATGTTGAGTGAGCTGCTGAAAAGGTCTCAATTTTCTTTTAAAAGGGCATCATCATCTCCATCAAATTGGTAGCAGTTAACAGAAGATGTTTTAAAAATTGGTCTCATCTATCACTAATAAAATGTGTTAACGTTCTGAAAGCGTTGCCATTTTCCAAACAAGGAGTGAATTCTTCCACCTCCTCTAGGTGAAAACAATTAACAAAACCAGAAGGCTAATGATATGCAAATTGTATCCATGGAATAGTGGTTCATTTGCAATTCTTTCTCAAAACATTTTTGTTAAAGAGATCTCAACACCAAGGTCTTCTCCTACTCTACAGTCTTTGGAGAAAGAGATCTTTTTCTTGTGCATGCTAATATTCCTCCTATTGTCCCTGGAATGCTTCCACTGCAAAGCTGCTTACCAACTGAGTGATTTAATGATTATTTCAATGCAAAATATAGTGTCCACCCTCTTGAATATATTATTAGAATTTATCAAGCAACTTTCAGACATGGTCAGACCATTCTGCCAAATTAAATTACGCTCTGCAGCAGAACAAATTTTGAAGTGTAAGATTAAATGCACACACACAAAAATATTTTTTTAGCAACAAGTTACCATCGCATGTAAGGGGCAGATTGACTCAGTGGCAGATAGACTCTGAAGAAAGAAAAAAACATTTGAATAGAAGCTATTTGATGGTGACACTGCCAGAGCTTAAAAGTATCCTTTAATACCATCTGCACTCCCTTCTAAAATCTGCAGTGTGTTACCATCTTGAAGCAAAAGACATTAATAACTCTGAAGAGCAAATCATAAATGCATTTTGCCATGGTTCTACAAGGTTGTGTTTGAAACCTGCACTCAGCAGCCCTTCCAAAAGCTGTAGCTATGCTGATCCTGAAGTAGAAGTTGGGGGTTTTTTGAATGTAGCAACCACCATTTATGAATGCCCTGACACTCATATTTAATTAGGAAAGAATTGGAACAAGAGCTGGTTCATATGTCCTCATCTCCATCGCTTCAAACACTGCAGGACATGGATCCAAGTGGTCTCTCTTTTACAGTGTGTGTTGAAAAGTAAAGGAAAGAAAGAGAGAAAACTAACTAGGCCCTTCTATAGCATAATCTTAAAACAAACCAGAACAAAACCCCAAAACAAACCCAAAACAAAACAACTAAACTTTGGTTCTGTAGCACATAACAGGTATGACCTAGAGTCCCTTTGACGCTACCTATACCAAATACTCATCACGGACACAGTGGTGAACTATGAAGTAACAGCCCTGGTCAGTGAGGCAGAAATTTAACTTAGATTTGCTAGAAGAGAGAGCAAGAGAAATTCTCCCCACACAGCATCATCTAAAAAGCTGTGAGGAGTCCAGATTGCAATAAATTCCCAGTAGCTAATGGCCAATATTCCCTGTCCAGCTTAGAAACTCCTTGTTCTCTGTGTGTGTATGTTTGAAACATTGTGTGTGCCAACCTGCACATTTATCAACCAGCAGCCCTTCCCTGTCTGTGCTGCAGTAAGCTGCATGCCCACCTTCACCTTGCTGCAAAGGTCTCTCTGGAGCAGAATTGTCCACGCAGATATTCTCTGCAGCCTCAGGGTAGCACAGCATTCGTCACACCTCTGCCCCACTGCTCGTGTTACTGGTGCTGTGCCTTGCTGAAAAGGACATTCAGTCCCACTCTGCAGGACTTACTGCTCCCAGTAACTGGTGCTAGATTTTCTTATGTAGCTGTCTGGGTGTCTTGTGAAATGTTTGGTGAATTTTAAGGCTTTACGAAAGTGTTTAGAGACCATTTTGCAATCCTGCTGGTGCCATCTACTGCTGAATTTCATCTCTTGCAGAGTTTGCTTTCAAAAGAGGAGCTGGAGATCCTGCCTGCTCCTGAGAACACTGGAACTGTCCCTCTGTGTCATTTTTAACACTCAGACAGAAATGCACCACAAATTGCACTTGCACACTTCACTGCCTTACAGAAGTAAGCACCTCCAGGGACTGCCCTGTCCTGCTATGGCCAAGTAGCTAGAGTAGGTAAAAGTCTTCCAGATGTGAAAATACCAATTCAGGAAAACAACACTGATGGAAGATTTGCCCAAAAAGCAGACCTACCAGAGATTTTTCTTGCATCTCTAGGTTGTCACCACACTTTCTGCACTTTTCTTTGTGTTCCTAATCTCTTAAAAATCTCAGTTTTGAGAGATCAATGTTTTCATAGCCATTCAGAATGATGGATCTCCTCTGAGCCAGGTCAAATTGCAACACCCACCTGTTCATGAAAGGTACAGAATGCTTCAAGTCAACTCAGCTTAGTGAGGTTCAGGCACTAGACTCTGGCTCAGGACAGTAAGGGGTCAGTACTGGGACCCAAAAGAATAAACAGACATTCACAGAACTTGTACTGTCACAACTGAGACTGAGCAACAGATACAAAATATAACACCCATCAACCAGGCAGTTTCAGAGACAACTCCCTCTGCTCCCTACTGCTTTCAGCATAAGCCAGAAGGGCTTACTTAAAGGTTTACTGTCCTCCCACCTAAAAGTTCTCCTCATCTCATGGTTCACAGGGAGGCAAGCTGTCAGAATATCAGGCAATTTCTGTTCTAGCTGCTTTTAGACATTTATAACATCTGTAGTTCACAGGGAAGAGCACAACCCTTCACCCAATGGACTGGAGGAGAAAAGAATTGCATAAAGGCCACCTATTACTCTTTGAAGAGCCAAAAAGTGCTGTTCATGAATCTGTTTTGTGATCTGGGATCGCAGGAAGACTAATGGGATCAGACTAGAATTATTTCACCCTTCTGCCTATTCAATCTGCAGTCTATCTTTCGATGGAGCACAGTATAGAGAACCAGATGGAGCTTTGATTGTTTTATGAGAAGGATTATTTAACATTGGCTGCTTAAAATAGCAGGGAACTAGGTTAGATCTACTGGGCTGAAAGATGTTACATGTTGGGGTGGAGATGGCTCTATAAACCTTCTTCCCAAGTGTAAATGCTCCTGTTTGCTTTCAATATGCTATGTCCTTTCCTCACTCAAATAGAAACACACCACTCTCCAAGAAATATGATTCCTGAGGCCTTAGTGTGCACTAAAAGGACTGCTCCAAACCCACCTGAAGCACAGGTGGCTGCTGAAGTGCTTGCACCAGTCAACAGCACATCTACTCTGGTTTCTTCAGAAGGGCTGGAAGCTAAATTGCCAGCAATGCTTATGGTGAGTTTATTTGAAAAGGAAGCCTTTAAAGTCCCCTCACTGGAGAGACAGAAAATGATTGCATCCTAAGGAGATAAATTTTCATACCTTGTTTTCCTGTAATTATAGATACATTTTACTGAAGAAAGAACAAAGTGTGAAGAAAAGCTGTCTGGCAGGCCAGCATGCTTGGAGGTGCAGATAGGAAAGGATGCTTTGCTCCAGGACCTTACTAATGTGAGACAAGCTCCAGAAGCACAAGCAGTGCTCTAATCCAGCTAAAATTCCTAGGCTGCTTCACTTGGGGTTGAGTTCAGCAGTCTCCACCTTCCATCTCTGACCACTGGCTGTTTGTTCACAGAAGCAAAAGAGCAAAGGGAGCTGAGACACTGTGCCTCTGATGCCACAAATGTGTACTCCAAATACTTGTATCTTATACATTTAAGTAATCTTGCTTTGCCTGGGGTTCTGCAAACACTGCTTTAGACAACAAGCAAATGAAATTAGAACAGCCGAAATAAATTACCTGTTGTTGACAAAGCCACCCACCATGGGCTGGTTCAGGTGGGCTGAATGATGCTGAGAATGTAATTGTCTGCAAAACTAAGCGCCAGATAGTTGAGGCTGCTTAAATTAATTTCAGAACAACAAAAAAAAAGGTGAGCGTCCAAACAACATCCCCGAGTTTGCAACCGCGATCTTGCAGCCGATACACCCTCTAGTGGCACACAGCCTTTCCTCTGACTGTGTAGGATCAAAACAGATGAAAGCTTTTCCTTTTATTCCCTGCAAACACTTCTCTGCCCCTGGGGATCAGGGTTACACCGTTCCAGGAGGAACATTCCTAATGTGCTGTAGTTCACACGTTGCTTTTGTTATACTGCTCTAGATTAGTTTTGCTACTGAATGTCGACAAAAACACAAACAGGCAACTTGGAGCAAAAGGCTTAAACCCAAACAGAAATGGAAAAGGGTTACTTTGCTGCACCACACTAGCTACTCCAATCCAATAGTGCGCAGCCCAGTAGAAGCCTCTTAGCTAAGATGTGCAATGTAATAAACTTGATCTCATTTTTAAATCTCCTGAACTATGCAAGAGCTGTATTATTGCATTGTAGCAGCACAGTCAAGTGCTGAACAAAAGGTAAACACCGCAGCCAGCTCGTTTAGTTCAGACAAAACACAAACTTGCAGCAAGAACTCTTCTTCCTCCCCATCTGACCTAAATCTGTACACTGTGACACTTCTTTGAAGAAAGTCATGCTTGCTGGTTGAAGAACCTGGTTATTTGGTTTAGAAGCCAATGAGAGTCTTTGGTACATTCACCATTACCAGCATTCCTCTCCAAATGAATAGCTCAACCTTCCAGGCTAATAACAGTGATGTTTTGTAAGAGTCTACCTCTTTTGTGAATGTAAGGCTTCATCTGCTACTTGGGATTTTTTCCCCCTCTCTTTTTATCATAACCACTCCATCATGGACACTAGAACGTTTGTCAGCTATTTTCTAATGGAAGCCTGCAAGATTTCTTTTTTTTTTAAGAGCAGTCTGCTTGTTCTAGGCTTCATACATTGATCCCAGTAGGAGCCTTTGTAGACACAGTGCAGTTGATTCTCAAAGAGCCTATAGCCATATAGAAGTCTCTCAGAAAAATTCCTTTATTAATTTCATTGCTTGCTCAACAGAGAAAGCCCACAGCAGAAATCAGCACAGCATATCTGTGTAAAGCCTAGGAAAGTGTCTCTCCTGCAGCTTTCTGCTTAACTCCATCCCTGGATGACTTTTCTTCTGGACTCTTAAGAAGGTAAAGAAACTGGTCTTCAGGGTCCCAGTTTCCCAAAGCCTCTGTTGAGAATGTTAAAAAAGCCCCTTAAAGTCTGATGGTGGAGGTTTTTTTGGACAACCTCTTAAGAAAATTTTATATAGTAGGATCTTCATATATCAGGAAGGTAGTTTGTAACCTCAACATCCAGCATGGCCAAGGGACATTGTCCAGCCAGTTTGTTTAGCATAAGCAAGGCAACTCAAGAGGAAATTACGTGTACAAGGACAAATCTGGAATAAGAAAGTATTTTTTAAAAGAAAAAAAAATTAGTCTGTCAGCATTTCTTAAGTTTCACTGTCATATCCAAGCTTTGGTTGCTCTTTCCTAGCCAGATCTTATCTCAAAAACCACATGCTCTCACTCAAGACAAAGTCATAAAATGCTTGGTGAATGAGGTATGCCTTGCGTGGAGCCTTGAAAGTCCAATTGCCAGGTTATCCAGGCTGCCGGATAATGACAGCTTCCAGAGAGGAGAACTGTCCTGTGTCCATGCCTGGTTATCTGAACACCAGAGCTGTAAACTCCAGCCCTCTATTTGATCCGAGCATCTTGACGTTAACATACAAGGAGTCAGTTGGTCTCCAAGGAGCGCCAAACCAAAACATAATGAGTTTTAAAGCTCAAACCACAAACTCTGAATTATGCTCCACCTGCATTTCATAAACAGGATTATGCTGGACTAGCCTATTTTGAAATATGACCACTTCTCACATGGCTGGGCTGCCTCAGGCCTTGGATGTCTGCCTTCATGAGCTCTTGCTAGTTTGTTCCACCTTCATCACCGACTCACGTAAAAGAATGGTCATTAGGTTCCTTGTGAGTTTTCCCTCTGCTGTGCAATGAGTATTACAGAGGTTTCTAACAGTGGTTTTTTATCAGTATCAGTTTCTACTTAGGGTTTGGGGAAAAAAAATTGGACTGATTTTATTCCAGCCTGTAGGACATCTCTCATTTGAAGAAAACCTTTCCCACCTGGAACAAGGATATACTTTGCAGCCCTTCAAATTTGGGCACCATTTTGACAAGTTACATTATTTGACCAAAATGGTCCGTGAAATGTTGGCTAATTGCTACAAGATTTAAAAAGGAAGAGAACAGACCTGTTCAGTAGGGTTACCCTGAAGCATTTTTACTTAGAATGGCACAGCGGTGGAACAATTCAAAGTGTGCCCTGCTCACTGAACACCAAATTACTGTGATTATTTTCTAGCAGTGAAAGAAAGAAAAATATGTAAAGGTAATTATGACATTTTTCATAGTTTTCAATAAATCTAAGCCTCTAATTACCCAAACTGTTTATGGGAAGGTTTAGATGAAGTGTGTTAGTTCTCTCTTTCCTCAGGGCTCAACAGTTAGAGGGTTTGTTTCAGTAAGCCCAGATTATTCTCACATTTTGCCTGTCCCCTTGCTTCACTGACCTGTTTGCATTGAGGGATCTGTTTAAAGAATTTTGCACTGGGTAATGCTATTGACACAGAAATCATTTGAGTCTGTTTCACTTTGTTAGCCTGACAACAGAAAATTGTGTTTTCAGGAGCAACTATCTACCATGCAGGATCCTTCTTAAAGTCCTGATTTTTAAAATATCCTTCCCTTGAATTTCCATTGATTTCAAGTAGCAGTTTGTTATCCAGTTGATTTCTGTGTCAGCTTAGTAACCAAACCAGTAACCCAAGTGAATCGAAACCAGATCCTAAGAGTGGACACCCTTGAGGCCCTTAAATTGCCACAGGTTCATTGGAAACAGAGAACCGAATTCAAACCCAGAGATGAGAGAGGATGTTTCCATCTTTGGATTTCAGGTACTTTCATGAATCTCTCACTGACACACCAGACTGCAAGTGCCTCACAAGCCTTTCTGCCTTCATTGCAAGGTGTGATGGGTAGCTGGGAGTGAGGGGCAGTGCTGCTGAACAGGACCTCTACAGAGGCAGGGATAGGACTTATGCGTCTCATCTATTCAGCCACTTTAGACATCCCTTCTAGGTAGGTGTCTTTGGCATACAGGTCTCAGGGACTCGCCTAGTGTCACATCAAAGGATCAGCAGAACCAGGCTTAGACTCCAGAAAGTAGAGAACTCTACAGCGATGCTCCCTATGTTTCTTAAGAGTTTTTCATCCCAAGGCATCGACACATTGTGTAGGTTATTTCACATACAGGTTTCTCTTTAGCAAACAACTGTAGCAGGGAGACAGACAGACTAAGGGACAGCACACAAGAGTGTTCTGACAAACAGGCAATCCACACTGCCTGGCCTGGAGGCCACAGGATGAAAAGATGCAAAATACGTGCATTGTAAGCAAGGCCAATAAAAGGCTTAGAGTAGCTACTGGGCTGTGCCTCCAGTTAAAATACATACTCTGTGTCATGGATTAGGCTCTAACCAGAATAAACTAGTAATCAGATTTTCAGAGATAGGGATCTGTTTTATATGGTGCTAAGCACTCCGGCCTTGATCAAGCAGATTACTTCTGAACGACTTTAAATCAATTGGAACAGTTCCTGGATAACCCCAAACCTCATTTATGTGCATCTGAAAGATTGCTCCGATTGCAGCAGATGGTTTAATAAAAAACAGTAGCTCTTACCTACCAACCCTGACTTGCTTATGTCCTCAGACCCTCATGGCTAAATTGCTGCTACCACTGTAACACAGCAGGGCATGTATATCTGCAATCATATGGAGCCAATTAGGTGACTCATTGACCATTAACACCCATCATTTGGATAAACACACCTACATAATCCTGTAATTTAAACTGTTGAAGGGACAGGTCTGAGGGAACATAGCAAAGAGTTTATTCCCACCAGAGAGACCATGGTCCTCCTTCGCTCCTTCCTCTACAACCTGCTGGACTCCTGGTTCTTGCTCCCAGCAAACCTTCAGGAAGCAAAGAAAGAAAGTGTCTCATCTCCTGCGAATCCTGGTCCACACAAAGGATGCTTGAATCCTAACAGCTCACAGTGGTGCTGTTGGCTCCCTCTCAGATGCAGTTTTTCATGAGTTTTAAGTTTACCCTGGAAATTAGCCAAAAAAAAAAAAAAATCATCTCTCTGCTCCCCACGTTCAAAGTCAAACAGTAAAAATTAGGAAAAAACACTATTAGAGTTTGTAGGAGCCTTTTGATCTGCTCTCTCTGTACATGTACTGTACATATAAGATCACAGGGCAGCTGCTTTTTTGGTGCCCAAAACAGAATTGCTCTGGGGTTTCATCAGGGCTAAACATCAAAGCAAAACCTTGTCTGTAAGATCTCTGCTTCATTTGCTGCAATCGGGGAAGCTCTCTAGTGAATGAGGCAAAATGTTAAAGAAAGGACAGCTTTGTGGATAAAAGCAGTTGGATATTGTTCTGGAAAACTGATTCTAACCCTGTCACTGGCAATGACTTCCTTTAAGCAAAGTGATTTCCTTAATACAAACTTATTTCTTTAAAGTGATCATCCCTTATGTTGCTCCTTTTAGGGACACAACACACAATTTGTGTGTTAATTTGCAGAAGTGCCAAGCACTAGTACAGATAAAATCAGCAGCAATTGCATAAACAAAATGGTTAGTTGTAGCCCAGAGATATGGAGGAGCCATTATTTATTTTATGGAGATAGATGGTTTCATATGTCCTCAAAGCTCTGGATAAGAGAAAAGAGCATCAAAGAATCATATATCTGACAAGATTAGCATTTTGGAATTTATGTGCCTCTTCTTCAGTAAAGAAAAATAGCACTTACAATGAAAAGCAGCCATTGTTATGTCAGTCTCCACAGGAGAAAACAAGAATGCAAAACTCAAATATGGGGACACAGGGCACCAATTCCTGCTAAGTTAGACAAACTCTTCTTTGAAAAATTACTTTTAGAAAGGTATAAAAATTGTTAGATACCTTCACAGGCAAGAAAAAGAAAACAGTAAATCTACTGGGTTTTTTGCAAACTGAAAAAAAATTTGGTTTTGTTCACCCACCTATGAAAAAAGTTTATGTTCCTGATTGAGTGACCCCTTAGAAGGGCTGTCCTTCATATGAGAAAACCCAGGGCTCAGAGTTCTAACTGCCATGGTCCAAAATGATTATTGCATTTTTAAGATCTGTATCAGTCTGGGGTGATTGAAGAACTGACAGCTGATATTGCTCCAAACCAGGTCACTAAACAACCTTTTCCCTGCACTAAGTGAATTCATTTTTGTGGATCCTTTATTTTCCTTGTTGTTCTGATGCAGTAAAAGTCACTGCAGCCAAATTAAAAAGGCACAACTACCTTATTTGGTTTGGCAAGGGTGATTGTTTAAGGTTTTAAAATAATATTTTTCTTAGTTTAATTTATTTTAAGCTTACGTTTTTGTTTTGTTCATGGTTTGAAGTCCTGGACAATTTTTCAAAGCACACTTTTACGTTATCACCATTTTCATTCCTGCTGGTATTGATCAGTCTCAAGGGAAATAACAAGCCTTTCTCCTGTGTAGAACTGTAAAGGCAAAATAGCATTCTGTTGAAATACATAAACCTTTTGCATCTCATGATATGCTGAGAATTATTAGCAGGGGCGTATCCTTTAATAACTTTGAAAAATGATCAAACTTCTAACAACCGAGAAAGGTCTTAGCATACAGCTGTTACAGGATATTTGCTGGAACTCATGATTCACTTCTGAATTTAGAGACTGGATGAGATTAAACATTTTACACACATAGATCTTCATATTGACATATCTGGGATTCTGGCTTTTAAACAAATGTTAGACTGATGTATATACTCTGAACGCTGTTATTGGCAAAGGAATGGAAATTGTGAAATTACTTTTCATAACTTTTGTTTTAATTAGGTTTCCTCTTTCTCATTATAATAATTGATAGTCCACAAAGACTTTAAAATTGCTGTTTGTTTCCTCTGAATCTGTACTGTCCTGTCATATATGTTACTTCAAGCCATATGGCAGAATCAAAGGTACAGCCAAATACAGGCTGGCAGAATCAGACTGCGTTTAGAGGTTACTGTATACCTGGGTGAAGCTGAATTCCCTTCGTGCAAATCTGGAAGTGCTCCCAGTTTGACAGCCAAATCCTGCACTAATTGTAAAATCTATACCACTTGCAGCAAAATGAATACCTTGAAGGTGCATACCTGAGGTCATCAAAGTAGTCCTTTCCTTTTACAAAGCTGTATGGAAATGAGTTTGATGAGCAAGCAAAGCCATAACTTTAGAAGAGATAAGGATGAGAAAGTGCTAGAACTGCAAAGCTGCAAAGGGCACCTTCACAAAGACTGGCATGTCTGTGCTCTGTCCACATTCAGTTCTTGCTTGCCTATCCAGATCCTCATCTTTTCTCCTCACTCTCAAAATCTTGGGGCTCAGAGATTGTCTGGTGGAGCCACAACTGCAACAAACTGAAGAGCCATGGTAGTGATGGGAAGAGAAACGCACAGAAAAGAAGAAAACACTTCAAAAGGGAAATGCAGATAATGAGCAAATAAGTAAGGATGAAATGGCCTCTTTTAGAAACAAGCTCGCTGATGTACTGCAAGTTGGAGAAGTTGCTCTGAACTGCTCTGAGAAGATTTTTGCTGACATTAGTTGGTGGTTCTCTTTCTTCCATCCTTGCTTCTACTGGGACTGCTGGAACTTGTATGTTTCCTCGATTTATGGCCCCCAGAAACACTCAAATCCACAGTGCCTTCTATGTTGGCTCAGAGCTATGATACACAGCTCCCCATGGCCCAGAGACATACACATGCTCTAACCTTGGCTGAACCCTTCTACCATCAGTCTTGATAATTGATGGAACCCAAGGAGAAATGACTGCAGTTTAATAACATTTGATGGTTTCTGGGTGACTAGTGGTGTGTGACTAAAGCAACATTTAGGTTGGGCATTACCCAATGCTTTTCAACAGAGGCCACAAGGGTAAAGGAAGGCAGGAAACGTGGAGGAAGAAGGTCTCAAAAAAGGGGAAAATAATTTCTCCGTACCCCTATTCTGAGTTTCTTCCTTACAAATATGGCATTTTCTGACCTGCTGACGTGGCAGATGATAGGCTATGGAGAGTGTTCCGCAGGTATGAAATCATTGATTAAAACTTGCATAAATAAGCAAAGCAATTTTACATCTGTCTTCCAGGTACAGCAGGACTTAAATCTTCTTGTCTCATTTTCTGCTGACATAAGAGCAAAAGGAGATCCAACAATAATTAAAGAAAATCTTAAGGAAACATTTATTAAGATCCATTATGCTGGTGACCTGTTTGTAATATCTTGCAGGACCAGAGCTCAGTCATGTGGAATACCTACCCACACACTCTCAAAGCCTACAAGAAAAAAAAAGGCAAGAAAAAAGGATGATATTAATTCTTAACTTTGCACTGCCATTATTCATATCTGCCACATGTAGATGTATGAGCACACATTTCACTCAGATCACAAAGAGCTGATCAATTTTTAGTGATCTAAATACTCTTCCTTTAGCCTATCAATATTACTAACATTGCATTACTCTATTTCATCAGCATAGCAAGAAAGTCAGGCCAGCTCTCAACTAGAAAAGGTTTTTCAAACTAACTGTAGTTGTATGGACCTTAGAATAAATGCTGCTCATGCTGGCCTCCTAAACTGTTCAACCAGTATGTAAGAAGGTAAATGAGCTACCTGTGGTTTATTCTGCAATAACCATATTCTAATGGAATAGAAACAAAAGCCCACATTTTGCACTGACGATTCCCAGGAGATGCTCCTCTCTGTATGAGCAAATTTCCACCCTACCAGTAATGATCTATTTCCAAAAGAGAGTATCAAAGATGCTACAATCTAGAGCTTTGTAACACAAAAAATGTCCATATTAATATTCTGCATCAAATATACAAATATTCTGCATCAAATACACAAAGTATCTGTCCAGCTGAAGGAAGAAAATACCAGTGATTGATAGTGACTAAGGACCATTAACATACAGGTGATAAGGACCATTAACATACAGGTGATAAGCATAAGTTGCCTTATGCTGACCATCAACATAAGGCAATGATACCTACACAATTTAAACAATTCCACTGCAAAAATTCAGTTATCTTCAGTCCTTTGCAGCTATATAATAGCTATCTGGTCCAGAAAGTTGGTAGGACAACCCATGCACTGGAAGCTATGAAATACACAGCTCACAATACTCAGAAAACACCTACCACAAAACCTTTGGCAATAGAGACCAGAGTTGCTTAATTCATAAGAGCAGAGCAAAAGATGCCACCAACTTCATAATTTCCTGCAATACTGGAGAATATTTTTCCCTTTCAATCTAAAGAAATTTGCCGTCATGGAAAGCAAACTACAGGATCCTAAGATATCTCAGAAGATCTCATGGTCAATATATCACTATGAGCTATGGTGAATGGAATGGTGGAATAGAATGGTACTCACAGCCAGATTCTTAGGAGCTCAACACGTAAAATGCCAAGTTGTTTTAAAATCAGACTGCTTCTTCTGGAGTCTAGCTGGGAGCTGATTTCTTTTGAAAATCTGGGTGTAATAACACACATACAATGTTCTTCTAGTAAAAGAGCCACTGCTGGCTGCATGTTTAATTTATGTGTATTTAATCATCCATGATAATACAGTTAGTCTTGTTGAGTGCAAGATGTGAGATCAGACTGCTGCCCATATGTAGAGAACAAATTTGTATTAACCACAGCAACACATATGCCTAACTTGGCCAAATCTTTTAGCCAAAAGCTGGGGATTGCTAACGTATCAATATGGAAGACATCTGTTCTTTAGGATATAAATTATGATGCTTTTCATCATATTGCTTGTGCAGCTCAGTTTATGGACTAAAGCAGCTTAGCAGAGCTTGTTTGGATGGATGAAAAAAACATGAATCATGAGTGAAATTCCCATAGCTCTTGTTTGACTGGCACCTAGTTACTCTGGGCAATGTGGGTTAACAGAGCTAAACTAACACTCAAGATGAGCAAGCCTTTCCTTGCTGTGTGCCACCTGGAAACATAGGTGACACAAATGGTCTGTCACAGACTCACTGTCCTTATTACATTCAATTTAATCAGAAAAATCAGAGCTTCTGTAGAACAGCTGTTATAAAAATGGTTGTATACATTTCACTGGACAGTTATGACTCGTCCTTGCATTATTTCAGTGGTTGTGGCAAGCGTTTCTTGGGTGAAGCAATTAATTAAATGAATGGTTTAAAAAACATAAGTCCTGTGCCTTGATTTTAAATTTTCCTTCTTTATGCTGTTTATATGCTGAATATTATAGTGCTAAGACAACACATTCCCTGGATACTGCTGGAAATGTATGCTCATTTTCAGGAAATTTCTTGCACTGCTTCCTTTAAGCAGCATTGCTTCTCCAGCCTGGAATCCAAACTACTATTCCTCACAAAGAGCTGTTAATTCTGAAGTATTACATATACTGTCTGCAGTTCCTATTGCTTTAATTGAGCAAGGCCATCACATATGAATGAAAAACATTCTGTGTCACTTCTATGGTGTAAGAAAAAGCAGCAGTGCAAAGCCCTAATTTGGTGTTAGCTTGAGTAGAAGAAAGAAATTCACACTGTGGGTATTGCCAACTATGCTTTGTTAAGAAAGGCAGGAGATTACCATTTATCCAGCCCAGTACTACAGACTTTATGCTCATTATGCAGGATTTGCAGCATAAAATTTAAAGACCAGATGGGCAGTCCCCAACTCCATTCTGTATTCAAGTGGAATATATTTACCAAACACCCTTCTTCTTGAAAAGTACAGACAGATAAAAATGTTGATTTTGTTAACATTCTTTATTGTAGATGCTCAGCAGAAGCTTGGGTTAAGATGGGATGGGAAATGAGAGTGTTGTACACACTTTCCTCGCTGCAGATACCTTGGCAGGAGAGTTTGCAAGCAAACCATAACTCATCCTCCAGCATCAGCCCAGAGCTCAAACCATGGGGCAGCTCAGAGCAGAAACCCAGGGCAACCCAGATCTTAGAGCTGGGTTTGAGTCTGGCTGCAATTTCAGTTAAATGGCATTAATAGGAACTGTTAATCCAGAAACTTCCTCTAGCATGGCAAGTGGCCTTCCCTGTGCATTAAGGAGACCTACTGAGAGTATGAGCTGTGCCATGGGTGGAGCCAACGAATCTGTTGTGGGGGTTCATCACTTCTTATCTCAGCTGCTTTGAGCATCTCTGTGCAATTCCCAGCTTTCCAGCATTTGAGACCCTTGAAAACTGACATGTCTCCTCACCTTGCTCAGCCTGTTTTGTTGGAGATTCAATTCTGTGAGCTTTTAAGCTCGAGAAGTTTCCTTGGTACAGAAGAGGTGAGTAGCCTTATGGCCATGAAGGTATCTGTCATTTGCTTATGTGTCCCATCCGCCTTCAACTCCTTAGTTGAGGTAGGAAACATCCTGAACACAACAGGGTTAAAACCAATCTGACAAATGAGGCAAAGCATGGAAAATATGAAGACAGCTATTTGGTAGCATATCTGAACCCTAGCACGGCAATACCATCTGCAATCACTTAGAGGTGCCCCAGTAAAGCACAGCCCGGAATGCCTGGCTAATAAAGTGTCAGCAGCAGGGGGATTACGAGGGAGATTTACAAGAGTGCATGAGTTTAGTTGCTGCTGGAGACATCCGATACACTCTGTGTTTGATTCCAGGCTTTGAGACAGCAATCAAATAAGCCTGTGGACTTGTGTTGAAAAGTATTTTAAAGCAAACCCTTCTATGCTGTGTACTTGCAGGAGTCCTGGCAATGCTGCATCTCAGTGCCCTGTTTCCAGGTGGCCCTGAGGTAGGGACTGCTCACATCTCGTGTTTTAAACAGCAGCACTGCCTGGCTCTGGCTCCTGGGATGACAGTCCTAAGGGAAGACTCAGGGTTAATGCTCTAATGTGACATAGCAGCTTACTCCTTTACCCACTCCCTTCTTAAAGCTTGTGTGCAACAGAGTATAAACTCTTACATTTGGGCCAAAACTTGGAGGAGCTATGAGGAGGTAAGATCTGAGGCCTTTTTTTCGGGCTCTTTTCTAACTTTCAAATAATGATCTTAAATAGACATGTGATTGCTATTTAAAAGTAAATTAGATGAAGCATGAGTAAACATACTGTAGTGAACACATCAGCCCTGGAAATTTGATTAGAGGAACAAATGCTGCTTTTTCAGTTTATAAGTGATGAACATCCCAGCTATGTTTTCAAATGTGTTTTCCTTTTATGAAGCAGGCTTTCCAGGAGGCAATTAGAATTATTTGGGCAAAAAAACAAAGAGCAAAATATTTTCCCTTCATTGTCTAGGACAACATAAATAAGTACCAGTTTTATTACCCACTCCTTTAGTAAATTAAAGGAGAAAATATTTTGTGCTTTGTTTCTGCATCTGACACATAGATGTAAAATGGGTAATAACCTCAGCCACAGCTATGTCACTTATGACAAAGCTGGCCTATGGCTCCACTGGAATGACCTATATGATAAAGCTCTGTATGTGCTGAAGTGTTTGCAGGATGAAGTTCCTCACCACCTATATCTCTGACTGCCTCTTGGCAGTTCATCATACTGACCACCCAGCTGCCCAAGTGCCCCATTGAACATGTGAGGGACTGTGAAAGCAGAAAAGGAATGGGAACAAGGAATGCACTTGCCCAACCTAAGAAAGAAATTGGAGATATTGTTCACTCTGGATATTCATCAAGCCTGGAGGTGAAATTCTGGCCCCACGGGAGCTGGTGGCAAACCTCCATTTATTTCAGTAAGGTCAGGATTTCACTAGTGATTTATGGAATGAAGGAACATGACATTTTAACAATCAGTTTTAGTAGCTGGAAGTGTTATTCATTGCAGAGGTAAAGCATTGTTTGATTTTATGTGACAGTGTACCTTTAAACCCAGGCAGCCTGCAAAGAAAGTAACAATATAAAATGCAGCACTTAAATTACTTTATGATGAGGAATGACACCAGGGAATGAAACCAAGCAAAAGTTCCCTTTCATTCCTATCATACTTTCAAAAATCAGCAAATATGAAGACAGTGCTACTGGTAAATCTTAATCCCTTTTCCTCAGCTTTAGAGCTTTTTGTTTGTAGTTTCTTTCACTTCTGGCAAAACACAGTATGGATTTTTCTGAGCAAGCACAATGATCCATGAAACACATGTGAGTTGTTCATGGGCTGTTACATGACAAAGAAGAAAAACCAGTCCTCCTATCCAAACATATGTCTGGCTGAATATATGCATTAATAATGCCTATAATAATTTTTTCATAAACACTATTGTTAATGCTACCATTCATAATCATTTAAATTTTCAGCTCCAAGTTAAAACAACAGAAGGGAAATTACACAGTAGATCTTGGTACAACTTCAGAATTTTCCAGACCTTTGTAGTAGAATCGTTTGTTTCCAGTAAAAATCTCTGTGACTTGAGATTTTCCACTATCATGATCCAAAAGGTGCTCTAAGCAAGGACATAAAAACGTATTTACAAATAGACAATAATAGGTTTTATTATAATAGCATGTTTTTATTTCTGATTTGGTTTCCCTTTGCTCTGTTTTGTTTTGGTTTTTTGAGGGCATATATATTTACCATTTAGAATGTGACTGCACCAAGAGGATTGGAAGATAGCTCTGTTTGACTTCCCTGGCTTGGTGTTTGTGGGTTTTGTGGGGACTCTGTTGGTGCTCTGTGTGTGATGCGTTCTTGGTAAGTCTTGTTTTGAGGATTTGAGCTTGCAACTCTGGAGAAGAAAAAAAAAAGCCTGTGACACTAATGGGAGAAGACCATGTTATTTCAGATTTCTTTTCTTAACTGAATATTTTGGAAAAGTAGCTTCTAAAGAAACAGAATCAGGAAAGCCCTTCATTCTGCCTTATTTTTCAAGTCAGCAGTGTTCCCCGTTTTCCTTTTGCATGCATGCTAGCTTTGCTTTTGTAACCCCACTATTACGATTCTTTCTGCTAAGCCATTCCTGATCATCTGTGCTGCAATTTGCATCAACAAAAGACAAAAGATCCAGCTCTGTCAGAGGCTCAGAGCTTTCTCACTCTTAATAAGCACTCTCCAGAGCAATGTAGCTGTTAGTTGCCATTAAAAGCAGCCGATGACTCAGAGGATGTAGCCTTGCGAGCATGTTGATCTTTTGAATTGTTCCTTTTCTAGCAAAGCAGGAGCAATTCAAAGCAGTCACAGGTATGCCTGGATTCATTCAACAGACTCGTTCTTCCAGTCCTTCAGAATCGTCGTTTTGTAACTGTCTAGGAAAATTTATTGTTTCATTCAAAACAATGGGGAAAATAAAAGCCTCGTTCAAAATCAAATAAGTTTTAATAACCAGCTTTGCAGTAAGACAAACTGCAGCCTGATCCTGCCAGCTTGACTCAAGTCCTGGTTTTGTGTTAAAAAAAAAAATCAATTCTGTTACTGGGTAAGTGACCCCTCCACAGTTTGGATAATTCGAGCTGGTTGAAATTTCCCACTTAAAATGCTTTTATTTCTATTTAAAATGACCCCTGGGAAACAGCCAAAGCATCCTTAGAAGATTTGACTTTCCTTTGTCAAAATATAACCTTCGCAATATTTTTACTTTATCAATATCAGGAGACAAAATAATCATATTTGTTTATTAACTTTTTTTTTCTTTGACCACTCTCTAACTTTCCAAAACTGGCCAAGTTTGGAACAGTCACCAAATGTGAAACACAAGGGAAATTATCTAAAGACCATCCATTTAGTGATATGGGTAAAAGAAGATGAAGTAGTATATTCACAGCATTCCAAATCCCAGAAAACCTTATGAAACATTGAAAACACTGTTATGTTTTATCCTGAGCTCCACAGAGTACAAGGAATTTTAGGCTTTCAAAACTTTCTGTTTGAGAGCTGCTGCAAATGTAGTATTCATGTAATTTCATGTAACTTCTTATGTGTTCAGAAAGAGACCTGTGTTTGAATGTCTCATAAAGGTGGAAATTTTCTTCTGTTAAACAGGAGGCGGGGGGCGGGTGGGTGGGGGGAAGTTTTGTCACAGAGGCTTCTTGATCTGGGGTAGAGCCAGTTTGGGATCCTCAGTTTTTTATACCAGCCATTGGAGTCAGTGGGATAGCAGACACATAGGAGAGGGATGAAAATACTTTGTTGGTGGGTTTTGAAATTATATGCCAAACAGCCAAGAAATGCATCCCCTGCTTCCTATCATCCATCCCCAATGTTTGACCCTCACCCAAAAACCTGTCCCATGTGCTACTTTCTATGCTTTTCCTCATATCTTCAGTCAGGATCACAAGCTTCGTTAGATCTCCTAGCTCATCCCTCAGCTACATCATAGAATCATAGAATTGTTAGGGTTGGAAGGGACCTCAAGGATCTTCTAGTTCCAAACCCCCTGCCATGGGCAGGGACACCTCACACTAGACTAGGTTGCTCAGAGCCACATCCAGCCTGGCCTTAAAAACTTCCATGGATGAGGCTCCCACCACCTCCCTGGGCAACCTGTTCCAGTGTCTCACCACCCTCATGGTGGTGTTTTAGCAGAAGGAAATATTTACATCTTCTTCATGGCTCAGTCCCTTTGGAGGACTTTCCTCCACCCACCCCACCCCCCCCTTCTTTTTTCTTATCATCAGGAGTAAAAGTAAATTCAGTAGCACGGCTGTGCTGCTCAAAACAGACGTTTGCCAAGCAAGCCATGCCTACCACGGGCTGGCAGACAGGCCTGGCCTCACCAGCGTACCATGTAGTCTCCACTGTAAGACCAACACTGCTCACCACTGAGCAGTAGGGAAAGCCTTGCTTCCCTGCCCCTGGAGACTTTCTGACCACCCCAAGGCACTTAGCGAGCATCTGCAAACTAATCCAGATCTGTCCTTAAAGTTTCCTTTGTTCTTTCCCTCTGGCCAAAGAAAGACATTCGCGCAAACCCAGCTTGATGCCAGAACAAAGGGATTCAGACGAGCCCGGATTCCCAGCGGCACAAAGCATCGGCACCATCAGGAGGTGACACGGCAGCTCGCCGGGACTTTTGCTATCTGATCAGACAATTTCTTAATCAGCAGAGACAGTGCTCGCTGTCAGAAAAAATGTTGTATGAATCAGCTTTCATCTGCGGGGAACAGGTTCTGCTTTTGCAAAACTCCTGGGTGTCCAGTTGTTTCCCAGAGCCATCGTGCCGCGCAGCACTCTCCTGCCGTTCCCAGGCTCTCCCGGCCTCCGCGGCTGCGGAGACTCAGCATGCGAATGCAAACGAGGTTTCACCGAGGGAAATCAAAACTAGCCGCGGCAAAATTACTCTTATAAGTGGAAGCTGGATATTCAAGCGCGGTGGAAGGCTGTGATTATAAGCACCAGAATCAGATTTTTCAAGAGTTCAGCGACAGATGAAAAAAAAAAAAAAAACCCAAACAAAAACCAAGCAGCCTCTTACAAAAAAAAAAAAAAAAAAAGGTTTTAAACAACAGATTTGACATTAGAAAAAAGTACACGCCAATAATGTCCATAACAAACATCATCCATTTAGAACTGGGAGCAGAAACTGTCAGCTTTGTTCAAATAAAGACATGGTTTCTCAACTCCTCCTGGGCTTTGTGTTTTGCTGAGGTAGCTCATGACCCACACTCCTCTAGGACGTGTGTTTGCATATCACGACCACAAGAGAGAGCTTTAGTGTTGGATGTCGCACACAGCTCTGGCACAGGACTCAGACGATTCAGCGTTTTCAGCTGTCACTTTTAAAGCATGATGAAGACACCAAAGCAAAACATCTAATACAGACAGCAAAACAATTCCTCATTTTCCACTATGCTGGCAATCCCCACGTGTCCTGAAGCACAAGCGTTTGAGAGGCAGGCTTTAAAAGCTGTGACATTTAGAAACTGTCACTTTATGCCCAGTAGAACAAGTTCCTCTGAAAACCTGCTCCTAAAAGTTTACAAGCAGCCTCAAGAAGATGAGACTTGATGGGTTATTTGCAAAAAGAAGGTGTGACACTCATTTCAGCTCTATCTCTACAGGCTGGGTTGGGTGATATAATCTTTTATATAACCTTCTCTATAAAATTTGTATATAGCCACATATAAGTGTATGTATATCTATCTATATGTATGTATATCAAATCTTTTCCTTACACCACCCTTCCCTGCTTAAACAGCCTCCTAGTTCTGGCCTGCTAAGCAGCTAGTCTCATTCCATTCAAATCCTTACCTCAGACTAATTTCTCCCATGATATCCATAAGGACTTTAATAATAATGATTATACTACATTCTAACCATCTCAAGCTCTCCACCCATCTCCTCCCTATTGTGTATTACCTTCCACTCATTTTCTCTCAGATAAAACAAACTCTTGAGGGCAGAGGCCTGCTGGCTCTTCTAGTCTTCTTCTGAGTGTTGTAAAAGTAATAAGGCAATATCACACATAAAGCACAGTATTCAAATGACACTGAGTCAGATGTAAATGAGGAAAAGCAGGTCATTCAGAGTTACCTCACCATGAAGTGTCTAGATGTGTTGCATTCCTGCAGCTTCCTGGATATGGCATGTAATGAAAATGGTGAATAATCTTGTGTGTGTATTATACCTTTCATCCCAAAGAGTACTCAATTACTTTACTAATTGACTGTGCAAAGTGTCTACATGAGAACCTCTTTGCTCATCAGCAAAATGCAGCTGTAGTGCTGGCAGGAGCGCAAGGGCAGCACAATTCCCAGAAACTCTTGAGGCAAAACGAGGGGCTCTGGGAAAGGCAAAACAGAAAAAGAAAATGAGATTCAGAGATTTTTCTCTCTTTACCTAGATGCAGCAGAACAACCACTTGATTGTGTGTGAAACCTGCATTTGCACACAGCCACTCTTAAACAGACCACAACTGCAAGAGCTGATGTGATACTAGGAGTCACTCCTTCCCTTTGCATTGAAATAAGTGTTCTGGGCCTGATTCTGAAACATGCTGAGCACTTACAATTCCCTTGGATTCAGCAGGACCAGCCACAACTGCAGTGCTTGAAATACCACAAGCAGTGGTAGTGAAGCAAGTGTTGGCAAATGTTGTTACTTGCTATAGCTGTGGATTGATTTAAAAACACAACCCTTGGATGTTTTCCAACTAGCTTTCTTTCTTTCTTTCTTTCTTTCTTTCTTTCTTTCTTTCTTTCTTTCTTTCTTTCTTTCTTTCTTTCTTTCTTTCTTTCTTTCTTTCTTTCTTTCTTTCTTTCTTTCTTTCTTTCTTTCTTTCTTTCTTTCTTTCTTTCTTTCTTTCTTTCTTTCTTTCTTTCTTTCTTTCTTCTTTCTTTCTTTCTTTCTTTCTTTCTTTCTTTCTTTCTTTCTTTCTTTCTTTCTTTCTTTCTTTCTTTCTTTCTTTCTTTCTTTCTCTTTCTTTCTTTCTTTCTTTCTTTCTTTCTTTCTTTCTTTCTTTCTTTCTTTCTTTCTTTCTTTCTTTCTTTCTCTTTCTTTCTTTCTTTCTTTCTTTCTTTCTTTCTTTCTTTCTTTCTTTCTTTCTTTCCTTCTTTCTTTCTTTCTTTCTTTCTTTCTCTTTCTTTCTTTCTTTCTTTCTTTCTCTTTCTTTCTTTCTTTCTTTCTTTCTTTCTTTCTTTCTTTCTTTCTTTCTTTCTTTCTTTCTTTCTCTTTCTTTCTTTCTTTCTTTTCTTTCTTTCTCTTCTTTCTTTCTTTTTTCTTTCTTCTTTTCTTTCTTTCTTTCTCTTTCTTTCTTTCTTTCTTTCTTTCTTTCTTTCTTTCTTTCTTTCTTTCTCTTTCTTTCTTTCTTTCTTTCTTTCTTTCTTTCTTTCTTTCTTTCTTTCTTTCTGTCTTTGTCTTTCTGTCTTTTTTTCTTTCTGTCTTTCTTTCTGTCTTCCTTTCATCATTAACTATTTTTAACTAACAGGTCAGAAAGCTTCCTTAAACTTGCAGTGGCCTATTACACATCCGGAAATATGAGAAGAGCAAAACCATTCCCTAGACAGAACAGGTTTTCAGTACCAAAGCACTTGATGATGCAAGTGATTTTGCTATCTGATTTGCAAACAGGGAAACTGAGGCACAGAAGGTGAAATGACATATACAAAGCCAGTCATCTGCTAAAAGATGTACATCTTCCAAACATGTAGAGTACCAGTGGCTGCTTCAGAAAGTACCTTCATCAGTTGCTCAAGTCCTACTTACAGCAACAGGATTTTGAATAGTTAAAGGAATCTCTGCATGGAGCCAGATATATCCTCTCATTTTATAACATGCATATGCATCTTCTAACAGGCATTGTCTATCTCTTCATCTGTACCACACTCACCAGATTACACTATCTGAAACTTCTTTTTCCCTCAAGAGATCATAAAAATTTCAGCATCTACTCAAAAGGTTTTGTCATGTTTTCAATTTGACAGGCTGTGCAATGGCTCCAAAGATAACATGGTAGCTGCCAGTGCTTCTCATGTGTTGAGCTGAATTGTAGATGCCTGTCTACAATGGCATGTTTCCTCAGTATCTTTAGATACTCTGGAACAGAATTTTCCAGTCTTCTCAAATATGCAAGGTACAGGATGGCCAGCAGCTATTCAGGTTACACAACAGTGACATTTTTGAAAGCTGAGAAGAGGCAAAACAACAGTCCTTGTGGTGCACAGCCTCCAAGAGAATCCTCCTCCAGAGCATTTTTGGTTTCCTCACTTCTGCTCTCTGCTCAGAGATCTGAATTAATCCCTGCTTGCTCCTTTACCTTCTTTCTTACTCTCAAAAACTACAGTTTTGCTTAGTCCTGTGGCTCTGGCTGCTGAAGGGTCAGCAGGAGACTTGTGGCCTTGAGCTCAGGCTCTCCAGCACAGTCTCTTTCTGAAGGTGCTGAGACCGGGATGCTCAGAGAATGAGTTGTCAAGAGCCAGAACTGCCTGGGACATAACTGCCAACATAACTGCCCAGTAATTTCTCCAGCTCCTGGAAGTCCTTCTGGCATCACATGGAAAAGGACTGTTTTCATTTATACATCTCTGGTGCAGGCAGTTCAGCGTGGAGGCAGAGGGCAGGGTGCAACAGTAATTTACACACTATAAACTTTTGTAGGTTTTATTCACCTCATTGGTCTGGTATTAAACAGCATTGCATGGCAACTGTGTAAGCTGGGAGCAATGGTGCTGGCTGTGGACTCAGTGTGCGCTCTGCCACGCAGGGGTTTACACCTCCCTTCTCTGTTAGCTGTGGCAGAGCAGCAGGCAGCAGGAGAGCTGCTAAAGGGAAGAGAAGCTTGGGATGGAAAAGAGCTGGGAGCAGCACATCCACCATATAATCAGTCTCATATATTTATTACTGTAATAGTTAAAACTCTGCTAGGAGCTGAATGTATGTAACTATCTATATGCAAAGATGCAGTCCTTGCCAAAAACACAAAACTATGCAGAATCTGCCAGGAGCTAATGATGAAAGTAAAGGAAAAGCCCAACAGGAAGCATAAGACAGTGACTTGTGTGAAAGGTGTCTCAGCACAGGTCTTTTCTGATCAGTGCAAAACCACTTAGGAATAGCAGTATTTTGTCATCTATCTGGGGGTTGTAGAGTGTGTTAGAAACCTAGAGCAGTGAAGAAAGTGTGATTCAGACTGTTCGTCTGAAGCCTATAGGGTACACAGTGATTCACTTTCAGGGAATCCATGTATTGATCCTTTCGTGCCCTGTATGACAGACTGAGTTTAATAACAAGGCCAGAAAAATAAAAGCAGAAGCAAAACAGACTTCATTATGGGGCATCATCAAAGGAGTGAACCTGCAGAGGAGATGCAGAGCTTTACCATCTGCAAAAAACAATGAAAAGTCTTCTGCTGGAAAGGCTCCTGTTCCAGCAGCTTCAGTTCCTGGTGGGATCATTCCCTTCCAATTCCCATGGAGAGAGGTCCCAAGAAATACTGCCCTGACTTAGCTGGTTAGGACAGTGTGAGTTGCAGATAATCTTTCTCAGACTTGATTTCAGCCAGTAACACAGGTAATGAATTAATCCATGAGCACAAGCTTTATGCTTTTTTTTCCTGTTATATCCAGCTAGCTGCAGAGGGTTCTTTTGTGAACCCTGAAGACATTGTTGCCTAGAATAAATTGCTCTGGATAAGTGCCTTGGGTTTTGTTTTTTTATTATTATTATTTTAGGCAAAGAAAGGGAAAATGTTGAAGTATTATTAACAGCTCAGCCTTCTCTGGACCAGAAAACAACCCTAACATAGAACAGCTGCATCTGAAAACAATGTTTTTAATGCTTCTGCATCGCTCCACCTGAATAATATCATTCAGGGCTTTGTTTCAAGGCTTAATTTGTTATAGGAAGTTAAAAAAAGACACGCATGCAAACAACCCTATGGAAACTTTTGCCTACAATAAGTGTCAAGCAGAAGGAATGTTATTGATTGCAATAGATTTACACCCATAATGAATTTGGCCGGCTGGTCAAAAGTCTAGTGGGTGTGTAAATGGGGAGGTGAAGTGGGGAATGACGTACATGGTGGTTTATCTGGAGAGTGGAGCCGCAAAATGTTGTAGTTACACTTAAGTTTTATTAAAAATGCCATTCTAACGAGCTCTAGTGGCCCCAGCACATGGAAAGTGGCTTGCTGTGTTTTGAATGGCACTGAGTAACACCCCAGGGCCTTAAATCAGTTCAAGATGTGTTGGTGGCGTCTGATGTTAAGCACAGAAGGGAAATTCAAAGCAATATAGATTTAACCTAGGGACCCTTCTTTTGCCTGATGCTTATCAATAATGCAAGCGTCGGTAAAAGCCAGGAGAAATTTGGTACTGAAGCAGAGTATTGTATGAATGTGTCGTTTTATTAGTAATATTTTTACTGTGAGGTTTGGATAAATCAATCCAAGCAGCAAGACATTGAAATGTGGGCAACAAAGAGATAAAGTCAGATATTTTGTCCTTTCTGCAGGCACCACTTGATGTACTGTGCCCAGGGAAAATTAAACTAGGGGGGAAAAAAAGAGACAGCTTTTTTCTTTTTTTTCTTCTTTTTTTCTTTTTTCTTTTTTCTTTTTCTTCTTTTTATCTTTTTTCTTTTTCTTCTTTTTCTTCTTTTTTTTTCTTTTTTCTTTTTTATCTTTTTTCTTTTTTCTTTTTTTTTTCTCTTTATGGGACAAAGAGAGGAAGAAGAAACAGTTATGGGCTGAGTGAGCAGCAAAGTCCTGATACATATCTCAAGCCAGAGAGATAGTGGAGGGATTTGTTTCACAGTGGCAGCTGATCACAAGGGAGGAAGGAGGAGGAGGAGGAAGGAAAATATGAAAATACTGTTAAACCCAACTATAAGGAACTCAGATTTCTTTGCATGTATATACAATGACTTGCTAAGAAGCTTAAGTGGAGTACCCCTGTCATGAAGGATGGATAAGACAAGCTCTATGTCTTTAATCCAGGGCTGTGCTTCCAAACCTTGTCATAGCTGGGATGTTGCTACAAGTACATCTCAATGTCTCATCTGTTTTGATGAGACAGTGAAAACTATGGTTTCAGAGGTATTACTAATGCCAAGAAAGACTTGCCAAATATTTCAATTTCACATAAACTGCACTTATTTACCACCTGACAGAATCAAAGCTTCACATTCTGGGCTCTGGCATGAAAACCAGAAGACTGAGATGCACCTCTAACACCATGATAAACTTGGATGGTTTAATTTGTCAATGGCCATAATGACAGCAGGAATTTGAAATCTGCTGAAAGCCTGAATGTCCTTTGCTCTCTATCTATGTGGTCTGGAGACAGACCACTGAGTCAGGAACAGCAATCACTAACTTATGAGATGTAATTAGAAGGGAACCCCAACAACCACCTAATGGAATGCCAAGGACTTGGCACAAATACCTCTGATGATACAATGAAGAAGGAGTCTTAAACTTTTACCTTAAGTACTGCTTGCTTCCTTCCCACACTGACAGCTTTAGCAACAACGTGACTTAGAGTATCTAATTATAGGATAATTGTTGTTGTTGCATTTGTAAAGGTCAGTCAGTAGAAGCTAGGACCCTAAGGGAATGGAGACAAGAAAGGTGAAGAAGGAAGTGGGAGGAACAAAGGTTCATGGACTTTTTGACCAAGTTAAAACAGAGCAAGAGAGGTTTTTTCTCTGGTTTTTTTCTCATGATTTGTAGTCATGTAACGTTCATGGTTTGTGCTCACAATGGAAGCCAATTGTCTCCTGGTATAAATGTGAGCTAAGATTCAGGCCATGTTTCTTGGCTTTCTCCATACCTATGATGCCAAAGAATGAAACCACTGTGGTGATATGGCTAATTACAACCCAGATAGGTCACTTGCATGTGAAACTGTCTACTCTCCTTTCCTGCTTCCACATTGCCTCAATGCAAGGGAGGCAGTTTCTGGGCTGAAACTTGATTTTTGCTCCTAAGATTAAGAAGACAGTAAGAACTGGTGAAGGGAAGAAAACACAACTCCAAAGACAGCTGGCATAAAAACACAGAGAAGGTAGACTCAGAAAATTTGTATCATAGTATTATTCCCATGGTCATTGACTACCATCTAAAAAAGCAGGGAGAATAGTTCAGATTGATAAATTCAATCTGCTTTCAAATCCACAAGAAAGAAATCAGCCACGGTCCAGACACACAGATGATCTTATCTTGTTGGTCTTCTTCCTCTTTGAGCTTTCTGCTCATTTTTTTGGCAGAGAGATGAGGCCATCAAGCAGAGGATCAGCCCTGATTTTCAGCACATTTGAGTCTGTGAGGGAAGGCTTTGTCACTTTGGGTACTGAGTTTTTCCTGGAAATTATAACATATTATCAGACACTTTCATTGGAGGGAAGTCTTCTGTGATCCTAACCAGTAAATAAATAAGGAAGGAAGGAAGTAAACAAATAAATATGATCTACATCCACCTCCAGAACTTTAGCTTGCACTAAGAGAAAGCATGAAGCAAGACTGATGGAAAGGAATAACTGGATTCAGGCAATCATCAGGACAGAAGTGGGAGTTGGACTCCTATCCCCTGCATGAATAATTACCTGATCCTGGAACAAAAATGAGTTTATTTGATGGCTATAACAAAATCATAAATTGGTAGCAATAATGTTGCCAGGAATCTTGAACTTGTGCAAATGGGATTGACACACCCGATTTATTTTTTTGTAAGACTTCAAAGAAAATAGGCCAAAATTCCTCACTGCAATTAGTTCAGCTTAATAGATGCATCTTTGATCTGTTAAAATACAATTATACTTTTCTAAATGATCCTCATTTCATTGAAACTGGCAAGATGTGAAACTATGGATGAACCTGAACCTAACTCAGGTTCTCCAGGGAATTACTTTGTTATAAACCTGTGAGGTGATAGCCAAAGTCCATTGCCCATGACCTAATACAACTTCTTTGTTCCTGCAGTATTCATTCAGTGTTTCTGTCACTTCCACATTAGTCAGATGGAAAATCTTTCTAGAATAGCAAGTACATAGATTTTATGTTTGTCAAAAATAGGCTGAACATTAGTTTAGCTCAAATCCATCTGTATGATTTTAGCACCCATAGGATTAGTTTCCTAAATACAGGGCAAATTCAGGGCATGGTCTCAGAATATTCATTTCAGAGCACTGTAGGAAATGACTTTAATAAGAATTATCAAATCAATCAGACATAAATTCTAGCCCTGCTGTTGTCCTCCTCAGACATCCTAAACTTTATTCCTAATTCCAGCTACGTTCCTAGGGACATTCCTTACCTTCAGCACTGGACAATATTACACAAGTGAAGAGAGGAAGTCATCACCATAAAAATAAGAGAAAGAAAACCTTTAAAAGTAAAATTTAAGGGCTAAAATGACTCAGTGTGAAAAGGAACAGAAAAAGTTCTGGACAGATTGGTGAAGTCAAGGAGAGAAAAACTTATATTCAGCTCTCATGATTCATAGGAAAGGTTCTGGGAATGAGACCCAGGATGAGGAAATACATTCTCTATATACGTATGAACAGGATAAACAAAGTTGATCAGAAAACTAAGTGAGAAACAAGTATCCTCATTTCCAAATATCGGAAGTTATTTATAAAAAGATGATAATTATTTTTTCTTTTGTGGTTTGAAAAGGTTTTACATGTAAGAGATATTTACAGATGTCACCTTACAGATAAAACTGTAGGGGAGGGAGAGTCTAACCTACACTTGGCATTCCTGAGTTCACTTTGGGGCTCTCCCTTGGTACCCTCATGCCTGTGTCTAAGTAGGGAAAGGGAAAGAGTAAATGACCCAGGTAAACAAGCACGTTGCACAATGTTGCATCTGGAAAACTGTGTCAGCCTTTAACTTGTTTAACTGGCCCTCCTCTGGCAGTAACACATCATTACCACTTTCCGCTGTTTATTAATGTCATTTTTATGGTTTATTTGTAGCAAGGTTCAAATTCCATGCAAATAGATGTTTAAAAAAATCAGGGGTTTCACAGTCTTCATTATTATGTATTGTAACAACAACACTGCCTTGGGTATGGATGGGGTGTAGAGGCTAATGGAGCAGAGTTTTGAAGAGATTTGTGGTCTTACACAGGATGCCTACCTCATCAAATTCCCCCAAATCCCATAGCTACCAGAATAAACATTCCAGCCAAACCTGCCATTTCAGGCTAAAGATGCTGGGTTCTGCTGTACTAAGAGGTTTTCTCTACACTGAAATGATCAACAAGCTCTAAAGAAAATTAGTGGAGATTCATTCCCAAGCGTGGCCAAATGTCCAGGACTCCTCAGAATTAATAGTCATCATTCCTTTAATAATAGTGTGCAAGGCAAGACTGTCATTCCCAAGCCACTCCTGGCCTGCTGGCACAGACTACTGCAGTATGCAGTAATGTGACTTGTCTGTTCCCTCTGAAGGAAAGGATGCAGAAGACTCAAGCATCCCAAATGACTAAGCGCCCACCAAAAAGGAAAACTAGATGATTAGTCATGAAACTGAGAGAGCAATCATTCTCTGCACGGTATGAAAACTGACTTCCCAAGCTCAAACTTAATATCCAAACTCTGTGGAGAGCAAACAGAGATCTCACTGGCATTTTTTGCACCTTTTTTTTTTTTTTCAGTTCTCCTGTGGAGTCTGACATATAAATATATGAATGTCATCTTTTGCTCAGCCTAAAGATTTTTCTCTACAAGAATGCATAGTGAAGCATTTTTAAGTGCTGTATTTGATTTAATTTGAACCAATCTCTTCAGAGAGTTCTCTAAATACCTAGAAGAGGATCCTGATATTTTTCTTTTCCCCCAGACA
This sequence comes from Indicator indicator, assembly GCF_027791375.1. Taxonomy (NCBI): domain Eukaryota; kingdom Metazoa; phylum Chordata; class Aves; order Piciformes; family Indicatoridae; genus Indicator; species Indicator indicator. The sequence continues at coordinate 7,569,412 of NC_072027.1, forward strand.
ACTTCCAACGTAGTTTCAGTGTTAAGTTCTCAGTCCATAGGTTGACCATGGTCTGGTTTCATAAATAAAATCCAAGCCTCTAAGTGGGAACAGGTTATGAGAGGATTAAACAAGTGACACTTGTTAATGGTATGAAGATTCATCATTGCATCCCAAAGGGATAGTCTTGCTGTAGAGCTTGTCTCTCCTTTTAGTCTTCTCATTGCAGTCAAAGTAGGAGCAATGCATTCATGGAGCTTTCTTTACAGATAGAGCAATCTGTAGCACTGGTTCTTGGTAGTAAGACTGAGCTGGGACAGGTAGGGGGAACCAACTGGGCAAAACCTGTGGAGGAGGACAGCACTAGGGTTACACACTGGTTTTCAGGAAGCCATCTTCTATCTACTTTCATAGCTCACTTCGGACAGAAGACTGTAAAGATGTAGGTTTTGTTGTGGAAAGGGGGCTTGCAATATAGTCTAGAGCACAGCCTAAGAATTCAATAGAGAGGTTTGCTACATCCTAAAAAACTTGGGTAGATGGGAGTTTTGCTTTAGCAATTCTAGTCATCTATTTCGGGACTCCTTTTAGCAGATTACTTCAGGTTTTAAAGCTCATTCCCATCTCAGGAAAGGAGTTAATCCTAAGAGAGTCGGTTAAATACTGACAGAGACCTGTCACCATGGCCTTGAGAGACATTTCCTTAGACTGAAAACTCTCAGGTTTGGCAAGTGAAACTACTACATTTTGTTATGGCATCTTCAATGCAAATACTAATTTTCTCTTTTTGGGTTACTTGAGATATCTTTAAGCCCACAGATCTTCACATACTGTTTCCACTCTGACTTCAATGCAAAAGGTGCTCTCAGCTGGCAGGAAGGAGATGCACTTTGGCCTTATGATAGCTGAATATATAGTTTAGGGTCAGCTTTCTCCTTCTGGTTCTCATTAAGAAATCACGTTTCTGTTTCTATCAATGTTCTCTGTGCCTCTTCCCAGTTACCTGCCAGATCACTCAACAAAATAATTGAGTGTAGAGAGCCAAAAGAATCTGAATGCAGACAACAAAAATAGACTGAGAATTTTCAGGCATGCCTCTCAGGTATATTATTCCACAATGTAAACGTCCATTTGCTCACAGACAAGCACAGGGGGCTCACAGAAGTTGTGCTAGCAGCACTGAGGCAGGGAAATAACAGCAGCATGCTGTAAGGCACAGTCCTGGCTGTGAAGGCAAGATGACCTATGTATGTCTCTCCTCTTAGGATGAAATAGTGCTGGACCTCCTCCCAGATCCATCAGCATTCCATCAGCAGCCTTACTGACTTCACTGTGACTATTCAGACTATTCAGAAGGCTTACAATCTGACCCTAATTTCTCTACTGCTTAATTTAGGGACTTAGTCAAAATATTTTAAAGCCCTAGACGGTTACTACCAATTGTAACAGAAAAACTTTTCAAAAGTAGATCAAATCTGGCCCTGTTAGCCCTTGCCAGCCAATGTTTTGGCTCTGGGTAGTTTTTAAGTTCCTTTCTTGTCACTCTAAATCAGATGATTCACGCTGGTAACATGTTGTATCGCTTATCCAGTAATGCAACCTAATAAAACCCTGCTTAAAACCATTTTCCTTAAAGAACCAGAAGAATTTGTTCCTTGCAGAATCAAACCTGTGTTCTTAATAAAGGCAGATTGAATAAAACAAGCCCTGTGAAGTAAAGGGACTAATTTAACAGCTCGCTGATGAAAATCTGTGGCTAGCTTTCCCCTCCCTCAGCCCTTGCATGAGAACAGATGGTTTAACACAAGTTTTGAATGCAAAGTTAATTAAAAAAAAAAAAAATCCATTCCTCTTACAATCCTTGGGCTAAGACTTTAGAAGTTCCCTGCTAAATCGGAATGCCAATGCTCTTATTTTGAGCTCTGTAATAAGGAAACAGACTCATTAATGTTCTGCAATTATTGAAGTAGAGTGATGGTCATGGCTTAGCCCTTGAATTGAGCACGGCAGGCTCTCCTGGCAGCTAGACATCAGAATGGAATTTGAAAACCTCTGTTTTGTTCCATTGTCTCCACTGCTCTTAATCTGGTGCTGGAAGCAGGTACAGTCACCTTGATGGCAATGCCCCCCGAGGGAAGGAGAAGGCATTCAAAATGCAAGATCATTTCTTACAATGAGAACAATAGCAACTTACATGTTAGGATTTGATTTCAATGAGCTCTGCAAAAAAACTGAAACAAACAAACATAAAAACCCCCAACAAATCAAACAAAATAACCCAAACAAACAAACAAATACCCAAATTATTTCATCTGGGGCTGGGTGCACCTATTTCTGGGATGGAAGGTAATAGTTTGTTAATGACAGCAATCTTGTATAAGAATCAGCACAGGACGTGAGAAAACTGGCATTAAATTTGTTTCTAGTATTGCTGTAAGCTCCTGCCCCAAACACTTTCCACTTTGAAAAGACACTTTAAATAATTGGGAGGAGTTTGGGGTAAATGAAAAGTAATTGTCTGAATAAAATCATCTTGGCTTAATGACCTTAATATTTTCACACATAAAGCATCAGAAGATCTTTAAACAACGAGATGGGCCTGGAGAAGAGTTTTATCTCTCTTAGACAAACAATATATCTCTCAATCCTATTCCTCTAGACTAACTCTAGATGAAAAATTCCCAAAAAATGGTTTATTCTGTCATTTTCTTCTCCCATCCCAAACATCCTTAGTACCAGCTCTTGAGAAATGAAAAATTCCCAGGCCTACAGGGATGGCTTCTGATTATAACAGGAGTCCAAATTTATGGTGACTCTGCATAGGATCAGGTAATTCTGATCTTGTTGGGATCCTAATCACAGTATGACCAAGGGTATTAGTTAGTGAAGTCACTCTTCAATCCTTGTTGAAGTGTAACTTGGAGGGAGATCTAATTAGCTAACAGGAGGCAGAGTCGTTCTAGTTACCTTATCCATATTTGATCATATCTTTTACAAGCTCCAGAAGCAACACTGAAAAACTGAGACACCAAACATTTGTTTCTCAAATTATACATATGAAGCAGAAATAGTCATCCATATGTAGACCACGAACAGAATGCAGAACCCTAGAGTTGGGGTTGCTGTTGTCATTGGGCTCGTTTTTTTTCTTTTTATTAGTCTTTGGGTTTTCCACCACTACTTCATCACAGACTGCAAAACTCCAGGAGTAATTAATTGCAGAGACAAACTCTTACCTTACTGCAGTCTAATTCCTTAATAGCATCCTTGAACCAAAGAGATGGCTAAACATTATCTCACGCACCTGTGATCAGTAGCACCTACAATCAGTTACAGATGCAAACATGCAGAAACAGTCCTAGCACTGGTGTGAATGGATTGAAGATACCATATATGTGACCAAGAAGGAGTTCAACCTACTTATTGCTTAGTCCTGACATTTTATGGAATCAAAGATTTCACAGTTTATCCTGAACTGAGCAGCCTAGCAAACAGCTTCAAAGAGACTAAACACCATCTACAGGTGATGGTTGCATAAATATTGTTAATAACATTATAGCCCTCCAGCTCAGGTGTGGCTGATACTCTGCCTGGTGTTTTAATTGGCACAAGGTCTCGTGGTAGTCATGATTTATTGGAACTGAAGGAAGTATTTTGACTTCTAGTCTATGCTTTTCCTTCTTCATTTCTCCTCAAGTGATTTTTTTTCATGTATTAGTAACTGATAGACTGTGCTTAGGAAAAATGTGCTTACACAGGGCATGCAAGACAGTTATTATGGTTAAGCTGGTAGCCAGATAGCAAACTGGAGCAAAGCAGTATAAATCTCAATAACTGGGAGCTGTCTTTTCATTCTCTTCCCTCTTCCTCACCTGTACTCTCCTTGTGATGTATCTTCCGTGTCGCTGAGAACAAAACTCAGTGACTTCCCACCAAAACTGCAGAACCATTAGAAGACTCAGAAGATTGCAGTGAGCCTATCAACCAACACAAGCTTACTTAAAATTTACAGCCAAACCCTAACACTAGTTGAGTTTCACATGCTGAGATGCTCAGGCAAAGAACTTTCTCCAGGTTACATTTTCTGTGAAATATCCCCTCTTCCCAACTCCCTGGCCAAACTGTTATCCAAAGCACATGGTGCAAGGTGCTACTGGGCAACAAGCCTTTGCTATGCCCTCTCTCCCTTTCCCCAGCCCCTTTCACTTCTCTAGATCTGGTCTTGAATCAAACAGTTGTTCTCATAAACTGTTTCATCCTTTTCAGAGCCACAGATGAACGAAAAGGGTTTTCCTTGCCACAAACATTGTGGGTTCCTATGTGATTCTCTGATTCTGGGCCTTGCATTTTTAATCCCACTTTCTAAAAGGCAAATTATTCCCATAAATGTTAGCTGTGGGCTCTGACTTATCTGCCCTGGTCTCCACTGCTGCTACCTCAGACTCTGTAGTTGTGGTGAATTGTGGCCAGCTTAAACACAACACAAATGTGATATAGTACATTTTCTCCAGCTCTGCACCTCCTTAAACATTCAACACTCATGCAGAAAAAGTAAGATGTATGCAGACACAGTGTCTTCACACAATTCATTCTTGGTAAGAAACTCCTACAGAATAGGTGGCTGCAGATGTTCTCTAGGTTGTTCTTCAGACAGCAGCATCTTCTCGGTGAGTTTTCTTTTCACTGATTCATTACCATTGAGAAAATGAATGAATCATCTAGGATGAAGCAGGGACTCATTGTGGACCTTTGTCTTTTATCAGATACCTCCTGACAGAGCCTGACTGAAGCCACAAAACTGAGGTCTTCACCTGACCTTGCACCCTTCCCCCACTAGTTCAGAGCTTGGGTTCGTGTTTTGGCTTATCATAGAAGCTACACATAACACAGGGCAGCTGTGAAATATAGATCCCAAGCCAAAGTCTGATTTATGAAAACCTCATTCAGAGCCATCTGTACGTAATGTTTTGGGCTGGAGCCATCTTTACCCAGAATTGGCACCAAGTGCCTCTTAAAGATTCCATAAGAATTTGGTTTATTTTTTCACTTGTTTTGGTTTTCTCTTGCAGACTTGTTCTGTCTGTGCATACCTTCACTTTAGCAGAAAATGGAAACGCTGAAATATCCTCAGAAAGACTTTGTTTTGCTTTTGTTGTTAAAGTTCTTCAAGCTCAATAAGAAGCAAAAACTTTGCAAACTTTACAAAGAAGCCTGTAAGGCAAGGTAGAAAAACTATTTTTTTTCCTCAGAGGTATCCTTACCATGAGTATGGGTTAACTCTTGGCAACATGAAAAACGTGGGGCTTCCTAAATACTAAATGGCTTATAAAATGCTCAGGTTTGACTGAGGCTCTGAACAAATGCCCTAGCACTTGGGTTCAGATACAGAATAACCCCACAGTTATCTCAGTCAAATCAGTATTTGTACCTCTCAGAATAAACCATCACTTTGCTCTGGGATGGAAAAATGAGAAGACTCATACTCTTCACAAACCCCAAAATATCTGCTGTTAGTATTGTTGGGCTGTGAAAGAAACAGTCAAGAAATTGTGGAGCTTCAGTGCTGGAGGGGGTGGGGGTGGGGGGTAGGGCTGAGATCCTTCCCGGCCTCCAATTAGAGTCCACACACTCATTTTTCTCCACTTGCATATGTGCCATGCAGAATCCCAGTCCTCTGCTGGGGAACACAAAGCATTAATGCACATCTCATTAAGGGTATTTATGCCATAAAGTCAATATTCTGCCAAGAGGTTGTGACTCACACCCCCTAAAGAGACTGAGCAGCCTGCAGCCTGCTTCCAAGGCAGAGCAGAGTGCCTGGTTCTTCTTGTGGGACAATACTGGTCTTAACCGTTGCGAAGGACAAGAGTTAAAGTTTGAGTAACTTGAAAAATGTTTCCTTTTCCTTGACAGCATATCCCCAAATATGTTATGTGACCTCTGAGAACGCTGGTGCTGGTTAGATTTTGTGTACTGGAAGGCAAGAGGGCACATCTCTTTCATGGCATAGGAAAAGAGTTTGCCCTCAAAGCCCCATCTGGCAGCTGAGCAATTCCACTCAGAGGAAGATGAGAGGAGTTTCCATGAACCTGAAAATGTGACTGAAAGCAAAAATGACTGTAGAATTCTGCATGGATGAGTTAGCATTTGCACTTTTAGGGTGCTGCCTTGTATAGGCAAGACCACCATGTTTGAAAAATCAGGCACAGGGTTTGATATTCTGCATAAATTTGCGTGCAAGCTTAAAACTCCACTGCAATGCACTTTAGTTCTTGGCCTCTACTTTAACCCTCCCTAGAAAGTTAGCAGGTTTTGCTACAGCACATGGACTGTACAATAGCATCAGTACAAAAGCTTTGTTTCCTCTTAAGGAAAGGTTGTGTTGTAAACAATGATCAAAAGGAAAGAGAAACAAACAAGAGTAGCTGTATGGAAACTGTTTGAAAAGCTCTTTGGTGTGTTCACTTCCCTAAGCCCCTGGTGTTTTGCTGTTGTGGTTGGCCTGTAATTTTCAGGCACTTTTGGAAATTATGATGAATCATAACGTTTTCTAGATCTCAGAGGAAAGAAAAACAGTAAGAGCCTGCAGTGGCATTTCCTAGTTAAATATACGTTTGCAGCACAACATGAAGTGCTGGGTTTAATAAACAGCTGCAATTCACTTATCTTTCCAATGGATCACTATAAATACATGTTGGAAAGTACCTTTCACCAAACTGCCCATTAGAAGTGAACTACAAAGGGAAAGGATTGTATCTGGGATGCATTTCTTATCTCTGTGAGTGCAATGCATTGCCTGCAGAGACTTTTTTTTAAAGCAGAGGATATTTAATGGTACCTTTTAGAATTCCAATAAAACTAACATGTTTTATTTTCTTCCTGCTGGAAGAAGGTTGATAACACTTGAAACAATGACAATCTGGTGGGTGCAGGTGCAAACTAGATGCTTAAAATAGTAGATGAGCTTCCTAGTTAGGTATCCTATCCTGCTCTACTCTTACTAGAAGACAATTAATGTTCCATACTATGGGACAAGTGAACAGAGTGTGTTAACTTATACTCAGCATGCCTGATTAGTACTTTCAGGGGAACACACTGAGCATTTGAAGGGTTTGGTGGCTTGTCTTTGCTTTTTGGGAGAGAAAGGGCAGGATCTGGATGATGTTTATTAAGGTTTGCTCTTGCTAAGCACAGAACAGGCAGTCAGTATGTAGTTAGAAGTGGAATACTACAGTCTGTTTTTTATTGATACTTCACCATCATGAAATATTCTAATATACTGCTTTCCTTTCAGCTCACTATGGGCATGACTCTAATGTCACTAATGGTAAGTGTTGAGTGGGATCAACCACCTTTGGAGACTGCAAAGGTCATCCCCATATCCAGTGCTTGGGGAGCCCACAGTTGCCACACAGTTGGAAGCTGGTTTGATCTAAGGCACAGCTCAGGAGGAGATTTCTGGTCAGAAGTCTGAAACACAGTAAATGCCTGCCCAACAGAGTCTGCAAAATTAACCACTGGGATTTTACTGGGTGGTTCTGAGTTCCCATATCAGAACTCTTTGCTCACAAGCATTTCTCCCAATACATATTCTTTTCTGAATATGGTGTGAGTTGTTATCAAAGCTACAGCACTGCTGTCAATACACCACTAAAGGAAACAAAATAGGTTTTCATGTGTTTTATGTCTTCAGTTCCAGTTAATAATTTCAGGCTTCCTGATTGCCCCAAATAGAAGTGTATGTATTTAGATCTGTAGCCAGGACAAATGAAAAAACAAAACCAAAACCAAAACAAACCAACCCAACAAAACAACCAATTATACTGACTTACCTAATTACTTCTACAAAGCTGCTAGGGCTGCTACCATTAAAATATGATATTCAGGCATTAACCTGGCATTGTCCTTGTGATGGCATCAGAAGCAGACACATGCATCATCTCATAGGAACACAGCAACAGTATCTCTTGTGAAGCTTGGAAGGATTAATTAAGCTCAGAGTGATGTGTCCTATTTAGTAATGACAGCCAAGTTCAATTAAGTTCCATCTGACATCTCTTTGGATGCTTCTTCAAACATTATGTGACTGTCCTGGCACTGTAATACTCACAAAATTGGTTTTCTTCATAAATTTTTTGTTATAATTTTAGTTCTGTATGGGGCTGGATGCAAGAGTGAGCACAACCTTCCACTTCATGTACTGACACTCCTGATTCTAGAAGCTTTAAAGGGAGCAAGAAGAGGGAACCACTGGACAACTTTGAGAAGAGGCAGGAAAACGTGCATTTTGATAATGTTTTGGGCAAAAGATCATTTGAGGGGCAAAGGGAATGGCTGTTTTATTTTATCTGAGCTGACTTCTCATCTGCTACCTGAGCCTCTCTAGTTTTTCTCCTCACTAGGAAACAGCTTGGCTGTGGCCATTGCCTGACTGATGAAGTCAGGGTCAATTTTTTCCATCTGGACTGCATTAAGCATCTTCCATTTGCTCATCTCCCTCCCCCCAAACCATGCCTCTCTTCTAATGCTGATGTGCTGCCAGGCATGTTCCATTTCACCTACAGCCAAAAGGCAGCTCCAGTAGGATCTCATTAATTCACACTAATGATGGGGAATTTGGCAAATTAGTGAAGTGACTTGATCCTGCCATTATTAATAGCTTTGCCATTGACTTGGGGCAGAACTGGGTTGATCCTCTGAATTGATAGCTCTCCTCCAGAGATATATTATGTTTTATGGAATAGACTGACTTTTGTTTGGATGATTTGAGTTTAGTGTTGTGCTGGTGCACACCATGGCAAAAGCAATGGACTCTGATTAATGTGATGGCTCACAACAGCTTTTCAGCTATTAAATCTCTGTGGAAAGGAAACGAAAGCAAAAAGATGAGGTTTTTTTCCCAGTTAGTAGAATGCAGGAACTTGCACACTGAGAGTCACTGTATATCTATTTGGTCATCAAAAAGATCCCAGCAAGGATTTAGCTGATGGGACTCTGCCAGAGATTTCCAAGTGACTGGAGTGAAATCCTTGGGCTTTTGTGCCTGAGCTTCCTTATGGAAAAAGAAAATATTCTTTCCTTCCTACTGTTCTTATCTATGACACTAGACTGGTATCTTAAAATCTAGTCCAAATGAACTCTGGGTTTTGAGATGCTCTCTGAACAATAACAAATGCAAATCTGTGATGCACTGGTCATTTCTATCATCTCTTCTCAGCTGTTACAGGTTATGTCTGAGTTTCCAGTCCAGCCATAACGCAGTCACAGGAGTCCAGGAAATATCTAATATTACTGTGCCAGAAAGAGCTCAGAAGCCCCCAGTGACTCCTATTCTCTCATAGTATAAAAAAAGGAATGAGTTCAATAGCAGCAGCTGAAGGTCTGTAGGAGTGCAAATTACTTTGTGTTTCTGAAGGTTAATGGGTTTTAATTTACAAAGAGCAAAATAAATATACATATGGGCTTATTCTCTTAAGAACACCAAAGCAGACAACTAGGTCCTCCTTTTGGTGCTTTCCTTCCTAGAGGCAATGCATAATCAACTTTTGGTCTTCTCAGTCGTTTAAGCTAACAAGACAGACCATGAACTGGAGCAGGTGAAGCACAGACACTTTACCTTCTGCCAGCTTTTGGGAGCAGGGTAATGCAGACAGTTGGAGGTGGCAACATCTTAAATCACTTCCATCACACAGAGCCTGTGTGATCAAGGGAGAAGTGAGGGTAGGGTGAGGCTAAAACTGCAACGAAAATGATCCGATGTTTCTACATCTCTCCAGTATTGGGCTTTATTTCATAGGCTTGAGTAAGACAGTAGGAACTGGAGCTGGGATCCTCCTTTCTGTTACTCCAGACACACAAGATGGGAAAGAACCATCAGGTCCCTCAGACAGACTGTTGTTGGGTGGTATCTCCAGAGCTTAGAGGAATATAAAAGCCTTATTCCCCCAGGAGCAGTAAGGAGGTGGGGATCTAGGACTGTTCTCCTATAGATCAGGAGGCTAACAGATATTTTTTACCTCTGTGGCAACACCAGCACATGGTGCTTCCCATTAGCTGTACTTTTATATATTTAAAGGAAAGAGACTTACTAATATTCTTGTTAGTCTGGACAGAAAAATGCTTTCTGGAAAACAGCCTTATAGGCAGTTTCCTGTCTCCTATGACATACACGATCTTTCAGTCAAAAAGCATACTAGATAAAATCAGTGCTTTGTAAATATGCTCTCACAATCCCCTGTTTAAGATCAAGACTAGAGGGACAACTGGGCCACGCTCCATCATGTGTGAACATGTATGAAGTCAGTCTCAGAACATACCAATACTGATTTGAGCATGTTCAGGATTTTTGTTCATGTAATGAATGAACAGACAACTTTGGATATTTAGGGAAATTTTAATGTCTTAAAATTGTTGCTGACTCCACTTTGTGCTCTGTGATTTGATCTTTGGCCTCTGCTGCTCCTTCACAAACTGGTTCCCACTCCACTTTCTATATGTCCTAGAGAAACCAGCCCTTGGCTGGCTCCATGTGACACTTCTGTTTACTCCTTCCCATGCTTTTATTCACTTTTGTAATGCTTTTAGATTATTCCAGTCTTGCATATGGCAGACTTTCGTGGCATTCCCTGTTTTCATTCCTTCTCTTCCCTTCCCCCTGTCACCTCAAAAAGCAAAACGTCTTAAATGAAGGAAGAAAAGGGAAATCTGCCAGAAGGGATTAGCTAGGGTATGCGTAGGCAGCTGTGTGCTCTGGAAGGAATTCAGTCATATTTATTTTCCCTTGTTCTACTTTTCCTAAGTTTTCCTTTAGTTTATCCCTAATTTGGCTGTGTCTGGTGCTAAATTTAGATGCCACTCAATGAGATTCTTCAAATCTTGAAAGCCTGTGTATGGTGAAATATTTGCTAGCTTGACTGCCTTCATTAGGCTTCAGAGCTAACAATCCAGCAACATAAAGTAAAACAACTCTCTCCCCAAGGAACTGTAGGACTTGGCTTTTCTATGAGCTTAGAAAATCTTTTGCATCTTGTTCACATTACAGTTTATTTTCAGAACTGTCAGTGCTGGGAGTATTTTCAATCACAACAAAAACATTTGTGATTTTATTTTTAGAAATGACAGCTCAGATTCCAAGGCAACCATGAGATGGCAACCTGGCTAGCTGAACTGTTCCAAACTGGCCCAGTCTGACTTGGCATCAGCAAGGAGGAAATGTCTCATTCTGCGCTCAACTTGCCAGGGAAGGTCTCATTGCTTTTGTAGCAGTGTAAAATGACTGGCTGCTGCCCTTTGCTGCAGAGTTATGAATCATGCTCTCACCAGAGTAGGAAGTCAAGTGTTCCTCTGAATAAGTCTATTTGCCTTCTAGAGTGCCACCCACATCAAGCATCATACGCTTAAACCTGCAAGTGTGGCAACACATATCAACCTCAAAAGCAGGAGCCAGGTAGCATCTGGCTATTAACTGTATCAAACATGAATGAAGGGAACTGCTTTCCAAGCAAAATTAAAGGGGCAAGAAGCAAAGATGCCCTCTTACAAGCACAGCTATCAGCTTGAGTTCCATAGTTTTAATAAAGCTGTTTGCCTGTTCTTTGATCTATTTTAATACTTTAAAAAAATGTCAAAAGCCTTCTTTGAGGCTCAGCAAAGTAGTTGGGAGAATTTTCATTCTTTCTCTCCTCCTTGATACTTGACAGGATTTGGATCAATCTGTTAAAATGTATTGTGGCTATGACTCAGACAGAGATAATACAATTATGAGGGCAAAGCCTCTGTTGCACAAAATCAAGGACCACTCATCTTCTAACCTCCTGGGCTGCTACTGAGGTAGCCCCAGGGAGATGTTTCTGCAGTTTGCTGCCCTGGATGATGCTGTTAACCACAGTATAGAAACTGTCTCAGGAAACTCTGCCAGTGCCTACATCTGCTCTTTGGTGTTCTGCTGCTCTCCAAGTCATAGGGCAGTTGGCCAGAAAGTGGCAAAGGACAAATGAAGTAAGTATTTCCTCAAGCAGCAAAGCCTATGAAGCCTGTTCTTTGATAACTGTGCTTCATAACTGCTTTCTCTAGTAGCCAAGGTAGAAACTGCTGGGATATTTGTAATGTTGTGCTCATTCTCACTTAGCTTCTCTGGTGTTTCTTAAGAGTTGGGCTCTGGTTACAGCCTTAGTGGGGATTTAACACGCTCTGTCTCTCTGCTATCCAGCAGTCTATTTTAACAAAAATCACAGCAACCTGATTATTTCTGAGACCTCTGCCCCCTTGTCAATTTTCATTGGAGTTGGCCCAGGAGTTCAAAAGGCTGTAACAGTTTGATCATATAATCCAGTCTTTAGGAAACCAAGCTAAGGAACAAACAAACAGAAGTCCTTACAGAAATACTCCCTTGACAGTTGAGGGAGTTTTTTAATCAACACTTTGACTTCTATGAAGATTTTTACCTTCACTTCCCACAAAGATAATCTTACAGGTCAGCCACCAAATGTACAGAAACGGCTTTGGAGTGACACTGTTACAGGCAGGTTTGCAGTGGGGTTAGCCTGTATCTCAGTGGGAGCTACAGGAAACCAGGGTGGGATCCAGGTGTCCTGCCAGCATCACCTGCTTCAGAAGATGACCACTTGTGGAGTAATTAGCATCCAAGTTTAACAGGAGCAAAGCTCAGAGATGAACTGTTCCATTGCTGGGGTGTGCAGAGGGAGAGATCACCAAATGGACCATTCTTTCAGGCATATCCACCCAGCTCAAATCCTGTAGAGAGCTCCTGTGTTGGGTGCTGCAGGAGTACCAGCTCCATGATTTCTGGGAGCCTGAAAATAGGTATAAAAACCTACACCTAATTGTGGTCCCATCTGGTTTCTTGCCCAGCTTGGTGGGATTGCTTGCCCCAAGGAGTGCAGGGAGTTCTCTGAGTCACAGAGAGCACCCAGTTCAGGTGCTGGGAGCAGAGCTGAGCAAAGCTCTCTACAAATCCCAAGCTTTGACAGATCCATCTCAGTGCAGCATGACCTCAGAGCAGGAGCACCTCGCTCGGAATCCTCCAGGTTAGCAGCCAACTTATCCCTTCTGCTTCACTTCCCCTGCTGCTCTTTCCACAAGCAGTGACAGCAGAGCTGCTGAAGGGACAGTTTTACAACCTAATCCAAATAAAAGATCGCATCTGCCACTGAGAAAACCCTGGACAAGAGCATGCTTGGACAGTACAAAATAATTTTTTTGTTGTTAACTTCAACCCCCTTTTTACACTTGCCACTTCCCAAGCAGTTCTTTCTTTCTTTTTTTTTTTTTTCTGACATGTCTTTAAAAAAAAAATCATGGAATGGCAAATAGGCCAAAAGAGATTATTTATGCACACTCAGCGTTATTTGATCTTGGTCAGTTATTACTATGTTCCAAACAAGAGACTGGAAAAACAAATTTCCCCCCTCCTTTTTTTTTTTTTTTTTTTTTTTTTTTTTTGGGGGGGGGGGGGGTGTAGGGGGAGAGAGCGTTTTGGGTTTTTTTTTTGTTTGGTTTGATTTTAAGGAAATCGGGACTTAACATTTTTTCCCGCCGTCAGAAGCGATGACGCCTCACTCCGCTAGCCAGGGTACCTCGCGTCTGAGGGATGGGCTGTCCTCAGACACCGCGGGGAGAAAGCTTGTCCAGCCCCGCACAGGGATCCGGAGTTTACCAGGCTATAAATAAGGTGATTGGGAATGGCCTCTCGGAAGGTAGCGCCCACCTCTCTCCTCTCCCCGGGGAAAGGGAACAACATCTCTCTTTTTTTACCTTTTATTTCCTTTCTTACTTCTTACTTTATTTTTTTTTTTTTAGCATAACTTTCTCCTGTGTAAGAGGTGTACGTTTAATTATAAAAGGGCCTTTTTCTGTTGTAATCTGTTTCCAGTTCAATTCTTTTGCTGGATAAATCCCTTAAACGTGTTGTCATTCCTTATTTATTGATTGCAGGTATTTGGGGTTTAATTGAGCAAGTCGGTCGTGGCCCAGGGCAGGAGTGGCGCTACATGAGCAATTAAATCTGATTAGCCCGAGCCCTTTAAGCCCCAGCTGGGTGATTGATAACCGAGACCAACATTCTTCAATTGACTCGCTACATCAAAAAGGAGAAAGGCTTAGAGGAGAAACGCATGGGTCCAACATGAAAAATAGCAAAGGAGCCGAGCAGATTAGATTTGCAAAGAAGCTGAGCTAACGGCGAAGGGAGTAGGGAAAGCAGTCCTGGGCAGCCCATAAAATAAATCCGTAAGTGTCTCCTCCTTTAAAACTCAGCAAAGATAGATTTATTTTTTTTTTTTTCTTTTTAAGGCTAAAGTGACCCGAGCTGGAGCGAGAATGACGGAAGGCCACTGCGCTCGGATTTTAACACTCCACAGCCCTCGAAGCTGAGCTCCATCCATAAAGCTGTCGTCTGTTTGTTAGTGTGTTTGTCTGTTCCGTCATTACACTTTTTGCCCGGTAGTTTAAGAAAATAAACTAGCAGGGAGAACAGGAGTGAGTAACCCCCATTTATCAGGCTGATGGATGTCCCGTGTCTCTCTTTGGGGGCGGAAAGGGGGGCAGAGGGATGTCCCTGCCCGCAGCATCCTCCCGCCCCTGCAACCGAGGGAGCTGGTACCCGCAGAGAGCTCCGGGGCACGGGCACTCCTGAGGTTTGGAGCACAGAGATGCTCCGAGTCAACGTCTTGAGGGAGGTCGCAGCTCTGCTCTTCTCAGACGCTGAGCTTGCTTATGTTCCATGAAGATCTAAGGAATCGGCTCTGCTAAGTTCTCGGGAGCAGCTACGGAGAAGCACATCCCCATCATACACATTCACGCCCCGAAGTAGCCTCGTTTTCCGCTTGACACCAGAACAGAGAGGGCGTGACGGGGGGGGAGCAGGCAGCTCCCTGATCCGCCGAGCCTCCGCGATGCCAGACCTCGGGGATCTCCCGCCTTACGCAGGAGCCACCGAGCCGGCACCGCCTGCCTCATCCCAAATTACAGCGAAAGCGACTTGATGGGAGAAATCAAAGCAAGGGGAGACGGGGCGCGGAAAACACCGAGGAGGGGGAACGGGTGTGGGACACGACATTGCAGACCCCTCAGGGCAGCCCTGGGCCGGGGCGGGCGCCGGAGGCTCGGTGGGGCGCGGGGTGCCGGGTGCTACCCTGGCGCGAGCACCGAGGGGCCGGGGAAGCTCCGAGGCCGCTCCCCTCCCGCCTGTCGACCGCCTTCTCCCTCGGATCAAAACAGCTTGAAAGCAGCAGAAATCACTGGGGAGGGGAGGAGGACGTCAGCAGGAGCTGGACTTCTAAAAACCGTTCCGCCCCATAGGCTTTAATATTAAAAACCCCCTAGGAGTCTCAGACACTGTATTAATTAGTGCAACCACCCATGAAAAGTTGGGTTTGGAACAGCATTCTTTGCCCTGTGTGAAACAGCAACCCTAATAAACAATTGTTAACTTGGCCTATTGCCTCTGGTAAATTACACAGCATTAAAAAATAATGCTTTTCATATTAGGCAGTAATTAAAGGTTGGGGCAGCTTTAAAACAAGAGGGGGAGGGGGGGGGAATCAAAGAAAATATAAAAATGTTCTTTCAAGAGTTATGGGAGGCTAATAAAGTATGTCTGTTATAGTGCACCACTTTGCCCCCAGCTACAGCCAAACTGGAGCCACTGCAATTGCCTCTCAATAAGATAATGATATTCCTTTCTCTGCTATTAAAAGGCTCCCAGTGCAAACTTAAAATGATTTATTTAATTTAAGAAATTATGAGGTGTAACTTCAAAGCGTAAGCCGTTAGTAATGGAAAACACCAGGTTGTTTAAAATTATAATAATAATTGTTTGGAATACAGTGACATCAAAGTGCTTTCATCACCAAATAAAATATAGCACAGACCCCCAAATCCAGTGGAGTTTATTGAGTAGACATTTTTTCGTGTGTTTTTATTATTTCCTTATCAAGAGACATTATTTTAGCAGCTCCTTTTCTCAGCTTTGATGTTTTGACAGTCTTAAATTAATTTTATTGCCTTTTTTTTTTTTTTTTGGCTGGGAGATGGGAGATTATTCTGACTGCTTATTTTTCATTATGACTTTTTTGTTTTCAAGAACCGGTTTGTTATTTAACACAGCACCTTGATAAGCGCAGTAGAAATGAATTGGCTATTACAGGTCATTAAAAAGCAAAGAATTCTGTTTTCAAGCAATCCATTACACGTCTGGGAAAATATTCCTACTTAAAACAAACTTTGAGCTGAACGTTGGCATAATCAGTTTAATAAAACGGGTAGCGCATACTTTTAAGGAACGCGGTTTTTTTCTTTACGAGATTCTTGCGTATTCAAAACACAGCAATCTAAGAAATACATATACAGAACATTTTGCCAAAAACGACTTGCCTTTACACTAAGAATATCACAGAATGGTTTTAATTTCCTTGGGCAGTATTATAAAACATTAATCGTACGTACATTGCTTGAAACTTTTCCTTCCCAAGCAAAGCAGAATTATTCAAATCCCCTTTTAAAAAATGGTAGCATTTAAAAATATACTACAGTTGCAGCTTTATAGACCGGTATTTCCACTAAAACAGCAGGGACAGAATTGCTCCGGTGTTAAAAGACTGAAATATAATGGATGGAAAGATTTTTATTCCTTTCGTGCAGCTAGTTGGGAACTGCTAGTAGCACCCGCCAAGTGCGTTACGGATTACGGTGGGAAACACTTATCAAGGGTCTAAGGGAGTCACACCCAAAACAAAACAATGTAGAAAGACCCTCACATTCTGCCCCCCATCTCCGCGCTGGCGTCTGGCACCGAAAAGGAGCGGGAACCGTGCAGCGGTTCTTCCACGGTTTTCCCAGTGCGGGGATGAGCCATGCGACTTCCCTGAGACCCCTTACGCATTTCACTGGAAAAATACACCCCCTGCTCTGCAATATTAAAAAAAAAAAAAGGGGGGGGACGACAAAAAAGAGGGTAAAAGAGGGATAACTGCTTTGTTGTTTTAGTGGGGTTCTTTTGTGTGTGTGTTTTGGGTTTTTTTGCGACAGACACTTCCCACGCAAAGAATGTAGGCACTGTCGAAAGTACTTTAACTTCCACAAATGACCCCGGGAAAAGGCATTTTATGTGTCTGTGGTGGTCACCGGTCGTAGGTAGGAGAAGAAAGCAGCCAGGCAGGGGAGAGTGTTGGGTTTTGGAGGGGTTCTTTTGTGGCAACATTTTTGTCCCGTTTGGTTTCTCGTCTGCGGGGATAACGCGGGATAAATGGGGGGGAGAAATCTGATTTGGAGAAAGCACAATGGTGACTTCCCTGTCTGCTCAGACCTGGGGTCGCTGGAAGCTGGATCTTCCTCAGCTGCCCCGCGGACTCTGTCTTCTTGTGCGAGAGCTGTACGCAGCCGAGGGCCAGTGCGTGGCTCGGAGATTCCTCCCGCAGTCCCGGGAGGAGCACGGGAGACAGGGGAGGTGGGGGCTTTCTGGGCAGGTGGGTCGTCCTTGGTTACGCACTCTCTCCTGCCCTCCGTGGGTTCTCCTTCTCTTGTCCTGCGTGTTCAGCGCTCAACCCCTAAAATTCTGCAGAGCCCCCAGTGTGCGAGAATCGTACATTCTAGTGCTTGTGGCGTTTGTGCGGCGAGACGCACCACACAGTGTGGAGTTTGCAGTGTAGAGTTCA
This sequence comes from Indicator indicator, assembly GCF_027791375.1. NCBI lineage: Eukaryota > Metazoa > Chordata > Aves > Piciformes > Indicatoridae > Indicator > Indicator indicator. Next base: position 7,587,063 of record NC_072027.1, read on the forward strand.
TCAGCAAAGAGATCTATGTGCGCGCACACATGGGCACATACCCTCACGGTGTGCAAGTGCGTCTAAACCCATGGTGCGGGGGATATCCGAAGCAAGAAGCAGCACACGGTCTGGGGCTCCGCTTGCCTCCTAGATATGGAGTTTAGCTGCGTTCCGTACTGCCCCCCGCGCTGGGATGCGCGGAGCAGGTGTCCGCTGCTGTGCGGCGTCTCCCCCCCCCACTACTCGGAGTCGGTGCCAGGAGTCGGTGCCCAGCCGGGAGCGGCTCCATCCCCGACGGCGAGGCACTTGAGGCCAGCCGAGGGGCCAGGGTCCTGCTGGGGTCCTGCCGGGTCACAGCCCTGCCGAGCTGGGTGCCCGCTGCCCCCGGCCTCGCAGTGCGGCTCCCGGCGGAGATCAAACCCCTGCGCTTTCGGGCACGCCGGCTCACAGACGCGTCGCAGCCAGCGAGTTTTCCTCCCTCCCCATAAAATGCAGGAATTCCGGGGTTTGACAAGGCAACGTGACAACATGAAATGCAGGCTCCGAGCGCCCGTGGCTTTAGGTAATGAACGCTTGGCCGTAGCGAGTCAGAAAGCCCATTCCTAACTGTTTATGTCAACAAATCCATACCTCATGAATTAAGGTCCCGGGAGAGCTACTCAGAGCCCGGCTGGCCTGCGCCGCCGTTCAGCAAGTCGGGATTTTAAGGATCGGGATAATTTATCGCGTTGTTTTTAATGTTTATTATTTATTGCGCTAATTATTTTTCACTTTCTATTGGAAATTTAAAATATATAGATGTACCTGGAACAGATGCCAACTGTTTTCAGTCTCACTCAACTTCTAATCATCGCATCTGCTTTGTGTCAGAAAATACTTTGGGAACAATTTAACTTTGCATTAAAATAACTAATTAAAGCCACACCTCCACAACCTCTTGCGAAAGTGGAGGAGGAATTTCAGTAAGTGCATCGCTTTTAATGGTAGCATTCTGATTTCCCTGTCTTGCTGTAATTTATTCAGTTACAGATCTGCCTGCGGGGCAGCTCCCATTAGGCCGATGATGAAGTCTCATGAGTAAAGCTTGACACCTCCCTCCTAATAAAATATAATACTCAATTAACTCGGCCTTTCTGAAGGCTTTAATTGGAACAAGTTAATAATGGGCGCAGGGTGAATTGTCATGCCATCCGCAAGCTCGGGAAAGGTGTCATGGATCCGTCCTGCCTTTCCCAGAGCAGAGGTTGTAACCGAGATTTGGAAGCTTTTCCTTCAACACCCCTGTGTTCTGCAATAAATCTGTATCCATTTAAGGATCTATCATAACACACACAAAGCTCTTGCGCTCAAAGAATTTCCAGCGAAAAGATTTAGCTGTAATCCCTGACACAGCTGATTTATACTGAAGGTTAAAAAATGCCTTTGGTTTATTTATAACCGGCCCGGCCCAGCCCAGCTAAGAAAGCACTCGGGACAATCGGACGGGGAAGGATTGGGACGAGGGGGGCTTCACCCTGCCCTGGAGTTAGGGGGATAATGCTTCAGAAAGAGGGAGCCCTAGAAAGAAGCAGTTCTATCCGGTTTTTATGCGGTAGTAAATGCTAATTTGAAAAGTCTGCATGGAGATTAGATTCCTTCAGCTTTGTTCCATACAGTTAAGAACCGAGAAAGGTTAACAGGGATTTTTTTTTCAGAGTCGGAAGGCGGGTGAGCAGGGCAGGATCCACGGTGCCCGGAGCTCTCCCAGCCGCCAGCCCAGCCCCCTCCTCGCAGCCCAGTTCGGGAGACGTGTCCCCTCGAGCCCTTTTCCTGCTTGCCCAGCAGAGGCCGGAGCCAGTGGGGCGCCCAGTGCCGCCTAGCCGGCCCGCACGGAGGCAGGTGGGGACCTGGCAGGGGCGGCGAGCGGCGGCCTCCGGGCTCTGCCCGCAGGGAAGCGCTGCCGAGGTGCTGCCCACCGGCGCGTGCTGGGAGAGAGAACTGTCTTCGGGAGAACTGCGAGGCTGGGACGAGCAGGGGAAAGGATGGAGCTCTGCTCTGAGCAGCGGAGAGTCAAACCGCACGGTTGGTTCGACAGACGCAAACACACCCTCTTCTCCAGCTGGTCCAGTTCCAGAGGTCACTCCTGATCCAAACAAGCCTCCTGAAACAAAAATCTACATTGGGCCTGCATGGGACTTGGGTGTGACCCGGCAAAGTAGCCCTGATCTCCCGGATATTCCTCTTCTCTGAGCGAACCCAAGCCCCAGTAGCCAGAAATGCCAGGGACAGGTGGTTTGACGTGCTATCCGGGCAGCGCAGCAGCACGGCCTCAAGGGAGGCTGCCCCAAAAACTGTGGAACAGTGCTGGTAGCACATAGGAGCCCTAAAACGCAACTGTGCTGAAGTGTTGCAGCATCCTTGCAAGGTCCTAGCGTACAAAATCACTTTCAAATACTGCGGAGTTAGAGACTAGTATCCTGCTAAATCACAGACTTGAAATCAATGGCAAGGCAAGCCAAGTCCTGAGCAAAGGGAAAAGGAGATAAGAAAACCGATGGAAACATCACTGGAGTATGATGTTGTAAAGAACAGAGGCACCTAAAAGCGGTTGTTAAGGAAACCTCATAAAAGGTTTGGCTTTCGACTTTGAATTGTTGACTTGCAATTCACCTTCATGTGCTGCAAATTTGGCTTTAATTCAGATTCAGAAAGGGGAAATAATCATAAAGGCAACTCAAACATTCCTTTGAACTTGACCCAGTGGTGCAAAATGCACACAGAGCGAAATTACTTGTTACAGAATTCCAAACACTCACAGACCCACACGCGATTAAACATGTTTTTTCTTTTTTAATTTAATTTGAAATAAGAGATAAGAAATAATAAATCTTCAATAAAATATATAAAATTGTACAAGGCATCCCTTTCAAAGGGACTTTCTATGATGGAAGATTGGGGCTGAGAGGAAGAGAGAAGTTCATCTACAGTGGGACCCAGGCAGTGACAGTGCCTGGGTGAAAACAAGCCAAAACCAGCAAAACTTCTTGGCTTTTTTTTCCCCCCTCCTTTTTCCTTTTTCTTCCATAACAACATGCTAAGAAAATAAATCCAGGAGAAGCTCTGCATTCAGTGCTCCACAGCCTTTGGAGTAACGTTCTCACAAAGTTTAGTAGGAGTAATACACATAATACAAGAGTTACAAGGAGAAGCCTGGGGAAGGTCCTGCCAGTGTTCAGGGAGCTCCCACAGGGACAGACAGGTTATACAGTCTCTTGGCACCCCACTGTCCTAGGAGTAGAGTTCTTTGTTTGTGATACCTAGATCTCTCTTAAGAAGGGCTTGAAGCATGAGTCACTTACATTGGCATCCTTAGCAAGGGAATGAGAAGACTCGGGGGGTTCTTCTGTTTAATACAAACTGTTGCAAATGCTAATAAAAAAACCCAAACATCTCCCAGAAGCGTTGAACAATCCTTTGCTCACCACCACTGCGGAAACAACCCACGACTTCTTCCCCTAGAAAGCTTCCTTACCTCTCTCTTGGTTTTCAAAGAGCATCACAGAGCCAAGATTACCTGGCTGTAGCCAAAAATTTCTAAGCATGCCAATAGGAAGAGATAAAGACCAGACTGCCTAACAACCCTCCCTTGCACTTTACCTCCCCTCACAGTGCTTTACAAACCGCTGAAGCTATTTATACAGACAAAGGCACTACAGGAGCCAGTGGTGGATATTTCTGTGTTTTGCATTTAGGGGCCCTGATAACCATCTTGTTGCAAATATCTGTCAAAGTATGGGATGCAAAAATTTTCCCTATCCCCAGGAAGTTGCTGGTTCTGAACTTCACTCAGATTACTGGGTCTAGTTTCTATTTACATGGTGTCTCTAGCTAAGGGCTTTGCTTTCTTTAAAAGAACTCCAAACAACAAATCCTTGACTATATTTTTTTATTTCCCTACCCCCGTGCCCTATATTAAGTGACAGCAACTTAGGGTGTGGGTTCAGGGCATGCACCCCTCTTACTTTAAACTTCTGTTGGGCCCCCTCACAAAGGCGTCGGGAAATCTCTGCCTCCAGAAGATGAGACTGCTCTTTCACCTGTTCTTATTTATTTATTTATTTTTACATGCACTGTATAAAACCCCTACATTTGGTCAAATGTTTTTTCTTTCTTTTTTTTTCCTCTTTTTTTGTTGTTTTTATGTTTGTTTTTTTTTTCTTTGAGGGTCAGACTCTGAGTGCTCAGAGCACTCTCAGAAGACACCCAACCAATAGCGTACAGGATGCCTTGCTTTGCTAATGCAAACTCCTGTACACTCAGGATGGCAGAGAGAAGCGTGCAGAAAGAACGATCAGTACTGGTTGGGGTACTGCCTTCTCCAGGTTGGACATGATCCACCAGGAAGTCTGTCTCACTGTCACTTTGTCTTTCTGATCTTCTTAGGATAAGTGGTACATGCTATATCCAACAGGAGTAGCATAGAGTCCAACAGGTGGGATAGGAAGCACAGGTCTGTGAAAAGGGTAGGATGTTCCATACAGCGAGGCAGCCTGAATGGGAGAGTTGATGGGGAAAGGGAGGCTGAACCCTGATGGCAACATGGGCTTTGCTGCCATTTTGAGCTTCTCTAGCTCAGCCTCCTGCAGTCTCTTGGCCTTGGCCCTCCGATTCTGGAACCAGATTTTGACCTGGGTCTCTGTGAGGTTGAGGGAGCTGGAGAACTCGGCTCTCTCGGCGATGGACAGATACTGCTTCTGGCGGAACTTGCGCTCCAGAGCCAGCAGCTGGGAAGTGGTGAATGGGGTTCGGGGCTTCCTATTCGTCTTGTGCTTCCTCAGGGTGCAGGCAGTGGGGCTCAGGTGTCCTGCAAGGAAGGGAAAGGCCAGTTATCACAAAAGCAGGGAGACCTGAATGCTCTGGAGAGATGCTGCGCTTGAGAGGACTTGGGCAAGAAGGGAGGGATATGTGAAGGGAATATCCCACCAGGTGATACCCTCAAAACGGGATCTTTTTGCACGTGGCTCTGGAATTCTTTTTCTGTCCAAACTTATGTTCACAGGAATTCAGCAGATGTCCCATGAAGTGAAATTTTGCCTTAGTGTCTTCAAAAAGACAGCTTGTAAGCAAATGGGCCACAAAAGATTTGCAGATACACACACAGCTTATCACTTTAGGAGTCCCATCACAGGGGTTTAGAACACACAACACTGCTGTCTCGGTAGCTGCAGAACTGGAGGAGTAAGTCCATCAAAGTACAGGACAAATGCATATGAAAAGTAGGAGACTCACAAAAGGACAGTGGTATAAGAGACAAGCCCAGCCCAGACTTGCTCCAGGATTTCTCCAACGAGAGCAACAAGCCAACTCTATTTTTTTTTCATGATAGCTGAAGGAGTGGGTCTGAAAGTTTCTGTGGCTTAGATAACTGGGTGGTTTTCTTGCTATTTCTTCTTTAAGAGCAAGTTTTTCTCTGCTTAATAGCTTTTTGAGTACTATTGTCTGTGTATCAACAAGTGTATTTTTAATTAAAGATTCAGGTTTTATGATATTTGCCCATTAAAAACAAACACACAAACCCCCAACATATAGCTTCAGCATATGTAGCTAACACAAGTCATGCAATCCACTATCTTCTGTGTTGTCTTATCACCCTAGCCAGGTGTTTGGGATGGCACATTGCCCACTTGTCTCTAGATTAATTTTGCATTTCACTAATAATTTTGCAATCTAAAGAATGATTAAAAAGCCTGTTGCTGACTGCAAATACTTAGCAATTTAGTTGTGCTTCAAATCACTCCTGGGGCATATGACAAGCCACCGTGGCTCCCCAGCTTGATAGGGAAAATGACACACAGGCTGTTCTTAAGAGGCTGCCAGATTTTGTACATGCTGTAGTGTCTAGTTCAAGTGTTCAAACACTTGTTAGGGTTTCAAATCATGTTTTTGCACCCCTTTCTCTTTCCTCTTTATTTATTTCTTTAAAAAAATAATCTGGATTATGAAGCTGTTTAAGTGCATGTCATGCAATTAAAAAATCCCTCAAGGTAAGTGTGCAAAAATTCAGAAAGAGCAAGAGGAGAACAGCTATAGTAGAAAACTGAAAGGTACTGAAAGTGAATAATAAAGCCCTCTTAGAAAACAACGTGTCAGCTGCCATCTTACAATCACATGGGGGGTTTTAATAATTAAGGTGTCATCATGACAGTAGGTTTACTCCTAAAATTATACTAAGTTAAAAATACACTAAATTAAACCTGCACTAAATCAACCCCAAATTCACTAACGATCGCCCCAATATATTACTTTCTCTTTTTCAACGCAACCTATTTCTTTTCTCAAAGTGAAGGTCCCCAAAGATCCAGTTAAAGGTGGTGTCTTTACAGCGGAGAAGAGGTTCACAGAGGAACCGAGGCTTCAGGAATCACTCCCTGTCCCATCACCTTCCCCGGCTTTCGGGTTAGCCCGACCCGGCCCGACCTCTATAACGCATAGGGAAAACCGCAAACCCATGCTTTTAAATTAAATCCCGGACAAGTATTTTTCCCCGGAATACACCCAAGCGTTCATAGCCTTCTTCCTTGACTATCCTCGAAGTGACTGCCCAACTCCGATAAGAAGTAGGGGCTGTCGCCACAGCAGCCGCTGTCACTGTGTTTACCCCGTCCCAGCCCTCAAGCACTCGACTCGGTGATTCTTTTCACTGGACATTTTTTTTCTCCCTTTTCTGTTTATTCTCCATTTTCTGGCCAATGTCAGACAAAAGAGTCACTTAGAGACCGTTCCCTCTTTGTCTTGCTCAAAACTCTGACAGCTCTTTTGCCAGCTCATCCCAGCCGTAATATTAAAAATAATAAATCGAGGAGTTCTAACGCCGAATCCCTCCGCCGACGGACGGGCTTCCAACGGAATCATCGGTCGTTGCCTCTTGCCTCACCGGCTCAGAGGGGACCCAGTGCCAGGAGGTGAGAAATCAGGAACTTGCTAGGGACCGATGATCATTTCTCCCACCCCCAAATCCCACTAAAATCCCAGGACCTAAACTCCTAGCTACTGAAGTCATTTACAGAGCTACTCTGCAGATCCCTCGATCCACCGATTTTAACAAAGAAATTCGAAGAGGGGAAAAAAAAATTCGGAGATAAAATTAGGCCTTGTCTAAGTCCGTGGTTTAGGACAGTTTTAGAGAAGAGGGTCCTCGTAGGAGCACACACTTCTTTTCACTCTTTTCCAGCACAAACCGGGAAGCGGGGCTGCACTGAGACTGGCAGGGGATCGCTACTTTCATGCCGGGCCCTTTCCCAGCTCGTCAGAAATAAAATTATTTCGGGGTTACCACAAAGGAAAGGAAGCGGCTGAAAGTCAAATCGAACTGATTGTCCAAAACCCAAAACAACCCCAAACATCCAAAAAACCAATCCAAAACCAAGCAAACAAACGAAAAAGCCCATTTCCCCCAAACTCCTCCAAATCTCCCAACAAACCCCCCCAAACTGCCCCCCCCAAAAAACCCCATACCAACCCAAACCACCTCCTAAACAAGCCAACCAAATAACCAAACACCCTCCTCCCCCCAAACCATAGGATCTGCAATAGCACTGAACTTCCTTCTTGCAATATTAAGTTATAGGAACAAATTCTGCGACTGTCCTGCTCGAGAGTTCGTGTCTCTAAAGCCAAATGAAGCAGAGCATTTAATTTACATCAGGGAAGCGAGGGATGCATGGAGGAGCACAGGTCGATCTGCTCGTACAGGTGTACAGCCGGTAAGGGGAAGAAAAAAAAACCTAGCAATGCCGAGATACGTTTTTCACCTTTTCCAAAAGGTAGTTTTGAGGATTCCCTCCCCCCCCCCCCCCTTTTTTTTAAGCAACTTTTTTCTCCTCTGTTCTTAAAGGGATCTCTCAGAAAGCAAAATGCAATTCAGCGCAGACATAGCAGCGTGATTCAAACAGCAAGAGTTTAAAAGGAGACCTGTCAGCTTCGACTCGTGTCTCCCTAAGGCGGTAGGGACGGGTTCGGAATAGATTGCAGAGGCTAAAGAGGTCAGGCCCAGCTCGGAGGGCTTTGACAGGCTGCTTGCAAAGAAGGAGAGATACACAAATACCGTGCCAGGAGACATCGCGGCGGGAGTCAGCGCTCAGACAGCGGAAGGGACAGTTTAACCGAGTTTAAGAGGCCGCTTTGCAACTTGAGGGAGAAGGAAACAGAGAGAATTTCCAGTTCTAGTTGCAAAGGGATAACATAAATGCACAAAGCGACAGCGTGTGTCGGGAAAGTGAGCACGTTCGTGGTAGCTCCTGAACTTCCTAGGTTTTAAAAAGTATTATATATAGCTATGTATATACATATATAACAATATAACTCTCTAACTCTGCAAATATATGTATGAAGAAATATGTAACATACATATAAACTCCACACATATATAAAATATAATATGCATATAGAGCGTGCCCCTGTGCACCACGGCGACAGGGAGCAGCGCAGGGAGTCCGGGGCCGCAGCGATGCTTGCTCGCTCGCCCGCCCTTGCTCCCCATCGGCCAGTGGCTCCCGCATAGACCCGCGCAGCTCTCTGCCGCGGCTTCCCCGGCCACTCACTTGGCGGAGGAGAGTATCTCCCAGCTTCTTGGATCCAGGACGTGCCATCCTCCGAGTTCTCCGATTTGACCGAAGCGGTATCGAAGGTTTTTGTAAGTGCCCCAGGTGGGCTGTGAGCGTCCCGGGAGCCGTGGCCCGGCAGCAGCAGGTTCCTGGAGGTGCCCACCGCCGCCCCGTCGGCGCTGCCCCCCGCTGCTGCCAGCGGCAGCTCTTTGGGGGGTTTCTTGTCGGACATGAGGGCTTCCACGCTGAACGGCAAGCTGGACACCTTGACTTTGTGGTGCTCCTCGGCGCCGGCCGTCGGGCCCTCCTCGTCGGAGGAGAAAACCTCCTTCGCCTTGGAAGGAGAAGCCATGGCGAGTGCGGAGGGAGGCTGGAGCGAGGCCGCCCGGGGAGCTGAGCTGTGCTGCGCCTCTGCCCGGCCCTGCGCGGGGACTGCGCGAGTGAGGCGCTCCAGAGCCGCCCCCCTTTTTCCCCCCTCTAGGGGCTCCTGGCGCTTTCCTCCTTTGGGAAGTAGAGTAAACGCCCCTCGGACCAATCAGAGCCCGAGTTTGGGCCTGACGTTGCGGGGTGACTCACGCCATTGGCTCGGGGGCGGGAGGGCGGGTACCAGCCTCTTTTTTCTTTATATATATATATATATATATTTTTTTTTTTTTTTTTCCCGGGGCTTATTTTGTTTGGGGTGTTCCCCCTCCCCCCGTCCCCTCCGAAATGAATTAGGAGTTAATGACACGGGCAGCCAGCGGAGCTGTGCTATTAAGGAGCCGTCCAGGGCTATAATCATACCAAAGCAAGCAAAAAAGCCGCCGGGTAATTAAGGCTGATGATTAGGCGAAGAGGAAACTTTAGAAGATCGCGGCTGTGCCTCTTCTCGCCGCCGGCTCGGCTCCTCCCGCCCCCCCACCTCCCGGCCGCGCCCCCGCCCCCCCGTTGGGTACTGCCGCGCCCCAGTGCCGCCGGCCCCGCCGGCTCACCCCGGACTGGGGTCTTCCCGCTCCTCTACCGGGTCCCTTGAAACGAGGTGCTTTGCAGAGGGCAAGGAGTCAAGGGGGCGGGATGCAGGACCCTAGCTCGGAGAAACGCTCCCGCCGAGAAGCGCGGGCGCCTGTTCCGCGCAGCTCATTTTTCACCCGAAAAGGGCTTCTTTTTGTTGTTTGCATTTCTCCGGCAGCAGAACCCAAGTCAGGCAAAAACACTTTGCAGAGGCTAGCTCTGTAATTAATTTTTTTTCCAGCGTCAATTACACACGTGATGAATAGATGAACTTCAATAAATTAGGGGCAGGCAGCCCTTAATTGAGAGGCATATCAAACCAGCGCTATGAAAACGATTCTCTCACTTTTTTATTTCCTACCAGTGTTATGAATAAAGAGTATCCTTTAAAAAGAGTTTCTAATTACCTTGCGAATAAAAGCAAAAGCATATTGTTGTTCTCATAATTATTTTAATCCTACACCGGGCATTATTTCATGAAGTGTCCACAACCTTCTGGGTTTTGTTGTTTTTCTTTTTTAACGTCCAGGAAATGCAGAGTTTGAGAGCTGTTTTGATGTCATAATTTATATCTGAGCCTTTAAAAACCAAAATAATCTGTGAAGGTGGCAGCGCATTTGCCAAGGTCTAGGGCTGTGTGGGACAGCTCCTTGCCCCAAGCTCTGACTTCAGGGGTGGCTCAGGCAAAGATGTGGGCTCAGTCCTGGATTACTGCAGAACTCTGTTCCCTGTATGGTTTTTGTTGTATTCCCTCCATAATACACACAGGGTTTCACTAGCTCATCTTATGCTTAAGTTGGTCTCCCTATTCAGCTGCCAGCCATGCTACAGCCTTGGAAGTCTCCAGTCCAGCTAACACAAATCATGACTTCCCACTCTCTCCACGATCTGGGTGATTATGCCTTTTCCTACAGGGCAGTTTGGGAGCTGATTTTTTTGGAGAAGAATGAGTGCTATGTGGATTTTCTTTCACACAATTGCAAAGATTGCAAAGATTGGAAAAGACCTGAAAGATCTGGTTAGGTGAGAGACCACCTCGAGGACAGGGCTGTATTGAATGTGCTGCACTGGGCTCAAAGGTGTCCCCCCACACTCTTACTCCTTACAGCCCTGAATCATACACCCCCTACCCCTATGCCCTCCTCCTGCCCCCTCCCCAATCATCCAACAAGTACCTGAGCTGTCCCAGCCCTCATAACAACTCACCTGATGCCACAGATGGTAAATTGGGACTGGGACATATGATCACTGTGTGGGAAGGAGTGTGGGAGTACATATATGAGAAGCTATGTTACAAAACCCCACTCATCAGTGGGAATAATAGTAGGGTTTGTGTACTCGTTACTTATTGCTAGCAATGTTACTTTGTGAGCAAGACTTGCAAAGAGAAGTGATGTCTTTCACTGCCTCAGTCCAACTAACTTGGCCAAAGCAGCCTACAACATTTCAGGCAACAGAGCCTTGATTAAGGTTTTTCTACAGAAGTGGAAAAAATAGTTGATCTCACAAGGTGATGTCTCTCCAGCTATTCTTTGTGTTCCCAGTTGGTCACTTCTTCCCTACAGAGATCATATCTCTATACTGAAAGATGCTTGCAGGGAGATGCAGGACTGCAGTCAGCCAGCCCAGGCCTTACAAACTCTGCTGCTGCAGTGGGGTTGAGCTTGTCTCTCTTCTCCCTGCCCCCCCTTCCTCCCTCCCACCACCCCCCTTCCCTTCCTTTCCCTTCTCCATGCTTCCTGCACCGTGACAAGTAAATGAGAATTGATGGACATCCAGGAACAATGCATGTGTGTCAGAACAATGCACTACCCGTGGAAAGCTATTGTGGGGCTGCTGAAAATGCTACAGATAATTATACTGCTCTCCCAAAGTCAATGCCCACTGGAAGGGCACCTGGGGAAGGAGAGCTCACAGCAGGGCAGGTCATGGTGACACAGATCACATCACTTGGGTGCAGGTTCTCTTCCTAGCTCCCTGGCTGTGGCCTAGGTATGCAAGCTTGCAAGCTGTCTCTGTGGGCTTGAAGAAGCTTCTCTGCACTGCCATCCTTTGGAAGGCTGGAGGAGGAAGTAAGGGGACCAAGGGACAAGCTTCCCTCAGCACTATCAAGCATGTAGCAGAACTTGGCTCATCCAGCCAAGGCTTTTGGGTGCCACAAGGGCACTGGGGACAGCAAAGCATGGCAGGATTTGCTATGGTGCTTGCAGTTTTCAGCGTTAGCCCATCGTGAGGTTGGGAGCATTTTCTGTCTGAACTTGGAGGTTTCTCTCCTCCCTCACCCCTCCTCTCCTTCCTTCTCCTACTGTCAGTTAAACGAAGCCCCACACGGAACTGAATGCCAGAAGGAAACCTTGCCGAGACGGAGTTTGGAGAAATTTTTAGGAATTAAGGCTTCCCCCCTGCCATGATCTCAGAGTGGCCACCCTGCGTCGGACCAGCGGTGAGTTTTCCCGGCCCAGGGAACCGACACGAGTCGGGGGATTCATCCCTGCGTCGGGCTACCCGCCGTGTCCCCTGTGAGACCCTGCTCCTGGGGACGCCGGTCCCGAGGGCTCGGCGGAAGCCTCCCGGCTCTCGGGCGGCCCTCTCCCTCGGGCTGTTTCCCAGCTCCGAGTCCGTGTGCCCCCTGACTCCCAGCCGCTATCAAGAAACCACCGCACCGAGCACGGTCGTATCACAAGGATGCCCTGAAAGCCTCTAACCCGCTGTGTCCCTCAGCCTTTCCACTCCGCGCCTCCGGCAGCATCAGCCCCTGTGTGCCGGGGCGGGCTAGGAGCGCCCCAGTCCCGGGGCTCTCAGCTGGAGTGGGAGGGGGAGGGCGGGAGCGCAGGGGGAGGAGAGACGTTGCAGACAAACTGAGGCTGTTTTGCAGGCGCCAGGAGCGGGAAGATGAAAGGGAAGCTCCTGGGGGAAGTGGCTGTGCAGTTTGACCGGCTTCAGCAGCAGCAGCAGCAGCAGCAGCGACGGCCCGTCCCGGCCAACTCCGCCTTCCACCTCCCTCTCTCCCCCTCCCCAGGCTCCAGGCTATCCCTCCACCCACCTCATCCTCTCATTCCCAGCCTGGGATGCCACAGCATCCTTGCTCCTGTATCCATCGGGTCGTGAGCAGCATCCCCCCCACCAGATGCTGCAGCATCATTAGTCTATGATAGCTGGTGCCGGTGAACTGGGAGGGGTTGTGCAATTCTTCATCCCTCTCTCCCTTATCGGTGTAAAGGAGGGGGGAGCCCATTTGGATCATTACACGAATGATGTCCCGTAACCCCAAAGCACCAGCTTGGTGCTCGCGGGACAAAACGGCCACGGGCAGTGGGAAGCGAGCTCTTCCTCCAGGAGGTACAACGTCACAAGCATTTCTCCTGCTTTTATGATCGATTTGTTTAATAAACTGTTTTCTGAAGAAAGGCAATTTTTAACGAGCCAGCGTGAGGCTGGCGTGTGGAAGGAAGTCCTTTACGAAAGGAAGATAAGGCTCCCTATTTGACTAGAAAGAATGGCAGGAAAAATGGAATCAGAGTGTGCATCAAGTCTTAAGTTTTGCCCCGAAACAAAATGTACACCAAGGTAGTATTTGATGTATCAGAGATTGGGAGACTTTTGTCTCATCACCTTGCTCCAGATGAGACCTGGAGCCAGGAGAAAGGCGTTGTAATTGCAGATATTATGCATTTATCTCCAGACGCTAGAAAGGCATTAAAACGAGCTGAACATCAGGGCTTCCCAGGGATCAGGTCTGGTTACCGACACTTCGAGCTAAATCCTCTTCGTGAGTCTTTTGGACTCTGTTTTTGAAGCCATTTTGGATAATGGTTGTTAATTGCCGAGCCAGCTCCCGGGAGGCTTGTGGGGGCCCTCTTCCCCGGAGCATCCTCTGGCCACTCCCTGGGGGGACCTACATGCCCACGGTCGCTAGAAGGCTGCACCCGGCATCTGGGGGGAGTGTGCCTGCCCAGAGCGGTGGGGCGCGCAGTCCGGTGGAGCCCCGGCTCCTGGAGCACTGGGAAGGTGGATGCGATGAAGCAAAGTCGCACTGTATTCGGTGCGGGAAATGGGCAGTAAGTGCAATCACGCGTTATAATTGTCCTCTGTGTCACCCGACAAAGGTTCCTATTTATCGCACCGGTGTCATCCACTTGTTAAGACAGTGAGTGTACAGTGAACCGTGATTATTGCATAATACAAGCGTCTGCTTTTCCACCCGACCAGGGTTGTTCTCTCCCTCCACTCAGGTATTTCATTTACGATCAGATATTTATTCTGTTTGGCAAGAGGCAGGAGACAGTTGTGAGAGATCAGATGTTTTCCTGCTCAAAGCAGTTAACAGTTTTGCCTTCAAGGACCGAAAACGATTTTTTCCCCCCGAGGTAACAAGGTTTTAAATAAACACATGGGAAAGCTTAGAGGGAGGAAAGCGCAGACAGAGAGGTTGTATTTATACGCAGAAAACTCGCGATCAAGAAGCTCAGATAGAGACTTGTTTTTCGGAGGCGATACACGGCCCCTCGCTGATGCCACTAAGAGCGGGACTCTGGGAGTGCTGGTTGCCACGGGCAGTGACAAGGAGTTCTTCGGGCGACCCTGGACCCTGGAGGGCCCCGCTCTGCCCTGGAGACCAGGGCCGGACCCCTCTTCCCTCGAAGCCAGCGCAGCCAGAGCTGATCCCCGAGGCGCAGGATCGGGCCCCGAGGCGAAAGCCCCATAGCACCTGCTGCCTCCGTGCCGCTCGGAACCGTTATAGGTGATACCTTGAACACAACATCGAAAAAAATTACGTTGGCGAAATACTTTAGGGTTTGGCCCAAGACAAGCGCAGAGACGGTGCCCGGCTGGCTCCAAGCCCCTGCGCCCGCGGGCGGGTGGCACCGGCAAGAACTGTCCCGCATTTCGCAAACCAGTTCCCTTTTTTTTTTTTTTTTTCCCCCTTTTCCTTAAGAGAGTGAGAAAGTGGGGAAAAATTATGATCTTAGCTTCTTCCCGTGCTCTGTTTTCCGTTTGCAAACGGTTTCATCTAACTCGTTGCAATGGATTTTAATTATCGCACACAGCTTCCTGCTTCTCTGAGTTATGAATACATCAAAATGATTCACCCAACACAGAAAATAATGTGTGGAGTGTTATAAACTAAAAGCTTCTGCACTGACTTAGATCCGAGCACCCAGTTATTCCCAGAGACTGCCTGCACATACCCATCTCCCAATAGGAAAAAGCAGCTGAGTTTGGTTTGATATGTCGTTTTTAATTTTATTTGCCAGTTTTCATATTCGTTCGTTTTCAGTGCTTTGCCTGCTTCGCTCCTCTAATCTAGGAAATGCAGAGGGAATGTAAGACGGAAAATTTACTGAATTACCCCATACTCAAACGGAGATCCTATAACCCCCCTATTATTTATGCTGTCCATTCACAGTGTGGAGGCGTCTCACGCTTGATGCAATTCTCAAATTACAATTATCTACTATCTGTTATTTTTTCCCACTTAGTTTCCCGTCTTTAACGTCCAGATCTATTTCGAACCCCCTGAATGATTGCAGCTTTGCGACATAACATTTGTCTCCAGTAGCTGCCCATCTCTTTTTGATTATCCAGGCTGATCTAATCAATCAATCAATCAATCAATCAATCGCTTTTAAGTCACAGGCTTAAATTTGGTACAAATTGATTGTAAGAGTGGCCGGCTCTGTGAAATCAACTGGCTCGTTTCTTTACTTCCCGAACACCACTTTAAAGAAAACGTAAATCTTCATCAGTTGCACCTTTTATTTTATTTTTTTGGTTGTTGTTGTTTGTTGTTTTTTTTTTTTAATTTTTTTCCTTAGAAATACTGAAATGAGATTAAGGTCTTTTAAAATAGTTACTTCGTAGAATGAAGGCGAGGCACTGATCCACGCATTAATGTGGCAAAATTCTTTTGGGGCTGGGTTTAGTTCTGCCCGATGATACGAGAGATGCTTTCGATGGGACCCAGCCCCATGCTCAGAGAGCAGCAGTTCCAGCTCAGCCTCACCCACGGCCCCAGCAGCCACCTCACTGCACTCCCCACGCAGAACACTGCCTTGGAGCCCTCTGTGTCGTGCCCACCGCCCTTAGCCAGCCTGGATGGGGCTGAGCTCAGAGCCTGCTGCTGCCAAACTCACGGAGTTCCTTGAAGGAATCTGGAGAGAGCTAAAATCTTCAGACCATACGTGCTTTTTAACACCCAGCCCTATCCTGCTCATTCTCGGCGTTTTCTCACCCAAGGCGCGGGATGTGAGTGGGGTGGGCAGAGGGCTCGGAGGGAGCACATTCCGCTCCGGATTCCAGCCAGCCCTCCAAGGTTACAGGGAACTTTTCCACCTCTCTTCTTTATTTAATTACATTCACGGGATTTGCAATTACTCTGATTGCATTTCAAGATGATATTAACTCTGCAGAAAATGCCACCAGGGTCCTGGCCATGTTATGCAGGGGTGCGAAGTTTATTTGGATGCTCCTACTTCCTCTATAGATTGTATTGATGCCAAGTCTTTTTAAGAAGGGCAACGATTTTTATTTGTGTGTTTATACACATATTTGCACAGAAAGCTGTAATAAGCAAAGCAAATCATGCTTTAGAACAGAACAGATGTTGGAAGGATGTTAATTTAGCAAATGATGAAATTAAATCTGTGCAACAATTTTTTTATGGATTTATTTTGCACAGCCCCTCAGGAATCAGAGATGAGAAGAATCCCTAATTCATTCAGTTTGCAGTTCTTCGATCTGCTAGTGTAGCTTTTTCTCTTTCTATACATATATTGCTGTTCATGTAAGGTAATTAGAAATATCCTAACATTATCTTGTTTCCACATTTTCCCTCCGGAAATGGCCCTGTTTCCAATGTAACTACTATATTTGCCTATGCACTTGCAAAATACATTTAAAACAATTTAATTTACAGTCTCTAAAGTTTAAAAAAAAAAGTCTCAAGGCTTGTAGAGATTGTGGGGAGGAAGGACTTTCAGAGAGGGTTTGCATCAGGACACTGCAGTCTGTTATATGTGTTTTTGTTTCACGTAACAGACTGTCTCACAATTTGTGTGCTTTTTTTCTTTAATGTCTGCATTTCCTTCTGACTGAACAATCCCAATCTGTTCCACTGAAAAGTTCCTTGGATAGTAGTTTCCCACAGTTCCTCATTTGCAAATATCTCAGTTAGTCTACAATCAAGATTTTTTTTTTTTAAGTGGTGCTAACAAGACTGCTGTGCTCATGGATGCTCTCTGTTATTTAAGGGTTTGGTTTGTAGCTGGACCCCAATTCTGTCAGTGGCTTGGTGTTGGTCAGCTTCCACAATTGTGCTACACAACAATGTGTTTCAAAATATTTCAAGATGCAGGCAATCATCTCAGTCTCGATTTCCTGAGCAGCAGTGACAATGCTGAAGAAACGTGGGAAACAGAGATTTGTACCAAGCAAAGACATTTTTGCAATGTCAGGGTGTTTGACCGTGATAATGGCGAGCTCTGGATATTTAAGGTTCAGTTAATAGAGGTTTTATTTCATTTGATTTACTCCAGATGGTTTTTAGCCACAACACAGAAACTTAGACAGCAACCAGAGCTCCAGCATGCAGGAGTATCTGAGTAATGAATTTTCATTTGGCCCACAAGAGATAACAGCCTGGGTAACACTTGGATCTGTGGCAGTTTGGATTCCAGAGCCATACGGTGCACAGGGGGAGGAGGAGAGAGTGAGGGAGGTGTCTGCTGCTCTTTATAGCACAGTGAAAGCCAGATCCATGTATGCCAAAAAAAAAAAATCTTAAAATCCTGTTAACAATTTTCTATATTGCAGAGGCATAAATTTCAAACAGCAATCAAAACAGTTTATCAGCCTTGGTCTGCAGCAGTAATATTGGCTCTGCTTCTCCATCATTAGTAATGTAGGTCCAACAAAGTCAACCTCTTTATGACCTAACTCCACTTCAATTACAATTGGCCTAATCAACCCAAGGTCTAATATGTTAACAAAGGCTTTGCATGATCCAAAATTCCCATCACATCTACTGGAGCATGACCAGTACCAGCTAAATTTGCAACACATCTATGCTAGCGTAAACAACAGACAAATAAAGTGCCCTTTGTGTCTTCTGTGGTGTTGTTTGTGCTTTAATTGTACTTGTAATTAATTTATTTATTTTAAATTTTTGGTGTATCAGTACATCATTCACAAGTATAAATTCTTAGTGTTTTCAGCAAGATTTTGTTTTTCTTTGGTCATGTTTCCAATAGGATAAGTATATTAATGATTATGGGAAAAGAGGAGAAAGGCCTTACCATGAACATCTATCTGTTAGTAATAAAGGAGAAACTATCAGGAAACCTTGGAGGTAGTTGCCTAAGGTATGATTAGAACTATTATCAGTGTGGTAGAATTCAAAGAGGGAAATGCAAAAGGCAGATTATCCTCAATAAATATGAAAGCTGCTGATGCCTTCTGGGAAAGATTAGAAGCTTTTCTCTGTAGTAGATATTTATTGTAAATGTGACATTATTCCTAATGATTATCCCTTTCCCTTTCTTTACTATCAAAAAGGCTAGCACGTAAAATCAGATTTTGGTGTGTATGTATTTTCTTTCTGCAGATTTGCAGCAAAACACAAAATGTTCTCATTCAAGGCGATGAATGCCAAGAAAAGCAGCTTCTGCAGGCTACAAACAGCACAGGAACATAGGTGTCCTTGATTTACCTTCAGTATTCCCACTAGTGCTTGGATTCAAAGCCAGAACATTGCTCCAGGCATATCTAGTGCTCTGAGGGCCAAAGGGTCCTAAAGAAATCAAAGGGCACATTCTTTTCTTTGGCTTGGCTTTGGCATGGGAAGAAAAGCAGGTAGAATAAGGTAGTAAATGCCCACATGGAATAACACTTGTATAAAGATGTGTCTGCTGCTCCTTCCCTCAGATTACTGTTGGTGACCCCAAGAAGTTGATGGAAATGGTCTGTTGGTGCCTGTTCTGCTCTGACCATCCTTGACTGCAGCATGATTCTTGTATACACAGGTGTGCCATGGCTTTCCAGCTGGTTTTCCTCAGCCTGGCTACATGCCTGCAAGACTGGCAAGGCAGGAGGAATGGGATGGCATGAGGAGCAGCAACCACACCTGGAAGGAGGGCAATTTCACCCTCTCTTCCTAGCTCAGGATCTATTCCAAGAAGCCCATGGCCAGGGAGCAGGCTGTCTCCCCACTCACCTCTGTTGCCCCCACGCTGGCTTTAAACACTGCCTCCAGCCCTGGGATTGATTCAGCAGACGCTGGAGTGCTGCCCAGGTGTAAAAAGGAGAGGTTGTGAGTTCCCATCTTGTCTCTTTGGTGCTTTTCCTCCTGCTCTCGAGAGAATCATCTGCCCTGTTCGTCTCCTCCTGGTTTCCTAGCTTGTGCTAGGTTGCTCTAACTTCCATTGAAGGGCTGGTTTCACAGTACAATGAGGAGAAAACTTGCTTCCAAGTATTCAGAACCAATTTCACTTCTCCCTCCAATAGTTTTTCTTCAGTCCTTCTGCTGGCTATAGGCTGGCTCTTCTGCAACATATGAGTGGTGTAGGTGGTCCACTCCTGGAGGAAGGTAAGATGACATCAGCACAGAAAAGATGAGGAAAGAGGAGAATTTTCTAACCAGCATAGAATCTGTGTCTCTGTCAGAAAGGCAAATCAACTCTTGTCTCTTCTCTCTCTCTCTTTTTTTTTTTTTTCAGGTAAATGTTTCCAACAACAATATAAAAAGGCAGGAGAAACATGAGATCATCCAGTGTCAGATGCAAGAGAGACAGACACTCCTTCGTGTATATATATTCTTCTGCTAGCTCTGTGCAATCTTTAGGGAGAAGCATAAATACTGAGTAATTTTATTAACTGTCTCTTCTACGGGCTTGTTCAGGCCAAATTTGGATTCTGTAAAACAAACAAACAGCATCTTTCTTTCTTGAAATCAAGAATGTAAGAAAGTATAAACAGGGAGATATTAAGTTTTCCAATTAAAAGAATTATCTAATGTAATTAAAATCCCCATCACCACCTCCCAAATTCTGTGGTGCAAGGAATGAGAAAAAGCATAAATGCAAACGGCAGCAACTTTTTCACTTCCACAATCAAAGCCAAAAGAAAAAGGCTTTGAAAAGGGGGAAAAAAGGTGATGACAGAAATTCTATTTTTTTGAGTGCAGATGTTGGTAGTACCATAAATGTTTATGTTTTTTAGGCTGCTGTTGTTCCACTGAAGATTCTGGACTGGTAAAATGGAGATCTGAAAAAAGCTGATCACCAATTAAATGGGAAAAAAATAATTGTGTCTAAAGGGGACCATGAGAAGCTGTTAACAGTTTTTCCGGCCCTAAAATTTACTCTGGATATCCAGAGTAATGTGTGTTTGTTACTTCTGGAGTGATGTCATGAAAATAATTTGCCACTCTGAAAATGTTTAGTTTATTATGTATATTCTCAAGATAACTGATGAGTTAAAAGATTGATAGTGCCAGGGTTTCTTTGGTTACCTCCAAACAAACTCTCTGTATTCTCCAAACTATATCTTCATCAAGCAATAGCATATGAGCCCTTGAGTTCTGATCCCTAACATTTATTTTAGAGAGCGTGTACACATGTATTGTAGAGTAACCACATAGAAGAGAATCTCTGCTGTTGAGATCTCAAATCATTCCTAAAATTATACAGTCCTAAATTAAAAGCTGGTTAACACAAAAGCAAAAGCATGAAAAGAGTATTGTCTAACATGAGTTTTATAAATCAGGGCTTGAAACAGAAACTAAGCTGTGGGGCTCTGACTTCCATTTGATTGAATGAGTTTTGAATCACATTTCCCACATCCAAAGCTAGATCTGTCTAAGTTAGTTGCAATTTGCATTTTAAGTCAAAGGAAATGCAATATCCAGTCAAATATACATTTCAATTGAAGTTGGGTTGATTCAGTCTTGCCACTTGGAAGTGCTTTGAGCCAGCAGAGTTCTCCACGGAGTTTGCAGGAGCGGTATTTAACTTGCATCATATGTGGCAAATTGCTCAGTGCAATTTAAGCAGTGTTAACCTAAAGGGAAAAGAAAGGTCTGTCACTTAAATCTGGGCTGACTCCTTCGTACAGTGGAGTAATTGGTAACTTTGCTTTCATCCTCCTCTCGTTTGTTTTGTCATGTTCGACAACTTACACATTTGAAAATTAATGGGTTAATCACCTCCATAATGGCTTTATACCCAATGCCAAAAGGATCTTCCTGGATTTTGTTTGTGAGTTTGAATAGGCATCTTAATCTGCCCTGCTGGGAGAGCAACTTTATGAAGCAGGCTGGTTTCAGGAAGGAGAGGTACTTCTTTCTTTCTCAAATTCTGTAAATGCTGAAAACAAATGCTCATTTTGGTTTTTACATTTATTTTAACAACAAAATCAGTCAGTATGCCTAGTCACTTCATTGAATTTGTTTTAAAGAACAAGATTTTTTTTGTTTTAAAATATTTTGTTGTTTTTAAATATTGTTTTAAAAACAAGATTCTGTTCCCCCCAGCAGTTTAGTTATAGACATGGATTCAAACACACAATTTAAAATGCACCGTGCTTTTTAACTTAAAAAAAAAAGTATTAAATATGACTTTCCAACACATTTATTAATAAATGAGGTGAAAACATCCAAATAGTTTTGGAAAACAAATTCATAAACCCCTTGATATTTTGAAGCTGGGAAAAGAGATATTATTTTAACAAATATTTAATTTTGAAAATTTCCAAGTAGCTCAGTGCAGTGTTTCTAACAAGATCTGTAGTACCTTGTGTTGACTGACAGGGCACAAGCTTCTGGAAACATCTAATTGTAGCTCTTCAGGCTCGGTAGCTTATCACAACCATTTGAATAGTCACTCTTACACAGATCCAAGAGTAATGTGATACCCAGCCTTACACCCTCAAACCATAAT
Organism: Indicator indicator; assembly: GCF_027791375.1. Lineage (NCBI taxonomy): Eukaryota > Metazoa > Chordata > Aves > Piciformes > Indicatoridae > Indicator > Indicator indicator. Next base: position 7,608,553 of record NC_072027.1, read on the forward strand.
GTAAACTTGTTTTTCCATGAAGCAATTAGAAGGATACATTTAGACATATCCTTAAAATAAACAACATGAGCATATCTGAAAACATTATTCCATGTTGTAACTTGTGGCTTCTTAGAATGACAGTTTACAGTTGCTGGAATACTAGAGAAAATATTGTTCAAAACGTGCAGGGAACATACGTGGAAAGTCAGGTCACAACCAGACAGCTGCAGGAATTTCTGTTCTAACCCTGATTATGCACCATGATTCCTCTTTGGTTTCCAGTCCAGGAGGGGGTAAGTGTCAGAACAGAGGAAAACTCCCCCATAGTTCAGGCACTGGCACATTTATTGTTTTTGCTCTATGTTATCTTGAACTAATGGTGCTGTTTATTCATTAATACAAAACCCCTTCTGATGCCATATATTTGTTGTAAAGGAAACCACCTCATGATCTTGTACTGTTTAATTCTGTTTTACCCAATTTACAGCAGGAATCCATTGCTGCCCTTATAGCCATAGTAAATCCCTACTCAAAGCACCAGGAATCCCTGGAAGAAGAAGTGACAATAGCTGGGGTCTCTATCTGGGTCACTCCTGCTCTGCAAAAAGGCCCTACCCTGACTGCTGCTTGGTGTCACCTCAGCCAGCAGCTTGTGCCGTTAATGAAACCTGTCTGATACACCTCTGGAGTTCAGGAAGCACAAACCACTTGTATTTTTCCAATGACCTCCTAGCCAGAATTAATTTGGGGTCCAGCTCTGCAGTGGTCAGAGAACTCCCTAGGAGGTATCAGCTGTCCATGGTGCAGACTTGGGGACTTGGGTGTTAAAGCCCTGATCCTAACATAAACACATAAACTGCTGCTGTGTACGGAGCTGTGGAGCTGTTGTGCAGGGCCTGCAAACCTCCAGGCACAGCCCTTTCTGACTGTATCAGCATCTCCTGCCCCTTCTCCTTTCATCCTTTCAGTGAAGGTCATAATTGCTTCTCAGAGAAGCAAATGCACAAGGGGTAAAATCTGCTTCCAAATGTAAAGATAAGCTTCAAAAAGACAAAGAGTCTCAGTCCATTTGTTATACCTCTGTAGTCAGTGATGCAGCATTTCCACTCTTAAACCACCATTTCTTGGTTTTTTTTTTTTACTTGCTTATTTGTCTTTTTTTTCCCCACGAATTTTCAGATGCCAGTGGTTACACTGTTTTCCTGTCAGAACTGCTACACTGAAACATCTTTCAGTGGATCCAGTGTACTCTGTAGTTTCTGCCGTTTATAACACAGCCATAAAAAATTGCTCAAGGCTGAATCTTGGCATATTAAGTGTCATCACAGAGGTAATTGCTTTTCTTTAAACACCTAGGAAGGGAAAAAAAACACCTAACAAACCAGCCTCTGAAGTTGCCAAAAGGCTATCATGTCCAAACACCTACACTTCCACAGAAGGTTTTCTTGGCTTTCATTCTAGTCTTTCTCTGCGTTTTTTTTTTTTTCCCTCTCAGCTGCTTTTGCAACTGAATGTAAGCATCAGAAAACAAGCGAGGTTATTAACCCACAAAAATGTGTCCAGTTAACAAAATGTCAGGAAACACAATGTCTGGGACAATGTGCCCTTATTACACCCTTTTCTAGCACAACACTCTCTGGGCTATTAGAGGAATGAGTAAAGCATGAGACCGAGGTTTCAATATGGCTCTCTCATTAATCCATTGTCAACTATGACAACAGAAACATTCTAATTCAGTTTATGTCTTTAATCCTTATAACTTTGTTATGTGTCAGTAAACTCAGATTTACACAGATTAAATTCTGAGACAAATGAGGGTGGGGCCACGCTGGATTTTCAGGATTAGATTATTGTTTGCCTCTCTCTCCCTCAGAAATCTGCAAAAATTAGAGTATAATCCACTTCTGAAAACTGCTCTGTGTTCCTAACTCTGGAAAAGCTCTCTAGTGCTGTCACCCTGTCTGACAGATCCTAACTTCCAGTTTGAAATTGGTACAAAAATATCTTTGGGGAGTTATTCAGTCTATTTGGATAATTGCAAGCTGAAATTGGAGGACTGTGAATGAAGAAAACATCCTAAAATAAAAATCCTTGACAAAAGAACTAATAAGTTGTAACTAAGACAGCCACGTTTCTGGTGTGAATCTGACTATTTCTCATAGTCATTTGGTTATGGTTTTAGGCCTTTTTCATTTCTCTTTTTTTTTTTTTTTTTTTTCCATGAGTCAGCCAGTCACTTCCCAAACTGTTGTTGTGAAGCGTTTTGAGCAGTTGAATGTCCCCACTGTGTGCTGCAGCCTGCATTAATCCATCACGTTCTGGTTAATTTTGCGTGGCTGTCACTTTTTAAGTATGTTTGGAGAATGCTACTGTGTAGCTGATCTGTCATTTAATTATATCTCAGACTTGCTCTGTTTCTCCCATCCTGCTGTCTCAGTTGTGCCATTGCACTGCAATAGCTGAGAGTGTGGTGCCAGTATTTCATCTCATCTTACTGATAGATATATTGTTGCCTGTAATTATTTTTTTTTTAGTATGTAAGAGTTTCTGATTTGAGTGATATGGTAGGAAATAACACGGATCTTTGTCCATAGTTTTTATGCTGTGATTTTGAGCATGAAATGAGGATGCTATAAGCAAAGAGGAGCATGACAGCTGCCATCTTCTGGTGCAGGGTTCAGAGCAAGTTGCTTCCGCTCCTGGTGGCTCTTGCTCTGCTCTTTTGCTTTTTCTAGGACCTCCTACAAGCGTAAAAGCTCCCTTTAGATCCTTCTTAATCCAGCCTGGGCCTCTGTGGCATTGCTCTTGCCACATTTGCCATGGTTGTTTGTCTTTTCCAGTCCTTGAGAGATGGAGTCGTGGCTCAGGAATGAACACCACATCAAGAAGGTGCCCAAGAAACCAATGCAGTTCTTTCCAAGAACACTGCACGCTTGAATACAGCCCTGAACAGTCATACCAATTAACATGCAGATCCCAGCATTTCCCATAACTAAGTAGGAATGTCTTAGTCTGTCAGCACTTCAGGAAATTTCATCACCTCACTGTCCACTTCTCTCTGCAACTCATAAAAAACCCAACACATTAAATCTTGCTGCTTCTGACATGAGAACAATCCCCAATTTCGCCTTGTCTTTGCTCTGGGGGTTATGGTGTACCGACTGCTACTTGGCAGCTTTAAGGCAAGAAGATTCTCTCTCCCTTGTCCCAAAATAGCAACTTGTTTTCTATAGCTACCAGTTGCAGAAAAGCCTTACATAAAATCTTCTGAAAATCCACCAAATACTTCTCTACCCCCAAATAAGCAATCTCCATTCAAATGCTTTTGTTTACCGTGACCTACATTTGAATTTCTTGTGAAGAAATATTTGCAGTTCATACATCCAGCTGGCCAGGTACCAAGATTACAACACATCCAAGCTATGTCCACAGTTCAGATAAACCAATGGTACAGATAGTGGAGCCCGGGGTGTTTACTACAACAGCACAGTACAGAGGATGGGCAAGTTCTGCAGATGGCTCATGAGCTGCAAAGTAGAAGTCTCTGAGGAGTGTTTTGATGGAAGGCCAGAGACAAACAAGGAACTCTGCTGCATTTCAGGAAACAATCAAGGGTTTCACGACAGGCTATTATACATTTATAAGCAGATAGGTAGGTGGAAAGGAATGGTAATTTTGTGGTTAATGCTGTGAACTCTCCCACAGGAAACATGGGTGAATTTTTAAACCCTGGACATTGTCCTCTGCTTTAAATAAGTCCTATGACCTCTCTGGGCCTGATGTTGCCAGGTATGAAACGGGAACAATTGTATTTCACTTCTCCTACTCTTTGTCTCTAATGCTCCCTCCTGTTTATTTTAGCCATTATATGTTTGTACAGCGCTTAGCACAATGAGATCCTGTTCTTGTTCGAGACCTCAGAGAACTCTATAACACAAAGGTTGAGTTAATGAGAGAGATAATAAACCTCACTAGAAAAATAGAAAAAATTCTTGTCATTTTTGTTGGAATTCCAATAATGGCCAGCTCTGAATGACTAAACCCCAGGTGACGCATACAGCAAGGAAAACATGCAGTAAATATTTCATAGCTGGCTTTCAAACACGTTGCTTTTTATTTTTAATTATTAAAAAAAATAATTAATTAAAAAAAAAAAATAAACAGCAGCAGCAGCCCACTTTCCAAAGATAACAAGTGCCCTGCTTTTCTGAAAGGAGAAAAGAAAAAGACACCCTCTTTAGTGTAACCTGATACTTCCAGTTCTCGGCATTAAGCTTTTCTGCTTTTTGGGGTTATTTGACATTCTGCTGGTGCTTCTGAGATGAATAAGACAAGATAAGTGTTCTCATCTCATGACACAGAAGTCGGTGTTGCACCCTAGTAAAACATGAAGTTTCTTGCAGGGACGAGTCTCCCACCTTCCTGCATGGTTTGGAATTGGCCAGCCGTTGAGATCCCCCTCAGGCAGGTTTTCTCATCCTTTGTTGGGAGCAAGTTTTGACAACAGCAATGCTAATTGATTAAACGTTCTAATCAGAGATTACAGCTGAAAGAGAGATAACATTTTTATTTCTTTGTGTCTCTGAGAACATTAGCCTGCAAGGATCTAGCCACTTTGGCTGTGGAACTATGTCAGGCTGTATTAATTGACTTGCTTCCCCCTCTGCTTTTCTTTTGCACTGAATCCCCGGGGTCAGGTATTTAAAAAGCTCATTCAGTGTTTACAATATACCTTGCACTAGGATTCCGACTGGGGAAAGTCTCTTAAGAAAAGCTTTTGCAACTTTTACATCCTTTCTTCTTCAGTAATTTTTACATGGAATGCCAGCTGGCATTCACAGTAGGTGTTTGGAAGTGTAAACACTCCCATTGAAGAAAGTGACATATCTTAAACTTTGGCAAAGGTGTTGGTGGTGAAGGGGACTATGGAACTAGCTTTTTTTCCACAATTATTTAATTTACATGGATACAGATTGGCAGAAAGGAAAAGTGAAATGAAAGGATCACCCTTTGCTGAGACAGAACAGAATATTCATAAATAATGTCTAGTAGTTAATATACTTTTAAAAAATTCTTTTCCAAGGACTATAAAAATCAGGCACATTATAAGTTTCTAATAACTTTTATAGCATGAATAGGTGATTTAATTTTTTTCCCCAGATTGAATTAAATGGTGCAATGGGTCAATGAACTGCTGAATGCACAGGCTTTGGGAACTCTTACAATCTCAACCTGCCATTGAAAACAATTTACTGTGGACCTTGGGCATGTCTCTTCTAATGCCTGGATATCACCTACTACAGAGGGAGTTATGTTTGCTAATGGGCAGATCTCAAATCTTGATTCTGGTTCCTTTTCCTCTTAATGCACCATGTTTGTGTGGTTGATATCTTTCAGATTTCAAGGAAAATTTATTGCAGCATGTTTTCAAATCATGTTTCTCAGTAGGGTGCTTGAATAATCAATGAGCTGATCTCTGTGTCAGCTTTAATCAAAACAAAGAGATAAACACCCCCAAGAAAACCCCTCCAGCCAAAATCCCAACTGTGATGTATTTTTTGACACATAAAGAATTGACCATTAAGGTTTGGGGGTTTAAGTTTCTGAAGGATAATGCTGGAAGAGCAGTTGGCAGATAGAACTGGTTTCCTTCCATCCTCTGAATAATTTACCTTTTTAGTTGCACAGTGAAATATTTGAATGAAGTGGAACTTTTGCAGGATTTCACTAATATAATTAGATGCTGAGCAGTGGCTGATACTCAGATTGGGTTTTAGATACTGATACTTCTAGTCATATAATACTGTCATTTTTGTAATTTAACCCAACTGTCAGCTTTCCCTTCTCTTAAAAAAAAAAGCCAAGATTAGATGATTAGAGAAAATTTTGCAGTCCAAATATGTTAGCAGGAAAACTCTTCAGGAATGTAAGAAGGCAGAAGATAACAGAAACATAAATATATGCTTGTGAATAGGAAGGGTAATATTTGGGCCCAGATTTTGATCTTTATTAGACTATTGTAAATCTGGAGTAGCTCCACAGACCTCAGTGCAGTTGCTTTGACCTTGCAGCAGATTACAGATACACAATGTAAATCACCAGAGAGATATCTTTGTATCTTTATGAGGAGAGGTGGGTTATAAATACATACAGATATTTATGCAAACATATGTGGCATGAAAGCATCCCAATGATTGTTTTTATATGAACATGTCCAACATTGTTTAATGCAACCACCATCTCTGATGCATTTACACTGATGTCTTCACCCCCTTGGCCTCAGAGGCTGTACAACACTCTTACTATGTTAATATTCAAGTAATAGCAAAGGGATTCTTGGCAGATATTTTTTTCCTCCAGCTACCAGGAAAGAAAGCCTGCATCAAGAAAAGCATCAGATGTATAAACTACATATGAAAACAAGATGGTGATTTTATTTTTACTTATGAATTATTTTATCTTTTTTTTCCCCTGCCATGTGATCAGAAGAAATCAAGGCCAATGTTAACACTGTGCTCACATGTGTTGACTCTAATGATAATTCACAGTAGTTTTTCAGTTTCTAGTTAGTTTTCTCATCCAGTATTCTGATTGTGGAGCTCTGTCTGTGATTCCTGTAAATCAAAGTCTCCCCCCTGCCCACAGTCTCTGTTCCTGTGGGTATTTTGTGTGGCACAGAGCATGGGCATTCTGCTGATCCCAGTGGCTACTGCTGCAGCAATGCTCCTGGGACTCAAAGAAGCAAACGAGCTGTGAAAAAACAAAGTGATACATGCACAACATGTGCCTAGAAGAGAAAAGACCTTGGATATGTGATTTGACCAATTTAAAAAGGACGTTGCCCATATTTGAGATTTTGGCAATCCTGAATGCTATTCTGTATCTCAGCCTGTAAGGAAGAGGAGCTATTGCCTGAAGATCACATACCTAGATGAACACCTTTGTCACCTTTCCAACTCTGTTGTGTCCTGGAAACAGACACAACAGACACCCAGTGAGCCAGGAACCCCACCTCCCTCTTTTGCTGTTTCTCTGTTTGCTATAGAAGGAGGACACAATATTTGACGATACTTAATTTTTCCCTTCCTACTGCAGTAAAACTATGCTTTGTTCTTTTTTTGCAATTCTTGAGTTCACTGGACAAGTTTGTTCTGAGGACTGTTTAGGTCTGGAGCAGGACAGGGTGACTGCAAGTGATACGTGATCCCTTTTCTCACTCTTTTAAAAGCAGTCTTCCAAATCACATGACAGATTGAGAGAAGGTGTAGAAAGAAACCTAGTTAGAATGTGCTCCTTTTAGCTGCCAGATCATTACCCAAAGCCTCACTGGTGTTCAGTGCATTTTAGATTTTCTGTAGATGGGCAGCACTAATGGATGTTACATATCTGCCTTGATGGAAAACATAGAGAATATGTGAGATGGAACTCCCTTGGGAATGTGTCTGTGATCAGCTTTTCCTTGTAGTGTCTCCAATTGAATTGGATTGGGCAATCCATGTGACTGTGTTTTATTTTGGGTTATTTGACTGTAAATGAGTTGGGAAAAGAAGATATTACCTTGGAAAGAATAATATTTTTTCCCCCCTTCCACCTCTTTCCTCAATTTTGAATTTTCTCCTTTGTTAATAGTCACATATGTGAGGACCTTCTCCGTTCTCTCTGGAGATCTCTGCTTTGGGTCAACTGGTAACACCAGAAACAGGACTCATGCTGCAGAAATGAAAAAGGGCAATACATTGGGAAACTGCTGTGGGAAGGCAGTTGGGAATTTTGAGGAAGAGACTGCTTCATTCTCGTGTGACATCTCTTTTCCAAAAGCTCTATCAAACCACATCACTTAAGAATAAAGTAATGTAGAGATGAGTAATACCTTTGACTTATGCCTGATCTGAAGTTCAAAGTATTTGCACAGTATCCTGTGGCTGGGAGAATTTGTGCATACAGTTCAGGGGTTCTGTATTATTAGTAACAAATAGTAATAAGGATAATATAGTCAAAGAGGAAATAAAGGGAACTTTTTTTGTCTCTGTGGTAAAAGCAAATTGTGTGGAGGCAGCTGTCTGCTGTGCAACCTATAGGCAAATCCTGGTGGAGCTCTTCTGTAACTTCCATTTCTTTTTTCATCTTAGCAGCTTTTTAATTTTTTTTTCCCAGGCAAGAGAAATCTTGCATTTTTATTCTTTTTAACCAGCTCTGATTAATGCCTTTCTCAGTCCCCTCCCACTCTCTTTGAGTTTTTCATTTTAATGGCACACAGCTCAGATTTTCTTTTTCCTGGGGGAAATAAGGCTGTTCATGGAAGCTACCTCCACACCATTTGTGCAGAATTTTCTAGGGTGAGTTAAGGGCAAAATCTCCACAACATTATTGCACCAGGTTTGTCATCTCACATTTCATAAATCCTTGAAAATAAGCTCCTGAAAAGCAGGGATAAAATGACATTTGGGAATGGAGTAAAATCACAACCTAAACGTGAACTCCAGCCATGGTGGGGAGTTGGGTTACCAGCTCCTCCGTCTGTTTAGAATGGCTTAGATCTGGGCTGGAGCTGTTTGCTTAGCCTCGTTATGAACACAAGAGTTGAACTCCTGGCCCCCTCCCTCATAAATAAACTGATGTCCAGGCTAAAGTCAGATGCCCATCTTTTCTTGAAGTGACATCTACAGCTCACATCCGAAAAAATCTCTGGGGTGAGGAGGGTTAAGAAATATAAATCTCAGAAAATAGTTTATTAATACTATGATAGAAGCTCATGCCTATGAAAGTCAGCAGGATGGATTAGGCTGCCTGTGTGTACAGTAAGAAGGGTTTTTTCCCTTCCTCCCCTCCTGCCCCTTTTTAATTAGAAGCAGATTTAGAAAGTGGGACTTTTCCTGAACAACCAGCCAGAGTAAACCTTTAATCTCAGTCACCTTGGTGAGAAAAGAATAGGAAATTGATGTGCAGAAAGAGGGGAGACAAAAATGAAGGGAATGACAAAAGAAGGACAGGTCACTGAATTCATGCTTCAAGGCTACTGTTACTATTTAGCATATGTTTATGTGCTGGTATCTTATACAGTTCAAAAAAGCCTTTCTCTGAAGTGTTACCCATTGTGAGACATCAGGAACATATATACAGGGATGCAGAACCATAGACTGCTGGCTGAAATCTTTTGCTATAAAAATCATCCATGTGTGCTTTGGTTTTCAGATGTTTTTCAGGATATGAGCACTTTTTGATGCACAGAATTGGTGGCATTTCTCAACATCACTTCTGAAAATAAAAAATTTATTATAAAGAGTCCCATAGGGAAGAGAGGTATAAACAGCTCTGAGTCCTGGTCTGGGTCCAGAACAGCCAAGTTCTGGATCCTGTTGCTGGTTTAGGGGCAGTTTAGGCTGAGTAACATCTCTGCATGGGACCACAGATTCACTGGCTGCAAACCAGAGTTAATGATAACTGAAGCCCCCTGCAATGTACCCAGACATCTGGCAGCAAAAAAAAAAAAAAAAAAAAAAAAAAAAAGGAAAAGCTTGGTAGCAGTGGTACTTAACATCTCTGGTCTATGTAGATGTCTTGTTTGTTTTGCCTACCCTCAGCAGTGCTCCAGCCTTTCTTACTCTGTCTTTGAATTGCACCTTCATGCTTCACCATAACTAAAGCTGGATCTATGCTACAAGCCATGACTTGCATCCATAAGCTAATGGGTTTTTCAGATCATGTATTCCACCCCAAAGCATGGTCTCTATAAGCCTGCCCTGCTTCATCCTGCTACTCCATAAATAGAGAGATGTGGGAATTTGGAAAGGGTCAGAATGGCCTGATGAAGTCAAATAGGTCAAATTTTCAAATGTCTGGAAATTGAGTGGCAGAGTAAAGGATATTTTTGATAGAGTAACTTTTACATTTTTTTTGCTTCTCCTCTGTCCAGGTAGTTTTTGTACATGGGCAAAACGGTTTTGCCTTGATGGACAACTTATCTAGGTCAGCTTTTTCCTTCTTCAGAGTTATGATAAAATATGTGTTTGTGGTATGAACTTCTTTGGTCTGTAATGCCACCTTTTCTTCCCCTGGGATCTGTTGAGTTTGTTGTTTCATTGCATCCAACTTTTCCTACTTATTTTTTGGATAACCTGTTTTTCAGCCTGCATGAATGCACCAAACATCTCTGCCTGCAGTGGATGACGACCAGTTTTTGCAGACTCAATGTCATAGTTCTCTGTTCTTTCACATTCTAAATAATTGATTTATTAAGCCCAATGTTTTGCAGAAATACACTGATGAGGAGCTGCCACTGAAAACCTCATGATGTGGAAGTTCAGACCCATTGACACAGACAGTCAAGTCCAATTAGCACCAGAACTGGCAATGAAACAAAGCTGCATTTGGATCCTACTTCAATCATTTCCACTTAGAAACCCCCCAAAGCCAATAAAGCAAATATATTAATATGATTAGCTTGAAACAATCCAAGAAAATGGCTTGTGTATACATCTTGGCACAGCTTTTGACAAGTATAAAAGATAAAGCAGCATACATTTACTTTAGTGAATGGGTGTGAAGTGTTCAATTTACTTAGTGCTGGGATTGCATTTGACTACAAGCTCTGTGTTAACATTTTAATTGTAAACTGGGAGGAGAAAAAAAGAAAAAAAAAAAAAAGAAAGGTCAGTTTTTACTCAGTTTTTCTCCACGAAATATGCTCTCCATTTATTCACTTAGCACCATTTGACCTGATAAGTGTCTCATAAAACAAACCCATAATGAGACAAAAATTACTCATATGGAATTAAATTGCTCATCATTACTAGCCTCTGGTTCTTCTAGATTAGGACTAAATTGTGATTTCTTACCTCAAAAACCACTTTTCATCTCTAGACATCAAAGTATGCAGCACTTTCGAATAAATGCTGTTGGGGCTTTTGTAAAGAGGAGGCAAACATAGTGCAGAAATAAAGAGCTGTTTGTTTCTCTCAGGGTTATCTTCTATGATAGACAAAGAACCACTGCTTGAATTCATCTGACTCCACTTCAGTCTTCTACTTAATCCCTTAGGACTGTTTTTCTCCTTTCCTAAATATATGTGAGCCTGGGAGGAGGAAACATTAAGATATTTCCTACTTAAAAAGGTTTTGTCATGCCCCACTCTCTCCTGATTTTTGTAGGGCAAAACCCCCTTACAATGGGAGTACTCTGGGTACTCAATTTGCTTCTTTTCTCATTTCTTCCAGTTTTCAACTGGAAAACCAAGCACCATTTGTCATCTGAGGAGTAGCAGAAATTTTCCAGACAAAACTGTTTGTATGAAATTTCACAGTTAAGTTTTGAAGGTTTGAAGTGGATAAGTTTCCCAACTCACGGAGTTTTGACTGATATTTGTAGCACCAAATTTTTCTTTGTTTTTAAGTTTCACAGCCTGTAAGTAGCTTTGAAATAAATAAGGGCTTGCTCTGTAAGGTGTGTTTTATTCAGTTAGATTATGCATCATGTTAACATTCTTCAGTGTCGTCATAATTCCTCTTTTTTTTTTTTTTTGAGTGAGAGTTAACCTGTCAGCTGTGAAAAAGCTTCAAATTTGTTCATAAATCATTTTGCTGCGGGCTAAAATCTGACAGGTTGTAGATAAACATATTTTCTCTGGGGAAAAAAAAAAAAGAGACAAACACATTATTACCATTTCCCCCTTTTAACACAGAGTCTCTGATGTCTCCAGTTTACGACTAAACCCAAGTTTCTGCAGTTGATACCTTTGTGCATGTGAGGCTACTGGGTTGTTCAGGATTATGACCTGACCTTGAAAACCCTGCAGGTGTTGGTGAGATCCATTCTTGGGCAGAGCTTGCTGGATTCACCCTGGAGAGGCTACACAGTTCCCTCTCTTGTAGTTTGAACATGCCTCACTGTGCCAGAGCTGTTGATTTCCCATTGAAGCTGGAAATTTCTGACAAGTGACTCATCGCCGCTCCAGCAATGTGTTACATTTGATCATTGACTCCTAGAGGGCTTTTAGCAAGCAATTAGGCGGTGGATGTGAAAATAATTTGTACGTTTGTCGGTTTGTTGTTTGTCTCCAGCTCTTCTATAATCAGTTAGGTCCCTCCCTTCCTCTGTAGGCAGGAGGGGCCAAAGAAATGGCTCTGCGGTCCCTCTGGGCAGGCTGGGTTTGAGCTCAGAGGTGTCTGACCCAGGTGTTCTGCCTTTCTGGTGTACAGCATGTGCTCTGGAAAGAAGGGAGAGGGTTGTATGGAGCTGTCATGCTTCTACTTGTCCTCTCCCCCAACAAAAACCCTCTCCACTGGCAATTACCGCATGGCTGCAAACAGGCTGAAAAGAGACATGATGTAAAAATTAAACTGCTTAAAACATTTTTTTGAGCTAACACTTGGCTTTATATAAACTCAGAGACAATCCTATAAGGCACTTAGGGCAGATTATAGGTTTGGGCAAAGCTAGAAAATTGCTGCCATTATATTGTTATTATTAACACCTTGTAATTAGCCCTAAGGAATCCTGAAGTTCTCTCTCCTGATTTGGCTTTAATGAAGGAAAATTGCTACCTTTGCAAGTTGGATGGCGCCCGCTCTGATTAGTCTTAAGTATATAGGACTATTATTTTGAAAATGTTTGTTGTCATGTGAATATTAGGATTGCATGCAAAATGGGGGAGGGGAGCAGGCTGGGCTCTTCTGTTTCTTGACTATGGTAAGTCCCATGGTCACTTCAGTTACGGTCATCCCCTTAGAAATCAAGAATGGAAACCTTGTCGAGGTATCCCAACCACAAGATAATGAATTCAGGATGATCCTGTGGCAAGGGCTGCCAGCTGCCCTACCTGCTGATTGCATTGGCTGATGGAGTAATTGTTGCATGGAGATAGTTTTATGATTGCTTTGAGAGTCTGAATGAGATCATGCATGAGTTAGCACACTAAGTGCAATAAAAATGATTTTATTTGCATGTCCCAGAGCCTTTCCTGATTCCTTTGCTGCTTTCACAAGCAACGTCTTCCCAGTGAAATGAAGCCAACATTAATAAAACATCCCTTCCATACATCTCCACTCCTCTCCTCCCACATACTCTATGCTTTCATTACCATCTCTGGGAAAAAACTGACATTAAAGAAAATTCATCCGATCTTATCTGTAATTAATTTGTATTTTGATAATATAGAAGAAGAATTTTTGCATGTAATGACTTACCTGTTCATTATTTCTCTCCTTTGAACTCCTGTGACCGCTTAATAACTCATGCCAAAGCAGAACCGATTATGACATTTTCCCCACCCACCATCCAGGAAGGTTGAAGGTGTTGCCTCTCATACTTAGACAAATTGCTCCAAATAATGACTTTGTGCAAAATTAGTCATACATAATTGAGAAATTCTATAGATGAATAGGAAAGTAACTCGAGATGAAGTTATCATTTTAATGTTTTTTAAGTTAACGTGGGATTTGACATACCGGTTCAGGCCAGCAGTCCACCTATGGCAATCCACTGCCTTTTGTGGGAATGGGATCAAAACTCCCTCCTGCTAGAAGCAATGAAAGATGCTTTGTTGTCATCACGGAGGGTACAGAAAGGCCTGGAGGAACCAAGGGGCATGGTGTAAAATGACAAGAGCTGTACTGACTAAAGCAACTGAAATGGCTCTCTCCCTGGATGGTTGGTCTTGGCTCTCAGGTTGGTGTCCTGATTCTGCTGGTGACAAGACATCTTTCCCAGCCTGGTGGCACTGATAGACTGTACAGCCAGTAATAATTTCTAATGTTACATGCATTTGTGTGAAGTGTTGATAAGGCATAGTGTCACATTGCCCTCCCAGCACATTGAGACACTCTCAGCATCAACCAAAGGTTCATTAATTGGCTTTACAATAATTCCTGAGCTCCCTGGACACATATGAATTATGTTTTCAAACTCTCTTTTGTCAACACTTTTTTTTTTTTTTTAATTTCTGTCCTTCTTCCTTATCCCCAGGAGAAATCTGCCCCCCCCCCCTTTTGTTTTCTTTTTTTCAAACATCAGGTTCAACAAAGAAGTCTCTTATGAAAGACAGCTCATGTTTCATGATAAAAGCATCACAGGCAGTACCAGGGAAATCAAATCTAAGATAAATAAGAATCAGGTCCCAATTCTCCTATAACAAGTGCAAACAAAATGTACAATGTCACATCAAACAGGAGACTTACCTTCCTCTTTCCCCAGGGAAATACTAGATTACACCATGAAAGCTCTACCTTTATAACTACCCAGGCCTGAATAGCAACACAGACATTCAGTGATCATAAAATTATCCAGTACCTCTTTTAAGGAGCTATGGGAAAAAGGAGGAAAATTAAGTCAGAGTTCCAGGAATGTAATGGGATTATTTATAGCTTTTCTGGGTTAAGAAGGGGAAATACAAAGCCTAGAAAGAGGCTTGGGTTCCAGATATGTACAGAGGCAAAGCTCAGGATCTGGGGTTTCTGCTCTAGCCTGTTGTAAAGCCATGGGTCAGTTGAACAGGTCAACATCTGAAGGTCTTCAGATTTCAGAAGTTTGGCTCTGGCCTTCCTCTTTATCTTCCACTGGTGAATTATCAGAATTGTGCCTTGTCTGACACACTTAAAAAGCAAACACACTTACTCTTTTTTTCATTACATCAGCGACACTTTATGCCTTGACTTCATTCATCATAGCAAAGAAAGGATTGCTTTCAGCTTAATTCACATGCATTTTGTATTACCAAGGTTACAGTCTCTCTCCTCTCTCTTTTCCTCAGATTATTGAATGTTGCCCATACTACAATACAATTTGACTTCAGCATATTGAAGGAAGAAAACTTAGGAGAGGGCAACAAATTAAAAATAAATATTTCTCAGGTACAATATCAAAGAAGTTTTGTGTTCAGCATGAAGAATCTACCTGAACACGGATGCAGACTAAATGCAGGCTGCTTTTTCAGTACCCCAGTGAAACTGCTGGCCCTGTTTCTGGGTGCAGGGAAAGGTAGTTGTGTTCTGCTGGCAAAATGAATGATAAACATGATAAGGACAATGATGGACAGTTGATAGACATGGCCATATCTGATGTAAATCAAAGCTGAGAAGAATGGTTTCAATTGGTTTGAGGGCTATTAGCCCAGACCCTTATTGAGAATAGAAAGCATCAGAGAGAATTTATTGAACCATATGTGAGTTTTGCTGTGAATAACACTTAAAAATTGCCTGCTTGCTACCCATAGTGCCTTTGGTGTTATTCAATTGAAATAATACAGTAAAGACCAAATTAGGCTCTACTCACCTGCCCATCTCTAATCCTAAGAGAGCTGGCCCCAGCAATTTTTTAAACAAATTCCTCACCAGGTACTGGCTTCCATCAGGAATTATCATTACACCTACTTAAAGTGATTTAACAGGTTGTAGACAGAAAATGGAATCAATGTGCATCATAAATCCAACCAGAATAAAATATGGGACATATGAGATTTTAATTCTTTGGCTACCTAGGAAGCTTTTTAACACAGGATGAGAGAAACTGCAGACAGATCCAAGTCTATAGTTAAAACCTTGAATAAACAAACCAGTCCTCATAGTAATATTTAGGCCTGGGATTGGCTTTTATCAGTAACAGCCCACGTTGGCCGTATGCAGCCTGGTGTGGAGAAGAGAAAGGAGTGGTACAGGGGATCTGCGACACAAAACAGCATTTTCACTGAAGCACATTCTCACTGCATTGTCAACTGTGATTCCCCCATGGCTGCCAAGAGAGAACTGATTCACTCAGCTGAGTGGGTGGGTGGCCAGGAATTACAGATTCATTCCACTGCTGTTCAATTAGGCATGTTCTCTGAGAAAACGAGTGCTTACGATGCAATTTGTAGTACAAGTTTTGCTTCCCTGAGCAGAAATACTCCCTTTCCACAATTTGAGCTGACTAGGGGATAGGCAATGCTGTGGTAATGTTTCAGGTGGTGTGAGTGCTGTGGTGGGTGTTCAGAGTCCAGTGGGAATCCAGACTTTAAAGTTTCCAGGAGCTTGTGTCAGAGAGCTTGGATTCATCTTTGGGATTTGTAAAAATCTCCCTCTCCATAGCATCCCCACAAGTGCCAGTCCTATAGTAAGCTGGCTGTTTAAAAATCACAGAATCACAGAATCAATAAGGTTGGAAAAGACCTCAAGGATCATCAAAGTCCAACCTGTCACCCAAGACCTCATAACTACTAAACCATGTGCCAAGTGCCGTGTCCAATCCCCTCTTGAACACTTCCAGGGATGGTGACTCCACCACCTCCCTGGGCAGCCCATTCCAATGGCCAACCACTCTGTGAAGAACTTTCTCCTCACCTCCAGCCTAAACCTCCCCTGGCGCAGCTTGAGACTGTGTCCTCTTGGTCTGGTGCTGGTTGCCTGGGAGAAGAGGCCAACCCCCTCCTGGCTACAACCTCCCTTCAGGTAGTTGTAGACAGCAATGAGGTCTCCCCTGAGCATCCCTGTGAAACGACAGGGCACAGGGAGTCCAACTATGGATGGCTGTCCCACAGCTTCTCTTGACTACAACCTCACGGAGGACTTTTGGCACTTGGCTTTCACCATCAGGAGCAGCGCATGTGCACACTGGGTGAGAGAGTCCAGCAGAGGCAAAGGTGTGATTAAGTGATCTGTTAGAAAGATGGAAAGGTCCTGTCTTGCTGCTCCACAACAGCTTTCTTAATCATGTGCTAAAATAAATTTTCTGGCATGAATGACACATGAATGACCTTTAAAACCAAAAGAGAATGGTAACATCTGCAAACCTGTCCCAATGAGACTTCTGCAAAATGAAGTCTTCTTAGTACATAGGCAAGCAAGACAGCCTAGATGATTTTCCTTATCTGGAATAGTCACATCAGTGTGTGAAGAAATGAAATCTGTATGCTGCTAGTCTGTGAAATGGGACAGAGAGAAAGACAATGAAGTTGGCAACACAATTAGGTAAAAGCTTCTTTCTCGTGTGGTTGGAGAAAGTATATGGGGCACATATTGATAGAATTGTGTTAATATGGGACCTCTTTGTCATCTCTGAAGATCCAGCCCTGGAATTAATTATTTCTTTGGGATCATTTCTGGGACTTGAAAGAAGGATGTCATGGATGGTAGCTTTTCTTCAGTGTTGGCAGCTGTAAAATTTGATTGGTATGACCACAGCTCAGACAGTAATAAGGGCAACAAAGACCAACTGGATTTTAAAAAAGAGCTCTTAGACATTTTGTAAATGTAAAAAGACCCTCTGTCTAACACACAGAGCCTCCCTGTTAATTTTATCTTTCAGTTGCTCCTGCTGTTTGCTTGTTTCCAATCTCAGCAATGCATATCCAGCCACTGCTCTGCAGAATGACAGAACAGTAGTTTCAGTGTCATGGTTTCAGTGAAACGAAAGCAGCTTCGGGTTCTAAGCCCAAGAGCTTGGTGATGTAAGTTCCAGCAGCAATTAGCTGCTTCATCTCCTCTTCCAGCTTCATGAGTCAGCTGCACAGATCAAGAAGGAGTAAAAAAAAAAAAAAAAGCCCACAAAAGACTTTCTATAAAAATTCACAACAATTATTTTGCAAGGACTAGAAGCTACCAGGGATACTCTAATTGTACCACGTCGCAGGGTGTATAATGCTGTGACCTTTATGTAAGGCGTGTTGCACTGTGATCTTTCCAAGCACGGAGGAGAAACTGTGAACAAAGGACTGCTCAGACTTCTGAGACTTTTCCCTTTCTAACTTATGATTACCTCATCTGTTTACACTAGGTGAGGAGAGATTTTGTGTGCTTTAAGTACATGTACTGCTTAGTTCTTTGGCACAACCTTCTTTTTATAGCCTCTGCATCCTTTCATCCTGGCTGAGCTTAGTACCTGCCTTTCTGCCTTTCTGTCTGCCTGCTGGAAGTCACTGGTTCTCTACTATCCATGCTGCATTGTAAACATGTTTGAAGGCACCCATCTTTATTCCTGTCAAGAACTGGAGGATGGCCACGATGCTCTGATGAGTACCTGTGCTTCAAAGTTTCTTCCCAGGTGACAGATATTAAGAACTAAGATTTACACTTCCTCAAAGTACAACAGTCATGAAAAGCATATAGAACAAACTGCATCCCAAACTAGACCATACTCCTAATTATTCATTTGAAGAAATATGGTTAAAGTTTCCTTTAGCATAAATGGTTTTGAATTCTATACTCCACAGAATGGAAATTATTCCAGGTATTCTTCTTCCCATCACCTTCACTCCAGCCTTTAAAGCATCTATGAAGTTTTTGATTGAAAAAAAAAGACCTATTGTTATGAGTAGACAACAGACCAGGGTTTTTCATCACACAGGCAGGAAAGCAATGAGGGCAGGCAATGTGAAGCATATGAACTAAGGAAGGGAATCCTGCTGAGCAAATTATTTGTGACTATTTATTGGGAAAAAGTTTTGTTTTCTTTGTTTCCAAATTATCCATTAACTTCCCCCCCCCTTTTTTTTTGCCTTTCCCCCCCTTTTTTTCCACAAATTTGTGCATTGTTTGATGATTAGGAACATATGGCTACAGAAAATGTCATCCTGGATCAATCAGAAGTCCAGCAGGCCAAGGGGGTGGGATTTCAAAAGTGCCTAAGTGAGTTAAAACAGAAATTCCAGAAAATTTCCATTGGACAATTTACTCCAAATCCTCATTAGTCAGAAGTTCACATAAGCCTTGAAAAATGTAGCTTTATAGCTCTCTCAAAAGTCTTATTTATTTTTTTAACCTTGATTATTATACCTGGCTATTCCTCTTAATGATACAAACATCTCATACCTTCTCGAATCCTGCTAAGCTTCTGGCCTCAGCAAGACCTTGTGGCATTAAGTTCCCTGGGCTAACAGTGCATTTGCTTTGTACACCAGTGAATCATAGTGGGATTCCACTTCTGGTGCCAGATGACTGGTCACATATGATGGACAAAAGATGTCAAGAAATCCGAGGAAATGGGAACAGCTGGGCAGTCTAGACTCAGCCAAAGTAAGAAAAAAGGATGAAAGAGATGAATGGCAGAATGTCAACATGCCTCAATTCCCTCTGGAGGTATCTTCATCTCTCCCTTGACTATAAATGGAAGTTATGGGCATCTGTGTCAAAATTTAGGTGAGATGAATTTGTCCCAAGTACCTTGTTCTCCCTTCAGAACATCTTAAGTGTCAGAACAGCAATTTCTACCTTCATATAAAGAAATGAAAAAAACAAGAAGCAGCTCCCTAAAGCTTTGTAAGCATGGTGGAATCCTTCAAGAAATGCTAGAGGCACCTTAAAGCTTGATATACGCCCAGGTCTCCTTTCTGGTTCCTGCTGTTCCTCAAGAGGTTCTCCAGGAAAACCTTTTCCTTGCATCTTCTGCTACCTTCCCTGCAACAGTTCTGTGTTCACCTTTAGAGAACAGAAGCTTTATTCCTCCCTTAAAATAATCCAGCACTGATACTTTTACTTTCTGAGACTAAAGCTGAACCTGACTGACACGGGCATTAGGATCAAAAAATAGGTTAAACCCATGTCAGACTGAAAATAAAGATGCAAAAGGAACAAATGACTTGACCAAACTTCCTTCTTTAAAGCATTTAATGTTCATTTAACATTAGGTGAGGAGCTTCAGTTGTTCAAAGAGGATGTAAAGGAGAGGTTTTCACCTGCTGGCAGCTAAAAAAACATGGAAATAATTATTTTTTTTTCTGACCATTTATTATGTTTTGCACCAGGCCTTTTTTTTTTTTTTTTTTTTTTTGAATTAGGAATGCTACCCCTTGTGATTTAGACATCTGGCCTCAAGGTACAAAAAACAATTTATAACACAGGGAAAGAAAACTTTAAATATACAGAACCTCATTTTCCCTTGTGTTACTAGCCCCAAATAAATCTACATTTTAAATTTGAAGTTCCCTCACCAAAGAGGAAAGACAAACCCAAAATTAATGACTAAGAAAATGAGGGATGTGTAACAATTTAGGATGGGAAAAGAAAAAAATAAAAGAAAAGAAAGAAATAGAATGACTGACTTGCTAACAATGGATCAAAGAGATAAGTAAATAACACACAGAACTCCCCTAAGCTTCAGCAGCAGTGCAAATAACCTCTAACAAGCATGAATCTGGAAGATATGAGCTGAAAGCTTCCTTTAGTGTTGGGGAGGGTTGAGTTTTGAATCCAGTTGGCATGAGAAGAACCTTGCCTAGAGTGAGGTGTTTTCTCAGGTCAGGGCTCTCAGATTTAGTGTTTGAAGAAAAAAGTCTAGCAAAGGGGAGGATGGGAGTCCTCAAGGAATATGGCAGTTTTTCCTATGTTTGATGTATCTGACTTTGGCAGGATTCTTTCAGGTTGAACTTACACTGAAAACATGTTGAGATTTGACCATCATTAGCCCTAAAAGAAGGATCTCTTTGGCTGTGTATTAAAGCTTTGACATAGGATCTGATGGCAAAAGAAAGGGAATTTCTTCTAACGTGCCCTTTTTTAGCCCTGTACCCTCAGAAAGATGATGGCAGTGATGATTCTGTCCCCCTTGATTTGTCCCAACCTCATTCCATTTAAATCTGGTGGCCCCAATTCCTATGCCTACACAGTAAGGGGTAACTGCTCAAGGTTGTGTGTTTGGCTTCGTATGAGTCAGATCTACAGCCAAGGACTAATTTTCTTTATAAAAGCACAGCTTTTACTTTGAGCAGCAATCCCTCACCCTGCCAGTCTGACCAAAGAGAATTTTAGTTCTGCAAACTGCTTAATGAAGCTTAAAACTGATCTCTATCCTTTACTGATGTGAATTCCCCTTTTTTTCATCTTCTGTTTTGATATGCTGCAACCCACATTTTCCAAACAATGGAAAATTTCCCCCTTCTAGCACTCTAGAATAATTCTCTAAGCTGACAGGAGGTCGAGGAAACCTTCCCCTCAACAGAGTACTACAGATCTATCTATCTATCTATCTATCTATCTATCTATCTATCTATCTATCTATCTATCTATCATCTGTCTTATCTATCATCTATCTATCTATTTATCTATTTATCTATTTATCTATCTATCTATCTATCTATCTATCTATCTATCTATCTGTCTTATCTATCTATCTATCTATCTATCTATCTATCTATCTATCTATCTATCTATCATCTGTCTTATCTATCATCTATCTTATCTATCTATCTATCTATCTATCTATCTATCTATCTATCTATCTATCTATCTATCTATCTATCTGTCTTATCTATCTATCTATCTATCTATCTATCTATCTATCTATCTATCTATCTATCTATCTATCTGTCTTTATCTATCTATCTATCTATCTATCTATCTATCTATCTATCTATCTATCTATCTATGTCTTATCTGTCTTACCTCTCTCTCTCTCTCTACATCCATTTATTCATCCATTCATCCATGCCTCAGGGCACTCAAATTATATTTCATTCTGCTTTAGATAATTCCTCTGATTTGACACAAATACCTGAGCACTTTACATCCTGACTTTGAGGTGTGTTTACATCAGGCTTTCTATGGTGCTCTACAGATCAAGGACTAAATTCTGCTTCTGTAGAATCTCTTGATGTTGATTTGGAATAGTTGTAACTAGCATTCATTTGCAGGCAATACCAAGGGATCAATGTACCTTTCTCTGAAGTATAATCAAGCTGGGAGTGAGGCACCTTTGCTGTTTAGCAACATAGAATGGAAGAGAACAATGGTAGAACCCTACCCAGATTAAGATGCAAAGGGGACTATGGCAGGCAGAATGCAATTTGCTTCAGATGAAACTCTCAAGCTCTCCTCCAAGGCTGCTCTTATTAATCTTGAGAAAAATGTTATGGAATTTTTAATGACCTTGATCTTCTAGAGTGCTAAAGAGCCAGTAGCTCTACCATGCTTTCAATATACAGACAGCTGATCAGTCCTGGATTGCTCCCAGGAGAATTTACTTCAGAGGAACAATCCAAACTTAGCTGTAATGAAAAAAAACACCAACACCACCAACCAAACAACCAAAGAAAAAGCTTTTGTGGGCTTTGTAACCAACTGGGTGAACTTTTTACTAACAAAAAGGCCCAATGATAGATGATGTGTCTTTGTTGCTGGATGTGCCAGCCTGGCTCTGCCCATCTTCCCCTTTCATTCCTCTGCAGAACAGAGAAGAATGGAGTGAGAAGGAAGAGTTGGACAGCCCTTTGCTAGTTTGTGGTTATCAGGTTATCCTTCATAGAGGATATTATATAGACATTTCTAAGCTATTTTATTTAAGTATGATTACTGAGGGAGTAATACTCACTTCACCACATCTCTGTCCCCCTGGTGTGGTGCATTTTCTTAGAGAGACATCGTGTCAAACAGTAAGGTATGACATTTGCAGCCGTAAGTTTCATCACAAGACAGTCCATCAGCCTGAGAAAGCTGAAAAAATGCTCTGAAAACTGTCTCAGGAAAAAAAAAAAGAAAGAGAGTTGCAAAGCATTATTATATGGAGAGAGAGTTTTCAAGAATTTGGTTTTTTTTTTTTTTTTTGGTGTGTCTGTAACACACGAATTGATCATACTGACTGCTTTAATCCCATGGTGGACCATGGAGAACAGTTTATATCAGGATGCCATTGTGATGGGAAGGCTTTCTCCAGCTGCATTTGTCTTACAGGGCAAGTAGTTGTTGCTCTGTCTCAAGAGCAAGGAGATGAGCCAAAGGGAACTCTGTTCTGCTGGAGGAGATCTGGCTGTGAATACAGGAGCTCCTATCAAGATACTTTGAGTCCTAGAACATGGGCCTGAGCTTTGGACATTCTGCCAGCTTTGTGCAACGTAGAAGAGCTGGCTGAGTACACTATTACATAATAAATGAATTATGTTTTCTCCCTGTTTCATTTTCTCTCTTTTTCTGGTTGTGAAAAGTTCCTGGTTTTTTCCTTTAGATCCTTTTTCAGAATTTTCTGTCCTGCATTTCTGGTCTTTGACCAAAAATTGCTTGAAAATATTTCTCGTTTGGTGCCTGCACATCCACTTCTTTGGCTCCAGGGCAAAACTGTTAGGGTGCCCCTTAGCCACAGGTCAGACCAGGAGAAAATTAGACCTTGTACATGCTTCCTGGCTTTACCTCTGGCTGCAGGAACCAGGCTGAGTCTCACTGCAGTTTCAGAGTCACTAGAAGGGTTAATAGCCAAAGCAAAATATCCAAAGTAATTTTTCAGTCCAGAAACATACTTCTTTCTTGATATGTTCATACTCTGGGAGCTGCTCAGAGCGGTGTGAGGGAGAACTGTGGTTGTCTCTTAGTTCCTCAGAGCAGCCCAAGAATTTGCTTAGTAATAAAGTTCTCTGCAAGTCACTTAAAATGGCTGCTTTCAGTCAGTTTCTTGTTAATTAGACTTGTTTAGGGTTGAAAATGAAACCAAGCATAGTGGCTGGGAACCAATTCAGAGCAAAATTTCTCTCCTTTTCAGAAACAGATAAATATTCATGGCCATGTCTCATATTTTTTTCCTTTTCTCCATACCTGTGTCATGTGTTACTATTAAATAAACAAGTGTCCTTACCCAACTTATACAGAAAGTGAGTGACTGTGGGAAGCTGTATTTATCAGAAACAATACTGAGATCACTGTTCTCCCCTTGCGCTTCAGAAGGATTACTCAACAGAGTATTACAGGATTTCAGTCACAATCCCAAAGCCCACTTGCCCTCTGTCTCTTTACAGTTGTGGAATTATTTGGCTGTTGTCTCCATTTGAAAGCCCCAGAAAGTACATGGATGAAGAGAAAAAAAGGGGTAATTTCTAAGGTAGCAATGTATCCATCAGGTCCTTCTGAAAAAACAACAGGTCTTAACATTTATAACTGCACCTGGACCCCTGAGGAACATGGTAATCCTGCCTCCCTCAGTAGTAGAAAACAGCCATTTGGGACCAAATATAGTTCACGCTACTTCCACTTGCTAATGGAAGAGCTACTGTGTGCAGCAAGCCATCAGCGTTCAAGGAGAGCAAGGCATCATGGCTTGAAACAGTGGAAATTAGGCAAATCTGTGCATAGAACAGGCTGGATTATTCCTGCCTTTGCAACAGGTGATGGCTGCTCAGCACATAAACAGAACAACAGCTGCAGGGAATTGTTATTTCCTCATTAATTGCGTTTTAGGGCTGGCTGAGGTTTTCTGTGCCGAACATTCCCAGTCCCTTGAAATGCTAATCGAACCATTTGAATATGTTGTTATCCTGACAGCACACTTGAGGAGGTTTTTAAACTGACCAGCTCCCTAACTGCTGCCTGTAAATCACTTGTCTTGACCTAGCGGTACGTTTTTCTTCTCTTTCGTGTCTCTTTGCCGGTTGACACAGGAGCCTGTGCTGTAACTGCTCATTTAATACCAGACAGTGTAATACCCTTGCAGCCTGCCATGATTGTCAGGTTGATTTCATTAGTACGATAAGATGCATAGACTCCTTTTTATCTCTTGTATTCTCCTTCTCTCTCTCCCTTTCTCTGTAATTTGGGTCTTTAAAGTCCCTGCTGTCTCCTGATCTACAGATAATTGTTTACTGTAATACTAGCCAGGAAAGGAGCTGATAAACTCCAGATGTAGCTAGGTCTTCAAATTCACTTTCCTTGCTCTAGGCCCATGGCTAGGGACCTCAGATAATATTTTGACGCTGCCTAGGGTCCTCTAAACCTGCTAATAAAAAGAGGCTATTTAAGATGGACAATGATTGTATCATATATGATTTGGGTGTCTCATTAGTGTTTCTTTTCTTTTGGGGATTGTTTTGGTCTTTCTTTTTTTTTTTTTTTATGAGCTTCTTCCTAGCCCCAGTTCTTGTTGCCTGCCTGTATCTGCACTGTACTCTTTGAAGTCTTATCATGCTTCTTAGTGACAGGAGCCAGGATGCTACATGCTAACCCCCAGAGAGCAAAGACATGAGACTTCTTTTCCCTCTTAAAAGAAAAAAAAAATTCAATCACTCTCTTCTGCCTTGCTGGAGCTTGTGGTTCACATGATTCCTCACACAGTAATGTTTAGAGAAGGCAGATTGTCAGGGGTTCATAAACAAGAACCAAGTTATTGCCTCCAGCTTCAACAGCTCATGAAACAATACCTTTCACAGATTTGATAGCAGTTCCCTAGTTTATTTTTTAATAATTGTTCCTTAGTTTTACATACCTCTGAACTTCTCCCTTCCACCCAGCACTGAAAGGCAACATGCTATCAAAGAGGCAGATCTCATATCTCTAGCCTCATTCTAAGGGCCAAAAATAGTCCAAAAGGCCCTGCCTACATTTCTACTGTGAACCAAGTTTATAACCAGTTCATGAAGAGGTTGACTATAAATATTTTTTGTGCCCACACATAGTGTGGTTAATATGGCTGGTAGTTGTGACATCCTTACCTGGCACATGGAGATCTTCCTATGAACTGGCTTGGCACATTATTTTTTGCTGTGAATTCAAGACCACCTAACCACACCTGTGTAACCAGTTTGTCTTGCTCCTCCATTCTCCATACCTGGGTGTGGTAGGATATCCTTGGATGCCTTGTCTCCTATGCTGCCAGGGCAAGCCAAGGTGTAACTTTTTTGAGTGTTCTGGTATGTGTCCAAGGACTATGAGATATCTGCCTGACCTGGGTACAAGCCTTAGGCAATATCCCTGTGGACAAACCACTGAGCAACCCGTGCACTATACAAACACCACATGATCTCTTTCTGAAAATACCTGCCATGGAGATGTAGGCAGATGGGTGTTTGTGTCACAGGAGAAGGTTGAATCCTAGTTAAAAACAAACAAACAAATAAATAAACAAACCAACCAAGACCAAACCAGAAAAAAAAAACCCAAACAAACAACTACACGATCAGACTTGCTCTTTAGTTAGAACCTGAAGGTTTTTTTTTTTGACCTGAGATTTGCATCTTGCTATTGAAAAATCAAAACTGAATTTGGATCTGGCCATTCAAATTCTTGGGAGAGGACTGAAAATCTGAAGTTAGGAATAAATTTTATAAAGGTGTCTTAATATAATTAATTAGCCATTTTACACAAATCAGACCAAAGTCCTTCTGCATGACCTCCCCATACCCTGAGGTTTTGGAAGGCTCCAATATTTGGGCTAGATAAGAAGCCTGAGTGCCTTTCAAAGGATGCCTCTTGCTCCTTTTCCTCAAAGCAAGGGAGGTTGTGAGCCAGTTGATTTCCCTCTCCAGTGGCATACCTGAGGAAAGAGCATCTTTCAGGAACAGGGAGTGAGAGTTCCACTGCAGATTTAATCTGGGAGATACCAACCCTGTTTCCCCGCTTTTCAGCCCTTCCCATTTCGTGTCCCCCCAAACCCCTTATTGCAGACAGCATTATCAGACTCCACACCCCAATTATATTCCCAGAAATCTTAAACAAACATTTTGTTTTCACTTGCTGATGTATGAGATGATTCTACAAGTACATTGCTTTCAGTTTAGAATAAGACCCGAGTTCCACTAGTAGGGGAAGTAGAAGAAATGACAATCACAGAAGTGATCAGCCTACATTATCCCAACTAGGCTTTTACTTCCTCTGTGAAGGGATCTTTTCCTCTCTCTCTGGGACTGTTTCATTTCATTGCAGGTTTGCTCAAGGCAATGAGATCGTGCTGGACTGGGTAGCTGAGCATTTCCAATAGGTAATGAATGACACAGTTTTACTGCTGAGGAGAGGAGCTGATGGGCACAACTGTCTTCTCAAAGGCCAGACTTGCTACTACCCTAGACATCAGCAGAGATTTGCAAAACTCACCTTCCCTAGCCCAGTATTATTGAAACCCTTTGATTAGCCATCAAATTAAATAGAAACGGATTGGTGTAACTCTTCCCTCATAATAATGCTGTTTCATTGCCTTGTAATCCACTTTTAATTGGGATTTGCTTCCTGGCAACAGCATGTAAACAAGGAGATGGTCAAAGGTGGCAGGGGGAGGGAATAATGCAGAAGGAGGTTCCCCCCCTTGATCCAGCTTCCCCTCTCTAAAATTCCACAGTCTGGGTTGCTTCCACAACTGTTTTGGAAAATGCCTTTCCCCCCTCTTTCCCCAGAATTAAAAAGGGTCTATTCTCCTCCCATCTTCATGTAAACATCACTTATCTTGTTCTATAGGCAGCACAACTAGCAAGAGCAAGTACTCACAAAGTGTAAATTAGCTAGTGACAATAAATTGTCAGATTGCCTCTGAGGCAGAAACAAATGAATAGCTTAGTTTATTAATCACATGGCACCTTCACCTTTGATGTCTTGATGTTCCAGTTTTGGTGCTCTATTAAGCAACCCTGAGTGACTGCTGCAGCAGCCTCCACTAAACCAGAAATTTTGTTGGCAGCACATTTCAGGACTTCAAAGGCGGTAAATTACCTTGAGATTGTTTCATTAAAGCGCCCTTCCCAGTGTGAACAGCAATAACAGGAGAATCGAGATCAAAGAGCATCCATCTTTCTAGATTTGTTACATAGAAAATTACATGCTGAGGGTGTCTTTTTCACAAATCATGTCGCCTCCCATTTCAGCAAGAATGGTTCTAATTAGAGCAGAAGCCTCCCTGGCTGTGCAGAGAGTTATGATTGTCATTAATACAGCACTGGAAGCTTTTTCCTCGTTGTACTCCCCAGACCCCTACCCAGTTCTCTGCAGAGCTAGCAGTGTTTGTGATGTGCCTCTGGAGCCTTATTAGAAACAATTATGCTGATTAACTGATTACAGGCAGCTCTCTACAGATTCTTGGGAAGAGCTTTTCCTGGGATATGTATTTGTTTATTTTAAATATTCTTTCATTTCCCTTCCCCCTCCATCCCCACAGGCTGTCTAAATTCACATAATCCTGAGTTTTGCTTTCTTCTGTCTAATCATCAGGGGTGAAATCTAAGCAAACTGCTGGAGAGAGACCAGAGAGAAAAGACTTCTGGAGGTCCTCCTGGTACATCTTCTGTTTGATGTGATGTACCAGGCGCAGGCCAGCCATATGAAGGATCTACAGCCCAAATTCCGGTATGATTTAGTTTCATTTTCAGGCACTTGACAGTTGGCTTCAGCCTTCAGGTCATGCAAATCTTCTGCAACATTTTAAATCCCAGCAGTACCAGCTATAAAACATACAAAACCCAGAGACATCACTTGTTGACCTGTCCCTGTCAAATGGCTGGTACCTGCTCAGAGCACCATTTGGAGAAGCATGGGGTGGAGCAGCCATGGGCAGGCAAGCACCAGTCCCATGGTATAACTGTCTTTTCTGGTCTCACTCGTTGTGCACAGGTGTGGAAGCAGACAGCTGGATGGGCATCACTGCACAATTAGGGTAATTCTTACTAACCCTGAATCATCGCTTTCCGAGAAATCCCTTTATCAGCAGACTGCAGAAACTGTACTGCTGACTTCCCTTCCTTGCAGCCACTCCTCGCTGTCCTCTGCATGTCTTTTCGAGCACAAAGGCACTGCTGTTGTCTAGCATGGCATGTACTTCACATGTACTTCACCATGTCACAGAAACAACAGCAGGCCATAGCAAATCTAACTACTCCGTAGTGATGGAAATTCATTCTGCTTCAGAGCAAAGCAGGAGAGGCATTCACAGTGGAATCTTCTTCAGAAAGATTCATCCACCTCTAGATGCTTAGGGTTTGACTTCTGCCTTCAGAATAAGGATATTTACATCTGTTCACTCTCTGATTTATTTCCCAGGCTTTACTCACTTAAATCTGATGTTTTTTTTCCACCTAATAAACATCTATCACAACATATGAATGAGGGCAAAAGCTACCCAAGTAAAACCTCCTGGCACAGGTCTGTCTTTCAATGGTGTACTGTGAGGAGTGGAGGCATCAGTCTGGTCAGACAGAATAGTAAGTGCTTTAGAAAACTTTCTTGGATGCCTCTTACAAGTTTCTTGTCTAACTAATCATTTACAAAACTTTGCAGTTTCTCTGAATGTGTTTACTTTCCAGACTTTTTAGACCAGAGCAATTCCAGAGGTGCCTGTAACTTTCATTGTGTTCAGTGGCATTGTCTGTTCTGTTCTTCAGACTTCCTAATATATTTTGGTTTATTTGCTGCTGCATAGCCCATTAGGCTATTAGCACTTTGGCTCCATAAGATAATATTATAACTTAATATACTGTGTGGATGCAGCATGTAACTGGGAAAAGTAAGAGAGATGCATGCACTAAATATCTCTCCTCTACATTCCCTGAAACAAACATTCCTGTTGGCAATGTCCTGCTGGAAAATTCCCATCAGAGGTGCATGAAGAAAGTTTCCTTATCAAAGACCAAAGAAATATTAATGTGCCTAATGCTCTGACAAAATACCCCTGACTCTCTTTCCCAGCTGGAATATATTGATCTGATAGAAGAGATACAACTCTGCTCCTATCTGTTGTGAGTTTGACCTCTGATTCACAAATTTCCAAACACAAGTAGATGTGAATGAAACATGCACAGCCAGAGGTGGAATTATTCAAATTACTATTATTTTATTTTCATAATTCATTGTAAATGGGAAGTAGGACCAGGAAATCACTTTAGTTCAGAACAGAAAAAATACAGCAAATGCATTAATTTTCCTCCAGGATATGGACTTGTTGAAAATGAGCAATGGTATAAAAATGCAGAGTTTAAGAGACATGGACATTTTGGTTTACTCTTGTGTTTTATGAGACCTTTTTTTTTGTCAAAGACCACAAGCAAAGCAAAACATGAGGGCCACATAACCGTGGGAAAAGCAGCAGTGAAGACTGTTGTGTGAAATCCAGGGGAATCTCTTTCACCAGCTCTGCAGCGCTCTGAACCCAGTCTGCTGGATCCTGTTCCGTGGAGAAGAGATTGAGAAGAATAAGCAGCATGCAATGATTTGCTGGACTCTAGTGAAGACATACCACACCTAATTTCATTGTAAAAGCAACACACACAGCCACTGCCCAAAATGTCTTTGTCATGGCTGGAATTATGCCAGAGCTATCCTGGTATTTCAAGAAGGATTTGTGTTTCTTTTTGTGATATGAGGTCAGAATAAATTAAGTAGGGCCTCTGACAGCTGAGTTTCAATGATAATCTTTATGTTAGGATTGACCTGTTTATTCAGCCCAGTCAATCTCTCATCAAAATGACAGCCCAAGAGCACCATAGTTTATTATCCCCAACAATGCATAAAGATCCTGTCACTTGAGACAATAAAAGCTGATTAGTACAAAATTAGAAAATAAGACTGAATGAGAAGAGAGCAAAAAAGATCAGACCTTCTGTCTCTGCTATAACTTAGGACAGAACATGCTGACACCCAAACTGCAGATGTCTTGTGTGGTAAAAGGTATTTTCATTGGGCTGGCTTGTGAATTTGTGATGTAGGAAAGCACCAGTCCTCACCATCTGATAGGTGTTTTTTCTTTGTATGGGTTATGCTCTGTTGTCACATCTGAGTAAATGGATAGTTGGTCCATTTGAAGGTAGTGGAATGGCATTGTCATAAGCATGATACATAAAAGTAACATGAAAGACAGGCTCAGAACCAGTGCCTGGGAGATGGCACTATGTGAGAATGCTGCAAGACATTATATGAGCTCTATGGTGTGTAGGGTTAGAACAGCTGGCAACATGTATGTTGTAGTTGTAGAAGTATTTCAGTACAGTTGTGGGTAGTAAAGTCTGAAGTGTGCTTGTCAGAACAGCTCCTGTAGAGACTGATTTTTGTTTATCACTTTTTAAAGTGCAAAATTTACACGTGAAATAAAAAAAAATATTACAGTAGTCTTTCTAATTGTGGTTGAATAGTCATGCTGCTAATAAGTGCACAATATAACTGTAAACAGATCACAAATCTAGAAACATATTAATTTATGTTACCTTTGTTCTCATGCCAGGAAATAGAAGGATTTGATAAGCTGGCATTGATTTAATAGTCTGAAAACTGGAATCAATCTTTCTTTTCAGCCTTTTATTTTTCCTCCTGTTGCAAATTACAAACACATTTCTACTTCCTGCAAGCTGTGCATATATTTCCATGGCCATCTTGAAGACCTCTCTGCCTCCTGCCCCCACTCTTGCCTAAGCAAGAAACATTTTGTTAATTGAGGTTGCAATTCAATGTTTAGTGAAGGAAACGAGCACAATACAGTTAAGGAAACTCAGCTTCACTGTGTGTTCATTCTGTGGTGGCTGATTACTGGTGTGATGATGATGATGATCAGATGTTGTTTGAGAACTGAGATACAGTGATTGGTTTTGATAACCTGAAATTAACAACTGGATTTATAGCTTGTAAATATTCCTTGTGGTGAATTCTCGCATTGCTGGCATAATCCCCTCTTCCTGTACAGACCTCATTTATGAATCCCAAACCAGTGACATTATCCCCAGGATGTAAGGCAAGGCTCTCTCCTGTAATGCACACTGCATTTAGTAAGTAGTCAATAAAGTGGCATTCTCAGACTTTTTATGTGGACTGATTAAATTGTACATGACTGTGACAGTTAAATTTACACACACTGACTGGCTGCTTGGTTATAAAACTGCAGGCTCTTACTTGCACAAGATTTCTACTAAAGTGTTTCTCCTCCGTGGTAAAGGAAAGCTTTCGTATTTGGGGTTGTGTGATGTGATACAGCCACTCAGTGACAGTCTGGTGCAATCTGCCAGTAAGGCAGTGGCAGGATTTGCTTATTAAGGGGTGCCTTCCAACAGCACTGAGTCAGAGTGAATGCACAGTGGTCACAAAAAGCCACCCCTGCACCACTACAGAACTCCTTTTGGCCCCTTGTCAGTCATCTGTAGCTGGAATAAGTTAAGGCTCCTATGGGCTACTTCATCCCAGCCTTGTGGAAATTTTTCTGCTGGTCTGGAACTTGGAGAAGGGATGCAAAGGTCAGGTGGATGTCACCCTCCTATACACTTCTATCAGTCCCTTTGATAACTCATTTTCTCACTTCCTACCTCAGAGAATACAAGAATCATGTCACATCAGCAACTCTTCCTGAAGCTTCTTTCTTATTGGAATGGTTATGAAATGTTTCAATGCAGATTAATTATTTTAATCTGTTGGAAAATATCTTTAAATGCTGCTCAGTTTTGGTTGCCATGTAAATTAGAAGTACAAGGACTGAGATAAGAGTGCAAAACCATACAGCAATGCAGATGTCTGTTCAGTGGGCTCCTGAGACAATGGGGTGAAATACAGAGCACTGACTGACTTTTGGAGATATTTAGACCAACATTCAGATCTTTAGTAATACTTCTAGTCCTTCTGACTTTGCTTGCTGACAATGATGAGGAGTGAGACTTTCTAGTCAGGAAGCTGACAGATGCAAGAACAGCAAGAACTTGTAAAATCGTCCAGCTAATCTTACAAAATCCATTGCTGAGACAAAGAGTAAGCAATGCTAATGTGAAATTAAGGAGTGGGGTAGGAATTGTCCCACCTGATTCACTCTGTGTTGCTTTTGCCAGACATGAAGTTCTTGACTGAACAGTTTTAGAAAAGGCTTGACTGGTGGCTCTTTCTCAACAATGAACCCATTTCTTATTTTTCTAGAAATGCTTTTCCTTTCACCAAAGAAGTGTACTCTCTAAAAAATATCCTGACTCTTTTATGCAGCTGAGATTTACAGCTCTTCTTCCCAGGGCTACCACCAGAGTCCAAGGCAGGCCAGTTCCAGCTTTGGGCCATGCCATATTGAACAGTGACAGAGAGGTCATGGCCTAGAGGCAATTTATATTTCCTGAGAGGCGAAGTGCCTCCTTAGCATGCTAGAGAAGGATTGCTCTCTATGGATAGCCAGGGAGTTGCTGAGGGCTTGCTCTAGATACTGATGTGCTCTAAAGGTTTTGAGAGGACTCTAATTAAAGTTTGATGTGCTAAAAGATGGTGGTGTTAGGAGGTGCTGGTGTCAGGAAGCTGAATAAAAGAGAATTATTCTAGGGAGGGATGGTCCTTGCTGAGCAACTTTGGAAAGAAATGGAACTGGATATCACAGAACAAAGAGAAGTACAAACGTTTTCATGTATATTTATGGGATATTGTGTCTGAGATGAAGGCAACTGTTTGTAAAAATCCTCCTTTTAAAACACACAAAGTAAAAATGAACTACAGAGTATTTAAATTATTATCTTGTTTGTGTACCTGTTTCATATGTGGAATATTTTGCAAAGGTTGTGTGCAAACCACTAAAAACGCAGGGAAAAGTTATTTTGTAATTAAAGTATATTTATTCAGTAAAGTGCAAGTATGATTTCTGCTTGAACAGCTCACTGAAATTTGGATCATTGCAGGTCTCAAAGGTCTGATTCCCCTTTTAATATGTGCTCAAAGCAAGTTAGTGGAAACTCTTCCTGGGTTGGCAATATGGAGTTAAAATCTTTCATGCTTACTCTAGCCTTAAAGAGATAGTCCTGCTTTTTCAAATGGCAATGTTATTAACATTTTTCTTAATTATCTACTGCTGTTAACGCACAAATTAACTTGCCATTGTCCCCATCAAGAAATGATGTAGCAGCAGTGTATTTTCACAGGACTGAGAAGCCCACGAGTCTGATACACTCAGTGGACCTGCAGATTAGCATGATAATAGAATTTATAATCTGTTGAGGTAAATAGAAACCAAAGCCCACAACAACATTCATATGTGGTAAGACTGGTTTGCTGGCCAAAGCAAAGTCTACTTGTGTTGTTCACATTCTTGAAGAATCTGAATATTAGAAGATGCCTAAGACACAATGAGGGAAATTTCCAGACAAGATAAATAGAGATGGAAACATAAGCTGAGAGTGAAGAATAGGGCTACTGGAGGAATTTCAGCACTAAAAAATTGAGTGAGTTGTGGTAGGCACGCCCAGTTGGAATTCTGGTTTTCACAGGCTCTTTGCTTGTCAAACTTAATATCAAGTAAAATAACCTAATTTGACTTGGCGAAGGCATGTAGCATATAGGCTTGATATCCATGACAGAAACTTTTGAAGTTTCTTATAAATAGTATTTGCTGTGCTTTGGAAGAGATGGTTGAATAATAAACAACTTTCCCAATCCTGACTCCTGCAGCTGAATAGCGCAAATCGTTAAGTTGCTCATTGGCAAAGGAAATCCCTCTGCTCAGCCTGTCTGCCAAAAAGGACTTAATAGTGTGCTCAGTCTTAGGCATGTGCTTTAAGAAGGCCTGAGTAAGGGTGTGTCACATTTTTTGGGTTTTTGTTCCTTTTTTTTCCTGACCCATAACCTCACGGAAGCATGCTGCGGGACTCTCTTTCAGGCAAAACATGTGCTTTGCTCTCTTGGCTCTTTTCCCCCCCTTCCTCTCTCTTTATTGTGGATTGATGTGAAATCTGAATGTGAAAAGAGAACTCATTTATCCATTAGGAAATAATAATAATAATAATAATAATAATAATAATAATAATAATAATAATAATAATAATAATATTATTATTATTATTATTATTACTACTACTATTACCATTATCCCTGATTAGGAAACAAGCAGCAATATGTTGCAGAAAGGATAACAAAAATATTTTGGAGGAAAACTTAGACCCAAGGCAGAAATGTATTAATGAGTTTGAGATGTGGTATGTTATCTTTGGAAATACAGATTTAGCCACTGGTAAAAAAAACATTAACTGGAAGGTGGTGATGGGGAATCAGTCAAAGCAAGTCCTCAGAAGAGTAGGATTGCCTCTTCGACTGGTGTTGCAGTGTCTTAGATTCTCTGTGTCAGATTCAGCACTGAAATATGAAGGTATCATTCCCATTTGAATTAATAAGCTACATAAAATTACTTTTGAATTTTTGTTTATTTGGTGATCAGAGCAAAATAGGAGTGGTGTCAGCTTGCACTGAAACAATGATGCAAACAAATGCCCCAAGAAGAACGGCTCACAAAAAAAGAGCTGGTTTCCCCACCCCCTCCCAAATCTTATAAAAAGTGTCAGATCTTTCTCTCCCCCACCTAGGAATAAACCATCCATTTCTTTTTCCTTTCCAAAATGTGCTTTCTCTTACTGTTATTGTCCTTGCCCCTGCCCTTCTTGTTCTTTGATGCTGCCAGTTTGCAAATGGATTTATGCTCAGCATGTCAAAATGGGAGGGAGCTCAGAGCTTCCTTTTGAATCTTGTCTTAGTACTATTTAACTACTTGCTTTGCATACTTTAATTGGCCTAATTCCTGCAACTTTTATCCTATTGATAATTGATAGACTGTTCCTTCCTTCCCAATTTCCTTTATTAGTTACATCAGGAAGTTTATTGGTGTTCCTCGCATGTAACTCAAGAAGACGGGTAGCGCCACGCTTGTTTTCAGGCCTATGTAAATTAATACTGTCCAGAAGTCTGAAGGCAAAGAGCAGCAAGCCTTAAAACCCGGAAGATATCTGGTTACACGCCAGAGGCCTCCTCTTCAAATGAAATGGCAGGAATCTGGGGCTGAAGGACTTCCGTTTGCTCTTAATGAACTTGAGTGGCTCTTGCCTATAACCAGAAATGCTACGCAGACAACCAGCTCCTGGGACGCGTCACTCCTGGAGCTTGCAGTCTATTATTACTTTTATTCTTTCGAGCCTCCCCTTGTTTTGCTGCAAGCCTAAAGGCCAATCCTGTAAAGCATGAATAACAAAGGTTCTGAGAATGCTGTCGCTGATGTCAAAAGTGTCTTTTCACCAGGGTGGAAACAGAAAGTTTGATTGCTTAAACCTGGTGTGGCTCTTGGGACAGGTTCAGTCGATTCACGTTTCTGAACAAAACTCAGGAGGATCCCTGGGTTGGCACAGCTGGATTTGAAAGGTTCACCAAATCCACCAGATCACCAAACATTTTCTCTTGCCGTTCCTGCTTCACTTGAACCAAGATGCTGGTATATGTGTATGTGCCCTTGCAGAGATAGCAAATAACCACAAGGGTCTCTAACGATTTACTCTCTGTGGTCCCCTACTGATACACGTGCAACTATAAATACATTTATTTAGGAATAATAAAGGGAATTTAAACCCACAATTTAAAAAGCCAGTGTATGAGAAGTTACCCACTCAAAATATGGGTGTGTGTAAGTCTCTCAGATGTAACAATTAAATGCTAACATGGTGTAATACAATAATATGGGCACAGAGTGTTTCATTCCAGTGGCAATCCTAATTATAACACTACTTATTACAGGAAATTGCCTATTGAACCACTCTGCCTGAAAACCTTAACAGAAAACCTTGTGTATGTTTGCTTACACAGTGAAATAGAATGCAAAGCTGACTCCAAACAGCAAACCTCAAGATCTCCTACTTTCCTTTAAATCTTCCCTTCCCTCCAAAGCTGCAGATGGCAGAGAGCAGCACTGTGGTTTATTGGCATCCTGCAAGTGAGGCAAGAGCCTGGTTACAAAAGCCACTGGCATATGATAAAATGATGGCTCAATCAAACGGTCGTAACATGCTCCAAAACAGACTGGAAGGGCTGTGTTCCAGCAGCAGCAAGGCAAAGAGCCTGTCAACACCATGTCTGTATTTGTCCACGTGAATATTAATGATTATGAGCTCTAAGTGAACTGCATTACCTGGACTTGTTGAAGTGGCTATAAAATGAGAACTCTCCTTCCCCTCTGGATTCCCAGGACGCTTTTGAAGAGAAACAAATCAGATATTTATGAATTAAAATGCTTTCAATTCCATCTCTCCCAAGAGGGAGATAAATAGAATTTGATGTTCTTTCATGCTTAAAAAAAAAAAAAAATTAGTGCTTTTTTTTTGTTCCCTGAGAATGGATTGAAATGAATTTTTTTTCTGAAGTTTTGCTTTTAATCTCTAATATAATGAATTACTTTATCCTTCAAAGCACATAGTTTTCCAGTTAGCAAAATATCTGGAGGCATCTGGCTTGGGCTTTGGACAATGGGACACACAATTCTGGTCTCTGTCTTGCTCAGTCATTTACCCTCCTTGACACACTCTTGATTACAGGCTGGAGAAGATCTTGATAATAACAAAAAACTCAGCTGTATAATAACAAGTTCAGGCACCAGTTCAGGAAAGCCTTTAACCATGTGCTTAAACTTGTTGCTTAATCAGAGCCAAAAGAGCAGACAAAGAACTCAAGTAGAACAATACATAGACTTGAGAAAGTCTCTGCTGGGGGCTTTGGTTTCTTAACTGTCTGTGTACTCCTGTCATTCTATTGACCTTCAACATCTACAAAAAGGCAGTATGATTTACGGGAGCAAAGTTGTTTTACAAGGCTCAGTTGAGACTTGAAGTTCTTCCCAACAGCAAACAACTGCTGAGTCAGCAGCTGGACTCTCCTGCAGGAGGGGAGAGTGTGGCTGGGGGACTGACAGCTTTATACTCCTAATGCATCTAATTAAAAAAAAAACAACAACTGTATTTTATCTGAGAGTAAACAGCATTTACTGAATAATATCAGCAAATATTCTTGATACTGCAGTTTTCCCAAAATTCCTGCTTTTTTTGTCTGGAGCTCTGCTCTCAGATTCTCTTTATACTTTCTTGCCACTCTTGTTATAAACCTTTTGCAACAATTTACTGATATTTGATTCTAATCCAAGCACTCCAATGTACTGAAACACTTTACTGTAGAAGGAAAAACTATTGGCACTGGTATAGCATATCAAATCTTGAGGTTTACTCCTTTGACTTCACTGCTGTACTGGCATCTTTGTGTTGATCTGATTGTGCCAAAGGTTAATGCTGGCCACTAATAGACCATATCCATTTAATTGGGCAGATTAGTCTGTGGAAAACTCTCACTTGTGGTGCCACAGGAGCAGAATCACCCTTCAGTGTGGCAACTCCATGCATTGGTTTATTTTCAGTGGTG
Source organism: Indicator indicator (assembly GCF_027791375.1). Taxonomy (NCBI): domain Eukaryota; kingdom Metazoa; phylum Chordata; class Aves; order Piciformes; family Indicatoridae; genus Indicator; species Indicator indicator. The sequence continues at coordinate 7,646,319 of NC_072027.1, forward strand.
ATGTGGAAGGAGGGGAAACATGGAGGATTATACTATAGTACAAGAGAAGTGCTTCAATTCATCCAAAATCAGTTAAAATTTTGAATATTGAAGAATGTAATGAATAGGTGCAGAAACCTTAAAAGGAGTATTATATTGTCTTTTGGCTTTAGTGATGTTGATGTAAATCTTGGTTAGACCACTGAACTTGCAGGAACAGATTCTCATCTTGATGCTAGGACCAGCTTTCAGAACTGAGTTACTAAAAAGTAATTGAAAAGAATTATTTTGCCTGTTGTTTCTTAGGACATTTTAAAGACTTCCTTATGTTTTTGTGTCACGGTGAAAGGAATGGAAGTTTAAGGACATGGTTAGACATAAATGACTGTGTATGAATCTGATCCCTTGTGGTAATAGATGAAATGAAATATCCTTGCAAGTGATGTAGCAGTCTGGATATGCCCATTTTGTCCTATGTCTAACTACATTTTTTATGTACACCAGCACCTTCCTTTAATCATCTCTGTCTCCTCCTTGCCTCTGTTCCCAGTTGTCACATTTCTACTTCTTTAGCCTGCATCAGCCGTGTTTAATATGTGCTGTAGCTTTGTTTATGGATATTTTTTACTAATTCTTATTTATTAAAATAATTACTTTAATTAATCCTAATTGTTCATCATTAATCACTCAGTAATATGCTTCCATTTGCTTGCACATGTATTTTGGTATTAGTCATTACAAAAGCAAGACATAAAGTAAATGGTATAATTACTCACAAAAGACCGGCAGCTCAACCAATAAAAATCAAAGGGGAGAAAATAAAATGCTTTCAACATTCCTGTATAGTAACTGGGACATCCTGTGTCACAAATGACTTTATGAGCTGTCTGGAGGTGGGATTCCCTTCTAAAGCCCCAGGAGGCTAAGAAATGAAATGAGAATCCATCTTACAACTGAGCTAATGTTTCCAAATTTACCTCTTGCTGTTTGTCAGCAAGAGCAGGAGAGAATGTGAAAAGTATCAGTACCCTGCTGGACTAAGACAGACTGCCTGGAAGAGCCTTCAAGGGAATGAAATTTGAATAACAATGTCAAACCCCGCCCCACCCCCCAACCCCCCCCCAACCTCAAGAGTTTTGTATTTTCTCTTTCAAGTTTTTTGTGGAGGGGAAGAGAAAACCCAACCACCTACTATTGCTAGACAAAAGCTCAGAAATGTTTTAATGTTGGGGGCTACCAAAAAAATCACAAGACAATCTGTCTGCTGGGTCAGTTCGTGATCAGACAAGTGCATGGGAGGGAGGACAGAGGAAGCCTTGCTGAGAGCAATGGCAGTGCTATCACCCAGGTGGGTGGTTATCTCTTCTTAATTCTAGCCTTTCCCTAAAGCCAAATCTAAAACCAGTATAAGCTATAAGGTAGCACATGAAGGATCTGCAGAACTACAGAGACAAGCTCTGAAGAAATGTGTCTCCGGGGCAGTCCTGGCTGGCAAAGATACTCTGCCAGAACAAATACAGACTTCTTTAGGCAGGTTTATCATCTGCTGTATGTTCTTCACACACATGGCTTCTATCTCCTGGAAGAAAACAGTTTTGTTTTTCCCATTAGCTGGAAAGTAGCTTGCACACCAGAAAGAAAAGTTCTGCTCCACTAAATAACTCTAAAGCAGTTAATGGTCTTGTGATGTGAGCCCAAAAGGGAGATTAAACTCCCAAGTGCTTGTTTTATTTCATTAGCCCAAAGTGACTGAGGTACTTGGGCTTCAGGGAAGCTATGCTGCTGCTGTCAGTAATGTGCTGATCTTTCTATAACTTCATGATATTATAATTGGCCTTAGTTAAATGATATTAACAAATTCAACAATTGCTGTTCCAACAGTTCTAAAGCTCGCTGACTTCATATTCTCTGGGTAAATTATTTGTGGCTTAATCTGCTGGCAAAGTGTCAGTGGTTTTGAGGAAGGTATATTAACAAAAGCTTTGTCCTGGATAAAAAGATTTTCCTCTCTATCTGACGAGGTTTAAATATTTATTGATGTAAGTGCAACCTGTTTTCTATAGAAAAGATGACAGTTTAAAGTCAGTGAAGCATTTCTCCACTCCCCTTCCTTCTCAAAACACTGACCAGCGGGAATTCTGTCTGCAAGAAGTATGAGCCTATTTCTCCACATTTCCACATGTTTTTGTCTTTGGTTCTTTAGGCATTCCAACAAAGAGATGGTTAGTGGCAGTTTTTAGTGGCTTCTGTGATCTGGGAATCTGACCTGCTACAAGAGTTGAACAAATCCACTTCTGACACATCTACAATCCGGAGTTAGACAACAGAAAAGTTTTTTGTATTATGACTTCTCCTCCCTTTCGACCATGTGCTGAGTGAATTCACACTGCCTGTCAGAACTGGTGAATGCAGAAGGAGGGAAACAGCTTGTCTGGATAGCCACAACAGGATGG